>NC_047106.1:64462361-65684861 GCF_902500255.1 Thalassophryne amazonica | reverse complement strand
CACCTAATGAGTTTGTCCAGCCTGGATGTGTCCTTCTTGGATGTGCTGTTCCCCAGCACACCACAGTGTAAAAGAGGATGCTGGCTACTATGGACTGGTAGAAAATCCACAAGAATTTTCTGCAGATGTCAAATGAACACAACCTCCTCAGAAAGTACAGCCTGCTCTGTCCCTTCCTGTACAGATGGTTGGTGTCGGTTGTCCAGTCAAGTGTGCTGTCCAGCCACAGTCCGAGATACTTGTAGGAATCCAGAGCCTCCACCTTAGCTCCCTGGAACTGGTCAGAACTGGTCGCGGACTTGGTCTGGACTTCTCAAAGTCAATGACCAGTTCCTTTGTCTTTGAGGTGTTGAGCTGTAGGTGGTTTGTGTGACAAGCAGCAAAGTCCTTCACTAGGCTCCTGTACTCCTCCTCTCTGTCATCACTGATACATCCAACAATGGCTGTGTCATGTCTATGTCAGACGTGGTGTCCCTCAGCCTGACATACTGCGGCCTGTCAGTGAGGTAGTTGGAGATCCAAGTGACGAGGCAGGGGTCCACTCACATCCTGTTCAGTTTGTCCTGGAGCATAATGGGCTGGATGGTGTTGAAGGCCGTGAGAAGTCCAGGAAGAGAATCCTCACTCATAAGGTCTGTGACCAAGACTCACTATCTAAATTTTTTTAAGGTTTTGATGTTTGACTCTAAATTCAATACTGTCCAGTGCTATTATACGAGGTCTGTTAGAAAAATATCCGACCTTTTTATTTTTTTTAAAACTATATGGATTTGAATCATGTGCGCTTGCATCAGCCAAGCTTGAACCTTTGTGCACATGCATGAGTTTTTTTCATGCCTGTCGGTTGTGTCATTCGCCTGTGGGCAGGCTTTGAGTGAGCACTGGTCCACCCCCCTCATCGGATTTTCATTGTCAGGGAAATGGCTGAGCGAATGGAGCAGTGCTGAATCAAATTTTTCCAGAAACTGTGAGAGACAGCCAGGTGGAAACCATTTGGAAGATTCAGACGGCTTTCGGTGAGGATACTCTGGGCGTCACACAGATTAAGGAGCGTTACAACCGGATTAAAGACGGCCCACAGCGGTGGAGGGCGCGCCGCGCTCCGAGCGGCCATCGACAGGCTGAAACGACCAGATCATTTCCAAAGTGAAGGCTGTGTTGATCTGGGACATCATCTGACTATCAGAGAAATTGCAGAAGAGTTGGACATCAGCAATTTTGCGGCACATTCCACTGTTACAGGAAATTTTCTAATGAAAGACGTGCAGAGGAATTCGCGCGTCGGGACGGAGCAGCAATGGCGTGCAACAAAAAGCACGTCCATGTTGGAAGTCTACAGGACAAGCTGTGACATGCCCAGCTGTTACACAATTTCTCGGATACTCACTCGACTGAAAAGCCACCGAAAGCCGTCTGAATCTTCTGAATGGTTTCCAACACGGACGTGCTTTTTGTTGCGCGCCATTGCGGCTCCGTCCCAACGCGTGAATTCCTCCGCACGTCTTTCATTACAAAATCTCCTGTAACAGTGGAATGTGCTGCAAAAGTGCTGATGTCCAACTCTTCTGCAATTTCTCTGGTAGTCAGATGACGTCCCGGATCAACACAGCCTTCACTTTGGAAATGATCTGGTCGTTTCAGCCTGTCGATGGCCGCTCGGAGCGCGGCGCGCCCTCCACCGCTGTGGGCCGTCTTTAATCCGGTTGTAACGCTCCTTAATTTGTGTGACGCCCAGAGTATCCTCACCGAAAGCCGTCTGAATCTTCCGAATGGTTTCCACCTGGCTGTCTCTCACAGTTTCTGGAAAAATTTGATTCAGCACTGCTCCAATCGCTCAGCCATTTCCCTGACAATGAAAATCAGACGAGGAGGGTGGACCAGTGCTCACACAAAGCCTACCCACAGGCCAATGACGCAACCGACAGGCGTGAAAAAACTCACGCATGTGCACGAAGGTTCAAGCTTGGCTGATGCAAGCCACATGATTCAATTCCATATAGTTTTTTTTAAAAAAAAAAGGTCGGATAGTTTTCTAACAGACCTCGTATTGCCTCAGACAAACAGTACTCACTCAGGTCCATTGGTTATTTCCAGATGTTTGCTTTGTTTCTCTACGCCTTGGTTCAGAGTGTCCTTCCAGGTGGTTTTGTCCAAAAAATAGGATTTTGACTCCTTCTTTTGGTTGTATATTGCAGTGCTTTTCAGATCCTTGAAAAAATATTCAGATCCTTGCAACAATATTCAGGTTTGTTCCACTTTCGAAGTTACTATTGCTAGTGTTTTAGCAAATTTGTTTTTAGGAGCTTAGGGGATCATGACCTGCTCTCTCTCCCTCCCTCTCTCCCCCTCCCCTGCCCAACCCCTTACTCTTGCTCTCTCTCCACTGAGTGTGGCACCTCTAAAGGCCCTTTTCCATTTACAGTTCTAGCACTACTCGGCTCGGCTTGACTCAGCTTGACTCTACTCGTTTTTGACCAATCAGTGTAGGGCTGAAATGATTAATCAAGTAATTCAAATAATTCAATTACAAAAAAATGTTTGAGGCTTTGTTTAAAGCTGTAGTATGTGTGCCAGGCCTGTAGGTGGCGCTATAATGCCACCACAAAAAACAGAGAAGAAGACCATAAAGCATGCCCCACCCTGCTCAGAGTGCTGCTCTCATTGGACCAACATCTCTGCTATTTTGGAATTGTGGGATAGCTCGCGCCCACAGATTGAGCTCGCCAGACTACTTTTGCCGCACTGCTGAGCGTGCCGCTGTCGTTGGAGCGACATCATAATACAGAATGTGTCTCTTCCCAGATAGATCTCTTTCAGTGCAGCTTCTTGTTCGGAATTTAACACGAAGTTAACACCTAAGTCTTTCATCACCAACTGTAAATGGTAATCAAAACATTCCAATCGTATCTTTGTGAACTCTTCCGCATCAAACTCCATCGTGTCACTGTTTACATTGTGCTTGAGCAATAACAGGTGAAGTTGCCCATAAATTTTAAGTTTCTTAAATATTTATTACGGTCACACTTAAAACTTCATTTATCTTTATAATTTTATTACTGGCAAATTTTAGAATTGATTTAGATTAGATATACTCAATATCTCACAGGAATATATCACAATTATCTGGGAACTACTTTTTGCGCAGGAATTGGCACACGTGAGAGTATGAACATGCCCATAACTAATGTAAGCACTAATCAACGTAGCAGGCGATGCTACAAGTTCACAAAGCTACACACTGAGTCAAATAAAGCCTTTTAAGAGAAAGGATCCGTGCTGATCATCTGAAACAGACTTATTATGGATTTAAAGTGAAGCAGTGTGTTTGTATATTTTTTTAAACACTGTTTGCTCCACTGGCCGTTTCCCACCTCCGCAGATGAAGCGAAAGTACGCGCACTTTAAATGAATCATGTTTAACTGTTCCAAAAAAAAGGGCCTATATTCAGATTTGATAAGAGTTTTTATCAACAGGCTGTTTGGTTAATTTATCAGTGCAGCTGTTGTGGAAACGCTGAACTCCACAGCCATTTTTCAAAGGCTGTGTTATTTGCCAAGTATCCACAGAAAACAAGGAATTTGATTTTGGTTTGAGCTGCACTCTGTACGGCATGTATAAATATACACTAAAGACTGAATAAATCATAGTAATAAAGAGTGCAAATGAAATGTGCAATAAGAGAGAGGAAAAAAGAACATCCTGTCCACAGACTGAAGATTTCACAAAACGCCTGGACCTCTGGTGCAGCAAAGCTCCAAAACTCTTAATGTGAAAAAATAAATAATAACACAGGAAAACAGAGAGAGAGGGAATATCCTAACGCAGGGGTGGGCAACCTGTTCCAGAAAGAGCCAAGAGGGTGCAGGTTTTCTTTGCAGCCACTGACTCGACCAGGTGATTTTACTGATTAATATCACTTTGAGCAGATGGAATCAGTTAATCAGTGAAATCACCTGTTGGAGTCAGTGGCTGCAAAGAAAACCTGCACCCTCTTGGCTCTTTCTGGAACAGGTTGCCCACCCCTGTCCTAAAGTAACAATCTGCATGATGGCACAGTGACATTGTGCCATTGCTCAGGGAGAGCCCTGCCACTGCTGATACTGTTTAAAAACACAAAAGTACTTTTGATCTGATTACTCGATTAATCGATAAAATAATCAATAGAATACTCAATTCCAAAAATATTCGATAGCTGCAGCCCTAAATTAGTGGCCAGCAGCCTGTTGACGTCACATTTTACTATCTGCTCCGCTTGCTTGGATCCTTGCCTGAGCAGATACCAACAAAAGCACCAGGTACCAGGCACAATGACCTAATGGAAACGCAAAAAAGCGAGTAGTCGAGCTGAGCTGAATACTGCTAGACCTGTATAATGGAAAAGGGCCATAGAGTAGGTGATGTGGATTGAAGGACAACAAAGGAATTTAACCCATTGATTAATAAGATGAACGACTCCTGGCCATGTCTGACTCGGTTCACGTGGTTCATATGAAAGAGGCATTAAAAAGAACTGGATCATTTGTAAATGACCCCACACTTGTGGTAATTCATGTGTCTGGATATAGGGAGGGAGTAACAAACTGATGATTGTATGATGTCTTAAAGCAGGCATAGAAAATTAGGATCTATTAAAGCTCCAGGAAAAGGAAGCAAAAATAAAATGTGAAAGCCTCTGAAATAAAAAAGCCCTAAGCTTCAACAATGTTATGTTGATTTTCATCTTCATTGTAACATAACTGAATGCGAAAATGTCAGACAATGCCAAACTTGCTGAATAAATGACCAGCTGGAGCCAGGGATAACCAAAGGATGGCATTGCTGTCTGAAGTATTGCTGGGTACCACTATGTTGGGCAGTGGAGCCCGGAGTTAACTGATATGGCTCACGCTGACAACAGCCCTGTGTTCATTTTCAGCCTGACTGTTAATTTAAAACTGCAAATTCTGTGTTCGGCACCTCACTCGAGAAACCAGAGAAATCAGCCAAGCAAATTTATTCTTTTGTACAAATAGTCCCAGTGTGGAGTGGTGCTCAGGTGATGAGAAATAAATGTTGATCAAGTTTTATGAAGTAGTTAGTCCTGTCCTGCAATTGGTTCCATTGCATCTGGGGGTGGGTACCCCCCCTCCAAAAAAAAAGACTGCATGTACCCTATAAAATATGGTAGATACGAGGTCTGTTAGAAAAGTATCAGACCTTTTTATTTTTTCAAAAACCTGATGGATTTGAATCACGTGTGCTTGCATGAGCCAACCTTGAACCTTCGTGCGCATGCATGAACTTTTTCACACCTGTCGATTCCATCATTTTCTGGTAAGCAGCCTTTGTGTGAGGTGTGTGTCATGCGCTCGGCGGATTTTCATTCCAAGGAAAAAGACGGAACGACTGGAGCAGCGCCGCATCAAATTTTGCCAGAAACTGGGCGACAGCCAGGTGGAAACCATTCGGATGATTCAGACGGCTTTCGGTGACTTTTCAGTCATGTGACTATCCGAGAAATTGTGGAAGAGGTGGGCATGTCACAACATGTCCTGTGAGACTTCAACACGGAGGCGCTTTTGCTGCGCCGTCAGCAGCAGCATGAATTTCACTGCCACTCTTTTCATGGCCAAATCTTCTGTCACAGTGGAATGTGCCGAAAAAGTGCTGATGACCACCTCTTCTGCAATTTCTCGGACAGTCACACGACGGTCCCACATCACCACAGCGCTCACTTTGGAAATTATCTGGTCGTTTCAGCATGTTGATGGCCAACCAGAGCGTGGCTCGCTCTCCACCGTTGTGCGGACGTCTTTAAACCGGTTGTACTGCTCTTTAATCTGTGTGATGCCCATAGGATCATCACTGAAAGCCGTCTGAATCATCCAAATGGTTTCCACCTGGCTGTCGCCCATTTTGTGGCAAAATTTGATGCAGCGCTACTCCAGTCGTTCCGTCTTTTTCCTTGGAATGAAACGCAGAGCACACAACACACACCTCACACAAAGGCTGCTTACCAGGAAATTGCGCAATCAACAGGCGTGAACAAGTTCATGCATGCGCTCGAAGGTTCAAGGTTTGCTCATGCAAACACACGTGATTCAAATCCATCAGGTTTTAGAAAAAAATAAAAAGGTCCGATACTTTTCTAAAAGACCTTGTAAATGAATTAATCTATTCCTCCTAGTTTGTTAATGCAATAACTAAAAAAAACAGCACATCTCTCATCTTATACATCTCCAAATGAAAAGGACATATAACGAATAAAAACTGACTACAGTGTGATGAACTTTGATACACTGCACCAATACCAAAGTGATTTGTTTTGCTTCTGTTATGTCTTGTAGACCTGCCACATTCTGCATGGTTTGTGGATGCTGAATCAATGATGGACATCAGGAACAGGGGATTCATGCACAAAGCGTGCGTACTCACAAAAATGTGCCTTATAGTAGAGGACCCACTCATTGAGTCCGTGACTAAAATTAGGGAGTAGGGTTTGAATGCATATTCTTCAAGATTGGCCCAAAAAAATAGGTTTTAGCCGGGATAATTTTTTTTTAAGTGCGGGCTAACTCCACCAGGGGGCGATAAGCAAAATGGCCGCCAAAATTAATATTTTGCCATATTTCCACTTCTGTTTGATGTAGAACATTAATTTTGGTGTCTAAATCTATGTTTATGGGGTCAAGGAATCCAAACATGACCATATAAATAACATATCTATCACCTAGAAGGCGCTGTTGAACATTTAATTTACAAATGTATATATGTTTTCTTGAATGTCAGTAAAAGACAGATAATCATTAAGAATCATGATTTACTTTAGCAGTTGACAAAGTCAAGTATTGTAGTTTGTTGAGTTAAAACATAAAAGACTTGCAATGGGTTTTAAAATTGATATTATGTTATTTATAAGCCAGTATTTGCTGGCTAGATGTGTGCAGAAGAATGATGCTTTTGACTCCTGTTGCAAGTTGATACATACAATGGGTTCAATGGGTTTTAAAGCAGTTGCCAGACATTTGTCTTCTTAACTTAAAAAAGGCACCTGCATGTTTGTTTTTATTTATTTAAGTATATTTGTATTGATGAAGTCATTAATACGCAGCAACTTCTGCCAGCTCCATCTGAGTACATTGCCATCATCGACATGGGCTTTTTATGGCAGTTGTCTCTTCCATCAGCTGAGAAGCGCAACAAATGTGATGGAACAGTGTACACCTGGGTGGAATATGCTTCAGAGATGCTATCCCTGATACGGAGACAACGTCACAAGTCTGCGAGGACACTTGTTCTTGTGACTGACCCATATGACTTGCCCTACAGCATCAAGGACAGTGACAGAATTGCACGAGCCAGCAAACAAGGCAGTAAAGGAATAAAAAACATATTCATAAGACCACAGGAAAGGACCACATCACCAAATCTCTCGGGGATCTGTTTGCAAGTGGCAAAAATAAACAACATTTGCAGGCATTTCTGAAGGAACAATTCAGATGTATGGCAGTTGGTCTGACAAACAAGGAACTGATATACTCTCTTGGTCTTGAATGTGAAAATCTCAAGACAGGGATTGAAGTGAAAGAATATGCATGCAATCACATTGAAGCAGACACTGCAATGTTCAATATATACTCCCAAATCCAAAAGGATGACCCTCCCACACCAGTTGTTCTGGATTCCGAAGACACAGATGTTGTTGTCCTGGCTGCTTATGCAGCTCACAAGATTGATGGTGTTCTGGGCCTGAAACATAAAGACACCATCCTTGACTGCCACTTGCTCTGTGAAGAGGACATTGCTGATGTTATCATAAAACTGTATGTCCACAGTGGTTGTGACACTACTGATGCCTTCTATGGACATGGTAAACGATCTGTGTTTGACAAAAGCCAAGCAAATGCTCAAGCCTGTAGGAAAAGTACTTCCTGCTTCCAATGAAGTTCAGGACAACCTGGCCCCACTCACCACCCGCTTCATCTATGGAGACAAAGTCAGCAAGACACTGGCACAAGCCAGAGCTCTGAAATGGAGAAATCTAAAGAAGAACTCAACATCAAGAATCCCTCCAGATAGAAACTCCCACAACCAGAAAGTGCAGCGTTAACTATCAGGCTCATCTCTTTCTTAACTTCAAAAAGAAAGATCTGGTTCCGTCACCACTCAACAATGGCTGGACACTTGAAAATGGTATTCTGTTTGACAGCATCCCAGATAAACTATCCGTACATGTCTCCACGTCATCTGTTGCTCACACTTGGTTATTTATTTATTTATTTTCTGTGTTCATGTTGACTGATCTGACGGAGGGGAATTCCCAGCTCCCAGGGCCTATTTACATGAATTTGCATATTTAAATAGGGGCGTGGAAAGGGAGGTGCATGGTGCATGTGCATGTGTGCTTAATGCATACGTACACTTTGATACATCTAAATATTTTTTGTGCTTACGCCAGTTTCTGGGTTTTGCCGTACACCATATTTCAGTAGGAAATCCATGCAAGAGTTTTTACATGAGGCTTCAGATGTGGTTAACAGACCATTTCTGCACAGAAATGGACCAGGGCAAGTGATGGTTTAGTGGTTAAGCGTTGGGCTTGAGACCAGAGGATCCTCTGTTCAAATCCTAGCTTGACCAGAAAATCTCTGAGGGCCCTTGGGCAAGGTTTTTAATCCCCTAGTTGCTCCCGGTGTGTAGTGAGTGCCTTGCATGGCACACCCTGATATCAGGGTGAATGTGAGGCATTATTGTAAAGCGCTTTGAGCATCTGATGCACATGGAAAAGTGCGATATAAATGCAGTCCACTTACGAAATCAGAGAAAAAAAATTATTTCATGATTGTTTCTTCAACTAACAGGGACATAAGTCCACACAGTGCCGCAAAAAGATATTGAATTCATTTAGCTGCACAAGTGCAGTCAAAGCACTTCATCAATCTTTCTCTGCCTATCCCAACATATGTATATTTTCATCTTCAAAAGCCTAGGTTTTGTAACCAAAGCCACCACTACTTGTTTTTAAGTAAGGCATATATATTTTGTTAATATTATAAGAAAAACAAATGCTTTACTTTTTTATAAGATTAGGGTGGATTTATATTAAGGGGCAGGAGTAGGCATTTTCTAAATATTTTTATTAATTTATTAATTTATTTTTTTCTGCACAAAGAAGGTGAAGGTGCAGCAGCATAAGTAAAATTTTCAGCATTTGCTTGTGAAAATCTTGGGTTTGGACTGCAGCCACTGAGAAAAAAAGCTCAGAAGTGGCTGCACTTCATCAGACTGGTCAGGAAGGCCAGGCTGAGCTTCTGCCCCCTCACACAGGCCTAGTGGAGACTATCCTCACCACCGGCATCTCAGTGTGGTATGGCAGCATCACTCAGGTAGAGAGGAAGGCTCTCCAGAGATTTGTAAAAACAGCTGAAAAAATGATCAGGACTAAACTTTCATCTATACACTCAATTTACAGCTAGCGATGCAAAAAGAGGGCACAGCACATTATCAGGGACCCTCTCCACCCTTCCCACTTTCTCCTCAGGCCCAAATAGACAGTTTACAGCCTGAGGAAAAGTAGGAAAGACAGCATCATTACACACAGGACTCAGTTCCAAATACGTTTTATTCCAGCCACAGTCAGACTGGTGACATCCCTGAACTCGGAGTAATAACTGTTCACAACCAAAACTCACTGGGCAATATCTATTATTCAACTATAACCTAATGTGCAATATTTTATTTCATTTCTTTTGGATTAACAGTTATTGGTGCAATATCTGTTTGATGTATATGTGCAATATACACTTTATTATCTGTGCAATATCCACTGTGTTGAAATATACGTGTGCAATAACTGCTGTTCTCTGTTCCCATTAATTTGTGAACTCTGTACAAGAATCCAGTTTACCCAAACCTTGTGTGCAAGTACAAATGCAAATAAAGTCTCTATCTATCTCTCTCTTGCGCATGCACGCTGGATGTTGATTTGGCACAAGTTAATCAGACCTTTGGCTCTGTTCTGCCATGGCTTTGGCAGAATGTTTACCAAGTTTCCTTAGAGTGTTTTGTTTATTTTCCTCTTTAATATTGCCAGTTTTGTCCTTGATGTGTTGATGAATCTGCACCATAATTTCGTCACCAATAAAATTATTTTGAATTTAAATATTCTCCAAACCTCAGGTAAATTCAGATTAATTGAAACAAAAAGAAAAAGTAAAAAACAAAAAGAAAAACCTAATAAAAATAAATACTATAATTAAGGCAAAGCATTGGACTGAACATAGATTGATGTCAATTTTGAAGACTGGTCAGGATGTGAATTTCAACAAAATACATATTGAAATGGGTAGTGACGCAGGAGATCGCAACTTGATTGCAACAAAAGTCAAATAAATTTGATTCAGAGTAATACATTGGCAGGAAACATGGTCTAGAACAAAATATTCTTTATTCTGTATGTTATTTTCAGACTTTAAAGAATATCGTGATTCTTGATCAGGGGCAGGTGATGGTCTAGTGGTTAAGGTGTTGGGCTTGAGTCCAGAAGATCATGGGTTCAAATCCCCGCCTTACTGGAAAATCACTAGGGGCCCTTGGGCAAGGCCTTTAATCCCCTATTGCTCCCGGTGTGTAGTGAGCGCCTTGTATGGCAGCACCCTGACATCGGGGTGAATGTGAGGCATTATTGTAAAGCGCTTTGAGCGTCTGATACAGATGGAAAAGCGCTATATAAATGCAGTCCATTTATTTGATTAATTTTGACATTGTCATAAATAACAGCAGACAGAAATGTGAGTGACACCCTAAGTGGCCAATTTCCTCAGTACGCACTACTTACTTTGAAATCCAATTAACTGATTTAACTGGATTGATTGGTGGATTTAACTCAATGCAGCCGACGAGATGGAGAAATCTGTGGGTCTGCTCAGAGACTTTCCAGTTTGGCATGAAGACACTGTTGAAATGGTAAGCTTTGACGAGCCGATCACACCCTTTCACAACGATTCACCGACCGAATTACTTACAGAAAGATAAACTGTGCAAATGATGCAATTAGATTAGAATGGGAATAACCCTGTTGTGTCTGATGATTTGCCGATGTTCATGCTGGATTTTACAGTCACAAATTGAGGTTTACAGTAAAATGGATATTATTCCGTAATTACTATGTCAGCTATAAGACTTCGGGATATAGTGGGCAAAGTCCAACATGGCAGAGGGGGCCTAGGTCTGGAAACAACATGGCAGAAGGCCAGTACATCTGAATGCCGGTGACTGGTGCTTGATGAGGTGCACCACCAGGAGGAAGCGGACAGGTGTGCCAGAGCTGTGTCCCAAGCCAATCAAGGCTGTTGGATGAGGTGGAATCGTGTTGAGAAGAGGAAGATCACTTGGAGTAAGCTGTGGAACATGGAGTCTAATATGCTTAGCTTTACCATCAGAGTGACCTATTTTAAATCTGACCAATCAAAATGGCAGCACCCTTCAGTCCCAGGGGTCATCGTGATGGATGAGATGGATGGCCTAGGAGGATTTTGTTTTTTTTTTTTTGTCATCACCCAAACATCTCATTCGACCTTCGGCTTCACTCAGTTTTCATTAAAAACAACAAGAATGCCAAAAAGTGTCTGCTGTTTGATCAAAAGACTTCTTAGTGTTAGACTATAGTGTATTTGTGATCTGAGCATATTAGAGTGAAGACATACTTATGATATTGCACAAGGGGGAGTTTGGGCTCATACTGAGTTATGAAAAATGGAGGGGAGGCTTTTAGATTTATTCTACTGTCAGTACTGGAGACAGAAGCTGTGTGCGCGCCTGTGAGTGTTTGTGTGTGCGTGAGCACTGGTGGATGTAGGTGTTAGTAGGCGAGTAAGCAAATAGTGTATGTGCCTGTGAGAGTGTGTGTGTGTGTATCAGTGTGTCTTCCAAGTCGATAGACACACTCTGTCAGCACTGGCAAGTAATTGACAGCTTGGAGTTTGCAGTGACATGGGCCTTGCATATATTTTCTCCATTACCTTGTGTGTATGTCAGCCCAGAGTTCTCCCTGCAGTGCATTCAGCTGGCAGGGCAGAGGATTAGCAAACACCTTCTATTTGGGCTTATGGGAAGAACGAATAGCTGTCGAAACCTCATCCAGTCAAAAAGGTACTTCTACACTCTTATAGGTGATGATTATTATTTTAGCATAGCAGGGCCACCTCCTGCATGCATGCCTCTGCTGTATATATGTTTAAGTCCAGAGTCAAACAATTGGAAATAACTAGTGAGTTTTCAAGGTAAGTTTTGGGTGGACCAATTCAGGAGCAGTCACTGGGAATGAACAATTTGCATCTTCCACTTATTTCACCCATTAAGTGTTTACGGTAAGCAGTCATATTATCAAAATTTCAGCAATATAGGTCACCAGATGTCTTACCTGAAATGTCTCACTGGAGATGCATGCAAAAAGTTTAATGAGTCCAAGAAATGGCCTGTCCTTCCTTCTCCCATGTATCTGATGACATACTAGTGGGATCTAGTTTTGTTCTGGGGTTGTCTGAAGGACACTAAACAAAATTTGCTTCTTCAAAGTGGCAGGCATTTTTGATAGGGGTCATAATGGGGTAAGTTAGAGTAAAAAACAAAGCAATAAAAACAAAAACAAAACAACAACAAAAAACAAACCCCTCAAATCTTACTGACAAGTATACCAAATTACTTATCATACAGAATCCAAAAACATATAGTTTGCTCCATATCTGATCTTCCATTGAGTCAACACAAACCAAAACAGAAAGCATGTAACATTTGCTATTCCAGATTACTGCAAATTGTTGAATACATTTCAAAATTAATTTACCTTTTTCCTGTTATTTCATGGTTGACATCATATTTGTCAAACTATCACATTGTTTTTTTGTTTTGTTTTGTTAATAACAACACTACTTCCAAATCTTCTGTGGTGAAGTATGGGGTACCGCAGGGTTCTGTTTTAGGTCTTTTTTGTTTTTGTTTTACATTACACCTCTTGGAGAGATGTTGTAAATTTCCACATAGAAATGTACTAAATCAGAAAAATACATTTTTTTAAGATTATTTGACAGTGGTTACATTCTAGTCCATGCAATGCTACAGAAACATTTTTTTTATTGAATGTAGCCAAAGCAGGCACTTCTTATTTCTATTTGTGTGTCCCTCAACATGTTTTTCAAGTTAATTGTACAGTGGGGCCAAAAAAGTATTTAGTCAGCCCCTGATTGTGCAAGTTCTCCTACTTAGAAAGATGAGAGAGGTCTGTAATTTTCATCACAGGTACACTTCAACTATGAGAGACAAAATGAGAAAAAAAAAATCCAGAAAATCACATTGTAAGATTTTTAAAGACTTTATTTGTAAATTGTGGTGGAAAATAAGTATTTGGTCACCCACAAACAAGCAAGATTTCTGGCTCTCACAGACCTATAACGTCTTTAAGAAGCTTTTCTGTTTTCCACCTGTTACCTGTATTAATGGCATCTGTTGGAACACATTAGCTGTATAAATGACACCTGCCCACAGCCTCAAACAGTCAGACTCCAAACTCAACCATGACCAAGACCAAAAAGCTGTCGAAGGACACCAAGAAATAAATTGTAGATGTGCACCAGGCTGGGAAGAGTGAATCTACAATAGTCAAGTAGGTTGTGTGAATAAATCAACTGTGGGAGCAATCGTAAGAAAATGGAAAACATACAAGACCATTGATAATCTCCCTCGTTCTGGGGCTCCACGCAAGATGTCATCCGGTGGGGTCAAAATGATCATGAGAATGGTGAACACAAATCCCAGAACTACACAGAGGGACCTGATGAATGACCTGCAGAGAGCTGGGACCAAAGTAACAAAGGCTACACACTACGCAGAGAGGGACTCAAATCCTGCAGTGCCAGGTGTGTCCCCTTGCTTAAGCCAGTACATGTCCAGACCCGTCTGAAATTTGCCAGAGAGCATATGGATGATCCAGAAGAGGATTGGTAGAATATCATGTGGTCTGATGAAATCAAAATAGAACTTTTTAGTAAAAACTCAACTAGTCATGCTTGGAGGAAAATGAATGCTATGTTGCATCCCAAGAACACCATATCTACTGTGAAGCATGGGGGTGGAGACATCATGGTTTGGGGCTGTTTTTCTGCAAATGGGACAGGGTGACTGATTTGTGTTAAGGGAAGAATGAATGTGGTCATGTATCATGAGATTTTAAGTCAAAACCTCCTTCCTTCAGTGAGAGCATTGAAGATACAACGTGGAGGGGGCTTCCAGCATGACAATGATCCCAAACGCACCACTCGGGCAATGAAGGAGTGGCTCCGTAAAAAGCATTTCATCGTTCTGGAGTGGCCAAGCCAGTTTCCAGACCTCAACCCCATAGAAAATTTGTTGAGGGAGTTGAAAGTCCATGTTCCCCAGTGACAGCCACAAAACATCATTGCTCTAGAGGAGATCTGCATGGAGGAATGGGCCAAAATACCAGCTACAGTGTGTGCAAACCTGGTGAAGACTTACAGGAAATGTTTGACCTCTGTCATTACCAACAAAGATTATGTTACAAAGTATTGAGTTGAACTTTTGTTATTGACCAGATACTTATTTTCCACCATAATGTACAAATAAATTATTTAAAAATCCTACAATGTGATTTTCTGGATTTTTTTTTTTTCATTTTGTCTCTCATTGTTGAAGTGTAGCTATGATGAAAATTATAGACCTCTCTCATCTTCCTAAGTAGGAGCACTTGCACAATCAGGGGCTGACTAAATACTTTTTTTACCCCACTGTAGCTTAAAATGGACTCATTTGTTGTTTTCTTTAATTTCCAAAGCCTAGCTTTGGTGGTCACCAACACCATAACCACAATATGACCCCTTTGAATTTACTCAAAGCCAACTGATATGGGATGTATGATTAAACAGCCACTAATGTCTGTCAGCCTTCTTCATTTTCAGCGCTTGAAGCTGTGAACTAATAGTGGTGAAAAGCACTCAGAGCAGCTAAATGTGGACAGAGTTGAACAGGAAAGGAGAGACAGCAGTGAAGGTATAAAGTGCAATTTCAACAGACTGTTTTGGCTCTCTGTGGAAGTATCCACAATTATTCGGTCATGTGCATTTGCTGTGAGCTTGGCAGCCACAGAAATATTATGCTGCAATTCATCTTCCCCTTTCTCTGTTTGCTCCTGCTGCCTTCTCCTCTACAAATCGTTGGTTTCACTTTTCATTAGGACAGATCAATAAGACGGATCAGTCGCTCATGGCGAGGACATGGCGTGGTAGGCACCCCTGACTCTCATTTTTTTTCTTTTCCTTCTCTCTGTTTCTTTTACTTTGTCATTGACTCCAGAGTCATTCACCATCTCTCCACTGTGGGAGGTTGTGAGGGGAAGGAGAAAGAAACAGCGGGAAGTGGAAGGATGAAAGCAACGTGACTCAGAGATTACGCCAGTCCTGCCAAATACGGCAAAACTAGCAATACTGAATTATAACCCAACAGAGTTTAATTAAGAACCAGTAACCTCTCAAGCTTAATAATGAAAATAGAGGATACATGTGGAGGAAGAAATTGAAAGTGGAAATGTAAAGGTCTACAAGGTTTAGTCATATTGACACTGCCTGCCTAGTGGGACACATTACTGTTGATTTAATTGCTTTCATGCAGTGTGTGTGTGTGTGTGTGTGTGTGTGTGTGTGTGTGTGTGTGTGTGTGTGTGTGTGTGTGTGTGTGTGTGTGTGTGTGTGTGTGTGTGTGCAATTACCTGTATTTATAGTGGTTGTAACTGAAGTCGTGTATAGTGACAGATAAACCACCACTTTTAGATAATTATTTATTTTATATTCAGTGTTAAATCTCAAGCATGTGGACTCCATATTGCATAATAGCTGCAAACTTGTCAGAGAGTGAAAACAAGTGTGTGTGTGTGTGTGTGTGTGTGTGTGTGTGTGTGTGTGTGTGTGTGTGTGTGTGTGTGTGTGTGTGTGTGTGTGTGTGTGAGTGTGTGTAGCATCTGCATCAGATGGAAAGTTCTACAGAAATACACCATTTCTTCACCATTTAATTCCCTTGTCTTCAGAGAGGGGCCATGGCCAGATCCATGCTGTGTAAAGCAACAACCATGAAAACAAGTTTATCTTATTGTTCTTTCAAGCTTTTTATAAGGACTATCAAAACCTGTCTGGAATTGTGTCAGTTGTAAAACCTTTGCTGAATGAATATGCAGATCATAAGCATTGGCCATCCATACAAGGTCCATACCAGATTAGGTGAAGTAGAGATGGATTATTTACTCTGAAATAAAAGAAGTAATTTTGGCTACAAACATTTCAAATGGATAGTATCACTTACGATTAATGCTGGCAACAACATAATTACGCTAAGAGCTCTAATATTATATAATATGAGGTCATATACACTTTCCTATTGGTGACATGACCTTCAATGTTGAGTGAATTTGAAAGATCAGACTTACGGTGACAAATGTTTAACTCTAACCAGTGGAGCCAGTGTGGATTGACAAAATCTTTTTAATGATAATTTACTTTTTTTAAGTGGCAGTTTGTGTCCTAATGTTTATATATATATATATATATATATATATATATATATATATATATATATATATATATATATATATATATATATATATATATATATATATATAATTGAAACATGCTGGCAACAAGTGTGCATATAGTACGTTATTTCAGTCCCAGATCAGAAAGATTTTGAGGGCCACTGGATACCTATATGAAAATTAAAATGAGTCAATTTCATAGTTGAGGTGTTGGTTGCATACATTTTTTTTTTCTCAGACAGGAAAGTAGAGCATCCATGATAGCTTGAAGATGACAATTTACAACTGCAGAAGTCATAAAAAGAATCCTTGAGGACAGTGATACATCTTCTTCAGAGGATGAACATTTGACTACATTCCTGATAGTAAAGTGGTGTCAGAAGCTGAAGCCCATGATGCAGACATAAATAAAAACTCTGATAACAAGGTGCCAAATGATAGAAAGATAGAATACCAACAGCTCAAAATCATGAGCCACCTGTAGAGCAAAACTTTGTTCCGCTGAATTCCAATTAAAATTTTGCAAGAAAAGGTGATTATTTTGACCAAGATAAAGGTAAAGACAGAAGAAGACCATGAGAAAGAAGAAAAGCATGAGGGAGAAGTAGAGGTGAAGGAAGAGAACTATATGTAGGTAGGAGAGGTGACAATGAAAATATAAACAATCCATAGGATTACAGAAATTTACCAGCCCAGTCTGATGTTTTTTTTTTTACCTCCACCAACAAAGTTGGAGGAGGTTATGTTATTGCCCCTGTTTGTTTGTTTGTTTGTCTGTCTGGGTGTTTGTTGGTTTGTTTGTTTTTGAACAGCCTGGAGACCACAATTTTTCATATGTCATTATGAACTCTTTACTGAATATTCATATACTGATAGGCAAGAACTGATTCAGTTTTCAAGGTCATAGGTCAAAAGGCAAAGTCAGGAAAAAGCTTGGAAAATTGGAAAAAATCCAACATTGAATGAATTTTCAAAA
The DNA here is from genome assembly GCF_902500255.1 of Thalassophryne amazonica. Taxonomy (NCBI): domain Eukaryota; kingdom Metazoa; phylum Chordata; class Actinopteri; order Batrachoidiformes; family Batrachoididae; genus Thalassophryne; species Thalassophryne amazonica. The sequence goes on along the minus strand of NC_047106.1, from coordinate 65,667,314 downwards.
AATCATAACTGTCAAAAAATATCAAATTTCTTTCATAATTCAACAGATTTTGTAGGATGCTATCCTTAATTGACTGGCAACATTTGATGCGGATCTGATCCAGATTACAGATTTTGTGGCCGTTTAAGTTTAACATTGAAAACCCTATCTAATGTGTATTTTATATTATATATTAATCAAATATGACCCAATCATGCTCATATTTGAAAGTTAGCTGCACACTGGCACTCACTATTGACTGACAAAGTTTGATCCAGATCTGACCCACATTGTGGATTTTGTGGGCATTTGAATTTAATATTGAAAAACTCATTTGGTGTACATTTTACATTATATCTCAATCAAAAGTGTCTCAGTCACTCTCATTTGTGACAATGAGGTGCAAACCAGCACTCTCAATAGACTAAGTTTGATCTGCATCTGATCAGTACTACGGATTTAACAGGTATTTGATTTTAACATTGAAAAGCCCTTTAGATCTATATTTTGTATTACATTTTAACTTATGAAAAGCCACTTCTAACAAGTATTTGATACTGAGGGGGTTGTGATACTGTCACAAAATGGTTTGTGACAGTCAGTTTTTGGTACTATGTTAACTTTAACATAACCTCAGTGTACTCCCTCCCTCCCTCAATATGCCACCCCAAATTCTGTGAAACCTTTATGAAAATGTGTTACTATCTGAAACTACCATATGAAATCAGGTTTTTTCACGTCATCATGATTTTGCCATGTGGACTTTACTCATAGTTACAATGATGGTCTTACAATCATGTTGCCCTGTTTTTGGTTTAATATACAATAATTTTATTCTACAATGTCAAATGCATTTCCTCTAAAGGAAATTTTTTGACTGTCACATTTGTAAGGCCTGAGTGCCCCTTGATTTAATACCTGTTTTAGCCAGCTGGTGGCCTATATTAGCATGCTGTTGTATGTGATGTGAATCACATGATAGCAGCTAATTATAAATGTTTAATTTAATATCAGAAGCTCTGATATTAAATGAGTGAACTGGTGTAGTGGGTACCACAGTTATTTGGGTTCAATTATGAACAGCATGTGTCAACTTCCACTCACCCAGCACAGTAAGACGGGCTGGACGGGATCTCATCGCAGCCTGGACAGCCTGGCATTCGAACACAGCATCATCCATCAGCTCGACACGTTGGATTCGTAAATGATGCTCACCTGACCCGTGGTCGCCAATCACTGTGTAACGAGGATAGCCTGCAGAGAAAACACATTCATTCATTGTAATCACCATCAAAATCAAATATTGTTCATTTGCCAAGAAGGCACATATATCACTGTAATTTTAAAGTGCTCTTTGCCAACTCATAGCAATTACAAAGCTCAACCAAATGAAAAATAAAATATACAACCAGCACTCCATATGCATCTTCCAAATGTGTTTTTACAGTATAAAAGGTTCAACAGCTGCAAGACTTGTGTATGACAATTTTGTGTCATTTTGACACTGTCTGTAGAGATTTTTTTTCACCACATTGGTGGGGCTAATTATGGAAAGGATCATTTGTAGTGGGGAAAATATGCATTTTAAGTAAATTTCAATTGCCTACTACATGCAGGTTGTTATTTCACAAATACAATACATAAGAGACTGAATTAACAATAGCTATTGTTTCTTACAAAAATAAAACAATAACTCTTTTTACAGGATACAAGTAGATATTGGGAAAAGTTTGGGAATGCTGACAGGCAGAACAACAGAAAAACCCACAAAGTTAAATGAAACAATCAGTATAGAAGCTGATCTCCTATAGGAGATCTGTTCCTCCATACTTTTTTCTGAACATTGACAATTGTCCTGCTGTTTGTCAATTACACCAGAGAGTTTGAGGGTCCTATGCAGTATCTTAACTGCTCCTAGGACTACACTCTTCTGGACAGATATCTTGGTTGTTGTACCTGGAATCTACTGGAGCTATTCTCTCATACTATGGGGTCACAGCCCCAAAACCTCCTATTAACACTGGGACCACAGTGGGATTTATATTTCATGTTTTGTACAGTTCTTCCTTAATTTGCTATCACTTGGTGTTGCCGCATTTCAACCAAAGGATGGCTCACTGATAAGACATGGCCTAGGATGCAGGGGTTCAAATCTGGACTGGATGAGAATCCAGTCATGAGTGAGAGACATGTCCTCAAAGGCACGACATTGGTGAGTTTAACAAAGACTGTGCCAGGTGTTGGGGAACCAAGACAACCAGATGGAAAATGGGCTACTGTAAGAAGACATTCATGGACAATGACTGAGAACACAGAATTAATTTACAGATATCTTGTGTTGTTAATCGTGTGAATACACATCCATCCATCTATTTAATATACACACTTACTCCATTTAAGGGTCATGGGGACTGGAGCCTATCCCAGCATAAGGTGTGCACAGAACACATCACAAGCAGTAATTGATGACTTCTGTGGGAACTTGGGCTGTTATCAGACTGCATAATTCAGAGAATGGCACTGTTCTTGACAACCCAAGAATGAAAACAGTATTCTGAATGAGAAATGTCAATTGTCTGGTGGTGTTGGGCTACTGAAGTTCTTGGGAGGGCTACAGGCCCATCACACCCCATCATAGAGCTGTTAATGTGTTTTGAACTGTGCATTCTCTATTTGAACCCATCAGAAACTGCTACCTTGGGAGCACATCTAGATTAGACCTTTGTTCCTCAGTTCAATACAATGATAAAGTTCTTCCATTTCTAGGAAGTTGGCTCTGATCAACAAGGAAAGTGTTGACAATCAAGCTGCTTACTTGCTCTCATTTGCTGCAGTTTTTCAAAAGAAAAAAAATAATTGTATACTGCACTTTTACAGCACCCCTGACAATGTTAATGAGTGGTTGCTGAGGTTGCTGCATTCTGTAGAATGATGTTTTACTGCAGTTGTAAAGTGGAACAGCTACAGTTTGACTTGTTCCAGCAGTACGGCGTGAAATGATTTATTGTTTAATAATGCAAGAAAGCAGAGCAATATCTGAGAGACCTGGGCATTTTACACAAGTCAAGCAAGATGGCTTTAAAGACGTCCTCGTAACGATTATCGAAATATGCATCAAGGGTGCATTGTGGATTGCATCCTTCCACTGGGGCAAATAAACTGGAAGAAGAATGTGTTTGACTGAGGATTTTTATGGGATATTTCTCATGCTCTGGGAATTGCACATCTCTGACGATCCCTTACGTTTTTGTCTCACTTCATTTTTCTCAATATTGGACAGGTTAAAATGGCTTTTTTTCCCTTCTCGTATCGGTTGATAAAACTGGACGATTTTATGGCAACACATGGCACTTTTTGTTGGTGAAAGCGAACTTCATACTTTGACATTTCACTCAAAAAAAGCCAGTCCAACTGCTGGTCACTGCCAATGAATGGTGAGCAGTAAAACACTGATTTCTCCAGCCAATAGGTTACGCCCACATTGGATAATTTACTGGCTGATTGTCTTTTAACACCCAAAAGGACACAGCAAATCAGGAAGCCTCATAACAGTGAGTCCAAAAAACTGTCCAATTACTGGCGTTTGCTTCACTGAACCCTGTTGCCTTTAATAGACCATGAAGTGGGCCTCATTTGGGCTAGTACGGCGAGTTGCAGCTGATTAACCCACTCTCTAGTGTGTAGACTTTAATCTTAAGGGTCAGTGTGGGATGATGAAGGCCAAAAGAACACCTAAACAAAAACAAAGAACAGACAGGGGAAGTGAGAAGTGGACCAAAGATAAAGCTGTGCATTTGAGTGGTTCATAGGAGGACTGAGAACAACAGATTCTCTTGGAATGCAATTTGTAAATGTAATAGTGTCTCCAAACTAATAAAAAATCACAGACTGAAAGGGGTGTTCTGTGTTGGTATCAAAAGAAGGACACACCATTATGTGCCCAAGCGCATCAGCACACATTTTCAGTGTTACGGTGCATCCAGAAAGTATTCACAGCGCTTCACTTTTTCCATATTTTGTTATGTTACAGCTTTATTCCAAATTCAGTTTTTTTCCTCAAAATTCTACACTACACACAATACCTAATAATGACCATGTGGAAAACATTTTTTATGATTTTTTTCCTAAATATTAAATTTGCAAAAATTTGCATATTTATGAAAACAAAACAAACAAACAAAAAAGTCTAAGAAATTACATGTACATAAGGACTCACAGCCTTTGCCATGAAGCTCAAAATGGAGCTCAGGTGCATCCGGTTTCCTTTGATCATCCTTGAGATGTTTTTACAGCATAATTGGAGTCCTCTTAACTGGAGAAATGTGGCAGTGGTGGGGATTGAACCAGGAATCTTCCGCACTGACACCAAGTTCACTAAACACTGAGATATGCTGCCATTGTAAGGACAGAAGCATTAAAATGCACCCCTAAGTTCCATTTGACCAACAGATAATTCTTGATATGTTTTCAGATGGGAAAAGTAAAATTTATTTTTGTTTATTTTGCTTGGCAGTAAAGCTTACATTGAATGACCTCTAGGTAAAAGCACTTGTGACCTTTTGTCACAAATGCTCTGCTGACAGATTTGCTTATTTATAGATATTTACTCTCATGAAGCAATCATCATGTGTTATGCATGTCCGTAACACTGATTGGTCGTTCCAAACTGCTGGAGGGCTACTTTACTTTTCCTTCATTAGAGTGGAAAAGCGTGACACAAAGGCAAAAGAAGCGGAAATTCAGGGCCAGATAGGAATCGTTGGCTTTTGTGCTGTGATTTCGTACGCTGAATGGTAAAGTTCTCTTTAAGAGTTCTCTCATTTTAATCACTGATCCTATGAATGGAAACAGGTCCCAGGCGGAGCACGCCAATGCCGACGCAGCTTCTTTCCATGAATAGCCGAACAGACCTATATTATTGAAACGCTCCATGCAACATTTGATTCGTCGCACTTTTTATGTATACAGCTGCCACTTTCCATTCACTGTGTACATCTTGCAATGGATGTACCATCACTCTTTTACTCCCGAATGCTTTGCTTCTGCGCGTAGGCAGGAGTGATAAAAAGGACAGCTGTGGAACACTTTATTTTGAAAAAAGTGCCATCCGTCTCGAAAGGAGCCATGCATGCCTTTTCTGTTATGTTGATTTTGAGCAACATATCTCCTCCAAGCAGACACCTATTTCTCCTCATAAAAATCGCGTGCATTTTTAAATAATGTAAAAGAGGATGGGAGATACTGATGTTAACACGACATCCTGTGATGGTTTATTGATTTACTGATGAGAAGAAAAGAATGGTTTTGCAGATGGGCTCCACTCAGGGTTATGCTTCAGCATGAGGATTAAACTACCCTCAGATGTGTTGTTAGAAGTTAATTTACTGAACTTCCCCTGACTGTTTTGGCCTCTCTGTTCTCTTCATTGCTCTGTGTTTGGTCATTGCTAATGCAAGATTTCATCTTCATTGCATTGTCCTGCTAAAGCAATAAAAAGATAATATAAACCAAAGTCTACACCTCTGGGCATTGATTCATGAAGCAGTCTAATCTTGTTTAGACAACTGTACTCATCTAATCGACTAATCTTTTGACCTTAGTCATTGCAAAAAGTGCTTAGTCATCTAAAGTTTTGCATTACCCAACTAAAGTTTTTAGCCTGGTACAGAGGAGGCTAATCTTATTTTAGTTGAGAAAACTTTAATCTCTTACCTCAAAAAATGGTGGCTATCATGTACCACCACTTGATGGAACACTCAAGAACACCCCTATGTCGCTTGTATTCCTCCAAAGGGAGACCTTCCTCCGTATTTCGCCATGGATATAGCATTTGTTTGTAATAGTTCTCACGTTAGCCACCAGGTGTCACTGTTACACTGAGCAATGTTGTGTGCACAAAAAGGCTCGATGGAAATTTAGAAGAAGAACTGCTAGGCTAAGCACTAAGCACATCGTTCTGCAGTTCGCATGTGTCTGTAAATCTTAATAAAGCCAGTTAACGAAACAAAGGCTGATTAGTTCATTACAACGACCAACAAAACGCTTGTGCTTTGGAGGTGTTTCTTGGCAATGGCACTCGCCAGGCCGCTATGCCCGTGAAAATCGTTGACTAATGTAAGACAAGCAATCTGCAACTTTAACCATCGATGTGAAACGATGATTCAGTGGAAAATGTTGGGTGACTAACCGTCGTCGACTAAGTTTAATAGACTAAAAGATTACACTGCTTTATGAAACTGGGCCCAGGTCCACTATAATCCTAAAATAAATGTCCTTGTCTTGTTCTTAAATGTTTCGATATCAGATGTGAGTGCTCTCAGCCTGTACAGTTTCATCTTCCGGAGGAAACTGGAACATTGCTGAACTATTGTTTATTGCAACCTCTCATCTTCCCTTGGGCCTGATAAGAAGTTGGAGAAGAAATAGGATGGCTTTACTTGGGCTCTGTCAGCAACTGTGGTTTAATTATAAGCTACACTGGTGACAGCAAAGAGCCTTTGCTAAAGGTCACAAGGTAGAACAACACCGGTATCTAGTGGAATACATGTTTAATCCTTACAGAACATAAATACAGTTGGGTTTTAAGAATGACCACAGCTGAACATAGTGTCATTGTGCACAATCCTCACAGGTCCAGGCTAGATGTGTCTGTTGGTACACATAACCACAGCATCCTGATGGTGTAAAATACTTTGAAGAAATGTGTTTGGGGCAATGGAGGGGTGGTGGCGGCGGTGGTGGTCTTGGGGGGGGGTGATCACCACAGTAAATGATGCAGGTTTGCTGTATTTTTAATGGATTTTCCTATTCAGAAGCTCAGCACTTCAGAAGTTTGAAAATGACTATTGAAAGAGGCATTACAGTTGAGTGAAATTCATCTCACTTATGAATATACATAAAACTTCAAATTGTGAAACAAACAACATTGCAGTAGTCACTTTTATGCCATATCAAACAATTGAGGCAATTATACACAAGTTGTGATGTAATCAGAGGATGCCAGCTTTTCTTTTAGAAGACTGAAGCACCATGGAAAGAACTGTGCGGCTATTAATATTACATCTCATTTTGATTTTTGCACCGCTCTGTCAAAAACACAGAGTAAGACATTTTGGCCTATTCTAAATTTGACAGACATTAATTCTGAAGCAGTGTGGACATGCTAGCTAGCTAGCTATTATCTATTATCTATCTCGTCAATTAAAATTCCAGCCTGAAAATCACTAAGGGCCCTTGGGCAAGGTCCTTAATGGGAGGCATTAGTGTGTAAAGCGCTTTGAGTGTCTGATGCAGGTGGAAAAGCGCTATAAAAATGCAGTCCATTTTCCTCTTCCAATGAAGTTGGAGGAGGTTATGTTTTACCCGTTTGTCTGTTTGTTTGTAAACAGCCTGGAGTCCACAATTTTTCATATATTGTTGTGATTTTTTTTACTGAAGATTCATGTCCTGATAGGCCAGAACTGATTAAATTTTCAAAGTAATAGGTCAAAGAAAAAACTCTGGAAAAAATCCTGGAAAAGTGGAAAAATCCCTATCTTTAACACTTAAAAAAAAATTCATAACTGTCAAAAAAAAAAAAAATCTAATTTATTTCATATTTAAATGCTTTATGTAGGATGGTATCCATTATCGACTGACAATGTGTGATCCGGATCTGATCCAGATTACAGATTTTATGGCAATTTAAATTTAATATTGAAAAACTCATTTGGTGTACTTTTTTTTTTAATTGAGGATTTATTTCATTCATTTAAAAGAAAAAAACAGAAAAGCAAAATTAACAAAACATTACAATCCATTGAACGAAAAGGAGCAGTTTGGAAGAACAAGTCTTATATATTCTGCCCCTTTTTTACAATACAATCTTGCAAAGCATCATCAATCGACATCATTGCATTTCTATGACTTTGTCACATGCCACCGACTTCTTTCCTAATTTTAACCATTATTTAAAAGACTACATCCCTAATAGATTATATTTTAAACTTCAAACATTCTAAACATTATTAACAAATTACATTTTTGGCTTTGTCACAGCCCACTGACTTATTTCATAGTTTCATACTTACGAAATACATCAAGTTTAATACGTTTTTTAAATAATTTAAGCAACCTTGATTCTTTGATTTCTTTGTTGAGGTTGTTCCATAATTTTACACCATTCACTGCAATACTCCGTTCCTTTATCTTGGTTCTGAATCTTGTTTTTTTAAAGACTTCTGTGCCCTTCAAATTATAACTACTTACTCTTTTTTCAAACATATTTTGAATGTTTATTGGTAAGGTATTGTTATTCGCTTGGTACATTATTTGTAGTAATTTCAAATCAACTAAATCATGAAATTTAAGTACCTTATACTTAATAAACAATGGATTAGATGGATCTCTAATCTCACTTTTAAAGCTCTTTTCTGCAAAATAAATAAAGGTTGTGTATAAGTTGTACATGTTGATCCCCAGATTTCTACACAATAAGTCAAATATGGAACAATCAATGAATTGTACAATGTTAATAATCCATAACTATTTAATGAATATTTAACTTTATGCAAAACAGCAATGGCTTTCGCTATCTTTCCTTTTATGCAATTTATGTGTGACTTCCATGTAAAATCTTCATCAATCATAACTCCTAAAAATTTCATTTCTTTTACCCTTTGAACGTCCATTCCATCTATTTTTAATGACACATCTTTTTTTAACTGTCATTAAACAATATGAAATTTGTTTTATTAAGATTAAGTGACAATCTGTTTATATCAAACCAATATTTCACTTTTTCCAACTCTGTATTTATCACTTGTGCTACTTCCTGTATATCTGATCCAGAGTAAAATAATGTTGTGTCGTCAGCAAATAAAATGCTACCAAGTACATTAGATATATTCACAAAATCATTGATATACAAAATAAACAGTTTGGGTCCAAGTACCGACCCTTGTGGTACTCCACACATAATATTACACAATTCTGATTTAGTATTATTTATCTGAACAAACTGTTTTCTATTTTCTAAGTAGCTTTTTACCCACTGATGTGCAATCCCTCATTCCATATTGTTGTAACTTGTGAAGCAATCTTGAATGATTGATAACATCAAAAGCTTTTTTCAAGTCAATAAAAACACTTACCATATAATTCTTATTATCTATTGCTGTTGATATTTTCTATGTTAATTCCATAATTGCCATAGCTGTCGAATGTTTTGTTCTGAATCCATACTGAGCATTATTTAAAATATGATGTTTCTCAATGAATTTATCCAACCTTGTCACAAAAACCTTTTCCATAATTTTAGAAAACTGTGGAAGCAATGACACTGGCCTGTAATTTGAAACGTTATGTTTCTCTCCATTTTTATATAACAGAACTACCTTGGCAATTTTCATTTCGTCTGGGAAAATTCCTGTTGACAGAGACAGATTACAAATGTAAGTGAATGGTTCAAAAACAGTTTCTATTATACTTTTTACAGTCATCATGTCTAAATCTTCATAGTCAGTTGATCTTTTGCTTACACAGTTTTTTTTACAATATTTCTTATTTCATCTTTTTCCACAATGTCAAGGAAAATACTATTGACCGTATTTACAATTGTATTTAATTTATCTTCTACTACTGGTTTATTTCCCACCAGATTTGATCCCACCTTTGACAAATAATCATTAAACTAATTTACAACCTCTTTTATATCATTTATCTCTTTATTTTCCTTGACAAGGTAATTTGGAAAAGTTGATTTCACTCCGTCACTTTCCATCACACTTTTTATAATTCCCCATGTTGCCCTCATATTGTCTTTACTCTTATTCAATTGTTCACTATAATAATCTTTTTTTTTGTTTGTTTCCTAATTATTGTCAATAATTTATTTTTATATTTTTTGTATCTGTGTTCTGTTTCCTTTGTTTGCATTTTTAAAAAGCACTTATATAAATAGTTTTTCTTTACACAAGCGTTTTTTATTCCCTTTGTCAGCCATGGTTTATTTACTCTTTTCTTACTAGTTTTTATTAATTTACAATTTTTATTATATGATTTCATCAGTATTTTCATCAATGAACTATATGCTACATTAACGTCACCAACATAAACCTCTTCCCAATTTTGATTTTTAAGATCATAATTTAATGCCTCTAAGGCTTTTAATGACTTATCTCTTTTACAGTTTTTTTTTGTACCTATTTTTATATTTAAATATTGAAAAAAACTGGTAAATGATCACTGAGATCTGTCATCAATATCCCATTCTTAATAATTTCATCTGTTCTCTTTGTGAATATATTGTCAATTGCAGTTGCACTTTGCAATGTAATTCTGGTTGGTTTTGTTATCAAGGGGAATAAACCCAAGCTATTCATTGAATTCACAAAATCACTTACTCTTTGGCAACTGGAGCTTTCCACATTAACATTAAAGTCTCCACACATAAAGAGCGCTTTGTTTTTGATTTGATGGAATAATTCTATTATTTTATCTGTAAATTTCACAACACAAGAGTCTGGTGCTCTGTATACACAACTGATTAGAATATTTTTAGATGTTTCATGTACAATTTCCACTGTCACAATTTCTATGACATCATCTATAATTGTCATTTCTTCTACAATTTTACATGTCAGATATGTTTTTATGTACAAAGCAATACCTCCACCTTTTTTTCTCTTCTATTTACAAAATATAACTCATATCTGTTGGGAAGGTGTCGTAGCACGGACCCACAACAGGGGGCGCAAATGAACGGACAATGAATAAGCCAAAAAGCAACAATTTAATGTTGTGATAATACACAACTAAATTCACAGAAATCTGCAAAGTCAATTGACACCAGGTGACGTGTGGGCAGGCTCGAAGATAGAAGACCCCCGACGAGAAAGAAGCCGCGTCCCACACGGCTTCCACCACCAACGGTCTGAAGAACACCGGAGCCGCCAAGTCCCGAGTCCCCAGGTGGCCTCTGTCTTCGGCTGTCGACCCTGGTACTGCTGGCAGAAAGCAGAGATAAGATGAACGAGTGTGAGTCCGCACACTCAGTAATCCACAGTCTGTACACAGTTAGGAGGGAGCACCTCCACCTCCAATCACACACTCGTGCAGCTCCTGGTTAACCACTTATCTGGTTTGGGGTGTGAGGCGAAGCCGTCACTGTCACACCAAACGCCAATCCCACAGACAAGGCAACACTCCAGGAAAACAGCTGCAACAGAAGTTCAGATTATTACACAAAGTGTCAGTCAGCAGAGAAATTACCTCTTCAGTAGTTGCGATTTCTCAGCGAGGAGGTGGAGTTGCAGTCCGGCTTTTATGGTGGTGATGATGATGATGAACGAGTGACAGCTGGTGCAGAGGATGAATGACAGCTGTCACTTCTTCTGGGTCTGGCGCCCTCTCATGCTTGGAGCCCGCATTCCAAGCAGGGCGCTCTCTGGTGGTGGTGGGCCAGCAGTACCTCCTCTTCAGCGGCCCACATAACACATATCCCTCCATTTGAACATCAGCCATGAGGTAATTTTTAAGCCAAGATTCAGTGAATGCTGAATCTATTTTTAAACTGGTTTAAATAATCTTTTATTTTTGACATTTTATAGTACAAGCTTCGAATGTTTATATGTATGAGTGACAGGGTATCTTCAGTAATTTTTTCACTATTTAACTGTTTTTCCGTATAATACTCACAACCAATTGTAATCAAATCAAATATACTTTAATCAATATTGGTGTCTATGTCATATATTCTATCATCTGTTTCCATGTTTAATCTGATTTTTTGTTGGTCATACTACCAACTGACGTCATATTCATTTGTCTATTCAGGTCTGTACTTTGTAAGGTCCTCCATGTCTCTGATTTGTATACCCTTTGTCCCTTCTCTCACTCTGATCCAGACCCTACAGTTCCAGACCCATGTAGCAACAATATGTTTCTGTTTTTTTAATAGTCTTGCTTCCCTGGCAATATCTGCATTTTTTTTTCGTTAGATGCTCATTTATATATACATTTGTTCCTTTCAGATTCTTTGCCTAATTCAATAATTCATTTTTGTATTTTCTGCTTATAAATCGTATTATTATATTTGGTAGTTTATTTTTACTGTCTTTGGATGGAATTGTGTGACAGTCTGAAATAGTGTCTTGATGTATGACAACACCTTTTTGATTTAAAAAATTTGTAACTTGCTGTTCTAATGTTTGTAATTCTTCAGGTGGTGCATCCTCCCCACTGGCTCCACCAGAATCCACCACCCTTACGTACGACTGATGTTTTGTTTCCAAACCAGTTATTATAACATCATCTTTTCTAGTATATTGTTCAAGTTCATCCACCCGTTGCTCAAGTTTCTTAATAATCTTGTCCTTTTCTTTAACAAGATTTTGGAGTTCCTTAATCTCCTTCATCAACTTGTCTAAATTGGACATGTCTTTTGAAATACGATTCAATGAGGTCTTTATCTCCTCCAAGTCTTCCTCGATTTTCTCTGTCTTCCTGGTTGGAGCCATGTTAACTCCTGTAGCTCAGTACAGGCCACTGTATAGCAATTCCCACTCGTGGTCTCCACCACCTCCACCACCACAAATCCGGTCGCCACACACCAACCTTCCCCGATGTTGATCCCAGATATAGCCGCCACCAGCCTCGGTCGTAGACGCCGTCAGCCTCGGTCGCAGCCGCCGCAGCCTCAGATGTCGCTGCACTAGCCCCGGATGTAGCCTCCTCTAGCTTCGGATGTAGCCGTCTCCAGCCTCGGGTGCAGCCGTTGCCACCCCAGATGCAACCGACGCCGTGGGCCTTTCATTATATCTCATTCAAAAGTGCCTCAGTCAGTCTCATTTGTGACAATGAGGTGCAAACTGGCACTCGAAAAGACTGATCTGAAACTGATTCGTATAGCGGATTTAGCAGATATTTGATTTTAACATTAAAAAGCCCTTTTGATCTATATTTTGCATTATATTTTAGCTTATGAAAAGCCATTTCTAACAGGAGTTTGACCTTGATTTTTTTCCAAGGTAAAAATTTGAGGAATTGGAAACTACTGTTGATGGAGGTTTGTGCTTTATGAGTTTGGGGCTCCAGTTTGTTTGTTTTTGAACAGGTGGGAACTCACAGTTTTTCATATATTGTTATGACATTTTTATTGAAGATTAATTTCCTGATAGGCAAGAACTGAATCAATGTTCCAGGTCAAAGGGCAAAGTCAGGAATAATCTTGGAAAGTTGGAAAAATCCCTGTCTTTAGCATTAAACAAATATTCAAAATCTCACCACTGTCAAAAATAGAAAATATATATTTTTTTGATTTTCATATTTGAGATTGTTATCCTTTATCGACTGACAACGTTTTATCCGGATCTGATCCACATTACAGATTTTGTGGACATTTAAATTTTAAATTATTTCAAAAGGACAATACTTTATGAATTTTCTTTTTGGATTTGCTAATATGACAGCAACAGACATTTTTGACAAATTTATTACTTCTGCCCGGCCAATGATGTGTGATGTAAGTCAGAGGACCCTTTTAGTCAGCTTCACCTCCTATGAGAGAATGACACAACTTTTCCATTATTGTGGAGGGGTATATTTCCCCACTGATCCCAAATGAAATGCAGGAGATACATGCGAGGGGTGATTGAGAGGTTTCAAGCCTGACCCAGGAATATAGGGGTGTGGTTCCCCATCTTTTGTATTCTGAGAAACCAGCATTTTTCAACATGGCACCCAGTGACTCAAAACTTCACACATTCTCAAGAAATGTTGGTTTCGCATAATGCAAAAGATGGAGAACCATACCTGACTTTTCCTTGATCATGCTCAGAACTTCTCAATGGCCCCTCATACACAACAGTTTTGGAGGTGGTGGCGTCGAGGACAGAAATGTTGACTAGAAACCCTTGGTTAACATCTAAATAAAAACAGAATACAATGCTTTGCAAATCCTCTTCAGCCTATATTCCATTGAATACACTACAAAGGTAAGATATTTAATGTTCAAACTGTTAAACATTATTGTTTTTGTGCAAATATTTGCTCATTTTGAAATGGATGCCTGCAACACGTTTCAAAAAAACTGGGACAGTGGCATGTTTACCACTGTGTTACTTCACCTTTCCTTCTAACAACACTCAATAAGTGTTTGGGAACTGAGGACACTCATGATTGGGTATGAAAGGAGCATCCCCAAAAGTCTCAGCCGTTCACAAGCAAAGATGGGGCGAGGATCACCACTTTGTGAACAACTGCATGAAAAAAATAGTCCAACAGTTTAAGAACAATGTTTCTCAACATTCAATTGCAAGGAATTTAGGGATTCCATCATGTACAGTCCATAATATAATCAGAAGATTCTGAAAATCTGGAGAACTTTCTACATGTAAGCGGCAAGGTCAAAAACCAACAATGAATGCCTGTGACCTTCGATCCCTCAGGAGGCACTGCATTAAAAACCAACATTACTGTGTAAAGGATCTTACCGTGTGGGCTCAGGAACACTTCAGAAAACCATTGTCAGTTAACACAGTTCGCCACTACATCTACAAGTGCAAGTTAAAACTCTACCATGCAAAGTGAAAGCCATACATCAACAACATCCAGAAACGCCATCGCCTTCTCTGGGACCGAGCTCATTTGAAATGGACAGACGCAAAATGGAAAAGTGTGCTGTGGTCTGATGACTCCACATTTCAAATTGTTTTATGGAAATCATGGACGTTGTGTCCTCCAGACAAAAGAGGAAAAAGACCATCCAGATTGTTACCAGTGCTACATTCAAAAACCAGCATCTGTGATGGTATGGGGGTGTGTTAGTGCCCATGACATGGGCAACTTACACATTTGTGATGGCACCATCAATGCTGAAAGATACATCCAGGTTTTGGAGCAACACATGCTGCCATCCAAGCAATGTCTTTTTCAGGGACATCCCTGCTTATTTCAGCAAGACAATGCCACATTCTGCACGTGTTACAACAGCGTGGCTTCGTAGTAAAAGAGTGCAGGTACTAGACTTGCCTGCCTGCAGTCCAGACCTGTCAGTTTGAACATTAAATATCTTGTCTTTGTGGTGTATTCAATTGAATATACTTTTAAGGGGAATTTTAAATCATTGTATTCTGTTTTTATTTACATTTTACACAACGTCCCAACTTCATTGGAATTGGGGTTGTAGAACAATTTGTGTGTGTGCATCACTGAAAAGTGCCTTGACCATCTACAACAGATGGAAAAGCACTATACGAATGTGGTGCACTTATTTAACAATAGTGTAATTAATAAAATCTAGAAACACAGCTAAAGAGAAACAGAAATCAGGATGGTGTTTCTTACCAGACAGGTCCCTGCCAACCCCGAGTGCCAAACCATCTTTGATCCACAGGACAACACCATGGTAACCAGGGATACTGCAGGGTAACGTCACTGGCTGGCCTGCCACCACTACCGTGTCCTGTGGCTGTTGAGAAAACATGGCCTCTGTGCCTGAAAAAGAAAAAAACAAAAAACAAAACAAAAGACAAGATGATTTAATATGCATCAAGAACATCCAGGCTCAAAAAGCATGAGATAAAATATGACAGAAATGCAAACATATCACTTTTTAAAATTCTTAAAAATACTATACTATAGAGTACACACACTAAAAGATAGGAATCACAGCTCAGCTTGTTTCAATTCTGAAAGATGTCACTGTACAGATGGGTCGGACCCATACACAACACAGCAGATAACACAATTGTGTCTGCCAACACTACTCTCGTGGCATACATTAACTCAGCCTTGCATCCATGTTTTCCAACTGTGCAACTGCCATTAGCTGCACTCTTCCACAGTGTGTTCAGGTGGAAAGTGGTGTGCTGTGAGCTCCATTAGAGGCAGAGGGTGTGTTAATGGGAGTGTGTGCAAGTGCTGGTGATGGAAGGGGGTAGCGTTGGTGATCAGAGTGGAGAGACAGGGGTAGTCGTGTATAGCGAGAACCACTGGCAGGCTGTGAAGCTGACCATCAGGTAAGGACTGCACTCCACATCAACACAGCCACGCAGTGCTCTTTGAAAACAAGGTGTGGAAAAATCATGCTATAATGGGATAGGCTTGTTCATAGGCTGTGGATATACAGGACAAACCCTCTGTGACATCACACAGTTTTTCTGAAGAGCAGGTTTGAAGGTCAAATCGTAGCATTCTTGGCATTATTTAACTCTGCCTAATACCCAGCTAACCTGGTTGTTAGCTGGTTGTTAGAAGGTGGAGTGTGAGGAAGATTCATGTGACCTTGGGAAAATTTCATTTCATTTAATTTATTTTATTCTTTTTTTCCCATGGTAATGAATAAAAACAAAAAGAAACAAAAATTACACTTTACAGAGTACAAAATAACACATTCCATGTAAAGAAGAACAGGAGTAGGATGAAGAAAAACATCTTATTATCTCCTACCACATTCTTGTTTCAACACAAATTTAGATGGCCTCACCTTTGAATAAAAAAAGAAGTCCAAACATGCCCATATCTTGGAGTTCCCAAACAAGCTAAGACTGATACTGAGATTAAAGATCTGCGTACGTTTTTTGGGTTTCTTATATAAATGTCATTGGTGTCACTGCCGAGTCTCTGAAACTACTGGAAACAGAATCACATTTTGTCTGTGTCCCTTCCAGCAAAAGTCATGACAAGATACAGGTTTAGATCCATATTTTAGAACATCCACCACAGTGATCTGGATGAAGATGTAAAAAATGACAGAAAGAAGAGAACACCAGGCCCAGGTTCTACCTAGAACCTTTTTAGTAAGTTACACAAACGCAGTTCATGGCCGGGGGTGCAGGGACCCCTGGTGGGGGTCTAGGGGGCAGAGCCCCCTGAAGTTTTGGGTCTTATACCTCTAAAATGTTTTTGGCAAGCCCTATTTTAACCATTTTTGAGTGGTTTTAAATGCATTGAAAGCAAGAATAATAGACAAAAAATGACATTTATGTTGTAATATTTGTAATACCAAAGTTCTTTTTAAAATGTTTCTACCAAAGTCTAAGTTAATAAAATAAATAATGTTGAAAAAGTTAAAAATACATTAATATTTGATGGGCATATAGTATTTGCTCTCGATCTTCTTCAAAAATGACACACTGTACCTTTTAATTCTGTGAAGCAGGCAGAGTTTTTCTGTCATGACACTTTTTTCCAGCATGTTTCAGTGGGATTGCATTACTTAAAAAAACAAAACAAACAAACAAAAAAAAACCCAACAAAGCAATATAACCACTAATTGTCTTCTGTGAACGAGAGTTGAATGAGGCTCCTCCCCCCTCCTCCCCTCTCTCTCTCTCTCCTGCGTGCTCTGTCCTAGCCTAGAGTGCCTTTACTAGGGAGAGTGGCGACATGACGAATTGAAAAAATCGGCCACATGACTCATGGTGCCATCTTGGGGTAAAAATAACATTGGCTGTTAATGTGTCTGCATGTAAATCCAGCTATTTTAATTATTTATTCACTGAAAATGCCTGGTTGCTGTGCATTTGGATGCACAACAAGTGACAACAAGGGCTTCAAGATGTACAGATTCCCTTCAGATCCAAACATAAGAAACATTTGGGAAAATAAAGTCAGCCGTGTGGGATGGAAGCAAATTCATCATCAAAGCTTTGCGAGGTAAATTTATTGTTCAGTCTTGTGTACAGTAAAACTCAACTAAACTGTTGTCGTATAAACCAGATATCCGCAGTCACCAGACAAAAAAGTCCCAAAGTTTTTGTATTGTTTTCCATGTAATAATAAACACCATATATAACGGATTTTGTATAACAGATTTTTTGCTCACATTGGATAAAATGTCCCGTCCGATCGCATTGTATTTCCATTAAAATTCTGAGCACTCTGGACGTGCAGAGGTACAAACTCGCTGATTTGTGGGAAGTGAGAGAGGAGTCATTTCTGTGATTAAAAGTCCGACCGTTTAGTTTTTTCAAACGGTGTTCAGACTCGGACCCGCAGCCTGACGTGCACCTGTTAATCAAACACAAAAGGTTGTGATTTGACACCTTTCTGCTTTTAATCCTTTGTCTGCCATCATCTTATAGCGTGCATGCTGATAAATGCATCACAAAAGTTTGCACACTTACAGTACAAATTTGGTAAAAGAGGAAAGTGTACAGTTTACCTTTGATTTGGAGGTGAAGATTGTAGAAAAAAAAACTAGTTGAGGGTCAAATTAGTCCAGAATAAAGCATAATCCAGATACGGAGAAATTTAGACACATAAATCAGGCTTTAAATTAATTAAATAAATCATCATAAATTGTAAATTTATGTAAATTTGATAGCTTAACTATTTTTATATTTATTTTGATAGCACTGTACCTGGATGTGTTGCTGTATGTGGTTAAGTGATTCAAAAATGTTGAAAACATAAAAGGTCCATTCAGTAGTTCAGCGCAGTTACACCCAAAATGGCGCCACGTTCTGAGTTGACGCCACTTTCCAATCAAGGCACTCTATCCTAACCTTCCCCTCCCCTCCTCCTCACTCTCATTGATTGTTTCTCTAAACTTTTATGAAGAAAGTGAGAAATATATTTATTTCTTTAATTATTGGGGCAGGTTGAACTTCCTGAGCTGTCTGAAAACGTTTATCTTCTGCTGTACCCATGGAGTCTATGTGGGAGGTCCACTTCAGATCTTGGGAGATGGTGGATCCCAGGAAACAGAAAGTATCCACAGTAGGCAGTTGTTGATGATGGGGGTGGGGGGGTAGGGGGTGATCGTGGGTTCCTCCTGAAGTTTACTATCATCTCCACAGTCTTGAGCGGGTTCAGCTCCAGGTTGTTCTGACCAAACCAGAGGACCAACTGTTCCACCTCCTGTCTGTATGCAACCTCATCACCATCCTGGATGAGTCCAGTGATGGTGGTGTCATCCGCAAACTTCAAGAGTTTAACAGAGGGGTTCCCTGAGGTGCAGTTGTTTGCATAGAGTAGCGGTATTCAACTGATTCCAGAAATGGCCGAGAAGATGCAGGTTTTCTTTGCAACCACCCACTCCACCACGTGCTTTCACTGATTAGCATCACTTTGAGAAGATGACATCAGTTAATCAGTTTTGACCTCCACTTTAGAGATATTACAGGGAATATTTTATTCCACCTGTGAAACATAGCGAAGATTTGTCCCATCCAGTCTTGGCTGATGCTGAGACCTTGATTCATGCCTTTGTCTCTTCTAGATTGGACTACTGCAATGTTCTATTTTCTGGTTTACTGGAATCCAGCATTAGGGATCTCCATTTGGTTCAAAATGCTGCTGCCAGAATTTTGACAGGAGGTAGAACGTTTTCCCTGCATCCCAGGGTGCTGGATAACCCCCTGCCTGTGGCAAAATAGGGGTTGGGAAGGTTAGACCTTACTCATGTAAAGTGCCTTGTGGCAGATGGTTGTGATTTGATGCTATTTAAATTATATAAATTGAAATTGAATTAAATTGAAAAAAGCAAACATTTTAACTCAGATTTTATGTTTTTGGGGGGAATTTAGGTCTATTGTGTTTATACAGTATGTCAGAATGAAAGAAAACTATAAGATCACACAGGTGATGTGCTGAAAATGACATGACATAAATTATAAAGGTAAAACCAAAAGTAGTTAAAAACGGTCCGTTATACCCTGGACCCCAGAGGATTCATACCTCTTTATGTAAACAAGCAACAGAAAAATGTGATCCTATTCAGCTTGCATACACTTACACATTCAGCACATTTTCATGAAGTTTAAATAAATCACATAAAAAAATAAAAAATAAAAACCTGAACTGCTTTACAATAATAAAAAGAGAAAAGATGAAAGCATATTCTACTGTGTTCCATGCCATGTTCCAACTTTGCAGTGAGTTACACTTACAGTGCAATTCTTTGTTTTGGATTCAAAATAAGTGCAGACAAGCAAATTGACTGTCTTTGTTCCATATTTTCAAATCACATCAGTGGTTGTTGTCAGAGAGAAAAATGTGATTTTAATTTAGCTGGAAAATGCCATTAGAATCCCCAAAACTCATTTTTCCACATTGAACTGACTTTCCTGTGATGGATAGCTTGTTAAAGTGGCACACGGAAGTTTTTATTGATCCATGCCCTCCCACTCCAGCTCTGCACATGTCCACAAGCCAACAGAAATGCATTGCCACATGCACTGTCAGCTTTTAACATAGACTAGGAAACAACCATTAGAATTATAACCTGTTGAACATAATGCTTTTTGTCCTCCAGACATGCAGCCCATTTTGGCTAAAAGAAGAGGAACTGGGGAGGTGATTTGATGGCGCACGTCTGGTATTCATTGTCATGGTTTGAGATGACAATCAGTTGTGGTCTCACACACTCAACTGATCCCTTTGTATGTTACAAAAAACATTGTAGAGTCCAAGATGATGTATATTCAGGTACACAGGTATTTGAACATTGACACAGTTTTGGTAATTTTCATTATTTATGTTTTGTTGGAGGGGGACTTTTCTGCTTCAATCCACCATGATGATGTAAGTGGTGAAGCAACAGGCAAAAGTTGCATCATGCATAATTTCTCCAACCACAGTCATAGTTATTATTGTCTTGGCAGCTTCCTTCACTAATTTTCTTCTTGTATGGTCATTCTGCTTTTAAGAACTGCCTCCTCCAGACAGATGTGTCACAGATTACCGCACTAACTGTGTGTCTTAATGACTAACGTCAGGGCTCCTTCACACATAGTACAAATAAGTACAACTCAGGATAACTCACGGCGGAACAGCTTGTATGAGCGAACCACAAAAACATCGAGCTAACAGGCAGGCGTACATGATGCCGCTGAGATGGTTCATGCACGTGGGAACACAGTGCATCAAAATTTAAAAAATTTTAAAATACATGCCACCCACAGGATTCGAACCTGCACTTTCCAAAAGCTCTAATTGCCAGTCAGAATCTTTACCACTGAGCTGCCATCGCAGTCTGTGAAAGGTGCAGGAAAATGCCTGTTACCAAGAAGGACATGGACAGTTGTTGGTTCATGTCCATCCAAACACGGTACGTGTTCCCCAGCTGTGACATCCAGAATCACAGATCTCAGCAACTGCTCCTGTCAGTGGCCACACCCCCTGTCAGTTCAGTGCACACGCCTATGTGTCACTGTGCCTGTTTGCAAAGCCACATTCGTGGGGCACTTAGACAAATTTCACATCCAGCTCGACAGTGATCGTCTGTTGACTGCTGTTGTGCTAATATTGCAAATGGCCACACCTTTTCTAAGTGCCAAGCGAGCGGTGTTAGATGTTCTTGCATGTAACCTGGAATTTGGCCGACACCTGCCACGAGAGGGTTCAATGGGCTCTCACAGCACACACTCTGTCTTTCAGCCACTGGTGTGTGCAAATAGTTGTAGCAGCAGATGTATGAGGCATTAGAGGCAGCTACAATTTTACCCATATTGCATACAATTCCTGCTTCATGCGCACTTCATTAGCAATTCCACCAAATTCGCACTATGTGTGAAGAGGACCTCTGTGAAATTCAATATCTATTCAGTCACTTTGTGTATCCATGCCCTGACCTGTCTGTAAAAGTATTGACTGTTATTTACAATAGTCTGCATATTAGATTGTCCAATTATTTATGGCCACAACAGATGTAATTCCAGCGCCATGAGCGGCGCAAAGCTTGCTCATGGTACAGGGCGTCCTAAACAGGAAGTGCCAAATTTCAAATCCACAGTAAAACAGGAAATGTTCAAATGTCAAACACTTCCTGGATATACAGACAAGATCCCATGGAATATTGCAGGAACTCAGTGGCAAGCTCACACTCAAACAGGAAGTGCCAAATTTTCAGTTACAGTGAAACAGGAAATGTCAAATGTTGAACACTTCCTGGCATGGGTGGAGCTAGAGCGGAGGCCGGGGTTTCACTGGACTCCCATGAAATCTGAATGGACACATGAATGACATGTCACGGCACCACACGTCCAGTTGAAAGACCTGCATTTTGAAATTAGTGAGTCACATTGACTGCTAGGTCCCTCCTGTCCAGTAGTTAGTGCTGTGTGCCACAAAAAGTTCTAATCCACCTTAGTAGAAGAAGACAATGTTTGCTTCAGATTTGAACTGAACACGTCGTTTGAAATATGGACTTCTAATGACACCAAACTTACACTGGTGAGTAAACGACCATATTTTATGTCAGAAATGAGGTCCAGGTTGTTAAAAGCAGAATTTATTCTTTAATTTGGGTTGTCTTATATACACATGTTTAAGCTAACCGACAACAGCTGGTTCATGCTCTGTTGGCTTATTAGTGCATCAGATAACTGAAACAATCCTTCAACTAGTGAGACAAGCATCAAATTCAGCACAAATACAGGTGGAGCAAAATTAATGGAGCCGCTTTAACTTTTGGCCCCTGTACAAATTGAAACTGAATTTGTCACCATTCTTGCTGCTTTTACCTCATAACTCCACAACATTCAGTCACAGATAATCCAAGCTATACCTTTTTGGAATCTTTATGATCAGGTAAATAATGTGGTATAGTTTTCTATAAGATTGGAGCATCTTTTAATTTTGACCCCTGTGTAGTTCTACCATTGACCCCTACCTGGCTGCCTATTGAAAATTCAAGTGGCCAATCAGTTTTTTCATAAGAGTTCATGTCAATGGATTACTGTGCCAGATTTGATGCTTGTATAACCATTTGCAGGATTCCACTCTAAATATTCTCTTATCTGCTGCACTATATATGAGATGTAAGATGCTGCTTCTCACTGTTTCTCAGTTGCCTTCAAAAGTATTGGAACACGTGGTATTTCACACATTTTAATTTGTTTATTCCATTTCAAATATGTTTTTTTTCAAAAATTATTTTCCTTAACTCAAACTGAAAACAAATCTCTCCAACTTGATATAAATGAATTAAAATATGAAATCCAGTTTCCTGATGAAGTGGTGTAGAGGAGGATTTTCTTAAAAAGAAGACCTGAAAGTTCAGCTACAATTTGACAGAAAATACATTTGAGATGAAAGTCTAGATTTGATGTTTTGGTGAAAGAAACATTTGTATTTCTTCATAATTGATGTAAATAAAGTCCCAGACATATTCAGCGACTTGGAAATGTTCATGTTTCCATCCCCTGACTTGTCTTAAGAAAACTGGCAATAAAACTGATTATTATTTACAGGTTATTTGCAAGTTTTAGAGATTTGCTTTCAGATAAGATAATCTGAGAAATTATATTTTTTATTTTTTGTATTTCTTGTATTTAAAATGGCATAAACAAATGAAAATGTGTGAAATTCCAAGTGTTCCAATACTTTTGGAGGGCACAGTATCCTAACCTTGTGATGAGTGCAAACTGAGTGTGGTATTATTACCTTTTTGTTTAAGAATATTTCATTTTCACTGTTGCTGCACTTTGTGTCAAATCATAATCATATTGTTTACCATATTGATATGAAAATTCAGTAAGGTATATCTTCTATTATACATTCCAGATCTAAGGTGGAACTCTACTAGTGTTTACTAAGGTACACCTAAATATCTTTAAAGAGAGAGAGAGAGGGAAAAAAAAGAGAGTAGAGTCACTTAGGTGCCTGGTCTTGAGAACCAGGGATGGCAGGTTGAAAAGCTTTTTTATTCCATGGGAACTCTCCCTACCCACCTAAGCGGCTCAAGAATATGGGCAGCATGTATACATCTACATTTAAAAAATGCTTAAAGAAGCAGCGAGTTAAGATGGCTGTAATTAGGGGGGTCAGCTGAAAAGTAAAAAAAAAGAAAAAATGCTTACAAAGGTGGGGGTATGGGGGGAAGGAGCCCCCCCTGAATCTGAAAGGTTTTAGTCATGCTCCTGCTCTCAAGAACCATTTTAATGAAAAAAGTCTGAAGGACCTAAAGGACATGGTTAGATGGCGAGGAGCTTTTCCAGGCATGTGAGAGGCAAATAAAGAAAAATGCTTAAAATGACATGGTAAGAGGCTGACAAGCTTCGCTCATTCATGTCTGCAACATATGCACACTACAGTGCTTTTGTTATAGTCCTTGTATTAAAGTTGAAATTGTACATTGCAAGCATATTGTAATGGTGTACAGCAGAAATATTCCAAAAATAAATAATATAATAATATGTTAAAATAAAATAAATACTTGCAATTAAAAAGGCGTCAATGTCCAAATACTTGTGGACCTGAGAATGTCTACTATTGGACATATATCTCTCTCCTTGTAACATAAACCCATGCACAGTCATAACAATCCTTGTAACTCACGTCTCAACTCCACCTCCCGACATATCAGCTCCACTGCTATTCAAAAGAAATAAATAAAAAATAAATTTAGCATTTTCAGCAGCGAACAACATTTCCTGTTGCCACACGTTTTGGCTGTGCAAAAGTAAACATTATCTTGATCACAGCCTCCAACTCATTTAAAAGTGTCTGCAGTTGTTTCACACTCTGATCACTGTGTCATGTTTTAGCACATGGTTTCCAGGAGTTCAGGGTAATTGTGTATAACACTTTTTCCTGAAAGTGTTACTCCAGCAAAATGTGTTCAAATCCTTTCTGGGTCATATTTTGCAAGAGTAATAACTTTCACCAGCACCAAGGAAAGTTTGCTGAACATATTCGGTGGAAGCACGAACAGTTTGCAAACAATAGCCATCCTTGAGAAAGTTGCTGACAGTCAAAAAGTTCAAAATAAATCATTCATGATGCATGGTAATATTGCCTTTTTTTCCCTCCCCTACTCACCCATTGTTTCCCATAACAAACAAACACAGTGACAATATTCCTCATTATTATCACTTTACCGAGGAATTGCTGGGCCGGTATCATAGATTTACGTCAACACTACCTGGCTATACCCACCCGCTGTGCATAAACACATGACGTCATAGCGCGCAGCCCAAGAACTGTCCGCAGATGAAAAGATAAAAAGGCGAGAAGTGTGTGTTGGTCCCAATATGGATATTCTGGATGATTTTCTCATAGATAGTACGACAATGAACAGCAGCCAAAGCAGCCAGCTTGATGAGGATGCACTGCTGAATTTGGAGAGCAGCGCGCGCCAGCCGACACGACAAAAGTTAAAGTGTGCCAACTTTTTATGTACGCGTTATGTGTTGTGTATCTCAGTAAGTGATAATAATGCAAATAACATGCATTTGTCGTGCGGTATGTATTTTCTGGGCATGGACGTCGGGCCTCTGAAAATGCATACCGCCCTCCAAAAGCATGTTATTGTATTAATACTAGTTTGCTGGCTACTACTGTTTCCCTCATTTCCGATCTCTGTCTTCCTGTTACTCCTCCTCCCCCTGAGTGAAGAGCTGTACATTCTGATGGCCTGAGGGACAAAGGAGGTTTTCAGTCTGTTGGTTCTGCACTTGGGAAGGAGCAGTCTGTGGCTGAAAAGGCTCCTCTGGTTGCTGATGACGGTGTGCAGATGGTGACTGGCATCATCCATAATGTCCAGCAGTATGTCCATTTTGCATTATATCTCATTCAGCAGTGCCTCGGTCACTCTCATTTTTCTGTTATGGATTTACCCACACCACCAAAATTGGATGGAGGTTCCAATTTTATGACTGCTTGTCTATTTTCCAGTTAACAGTTGAAAACCAATTACAAACAATTCCAAATTCTGCATAGCAAAGATAAACAATGTTCTGTGAAAATTATTTGAAAAAGAATTCAGAAACTGTGACAATACCACAAAAATTTTTGATTCAAGTGCATGACCTAAATGCATAATATTGACATTCGATCACATCTAATTTAGTTTATGAAAAGTCACTTCTAATAAGACTTTGACCGTGATTTTTTTTTCAAGGTAAAATTTTGTGGAATTTGAAAGTAGTGTTGGCGGAGGTTTGTGCTCTACAAGTTCAGTGCTTTAATTACATTTTTTGGGGTTGGTGGCCAAGTGGTTAGTGCACTTGGCTTCAGTGCGGAAGTGTCCCGGTTCAAACCACACCACTGCCACATTTCTCCATGTAATGTGGAGTTTCGCCAGGAGGGGCATCCGGCATAAAACTTGTGAAACTCAACAGGCCGATTTACCTCGGATTCGCTGTAGTGACCCCAAGTGCAACCAAGGGAGCAGCTTACTTTTTATTTTAAAATGCAATAAAGTCCTTGATGTATTTCATGACAGAGCATCATTCAATTTCACAGTTTGGTTTGCAGTTTTGGTAGAAGTGCATTTAAATGGGGCAGCACGGTGGCTTGGTAGATAGTACTGTTGCATCAAAGCAAGTAAGTCATTGGATTGATTCCCACCTGTGGCCTTTCTGTGTGGACTTTGCATGTTCTCCCCATGCTTATGTGGGTTCTCCCCAGGTGCTCCGGCTTCCTGCCACATCCAAAGACATGCAGGTTAGGTGGACTGGCAACTTTAAATTGTCCATAGGTGTGACTGGTCCAACCTCACCTCTTGAAAGTATTCAACTGTGTGATTTAGCCAGGTCAAACGTGGGTCTTCATTCTGGGGTCCTCAATGGTGAGGTACCCGCATACTTGATCATGCTGAGAAAATGTGTCACAACACCAAAATGTCGTAGCTTATCATCTCAATATACAGTATACTGTGAGGCGGCTGCGCCCTCTGGTGCCTGGAGCCCGCAGTCCAGACAGGGCGCCCTCTGGTGGTGGGCCAGCAGTACCTCCTCTTCTGGTGGCCCACACAACAGTATACTATGTGATCCTCCTCATCTTAGTTTCCCAAAACAACCCTTTGTTTGACACAAAAGCATTCCAGCGATACCCCTGGATCCTAAAAACAACAGTAGCCAGTCTTCACCTTAGGTCACTTTTTAACATCCATCTCTCACAATCATGCTTTAAGACAGAAAGCACCAGGACCCCAAAGAGTTGCACCTTTTGTTCTCCTACAAAAGTTATTGTCATCAGTCCAGCCATTTGGAGGAAAGTATGGCGGCTTATGGATTGAACAGAGACTGAGCCATGACCGATGTTGCAGGGTTTCAAGTCTTTGGCAGCAGCTTTCCTTTGTTTGTTGTGCATGGCATCCTCAGTAATTTGATTCCTTTTGAAAAGTTGGATGCCTTTCCAGACTGTACTTCTCCAAACCTACATATCTGCA
Source organism: Thalassophryne amazonica (assembly GCF_902500255.1). NCBI lineage: Eukaryota > Metazoa > Chordata > Actinopteri > Batrachoidiformes > Batrachoididae > Thalassophryne > Thalassophryne amazonica. Next base: position 65,640,235 of record NC_047106.1, on the reverse strand, counting down.
GCAAGTTCCACTCATTAGGATCAATATCGCACTTCAGCAAAGAGTACTTCAGCAGGTCCTTGTGTCTCTTCTTTAGGGCACCAACTGGTCTGGAGCCATGGGTAAGATGGGAGAAGTACATGGGTTTTGGTGGACAATAATCTGGCATTCTGCAGATGTGTCCAGCCTACTTCAGCTGATGAAAAAGAATGGTTGACTCCACGCTGAAAGAGGATGGACTCCTCAAACTCCTCAAGTACAGAGGCATTTCTTACTTTGTCTTGCCACTTGATGTGTAGAATGTATCGCAAAAATGACTGATAATATGTTTGTAGCTGCTTTATCTGCTTCCAATAGGTAACCCCTGTTTCACAACCATAAAGAAGGGTGGGTATGATGACTGCATTATCGACCATCATCTTTGTGCTGGTTTGAATACCATTGTCATAGAAAATCCTCTTACTGAACTTCTTATAAGCTGCAGCAGCTGCACTGAGGTGACATTGAATTTTGGCATCCAGGGAGACATTGTTGGGGGCAGTACTTCCCAGGTATCTTTCAGAAGTATTGCATTACAAAACACCTCTGTCCAGCAACCTTGTAAGCTTACGTAAAATTGAGGTGTTTTTTGATCTCTTAGGATGAGGACCCACAGACGTGAATGTAACTGCTGATAACTGATAACTGGATGCCTCAATACTTCCAACACTTTTATTACATACATATACACTTGCACTGGAAGTCACTGAAGGCTTGATCTTCTTCTGAATCTTGGACAATTACAAACCCAGACCCTCTAATTTGCTCAGTCAACTTCTTAAGTGCTGCATTCAGGGCATTCACTGTTTCCACAAAGATTGCAGCATCATCCTCAAAGTCTTTTTATTCTTCTTTTGGCTCCTTCTGTTAGGGGCCACCACAGCAAATCAACCATTGCTATCTCACTCTGTCCTCTGCATTTTTCCTCTGTCACACAAACCACCTGCATGTACACCTTTACGACATCCATAAACCACGTCTTTGGCCTTCCATTCTCGTCCTGTCTGGTGGCTTCATTCTCAAGAACCTTTTCCCTATATATCCTCGTTTCCTCCTTTGCATGTCCAAACCATCTCAATCTCACCTCTTTGACTTTGTTTCCAAAGTGTCCTACCTGTGCTGTCCCTTGATGAATTCATTTTGAATGCTGTCCATCACTCCCAAAGAAAATCACATCGTCCTCAGCTCTGTCACCTCTAGCTCTGCCCCCTGTCTTTTTGTCAGTGCCACTGTCTTTAAGCCATAGAACATAGCTGGTCATGTAAACTTTCCCTTTTACTCTTGCAGATATCCTTTTTACACAAATTACTCCTGTCACCTTTCTCCACTGACTCTGCCTGCACTCTCTTCTTTTTATCCTGTCACCTTTCTCCACTGACTCTGTCTGCACTCTTTGCTTCACCTCTAAAGTCACCTTAGCAAATATTTCCACGCCTTTGCCCAATAACCACTGCATTTGTAGCCAAAACTAGAAGATGAGCACTGATCTTAAACATGAGCCTGTTCCTTTATTCCTTTTCCTTTCATTTTCTATAATGCCTTTTCCTTTCTCCTATCCCAGCAGTTATTGGGCCAAAGGTGGGTTCCACTCCAGATAGGCCACCAGTCTCTCACTCACACCTATGGTCAATTTAGAGTCAACAATACACCTAAACTGCATGTGTTTGGATGGAAAGCCAGAGCATCCAGAGGGAACCCATCCAAACACAGAGAGAACATGCAAAATCCACATAGAAATTACGAGGTCAGAATCAAACCTTGAGCCTTGTGATGCAACAGTGCTAGCAACTAATCCAATTTGCTGGCCCCTGTTGGTTTATATGGAATAAAAAACAATACTTTCCATATACCATCTCTCCATTGTAATTTCTGCCCGGTTTTTTATGTAGTTTACTGCCCTTTTCCAAGAACCAAACCAGTGTATTCCTCATTTTGGATTTATTAAAGGTCACAATAAAAACCAGACCGGGACCCTCACAGTGTCCATCTTGTGAAAGACCCAGAAAATGGGTCATACAGCACTTTTTATACAATGTGGGCATTTACAATGGGTGTAGTTTCGTCTCATATTTCTAATGTTAGTGGCTCTCACAGATAGGGGGAGCCCTCCCTGTATCTAAAGCTTAATAAATGATGGAAGTAAAACTTAACTTTTGTGTTTTAACATTAACCAGATCCCAGAGACTTTCAATCAAATAGCAAAAGCAAATACTTGATAACTAACATAAAATGACTTAGCACAGATATTATCTAACACCATCTATCTCCCACAAACCACTGAGCATGTGTTACACACAGCCCATTTCTGTGGTTTATGATGAAGACTAAATTTTGCTTTTTCTAGCCCAAATTTTACTCATGGCAGGGTTTGCTTTATGCAAAAATAGGTAGATGTGGTAATATTAGATTATAAATCATTTAAGCCAAATCACATTTAATTGTGAAAATTTAAAAAAGTCTCCTTTATCACACCTGTAACTTGCTATCTTAGCTTCATGAAAGACTGTACAGTTATACCATTTTAAAAATGGCATATAATCATGAACTGACTCTTTTTCCTGTTTATGTATTTCTTCTTATATATTCACACAACAGTATTGGACTTGGTCTCTCTGATTGCTCTCTCTTCATTTTCTTGTATTTGTGTGATTTATGACTTGGCTTTCTATCACACCTGTCTGCCGTATTCTCTTTCTGTTTCTGCATGTTTCAATTTATTATGAGCATATTTTACAAAGTGACAGGTTATCGTTTTAATAAGCCTAGCTGGGTAAATGGCAGGAAAATAACCTTCTAATTTGCTTATTAGTCTCTTACAAGCAGGAGATCAATCACAGCTAATCAGAATGATTGGGTCACTGACATGGTGAGCATTACCTCAAAATTTACATTGCAAATAAATTAGATTGTTGATCGAAGTGTGACTTTTAGTACTTATGACTGATAATTAATAGGCAGTTTTCCTGCCAAGTTCCTCTCATGTTTGCATGAATGCTGCATTAACTCCTCTGAGCCTGAACTTCAATCTGTTTCACTTTTCAAATTTGACAAGATATGACAAATTTTGACATTCACTGGATGAATTTACCATCAGTCTGAATAAATTATGCAGCAGCAGCTTTGTCAAATGTGCATGAGATTCACATTCCCTTCTAGCAAGTGTATGCATGGTAACACAAGAAGTCCTATAGCAGCTTCCGTTGGACCTGTTGTGAAAGTGTAGGAACACGGACCCACAACAGGGGGCGCAATGAACGGACAATGGAGAAAGTAAATAACAATTTTTACTGTTGTGAAAATGCACAACCAATACAACAATTGACACTTTGGGTTTACACCGAATTCCACTGGTGTCGTGTGGGCAGGCTCGAAGGTAGGAGACGTCCGTCTCAGTCGAACCGGAACCACCCAGATCTCCTCTGCCACCGACCCCCGGAAATACTGGAACCGCCAAGTCCCGAATTCCCAGGTGGCCACTGCCTCCGCTCGTCGGATCCGGTACTGCTGGCAGGAGAGAGCAACAACACACAGATGTGGATGCGACAGCACCCAGCCACGGAGAGGGGAGAAGCCGCCTCCACCTCTTGACAATATACAGCAGGAAGGTGAGTACTTATTCAAGCAATTTAGCTGTTAGTAGTCAGCAGTCCTGAAACGGTTTACAAATCTTAGCTGGTTATTCAGAATATGAAGGCAGAGAATGTTACCTCAGTCTTAAGGCGATATCTCGGCACTGAGGTGGAGACGCCGTCCTCCTGATATACCTCGGTGCTGAGTAGAAACAGCTGTGTTTGGAGATGGGTGACAGCTGTCACCCAGATTACTCCCATGATGCGGTAGCGCCCTCTGGTGCCTGGAGCCCGCACTCCAGGCAGGGCGCCCTCTGGTGGTGGTGGGCCAGCAGTACCTCCTCTTCAGCGGCCCACACAACAGGACCCCCCCCTCAACGGGCGCCTCCTGGCGCACGACCGGGCTTGTCCGGATGGCGTCGGTAGAAGTCGGCCAGGAGGGCCGGGTCCAGGATGAAGCCCTTCTTCACCCAGGAGCGCTCCTCGGGGCCGTACCCCTCCCAGTCCACCAGATACTGAAAACCCCGGCCCATCCGACGGACGTCAAGGAGCCGGCGGACAGTCCAAGCCGGTGCTCCGTCGATGATCCGGGCAGGAGGCGGTGCCGGACCCGGGGTGCAGAGGGGTGAGGTGTGGAGAGGCTTGATCCGGGAAACATGGAAAACTGGATGGATCCGCAGTGAGGCCGGAAGCTGGAGCCTCACTGCGGCGGGGTTGATGACCTTGAGGATTTTATACGGTCCGATGTATCGTTCTTGCAGTTTAGGTGAGTCAACCTGTAGGGGAATGTCCTTGGTGGATAACCAGACCTCCTGCCCAGGACGATACTTGGGGGCCGGGGCTCGTCGCCGGTCTGCATGTTTCTTCGCCCTCGTCCGGGCCTGCAACAAGGCAGAGCGGGCGGCCCGCCACACCCGACGGCACTTCCGTAGGTGGGCCTGGACCGAGGGCACACCGACCTCTCCCTCAACCACCGGAAACAAGGGGGGCTGATACCCCAAGCACACCTCAAACGGGGAGAGGCCGGTGGCTGATGACACTTGACTGTTGTGGGCGTACTCGATCCAGGCCAGGTGGGTACTCCAGGCCGTCGGGTGCGCGGCTGTCACACAGCGAAGTGTCTGCTCCAGTTCTTGATTCGCCCGCTCTGCCTGCCCGTTGGTCTGGGGATGGTACCCAGACGAGAGGCTGACCGTGGCCCCCAGTTCCCGGCAGAAGCTCCTCCAGACATGCGAGGTGAACTGGGGACCGCGATCGGAGACGATGTCTGATGGTATGCCATGCAGACGGACGACGTGGTGGACCAGGAGGTCCGCTGTCTCCTGGGCCGTAGGGAGCTTCGGGAGGGCCACGAAGTGGGCCGCCTTGGAGAAACGGTCCACTATCGTGAAGATAACAGTGTGTCCCTGGGACGGCGGGAGACCCGTGACGAAATCCAGGCCGATGTGGGACCAGGGGCGATGAGGCACAGGCAATGGCTGTAGTTGCCCTGAGGTCTTTCTATGATCGGCCTTGCCCCTGGCGCAGGTGGTACAGGCCTGGACATAGTCCCGGACGTCGGTCTCCAGGGATGCCCACCAGAAGCGTTGCCGGACGACTGCCACGGTCCTTCGCACCCCTGGGTGACAGGAGAGCTTAGAACCGTGACAGAAGTCCAGGACTGCGGCCCTAGCTTCTGGTGGGACGTACAGTCTGTTCTTTGGTCCGTTTCCGGGGTCCGGGACACGGGTCAGGGCCTCCCTGACGGTCTTCTCCACGTCCCAGGTGAGGGCGGCCACGATAGCGGACTCCGGGATGATGGGATCCGGGGGATCCGACGGTTCCGTTTTGACCTCATCTTCGTGCACCCGGGACAATGCATCCGATCTCTGATTCTTGGTCCCGGGGCGGTAGGTAATCCGGAAGTCAAAACGGCCAAAGAACAGTGACCAGCGGGCTTGCCTGGGGTTCAGACGCTTGGCGGTTCTGATGTACTCCAGGTTCCGATGGTCAGTGAAAACCGTGAATGGCACGGCTGTTCCCTCCAACAGATGTCTCCACTCTTCGAGGGCCTCTTTCACAGCAAGGAGTTCCCGATTGCCGACGTCATAATTCCGTTCAGCGGGGGTCAACCTGCGAGAAAAATAGGCACACGGGTGAAGGACCTTATCGGTCTTCCCGCTCTGGGAGAGCACCGCTCCTATCCCTGAGTCCGAGGCATCCACTTCAACCACTAACTGGCGGCTAGGATCGGGCTGCACCAGAACTGGTGCAGACGAGAAGCGCCGTTTCAACTCCTTGAACGCGGCCTCGCACCGGTCCGACCAGGTGAAGGGAACTTTTGGAGAGGTCAGGGCTGTCAGGGGGCTAACTACCTGACTGTAGCCCTTAATGAACCTCCTATAGAAATTAGCAAAACCGAGGAACTGTTGCAGCTTCCTACGGCTTGTTGGTTGGGGCCAATCTCTCACCGCCGCAACCTTGGCCGGGTCCGGGGCGACGGAGTTGGAGGAGATGATAAACCCCAGGAAGGACAAAGAAGTACGGTGGAACTCACACTTCTCGCCCTTCACAAACAGACGGTTCTCCAACAACCGCTGCAGAACCTGACGGACATGCCGGACATGAGTCTCAGGATCCGGGGAAAAGATGAGTATATCGTCCAGATAAACGAAGACGAACCGGTGCAGGAAGTCCCGCAGGACATCGTTTACCAATGCTTGGAAGGTCGCGGGAGCGTTAGTGAGACCGAACGGCATGACCAGGTACTCAAAATGGCCCAACGGGGTGTTAAATGCCGTCTTCCATTCGTCTCCCTTCCGGATCCGAACCAAATGATACGCATTCCTAAGATCCAGCTTGGTGAAGATTTTGGCTCCATGCAAGGGGGTGAACACTGAATCCAACAAGGGCAACGGGTATCGGTTGCGAACCGTGATTTCGTTCAACCCCCTGTAATCAATGCATGGACGAAGCCCGCCATCTTTTTTACCCACAAAAAAGAAACCTGCACCCATCGGTGAGGTGGAATTCCGGATCAACCCGGCAGCTAATGAGTCCCGGATGTAGGTCTCCATTGATTCACGCTCCGGCCGTGAGAGGTTGTACAGCCTACTGGACGGGAACTCACTGCCTGGAACCAAATCAATGGCACAATCATACGGGCGGTGGGGAGGAAGCGTGAGAGCCAGATCCTTGCTGAACACGTCAGCGAGGTCATGGTACTCCGCCGGCACCGCCTTCAGATTGGGCGGGACTCGGACCTCCTCCTTAGCTTGGGAGCCGGGAGGAACCGAGGAACCTAGACACTCCCGATGGCAGGTTTCGCTCCACTGAACCACTACCCCGGACGGCCAATCGATCCGGGGATTGTGCTTTAGCATCCAGGGAAAACCCAAAACCACACGGGAGGTGGCCTGAGTCACAAAGAACTCGATCACCTCCCGGTGGTTACCTGACACCACCAGAGTTACTGGGGGTGTCTTGTGCGTGATTGGTGGGAGTAGGGAGCCATCTAGCGCCCGAACCTGCACAGGCGAGGTAAGAGCCACCAGAGGGAGCCCTATCTCCCTGGCCCATCTACTGTCAAGCAGATTCCCCTCAGAGCCCGTGTCCACCAGTGCTGGGGCCTTCAGGGTTGAATCCTCAAACAGGATCGTGACTGGGAGTCGTGTAGCAATGTGGGTGTGTCCCACGTGAATGTTTTGACCCACCCCTGGCCCAGTCTCTAGGGGCGGGCGTTTGGCGTTTGACCGCTCGGGGCAGTCTCTCACATGGTGCTCTATTGAACCACAAACAAGACACGCTCCGTGGGTCCATCTCCTCTGTGCATCTGGTGCCCTAAATGTTGCCCTACTCGTGTCCCTAGCTTCGTCAGTAGGGGGAGCTGTGACCCCACGGAGCGCAGGAACAGAGGAGCGTGGGGAGGGCGGAGCCCGACCGGACCCGGAAGGGAGAGGGACGACGCGTGCCTGGCCACGCCCTTCGCCTCGTTCCCGGCGGCGTTCTTCTAACCGGTTGTCGAGTCGTATGACTAGATCGATGAGCCCATCTAAATCCCGCGGTTCGTCCTTAGCCACCAGGTGCTCTTTTAGGACCAGTGACAGTCCGTTTACAAAGGCAGCGCGGAGGGCAGTGCTATTCCAGCCGGATCTCGCCGCCGCGATGCGGAAGGCGACTGCATAGGCAGCTGCGCTCCGACGCCCCTGTCTTATTGACAGTAGTGCGGTTGAAGCGGACTCTCCTCTGTTGGGATGGTCGAACACTGTTCTGAGCTCCCGTACAAACCCATCGTAGGTATGAAGGAGCCGCGAGTGCTGCTCCCAGAGCGCTGTAGCCCAAGCGCGTGCCTCCCCGCGAAGCAGATTTATTACATAAGCTACTTTGCTAGCATCAGTCGCGTACATCACGGGACGCTGTGCGAAGACGAGCGAACACTGCATCAGAAAGTCCGCGCACGTCTCCACACAGCCTCCGTACGGCTCTGGAGGGCTTATGTATGCTTCTGGGGACGGAGGAAGGGACCGTTGAACGACCAGTGGAACGTCACTTTCGCGCGCAGGGTCCTCGGGAGGGAGAGCCGCAGCGGCGCCCGAAGGGCGCGCCTCCACTTGTGCGGCGAGAGCCTCCACCCTGCGGTTTAGGAGAACGTACTGCTCGGTCATTAAATCGATCCGAGAGGTGAAGGCGGTGAGGATCCGCTGCAACTCACCGAGTACCCTCCCGGAGCCTCCGCCGCGCCTTGGTCTTCCATTGGCCGTTCAACAGCCGGTTGACGCCCCTCGGGGTCCATGACGCTGGCCGAGATATCCTGTTGTGAAAGTGTAGGAACACGGACCCACAACAGGGGGCGCAATGAACGGACAATGGAGAAAGTAAATAACAATTTTTACTGTTGTGAAAATGCACAACCAATACAACAATTGACACTTTGGGTTTACACCGAATTCCACTGGTGTCGTGTGGGCAGGCTCGAAGGTAGGAGACGTCCGTCTCAGTCGAACCGGAACCACCCAGATCTCCTCTGCCACCGACCCCCGGAAATACTGGAACCGCCAAGTCCCGAATTCCCAGGTGGCCACTGCCTCCGCTCGTCGGATCCGGTACTGCTGGCAGGAGAGAGCAACAACACACAGATGTGGATGCGACAGCACCCAGCCACGGAGAGGGGAGAAGCCGCCTCCACCTCTTGACAATATACAGCAGGAAGGTGAGTACTTATTCAAGCAATTTAGCTGTTAGTAGTCAGCAGTCCTGAAACGGTTTACAAATCTTAGCTGGTTATTCAGAATATGAAGGCAGAGAATGTTACCTCAGTCTTAAGGCGATATCTCGGCACTGAGGTGGAGACGCCGTCCTCCTGATATACCTCGGTGCTGAGTAGAAACAGCTGTGTTTGGAGATGGGTGACAGCTGTCACCCAGATTACTCCCATGATGCGGTAGCGCCCTCTGGTGCCTGGAGCCCGCACTCCAGGCAGGGCGCCCTCTGGTGGTGGTGGGCCAGCAGTACCTCCTCTTCAGCGGCCCACACAACAGGACCAAGAGTTCAAAAGAGAGTTCTTTTGAACATTTCATAATCTTGTCTTCTATTTTTAGAATGGGCTGAAATCACTGGGTGTCATCACTCTTGGGACCTCCCACTCGTTGGAGGGGATTTTAAGCACCTGGGTTGTCAAACAATTTTGAACTCTTGGTCCAACGGAAGCTGCTATCTGACGAAGGCCTTTTGGCCGAAACGTAATTATTATAAAATAAAACAGCGGCTAGACATCAATATTTTGAGTGTGCTATGCTTTTTCTTTATATTTGAGTTAGTATTTCTGCATGTGCACCTCAGCGGAGGATCTTGGTGTGCAGTTTTTTTTTATCTATTTAACACGAGAAGTCCTACTTTTGTATGTTTATTTTTTAAATCCACAAAATGAATTCACACATCTTACGTCAACATGCTTCATTGACCATAATTTAATGGTTCTCCATCCATCCATCCATCCATCCATCCATCCATTTTCGAAACATATTTATTGCAGTTAAGGGTCACAGTGCGGCGGGTGGGGGTGTGCAGCTTATCAAGCAAGAGTCATGCGACAGTTAATTAAATTGCACACATCATGGCCAACAGAACTATGGTGAGAATGAGAGGATGCATGCTCCAATACTGTGTCTATGACTAATCTGGCAAAGGACAAATGCATCACTGCCTCAGAGGATGAGGAGGACATGTGGGAAAGAAATTGGGAGGATGTGCTTTGCATCAAGGAAGGTAGATAGACACATTTGTTGTTGTGGGAGACTTGTGTTCACACTAAACTGCGGGCTAGAATTAAAGAAAACTGCCAGACTCATTTTACTGTTGGGTAATAATTTATGAAGCTCTGCAAAGGATTGGAAAAGCACGTCTGGTTGCTTTGAGAATGTCCTTATTGTGTTTCTACAAGATTTGCCATTTAAACAAACAGACCTTGCAGGGTGAAGTGCTGATTGTTATTTTATTTTATTCAGGTATCATGGTCAATGTAGTAAACACTGCAATTATGCAGGATTTAGTCATTACATTTGCATAATTACCTCCAACCTGTCACCTATGGCAACTATACCAATGGAAGAGAACAAGATAAAAATAAACATCTCGTTGTTTCCCACCACCAGAATCTCTCTCCCATATTTTCACTTATGTACCAGCAATCAGCAATGGAATAAAAAGTAAAGCAGCAGTCACTGGCAACTAAACTCTAACGCACACCAACCCACTCATCTGCTTTTCCATATTCCAGAGCTCTCCTGCATCTCTAAATGGTTGGTATAAAATGTCTACACCAGAAGGATAGTAGTTTTTGATAATGATCTTGGGTTAAGCATTGGCACAGATAGCATGCTGATTATTTCTCTGAAGTGGCCTGGATGTGTGTCCGTAACGGCAATTTATTTGCCTGATTGGCAAAGAGCAGTTAGCGCAGAGAGGGAAATAGCACTGGAACGAGTGGAAATACAGCAGCCGTCCAATGGTAAACAAATTATCTGAAGTGAAATGACAACATTAGCCAATGCAAAATGCTGGAGGTGAACATTATGAATGTGGCAATGTGGCTGTGTGAGTCATTTTTAACAGACTGATTCCACACCCCACCTCCCCAACCCAGCTTTAAAAAACAGCCTGCCTGGCCCTGTGAAAGATCTCTGGCCTTGGCATCCTAAATTCTCCAAGGCCTTCAGCCAAAAACAGAATCAACAGTTTAGAAAGTAATGCTAAAAAACAGTAATAATACAATAACATGCTTTTGGAGGGCGGTATGCATTTTCAGAGGTCGGACGTTTATGCCCAGTCGCCCAAAATGACAGATATTCACCCTCGTCTAACTCGGGCGAATATCTGCGCTGCTCTCCTAATTCAGCAGTTGCGTCCTCATCAAGCTGGCTGCTTTGGCTGCTGTTCACTGCCGTACTATCCATGAGAAAATCATCCAGAACATCGATATTGGGACTAACACAGACTTCTCACCTTTTTATCTTTTCCTCTGCGGACAGTTCTTGGGCTGCGCGCTATGATGCAATTTGTTTACGCACAGCGGGCAGGTATAGCCAGGTAGCGTCAACGATGTCACCAAAAACAAATGACGTCATAGCGCACGCGTGCAGCCCAAGAACTGTCCGCAGAGGGGAAAAAAAAAAAAACTGTCCGCAGAGGAAAAGATGAAAAGGCGAGAAGTGTGTTTTGGTCCCAATATGGATATTCCGGATGTTTTTTCTCATGGATAGTACGACAATGAACAGCAGCCAAAGCAGCCAGCTTGATGAGGGAGAGCAACACGCGCCAGACAGCGCGAGACACGACAAAAGTGAGCCAACTTTTTATGTACGCGTTACTTGTTGTGTATCTCAGTAAAAAGTCAATCAATCAATCAATTTTTTTTTATATAGCGCCAAATCACAACAAACAGTTGCCCCAAGGCGCTTTATATTGTAAGGCAAGGCCATACAATAATTATGTAAAACCCCAACGGTCAAAACGACCCCCTGTGAGCAAGCACTTGGCTACAGTGGGAAGGAAAAACTCCCTTTTAACAGGAAGAAACCTCCAGCAGAACCAGGCTCAGGGAGGGGCAGTCTTCTGCTGGGACTGGTTGGGGCTGAGGGAGAGAACCAGGAAAAAGACATGCTGTGGAGGGGAGCAGAGATCGATCACTAATGATTAAATGCAGAGTGGTGCATACAGAGCAAAAAGAAAAAGAAACAGTGCATCATGGGAACCCCCCAGCAGTCTACGTCTATAGCAGCATAACTAAGGGATGGTTCAGGGTCACCTGATCCAGCCCTAACTATAAGCTTTAGCAAAAAGGAAAGTTTTAAGCCTAATCTTAAAAGTAGAGAGGGTGTCTGTCTCCCTGATCTGAATTGGGAGCTGGTTCCACAGGAGAGGAGCCTGAAAGCTGAAGGCTCTGCCTCCCATTCTACTCTTACAAACCCTAGGAACTACAAGTAAGCCTGCAGTCTGAGAGCGAAGCGCTCTATTGGGGTAATATGGTACTACGAGGTCCCTAAGATAAGATGGGACCTGATTATTCAAAACCTTATAAGTAAGAAGAAGAATTTTAAATTCTATTCTAGAATTAACAGGAAGCCAATGAAGAGAGGCCAATATGGGTGATAATAATGCAAATAACATGCTGTTGTCATGCGGTATGCATTTTTCTGAGTCCCTCCGTCCATCCCGTCACCCGCAATGACAGCTATTGGCTCTCATCTAACTCGGTCGAATAGCTGTCATTTTGGGCGACTGGGCATGGACGTCGGGCCTCTTGAAAATGCATACCACCCTCCAAAAGCATGTTATTATATTAGTATGTCTGGTATTTATATTGTGTATTTATGTTGCAAACTGTTTTTCTTTATTAGTTTCACTTTTGATACTCTATGTGCTTCTTACCCTCTCTGCTGCTATACTATGCTGCTGGAACCTCAATTTCCCTGAGGGAGTCTTCCCAAGGGATCAATAAAGTTCTATCTCAACTAATCTAATCTAATGTACACCAAATGGGCTTTTCAATATTAAATTCAAATGACCACAAAATCCACAATCCAGATCAGATCCAGATCAAACTTTGTCAGGCGATAGCGAGTGCCAGTCTGCACCTCACTTTCAAATATGAGAGTGATTGAGGGATGTTTGATTATGATAGAATGTAAAATATACATTAAATGGGGTTTTCAATGTTAAATGCAAATGGCCAGAAAATCTGGATCTGATCATTATCAGTCAACAGAGGATACTATCCTACATAACACTCTCAAATATGAAATTAATTTGATCCATTTTTGACAGTTTTGAATTTTAGAAAATTAATTCAATGTTAAAGATAAGGATTTCTCAAATTTTCAAAGATTTTTCCTGACATTGACCATTGACCTGTGACCTGTTCTTGCCTATCAGGATATGAATCTTCAGTAAAAAATTCATAGCGATATATGAAAAATTGTGGGCTCCAGACTGTTCTCAAACAAACAAACAAACAGGGGCGAAAACATAACCTCCTACAAGTTCTTTGGCGGAAGTAATAAATCTCCCAATAGCAGTGGCCAATGTTTCAACAAAAGCTATCGATAATGAATATTACATGAAGCGCTGTCCAAATCATTAGAAGAGCCATGTCTTATTATCAATTTATCTTCCTCATAAGAATGTGTGAACACCCCTTTTTTTCCCTTTCCTGCCTGTCCACTTGTAAAACAAATACTGCACGCAGGCTGATCATACAGCGAGCCAAACAATGCTATGATGGCTTCCATCATGAGTGAAATTTATCTGTGAGGATGCAAATTCATGAAGCAGAAAAGATTAACATCACTGATGCCAACAGACATTGTATTTATGCTCTCAGTCACACTGTGCATTAGTGGAGCGTGACAGTTGCCAAAGCCCAATCAAGAAGGATCGCCCCCGACAATGACTTCGAAAAATTACACATGGCAGCAGCGTGAAGGCCTTGTGACAAATGCTTTACCATCAACAGCACAGCCAGAAGATGTGCAATTTGACAGACATCAAGATCTAGTGAATCAAAAAGGCCATGAATATTAAATCTCTCAAAGCAGACGCTTGTCAGACAGTCGGTTCAGAGGTCGTCAATGGATTGTGAGCTGAACAATGCCTTTAATCTAATTTGCAGCAGAAATAAACAAATGTGAATTTTTTTTTCTCTGTAATTGTGCAGAGGCCGAATATGCTTTAATGAATGTGTGAATGGTCCTTGACATTTCACACCCTGAAGCAGGAGAAAAAGTGAGAAAGAACAAAAATACAAAGCAGTGTGCTTACTGAGTGTCTGTGAGCTTTGTTCTGTAAACATAAGACCTCGTCTGACCACTGATTGTAATTACTGTTATAATGCAGCAACTCCTGCAGGCGTGTTTCCAAGGTAACTACAGTTTAAAGAGAATAGTTCAAATATTCTAGTTAACATAAATGCAACTGAGCACCATGTATCCCTCCTCCCTCGGTGAGTATTGATTAAAAAACTGCAAAGAAATGGAGCGACTCACTTTGCAAACTGGACCACTTTTTTAGCTTACACTTTTTGCATAATGGGAAGCTGGAACATAAAAGAGATGCAAATGAGGGAAGGAGATAGAACAGAGAAGGAGTATGGGAGTTCAGATGGGGCCTGATTGAATAGGAATGGTCCCTTCTGTTTCTCTACTTCATCCTTTCTTTGTCAGTGTGCAACACTTCATCGCATCCTGCTTCTCCAAGTGCTCTCTGGAGCATCTACTTGAATGTTTGTGTTCAGGCTGTGAGGACAGCACTGCTGCTGTTGTCTTAGTGTCGACAACAGAACATCCAAATGTTTGCTGAGTGGATGTATTCAGAAACATTTCATGATTTGGGAGGGAAAAAACAAAGTGTGTGTTGAGAAAGGACCTTGAGGGCATTCAAACTGAGCCTACAATGGGATTGATCACATTTGTTAAGAAATGAGCATTTCAACAAACTCAGGTAACTGGTTAGATGGATGTGGTGTGGTGAGGACCTTAGCCAAATAGGCCTATCATATATTTCAAGGCGCAGTCCCATTTTTCTATTATACACTGTGTCACAAGCAGAGAGAACCACATTAAGTTGCCTTTTGCACAGCCATAACTCATATTTTGTGGGGCTGACAAGATAAAAGTGTACCTTGACTTGCAAGACTTTGAGCATTTTGTGTGTGTGTGTGTGTGTGTGTGTCTTTTTTAGTGGAGACTAAATCAACAAACAGATCAAAGCCCTCAGAAAAGGAAGCAAAGAGGCACATTGAGGAAGTTAAAAAAAGAGAATTTCAAATTGAAATAAATATTCTGATTAAAAACTATATTTCAATTCTTCCTACTTTAAAGTGTCATGTGTTGTTAATACATGATGTTTTTAAGGTAAAATCCAAGCAGTCATTGGTCAGTCACCTTTCTTTTGGGGAGGGGGGTTAGCTCTGTCCACCACTATAATAGGGTTGAAATTATACAGTTGTGATTGAAATGAACTGCCTTCACTCAAGAGATAGGGTAACCATACTGTTTTTATGTCTTGCTAACTGATGATGAAATGAAAAACACTATAAAAATGACTTCATGGTAAATGTGATACCTTTGTTGAACAAGCTGAATTAAAGCTAAAAATCTACACTCCACTCATATCTCAAAAATTGTAATTTATTAATTTAGCACCAATTCACGATGAGATTGTCTCAAGGCGCTTCACACAACATAATAAAAACAGAAAAAAACTGAATTAAAAATTTAAAAACACAATAAAAAGACAAAACCATAAAAGAATACAAGAATAAAAGCACATCATAACACTAATGATAAAACAAGGAAAACAAATGAGTCTTTAAACGTGATTTAAAAGTCTCCACAGTATCCGACTGTTGTATGTGTGCCGGGAGATCATTCCACAGAGCTGGGGCACTGTAGGAGAAAGCTCTTTTTATTCACCCTGGGAACACATAGAAGTCCTGCACCCTGAGAACGCAGGGCCTGAGCTGGTACATAGGGGCTTACCAGGTCAGCCAGATAGGGAGGTGCAAGTCCATGAACAATCTTATAAATTAATAACAGTACCTTAAAATCCGATCTTGCAGCGACTGGAAGCCAGTGCAGGGACGCCAAAACGGGCATAATGTGGTGGAATTTTCTGCTTTGTGTCAAAAGTCTGGCAGCAGCATTTTGAACCAGTTAAAGACCCCTAATCCTGGACTACGGTAAACCAGAAAATAGAGCATTACAAAAGTCCAGTCTAGAAGAGACAAATGCATGAATCAAAGTCTCATCATCAACCATAGACAGGATGGGACAAATCTTGTCAAAAGACAACATATGTTGTCAAAAGACAACATAGGATCAAAAATTACCCCAAGATTCCTCACTTTATCCGTATGATGTATAACACACAAACCTAAGCTAAGTGCTAGCTGATCAAATTGATGCCGATGCCTCACTGGACCAAAAACCATCACTTCAGTCTTATCTTATATCTTTATTGGATCCTTTCAAGTTAACAGTGGTAATGTAATTTCTGCAGGCTGGCACCTGCCAAAATTTTAAATGATTCTGCACTTGTTGGTTGTATCATGAAAGACATTTACTAACAAAATCTCAGTAGACAGAATTGTCAATTGGTGTTCTTGTTATCACAAGAGCACAACAGACTGGCTGGAAAAAGAAGATCATTGTGATTTTTACAAATGCCTAGTCAACACTGTTTTTCTTCAAGGAAGCTCTGGTCATTTAAAGACAGCAGGTCATTCCTGCATGTGTTTTATTGAAGTGTTTTAGCAAGTGTTGTGTTTTGTGTTGTTTTATGCTGTTGTTTGTTGGGGCGGGGTTTAAGGTCAGGGGACAAAAACAAGACCAAATAAAATGACACACAAGAGCAATCAGAGATTTCTGACATCTGCCAATCTGGATTATCTTGAAAATTCTATTTGTGGCTCAAACTTGGTGAGAATCCATAAAGTAGATTTGACGTAATCCGTCAAAGCCTAAATAAAATAAAATGATAATCCAGAATCCAGAACTGGATCATTTCCAAAATTCAGTGGAGTCTTCCATTCCCCAATATCTATCTGTGGTGCAAATTTGGTGAGAAGTGAGGAGTTCTGACGTAATAATTCAAAGTCTATATAAAATGAAATCCTGAGCCAGAATCCATATCTGGATCTGGATGACCTCCAAAATTTAATGGAGTCTTCCATGGCCTAATATGTAACTGTGATGAAAATGTTATCAAAATCCGTGCAGTAGTGTTGATGTAATCCTGCTAACAGTAATCGTCAAGGCCTAAATAAAGTGAAACTTGATCCAGAATCCAGATTCAGATCACCTCCAAAATTTAATGGAGTCTTCCATGGTCTAATATCTATTTGTGGTGAAAATTTTTGTCAAAATCCATCCAGTAGTTTTGACATAATCCTGCTAAAAG
Source organism: Thalassophryne amazonica (assembly GCF_902500255.1). Lineage (NCBI taxonomy): Eukaryota > Metazoa > Chordata > Actinopteri > Batrachoidiformes > Batrachoididae > Thalassophryne > Thalassophryne amazonica. The sequence continues at coordinate 65,623,217 of NC_047106.1, read as the reverse complement.
ACAGACAGACAAACAGACAAATAAATAACAAAATAAATGCCAATGATTTTATTACATCCTTGGTGGACGTAAAAATTGATAAGGCATGATCCATTGTGGGTTTGTCTCCTGACTCACTAGAAATGGTCAAAATAATGGGAAAGCTCAGGCATATCATGGAGCCTAAAGGTGCCCTGACGCATGACTTTGATCTGCACACTTGCAAGCATATCGATGTGACGATCCCACCTGCTGTGTCCCCAGCTTGACGCCACACTTTGTTCCACTGGTTGCCATGCGTTGTCCGCTGGATGCTGTGTATATAAAATAATTATTTTGTAGTGGATTAATCAATTTTTCTACAAGTTGGCTGTTGAAAACTCCTCTAATCGCTTCCGGAATCACAAAGGGCTGTTCCAGCTGCAGCTTATCTCTCTCGCTCATGCGCTTGCGCTTAATGAGGTGGAGAAAGCATTTGGAGCCGTCTATAAAGGTATTGTAATAGCTTGGTAAAAAAGATGCATGTTCATCCCTTCTTGTGTGCAGCTGTAAAAGTATTTTTATGATAGATTTAGCATCTTGTCCTAATCGTTCAAATGAGCTGTGCTCTGATGCGGTGTGCTGATGCACTCACACACTGTGTTTTTGAATTGTGTAATCTTCACATGAGGTTCAAGTAATTAATGCGTGATGGAGATTTTGAACATTTCAACATTTTCTTTGCACACTTGCACGAAGCTGTGCACAATTTACAATGGTTTACAACAAGTTTGAGACAGGTTTACTCTCGTGCATGGCAGAGTGCATGCAAGTGCACAGATCATATTTGTGTAAGTGTCAGGGCGCCTTAAGAGTCACCCAATGTACAATGTTTTAATGAGCTGACTCTGACAGTCGTCTGCAAACGTGCTCTTCAGAGAGATTCATGAAGTCCTTTGTACTTGCTGCAGTGAAGATTTTAATGAACACTGTCTCTGTGAATTTTCAGAACTTTTGTCTGACTTAGTGCTTAGCTCAGATAAGATAATTATAGTGGGCGATTTTAACATCCACACAGATGCTGAGAATGACAGCCTCAGCACTGCATTTAATCTATTATTAGACTCTATTGGCTTTGCTCAAAAAGTAAATGAGTCCACCCACCACTTTAATCATATCTTAGATCTTGTTCTGACTTATGGTATGGAAATAGAAGACTTAACAGTATTCCCTGAAAACTCCCTTCTGTCTGATCATTTCTTAATAACATTTACATTTACTCTGATGGACTACCCAGCAGTGGGGAATAAGTTTCATTACACTAGAAGTCTTTCAGAAAGCGCTGTAACTAGGTTTAAGGATATGATTCCTTCTTTATGTTCTCTAATGCCATATACCAACACAGTGCAGAGTAGCTACCTAAACTCTGTAAGTGAGATAGAGTATCTCGTCAATAGTTTTACATCCTCATTGAAGACAACTTTGGATGCTGTAGCTCCTCTAAAAAAGAGAGCTTTAAATCAGAAGTGCCTGACTCCGTGGTATAACTCACAAACTCGTAGCTTAAAGCAGATAACCCGTAAGTTGGAGAGGAAATGGCGTCTCACTAATTTAGAAGATCTTCACTTAGCCTGGAAAAAGAGTCTGTTGCTCTATAAAAAAGCCCTCCATAAAGCTAGGACATCTTTCTACTCATCACTAATTGAAGAAAATAAGAACAACCCCAGGTTTTTTTTCAGCACTGTAGCCAGGCTGACAGAGTCAGAGCTCTATTGAGCTGAGTATTCCATTAACTTTAACTAGTAATGACTTCATGACTTTCTTTGCTAACAAAATTTTAACTATTAGAGAAAAAATTACTCATAACCATCCCAAAGACGTATCGTTATCTTTGGCTGCTTTCAGTGATGCCAGTATTTGGTTAGACTCTTTCTCTCCGATTGTTCTGTCTGAGTTATTTTCATTAGTTACTTCATCCAAACCATCAACATGTTTATTAGACCCCATTCCTACCAGGCTGCTCAAGGAAGCCCTACCATTATTTAATGCTTCGATCTTAAATATGATCAATCTATCTTTGTTAGTTGGCTATGTACCACAGGCTTTTAAGGTGGCAGTAATTAAACCATTACTTAAAAAGCCATCACTTGACCCAGCTATCTTAGCTAATTATAAGCCAATCTCCAACCTTCCTTTTCTCTCAAAAATTCTTGAAAGGGTAGTTGTAAAACAGCTAACTGATCATCTGCAGAGGAATGGTCTATTTGAAGAGTTTCAGTCAGGTTTTAGAATTCATCATAGTACAGAAACAGCATTAGTGAAGGTTACAAATGATCTTCTTATGGCCTCGGACAGTGGACTCATCTCTGTGCTTGTTCTGTTAGACCTCAGTGCTGCTTTTGATACTGTTGACCATAAAATTTTATTACAGAGATTAGAGCATGCCATAGGTATTAAAGGCACTGCGCTGCGGTGGTTTGAATCATATTTGTCTAATAGATTACAATTTGTTCATGTAAATGGGGAATCTTCTTCACAGACTAAAGTTAATTATGGAGTTCCACAAGGTTCTGTGCTAGGACCAATTTTATTCACTTTATACATGCTTCCCTTAGGCAGTATTATTAGACGGTATTGCTTAAATTTTCATTGTTACGCAGATGATACCCAGCTTTATCTATCCATGAAGCCAGAGGACACACACCAATTAGCTAAACTGCAGGATTGTCTTACAGACATAAAGACATGGATGACCTCTAATTTCCTGCTTTTAAACTCAGATAAAACTGAAGTTATTGTACTTGGCCCCACAAATCTTAGAAACATGGTGTCTAACCAGATCCTTACTCTGGATGGCATTACCCTGACCTCTAGTAATACTGTGAGAAATCTTGGAGTCATTTTTGATCAGGATATGTCATTCAAAGCGCATATTAAACAAATATGTAGGACTGCTTTTTTGCATTTACGCAATATCTCTAAAATCAGAAAGGTCTTGTCTCAGAGTGATGCTGAAAAACTAATTCATGCATTTATTTCCTCTAGGCTGGACTATTGTAATTCATTATTATCAGGTTGTCCTAAAAGTTCCCTAAAACGCCTTCAGTTAATTCAAAATGCTGCAGCTAGAGTACTGACGGGGACTAGAAGGAGAGAGCATATCTCACCCATATTGGCCTATCTTCATTGGCTTCCTGTTAATTCTAGAATAGAATTTAAAATTCTTCTTCTTACTTATAAGGTTTTGAATAATCAGGTCCCATCTTATCTTAGGGACCTCGTAGTACCATATCACCCCAATAGAGCGCTTTGCTCTCAGACTGCAGGCTTACTTGTAGTTCCTAGGGTTTGTAAGAGTAGAATGGGAGGCAGAGCCTTCAGCTTTCAGGCTCCTCTCCTGTGGAACCAGCTCCCAATTCAGATCAGGGAGACAGACACCCTCTCTACTTTTAAGATTAGGCTTAAAACTTTCCTTTTTGCTAAAGCTTATAGTTAGGGCTGGATCAGGTGACCCTGAACCATCCCTTAGTTATGCTGCTATAGACGTAGACTGCTGGGGGGTTCCCATGATGCACTGTTTCTTTCTCTTTTTGCTCTGTATGCACCACTCTGCATTTAATCATTAGTGATCGATCTCTGCTCCCCTCCACAGCATGTCTTTTTCCTGGTTCTCTCCCTCAGCCCCAACCAGTCCCAGCAGAAGACTGCCCCTCCCTGAGCCTGGTTCTGCTGGAGGTTTCTTCCTGTTAAAAGGGAGTTTTTCCTTCCAACTGTAGCCAAGTGCTTGCTCACAGGGGGTCGTTTTGACTGTTGGGGTTTTACATAATTATTGTATGGCCTTGCCTTACAATATAAAGCGCCTTGGGGCAACTGTTTGTTGTGATTTGGCGCTATATAAATAAAATTGATTGATTGAATTGATTGATTGACCATCACTGATGATGATGATGATCTGGTTTTGGTAGTGATGATGATGTGATTGATTAGAAATGTGGTTGTACCAAGGACTGTGGTATTGTTGCATTTATTTAATGTGATGTGTTCCATTGAAATGTAATTTGTTTTAATATACTGCAGTGCACTTATCTGTACTGCCTGAGGTTTTTTCTGGCTTGTTGCATGTCCAGTGTGTCAGAATGACATTCACTTCACGCACTGAGTATTAATGAAGTGATTTGAGTCTTGTATCTTGTATTTATAGTATTGTGCTATTCAGATCATTCTTCATTCTACAGTGTGTTGTATGTAACGACTGTCAGCACCAGTGGCTGACCCCAGACTTCACCTACACACTTACAGGAAACAACTTTTTAAAACTAGATGAGGTGTTGTAATTTCTCCCGGTTCTTTATGTGATATTCTGCCCCTTACAAATAACCAAGTCGATATATTCCTCAGTGTGAATTTATTGAAAGTCACGTTGAAGATCGGGCCCGGGTCCACAAAGACAGAGCCCACAGACGGACTCCATCTTGTGGAAAGACCTCGAACATGGCTGGCACAACACTTTTATACAATACAATGTGGGCGTAACAGTGGGTGTGTTTTAGTCTCACAATCCTAATCTTACTGGCCCCCCACAGACAGGGGGAGCCCTCCCTTTATCTGAAACTTGCACATACGTGATGGAAGTGAAACTTAACTCTTATGTTGAACCCTTGAAACAGTTAGAACCAGGTTCCAAACACTTCCAAAGAGATAACAAAAGCAAATACTTGATAATTAACATAAAATAAGGAATTAGCACAGATATTATCTAACTGTCATGGCTAGATAATGGGCAGCTGCACCCTTTTAGGATATTGGTTATTATTTCTGACAAGTCAACACCATTTCACTTCTTGCTTATCTGTGTCTTGTACCTGTGTGAAAAGAACAGCAAAGAATATAATTCCCCACATTGAGTCATAGCCTACTGCAGGAGATGACATGGTGATGCAGGAGAAGATATCCATCAAACATCTTGCTTGTGCAGAAGTAAGGATCTCAGCATCACCTGAATTTAGAGAGTGAATTTTGTTAACCTGATCCAGGGTACATTAGACAGGCTCCGTCCAATTTACATTTTATCTGTAGACAGGCCAAGAAAGGGCGATAGCTAATACAGATTGTAAAATCCTGTGTTGTGGCACTTTGTTTACTAAGTTTCTCCTTAAAGGTCATTATGCACTTTGTATCACTGTATTACGCATAAGCAAACATTTGCTGTTTGAGAAAAATGTCGCATTTATTGAAAAATAATGGGAGACAAGAGCAATCCAAGATTTCTGATGTTTGCAAATCCGAATCCAGATCACCACCAAAACTCAGTGGAGTCTTCCATGGCCTAATGTCTATCTGTGGTGTAAATTTGGTGAGAAACTGTGAAGTAGTTTTGGCATAATCTTTCAAAGCCTATGTAAAGTTAAATATTGATCCAGAATCTGGATCCGGATCCAGATCACCTCCAAAATATAAGCCTATGGTGAAAAATTTATCAACATCTATGTAGTAGTTTTAAACAAATAAATAAATGCTGATGATTTTATTTCATACTTATCCGACGTAATGCTTTTTGTCCTCCAGAAATGCAAGCTGTTTTGGCTCAAATATCTTTCACTATTTGACATATGCTTGGACATTGGAAGAGTTGCTGGGGAGGTGATATGATGGCGCATGTCTGGACTGTCAACATATAAACAAGTAAATACATTATTTTATTACGTCTGTGGTGGACGTAAATATCATTAGAAAAGTTAAACAACTGGTATGTGATGTTTTATATTTTGCTTTGTGGAGGTGATGGTCTTGTGGTTATTTGGTAAGCTTAACCACTAGACCACTTTGATCCCTGGTTCAAATCCCCACCAGACCAGAAAATCATAAAGGGCACCTATGCAAGGTCCTTAATCCCCCATTTGCTCCTGGTGTGTAGTGACAGCCATGTATGGCAGCACCCTGATATCGATGTGAATGGGTGAATGCAAAGTCTATTGAGCTTCTGATTCAGGTGGAAAAGTGTTACAGTATATAAATGTAGCCCATTTACCATTTGCTTAAAAACACATAACTAAGCATGAATATAATATTACTGGTCAATGTTCCATCTTTGCACAGCTATAGGCTGTAACAGTAATGGACAAACCCAGTTCCTACACTCACAGTTTTTTGAAGACCGGATTTGACAATCAAGTGGGTAGGGTCTGGATATTGCCATATTATTGGTAGTATGTGGCTCCACCAAACCCATATATGGTTAAAGGAGTGAAGTGTAGGCAAGACCGGTGTGATCCAGCTTGAACATTCCCACAATCTCAAAGTTACCAAGCTAGCTTGATATACAGCTTCATGATGAAGTGGTATAGTGGAGGAGTTTCTTAAAAAACAAGACCTGAAAGTTTTTCTACAAATTGCCAGAAGGTGCAGCTGAGACGCAAGCCTAGATTTGATCTGTTTTGGTGAAAGAATATCCTTCTCCGCTCTACTCCACTATGATGCTAAGAGTGGTCACGCAATATTCAAGAATTGCACTGTGCCCATTTTCTCCAATCACAGCCACATAAACCTATAACTTCTTCTGGGTTGTCTGGGTGACTTGGTGGCTTTCCTCACTCTTCTCCTTCTTGCATAGTCACTCAGGTTTTGAGAACGCTCTACTCCATGCATATTTACCATAGAGTGACATTCTGTTTGTATGTCTTCATAATTGATGTAAATAAAGTCTAAGACAATATGGCACAAAAGACTCCAAGCTGTTGTAGATGTTAAAGGGGCCAGTACACAGTATTAAAAACAGGGGTATGTAAACTTTTGATGAGAGTCATTTGGGTAGTTTCTGTTGTCATTATGATTTAAAAAGAGTAAACACAGCTGTTTGACAATAAATGGCTTCACCCAACCACTAACTATGAGTGAAATAAAAAGGTTTTGTGTTATCATTCATATCCTCTGAAAAATGGCCAAAAACAAAAAATTCTGCCAGGGTTTGTAAATTTGAGCACAACCGTATGTATAGGTTGGATGGAGATGTTAAGTCTGCCTGTGCAGTCACCATCCAGAAGGTGGTTGTGTGGTGTCATAGATGAGATGAAGCATAACACCAGTGTATGCTGCCAGACTTCAATTGTGTTAAAATGCTCAGAAAGATGATGGCTGTGGCTCATATCCAGCACACCCCTAATTATGCGTAACATGATAGCTTGGTGAAATTTAAAGTGATGATAATTCACAACCCATAGTCATGAATGGAGAAACTATCTTTGGACATAAAAAAACATAAAAATAAATAAATAAATAAAAAAAATCAGGCTATAATCATGTTAATTCATTGGGTTGACAATTTACTCAGTTTTGGAGCCAACCTTAAATGTCCTATTTAGGAGCTACAGCTTTTGGCATTTCCACATTGGCTTCATTTTTCAGCACTGGAGGTTGTTGCTTGTACACATCACATAATTTGGTATGTGTAAAATATTGCAAATTTTGACTTTCACCGGTTTCACCCTCCATGGTGAGGAAACAAATTCACAAAAGTGCCACTTTAATACGATAACAGAATGCAGTACTGCACGTATGAAACATTTTTTCATGACTTCTTGAATTAAATCAATGAATTAAATAATTAACAACAAGCAGAAGCTGAAAGTTGTTCCAGAAGAATGTAATATGGGCTCATTAGAGTCAAACGCCCTCTGAGATTTCTGTGACTCATAACATCCCTATTCGACATTCTCTAGACAGTGGCGACATTCATTTTCCTCTCGTCTTCAGCTATTTGCTTCCCTCGGAGACAGCCTCATCTCATTTGTCTTCGGTGGCTGCTGTGACATTGAAAAAGACCCCTAATCAAAACATTTGTCTTTCTTTCAGCCTGCGCTCAGACCGGTGAATGAAAGCTAACACCAGAGGGAGACGTATTTGTCCCAATCAGGACCTCATCTCCGCGTCACCGCTGGGCAAGTGTTTCATCTCGACAGGGCACTGATGAATCTGCCACTTAGCCTTGATTTGGAGAAGCGGCTCGCTTTTGCCAAAGTGCCAGGTTAAATCACAACGTCAGTGGCTCAGCCACAACCATTACAGGAAACACAGACGGAAACGCCACAGTACTGATTCCTTCCTTCCTTTAACGTCAAGTTTTTTTCAGTGTGTGTGAGAATTCTAAATTATGGTTTTGTAATAGAAGTTTTCAATCTTTTTTCAATTGTCCCTCTGTGAATCTGAGTGCTTTCATGTTCTGAAATTGTGTTATTTGTAAAAGTCTTGAACCAGTTTGAACCCATTCAAGGAAGAAACCCAGAAACAACTGATTTATCCCTACAACAAAAAACACAAGCAGAAAAGTCTCACATATTTTAATGTTTTGGAATGGAAATATGAATTTAAAAAATAGTAAGTGGGGGGGGCAGCATGTTGGCCTAGTGGTTAGCACTGTTGCTTCACAGCAAGAAGGTCAGGGGGTCACTTCCCACCTGGTGCCTTTCTGTATGGAGTTTGCATGTTCTCACCGTGCATGCCCTCCAGGTGCTCTGGCTTCCTGCATATTAAGTGGACACATTCACATTCACAGACACGCCTGTGAATGTGTTTATGTGTCTATATTTGGTCTTACAATAGATTGGCGTCCTGTCCAGGGTATACCCCACCACAGGCCCTATGACTGCTGGGGTAGGCTCCAACCCCCTGTGACCCTTAATTTGAGAAAGCAGTTGTAGAAAATACATGGATGGTAAGTGGTTAGTAATGCTTTTTGTTGTTGTTCTTTCATTCCAAATTAACATATTATCTGTTTGCAAGAGGTTGGTGATGTCTTCCCATCACATAACACAGATAATGTCAAGGTCATATTGGTCCAAGGCCAAGGTAGAATCAGAGCAGATAAAGCAGATAACTTCAAAAAAGCAATTATCTGCAAAATGAAGGACCACCTACGGTCCCAGATGTAGTTTAAGTTTGTGGCTAAGATGTTCTTCTTGTTTCTCCTGTCCCCATTTGTTCAGGGTTGCCACAGCAGATCCACCACAGATCTACATCAGTATTTGGAAGTTTTATGTTGGAAGCCCTTCCTAAAGCAACTCCAGTTGCAGCTGGAGAAACACTGGAACTACTCCGCTGAGATCTGATGGAATCAGGCTTAAATATTGTGGCTAAATATACCACTAGAACAGTAATGATAATGGTTTCATTTTTGGAGTAATAAAGTGTAACACTTGGCAATACATCATTACACTTTATAGAAACAATGTTGCAATGTACCCATGCCACTGCATCCACCAAGAACAGGGGTAGGTGGAATCATTGCAATATTCTGCAAGAGACAGAGCACATTTAACCTCTCTGGTCTGCAGTTCAAGGATATAGGTGGGGTCAAAGATCAGACAAATAGACATGCATGTTGATTTGACAGGTTTTATGTCAGATGCCCTTCCTGACACATGACATTGAGAAATGTGGCAAGGGTGTGGTTTGAACCAGGAACCTTAAACTAGTTTTAAGTCACTGCTGTTTTTAATTTCTGTGTTTCTATTTTATTTTTTCACTGTAAAGCACTTTGTGATTTTACCTTGAAAGGTGCTATACAAATAAACTTTACTGACTTACTAAATAGTGAATCACATCACCATCCCAAGATAATGTAAATTACTTGTATTGATGCCTGGGCTGAGCACCCCCATTAGCCTTCGCCTTAGACTTTTCTGAGTTTGAAAGCAATAGGTTAGTTGACATTCAGTTTTGTTTTGTTTATTGCTGCCAAACAAGTCTCCGGCTTTGCAGTTTAAGAGACTTTAGGCTACCTACATATGCAGAGCTACCCACGTGTCATCGGTGTGACTGTGGGCGGTGATGCCATAAGTATGCATAAAAAGACACAAAAGAACTTTGCAAATCAAAAATAGTCTAGAACAGAACATTGTGCCGTTGCTTATTAAACTGCAGAAATATTAAAATATAGTGTTAGTTGGGTTCCTATTTGATTTCTTGCAGTGATAAACCAAACACAGGATTGAGATTAAAGTAAGGAATTTATAAAAGCCAGACATTTTATTTATAATAAATCTCTATGTAATGATTTAGATAGAAATTTCAATCTGGTGAGAACAAATATTTTTTCAAATGTCAGGTCAGGTGTTCAGTAATGACCTGGTGCCATGTTTTACCAAATCCACTCCACTGCTGAATATTCTTAGGTTCTGGATGATAACCACCAGGGCAGACAGTCGGACTATCCCCGCCTCTCAATATAACCTCAATTCACTACAGCTAGGTGACACATGGGCATTGTCAAGGTCCTTAATCCCCTAGTTGCTCCTGGTGTGTAGTTGGGCGCCTTACATGGCAGCAGCCTGACATTGGTGTGAATGTGAGGCATTGTTGTGTAAGGCGCTTTGAGCGTCTGATGCAGATGGAAAAGTGCTATATAAATGCAGTCCATTTACCATTTTCTTGGATCCACACTGACACACCTGCATGCTGGATCATGCCCAGAGAAATGCCCCACATGGCCAAATGTTCACAGCTGATGTTACCCTTTGTTTGACACAAAGTCAATCCAGTGGTACCCAAGGGTACTCTGAAGAGACGTAGTACCAAATATATCCAGCTGTTGCCTTCAATTACTGGATAGCATTCAAGTGTCACAGCATATATTGAGACAGAAAACACAAAGAACATAAATACTTTGACATACATTCTAGTGGAAAGGTATTGACATCAGCAAACACCTCTGTCCAGCAACCTCATGTAATGTCTTCCCAGGCATTTCTTGATCTCAAAGGCAGAGGAGAAAGAAACTTGATTGGCACGGTTGAGAAAAAGGCATTCATGATATTTTAACTATTGTGACACTCCAAATACTGCTCTCAAGAGTCAAGCATATGATCAACACTGATGAAGGTCTAAAATCTTCAATTGCTCTTGTTAGCAGGTTGTATGTGTCAGCAGCTCTACACATCTGCACAGGTGATGAGAATAAGCATAATATACTTTGAATTTAACATCCACCATCCATTCCTTTGAGCCGTATCTGGTGCATTAGTGAAGAAAAGCATTTTGATAAACCAGAAAAAGCCTTGAATCTCTGCATGTGTTGAGATGAGAGGCAGGTACCCAGTAGCTACAGTAGCTGTCAGATGGAGCAGAATGTTGTTACAAGACAAGGGAGGAAAGGAGACTTTATCAAGGTCTGCAGAATAGTACTGACAAGAGATAAGAGGCCTGAGATGGAACTACATTATGCCACACCTTCTCTAAGAGGACTCTGTCAAGACAAGAGTAAAGAGATCCATTTCAGTGTAGGAGTCACCATAATACTTGACTGCAGCAAGCTATTACCTTTCATGTATACACTCTACCTTTAAGTGCATATAAGACAATAAGGAGACACTCTATCACATAATTCCATTTGGATTTTCAAAGACTCTTTAAAACATGGCCTTAAAGTTACAAAAGGCCTTATTTCAACGAATTTGGAGGAAATGGGTTAAAAGTAGTAAAGCATGTCAGCAGTGTATTTAAGGATTGAATTTAGCTTGTATAAGGGTTGTCGTTTCCAGTTATACCAGATTTAAAAAAAAATGCTCCCACATATGTATGTAATGCAAGGACTTGAATGTGAAAATGAGCACATGGGGGTGATTTGGTGTCTATTACAGTATATAACTATTATTAATAATAATTAAGTCATTTTCTATACCCACTTACTCCAATTATGGGTCACTTGGGGGGTGGGGAGGAAGTGCTGGAGCCTATCCCAGTAGTCAAAGGGCATGAGATGGGGTACACCCTGGACAGGACGCCAGTCTGTAGCAGGGCCACATATAGACAGACAAACACATTCACACCTGCACACACTGCTATGCTCAATTTAAATTTTCCAGTTCACTTAACCTGCATGTCTTTAGATGTGCGAGGAAGACTGAACAGCTGAAGGGAACCCACACGAGCATGGGGAGAACATGCGAACTCCACACAGAAAGGCCCCAGGTGAGAATTGACAGAATGACCTTCTTGCTGTGAGGCAACAGTGGTAATCACTAAGCCACTGTGCTGCCTACTATTATTATTATTTTTGTTTTTGTTTCTTTGACGACGTTGGATTTTGACATATATCCAAGCAGTGTGACAACTTCATGTACTCTCAAATGTTTCGAAACAAGAAGACATTCATTCATATGGAGGGAGAATGGTACCCACTCAAGCTGCTGTCACACTTGCCCAAGTGTGGCACATGTATGCTATTATGATATGTATAATACTATATAAAATGGCATCTTACTACTTCACTGCTTCATCTCAGGGAACATTGGTGGCATCTCTCTAACCGTGCCCTTTGACAGATAATGTCTCACTTGAGTTCACTGCTGCAATAGCAGTCAGGATCAGGAACACCCTTGCTTGTAAAGGGGATAGCAGATGACAACAGATTCATGACTATTTCTGTGACTCAGTACAACCCTTTTTCACTATACACCTTACATGACCGTAAAATTGAACATGCCACAAATGGACTTCTGTGACAGCTCATCAAGGTAGAACCTGAAGAGTCTACTGTGGGATTGTAAAACAAAACAAAAAAGAAAAACATAGTATGGCCAAACAGATGGTCACACCATGGATTCCGGTCTGTTTGAGGTTTTTTCCTGTAATCAAAAAAACCCACCACCACAGCAGGGCAGCATGTGGCTTAAGGCCCCCTGACACTTGTACGACTTTGGTGCACGCACTTGCATGCATTGTGTCATGCAGGAGAGTAAACTCATCTTTAACAGGTGTAGCGTGAACATGAGAGGGGTGCTGGCGCGTGCATTTGCGCAAACAGAATTTTGGAATGTTCAAAAAATCTTTCACGCATAAATGTCGTGCAGCATTGCGCAATCTGCTCGCCAACACTACGTGCAGCTAGTCAAGCCGAGTAAAGAAGTGAACAGAGAGAGTGGCTGTGTCAGTGCACCGCATCAGAGCGCAGCTCATCTGAACTATTATAACGAGATGTTAAATCTATCATAAACATACTTTTACATACTTTACAGCTGCAAACAACATGCAACTGTTTTACCAAGCCATGACAATGTAAACATGACAAATAAATCCCTTGTTAGATGGCTCCAAATGATTTCTTCAGTTTGTTCAGCTGCAAGCGCGGACAGCTGCTGCTGGAGCGCACCTCTGTGATTCAGGAAGCAATTAGAGCCATTTTCAACAGTCATCTTGGCAGAGAAAATGATTAATCTGCTACGAAATAATTGTTTTATATACGGAGCGTCCAGCGCACAGCGCGTGGCAGCCAGTGGAACAAAGCACGGCATCCAGCTGGGAACACAGCAGGTGGGATTGTCACGACAACATGCGTGCAACTGCGTCATGCAGGTGTCAAGGGTCCTTTAGTGGTTAGTGCTGTTGCCTCACAACAGGAAGGTTGTGGGATCACTTCACACCTGGAGCCTTTCTATGTGCATGTTCTATGACTGCTGGGATGACTGCAGCCCCCCAGTGACCCCCAATTGGAGGAAGCGGGTATTCAAAATGAATGAACACCACAGGAGTTTTTTTTTCTATCCAACTATGTAGATGGGTTTCTATTATACGTGGGCTGTCCGTAAAATATCGGTCCTTTTTTTTAAAAAAAAAAACTACATGGATTTTATTCATATGTTTTTACGTCAGGCAAGTTTGAACCCTCATGCGCATGCGTGAGTTTTTCCATGCCTGTCGGTGACGTCATTCGCCTGTGAGCACGCCTTGGGAAGGAGTGGTCCCGCCCCCTCATTGGAATTTCATTGTCTGGAAATGGAGGAATGAAAAGGACTTTTTTTCCATCAGATTTTTTTTCAGAAGCTGTTAGAAACTGGCACCTGGAAACCATTCGAAAAATTTATCTGGCTTTCGGTGAAAATTTTGTGGGCTTCACAGAGAATAAGGACTGTTAACTGTCGCTTTAAGGACCCCTTTAAGGACGCTTGGCATGCCGCACTCCGAGCTGCGACAACGCAGCACAAAACACTGTATCATTTCTAAACGGATAGCTCTGTGGATACGAGACGTCGTGTGCTCTTTCTCCAGTAATCACAAGAGCTGGACATCAGCCATTTTCCGGCAGATTTCACTTTTAACCAGAGATTTTGTCGTGGAACGCCGCGCGGAGGCTTCGCGCGTCATGACCGATTCGCTGATGAAGCGAGACAAAGGAACACCTCCGTTTCAGAGTGCCAGAGGACAAGCCCAGCTCTCCACAATTTAAAAAATTTAACTGGCTTTCGGTGAAAATTTTACGGGCTTCACAGAGAATAAGGAGTGTTACTACAGCTTTAACCCTTTATCTACGGCGATGGCGCCCACGCCATATTTTCCATATGCGTATTTTTTTTACCGTAACAATGCCATAGTTTGTCCAATCCGAATGATTCAAAGTGCATTGTTAAGCTAACACCAAGGGCTTTCCAATGATATATGGTGTATTATGGTAAACGTAAGCCTGTGACGTCATAACGCAGAGGAAAAACATGGAAGTTTCACACTAGTGTGCCGCTGATTCTCCTTACCGTAAGTTCTCATGTAAGCCCTCAATCTGAAAAATTTCAACACTGACAGCAAGCCAAGAACCCGTGCTTTCCAACAGTATGCTATATGTTGCATATATTACGGTAAAGTGCGTTCGGTGACTTTTGAAACCAGGGAAAAGTATGAAAAAGAGCGCAAAAGTGACAGAAAAGTACAGAGACAGACAGCAAACATAAATGTAGCAATTTTTGAGGAAAAGGCAGGGTGTTAGTGTCATTTGTGAAGGTGTGTGTGCGTGTTTGTGTGTGTGTGATGGCTCCATCAGCCACAAGCCACTGTCCGGTGCCAACAAGCAGTGGAAACCCAACTTGCCAGCGATCCACAAAGGGGCGGCGTTCTTGCAAGGTGTGCAAGAGGTCAACCTGCTGGACGTGCAAACTTTGTAAAACTGGCCTCTGTCTTCAGCCAGACAGAAACTGTTACAAACAGTACCACACTGACTGATGTAGTTTCGATCTAATTTTGATTTTTGGTTATATATTTGTATATAGTTTGACACTTTATTGTTTTATTCATATTGTATAATTTTGCACAAAATGAGTGATCAAATGAGTGATTTATTGCACATTTTAATAATACAGATTGATATATATTTCATATTGATATGAAATTGATATATTTATATATAGTTTTGCACTTTGTTGTTATTCATATTGTTTGGTTCTGCACATTAAAATTGGTTACTTTTGCATATTTTCACCTTGTAAAATGTTTACTTTTGCACTGTTTCTGCACTGTTTCTGAGTTCTAGACACACACTTACAGCTTCCTGCTAAAAATGTGAAATCCAAACTTCCTTTACATAACAATCATTTTTCACTAAAAAAACTGAAAACAAATCAAGTTCGTTTTTGTGTTTTTTCTCATTTTAAGTGCTAAAACTTACAAATAATGTGTATAAATAGTTAATCAGGTGTAATATAATTGAAATTCAGGTATTCTTGGAAAAGGGTACCAAAGCACACAAACATAGAACATTATTTCTTTATTTTATTGCTATAATAAAAAATTATAACCAAGCCGCCATCGAGGGGCAGAAACCACCACATCATTTCTAAACGGATGGCTGTGTGGAGCCGGGACCGTCGTGTGCAATTTCTCTGGTTATCACAAGAACTGGACATCAGCCATTTTCCGGCAGATTTCACTTTTAACAAGAGATTTTGTCATGGAAAGCTGCGCGGAGGCTTCTCGCGTCACGACCGAATCGCTGATGAAGCGAGACAAAGGAACACCTCCGTTTCAGAGTGCCAGAGGACAAGCCCAGCTCTCCACAATTTCTCTTATACTCACTCGACTGGTAAGTACTGAAAGCCGAGATAGGCATGTCCCAAAATGTCCTCTGATGTAAAAACATATGCGCGGAGGCTTCGCGCATCACGATCGATTTGCTTGATGAGCGAGACAAAAAACACCTCCGTTTCGGCGTGTCAGTGGACAAGTTTGGACATGTCTAGCTCTCCACAATTTCTCTGATACTTACTGGACTGGTAAGCATTGAAAGCTGAGATATCGCGGCATGGAGCACGGTGTGCCGACCGTCCTTAAAGGGGTCCTTAAAGCAACAGTTAACAGTCCTTATTCTCTGTGAAGCCCGCAAAATTTTCACTGAAAGCCAGATAAATTTTTTGAATGGTTTCCAGGTGCCAGTTTCTAACAGCTTCTGAAAAAAATCTGATGGAAAAAAGTCCTTTTCATTCTGCCATTTCCAGACAATGAAATTCCGACGAGAGGGCGGGACCACTCCTTCCCAAGGCGTGCTCACAGGTGAATGACGTCACCAACAGGCGTGGAAAAACTCACGCATACGCACGAGGGTTCAAACCTGCCTGACGTAAAAACATATGAATGAAATCCATATAGTTTTTAAAAAAATAAAAAGGGCCGATACTTTACGGACAGCCCACATAGATTTGCTGTAACTGTAACTCCAATAGTCATGGTGACGGTTTGGTAAGTCCTGCTAGACATTGCCATTTTTTATTGTCCAGTACTGCAGTAACATCATTTCTTATGACATTTAACAAGCTCTACATCTCTTACTTGATCAATATGTACAGTTCCATGTTATATTTTAGAATGTTATCTGTAATTGTTGGATGGAAAGGTGTTTCCATCCAACTTGTTTTTCTGGGAAAAATCCACTTTTTCAAACCACATTTTTTTCATAAAATACACATATTCCCATGAAGCATATTTCTAATTCAATACTGAATTTTTAATTCAGTGGAAATCCACCAGTTGTTGTCAATGTGGTACCTTGTGGATTTGGTAAGATTTAAGCTTTGCTCATGCATAGTGTCTTAGGGCAATTTATGTTGTGTTTTGGCACAATATAAATGATTATTTCATTTTCATAAGAGATTGGCTGTCTTCATTGAGTAGTGGCGATTGTGTCCAAAAATCATAAATCATCCAACAGTCCAGTGGAGGAAGTTGGAAAGAAATTATTTCAAACGGAATCTACCTTGATGTGTACATACACACACACACACACACACACATATATATATATATATATATATATATATATATATATATATATATATATACACACTCTTTTAAGTCTACATGTCCTACTGTCCACCAGAAGCACCACAAAATAGCTCCCCTCAGACCTGCTTCTACAATCCCACCTCACACACAACATCCTTTTCATGAAAATTTCTCAAAGCTGCATTTGAATTTCAGAGTAGCACTTTTACAGCTACACAGAGCTCATAAAATCACATCTGCCTTCAAATAAATAAATGGAAATTAAAAACGGTGTAAAAATGATATTAAAGCAAGAACTGGCAGAAAGCTAAGCTTGTCATATTTTATGTTACTTACAGTACATTAGCAAATGCCATAAAAGTGCACAGCTGCACAAGATGCTATCGACATAGAATTTAGAGGAATAAATGCTGAAATATAAATGGGATGATAGCGATGAAAAAAGGTTTCCCATAAACTGTGGGCAAAATGCCTGAAAACAAATTGAAAAAGAGTGTTTTTCCACTTTGAAAATACCCAGACCAATATATTTGGGAGCTGTTCGTGCAACTTTTTTGCATACAAGTAAACAAATCCATCTTACAAGTTTGTAGGTGATTTTTTTTCCTTAGAATGGAAAAGACTTACACCTTAATGAATTACATTTTTACAGCAGATGCCTTACATCTTTACTGGATTTTTAAGACATAAATTCAACTTAGGTTTTAAGATATGGCCAAATGGTCATATTTTAAGTTGCACCAACTTCAACCAAGTGTTGTGTGGGCCGCCAGAAGAGGAGGTACTGCTGGCCCACCACCAGAGGGCGCCCTGCCTGAAGTGCGGGCTTCAGGCACGAGAGGGCGCAGCCGCCTCACAGGAGCAGCCAGGGTGACAGCTGTCACGCATCACCTGCAACAGCTGTTACCCATCATCTGATCAGCAGGGGAATATCAGCAGGACGACGCCTCCACCTCTTTGCCGAGATATCGTTCTACCTGGAAGGTAACGTGCTCAGCTGACTGGTTAACAGTGATCTTTTGTGACTTTTGTGAGTTGTTTAGCTGACTCCTTTTCCAACGAGTGGTGGAGGTAGTTTTCCTGCCGTGCGGATTCCTGGGTGCAGACGCACCCACATTTAATTGTTCTTTTGTTCCTCGCCAGCAGTACCAGGTCCGACACGCGAAGGCAGTGGCCACCTGAGAGTTCGGGACTTGGCGGCTCCAGTATTCCCGGGGTCTGGTGGCGGAGGAAATCGTGTGGTTCCGGTTCTGCTTTGGACAGACGTCTCCTATCTTCGAGCCTGCCCACACGACACCTTTTGTGATTTGGCTTGTGTCTATTGTTGTAATCTGATTGTAGTTGTTGCGCCCATTCACAACAGTAAAGTGTTGTTATTTGACCTCATCCATTGTCCGTTCATTTGTGCCCCCTGTTGTGGGTCCGTGTACCTACACTTTCCCAACAGGATATCTCGGCCAACGTCATGGACCCCGAGGGGCGTCAACCGGCTGTTGAACGGCCAATGGAAGAGCAGGGCGCACAGGCGTCTGCAGGAGGAATGGTCGGTGAGTTGCAGCGAATCCTCACTGCTTTTACTGCTCGGATGGATCTGATGACCGAGCAGAACGTCCTCCTTAACCGCAGGGTGGAGGCTCTCGCCGCGCAGGTGGAGGCGCGCCCTCAGGGCGCTGCTGTGGCTCCCCCTCCTGTCGATCCTGTGCGCAACAGTGACGTTCCACAGGTCGTTCAACGACCCCTCCCACCTTCCCCTGAAGCATACATAAGCCCTCCAGAGCCGTACAGGGGTTGTGTGGAGACATGCGCGGACTTTCTTATGCAGTGTTCGCTCGTCTTCGCACAACGACCCGTCATGTACGCGACTGATGCTAGCAAGATAGCTTATGTAATTAATCTGCTTCGCGGCAAGGCACGCGCTTGGGCTACAGCGCTCTGGGAGCAAAATTCACGGCTCCTTCTGACATATGATGGGTTTGTGAGGGAGTTCAGAACAGTGTTCGATCACCCAAATAGGAGAGACCGCTTCAGCTGTGCTGCTGTCAATGAGACAGGGGCGCCGGAGCGCAGCTGCTTATGCAGTCGGCTTCCGCATCGCGGCTTCGAGGTCCGGCTGGAATAGCACTGCCCTCCGCGCCGCCTTCGTAAACGGACTATCGTTGGTCCTGAAGGAGCACCTGGTGGCTAAGGACGAACCGCGGGATTTGGACGGGCTTATTGATCTCGTTATACGATTAGACAATCGGTTGGAGGAACGCCGTCGGGAGCGAGGCGAAGGACGTGACCGGATACGCGCCGCCCCTCTCCCTTCCGGGTTCGAAAAGGGGCCGCCCTCCCCACGCTCCACAGCCGCAGCGCTTTGTGGGGCAACAGCTCCCCCTGTTGACGTTGTTAGGGAAACGCACAGGGCCAAAATGGGGAGGCTGATCCGTGGAGAGTGTTTTCTCTGCAGCTCAACAGAGCACACACAGAGAGACTGCCCCAAATGGCCAAAACGTCAACACTCGCCCTTAGAGACTGGGCTAAGGGGGGGTCAAGACATGCAAGTGAGACACACACAAATTGCCACACGACTCCCAGTCACAATCCTGAGCGGGGATTTAACCCTTCAAGCCCGAGCACTGGTGGACACGGGGTCAGAAGGGAATCTGCTAGACAGCAGATGGGCAAAGGAGGTAGGGCTCCCTCTGGTGGCGCTTCCTACGCCATTGCAGGTGCGGGCACTAGATGGCACCCTCCTCCCTTTACTCACACACAAGACACAACCAGTAACTCTGGTGGTGTCTGGAAACCACCGGGAGGAGATTGAGTTTTTTGTAACTCCTTCTACCTCCCGCGTGATTTTGGGCATCCCATGGATGTTAAAGCACAATCCCCGGATCGATTGGCCGTCTGGGGTGGTGGTTCAGTGGAGCGAAACCTGCCATCGGGTGTGTTTAGGATCCTCGGTTCCTCCCGGTTCCCAGGCTAAGGAGGAGGTCAAAGTCCCTCCCAATCTGACGGCAGTGCCGGTTGAGTACCACGATCTTGCTGACGTCTTCAGCAAGGATCTGGCACTCACCCTTCCCCCGCACCGTCCGTACGATTGTGCCATTGATTTGGTTCCAGGCGCTGAGTTCCCGTCCAGCAGGCTGTACAACCTCTCACGACCTGAGCGCGAATCAATGGAGACCTACATCCGGGACTCATTAGCTGCCGGGCTGATCCGGAACTCCACCTCCCCGATGGGGGCAGGTTTCTTTTTTGTGGGCAAGAAAGATGGCGGACTTCGTCCATGTATTGATTACAGGGGGCTGAATGAGATTACGGTTCGCAACCGATACCCGTTGCCATTATTAGATTCCGTGTTCACCCCCCTGCATGGAGCCAAAATCTTTACTAAGCTGGATCTTAGAAATGCGTATCACCTGGTTCGGATCCGGAAGGGAGACGAATGGAAGACGGCATTCAACACCCCATTAGGTCACTTTGAGTACCTGGTCATGCCATTCGGCCTCACAAACGCCCCCGCGACATTCCAAGCATTAGTTAATGATGTCTTGCGGGATTTCCTGCACCGATTCGTCTTCGTATATCTAGACGATATACTCATCTTTTCCCCGGATCCTGAGACTCATGTCCAGCATGTATGTCAGGTCCTGCAGCGGTTGTTGGAGAACCGGCTGTTTGTGAAGGGCGAGAAGTGTGAGTTTCACCGCACATCTTTGTCCTTCCTGGGGTTTATCATCTCCCCAAACTCCGTCGCTCCTGATCCGGCCAAGGTTGCGGCGGTGAGAGACTGGCCCCAACCCACTAGCCGTAGGAAGCTGCAACAGTTCCTCGGCTTTGCAAATTTCTACAGGAGGTTCATTAAGGGCTACAGTCAGGTAGTTAGCCCCCTGACAGCCCTGACCTCACCAAAAGTCCCCTTCACCTGGTCGGATCGTTGCGATGCCGCGTTCAAGGAGTTGAAACGGCGCTTCTCGTCTGCACCCGTTTTGGTGCAGCCCGATCCTAGTCGCCAGTTAGTGGTTGAAGTGGACGCCTCGGACTCAGGGATAGGAGCTGTGCTTTCCCAGAACGGGAAGACCGATAAGGTCCTTCACCCGTGTGCCTATTTTTCCCGCAGGTTGACCCCGGCCGAACGGAACTATGACGTCGGCAATCGAGAACTCCTTGCGGTGAAAGAGGCTCTTGACGAGTGGAGACATCTGTTGGAGGGAACGTCCGTGCCATTCACGGTTTTCACTGACCACCGGAACCTGGAGTATATCAGGACCGCCAAGCGGCTGAACCCCAGGCAAGCCCGCTGGTCACTGTTCTTCGGCCGTTTTGACTTCCGGATCACCTACCGTCCCGGGACCAAAAACCAGAGATCGGAGAACCAGATGATCGGATGAAGATGAAGTCAAAGCGGAGTTGTCGGATCCACCGGAACCCATCATCCCGGAGTCCACTGTCGTGGCCACCCTCACCTGGGACGTAGAGAGAACCGTCCGGGAGGCCCTGGCACGAAGCCCGGACCCCGGAACTGGGCCGAAGAACAAACTATACGTCCCACCAGAAGCTAGGGCTGCAGTCCTGGACTTCTGTCACGGCTCCAAGCTCTCCTGTCATCCAGGGGTGCGAAGAACCGTGGCAGTTGTCCGGCAGCGCTTCTGGTGGGCGTCCCTAGAGGCCGACGTCCGGGATTATATCCAGGCCTGCACCACCTGCGCCAGGGGCAAGGCTGACCATCGCAGGGCACCAGGCCTACTCCAGCCGCTGCCTGTGCCTCATTGCCCCTGGTCCCACATAGGCCTGGATTTTGTCACGGGCCTCCTGCCATCCCAGGGCAACACCACCATCCTCACGATAGTGGACCGGTTCTCCAAGGCGGCCCACTTCGTGGCCCTCCCGAAGCTCCCAACAGCCCTGAGACAGCGGACCTCCTGGTCCACCACGTCGTCCGGCTGCATGGGATTCCAACAGACATCGTCTCCGATCGCGGTCCCCAGTTCTCCTCGCAAGTCTGGAGGAGCTTCTGCCGGGAACTGGGGGCCACGGTGAGTCTCTCGTCCGGGTACCACCCTCAGACCAACGGGCAAGCAGAACGGGTAAACCAGGAGGTGGAACAGGCTTTGCGCTGTGTGACTGCCGCGCAACCGGCGGCCTGGAGTACCCATTTGGCCTGGATCGAGTATGCTCATAACAGCCAGGTGTCTTCAGCCACCGGCCTCTCCCCTTTTGAGGTATGTCTGGGGTATCAGCCCCCGTTGTTTCCGGTGGTTGAGGGAGAGGTCGGTGTGCCCTCGGTCCAGGCCCACCTACGGAAGTGCCGTCGGGTGTGGCGTGCCGCCCGTTCTGCTTTGCTAAAGGCCCGGACGAGGGCAAAAGCCCATGCAGACCGTCGGCGGGCCCCGGCCCCTGCGTATCGGCCAGGGCAGGAGGTGTGGTTATCCACAAAGGACATTCCCCTCAAGGTGGACTCCCCCAAGCTACAGGACCGTTACATTGGCCCATTTAAGATCCTTAAGGTCATCAGTCCAGCCGCGGTGAGGCTTCAGCTTCCGGCCTCACTGCGGTGCGGATCCATCCTGTGTTTCACGTGTCCCGGATAAAACCACATCACACCTCACCTCTCTGTACTCCGGGTCCGGCACCGCCTCCTGCCCGGATCATCGATGGCGAGCCGGCTTGGACTGTACGCCGGCTTTTGGATGTCCGTAGGATGGGCCGGGGCTTCCAGTATTTGGTGGACTGGGAGGGGTACGGCCCCGAAGAACGCTCCTGGGTGAAGAGGAGCTTCATCCTGGACCCGGCCCTCCTGGCCGATTTCTACCGCCGCCACCTGGACAAGCCTGGTCGGGCGCCAGGAGGCGCCCGTTGAGGGGGGGGTCCTGTTGTGTGGGCCACCAGAAGAGGAGGTACTGCTGGCCCACCACCAGAGGGCGCCCTGCCTGAAGTGCGGGCTTCAGGCACGAGAGGGCGCAGCCGCCTCACAGGAGCAGCCAGGGTGACAGCTGTCATGCATCACCTGCAACAGCTGTTACCCATCATCTGATCAGCAGGGGAATATCAGCAGGACAACGCCTCCACCTCTTTGCCGAGATATTGTTCTACCTGGAAGGTAACGTGCTCAGCTGACTGGTTAACAGTGATCTTTTGTGACTTTTGTGAGTTGTTTAGCTGACTCCTTTTCCAGTGAGTGGTGGAGGTAGTTTTCCTGCCGTGCGGATTCCTGGACGCACCCACATTTAATTGTTCTTTTGTTCCTCGCCAGCAGTACCAGGTCCGACACGCGAAGGCAGTGGCCACCTGGGAGTTCGGGACTTGGCGGCTCCAGTATTCCCGGGGTCTGGTGGCGGAGGAAATCGTGTGGTTCCGGTTCTGCTTTGGACAGACGTCTCCTATCTTCGAGCCTGCCCACACGACACCTTTTGTGATTTGGCTTTTGTATATTGTTGTAATCTGATTGTAGTTGTTGTGCCCATTCACAACAGTAAAGTGTTGTTATTTGACCTCATCCATTGTCCGTTCATTTGCGCCCCCTGTTGTGGGTCCATGTACCTACACTTTCCCAACACCAAGAACCTTTCTTTTTTTGTACACCTCACAAGCTGAAGTTTTAAAATTACCTGTTCATCTAGAGTATATCATGGCCCGTGAGATGAGCCTGTCCACAATATAAGGGATGATCATATCGGCGTTGGACACAGAAATCATGTGCATCAGTAGATCAGAAGAATGGTGTGAAGCCAGAGCTCAGGTACCTCTCATCTCAGGTTACCGTCTCTCTGCGCTTGCAGCCTCCCCTAGGGCACTTCGCCACATTCAGCTCAGCATGCCGGTTACTCCAGTATGAAGCCTCACAAAAGGCCCTCTCAGGACTTCTCCTTGTCTTTTTTCCATACCCCTTCAACTCTCTTGCCAACTGCATTGCCTGAGGCTATAATTCAACTCCCAACAGTAAAGGAGCTTTGAACTGCAACTCTCCTCCCATCGTTATCTTCAATTCACCAAACTGTGCTGTCCCTGCATTTTTCTCACACTTCCTTTAAAAAAAAAAAAAAGAAAAGATATGTTGATAACAGATTTTTTTTTTTCTTGCCAAATTTAATTTTCTATGCAGGTGAAACATGCTGGGGAACCCAGTTGAATCTTTGCCTCACTCACCCTTCATACTCAGCTGGGTGTCAATTTGACTAATGACTCTGACATCGTTTCACAACAGGGTGCTCGAACCATGACGTGTTTACACAGGTAGCTGCACCATTTGTAGGTGGAGGTCAGGCATTTTTAGGTCAGAGATGAGTAACCGACTTAAGCTTATTTGGAAAGCAATTCTAAAGTGTGTCATAAATCATGTTTTTGCAATTGCATGAAATGAAACTGCCCTGCAATGCTGTACTGTGCTATCGTGGTGAAGAAACAGCTGAAGGTGAGGCTCTGAATTTTCTAGTCAATTTACTCTCCTATCCTCACCTATGGTCATGAACTTTGGGTAATGACTGAGAGAATAAGGAGTTGGATACAAGTGACAGAAATGAGAGTCCTTCGGTAGGTATCTGGACTTACACTCGGGGACAGGGTGAGAGGCTCAAATATCCAGGGGCTGCTGCTTTGTCGTATCAAAAGGAGCCAGTTGAAACAGTTCAGGCATCTGGTGAGGATGCCCTTTGCTTGTCTCCCTAAGGAAGTCTTTCAGGCACATCCAACTTGGAGGAGGACCCGGGGAAGACCTAGGGCATGCTGGTGGGATTATATCCCCCCAGATGGCTGAGAAAGCCTTGGAATCCTTTAGGAAGAGTTAGAGGAATTGGCTGAGGATAGGGAAGTGTGGGATGAGCTGTTTGGTCTGCTGCCACTGCCACCCAGACTTGGATAAGCAGCAGAAAATAAACCACCGTCTACTTAGTTTCTTTATTATGTGCTCTTTTAATGGCAGAATTGATCTCAATAAGCGGTACAGATGTTCAAAGAACAAACAAGGAATCCCAAATTAATACAATATTTCTTTTTTTAAATTTGTTTCTTAAGTGTTGTTTATGACTAAAAACCCTGCAATCCTAGTTGATTTACTGATAATTAGGTTTCTGCATCTTTCCTTGGCAGCTGATGCTCACTTAAATGTAGATGGGCAGAAGAAACAGATGAGCCTGTGATGTGCACAGTGTGCAGCAGGTGACAGACAAACCACATGCAAATTCAACCACACCTGTCCCTAAATTTCCATAATCCATTCACTGTCCACTAACCATCCAGCAGGTGGCAGACATGTTTTCAGTATATTACATCACTACAATGCTGCTGCTTTTTTGATTGATCTGGAACATCGCAGTTAACAAATGTCTTATCCCTTCTTCATCATTATAGATGGACTAACGTGCCCGCCCACTCTTTCACCCACTAATTGACTCATCTATATTTTTGTTGTACCAACTCAGCTTTGGTTTCTAAAGCTGAGGAAAATGAGGTTACATCCACAGCTGCACACTCACAGCTTTGTGAACTCAAAGTAAAGCAAATAGAGGAAGACAACAGCTAGAATGGTTACTGTGCATCTTAAAGTAGGAGTAACATGAGAGCTCAGACCATTACAACCAGAATGGCAAGCATGAAAGCAGTCATAAAACTATGCCATCAACAGTCCAGTTCTCTCCAGAGATTTCATTAAGATTAGTGAAACAAGCCTTCATTTAGACCCATTCATGATGCTGTGTAGGTCCTGACAACTTCTACTCTTAGTGTGTGTGTGTGTGGACTGAGGTATGGAGGTAAACTACTTGAAGTGCTGATGCCATGGGTTCGAAACCAATTAAGTGTCTTTCTGAGCTCAAACAGCAGTTTTGTGTGTGTGCGCGCGCGTGTGTGTGTGAGTGACCAAGGCAAAAAAAACAAAACAAAAACAAAATAGTCCAATGATCCACAGGCTTTGTGTATTGCTTCCACTTTGTCTCGATTCTCATGAACAGAGAGTCAGCTGAAGGTGTTTGTGAATTTTACTCACAGAAATGTTTGCTTTTAAACCTTTGCGTCATGTCAGATATTCCAACTTTATTTTTTGAGTGAAGGTTAATCAGACCAGTGACATGCGAGTCTTGCATGTTGAATCATCATGAGACGCCTGCTACCCGTGCTTTATTTTTGACTAATGATACCTGCTTTACGAAATTACACAGGAAAGCAATGGAGACAACAGAAATCACTCCATGTGGCTGCAGACTGATGGACAGATTCACCCCCAATGGACATGAAGTCCACTGGGGATGCAACAGTGACTAAAGGTGCCCTGAAACTTTCACGACTTTGATCTGCACTCTTGCATGCACATCGTAGTGATGATCCCACCTGCTGTGTTCCCAGCTGGACGTCGTGCTTTGTTTCACTGGCTGCCACGTGCTGTGAGCTGGATGCTGCATATATAAAATAATTATTTTGTAGCGGATTAATCATTTTCTGTCTGAGTTGGCTGTTGAAAATGCCTCTAATCACTTCCAGAATCACAGAGGAGTGCTCCAGCTGCTTCTTTTCTCTTGCATATGCAGTTAATGAGGTGGAGAACGTATTTGGAGCTGTCTAAAAAGGTAATTATTTGTCATGTTTATATTGTAATAGCTTGGTAAAACAGTTGCATGTTCATTCCTTCTCATGAGCATCTGTAAAAGTATGTTTATGAATGATTGAACATCTTCTTGTAATTGTTCAGATGAGCTGCACTCTGATGCAGTGCACTGACACAATCACTCACACTCACATGTAGTGTTTTTGAGTTTGTGAAAAGTTCACGTGAAGTTCAGGTAATTAATGCGTGATGGATATTTTGAACATTTCAAAATCTTCTTTGTGCATGTGTACAAAGCCTCACACAGTTTAGAATGGTTTACAATGAGTTTGAGACGAGTTTACTCTCATGCACAGCAGAGTGTGTGCAAGTATGCGGATCAAAGTCATGCAAGTGTCATGTCACCTGAAGGCAATATGCCAGTCATACATTTTAATGCCAAAGTATGTGTTAAGCCCCGTTTACACATAGACGGTAAGAGCTCCCGGAAGCGTCCCGGAAGAGTTTTTGGCCATCTTAAGGATCAAATGCCGTTGTTAACGCCGGCACTAGGGGGCATGGCTTAGTTCCGGCTTTACTGGGAATCGTCGCAAAAATTATTCAACATGTCGAATAATTCCGGGAGCGCTCCCGAAGAATTCGCATGACGGAGACAACGCGAACAACGGCGTTTGATACTTTTTAATCGCCGTTTCATCCTGCCCCTTCCTGTAGTGCCGCAGTTTACACCGCCGTAATTGGCGGCCGGCGTTGTATCCCTAACCAACAGCGTTTAAAACGGCGATAGAGCCCACATCGGCATCCTCAAAGGCGTTTTAACTGGTGACAGAGGCAGACAAAACGGCAGTGCTAGCGGACAGTATGCATTCTAAACGCCACCTCCCGGTTAACGCCGTTCCAAACGGCTGATAGGTGGCGGTTAATATAAAAACGCTAGCGCGCTGCATGCAGGCCTCTCAGTTGCGGCCAGCTCCAGATATTTTTGCAGAGAAGCTCCAGTATGCCTCCTAAAAGAAAATTGGCAGTGGCAAGGACTTACCAAGAGGTTTGGTTCAGAAGCAGAGGGGAGGCCTGTGGTGGAGACGAGCAACACGTTGAGGAGGGGAAAAAGAAAGGAGAATAAAAGGCTGAGTATAATCTCCCTCCCCCTGCAGTGACAGCTGCTTCAGCCTATTATACTCTGCGGGCGGTGCCTATATGCAAAAGTTCCTGGCGTAACGCAGGATTTGCCTGTATAAATCCAGTGGTATTAACCCCCATTGCCTGACGTGTGCCGGATGCTACTGCGTCAAAACGCCGCTTTATTCGGCGGATTTAGCGGTGTTTTATCCGCGTATTTGTGGCTAGTACGGCGCTCAAAACGCCGGCAAAATGCTCCGCCCCTTTCCACCGCGAAAACAGCCAGAACTACCGCGAACTTCGGTCTACGTACTACCCGCCGACAAAACCGTCTATGTGTAACCTGGGCTTTAGGCTATCATCACAGCTTTGGTATGGATGTTTGATTAAGCTTAGCTGCACTGGTTTGGTAACTGTGAGACAGGGCATGTTCTGATTTGATTCATCCCACCCAGACCCTGTCCGCTCTCCACCTCTGTGATCATTTATGGGTTGGGTGGGAGGTAAGCAGAGTCAGCCACTGCCAATATGGCAGCATTTGGAATGGTGTTATTTGAGTTTCAAAACTGCTCTTCACAATGCATCTAGGTGATGTCACACACAGTTTGTCCAGTGCATGTGCACAATCTGGAGACCAGTGGCCAGACAAGGACCCAAGCCACCTTGAAAGAAGAGCATTGGACTGGAAAGACTAGGTGGTCATCTAGTATGACTGAGGGCAAACTGCTAAAATATTGATTTGGTTCTCTTCTCAGTAAATCTCATAGAAAGTGTCACAGTTTGTTTGCTACTGGGCATCTCCACTGCTTCACTGAACATGCTGACATACATGAAAATTCAAACAAACACACACACCCCATGTATGTTTAATGTATTTACAGTTATATTATGTACTTACTTTGAACTTGCTAAATAAAATCATGCATGCAGGCACACAATCACACTTTTAATATAAAGATAATTTACCACCCCCTGCTAAAATGGCATGTTAGCACAGTATGCAATTAGCAATGCCAGCTAATATCTGTAGTTTCTCCAAACTTTGGGGAAAGTTCTGTAGTCTGTTAATTGCTCACGGTGCGCAATTGTGGGAGGTGATGGTCTAGTGGTTAAAGTGTTCGGCTTGAGAACAGAGGATCCTCAGTTCAAATCCCACCCTGAACGGAAAATCACTAAGGGCCCTTGGGCAAGGTCCTTAATTCCTAGTTGCTCCCGGTGTGTAGTAACCACCTTGTATGGCAGCACTCTCACATTGGGGTGAATGTGAGGCATTATTTGTAAAGTGCTTTGAGCGTCTGATGCAGATAGAAGAGCGCTCTATAAATGCAGTCCATTTACCAATCATCTATGATGTGGGGGCTGGAATTTGCATCAAATCAAATTATAGTGTGATGTCATTTTGGATGATAACGGTGTTAGCATTTGTAGCACCTATGGGTAACTTCATGACATTAGGACAGAAAAATGAATGCAGTCCATTTACTTTGGATAGCAGCACCCTGATGCTGGTGAATGTGAAAAGTATTTTGACCATGGAAGCACAATATAAATACATTAATACAATAACATGCTTTTGGAGAGCGGTATGCATTTTCAAAGGTCCTCGTCTAACTCGGGCGAATATCGGTCATTTTGGGCGACTGGGCATGGACGTCGGGCCTCTGAAAATGCATACCGCACGACAACTGCATGTTATTTGCATTATTATCACTTAGTGAGATACACAACATGTGGAATCACATTAACAATACGAGGTCTGTTAGAAAAGTATCGTACCTTTTTATTTTTTTCAAAAACTATATGGATTTGATTCATATGTTTTTACGTCAGCCAAGCTTGAACCTTTGTGCGCATGCGTGAGTTTTTCCATGCCTGTCGGTTGCGTCATTCGCCTGTGGGCAGGCTTTGAGTGAGCACTGGTCCACCCCTCTCGTCGTTGTTTCATTGCGAGGAAATGGCGGAATGATTTGGGCTTTTTTTCCCCATCAGAATTTTTTCAGAAACTGTTAGAGACAGGCAGCTGGAAACCATTCAAAAAATTTAACTGGCTTTCGGTGAAAATTTTACGGGCTTCACAGAGAATAAGGAGTGTTACTACAGCTTTAACCCTTTATCTACGGCGATGGCGCCCACGCCATATTTTCCATATGCGTATTTTTTTTACCGTAACAATGCCATAGTTTGTCCAATCCGAATGATTCAAAGTGCATTGTTAAGCTAACACCAAGGGCTTTCCAATGATATATGGTGTATTATGGTAAATGTAAGCCTGTGACGTCATAACGCAGAGGGAAAAACATGGAAGTTTCACACTAGTGTGCCGCTGATTCTCCTTACCGTAAGTTATCATGTAAGCCCTCAATCTGAAAAATTTCAACACTGACAGCAAGCCAAGAACCCATGCTTTCCAACAGTATGCTATATGTTGCATATATTACGGTAAAGTGCGTTCGGTGACTTTTGAAACCAGGGAAAAGTATGAAAAAGAGCGCAAAAGTGACAGAAAAGTACAGAGACAGACAGCAAACATAAATGTAGTAATTTTTGAGGAAAAGGCAGGGTGTTAGTGTCATTTGTGAAGGTGTGTGTGCGTGTTTGTGTGTGTGTGATGGCTCCATCAGCCACAAGCCACTGTCCGGTGCCAACAAGCAGTGGAAACCCAACTTGCCAGCGATCCACAAAGGGGCGGCGTTCTTGCAAGGTGTGCAAGAGGTCAACCTGCTGGACGTGCAAACTTTGTAAAACTGGCCTCTGTCTTCAGCCAGACAGAAACTGTTACAAACAGTACCACACTGACTGATGTAGTTTCGATCTAATTTTGATTTTTGGTTATATATTTGTATATAGTTTGACACTTTATTGTTTTATTCATATTGTATAATTTTGCACAAAATGAGTGATCAAATGAGTGATTTATTGCACATTTTAATAATACAGATTGATATATATTTCATATTGATATGAAATTGATATATTTATATATAGTTTTGCACTTTGTTGTTATTCATATTGTTTGGTTCTGCACATTAAAATTGGTTACTTTTTGCATATTTTCACCTTGTAAAATGTTTACTTTTGCACTGTTTCTGCACTGTTTCTGAGTTCTAGACACACACTTCCTTTACATAACAATCATTTTTCACTAAAAAAACTGAAAACAAATCAAGTTCGTTTTTGTGTTTTTTCTCATTTTAAGTGCTAAAACTTACAAATAATGTGTATAAATAGTTAATCAGGTGTAATATAATTGAAATTCAGGTATTCTTGGAAAAGGGTACCAAAGCACACAAACATAGAACATTATTTATTTATTTTATTGCTATAATAAAAAATTATAACCAAGCCGCCATCGAGAGGCAGAAACCACCACATCATTTCTAAACGGATGGCTGTGTGGAGCTGGGACCGTCGTGTGCAATTTCTCTGGTTATCACAAGAACTGGACATCAGCCATTTTCCGGCAGATTTCACTTTTAACAAGAGATTTTGTCATGGAAAGCCGCGCGGAGGCTTCGCGCGTCACGACCAAATCGCTGATGAAGCGAGACAAAGGAACACCTCCGTTTCAGAGTGCCAGAGGACAAGCCCAGCTCGCCACAATTTCTCTTATACTCACTCGACTGGTAAGTACTGAAAGCCGAGATAGGCATGTCCCAACTTGTCCTCTGATGTAAAAACATATGAATCAAATCCATATAGTTTTTGAAAAAAATAAAAAGGTACGATACTTTTCTAACAGACCTCGTACTTAATGTCATTTCAAAACGCATGACACCCAGCAAATGCATACATAAAAATTTGGCTCACTTTAACTTTTGTTGTGTTGGCTAGTACCGCGCTGCTCTCCAAATTAGCCAGGGCGTCCTCATCAAGCTGGCTGCTTTGGCTGCTGTTCATTGTCAGACTATCCATGAGAAAATCATCTGTAATATCCATATTGGGACCAACACACACTTCTGGCCTTTTCATCTTTTCGTCTGCGGACACTTCTTGGGCTGCTCGCTATGACGTCATCAGTTTATGCACAGCGGGCGGGTATAGCCAGGTAGCGTCGACGTAAATCTACGATACCGGCCCAGCAACGCCTCGGTAAAGTGATAATAATGATCAGTATGTCTGGTATTTATATTGTGTATTTATGTTGCAAACTGTTTTTCTTTATTAGTTTCACTTTTGATACTCTGTGTGCTTCTTACCCTCTGGCATCCCAATAGCTGCCCATTACTGCGAGCAGGTATGGACAGGTAGCGTAAATGTAAATCTATGCTCCCGGCCCAGCAACGCCTCAGTAAGTGATAATAATTACCATTATTTTATCAAGCCTCATGGCAACTGTGACCTTTCAATATGCACATCTGTGACAGTGAGAACAGGACTTTAATGAAACTGAGACTACTGACCTGAACATAAAGGATGTATAGCATATCAATGGATTCATTTCTGCCAGTCATCTGGGTCCAGGTTGCGGTGGCAAGAGACTAAGCAGCACCGCACTTTCCTGTTCTTGGTCAGGCCCTCTGACAATGCCTGGGAGATCACTAGAGATTCCTACCACAGCTGGGAAATACAATCCCTCCAGTGTGTCCTGGGTTTTCCCATGGTCTCTTCTCAGTTGGTCGTGCCTGGAAGTCCTCCCTTGGGAGATGACCAGGAGTTATTCTCACCAGATATCTGAACCACCTCAGCCTGCTCCTTTCAATGTAAAGAAGCAGTACCTCTGTTCTGAGTACCCCGTCAAATACTTCTTACCCTGTCCTTGAGGGTAAGCCCATATACCCTACGGAGGAAACTGATTTCTGCCCCTTGTATCCTTAATCTTTTTCCTTACATTGCTACCCAACGCTCATCATATGTAAGGATAGGATTGTAAATTAAATGGTAAATTGAGAGTCTTGCCTTTCAGCTCAGCTCCATCTTCACCAGGACAGTCAGATACAGCATACACAGAAACTCAGACACAGCACCAATCTGTCTATCAATATTAAGCTCCAGCTTACCAGAACTCGTGAACAACACTGAAATACTTCAACTTAGGGCAAAAATTCTCCCGTGACCTGAGAGAGGGCTATGGTCTCAAATTTGGAGGTGCTAATCCTCATCCCAGTCACTTCACATGGCCTCAAACCTGCCAGCATGTGAGATGTTAATTTAAATTTGAGAAAAAAAGTTTTTGGAAATGTACATCTTTAAACAGATAAACTAATATTCAAAACAGAGGTTTTCAAAGTCAAACATTCCAGTATATTAAACTAGGAGATATGTAAATTTCAACATGGTTGATTCATTATAGCAGTATTCCCCCAAAGCAAGAACGTCTCAGGCTAATTTTCAACCTGGTCCTTCTTGTGCATTTGCATATCCATGGTGTACTCCTCCTTTTTCTAAATGAACGCTGGGATAGGTTAAGTCCCCTTCTCCCATCACCCTCCTCAACTGGAATCACAGGGTTTTGAAAAAGGATGGATGGATTTGCTTCTATACACAAGTAGATGCATTCCTCTCCCCGCATGCACGCACACACACACACATTTGATTACCCCCGGAGCTTGAACTAGGATTTCCCAGTGATCGTTGCAATCAGATGCAGAAGCCCCCTCTTACTGTATTTTTTTTTTTTTTTTTTTGTCAGTTTGTTCAACGTAAAAGTTCTTCCACTGTGAGCTCCTTCTAAGCCACAGCTGAACTTTGCCTCCAACATCGTTTCCGTGAGGGCAAGCTATTTTGCACTGTAGTGCAAACAAACAGATTTGTTGTGTGGGCCGCTGAAGAGGAGGTACTGCTGGCCCACCACCACCAGATGGCGCCCTGCTTGGAGTGCGGGCTTCAAGCACGAGAGGGCGCCGGAGCCACTGGGAGTGACAGCTGTCACTCATCCTCAGCACCAGCTGTCACTCATTCATCTCATCACCATCACCATAAAGGCCGGACTGCAACTCCACCTCCTCGCCGAGAAATCAGCTACCATTCAGGTAACTTTCTCTGCTGACTCAAAACATTGAGTATTAATCTGAACTTCTTTGCAGCCGTTTTCCTGGTGTGTCCTTATCTGTGGGATTGGCATTTGGTGTGATCTGCGACGGCTTCGCCTCACACCCCAAACCAGATAAGTGGTGAAACAGGAGCTGCACGAGTGTGTGATTGGAGGTGGAGGTGCTCCCTCCTAACTAAACACTGACTGTGGGATTACTGAGTATGCGAACCCACACTCATCAGGACTGTCTCTGTTTTCTGCCAGCAGTACCGGGTCTGACTGCTGAAGACAGCGGCCACCTGGGGCGCAGGGCTTGGCGGCTCCGGTGTTCTTCAGCTCCGTTGGTGGTGGAAGCTGTGTGGGGATCCTGCTCTTCTCTCGCCAGGCGTCTTCTATCGTCGAGCCTGCCCACACGTCACCTGGTGTATGATTGACAGTCCACCATGTTGTTATTGTCTGTACGTCGTTGTGCGATTCACAACATTAAATTGTTACTTTTGGCTTATCCACTGTCCGTTCATTATCGCCCCCTGTTGTGGGTCCGTGTCACGACACTTTCACAACAAGATTCTTTCCAATCTGGTTTGACACAAGTCATTCGTATGAACTCACTCCAAAAAATATGCTGCCCAATGTTTGGCCACGACCGGCAGCCTGACTTCAAAAACACTTGCACTCACAATGTAACCCTTCTCCTGTTGTGGTTGGTTTTGTATCACTTACGTGACCCACTACCTTGTACTGTACAGTAGTGTTCAGAATAATAGTAGTGCTATGTGACTAAAAAGATTAATCCAGGTTTTGAGTATATTTCTTATTGTTACATTGGAAACAAGGTACCAGTAGATTCAGTAGATTCTCACAAATCCAACAAGACCAAGCATTCATGATATGCACACTCTTAAGGCTATGAAATTGGGCTATTAGTTAAAAAAAAAAGTAGAAAAGGGGATGTTCACAATAATAGTAGCATCTGCTGTTGATGCTACAAACTCAAAACAATTGTGTTCAAACTGCATTTTTAGCAATCCTGTGAATCACTAAACTAGTATTTAGCACTGGAGATAATTGTAGATGAACAGCCTATAATTTTTTTGCACCTTCGTATACGTTTTCCCCTCTCCAATCAACTTTTTAATCAAACTACGCTATTCTTCTGAACAATGTCTTGAATGTCCCATTTTTCTCAGCCTTTCAAAGAGAAAAGCAAGTTCAACAGGTGCTGGCTTCATCCTTAAATAGGGGACACCTGATTCACACCTGTTTGTTCCACAAAATTGACGAACTCACTGACTGAATGCCACACTACTATTATTGTGAACACCCCTTTTTCTACTTCTTTTTACTAATAGCCCAATTTCATAGCCTTAAGAGTGTGCATATCATGAATGCTTGGTCTTGTTGGATGTGTAAGAATCTACTGAATCTACTGGTACCTTGTTTCCCATGTGACAATAAGAAATATACTCAAAACCTGGATTAATCTTTTTAGTCACATAGCACTGCTATTATTCTGAACACTACTGTATGTACCCACTCTTTTGAGATACCAAACAATCCAGAATAGTCCCGCAAAGTCCAAAGAAAAAGTGCAGAAAGTCAGTTGAAACTTCTTGAGTGCAAATGGTTTGCTGTTTCCACCATAAATGAGACAAACTGAAGAGATGACAAGCAGCCACATGGTTTGGCAGAATTCTGTAAATCTGCCATGCTCGTTGTAATTCAGTGCAGTTTTAACCTCATGTTGAATGGGAGAAATCCAGAAGGACAAAAGGAGGATCTGCAGTTGTTGAAATTCATAGACATTTTTTTCACGTTTTGTGGTGCCACCAGACCTGCCCTGCACCTTGAGGTCATCCACGTCTCGGACACACCGTCACTGCAGTTGCTCACTGTTCACATTTAGCACTTTCACTTTTATTTCAGTAATGTTCTGATCTGTCATTCTTTGAAACTGTATCTGTCAATGGTGAAATTCAGTAGAAGCACCTCTCTCATTTTTTTATTGTGTACTGTTGATCACTTTTTGTCTTGTTTTGTCAGAATACTCAGTCGTGTCTTCAGCATTAGTAACACAAAGAACTGTCTTGACGATGTGGTGCAAACGTGTGGCACCAGTGTTTTGTGGGTGTGTCCAAGGTCTATTTGCTGCATAAACTAGGCGCAAATATGAATGCTGAGGTCAAAGGGGTCAGCTTGATCATCTTCAGTTATCAATGGCGGGTTAGGTGCTGAACATTATTTCAGCCAATGCAGAGTAGTCATCGGACAAACGTGAGAGTTATGAGACACTTTCTGCAGAGGAAATGGA
Source organism: Thalassophryne amazonica (assembly GCF_902500255.1). Lineage (NCBI taxonomy): Eukaryota > Metazoa > Chordata > Actinopteri > Batrachoidiformes > Batrachoididae > Thalassophryne > Thalassophryne amazonica. The sequence continues at coordinate 65,587,307 of NC_047106.1, read as the reverse complement.
CCGGGGCAAACACAGCTTGTATGCACAAAAAGCTGGATGCAACTATGACTGTTGAATTAATATATATGTGAACATTGCATTTTTTTTAAATCCTGATGCATCCTATTTATGTGAAAAGCATTCACCACTGTGCACAGCTGTCCACATAAAGTGGTGTTTCAGTCTCTGAAATGAACATTACAGGCAAATTCTAAAATGGATGGAAGTAGTGATGGCCATTGCCTGCACAAGGTATATTACAGTAATAAGTATTGAGTCTGTCTTTAACTGGTTGTTTACTACTGTGCATTCTGTGGTGCCCTGTAGCACACACTGGGTGAGTTTTTTGGGGGGAGTTTTTTTGTTTTTGTTTTTTTTTTCTGTTCAGGTTGGAGTGTGTGATAAGTGTTTGTAATGTGTTTTTGTGTCAGAAAATGACTTGTTATGCATATTAAAGATATGCAGTGTAATTTTCAACCCTTTGTCCACCTACAACAAGGAGAAGGAAAAGCAGCGAAGAAGAATGTTACAAAACAGAGTTATTAAAGTTTAGTTTTTTCCATGAGTTATTACATTTGTTTCATTGTTAATTTTTATAGTGTACCTGTCAGTTTATAGTCCAGCTGTACATCTATGTATGTAGAGTGTATGCACTGTGGACCCACAATGTGAGGCTTTCTGATGATTTCAATACCAAATTTAGACCACAGTTTTATGAGTCTAATGTGCCTTCTGGTGAGAGAAAATGTGAATGTGCTAGTTCTGTGCCTGACCACATCTCACTTTTAGACAAACACTCCCACATGAACAGAAGTGTGCATGCTGCTTAAAGAAACAGTCTGCAGTTGAGCATGTTTTGCTCCTCACAGACATTAATGGATTGCTATACTGGAATCATCATCATCAACACAGCGACAACGGACAACAACATCTAAATAGTTATTATTATTGTTATTATCATTAGTAGTAGTAGTTATTATTCATAATAGTCATTATTTATATAGGGTATTCCCAGGAATCAAAGCACTAACCAAAACATAAATAAATTAAAAAATCCAGAAATAAAATAATAAACATCAGTATTTAAAAGTACACTGCAACAAATAGACTATTAGACTCGTTTTATAGTCATTTAGTAAAAATCTTCATAGATGCTTTCAGATAATGAAATATCAATGCACTGCATGAATAAATAAAAACAGAATAAAACTCCAAGTTGTGTGATCGTGATAAACTGGGTTTGAAAAAAAAGATATACATATTGATAACTCTCTGTATCTGTATATACACTGCATACAATAAATAAATAAAGGACACAGGCTATTGTACATATGAAGATGCTACAAAGATAAACTTGCTACCAGATGCGACAGTGTATTCCATAGCCTACATTCTATATTGTATAGTTGTTTCTGTTGATATGTATTTAACTGTCTTATGGCGTTTCGGTAAAAGCTATCCCTGAATCTGCATGTTTTGAACTTCAGGCCATGGTACTGTCTGCCTGAGGGCAGGAGGGAAAACAATTTGTTAGGGCCCAGTCCCACTGGGGAGAGGATTAATTGCGCATGAATTGAGTATACAAAGTACGGCCAGTCGTTGTCGTCCACAACAAAAATGGCCAAAAATGACAAATGTCCCAGTATGAATTAGGGCTATATTAATAATTATATAGCGAATATATGATGAAAAATCACGGTTGTGTAAAGCATGTAATGAGGAAACGGTTCCAATGCATTGCGATTATCACGGCAGTATTACGGGTGTATTATGAATGCATCGCGCAAGTGTTGCACGTGCACGGCATCTGCATTGCGGTCATAAAAGAAGCACACTCGGGCCTTTCGGCATCACTATTCACACCAACAGTATGGCCTCTGGAGCATTTGCTGGACTTGGACAAGTTGATTGGAGTAAAGAAGCAGTGAACAGGGCAAGTGGTGACGTCAGCAGATCGCATCAGAGCGATTATAGTCTGAACGATTATAACAAGAAGTTAAATCTGTTATAAACATAGGAATAAATACTGTAACAGCTGCACACAAGAAGGAAAAAAACATGCAACTGTTTTATCAAGCCTTGACAATGTAAACAAGTCAAATAATTTTTAGATGGCTCAAAATGCTTTCTGCAGCTTGTTTGCTGTGATTCAGGAGGTGATTAGAGCCATTTTCAACAACCAATTTGCAGAATAAAATGATTAATCTGCCACAAAATAATTATTTTATATAGGCAGCGTCCAGTGCAGAGCGCGTGGCCACCGGTAGAACAAAGAACGGCATCCAGCTGTGAACACAGCGCATCTGATTTGCATCTGATTTGCATCTGCCGCAAATCAGATGCAAATCAGACGTGATAAAAAAGGCTTTATTCATGGCCAGTCTGTATGCAGTCACTACAACTTATTTTAGTTCATGATGTGGACATGATGGGCATGCAAAATATCTGTTTTACACACTGTCCCAGTCCGCTGCCAAGCCGCAAATCCCTGTCAGTTGCGGATATCAGGAGATGACGGCGAATATACAGCGCATATTTGAGTATGTACTGAGTATGTATTGAGTATGTATGGAGTATGTAAGGCGTATGTCATCCGCAGCCAAAATTTTGTACAGCTCAAAAATCCTGGAAACGGAAAAACGTGCCTCTGCGGATAATTGCGGATGTGTGCGGGTGTTGGCCGACTCATACAAGCATGTTTCACGCATATTGCGGATGTTAAGCGAATATGAGCCAATTTTGTGCGCAATCCATACACAAATCCTCCTAAACGCCAGTGGGACCAGGCCCTTAAAGGGATGTGAAGTGTCCCTGATTATCCTTCTTGCCCTGAACAAGTGGCACTGTTCTGCCACATTCCTGCAACACCTCCATGACTGCGCAACTGAACTACAGACAGCTGGTGTTCCCTGTGAACACAAGGAAGAAGAAAACCAGTGTAGAAATATGATACCAACCAGCATCATTCAAGTTCTGAATTTTTTACTTTTTTTATTTGTTAATTTGTGCTTTCAGTTCAGTTTGTTTGGCTTTGATGATTGAAGTGGAAGAATGCATACATCTTGAATCTGCCTGTGTGACAGGTATCTGAATATTGCCCCACAAAAACAGTTGAAAAACTCTGCAATCAACTCTGCAAGTATTTGCCACAGTCAATCCCTGCTACTTCACAATAACAAGGTACCAGTACTGCACCTTGGCACACTTCATTTTAAGACCTTACACACTCATGGCCGCACAGATGAGCATGAATACAACAAGAGTGCATTGCCTGTGGGGATCCATGGCCTCTAGATTGGGTCGTGTTTATAAAATAGGGAGCTGACATTTTTGAAGGGTGGTAATAAATTATGCAAAGTTTCTATAATGAGTTGGAATGGCCTGTGAGTCCAGAATGCTTTTAGTGTGTTAGACCTCAGAGCTCAAGAGTTTTTAGAGGAAGAACTCAACCATTTTAATTCCTGTTAATTATGTTATTTTTTCATCTAAATTTATTGTCTTAATGTATTTCTAAATTGATTAGATCCTTGTTATCATATACACACTATTATAATTATTATTACTTCTATTTTGTCATTTGATTTTTAAATGACCACAATGGAAATGAGTGTTTTCCCTTTCTTGTGTCATCCATGTATTTTAAAAGTATTTTCAATTATAATATATACTTTTATATAAAGGCTGAGTGGATTCTTGTCATTTGATTGGTGCTTTGTATGTCACATGACATGGATTAATTCATCCCATTTGTGCTGCATTGCATTTAGAGTGCAGTTTGGTTCCATTTAGAGTGTAAATTGAGTTCCATACATTTGGTACCATTGCACTCTGCACACCTGCACAGACATACTCGCACATGCTCGCGCACCCACACATGCGTGCACACGCACCCACAAGTGCTCATGCGTGCACACACACAAAACAAATCCACTGTGCTGTCTGGAGGCTGTTAGCAGGAAGAAAGAATGAAAAGCTGGACTAATTTCTGACGTGATTCTTTTTTTACTGCACTGAGAATGTACACAGTAGTAGTACACGCGCGCACAAGCACGACTCGGTTGCATGTGTGTGGGCACGCACAGGGGGTAACGGCACGATGATTTGATTGACCTAAATGATGCTGCTAATTTTTGTAACACACACACACACACACAAAATCCACTCCGCTGTAAGCCGTCTGGATGCATGAAGAACTGTTCAGATGAAAAACTGACATGATTTTTGGCTGGACTGAGGAACTACACAAAGTCTTTTTCTTTTTTTATGGAAGTCCAAAGTCAGTGCACAGCGTCACCGGACTACATGTCACAATTTGGACTTTAGCAGCAGTGAAACACCAAAATGTAATCCCTTTTCTGTTGTTTATAAATTAATAAAATATCAAATGATAAGGATCTATTTTAGCTGTTTGTTTTTACATTCTTTCAATGGAAGGAATATTTAATTTTTTGAAAGCTGGAACAAACCATTCAACTAGACTTTGCCTAGTTGAATGGTTTGTTCCAGCTTTCACCTCATGAAATATTCATACCTTTGAACTAATAAACATTCATTATTTGTATAACATTGAACTTAATATCACACACGCACGCACGCACATACACAGATGTCACTTAGCTTTTAATATATAGATGATTTACCGCCCCTTGCAGGAATGGCATGTGAGTCCAGAATGTAATTATTAACATCCATTGTTTGCTGTTACCTAATATCCCTAATTTCTTCAATAATATTAGTCCTAACAACTTTCTGTTTTTGCGGTGTTCATCCTTGACCCAAAATACATAAGCCTATCAAACTGCACATGTCAGCTCTCTGCAGGATCGAAGCCATACACACACACACGCACACAGAGGCCACTTACAGTGAGGAAAATAAGTATTTCAACACCCTGCGATTTTGCAAGTTCTCCCACTTAGAAATCATGGAGGGGTTTGACATTTTCATCTTAGGTGCATGTCCACTGTAAGAGACATAAAAAAAATCTGGAAATCACAATGTATGATTTTTTAATAATTTATTTGTATGTTACTGCTGCAAATAAGTATTTGAACACCTGTGAAAATCAATGTTAATATGTGGTACAGTAGCCTTTGTTTGCAATTACAGAGGTCAAACATTTCCTGTAGTTTTTCACCAGGTTTGCACACACTGCAGCAGGGATTTTGGTCCACTCCTCCATACAGATCTTCTCCAAATCTTTCATGTTTGGAGTTTCAGCTCCCTCCAAAGATTTTCTATTGAGTTCAGGTCTGGAGACTGGCCAGGCCACTCCAGGACCTTGAAATGCTTCTTACAGAGCCCCTCCTTAGTTGCCCTGGCTGTGTGTTTGGGGTCATTGTCATGCTGGAAGACCTATCCATGACCCATCTTCAGTGCTCTTACTGAGGGAAGGAGGTTGTTTGCCAAAATCTCGCAATACATGACCCCATCCATCCTCCCTTCAATACGGTGCAGTCGTCCTGTGCCCTTTGCAGAAGAGCACCCCCAGAGTATGATGTTTCCACCCCCATGCTTCACGGTTGGGATGGTTTTGTTGGGGTTGTTATCCTCTAAACATGGTAAGTGGAGTTGATTCCAAAAAGCTCTATTCTGGTCTCATCTGACCACATGACCTTCTCCCGTGCCTCCTATGGATCATCCAGAAGGTCACTGGTGAACTTCAAACGGGCCTGGACATGTGCTGGCTTGAGCAGGGGGACCCTGCAGGATTTTAAACAATGACTGCATCATGTGTTACTAATGTAATCTTTGTGACTGTAGTCCCACCTCTCTTCTGGTCATTGACCAGGTCCTCCTGTGCAGTTCTGAGCTTTCTCAGAATCATCCTTACGTGGGGTAAGTGAGATCTTGCATGGAATCCCAGACTGAGGGAGATTGACAGTCATCTTGTGTTTCTTCCACTTTCTAATAAATAATCATAACAGTTGTTGTCTTCTACCAAGCTGCTTGCCTGATGTCCTGTAGTCCATCCCAGCCTTGTGCAGGTCTACAGTTTTGTCCCTGGTGTCCTTAGACAGCTCTTTGGTCTTGGCTATGGTGGACAGGTTGGAGTGTGATTGATTGAGTGTGTGAACAGGTGTCTTTTATACAGGTAACAAGTTCAAACAGGTGCAATTAATACAGGTAAAGAGTGCAGAATAAGAGGGCTTCTTAAAGAAAAATTAACAGGTCTGTGTGAGTCAGAATTCTTGCTGGTTGGTAGGTGTTCAAATACTTATTTGCAGCAGTAACATACAAATAAATTATTAAAAAAATCATACATTGCAATTTCTGGATTTTTTTTTAGATTATGTCTCTTAGAGTGGACATGCACCTAAGATGAAAATTTCAGACCCCTCCACGATTTCTAAGTGGGAGAACTTGCAAAATCGCAGGGTGTTCAAATACTTATTTTCCTCATTGTAGCTATTAATATATAGACAGGCTATTTAAGCAGGTGTTGATCATGAAAATGACAACTGCATTTTTCACAAACTAGTAATGTGCTGGACTGTGTGCTGTTTTGAAGTGTAAGATGTCAAACCTAGCAGCAACAAGTCGTGTCTTTTTGCTCCTGCTTTCAAATTGCAGGTAAAGTCCTCAAGTACCTCTGGAGGTTCCTGGAAAAGATCCCACAGACAACAAGACCTACGAGTGTCCCAGTGGCACAGGGAATGAGGCTGCAAGTGCAACTCAATTAGACAATTTGTTGGTTATGTGATGTGACGCCTCTGAACATCAGAGGCACCTGTGTTATTCCACTGCTAGCACTGCTCCTGATGCTCTGGGTGTGTGTGTGTGTGTATATATATACGCAGATGTGTTTGTTTGCTTCAGGTGTGCAGGAGGAGAGTGGTAGTGATGTGGTTTTTGACCCTGCAGAATGACAATTCTCTCCAGCACGCAGCTGCAAATTAGCAATTAATGTCACAACCACAGCTTTCTGTTTAGTGCTCCTTCAGACTCCGTCTTGTCCTCTCTATCCCAGTTTCTCTCTCAGAATTTCTTTTCGAACTTGGTTCTGATTTCCCATTGCTTTTTCCCCACTTCTGCAAGGTACATGATCACAGTTTATTGATTTGCTGCAGTTAAAGGGTTCCAATTGTGCAAAATCATTTTTTTTAAGTTGCTTTTACAGTTAAATAATAGGGCCCCTTCACACACGATTGAAGCTGACTAGTGTACAAAGGAAGAATTGCATGCCATTTGTTAACAATCGGAGCCATCTCTAACACCTGTTGCTACAATCATTCACGCACACAAGCGGCAGAAAGACAGTGTGCCCTGTGAGAGCCCATTTGAACCCCGTCGCGGCAGGTGTCGGCTAAATTCCACGTAACACACACAAACATCTAATACTGTTTGCGGAGCACTTAGGAAATGTGTGGCCATTCACGCTGTCAGCACAAAAATAGTGAGCAGATGTGCTGGATGTGAAATTTGTCTAAGTGCCCCCACGACTGTGGCTTTACCAAGTACACATGTGGTGTGCCAGAGTGTCGGCTCCCCGTGTGTGTGTGTGTTTCGCAGCCCCCCCACTCCGCCAAGCACGTGGTGTGCGTGTGGTTTGTATCTCAGCAGGTACATTCATGATTCTGGATCCTTGGCATATGAAATTGAGAGATGCCTGGAAAGAGCTTATAGAGTCATGGGGTTGGTGGACAGTTGAAAATACCTCTAAAATAGTAAAATATCTCTGAGGAATGAAAGTCCTGGTGCTTCTTGCCTTGCTGCACTGTTGTGAGGCCTGAAGGAGATGACTAGATATCTTTGGTATTAGGACACTTTTGGATTCTTAGCCTGGAAAAACTTTGTAAAAAAATAATAATAATAAAAAAAAAAAAAAATATATATATATATATATATATATATATACACACACACACACACACACTCATGGAGACTCAGATAAGGCATACCACTTGCATTGCAAAGTTCAGTCACATGATTTTGGCCATGTGGTGCACTTCATGGCCTCAGTGTTATTGCCACAACACCTGGAAAAGGCCAAGGGGTTACTTACATACTAGCTGTCTGTGAAAGATAAGCTGCTACTTTCAGGAAATGGGGATGACCCATTCCATGACCCATTTAGGATACAGTGATGGGAATAAATTACCAAGTGTTTGGACAATTTCTTATATTTGTCCAAAGAAACTCCTATTTCATGCAGACATTATAATGATCTGTTTCATTTTCAGCTCACAATTCCTCATGGGTTCCAAAATAACCTCAATGATTTGGAGGTAGTTTTACCTACAATTTTAAATACCCTTTTCAAGACACCTGTGACCTCTGTTGGCTTGCTGAAAAGGTGTACGCTATCACCCCTTTATTTCAGAGAAGGTTATCATGAGGTCCTATAATTGCTTTTTATTAAGAGTTGGTCCTTAACCAGCAACAGACTAAAACCTTTAACACATCCTTCACTACAAAATATAATTTGCTGTATTCACGGGTATTGGAATAACCAAAGTCATAGACACTGATTCGGTCTAAGCCAAGCCAACATGACAATTTGTTTCTCAACTACAAATAGCTTTTTTCCAAAGCCCCAGTAAATATCACCAAAAGGATTTTTAAAGCAAAGGCTGACTGAGCACCTGGGTCTTGTGCAGATGAATATATACTGTAAGAGAAATAAGTGTTGGCATATTTCCCCATATTGTGACATCATTACTGTCACTTTGTTCTTACAGACCCGTATTTAACCTTGGCAGAAATAGTGCTGAATATGAAAAATGGGTTCCAGGTCCTAATCTGTGCACCTGTTTTACTGTTCAAAATCATGCATTCAAAATCAGGGCAAATACATTATAGGAATCTACCAGTATGCATAATACTTCTCCATTAATTTGTGGAGCTTATTTATATGAATAATAATTACTGGTATCCCTCTGTGTCTGAGGTAATGAAGTCGCTGTGCTGAGAATGGAAAGGGAGGAGGTGACAAGGGAAACAACATGGTTGAGACTACAGGAAAACTGCTGTTTGGAGACAATAGACAAATATTAAAGTCAGCTTCTATGATTCATACATGAGCATTATTTATAAAAGGCCAGCTAAAATAAGTTCCCCTTCAACTTTATGAAAGTACCTCAGTGCTGAGGCTAGTCCATTCGTGGCCATCCTCGTTAATAACTGAACACATGGAGAAGAACAACTTAAAACAAATGCTCATGGAAATAGCAACTGGAAGAAAATGTGATATTTTTGGTTTTCACCCCATGATTTCTGCTCCACTTGGAAAAATTTGCTTAATTATGTCCACCAAGGACATAATAAAGTCATCAGCATTTTCTGTCTGTTAGCAAGATTACATCAAAACAACTGCACAGATTTTGACACAATTTTCACCACAGATACTGTAGATATTAGGCCATGAAAGACTCCATTAAATTTTGGAGGTGATCCGGATCCAAATTCTGGATCAAGTTTCACTTTATATGGGCTAGGATTACATCAAAACTACTGCATGGATTTTGACAAAGTTTTTAACACATATACATAGTATTAGGCCATGGAAGACTATTATTTTGGTGGTGATCTGGATTGGGATTCTGGATCAAGTTACATTTTATATAGGGTATGAAGGATTAAGTCAAAACTACTTCACAGGTTCTACCAAATTTTCGCATTGGACACATATTAGGCCACAGAAGTCTCCATTAAATTTTGGAGGTAGTCCACATCTGGATCCAGATTCTCGATCAATATTTCACTTCATATACTCATACTAATTCATGGATTCTCACCAAATTTGCACTACAGATAGATATTGGAAGACTCCACTGAATGTTGGAGGTGATCTGGATCTGGATGTGGATTCTGGATCAATATTTCCCTTTATATAGGCTTTGAAGGATTACTTCAAAACTACTTTACAGATTCTCACCAAATTTGCACCACATATAGTACCCACTGAAATCATGTCTACAGTGTAGTGAGTGATGTGGCATATTTCCTAATTTCTCTAATAGACTGCAATAGATTCTATGCCAGGGCCAATTTTATTGGCTAGATAAGAAGTGGGCATGGCTTAGTGGACAATTCTAGGTTTTGTTCTGCAAACTACAAATTTGCCCTCAGTTAGTCTCTCTGAGTTTCTGTCATTGCATGGTTCTGTTTACCCACAGCTTTCTCACACTTCTGCAATGTACATGTTCACAGTTTGCTGATTTGCTACAGTTAAAGGGTTCCTATTGTGCAAAATGAACTTTTAGCTTGCTTTTATAGTTAAATATTGGGGTTTCACATTAAACATCCCTCAAGTCCCTCAGTTGAGTTTCAGTGGGTGTCGGAATTGTCCTGCTTGCTCTTTGTGACATTTCCACACACTTTCTGTGATATGCCATATTTTTTTAGACTGGAATTCACACTGGTTTATTTGTCACGTCTGTCCAAAAATGTGTCATGAAGGTGTGGAAAAAACACATAGATATGTCGCACTGTTCAATAAGTCACCTTTATTTTTGAAACATGTTGCTATTGTTTTCTTGGAAAATGAATGTAATCAGCACATTATTTAATTATAACACAAACGCTGTATTTGCTAGCAGAAGCTAACGAGATAACGAGATAATTCATATTATTGTAAGATGGACAGACGTGAGGAAACTGCTTCTTGTGTACATTGAATAAATTAGCAGAGAGAAACAGGCAATGTAACTAAGCATTTCAAAGCTTGGCACATTATTTATTTGTAAAGCAAAATAATTAAATAAATAAATGGAAAAAAAAAATAAGCACAGGCACCAATGGGCCTCAGGGCCTCCATCTGACTTTCTGCATTTACTGTAAAATTTGGATGAAATGGAGAGCAATTAGTCATCTTTATTGATATAATAAAATATTGCAGTTTGTTTGTTTGTTTGTTTGTTTTAACTCCTAAAAAGATATTGGCAGGATATAAGTCATGCCTACAGTGGGATAAGGAGTTGGTCTATCAAAACATAGACCTGGGTTCAGTTCCCGGTCATGCTACCTGTCTATGTCTTCAGACAAAAGAGTTCACCTGCATTCTGCAAATCCTAAATGATGTCAGCCCATGTCTGAGGAATTATCCTGCAATGGAATTGTGCCCTGTCCAGGGTGAGTCGTAAAGTCTCATCCACATTATTCCTCTGAATTCAGAGATTCAATGACACCAATTTCCCTGAGGGCCGATATAGTACTTACTTCAGCAGTACATCTAAAAAACTAAAAACTGGGCCTGACATGATGCGGGACAGGAATCAGAGATATGGCATTTTGCTAACTCTCAATTTGTCTTCCTTTTTCTCAAAATAATAAATATTATTTGCCATTTGGAGAAAGTGCCTTGCTTTTATTTACCATCATGGTGGAGCACAGTGCAGGGCTCTCAATGAGCCCTCCTCAAATGGGCTAATTTTCTTCTCGCCTGTCAATTAGGGAATAACCCTGTTGTGTCTGATGATTTGTAGATGGTAATGCTGGATTTTACGGTTGCAACCATTTGCAACGGTAATCCAGCATTAGGGCTCCTTCACTAGCGCACGAAGGAGGAATTGCATAGGCACTTGTGAACAATCGGATCTGCCTAAAACAACTCGTACAGCTGTCGCCACAACATTCACGCACACAGGCGGCCAAAAGACAGCAAATGCTCTGCATGCTCATTCAATCCCCCCTCAGCAGGTGTCAGCCAAATTCCAGGTGACACACACAAACATCCAATACCGCTCACTGGGCACTTACAAAATGTGCGGCCATTCACACTGTCAGCATGAAAATAGAGAGCAGACAATCACTTTCGAGCTGGCAGTGAAATGTGTCAAAGTGCAACACGAGTGTGGCGTCACCAAGCAGCACACTTGGGTGTAACTGTGTCGACTCCCCCCCGCCACACACACACACACACACACACACACACACAAATGTTTCGGTTCCAATGTTTGCAGGGATCCGTGTCCACCACTGAGGGCTACATCTTAATGCTCATAATAATATATAGTTCGATAAAACTGTTATGCAGACAAAGGGTGTGGTCGGCTCGTCAAAGCTTACCGTAGCAATACCGTCTTCATGCCAAATTGGAAATTCTGTGAGCAGAATCCACATCAATACGTTCGTATGGTATCTTAAATTAATCTATTTCGGCATCGTCGTCACCACGCCACTTCCTCTCGCTGTCAGCTGACGGCGTCATTATTAACATCTGCATAGCAGTGCATGCGGTCAGGGCACGGAGTAATCCATCAAATGTGAAACAGTTGAATATTTTGCCCACGCGATATTTTATGGTCTGAATTCTCACACGATTAACCAATCAGATTTTGAGAAAAAATGTAATTGGATTAGATTGAGCCGTGCCCTGGCTCAGGCCTTGCAAATCAAAGACATCTTAGGTCTACTCATGATTTACTAGTGATCAAATGTCCATTCACCGTCTGCAATTGGTCCAAAACGGCGCAGCGCGGTTGCTTACGGGCACCAGAAAGCGGGACCACATAACTCCTGTACTGGCCTCTCTGCACTGGTTTCCAGTCAGTTACAGGATTCATTTCAAGTTGTTGTTCTAGGTTTTTAAATGTTTAAATAGATTGGCTCCCTCCTACCTCTCCGAGCTTCTGTCGGTTCATGCTCCAGGTCAAAATATGAGATCGCCAATCAACTGACTCTGGAAGTGCCGAGATCCTGGCTGAAAACCAGGGGAGACCGTGCATTTTTAGTGGCGGCTCCAAGACTCTGGAACAGGCTTCCTTTGAATGTTTGTATGGCCCCGTCTTTAAACATCTTCAAGTCTTGGTTAAAAACTCATTTGTTTGCTCTGGCTTTCGACTCAAGCTAGCCAATTCCTGATTTGGTTATGATCATCATTTTAGCCATTTTGTTTCTATTATGTTTTTCATTATTACTATTATTATTTTTTGGGTGTGTGCAGCACTTTGGGCAGTTTTTCTGTATTAAATGTACTATATAAATAAATTTGACACTGACATTGACAGCTAGGAGAATAACACAATTAAAGAGAGCCAACAGCATTGTGTGGTATACTTATTTCATCCAATGAATGTTTTACAACTCACTGAAGCTGAAGGTGTGGCAGCACGGTGGATTTGTGGTTAGCACTGTTGCCTCACAGCAAGACGGTCATGGGTCTGATTCCCGCCTTTCTGCGTGGAGTTTGCATGTTCTCCCCATGTTTGCGTGGGTTCTCCCTGGGTACTCCGGCTTCCTCCCACATCCAAAGACATGCAGATTAGGTGGATTGGAAACTTTATGAAATGAAATTGTCCGTAGGTGTGCTTGCGGGTGTGAATGTGTTTGTTTGTCTAGGAGGAGGTGATGGTCTAGTGCAGGTGTGTGTTGGGAAAGTGTAGTGACACGGACCCACAACAGGGGGCGCAAATGAACGGTCAATAGATGAGCCAAAATATAACAATTTAATGTTGTGAATTGTGCACAACGAACATACAGACAATCTCAGAATATCATTACAGTCAATCTACAAAGGTGACGTGTGGGCAGGCTTGAGGATAGAAGACGTCTGTCCTGAGAAGAGCCGGAACCATACGATTTCCGCCAGCCACAGAACCTGGTGAATACTGGAGCCGCCAAGTCCCGAATTCCCAGGTGATCACCGTCCCCGACTGTCGGATCTGGTACTGCTGGCGAAGAACAAAGACAGTCAAGTGTGGGTGTGTGTACACCCAGTAACAACAGCGGTGGGAATGCCACCTCCACCTCTCACTCAATATGTTGCAGCGATCCCTCAGAGGAAAAAGAGTGCCTTCCTGCACAGCCTCCACAAAAAGGACCGGTACTCCTGCAAACACTCACAATATACAGCTTATAAGTAAACACAAATGGCTGAGGATATTACCTCCAATGAAGTATGATATCTCGGCAACGAGGTGGAGATGACGTCTGGTCTTTATGGAGTGAGAGGACCTTGAGTAGATGGGTGACAGCTGTCAAGAGGTAATGAGTGACAGCTGTCACCCCCGGCTGTGTCCATGGCGGCAGCGCCCTCTCGTGCCTGAAGCCCGCACTTCAGGCAGGGCGCCCTCTGATGGTGGGCCAGCAGTACCTCCTCTTCTGGCGGCCCACACACAACAGTGTGGCCAAGTTCGGTCCTCGAGAGCCACATTCCTGACACTCTTAGTTGTCTCCCTGCTCCAACACACCTGAATCCAATGAAAGACTCGTTAGCAGACTTTTAATGAGCCTTTCATTGGATTCAGGTGTGTTGGAGCAGGGAGACAACTAAGAGTGTCAGGAATGTGGCTCTCGAGGACCGAACTTGGCCACCCCTGGTCTAGTGGTTAAGGTGTTGGGCTTGGGTCCAGAAGATCATGGGTTCAAATCCCTGCCTGACTGGAAAATTATTAAGGGCCCTTGGGCAAGGCCTTTAATCCCCTATTGCTCCCAGTGTGTAGTGAGTGCCTTGTATGGCAGCACCCTGACATCGGGGTGAATGTGAGGCATAATTGTAAAGCGCTTTGAGCATCTGATGCAGATGGAAAAGCGCTATATAAATGCAGTCCACTTACCATTTTGTCTATATGTGGCCCTGCAACAGACTGGTGACCTGTCCGGCGTGTACCTCCCTCATGCTCTATGGCTGCTGGGATAGACTCCAGCCCCCCGTAACCCTTAATTGGACTAAGTGGTTGAAGATGAGTGAGTGAGTGAGTGAAGCTGAAGGAAACACTTGCCAATTAAACACTTTAAAAAAGCAAATGAGCTGTTTATGACACAATGTAAGAATGTGTTCAATAGAGTTGCATCTGCACCTGCATTCATTACTGTATTCCTATCATTAATTATGCTGTCATTTTTGTGTGTAGCAGCATTGTCTGTTTGTCTATTGCAGCATTTTCTTTTATGTGTCTGAGACAGGACAAATAAACACGATTGTCATGTCTGCTCGACCATCAATCACATCACAAATGTCTGGATTTTAACCTGCAGTGTCACATTGCTAAAACATTCTGAAGGTCGGCTCGCTCAGTGGTCTTTTCATCATCATCATGCTATTTCAAAAGGTCAGTCCATCATTAAAAAGATAGAGTTATGAAATGCAAGCAGATGTAAAAGTGTTAGATTAGCAGACTGTGAGCCAGGTGGTAAGATCTATTGAGGTGGTAAGACAAATCTAATGCTAAAAGTGAGGACACACTACACTGTTGTTAGGAGTGGTTTGGGATTAATCTCCTGTCTGTTAAGTGTCCGGAGTTCATCTGAGGTAGTTAAAGGTGCTCACACGACCCAGTTGGAGCTGTAATTCACATGTGTATGAGGGTAACAGATCCAAACCTGTCCCACTTGGCTAAGTCAGGAGTCATTCAATCATTATTAAATTTATTGGAAAGCTGCACTCACGGGAACTGTGAATTCCCAGTGAATTCATCAGCAACATGTTCCTTCTGTTCAGAGCTCCTACTATGTTGCTTTGGACTGGGTGTTGGGTAGGATTGTGAAGTCAGGCAATTTAGGTCCTGAGGAGAAATGATTTACTGACCAAGAATTTGCGGACAGTGCTATGATCTATGTAGTATCAGTGGATGCCCTGTTTGCAGTACCTCAGAAGCTTTGTGAGGACTTAAAGTTTCTGGGTTTTTTATTGTCCTGGATCAAGACTAAGATTCAAGTTTTCAAGAAGAAGTGCATCTCTTTGTCGTGAAAGTGTCAAACTTGCACAGAGATTCATGACTCTGAGATTGAGAGGTGCCTACTTATGAAATCACAAGTTCCTTGGTTAGAGGTGTTTGGTGATACTAATATATTTACAGGACAAGAAGGTCCATGTCTTTGGACTCCCAGTCTTTCCTGTCTTACTGTATGGTTGTGAGGCTGTTGTTTTGGATGCATTTGGTACTAGTTCTCTTCAGAGGATCCCTGGGTAACTTTGGAATGAGAATTTGTCAAGCAAACAGTTATTAGTGATGCATGTACCAATTGCATTGTAATGGTTAGTCAACTATGACACATTATCTACTTGGCACTCTTCTCTGGGATTAATCCACAAGAGTTCCTCAGTTTTGAGGATCCTGCCAGCTGCAAAACTGCAAAGGGCTAACCCTGTAATACCTGAATGTGATAGTCGGTGGCTGTTAACCACAACCACAGGCAGCTCCATATTGTAGTAGATGCAGCAACAAGTGGCACCAATGCATGCTCCCAGATGTGAAAAGAATATAATTTTCTAACTTTTTAAAGGGATAAAACTGTTGCAGTAACAAGAACTTTGCAAACTTGAAAAGAATAACAGCAGCTGTTGCCCTGTTGACACAATGCTGTCAGTGTGAGCGGCAGCATCTGTTTGATACCCCATCAAGATAACAATTGTTGCAGATGTGTAGACAACAGCCTGACAATCAGCACAGTCAAAAAATGGGAATCAAATATGTTGTGCCAAGTCTGATTGTGGTCATTCTAGACAGAATCTAGAGACTGTTGAGCAGGCTCACAAAAGTAATACTCCCTCACTGCCATATTAGTTTGCTGGCATGTATTAAATAATGGTGGCAATAATCCTTTAATGATGAAAAACTTAAATTGGTAAACCTCTGCAATAAAGAGCCCAATCTGTCTGTTTATATGCACTTGTCACAAATGATGTACAGAAAAATATCCAATTAACTCCCCTAATTTCATCCATGCACATTCTTTTTATGATGTGCTACCACTGTGTGAAGATTGCTTGAAATCTACCATATGTTTTTGGAGGAGTTAGACAAGATTCATTTACAGATGGATGGATGAACAGGTGGAATCCTGGATACATGTGAGAAAAAAAATTAACATGGATCCATCTATATGCTCGTACTTCAATTCTGATGTGAAGCTGAAGGTGTAGTTGACATTATGTTGACATTAATGCAGCACACTAGGACAGTCACACATATGGCCTGTGAATGATTTAACCATTAGAATGAAGCTTTTCATTGTCAACACATCCTTCGAGAGTGATTCAATCTGCCTTGTCCCAACCAGTGTGGACAGGGCTTAATTAGGATGCAGGCATTTCATTAAGGCGGCCATTAAAGGCATCCCCAGTTACTACAACATTAAAATACCACAGTGGGACACTTGAGTCATTATGCACAGATACAAAAGCACACAACCATGACAACAGTCATCCAGTGGAGGTGAACAATACAAAATGAGGCAAATTTCTTCCACTATAATTACTGGAGTTAAGAATACAATATGTATTCTCTGATCATGTTTCTCACATGCAGGCCATCTGTCATTTTGCCTTAATGTGTTTAGTTGCACCACGCACGGGCGGAGGATTTTGAATGAAATCATAAAGGACACTTAGATTGCTGTTACATGGAAGACAGGATCCCATATATCACACCCCAGTGTGTGTTCATTTTCAAGGAATGGCTTGTGTCTTATGCTGTAATAAATAGCTCATCTGGCGTGACATATCTCTCTCTCTCCCTCCCTCGCTCTCCACTTCAAAACCACAAAGGAAATTGTAGAATGCAGTAATGCAGGGTTTTTTTAATTGCTATTATACAGTACATTGTATATGCAAAATATCCATTTTATATTGTTTTGTTCCTCTAAACAAAACATATTTTCCTTATAATCCAAACTAAAGATGGGGAAAAAATACCATACAATGCACTTTAATGCACGTGCCACTTTAATCTGAGCCATTGCTTCTCTTTTCGCCAGCCGGCCTTCCATTCTTTCCAGTCAGCTG
Source organism: Thalassophryne amazonica (assembly GCF_902500255.1). NCBI lineage: Eukaryota > Metazoa > Chordata > Actinopteri > Batrachoidiformes > Batrachoididae > Thalassophryne > Thalassophryne amazonica. The sequence goes on along the minus strand of NC_047106.1, from coordinate 65,569,660 downwards.
ATCTCTAAATCGCATGTTGGCCTCTCTATACAGGGATAGCAAGAGCTGGATCCGTGACATGATTGAAAAGAAGGAAAGAAAAAGAAAAAGACTGATTGAGTGAGATAAGCCCATCTCTGATTTTAAGTGACAGTTTAACTTTTTCTTTGAGAAAGCTGTGCCAGTGAAAGAGTGCATAAATAAAGGATACAAAGAGGAAGAGTTGAAGAGATAGTGGACCATTTGAACACCTTTGGCTCCATTCTGTTGCCCGTTACAGTGTCTGAATCTGGCGTCACTTGTAATTAGTGACTGTGTAAATCAACAGTCACGTGCACAAGTGAAGAAATGTCAGATGTTACTTGGACCACAACAGGTTAGCAGACACTGCCGCTAATCATTCCAGCACAGCCAGGAATCCCCATCTTACATGCAAACACGACCACCCACTGCTGCCACTGCCAACAAAAAGGTACAAACACACAAAAACATCAAGGGCTCTTCTCAGGACAATTTTTGGAACTGGTTCTTTGGTGGGCTTCAGCAAACTCATGGAGATAAAGTGGAGTGCAAGAAATTCTGCGGCTGCAAAGGCAGCATATATGGACAATGCACATAATAAAAAGATTTGGGAAAGTGTGTTTATTTTCTGCAACAATTAGCTGCTCTGAAAATGTTGATAAAAGTAAAATGCACAACATATTCTCATGATGTGTTTTGTATATCATAATAAAAGTTAAGAATGACATTTAGTGGATATTCCTACAAATGTACATGCAAATGCTAAGTGCCTTTCTTCCATTTAGTGTTCAGAAATGGGTATTAAGGTTATGGTTATTATTAGGTTTAGGGTTAGAATAGCAATAATAACAAGAGCAATCAGAGATTTCTGATGTCCGCCAATTCAGATCTGGATTACCTCCAAAATTCAGTGGAGTCTTCTATGTCTTAATCTCTATCTGTGACACAAATTTGATGAGAATCCGTGAAGTAGTTTTAACGTAATCCTTCAAAGCCTATATAAAGGGAAATCTTGATCCCGAATCCAGATCCGGATCCAGATCACCTCCAAAATTCAGTGGAGTCTTCTATGTCTTAATCTCTATCTGTGACACAAATTTGGTGAGAATCTGTGAGGTAGTTTTGACGTAATCCTTCAAAGCCTATATAAAGTGAAATCTTGATCCAGAATCCAGATCCGGATCCACATCACCTCCAAAATTCAGTGGAGTCTTCTATGTCTTAATCTCTATCTGTGACACAAATTTGGTGAGAATCCGTGAAGTAGTTTTGACATAATCCGTCAAAGCCTACATAAATTGAAACTTGATCCAGAATCTGTACTGGGATCCAGCTCACCTCCAAAATTTAGTGGAACCTTTCATGCCCTAATTCCTATGTTTGTTGAAAATTGCATCTGTGCAGTAATCAGATAGACAAATAAACACTGACGATTTTAATACATCCATGGAAAATGTAAAAAGTTTAAGATGACAAAGGACATTTGTTTTTGTTTTGATGATCTGGCATGTCATTGTCTGCTTCCCGAATAAGGAATATGTGGGATATGTACAAATTTGGCGGAACAATGCATATGAATATGTACAAATTTTTGTTGTGCATGAGAAATTAACGAAATTTTCATGGGTAAAGGCAAACAGGGACCAAAAAAAAAAAAAGTCACAGTCAAAATGCAAAAACAAAATCAAATTTTCCACTACATTTGAGCCAACAAAGAAGTAGCAGAAGATGAGAGAAAAAAAAGTTGCTGAAAAAAGGAGGCCACTTTGCAGCACTGTCAACAGAGTTGTCCTTATTATGCAGCCACCCAAACAGAGGGCCTTCTAATCCGCAGGCAGGCACACTGGTCTGTCAGTTTTCACGCTAAGATCGAGAGCCTGAACACACACACACACACACACACACACACATAGACCAAAGTCATCCACAGACTTACCTTGTTTAAAAAAATCCTTTTGCAGCATGGGATGAAATTTTGCACGATAAGATTGAGCATGAGTATGCAGTGCCCTAGACTTGCTCCATACTTAAGTGTCTTCCCAGTGTGAAGGAGAAGATGCTGTGACCTGAGGAAATGGAAGCGTTAGACTTCATCTTGGAGCGCTGCCCTCTGGGGATGTGCTTACTCTCATGTAAGTTATTAAAGCAAACAGCTGCATTTGCCATGGGGAGCCTTTGTATGACTGTGCAGCAGTACGTTTGGGTGTGAGGAGTATGCAACAGTGACAGAAAGCAGATATTATGTGCAGATAAGCATTCTGAATTTGCATCTGGCCCTTGTCCTCTGCTCTGTTTTCAGAAGATTTTTGGGCCTGCCCACATCCAAAATGATAGTAATTAAACATATTACCAGTTTCCGCACAGGTGCTAAATGCCATTATATACCTAACATGGCCTCTTCCTCTGAGCTCGGCAACACATTATTATGAGTGCCTTTTTGCACCCACTGCACCCTCCTAATACGAGGTCTGTCAAAGTATAGGTCCTTTTAATTTTTTTCAAAAACTATATGGATTTCATTCATATGTTTTTACGTCAGACATGCTTGAACTCTCGTGCGCATGCGTGAGTTTTTCCACGCCTGTTGGTGACGTCATTCGCCTGTGAGCACCCTTGTGGGAGGAGTCGTCCAGCCCCTCATCGGAATTCCTTTGTCTGAGAAGTTGCTGAGAGACTGGTGCTTTGTTTGATCAAAATTTTTTCTAAACCTGTGAGGCACATCGAAGTGGACACGGTTCGAAAAATTAAGTTGGTTTTCGGTGAAAATTTTAATGGCTGATGAGAGATTTTGAGGTGATACTGTCGCTTTAAGGACTTCCCACGGTGCGAGACGTCGCGCAGCGCTCTCAGGCGCCGTCGTCAGCCTGTTTCAAGCTGAAAACCTCCACATTTCAGGCTCTATTGATCCAGGATGTCGTGAGAGAACAGAGAAGTTTCAGAAGAAGTCGGTTTCAGCATTTTATCCGGATATTCCACTGTTAAAGGAGATGTTTTTAATGAAAGACGTGCGGACGGATTGCAGCGTCGGCTCGCAGCCGCTGCGACGCTCCACCACTGGAAAAACACCTCCGTTGGAAGCCTTAAGGACAAGTTGGAATATGTCCAGCTGTTAAACAATTTCTCATATACTCACTCCACTGAAAGCCATCAAAGGCCGCCTGGATTTTACAAATGGTTATCAACACGGAGGTGTTTTTCCTGTGCCGCCGCACGTCTTTCATTAAAAAAATCTCCTTTAACAGTGGAATATCCGGATAAAATGCTGAAACCGACTTCTTCTGAAACTTCTCTGTTCTCTTTTTGAAAGGTTTAGTGATATTTTGAGTAAACAGACTAGACGGGTAAACAGTGATTCATGCTGTTGTTTTAGTCTGAAGATTCTTGGTATTGTGTTTGCATGTTTTTTCCTCTATGTGTTTTGATCTTGGCAAGGTTCTCCTGTTTTCTCCCCAAATCATTGTGATGAACTGAAAGAAATTCTATTTCTTTTTGTTTTGAAATCTACCAAACAAGTCTTGTCTTGTTCATAATTCTAATAGTACTGTTCAGAATCAGCAATAAATCTATCACATAACCTGTAACCAGTGGTGGGCACAGTTCAGCTAATCAGCTAAAAGCCAATTAGCAAAGCCAACTTTTTTGTGAGTGCATTAGTTTTTCAGCTAAATTTGAAACCCAATTTGCTTCCACTAAATTTAGTTCCACTAAACTTTTTTGAATAAAGTTTAATGGAGCAAAATGTTTTGAAACCCTAAAACTGCACATTTGTTCCTTTGGGAGGTTATACACTAATGCCTGATTTATGCTACTTCGTCTCCACAGAGCCCTTGGAGTCATTGCATACCCTCTCTGAGCCCCTCTCCGCAGCCCTTCCCAAAGATTTAAACTACAAATGGAAACGACGGAGACCACACAGGCTGTGATTGGTCACATTTCCGGTGTCACTCCTTCCTCTCCTTGTCACATTTAAAGGTTTTTGCACTGCATGCACAATTACATTTTGATCATGAATCAAATAGAGGAATGATTGGCAGAAACGTTGGCAGATATTGTTGTGTGTTGGGGGGGTGTGGCTGGACATTTTGGTGTTCTTTTCTTTTCTTTGCTCTCCAGGTGGTATGAAAACTGATTTGTCTGTGGAGAAGGTGCTGGCTGAAGAGTCCTTCACCCTCATCAACGTTATGTGCAGCACCTGTGGATGGTGCTCACATGCAACCTTAAAGACTTTCAGCTGAAGCAGATAATTAGATGGCGTTCTGCATTTAAGCCATGTGTGATTCAAGCAGAATTGCCGGGAACTCGACCTTGTGGTGTTCGTTTGTGAGACGCTGAGGACCGCGCCTGGGTTTGACATCGTGCCTGTGAAGGAAGAAGGGTGAGGGACACATGCTGTCAGCACACATCAGAGGTGAATAATTGTTTGACTAATTGTTGATAGTAACTTGGTATTTTGTTACGCAGTATATTTGAATTGTGATGAGAATTGTGCAGCTCGCTTCTCACTGCCGTGGCGTCGTGCGGACAACTGATCCTCCACCTGTTGTGAGAAGCTGCTCATTTACATAAAGCTTAAATACAGACCTGAATGTGTTGCTGATAGTGTGTGCCTTTTGAAGGATATTGCTTGTAACTGCTGACTTACCTCACCTCTTCTATCCTTCGCAGAGAGTCGGTTTGTCGTGTCCACCTGGGGGGTGTTTGGCGGTAAAAGTGAGTCCAGAAGCGCCGGGCCTCGATCCTTTTGGACGCTGGAGAGCGTGCCAGCCTTCACTCCACCAGACTGACGCTGTTTTAGTTTGTACACGTTGTTATGCACCAAAGGGTGGAAGAAATAAATTGTTTTGTTATTGGAACCGCTTTCTGGTTATTTTAGCGCTGGGTTCCGTCAGACGCAGGTCCGCTCCTCAACCCGCGTCAACACATAACAGATATGACCAAATTTACAACACAGAGCCAAAAAACTACAAAGAAACTCAAATAACCAACAATTCATGGAGAGAAACTGCACGTAACATTGGTTTGTAGGTCAATGATTTTATAAAGAAGTCGAAGTCATTGAAGGACAAATTGGTCCAGAAAAAAAGCAAAAAAATGACCACCAGCAGTGCCGATGCAGGTGGAAAGTAAGTCTGTGCTTTTCTCTTCACATTGCGCTACCTACTGTTCTGGGAGTAAATTCTATTGCGACAGCCACCAATGCACCAGAGAACTTCGAAAGTGTCACATCTACATGATTGCCTGTGCACAGACTTACAGAGTTGTAGAAATATGTATGAGGCTTAATCCATTAAGCAAAACTGAGACACTGCACAAAAGCATCACAGTTCACGTCGAGGAGATGGAGGAGCAGGGGGTCAAACCAGAAACATGCACAACCCAATCTTAGGGCCTCTTCGCAAATAGTGCAAAGTTAGGTCGAATACGGCGAAACAGTGCACAACAGTTCGAATTAGCGCACCACAAAACGTGCCGAGGGGCAGGCGTGCACGATCCCGGTGTGAGAGTTTGTGCACGCGATGGTGTCTTTTGAACAGGAACATAGTGCGAGGTACACCACCTGCACCATCCAGAAGCGCTGATCATGAGTCAGAAACTTTACCACTGAGCTACAGAGCAGTCCTTTGAAAACTGCAGGAAGGTGCCTCACATCAGGAAGGATATGGAAGTATTACAAAAAAAAAAAAAAAATTAATCACACACCATATAAAAACACTGCATTTATGAAGCGGGCAATACAAATATGATCCGTCTGTGCCTCTGGTGATGACCCATGGTCACAGACATACAGTCATGAAATGACATAAATGAGAAGCAGTGTGATTTGATCATGTCCACATCTGCTGGTCCGGTGCATCCAGTCGCCCCGTGCACGTATCCTGCCCAACACGCGTGTCTTGTATGGATGGCGCGCCGCAGTACATACACCGCATCATGTGGAACAGAGCTCACGTGGGTGGTGTGACAATCAGATCACCCGCTGTGTGTTCTGATCTGATGGTCCGTTTCAACCTGGGGGGGTTTCCTGCCAATGGGCTGCAGCGAGCAAGCACGCACACACTGCAGCCCATCACCATGGCGATGTACGTTTTTATTTATGTCCATGTAAGCAGCAAGCAGACACACACGTGTCACAGTGGGGAATTGTGACTTCATGTCTGTCCAAATACAGTACCTGTTGTCCAGCTGGGATGTACACCCTTACAAAAAGAGACCTATAGCATTCTATAGGCATAGGGACCTGTAGACTCCACTGCCACTGCCAATAGAAACCTATAGTTTTCTATAGACATGCCAGCATATAGAAACACCATATTGATCAATTCTGGCATTTCACTCAAATTTAGCCGATAAATTATCTGATAGAAAAAAAATGCGAAATTTGGATGAGAAAACATATTGTTTTATTTTGTCTTTATATTTTTATGATCTCCACAGCTGCTTCTGTCCGTGGCCACACCTCCTGTCAGTTTAACGCACACACCAAAGCCACACTCGTGGGAACTTAGACAAATTTCACTGCCAGCACGACAATGATTGATTTCATTTCCCAACACTCATTAACTATTTTATATCATTCATTGCTCGTTCCATATATGACCTATTGCATTGAGGTATGTGGAAATGCATATAAAACTAATACTAATCAAATATTTTTGTTGCAAAAGAAAGCTATAAAAATTATTTGTAACAAATCATATTGCGAGCCATCGAATCCATTGCTTGCTTGTTTACATTTGCTAAAATTCTGGGACTTGGTTGATTACACTACAATACAAATTATGTATAAAGTTAAAAATAAACTGCTGCCACAACATGTCCAGGATCTGTTTAAACTGAGGGACTCCGGTTATAACTTGAGAGGAATTTTATTTTTTGAGAAATTGAAGATCCGAACTGCTGCTGTGTCTCTGTTAAAGGGATTAACACCTGGAACAACTGTCCTGACAACATTAAAGTACTTGGTACTTTGGTGGGCTTTAGGAGGCATTACAAGAATTATAACATTTCTTGTTATAGTTGAAGACTTGGGTTTATTGTTTTTGTTATTGCTTCTGGGAATGTGTTGTGTGACAGTGTTTGTCTGGTAGTATTCTGAAAATTGTGTTTATGGTTGCATGCTTGTATAAATGTGTCTATATGATTCTTATTTTTAGTGTAAGGGCTGGGCATTTAGAAGCTTTGCTGCTGCCCTCACCCTTTCGGTCAAACGGGATCTTTGTAAAGTTGTTTTTTGTTGTTGACCTGTGTGACAAATAAATTCATTCATTCAAATGTATCTGAAATAAATTAATTTATCATCTCTGGCCCTTCATAAAATCATATAAAACTGTGTGCGTCTGCTGTCTTGTTTCTGTTCAAGTGAATTAACTCATCACTTTTGGGAAGGAAGGCCTGAAGGAAAATGAAGAGCTTATTGGCTGGGTGTCTGCAGCTCCTGTCTCCCCTTGACATTGCAGATGCATCTCATTTAGGCAACAGAAAGCTGGAAAAGCTTGAAGATGCTGGAGATATTCCGAACGATAAAGGGCAGACAGCAAGCATGCTGCTGAAGGCTGCACCTCTCTGCATTGAGAATTTTGAGGCCGACCCTGGCATCACATTTATTCTACACTGCCCACCCTGTAAAAAAATAAAAAAAAGCTTATGACAGGCGTGGAATGCAAACAAAAAAGCATCCTCATCTCCCAGATGGAATAGGAGAAGATATCTTATGAGTCCTGTTATGAAAGGCATGGAATGATTTCCCCCCAAATAAAACCGTCCATCTAAGCAGAGTTTACAAACCTGCAGCATCTCTTGTTCCATCGTTCTTTCTCGTGCATGCTCAGCTGAGTAAGCACAGATACTTGAATGACTTTTTACCTTTGCTCACTTTTTTCTTTTTCTTTTTTTTTTTTTTTTTTTTGCCGTTGCAAGATGCTGTTTGTCTTCAACCCTTTTTCTCACAGTATCCGAGGCCATCTGAGCAACTCAGCGGTGGGAATGTGTGCCACTGGGTTTAAAGCAGTGTGTGGAAAGGATTAATGTGACAGAGCCTCCCAAATGTGCCACAAAACCATCATCTTTAGCCCTGGCAGCAAGATATGCACACAAAAGGAGTTAGTAAGATGAGCTAACTGGTTGGTTGCTATCTCCTTCCAAACCCCCGTACCCCTAAAATGGGGCTTTATATGCTAATGAAATGCCACAGATAAGCTACAGCAGGCATGAGAAAAATGTGAAAGGCTTTAAATCATACCAGTGCTAGCATTAAGGAATAATAATAATGGGGAACATCGAGACATCTGCGGTTATTGATGTCGCTTTTATGACATGCTTCTATTGAAGAGAGCGCGGCACTAATGTGTGCCCTGTGGCACCGAGAGGAGAGGCTACGGAGAGCGTCTGCTCTTCATTTATTTGCATAAGAAAAAACAACAACAACAAAACCATCCTCAACACATTCAAAATCCAACTTAGTCCATTTATGTAAGTTTGACGCATATATCACGAAGAACAACATCATTTGTGTACATTTCAGGGTTATTATTCCACTTTTTTAAGCTATCAGTGCAAATGGGTTTGGAGAGTGGGAGAAATGAAATATCAAGTTGACTGCAGGGAGGAGAAAGCCTATATTGCAGCAGTATGTCTTCACGTCACCCAAAGGTCTGATTGAGTTTGAGGAGATGCACGCCCCGGGTGCCCCCTGTAATGGTCGGGCTTCGATGGATCGAAACCACCGTTTGAAATGTTGGCAATGCTTTGCATCCATATGCTGTGGAGTTTAGCTGCAATGTGGGATTTGGGATGCTCAGCTGGCCATGTGGACAGGGTCACTTTGGTCAAGGCTGCCCATCCAGGGACTTTCTCACACTTTGTAATTGACATGGTACTCACATGGCTGCTTATGAGGCAAAGCACTCAACGTGACAACTACACAGGAAAAGGCTGTCTCTCCTTATACCAATGAGTAGCGGTAGCACATGCAGGGCAGCTGGTTTTGGTCTTGTGTGTGTGTCCGTATGTCTGAATTTAAGCAAAGTATTTCAGAGTTTTCAGATCAGATTTGGACAAAAAATGGTAGAATGATTGACTGGTCAGTTGGGATGAATTTATTTGATCTTCAGAAAAAGCCAAGGTCGAATCTAGGCTAAATGCTTAAATATATATGGGATATTTAGAATAGCTAATCCAACGAAATGTTTAAAGATACACCCATATAAATAGTTATAATAATTTTTAATAATAATAAATATATGACTTTTTTTTTGTACACATCACATCAGACTGTCAGTCACAGGACCTTCCAAATGACAAAAAACATTCTGCAACTTATAATCGGGAAAATAACTAATTTGTATGATTGTAGCCCTTCTTGTCTTTTTTGTGATCACACCTTGCTCATTTAGTTTTATTATGACCCTTTAAAACATTTATTTGAAACTGCCTTGATGATTCAAATGGTTCTCAAACCAAAAGACCTTGCCTTGCAAATAATGTTGTAGAGTGTGTAATTTTGCAAAATGATGAAAAATGGGTTGATTACAAATATCTGCATAAAAAATGTGCTGAACTGATCAAATTAGGTGATTCAATGCCACAAACAAATCCTGTAAGCAGAAACCTTTATGACATTGAGCAGTCAGTCAATGGCTACTTTTAACATGCCGTTAATATTCGGGATAAGATCAATATTCCAGTTTCTGAATCATTAGGAATAACCCGTTTACATGCTTAAGCAGACAGAGTTACTCCTGTATACATGGTCATTGGTATCATTTGGAATATCCCCATCTAAACAGTGACGCACGTCTTGCACCGATGCTTGATTTGGTCTGGCATTCATGCAAATCCTGTTTTGCGCAACTTTTCGGCCACCTTCTTGTAAATGTTGCTATCTCGGTACTTTCTACCGTCAATAAAAGACATTATATTCATGTCTTTCACGATACTAATGAATTAATCGGTTTCCTCCTCACTCCAAAAGTGTGGTGCTGTGCTGCCACGTCTGGATTTCCCCATGGTTGTTTACCTCTGTTTCTGTGGTGTCCGGTGGGTTGCGCGGGCCGCATACAAGTCAAATCAAATCAAATCAATTTTATTTATATAGCACCAAATAACAACAAACAGTTGCCCCAAGGCGCTTTATATTGTAAGGCAAAGCCATACAATAATTACGGAAAAACCCCAACGGTCAAAACGACCCCCTGTGAGCAAACACTTGGCGACAGTGGGAAGGAAAAACTCCCTTTTAACAGGAAGAAACTTCCAGCAGAACCAGGCTCAGGGAGGGACAGTCTTCTGCTGGGACTGGTTGGAACTGAGGGAGAGAACCAGGAAAAAGACATGCTGTGGAGGGGAGCAGAGATCGATCACTAATGATTAAATGCAGAGTGGTGCATACAGAGCAAAAAGAGAAAGAAACAGTGCATCATGGGAACCCCCCAGCAGTCTAAGTCTATAGCAGCATAACTAAGGGATGGTTCAGGGTCACCTGATCCAGCCCTAACTATAAGCTTTAGCAAAAAGGAAAGTTTTAAGCCTAATCTTAAAAGTAGAGAGGGTGTCTGTCTCCCTGATCCAAATTGGGAGCTGGTTCCACAGGAGAGGAGCCTGAAAGCTGAAGGCTCTGCCTCCCATTCTACTCTTAAAAACCCTAGGAACTACAAGTAAGCCTGCAGTCTGAGAGCGAAGCGCTCTATTGGGGTGATATGGTACTATGACGTCCCTAAGATAAGATGGGACCTGATTATTCAAAACCTTATAAGTAAGAAGAAAAATTTTAAATTCTATTCTAGAATTAACAGGAAGCCAATGAAGAGAAGCCAATATGGGTGAAATATGCTCTCTCCTTCTAATCCCCATCAGTACTCTAGCTGCAGCATTTTGAATTAACTGAAGGCTTTTCAGGGAACTTTTAGGACAACCTGATAATAATGAATTACAATAGTCCAGCCTAGAGGAAATAAATGCATGAATTAGTTTTTCAGCATCACTCTGAGACAAGACCTTTCTAATTTTAGAGATATTGCGCAAATGCAAAAAACAAGTAGTTGCCGGACTCAAAAGACCAAGATTCCTTGCGGATAGGACATGTGCAGAACACAAAATAATGTTCCTTTCTATGGGGATATCCCAATGCGCGTTTATATGACCTGATATTCGGGTTAGAAAAGAAGTAACCCAGGGGTCATATTCGGGTTTTTAAAAAACGGAATATGAGCATATTCGGGTTTTTGCGGGTGTTTACATGGCCGTGCGCAACCGGATTATTGCTAATATTCCGGTTATGAAAAGGTTATGAAAGGGTTATTGGCTGCATGTAAACGTAGTCACAGTTCCCTCCTGACACCATTGCCATTAACACAGATTTGAAGTCAAACAGCCCCACAGCAAATAAGATGTGAACACATCCTTAATTGGTTTTGTCTCTTCCAACACTATCAACAGCATTCTGACACAAAGGTCTTGAGGCAGCCAAACTTTTAATAATATTTCAGCTTGCTAACTTATTCTTGCCTTCTATACATTTCAAAGCTATAACTGCTGTGTCCCTGCCTGGAACCTCGGGTCCAAGTGAGCAAGGGCCCCCCACCCGCTCCCAACAAGTCTCTAATGGAATGGTGGTGAGGCTGAGTGGAGAGATGATAGAGAGTGCTGTTAAAAGCATGCTTGTAAGAGAGAGAGGCCAAGCCACTCAGGAAAAGCTATGCTTTTATCGGACAACCTTTGACTATAACTATATGCAATCAACATTCTGTCTTTGTCCAAAGTGCTTGGAATAGCATGACCCATGTACTGATTCTAACACCACCCCCTGCACCCCAACCTGAGAGATGTGTCGGACGGGGTAGTGTACTGTACTTCACTGTTGTTATGCCATCTTGCTGGAGTCCCTGGTAACAATGATTTCCCTTTATTGTCACAAACTCTGTTCTTGGAAAACACTTGAGCTCATGTTTTCTACATGTACCTGCTACAACCACAGCTAATTACTCAAGTCTGGGGTTTCCTAGCTCTTGATTGGCTGAGCAGACCTGACTTAGTTAAACAGAAGTAGGTGGAGCAGGGAATGTTGGAGAATGTGCAGGACAGGTGATGGCGATAGTGACTTTTACACAAATAAATGCACTGAAAAAACTGAAACTTTCAACCAACTTGGTAAAAAACTATTGTAATTTGATGCACCTAAATTGCTCCATTTGCTAAAAGTTCATAATTTTAAGTCTCAACCACATTATTTATTAATTAATTTATACACATCATGTCACACACCGCAATAATGCAGGGGAAAAAATAAAGTTATAAAAAGAATGTCACTACAACAACATTATCATTCAACTTAAATGACAAATATCCCTTCTCAAAAATACTTTGAGAAAAACTAATGAATTTGGGTGCAACAAATTACTTATTTAGAATTGTTATTATTTAAGTTTGTCAGACATTCACTTTCTTCAGTGTGATATTTACGTAACCAGTGAGGCTGGAGACCTGATTTTAGCCTTAAATTATTTAGTGGTCAAAAAAGATTGCAATCTTGGGGCCACTAAATAATTTAAGTTATTGCCTATTTCAATGCCTATTTTGGGTGTTGACTTCAACGAAATAATCAATCTCTGTATTTCAGTACCAGGTCACAAATCCAACATGCAACATTGTTTATTTTCACATACAGTAAAAGCAGTAATTCTTACAAACAACCCGGAGTCCCATTGGTGATGGTGCTTTTCCCAGGATTCCGTTGCATTAAATAATGCAGGTCTAACATGCCCCTGGATGGAACACCTGTATGATGCAAGTTACTTCTAAAGTACCAATTTACTGTTGGGTGAATTGGGAAAATGCAGATTAAGTGACTTGTCCAACAACATAGACAGGTAGCGTGGCAGGCCAGAAAATAAAACATGACAGTTGAATGCCTCACTTTCAACTCATGGTGATATAATCCAGGGGAAAAAAATGGATTTGTATGTGTTGGGAATAATTTGACACCAAAATGAAGACCTGCAAATTAATACTTGGTGAGGGACTCGTTGCCTTGGTCTTTTACCCTCTATTTATCTCTTTCCTCAGCACTGTTGTCATCATATGGCCTTGGCATAATGTTGAACAAAAGGGTGAAAAGTCCCAAATCGGTCTTTGATTTACAGGTAAAAAGAAGGCACCAATATGCCTTTTTTATAATGCTTCAGCATTAATCGTCAGGCAGAGGGTGACAGTGACACCATATGAAAATAATAGTGTTGCCTGTTGATTTGCTACCTGATGGATTTTTAATATTCACCGCCGAGTCGTTCCAGATGGATGGTGGCGCTATTTAGCAATTTGGTGCTTCAGGAGCTATGCCGCGACTATGGAGAGGTAACAGGTCAGGGAGAAAGCAAAAAGGGGAGACACTTCAAATTAATGATGGTCTGTAGTGAGTCTGCTCCAACCTTGGCTGCTCTGAGAGTAGACGATGCATGCTCGATGACTAAAAGATGCCTACTAATTAACAGAAGTGACTGTGTCTGTATGGGAAGGCAATAATCAGGTTTGAGAGGACAAGAAGGAGAATGGGAACACAGTGACCTGCGAAAGAAGGGTGCAGACAAGGCTAACTGACTCAGACAATCAAAAAGCCCTCCAACGACCTTGTCGTAATGATGTTGCATGACTCACTGGTGTCTAACCACCTTCATTGCAGAATATTCTTAAGTGTATGAATGAATAACAGAAAAGCCTGTATTCAAAGCCTATAAAAAGCCTATATACAGTACATGATATATTTATTTTATGAACTGCAGTGAGAAAGTTTCAGATGCTGCATGCATCCATATACAATAAAAATATTAATATAGGCTAGTTTGTGTGTTCAGATATATGTGTGTATGTGTGTAAGTGTTCTGTAAGAATGTTTATTTTTTAATGATCTATGTGAACTTGGTGATTCATGCAAACATCCACTGATGGCAAACAGGGAAATAATATGTCAAATAATATGTCTTGTTCACTGTATTCTTCTCAAAAGCACCTCGTTCAGTACGAGCAAAGTTTTCCAACTGACTTCATATCACCAGCCAAACTAAGAGCAACCAAACGGTAACAAAAAAAAAGAAAAAAAAAAAGAGTGCAGGCAGTGTCCAACACGACACGAGCCATTTTCAGCTCTGTCTTGTCAAATGCACCATGTAATTTATGAAACAACTTCACCAAGTAACTTTAAATATAATACAAACCAAAATAGAGGCGAGCTGAAGAAAAGAGAGCAACGTGAGGTAGAGTCAAGCCAAGCACAGTGAGATCAGTCCATGTGTGTGTGTGTGTGTGTGTGTGTGTGTGTGTGTGAGAGAGAGAGTGGAGCACAGGTCTGGCTGCAGAGATGTGTCTGTGTAGGGAAGGGTGAGCGCTGTGTGTGACTGGCCAATCACAGAGACAGTCAGTTACCTAAAGAGGATTTTTCTTCAGCACAAGCACGGATATTGATGAATTTTACTCATATCATGCTCGTACCTGTCAAAAGTATCCAGTTCAACTCAAGCTCAGACCAGCACTTAATAGTTGATAGTTGAACCAAATACAGCTAAATCAGTTGTTGGTTTCTCTGGGTAAAGGTATTGAAGATATTCCTGTCAGATTTACAACTTTTGACACCTAAAAGCAACAAATTCTATTGTAATAATATCAATCCAGATGTCCCGTTGTGCTGCACACACATGGATATGCTAGTCACTTCAAAGTTGTGCAATTTTTACACAGTGTACTTCCATTCAGGCAAGCCACAGCCTCACCAATATGTATCATAGCCCTAGACTTTCAATGGCTGTACATACACAGAGGGAAGTGATTGTAGTTGGAGAACCTAGGGAGGAAATATGGAACAAATCAGGACAAGAGCCATATATATATGACCTCAACAACATCCATGCCAACACTTGTATTTTAGACATTCACATCTTGCAGTCACATAGAGCCTACAGTGTTTAGTTTCTTTTGACAATTATACTATACTACTATTGTAGTATTTTATTATTTATGTTTCTCCTCCTGAAGACAATGTGTATGTGTCATCTGCATTTGGAGGTAGACCTAATTTGACACCTGTCTCATCATTTACAATTAGGCATTATGGGATGTAATTGGCCATCTGCCTCTACCATCTTGTGTTCCTGGACAGAAGCCATGTTTGTCTACTGCTGTTTAGCAAACACATACAAGTGGAGAGGCCATTTCTCTCAAATATGACCTGCTTAATTATTTTAGTACATATAGTGGAAAGAACATATTATGTATTTTAGATGTATGACATTCATCTTTTGCATTTTGGAAACTCAAGGAGCAAATGGATAGTATTAAATAGTGTTCAACATGCTTTAAATCAAAACAAATGCAGAGACTAGAATTCCTATATTAGGACCAAGGTGTAGGCTGGGAAAATATGTATCACAAAAATGTTAATCTGTTGCAGGAATGATACACACAACCTTAATAATGCTGAGTAAAATAAAGACATAAAATAAATAAAACCCACTGTCCAAAGAGATGGTAGGCAGATGTTATTATGACAGAAAAGAACACAGAGTACAAGAAGGACAGATTTATTTATATAGGAATGAAAAGAAAAACAGGTGATGCTTGTCTAACAAAACATCAGTCAAAGCTAAAATAGGACACAGCCTTGTAGGTGGGGTGTTTGTGTTCCCTGTCAGTGTTACAAAAGTACTTTTTGTGCCTGAATTCACAAATGTGCTACTTGCACATTTCATCCTCGAAAGTAACTTGCTTCTTCTACCTCTGCATCTTTTCCCACCTTTTTGTAGTGATGATGTGTCAGGACAATGTGACCCAAAAAACACTCAAGCTTTGTACATACTTGCAGTCAGAAAATGTTGACTACTCACATCTTTCTGAAGCCAGACAGAGGGTCCTGGTTTAAGACTAAGATCCAGAGTTTCAATCATTTCCTAGTCTCGGCCCCTAGAATGACTTCATGTCAGATGAATGATGGCTCAGGGATATTCAGATGAGGAGTGTCACATGCATTGTGAGGGAAAGTCACCTGCAATATTCTGGCATACAGGTGCCTCAGTGCTGAGGAACTCAGCAGTTGGAGAAAGCCAAGGTGACGGTCATGTTTCACCTGGCTGCAACACAGAGATGGCTACATCTGAGGTGTAGCGATGGATTGGTTGCCTGCTTGGGTGTGTGGTTGCCATCCAGGACCCACATCAATTATTATGTGGTAGATGTGGAATTGTGTGCCACTAGTGCCTGCTATAAGAAGTGACCTGTCCAGAAGAAGGGTACAAAGTCACCACTGGCCATTCCCCCAGTAACAGTACATACACTTGCACACAAAACTACATTCAATCAATATGTAATTGAATGGCAGAAAATTCTTTGTGTGGCACAGATAACAGCATATTACTTCCTTTCCAAGCACCCTCTCTTTTTAAAAAAGACATTCCTGCTGTTTTACAGAAGCCAGTGCAATGGAAAGCAATAAACAAGGAATTCAGCAAACACACACACACACACACACACACACACACACACACACACACACACACACACACACACACACACACACACACACACACACAGTAGTGTTCAGAATAACAGTAGTGCTATGTGACTAAAAATATTAATCCAGGTTTTGAATATATTTTTTATTGTTACATGGGAAACAAGGTACCAGTAGATTCAATAGATTCTCACAAATACAACAAGACCAAGCATTCATGATATGCACACTCTTAAGGCTATGAAATTGGGCTATTAGTAAAAAAAGAAGAAAAGGGGGTGTTCACAATAATAGTAGTGTGGCATTCAGTCAGTGAGTTCATCAGTTTTGTGGAACAAACAGGTGTGAATCAGGTGTCTCCTATTTAAGGATGAAGCCAGCACCTGTTGAAAATGGGACATTCAAGACATTGTTCAGAAGAACAGTGTAGTTTGATTAAAAAGTTGATTGGAGAGGGGAAAACCTATACGCAGGTGCAAAAAATTATAGGCTGTTCATCTACAATGATCTCCAATGCTTTAAAATGGACAAGAAAAAAAAAAAAAACAGAGACGCGTGGAAGAAAACGGAAAAACAACCATCAAAATGGACAGAAGAATAACCAGAATGGCAAAGGCTCACCCACTGATCAGCTCCAGGATGATCAAAGACAGTCTGGAGTTGCCTGTAAGTGCTGTGACAGTTAGAAGACACCTGTGTGAAGCTAATTTATTTGCAAGAATCCCCCGCAAAGTCCCTCTGTTAAATAAAAGACATGTGCAGAAGAGGTTACAATTTGCCAAAGAACACATCAACTGGCCTAAAGAGAAATGGAGGAATATTTTGTGGACTGATGAGAGTAAAACAGTTCTTTTTGGGTCCAAGGGCCGCAGGCAGTTTGTGAGATGACCCCCAAACTCTGAATTCAAGCCACAGTTTACAGTGAAGACAGTGAAGCCTGGTGGTGCAAGCATCATGATATGGGCATGTTTCTCCTACTATGGTGTTGGGCCTATATATCGCATACCAGGTATCATTGATCAGTTTGTATATGTCAAAATACTTGAAGAGGTCACGTTGCCTTATGCTGAAGAGGACATGCCCATGAAATGGATGTTTCAACATATATATATATATATATATATATATATATATATATATATATATATATATATATATATATATATATATATATATATATACGAGGTCTGTCCATAAAGTATAGGTCCTTTTTATTTTTTTCAAAAACTATATGGATTTCATTCATATGTTTGTACGTCAGACATGCTTGAACCCTCGTGCGCATGCGTGAGTTTTTCCACGCCTGTCGGTGACATCATTCGCCTGTGAGCACGCCTTGCGAAGGACTGGTCCCGCCCCCTCGTCGGAATTCCTTTGTCTCAGAAGTTGCTGAGAGACTGGCGCTTTGTTTGATCAAAATTTTTTCAAAACCTGTGAGGCACATTGAAGTGGACACAGTTTGAAAAATTCAGCTGGTTTTCGGTGAAAATTTTAACGGCTGATGAGAGATTTTGAGGTGATACTGTCGCTTTAAAGACTTCCCACAGAGCGGGACGTCGCGCAGCGCTCCCAGGCGCCGTCGTCAGCCTGTTTCAAGCTGAAAACCTCCACATTTAAGCCTCTGTTGACCCAGGACGTCGTGAGAGAACAGAGAAGTTTCAGAAGAAGTCAGTTTCAGCATTTTATCTAGATATTCCACTGTTAAAGGAGATTTTTTTAATGAAAGACGTGCGGGCGGATTCGCATGTCGGCTTGCAGCCGCCGCGATGCGCCGCCACAGGAAAAACACCTCCGTGTTGATAACCATTTGTAAAATCCAGGCGGCTTTTGATGGCTTTCAGTGGAGTGAGTATATGAGAAATTGTTTAACAGTTGGGCATGTTCCAACTTGTCCTTAAGGCTTCCAACGGAGGTGTTTTTCCTGTTGCGCCGTGCTGCGCTGGCTGCAAGCCAACGTGCTAATCCGCCCGCACGTCTTTCATTAAAAAACTCTCCTTTAACAGTGGACTATCCGGATAAAATGCTGAAACTGACTTCTTCTGAAACGTCTCTGTTCTCTCACGACGTCCCAGGTCAACAGAGGCTTAAATGTGGAGGTTTTCAGCTTGAAACAGGCTGACGATGGCGCCTTGGAGTGCTGCGCGAAATCCTGCTCCATGGGAAGTCCTTAAAGCGACAGAATCACTTCAAAATCAGCCGTTAAAATTTTCACTGAAAACCAGCTGAATTTTTCGAACCGTGTCCACTTCGATGTGCCTCACAGGTTTTGAAAAAATTTTGATCAAACAAAGCGCCAGTCTCTCAGCAACTTCCCAGACAAAGGAATTCCAATGAGTGGGCTGGACGACTCCTCCCACAAGGCATGCTCACAGGCGAATGATGTCACCGACAGGCATGGAAAAACTCACGCATGCGCACGAGGGTTCAAGCATGTCTGACGTACAAACATATGAATGAAATCCATATAGTTTTTGAAAAAAATAAAAAGGACCTATACTTTATGGACAGACCTTGTATATATATATATATATATATATATATATATATATATATATATATATATATACATATATATATAGTATATATATAGTACATGTGTGTGTGTGTGTGTGTGTGTGTGTGCATGTATGTGTATGTATGTACTGAATGAATGGATGAATTTATTTGGCACACATAGACTCAAAATAGCAATGAAAACTCAAAGAAAACAATTTAACAACATATCCATGTTCCCAAAAGGTTGTAGGCAGAAGCAAAAAGCTTATAAACGTCCACATCTTTAACAAAAAAATGTATACATAAGTGTATAAAAATATGCATATACCCATGATAACAAATACAAAATATAAATGAATCTGAATCTGCACCATGCAATTTTAAACCTAAGTCTCATATCTACCTCTATCACAACCACATTTTATTTTTTTTCAGTGTAGTAGATTATAATGTGAATGTGTCAATGTTCTAGGAAAAAAAACAACAAAGACTGAGAAAGAAGATTTAAAGGGTACAATACATCCTGCTTCTTCAATTATCCTCACTGCTCTTGAAATCAAAAGGCACAGCAGGCGCTGTCAACGTTAACTCTGTGGACGTTGCCACTTTTAGCTCCACCTGTGCTCTCGGATTCCACAATCCGATGACAGCCACCACATTTCAGATGACAAACAAGAAAATCTTGAGTGACAGTGGCTTTCATTCCTTCATCCCTGTCACTCAGTCTGTCTGGCCACAGGGAACAAGTGTTTCAACTTAGCTTGTTGTCTCTGTACTGCAAGTGCTTGGTATTGACAGCGAAAAATTATGTTACCCCATGTGTTTCTCACAAACCTCAAGGCAGAGAAGACATATTATAAAAGACAGCCCACAAGTTACCATGCAACAAGTAAATGACTAAATGCATGCTGCAATGATCAAAAGAGCATTTCCCAGCAGGTGTTGTTCAGCTTGAGGCACAATGTTTTTTGGATTTCACTTTTTTGTACAGTGCTGCTCACATTTTACCATTTTCTACTTTGCAAAAGGAGTTATTTAAATGTGCTCTCAAACCGCAAGGACCACATTACCAGTGGGACATTTATATGTTTGCCCACTGGTCCTCTTAAACAAGTCATTGGGGAGTTTCTGCAAGATGCATATATCATACTTGCAGCAGTGAGCAAACTTGAAATCGTTGTTATTTAACAATATTATTTCATTTCCTGCACAGCTTTTGGGACTATAGTAAAATTTGCCACTAGTTTGCAAAGTTCCTAATGTTTAGTTTTTTACTTAAGGCATCATTTTCTTGCTTATCTTTTAATGCATTATGAGTCAATACTGTGGGCAGCATGGTGGATTAGTGGTTAGCGCTGTTGCCTCACAGCAAGAAGGTCATGGTTTTGATTCCCACCTGTGGCCTTTCTATGTGGAGTTTGCATGTTCTCCCCGTGTTTGTGTGGGTTCTATCTGGGTCCTCTGGCTTCCTCCTGCATCCAAAGACATACAGGTTAGGTGGACTGGAAACTTTAAGTTGTCCGTAGGTGTGCGTGCGGGTGTGAATGTGTTTGTTTGTCTATATGTGGCCCTGCGACACATTGGCGTCCTGTCCAGGGTGTACTCCGCCTCACGCCCTACGACTGCTGGGATAGGCTCCAGCCCCCAGTGACCCTTAATTGGAGAAAGCGGTTGAAGATGAGTGAGTGAGTGAGTCAATACTGCTCTTTGAAAGATAAAAGGTTAAAATAAGCCCAGATAAACAAACCACGCTGTGCTGGCCAGGAGACATTTTACAAATTTATTTCATTTTTCTAGGTTAGAGCTAATCAATTCTTGTTTACATCAATACTGACTGTACAACTCCAGAAAACAGAAAAAAAAAAAAATCAAAGAGAAAATGTTTGGAGGTTAAAACAGGTTCATGTGGGAAGATACGCGATCAATTCTACTTCAGTACTGTAAGCACTGAATAAACTACTTCTCTCAACCTTGGTGGTATTTTTTAATGAAACAAAATAAGTGGATAGAGTTTAATAGTCATTAAATTTAGTTGAGTTTTTCCATGGACAAAGTGTACATATTCTGTACACTATTTTTCTCTTGCATCACCAGTTATACACTGTAATGATGACATGGTGTAGAGGCAGATTTTCTTAAAAAGAATGTGAAACTTTAGCTGTAGTTTGCCAGAAGACACATGTGAAATCCAGGCCTAAATTTGATCGATTTTCCTGTTTTACAAACCTTTTTTTACTCCACTCCAAGATGACACTGTGAATGGGGATACAATATTCTAATGATGAAACATTCCCAGTTTCTCCATGCACATCCGCAGACACCAATACTAATTTCAGCTTTCCCTCACTAGTCCACTTCCAGAATGGTCACTCAGTTTTTGAGAAGTGCCTACAAGACCCAGATTTACCACACAGTACCATATTGCTTGTATTTCTAAGTGATTGATGTAAATAAAGTCCAAGACTTAGTTAGTGAAGCATTCAAGCTAAAGGGCCAGAGCAAAATACTATGCTCCACTGGTGGCCCAAGAAAATTGTTTTGTGTCACAATAGCTTTTGGCATCTTGTGAATGACATGAAGTTACATGATTATCCACTGGCTGCTTGAAGCCAAAGAAAAACCAACAGAGTATATTGTATTATTGATATCTTCCAGCAAAAAGTTTACAAAAAGTTTTATCCCCCATTTAGTTGGCTTGTCCTTCATACGAGGTCTGTTAGAAAAGTATCGAACCTTTGTATTTTTTTCAAAAACCTGATGGATTTGAATCACGTGTGCTTGCATGAGCAAACCTTGAACCTTCATGCGCATGCGTGAGTTTTTTCACGCCTGTCGATTGCGTCATTTGCTGGTAAGCAGCCTTTGTGTGCGGATGGGTGTAGTCTCTCGTCGTTTTTTTCTTTGCAAGGAAATGGCGGAACAACTGGAGCAGCACGACTGAATCAAATTTTGCCAGAAACTGGGCCACAGCCAGGTGGAAACCATTCGGATTATTCAGACGGCTTTCGGTGACGATCCTATGGGCATCACACAGATTAAGGAGCGGTACAACCGGTTTAAAGACGGCCGCACAACGGTGGAGAGCGAGCCGCGCTCCGGTCGGCCATCAACATGCTGAAATGACCAGATCATTTCCAAAGTGAACGCTGTGGTGATGTGGGGCCGTCGTGTGATTATCCGAGAAATTGCGGAAGAGGTGGACATCAGCACTTTTTCAGCACATTCCACTGTGACAGAAGATTTTGCCATGAAAACAGTGGCGGCGAAATTCATCGGCACGAAGCTGATGGCGCAGCAACAGCGCCTCCGTGTTGAAGTCTCACAGGACATGTTGTGGCATGTCCACCTCGTCCACACTTTCTCAGAGATTCACACGACTGAAAAGCCACCGAAAGCCGTCTGAATCTTCCGAATGGTGCAAGAGCTAGCTTGGTAACATCTAAATGCAATGTCTTGGAGAGATATTATCTGGTTACAAAAACAGGGGTTTTGTAACCAGTTTAAAGTGTTTTATTCTCACAAACCCTTAAAAAATACAACAGAAAAATATAGCAAACATATTCGCCCGAGATTTGGATCATGACCGAAAGAACGAGATTGCGGGTAAAGAAATCCATGGGGCAGGAGGTCTGACAGAAGGTGTGGGGATCCTCTTACTGAATGGAGTACAGCCACATAGTGCGATGAAACCATGGTACAAACATGAGCCAAACATTATTGGCTCAACTTTTATTATTGGCCTGCCTTTGGTGAGCCATTATAGAGTATCAGAGTCCGTACAAAGTAATGGTAACCTCCAGGGAATGTCTTAGTATATCAATTTTGCATGGATTGCTCTCTGTATCAAGTTGTAATACTACTTCTAATCCATTTTTTTTAATCTTCCACTCTTGTGCACATATGTTTTTGTGCAAGTGGGCATTCGTGCAGTGCGATATAACCTGTGACATTGGCTGTTACAGAGATAGGAGCTGGTTGGTTGGTGTGTCACTACCACAAAACATGACAGATGTGTTTAGGCAGAGGAGTGGCGGACCTGCCACACTACATTAGGCTCAGCCAGTCAGACAGCACAGTGCTGGGTATTCCCACACAGGGAGTACAATCATGGACATAATAATGGTCTGTCCAGAGTGAGGATCAGATGTCTGAGCTGGCCTGAGAGACAGCTGCAAAGAGAGCTGTAACTCAAGTCTTCCCATGTATCAGCGCTGATGTTGACACAGAGGAACACTCGCTTAATGGGCTGCTGAATTTTTTACAGCAGAATCTAGTTGTCTTACTGCAAATTAGCAGATGATGAGCTGATCAAAGACATGCTCATTATCATTCCATCATTCAGAGACTTTTTTTTTTTCAAAATCCCGATTAATTGTTAATTCATCACAAAAGGGGTCGTGCACACAGGTTTGGGAGAACTGACAGATCCGACAGGTATCCCAACACAGCTTTTCATGCTCACTTCTCATCTTCTGCTCAGGCTGTCTAAAAACCAATCAGCAAACTACAAGATAACCAATTGATGAAAATCTCTCAGCTCTTGGGGAGAATAATAATAATAAAAAAGACAAATATAGGGAGATAGTTGTTATGCTTATGGTGAAACAACTCATTTCCCAACACCGCAATAAAAAAAAAGATTTGAAGACATAATAAAGACATGTCTTTACAATAATCAGGTTGCCTGTTGTCACATGTACCGCACTGATCAATGTCTCAAACCACAAATTCAGCTCAGCACAATCCTAACACCAGTCCACAGACAAGACTTTGTGAGCCACCTTGGGGATATTGGGTCTTTGATTACCATGAAATTAACTTGTAAAAAACATAATGAGCACATGTCCCTAAAATGAGTGAAGGGAAAACCTCAAGACTTCACAAGGAGCAATATCAAAAATTTTGATGACCAAAAACTTATTTAATTATCATGGAGCAATTAATCCTGGACAAATTTTAAATTAGGCACAATACTACTATTACATTGCCATATCCAAATTAATTTCAGCTCCATTTACACATGTACACAGATCTAGACTGGAGCAGCAATATATGAGAATATGTGCAAAATGGAATGCAAGCTCATTCCCTGTTAGATACTACATGTCCAAAATGCATTGCTAAACTGCTGGCAATTAAAGTACACCATTACTGTTATTAGTAGCAGCAAGAACTTCATTCTGTCCTGTTAGCAGGATTAGTCAAAAAGCTTTCAGGTGCTTGACATGAAACATGGTAAAATTCATTCATTTATTCATTTTCTGACACTTATTTGGGTCTGGGTTGGGGTGCCAGACAAAGCAACCCATCCCACACTTCCCTGTCCTAGGCCAAATCCTTTAAGGGAGTATACCAAAACATTCCCAAGCCAGCTGGGATGATCACATAACCCCTCCACCATGCAGGGGGGTTTACCCGGGGCCTCCTCCTAGTTCGAAGACTTCCCTAGCGAGACAATCACAGGGCATCCTCACAGGATCTTAGTTTCTCTCACTAACCGCTTGTTTGATACAAAGTTATTCCAGTGGTAACCAAGAATCCTCTGAAGGCATCTAGTACCAAAGTCATCCAGTTGTCATGTTAGGTCCATATTTAGTGTCCAAGTCTCACAACCATATAGCAAAACAGGCAGCACCAGGACCCTAAAGACTTCGGCCTTTGTTCACCTGCAAATATATCGACATCACCAAACACCTCTGTCCAGCAACCTCAAGACTCCATAAACTCCTCCCAGGCACCTCTCAATGTCACAGCCCAATAACCCAGAGACATGAATGCCATTCTGATCAAATGTACTTATTTATTTATTTTTGGCATATTGCCCAGCCATAATTTGGTCTACATATATTCTAAACCTTCAGTCTTTAAATTTTGAAAGCAGAGCTGTGAATATTCTGTTTACTCATATCCCAATGTGATAGCATGGTACGTTCAGTGACACAGCTGGTTGTTTTTAATTTCCAAATGCAGTATCAGACCACATTCAATGAATATCTCCTCATTTTCGACCAAATTATTTATGCCAACACTAACCCAATTAAATGCAGTAGTACAAATCATGGGCGGGTGATGCTCTATGCACCATTTTGCCTTCTTGTTATTGTCTGATGTAGCCCAGAAGACCTGTCTTACAGATCTGAATCAGCCCTGGCTGCACAGTATATATCTTCCTCTCGCCTGGTTTCATATCTGTAGGACTTTGGACATATCAGCCCTGGGGGAGCATCTGTGGACTGCAGCTGCTGTCAACTCAACTGTGGTCACAGCAGAGGTCAGTGTTATTTTGGCCTCTGGCTAAAGCACGGGTCCTGTCATTTAATACCACAAACAGAGGTCTCTCTTTCACTCTCACGTATACTATTTCACCCAAAACCCTTTGTACAAATCTTCACACATGCAGACTGTAACTGCGTTAGTACTTACATATTGTACACACAAACACAGTGTTGCACATTATTAGTTGGGCTCTAAACTGTCTCATATGCCTCTATAGCACCTTCTTGCCAATAAAATTTCTAAATAAATGAGATGCTCATTAATGAATCACCAACACCTTGAGGCTCTTTGTTTGTATTAGTCAATAACCTCGGTCCACCTCACTACCAATTAATCACACTAAGTATAGATGCATGATATAAGAGCCAGCTATGATAAGCATAATCAGTGCCGGCATGAGTGCCAGGGTCAGCTGTGTAAGTGTGTTTGAATGTGACACAGGACGTCAAAGCCCATCCACTGCTCCCATCCTAAGATATGCGAGTGCACCCATGTCAGTCAAGTATCCTGATGAAGTTTCCACAAATAGGATGCCCATCGAAAGTCTGTTCAGTGCTTACTCACTAAATTGTCAGTTGGCACATTTCATTTCCTCCACTGCAGGAACAAATGGTCATAATGACAGCATGCATGCCGGACTGTAGCCTGAGAGTTGTTTTGACTTCATACCCAAAACTCAGAGTGAATTCGACACTCAATGCAGCAGTACAGGTGTGACATTTCCCAAAAAAGGGCTAATTCACACGCTATTCACAAGCTTGAGTTATAGGGTGGAGGCTAAAAATAATCTGAGGATTATAGGTTGAAGCTGTTTCACAATAAAACCTCTCCTGAGCCTGAGTCATTTACTGCTCACTAATTGGCTACAGGACCTTCTCACCTCCTTCACTGAATGTTTTGACAGAGTGAGGGGAAAAAACAGCCAGCAGCACTGAAAGGCTTTCTGTTTTTTATTTTATTTATTTATTTATTTTTTTGTATCCCCTTTAATTGTTGAGTCACTTTCTGGTCTTAAAATGCAGCATTAAAAAGTTACAATTACAAGCACTCATGCAATCTTTGAACAAACATTTCATAATTATTTATAAGTACATTATAAGCAAATGTGTGTCTGGGTTTCAGGGTTAAACCCCTGGAATATTTGTCACATGGTGAAAGCAGAAAAATAATGATAATTAAAAAAAATATGTTGTTATAAATGGGCAACGCGGTGGCTTAGTGGTTAGCATTGTTGCCTCACAGTGAGAAGGTTGTGGGTTCAATTCCCATGGCCTTTCTGTGTGGAGTTTGCATGTTCTCCCCGTGTTTGCATGGGTTTCCTCTGGGTGCTCCGGTTTCCTCCCACATCCAAAGACATGCGGGTTAGGTGGATTGGAGTCTTTAAATTTTCCGTAGGTGTGTGTGTGGGTGTGTCTGTGCTTGTTTGTCTGTTTGTGGCCCTGTGACAGACTAGCATCCTGTCCTGGGTGTACCCCGCCTTGCGCTCTATGACTGCTGGGATAGGCTCCAGCCCCCCGCGACCCTTAATTGGACTAAGCGGTAGAAGATGAATGAATGAATGTTGTTATAAATTATGTTCTACAGTATTTGTACTGTATTTGCATTTTCTACCTCTTAACTTTTTTCTTATTTTCAAACTTTAATTCAAATGAAGCAGTTCTTACAGATACTGAACCAGTGCATGTGAACATGCCCTCCCCCATCATGTGAATGCATTCAGATGAGTTGTCCAATTGTATTTACTCTGAAAGTCACAACCCCCCTCACACGGTAATTGTGAGGGGTGGGGGGGATATGGATGTGGGGGAGCCAAGTAGATGAGGCCTGCTCCATCGGCCTCTACCCTCTATGCCTGTAGTTCACGAATTCCATGATTAAAATATCCAACAAAATTACATTCAACAGCCCTGTGACACACTGGCAGCCTGTCCTGTCCACACCCCCCCATCCCAACTGAGCAGGCTGAGAAAATGAATGAATGAATGAAGGAACTGCATTAAATATACAGTGCAAGGGAGAGTGGAGTGAACAGCAGGGGCTAAGAGTGGGGGCTGATGACAAACCCTGTATGGCCTGGGCTCGCAGATGCCATCCTGGTTCATCTGCCCTAACCCCACACCAGAGGTGTCAAATCCAGCTTCAGAAAGTAAAAGTCCAGTCACATATTTGTTCCATCTCCCCAATAAACCAGCTGATTGTAATTAGTTCAGTTCTTCAGGCAGGTGGATGAGCTAATTATTGAGATCACCTGTTTTAGGTGCACAGGTAGAAGCAACACATGGGAGGGTTTGTACTTTCTGAAACTGGATTTGAACCAGGCTCAGGGAGGGGCAGTCTTCTGCTGGGACTGGCTGGGGCTGAGGGGAGAGAATCAGGAAAAAGACATGCTGTGGAGGGGAGCAGAGATCAATCACTAATGATTAAATGCAGAGTGGTGCATACAGAGCAAAAAGAGAAAGAAACACTCAGTGCATCATGGGAACCCCCCAGATCGACCCCCTAATCACAGTATTGAGTAGGGACAAGTGTTTTTGAGGAACATTATTCACAAATGTGGCCAAATTTGGAACTGCTTGCACAGCTTGTCCTGAAAGAAAAAATAAGATAATATATATATATATAAAAAAAAGTATGAACCTGTTATTTGGACTCAGTTACTTGTGATTGCAACTAAGAAACGATTCCATCAGTGAAATGAAAAAATTGTATACAAATGCAAAGTAAGACCATATAAAATCACCATCAAAATAAGTTCAAAGGTCACAACCAGATATTTATGGAAAGCAAACTACTGCTGTTGGTTTTGCAAATGGGAGGCCAAACGGCAAATTTATACTTTTTTTTTCAAGTAGACCTTGTCTGTCAAAAGTAATCTATACTTCTGTCAGGGTGGCAAAAAAACCCAAAACAAAACAAAAGATAGCACCTCTCACTTTGCCAGCAACACATTCCTCTCATGTTCTTGTTAATCTGCTGCATCCAGGCATCAGCTGAAAATGTATACAGGAGACGACATATTGTGGTGTTCAAGGGAATAGTCAGTCCTTTAAAGTATGGTTAGAAGATTCAATAAAGATATGCTGTGTCATATTAGAGAAGCAGCAAGTAGAGTGATTGTAGGTTTTCAGTTTAAAGAATACCTGGAGCTGCTTTGATAAAGCTCCTTTCATGCAGAAGATGTGTTAAATCCGTGTGCTGAATGTGAGTTCAACCTGTATTCTGAGGGGCTCCTTGTTTGCAAGTCTACCACAGCATTTTCACATACTTTGCAATTATCACATGTGAATGGAACCTAACGTATTCAGTCTGAATGTAAACTGATTTTAATTATAACCTACATCCTCATTCACTGCAGTGGCAACAGCATAGGGTTTGTACACCAGTATGTACTGTAGATTGTTGTATGGCTGGGGTGCCTGGCTGCCTTTTTGTTTCTGTCTTTTGTTTTTCCTTCCAGGTGGCTTGCATTTGGAACTGAGTGGCTGTGTTGCTGAGTTTATCAGGACCTCACCCTGATCACCTGAGGCTGATCACCTGCGGCTCATCAGGACTCACAGCTGTGGTGCATCTGCATGGATTGGAACATGGTGGCATTTAAGACTGGAGTGCACAGTGTGTATTTGCCAGAGACTCGACCTTGTGACCAGACGGGTGAGATCGTCGTCTCGGGAGCCATCTCATCATCAGTGGATGCAGAGAACGTCCAGGTTTGATGCACGGTCTGTGAAAGAGGAGGGGGTGAGGTCTCACGCTCGTCAGCACACTTCCTGAGGTACGTTAGATTTTGTGACTAACATTTATACAGTCAGTAAATGTGGTGTCCCTCACACCTTTTTATATTGAGCTGTACGTTAGTCATGTATCGACTTCCCCTGCAGTGGAGTTTTGTGAACTGGATGTTCCATGCCTGCAGGTTGGGAAGTTGATTAGTAATCAAGCCAGGAAGTGTTTGCTGTTTGTACACTTTTAAGTGTTCTCTCTGTGTGTAGAGTGTGGACTCACATAATGGTTCCTTCTTTCACAGACTCGGTTTGTTGCGGCCACCTGGGGGGTGTCGGCGGGGTCCTTGGGTCCGAACAGCTTCTGGCTCCGGACCGTTAGCGCTGCTGGGAGCGCACCACGCCAGACCGCACTTTGTTCTTTATGTATCACTGTTATGTATTAAATTCAGTTAGCCTTTGTACCGTGCTCTGCTTATTTCATACTGGGTCTTTCAAACGCTGGTCGGTTCTCCGAGCTGCGTCCGACACATAACATAGATGACTGTGTTTGCAGGTGAGTGAGTGAGGAGGTTCATCCATCTCGGCAAGCTTGTATACGAAAAAAACAAATCAAACAAAAAAAAATGCTCATAATGACAACCAGCTGCTTAAACTTGCCTGGATAAGCTGATATTTACTTACCTGCAACAGTGTTTTTCTGTTTGTTTGTCTGTTAGCAAGATAACTCAAAAAGTAATGAATGGATTTTTTTGATGAAATTTCATAAGCAGATAGATTGTGTTCCACACACACAAAAAATAAAATTATTCAGTTTTTACAGAAGTGCACTGCATTCACTGGATTTTGAAATGAGGATCCTCTGGTCTGAAGCCCAATGCTTAACCACTGGACCACCACCTCCCACCACCTCCTCATGTTTGTTCAAAATGAAGATGGTATTAATATTAGTATGTCAACACTGCACAGGCATCTTGATTCATTGGGATTGTTCAGGCGGAAAGCCCAGTCTGACCTGCTGGATGTCACACTCTTTCTGCAGGAGCAGTTGAACCAATACATGATGCTTCATGGATACATATGCATGCATTTCAAATGCATGTTCAGTATGTGGTTCTAAGTGAAGCAGTGGTCAATGTGGCACCTTTCCTGATCTCCTAATTATGGGATCTTTTCTTGTAATTACAAGATATGGTGTCTATTTTTTTTAATCCAATGAATGCAATGGACTTCAATAAATTTTGTAGGTGACCGGATAATATATTCTGAAACTGAGATCAAGAAGAATGGTTGTCACATAGCGACATGTAACTCAAACATGACTTGATGTCAATGAAATTTGGTGAGCAGATGTATAATGTCATACAAAATTAGGAATTTTATTTATATTTTATATATTTTAGATCCATGACACTATGGACGTTTTAAACATTCAGGTACATGTGGCTGCTCTCTGTGCTTTGTATGTAATATCCTATAGATGTGTGCTACCTGCAGGAGCAGTGTTCACCTTCATGTGGCATGTGGAGAAAAACATATCTGTTACATCTCAAAATACAGGTGAAAATATACAAGAAAAAAAAAATTAAAACAGAAATTATAAACAATGTGTAGAACATGTCAATGGATCATCCAAAAATCTTGAACTCAGCCAAGAACTCATGTGTGGGATGAACTACTTGGTCTTCCGCCACCGTGAACCAGACACGGATAAACGGCAGATAATGAATACATTTTAAGATCTTAATTTACAAGTACTGTAAGAATAAACACATGTATATAAATTATATAAGGTGTAGTATTTTATTCTGGTAAACTTGCAAAGACACATATGCATTAGCATTAGAATAACCCATTTGCTGTAACACACAAGAAACTGAAAGTTACAGTACATACATGTTTTTTTCCTACAGACTTGGTAGACGAAACAGAAACATATTATTTTATAACAGCAGGCAGGCTAGTCCAGAAAAAATGGGCTCAGTAAGAAAAGCCCTGTGAACTGCTGTCTTCTTTTTCACATTTGGGACATGACATATTACGACAGGTAAACTCAGTCATAATATGATGAACACAAGTTCACTTGATAAGACATATTCAAAACATGTCATGAGACTGAGTATGTCACATCATCATGCTGGTCTGACTCAGGAGAGGAAACTCAAATCCCCAGATATGCCTCACATCTGGATTCTGAAAATGACTGTATATTGACATAGCAGGACTTTTTTCATCAGCTGCCATTCTAATTTTGTATTTTATTCACATATAGCACCCAGCATGCATGGAACACAGTGTGTGGCTAATGGAGAATGCTGCCTGAAGGTGTGTTTAGGCCCTCTGGCCCTATTCTACTCTGGAGAAAAATGGCCCCAAGTAGCAAGAGAATTAAAAGCCAGCACTGTCAATTTTCATTATTAGGCATCAGGTGCAGTGCCAGGTCTAGCCGTCACGCTCAGCTGCTCTCCACCACCCTCAGAGCCTTTTAACCCTAATTGACAGTCTCCAAAGAGAGAACAAGCCGTGAAGAGCAAAGAACATTGAAGCTGTATGGATAGAAATAATATGGTGGATTGGTGGAAGCCCCACTCTGACAATCTAAATCAGGTGTGCTGTCATTTGCAACAAATTAAGCAAAAATGATGGTGCAAATGCTAGAATTTAAACATTAGCACTGTTTCTGTTTGCTGCTTAACATGGTGTCACAGTGACCCCGTCATTCTGGTTGATTGATTTCTGCCTTGTTCGCTGTCCAAGATCTTGCCTGGAAGGGCAGCGGCTGTTTGGGCTATGCTTGGAGAACAATGATGGAAAGCAAAGGTGACAAGGCATCATTTGAATCAGGGGGGATCTTCCTCTGAAATCCAGGCAGGAGCAGAAGAGCTGTGTGGTAGCAATGATGAGTTTTGGTAGTCATGTTGGTAAGTAAATTGATTGAGTCATTTGTTTTCTATAGCTGCGATCCTTTCCCAGTGGTGATTGGGGAAGAGGCAGGGTACATTCTGTACAGGCCGGTGTAGTAGCTTGCTCTGCATTGTGTTGTGATTTGATTCTTCCCACTCACTTTCCTCAGGACACGAAATCACAATCTCCATCATGAGAGGTGAACACTTTGACCAGTCAGTCAAAACCCAGGCTCTGGCCTGAGTGGCCAGACTCAGTGACCAGAGTATCTTTTAGCTGTTGAGTGAGGTGAGTGAGGCCTATTGACTACCATATGCACAGTGACTCCTGCTGGCCTCTGTCACACCAGCACTACAATGGATGGCCACATATCAACGGACATACACACTCACACACACCAATTGTCAATTCACTAATTCACCTAATCTGCATGTCTTTGGAAGTGGGATGAAGCAGGAGCACACAAAGGTGAGAACTTGAAAACTCCACACAGAAATGACCATGTGAGAAGCAAACCTGGGACCTTCTCGTTGGGAGCCAACAGTACTAACTACTACTAAGCCACTGTGCTACCCTTGGTTAGTAAAACATATGTAAAAGTAATGCACAGAAAATTGCAAATATTCATGCATATTTTTCAGCTGAATTTGCAGTGATGATGTCACTAATAATATGGCGGATCATCTGTGTGGAAAAAGGGGAAAAAAGTTGTTTTATTTTTAGAGAACCCTAATATTACCATAACCAACAGAAATGCACAATATGATGCTAAATGCTCACTGTAAAATGTGTGTTGTGTATGTTCTTGAGCATTTGTAGGAATATGCATGAAATAATGCCCTTAAATTTTCATATGAACTAATGTGGAACGCAAAAAAGTATGTTGGAGAGATCCATCCATCCATCCATCCATCCATCCATCCATCCATCCATCCATCCATCCATCCATCCATCCATCCATCCATCCATCCATCCATCCATCCATCCATCCAGGGATGGGATGAGTGGGGTAATGAAAGTTGTTTGCAATTGAGCATGCCTTTGGGTTAGGGGATCATCATGTGGTCAATAAAAAAGTAGTCCATTTTCCAAGGACTCTGCTCTTCAACTCTTGCCCATCTTTGAACCATCAGTCATTGTGATCAGTGGACTTACATGATTGCTTTGCTGCAATCTTTGACAATTATTTTTTGTGCTTTTGTTTTACTTCAATATGATGCATTTTCTAATATGGCCCACTGAGTGTGGTCTGCTTGAAGTGCCTTCCAGAATCACCTGAGGGAGTTTTTTTTTTCTTCTTCTTACAACTGTAGCCAATATACTTTCTTAGGGATTGGGTAAGATTCAACATTACACCAGTGTTGCTCCTTGTGGTGATGGATGCTGTGATTTTTGTATTGTATAAATACATTGAAATTCATTCATTTTCTTCTGGAAACACAAAGCAAAATCTGGATTTTGTTCAAAAAGTAAAAGGGCAACAATATAGCCCTACACAAGTAAAATGCTAAAATACTCTCCTTCACCTTGTACCTCTGATTAGCTGGGATAATAGTCAGTGTTTCACTCTGTGTCTCCCAAATCGATGAATGCTTTTATGTGCTAAACACTGCTTCAAATTCACCGGTGAACAAGCTGACTCATAAGCTGTTTAACCACCCCGGCTGCTCCTCTCTCCTCCCCGCCGTTAAATGCTAAACCGAGCGAGCCCCACTAATCAGTGGAAAGAGGCGACTAAAGCTACTGTTAATCCATTCTGGAATTACGGGGGAGAACAAATTAAGAAACTTCAACTCATTAGCTGAGCTTTAATTCGCCACCCCTCCTGGAGTAATCCCTAAACTCAGCCTCTCCAGTTAATTATACTGAGGCCGCGCATGAGAGGAGCGACACTGTGTACCTGTTATGCTCTACCTGCTGTTTGTACTTCGTAAGGCAGGCTAGGAAACATCAATACCACCCGCGTATCCCTCAGTGAGAATCAACTAATGCTAATTATTCTTCAGCCGTCAAGAGAACAAAACTTCTCAACAATCTCAGTGATTTATTTATTCAAGGGTGTGGGTAGGGTGCACCTTTAGGAGCTGCCTTTTTTGTATTTGCACTGCAGGACATGAAAGCAAACTACAGTACATCATGAAAGTATAAACATCTTTGATCAAAAACATGCACCAACTTCTTTTCTTCAAGCAGCCTAAGAGGAGATTGTGAGCACCACCCCCCACCCCCCATGTGTGCATGTGAGATATTTTATGTTGCCGCTGTGCTGAGAGGAGGCAACACCGGAGGAATCAAAAGACTTTTCTTCTGACAAAAGTCACCTCCGTTGAGCTACAAACAGAATGATTCAGGAAGAAGCATTTTCTGTCAAATCTACATGGAGTGAAGTGCACATATCAGAACTCAGAGATACTTCACCAACAAATTTTAGTTTGTGGATATCAAATTCTATATGGAATATTGTTAGATGAACATTATTATTCATTACAATCTCGCACTTTTTGTCGTTTTGGAATCTTGCACCTGCACATTTGCACATTTTTTTTCCTGCTGCCACCTCAATACTATCGAATATTGAGATGTTAACTAGACCAATCTCACATAGTTTTTAATTTTTTTTGTTTGTTTGTTTTTTATGGTACGGTCCGGAAATGACATAGATTTGTGCGACACAGTCACCCATCACTGGCTAATTTTAACTGTAACCCTAATCCCAAATCCCACCCCCACCCCCATCCCCCAGCCCCATGTCACACTAAATTTTGCAATACCATCAACATATTTTTTTCCGAATGCCATCACAAAAATTTTCTATATTTCGTCTATCACAAATTATGCCATTACAAACTTAGCGTGAGCTCATTTTGACTTTTGCATGTGAACACTAGATGTTTCAGAAAAGATGAGGATCATGAAGACGGGATGATCAACACATGCTCTGGCCTTAAGTCCAGCAGAAAGAGAATCATTGCAAAAAAAAAAAAGGACCTGCATTTAAAAAGCAAGAAAAAACTAATGAGACCAAGAGAGTGAGAGTACGACAATGAACCAGTGCGAGTAAGTGATACTGATTTTACTGACTGTCATTTTGGTCCTGTGATTTTTTTCTTCCAATAAGACACAGTAAAACAACCCAGTTTCACACACAAGTTCTCACATTTTGCCACAAATGTCTCATTTTGACAGACTGTCATTATTGATGAGTGTGGTACCCCCATTGCATCACTGTTTGATGCGCGGGGAAACGTTATCCCTAACCTTAACCCTAACAGGACCATAACCAAAACAGATGACTGTTCCCTGCATATATTTTCCAGCAGATAGTTTCACATGCTGTCAATGTCAAATGACACAGCTGTCAAGATACGTGTCCCCCACCAGTCAAGGAGCTACCTAACTCATCAAAACATGATGGAAAGTCACACTGACCAAGTGTAAAAATGTGATGTGTTGGGAGTGGAAATATGAAAAATAAAAAGTGGTCCATCTTTGCTGTATGTGTAAGACTGTGACAGCGTTCCTTTCTTTATGCCCCTGTCACACATAGCCAGAATCACGAAGAATGGCGTCAGAATGATGAATTGGTGCACATCCAAAAAGTGTCAGATTTCAGTTCCACAATGTTCTGACAGTCATCTGTGGAAATCCACACAGTTGGTCAAAATCGGCCCACGGTCCCAAGTGTGATGCACATGTTCAAAACCCTCCGGCTGCCGTCGAGGTGCGACACCCACCTATCCGATTGTGGTCTGAGCGCCATCTGACCGCAATTTACATATTCTGAAGGCGGCATAAACAGGATCCAAAACGCATATGAGGGAACCTCGAGATGGATCAGGCATGGCAAAGCCTGCCGACATGACATGCATGTGCAACTTATCCACTTATAATGTCCACCTTCACTGCACCCCCCCCCCCCAAAAAAAAAAAAAACGCAAAGGAACCGTTGATATGTATGTGGCACACAGCCATCCATGTGTAGGGGATGTGAACACTGCTCGAACAAACGGAAAGCACCGTGTTTACTGCAGGTCAATGTGTCGCACAGCAAATGGCGCTGCAGATCTGGACAGGCTATTATATCCATAATAGACCTTACAGTACAGATAATATTCCTCCCATGGGCAATGTAAATAATGTGAATATTGTCTCCATCATAAATGTATATAACACGGGCAGCTGCACCTCTCTGTGGTGCGCACTAATGCGTCATTGCACACGTCAGGCTTGCAGCTGAACATATCTCACCGCTGTAATATATGATCAACTTCTAACTCTGTAGGAGATATGTCATGGAACTGTTATGGCAGGCCATGACAGCATTAATAAACATGAATCTCACCTCCTACAGCGGTCCATCAGTGTTTCACAGTGCGGACATGGAGCTGGACCGCAGCCTGTGTTTAAAATCCTGTCACCCAAAATACAAAAAAATAAATCCAATGTGATAATTCGACCATCGTGGTGTCCAGACCTGCGTTGTGCTGCTGAAGTAAGCAAACAAGACAAAAGAAATTAAAGACTCCATCTGATGCAGGGGACAGCATGGCATACTACCAGCAAACTTTCCGTGAAGCTGTCCAGCTCATGCAGCATTATGCATACACACACACACACACACACGGCTGAGTGATAATTGCAGCTCCATGTGTGTGCGCGGAGTGCACGTGCGCCACGTGCGAGTGAAGAACAGCGCTCCAGTCCCGTGTTTGCTATCCAAACGTTTGGACATCGGGCAGTCTGCAACACCTTTAATGGCATTGTGCAGGTGTGCACGAGATAATCCAGATGCATTCTGATATGGCCGACCATGCCTCTTTTCCTCCTGACTGAATCAGATTATGGCAATATTTGCTGTGTCGGGCATGGTTCCTGCACATTCTTGTTATGTGTGACTGGGCTTTAATATACAAATTGATCATATATTATGTACAGCAGGTAGCACAAACCTGTCTGTGTCTCTGGAAAAGACACTTCATCAGCTTTGTCCAAGTTTTCTTTTTTAAATACGCGCTTTTGCTGGGGAATTAACCTGTTTTGGACTGGTGAGCCTCCCTTGTCGTAGACACTCATTGGCTTCATACTGGGAATTAAGCACCAGTAACAAACAGTGTCAGGGGCCTCAGGGCCTAGGCAGAGCTTGCGTCTTCTTCTTGTTCTTTGTTTATCAAAACAGCACAGTTCTTGTATGCTTGTAAATTAATGCTTGCAAATATAAAGTGTAGTCTTTTACTGATATATTAACAAAGGAACAAATAAAGACCACATTTAGAAGCACTATCTTTCACATGCTGCAAAGCAAGAGATATTACTAGTTTCCAACCAATGCAGTTGCCAATTTTAATCCCAATGCCTCCATTCATTTAAACAATAAGTGCACTTGCGTTCATTTGGTCTTAAAATGAGGCATGATCGGAGTTTTTTCCAGCAATTTATATGGTCCAATATTCAGATACATCTTACCTGGGTGGGTCCATGAAGTGTATATACTCTTTAAATTAATAAAACATTAAAAACTAATGGAAAAAAAATATCTCTGGCTTGTAAATACAACCCCAATTGCAATGAAGTTTGGACGTTGTGTAAAATGTAAATAAAAACAGAATACAATGATTTGCAAATCCTCTTTAACCTATATTCATTTTGAATACACCACAAAGACAAGATATTTAATGGTCAAATTGATAAACTTTATTGTTTTTGTGCATATATTTGCTTATTTTGAAATGGATGCCTGCAACACATTTCAAAAAAGCTGGGACAGTGGTATGTTTACCACTGTGTTACATCACCTTTCCTTCTAACAACACTCAATAAGCATTTGGGAACTGAGGACACTAATTGTTGAAGCTTTGTAGGTAGAATTCTTTCTCATTCTTGCTTGATGTACGACTTCAGTTGTTCAACAGTCCAGCGTCTCCGTTGTTGTATTTTGCGCTTCATAATGCACCACACATTTTCAATGGGTGACAGGTCTGGACTGCAGGCAGGCCAGTCT
The DNA here is from genome assembly GCF_902500255.1 of Thalassophryne amazonica. Classification (NCBI taxonomy): domain Eukaryota; kingdom Metazoa; phylum Chordata; class Actinopteri; order Batrachoidiformes; family Batrachoididae; genus Thalassophryne; species Thalassophryne amazonica. Next base: position 65,531,778 of record NC_047106.1, on the reverse strand, counting down.
AGTACCTGCACTCTTTTACTATGAAGCCACACTGTTGTAACACGTGCAGAATGTGGCTTGGCATTGTCTTGCTGAAATAAGCAGGGACGTCCCTGAAAAAGACGTTGCTTGGATGGCAGCATGTGTTGCTCCAAAACCTGGATGCACCTTTCAGCATTGATGGTGCCACCACAGATGTGTAAGTTGCCCATGCCATGGGCACTTTGCACTGGTAACAATCTGGATGGTCTTTTTCCTCTTTTGGCCGGAGGAAACAACAGCCGTGATTTCCAAAAACAATTTGAAATGTGGACTCATCAGACCACAGCACACTTTTCCACTTTGTATCTGTCTATTTCAAATGAGCTCAGGCCCAGAGAAGGCGGCGGCGTTTCTGGATGTTGTTGATGTATGGCTTTCACTTTGCATGGTAGAGTTTTAACTTGCACTTGTAGATGTAGTGACAAACTGTGTTAACTGACAATGGTTTTCTGAAGTGTTCCTGAGCCCACGCAGTAAGATGCTTTACACAGTGATGTCAGTTTTTAATGCAGTGCCGCCTGAGGGATCGAAGGTCACGGGCATCCAATGTTGGTTTTCGGCCTTGCCGCTTACGTGTAGAAAGTTCTCCGGATTCTCTGAATCTTCTGATATATCATGGATTGTAGATGATGGAATCCCGAAATTCCTTGAAATTGAACGTTGAGAAACATATAAACTGTTGGACTATTGTTTTCACGCAGTTGTTCACAAAGTGGTGATCCTCGCCCCATCTTTGTTGTGAACGGCTGAGCCTTTTGGGGTGCTCCTTTAATGCCCAATCATGACACCCACCTATTTCCAATTAACCTGTTCACTTGTGGAATGTTTCAAAATATCTTCTTGAGCATTCATCAACTTTCTCTGTCTTTGTTGCCCCTGTCCCAGCTTTTTTGAAATGTGTTGCAGGCATCCATTTCAAAATGAGCAAATATTTGCACAAAAACAAAAAAAGTCTATCAGTTTGAACATTAAATATCTTGTCTTTGTGGTGTATTCAGTTTAATATAGGTTGAAGAGGATTTGCAAATCATTGTATTCTGTTTTTATTTACATTTCACACAACGCTCCAACATCATTGGAATTGGGGTTGTAAATGAACTGCATTTACAAAGTGCTTTTGCATCTGAATCAGCAGCTCAAAGCACTTTACTATGATACCTCATAGTCACCCACACTGATGTCAGGGTGATGTCATGGAAGGCACTCACTACAGACTAGTAACAACTTGGCGATTAAGCACATTACCTAAGGGCCTTTAGTGATTTTCCATCCTGACAGGGGTTTGAACTGAGTATGTGGTGGTCTCAAGCCCACCACTTAACCACTACACCATCACCTTCCTGACTTTACATACATTTTCTTCATTCCAGGGTTTACCAGTGTGGAACAGCAAGATGGAACTGGCCATAGTTAATGCTAAAAACAGCACAAATCTTGGGACATTGGAGGAACAGGACGTGTTGCCAGAACAAGGTGTTCAGCTGTTTCACCCCAGGGAGCTTTGGTGGATTAACACTGCTGCTGAAATAATCTTGTTTCATTCAATATATTTCATCAACAGACACCATCTCATGTCTCTCGCCTATTGAGTCCATCATCTAAATAGCAATTCACAATGCAATTCTGGGACAATGCATTCAATTACTTTTCAGTATTTGTGTAAGGATATAATGGTTATAAATAATAGATACTAGTATTTCAAACTCTATCCAGAAGTTGTTTCCGAATAGTTTTCATTCACCTTGCAAAGAGCTCATATACTTGTAATCCTAGGTCTTTGGTAACATGTTTATGTTTTTGGATATGTCAATGACAGTTCTCTTCCACCATACCTTTAGTCCAGAATTGCATAAAATACAGATTTCCTGACTTCTGCAGCCGTATATGAAGGTTAATGGCTTTTTCAGAATGCTGTACTAAGTGAAAGTACTGCACCTCACTGTATGTATAAAAATGCACTATAAAGAATGTTATATAATAATCCTGTCTATTTCATGAACATGTTAACGGCCAACCTACAGTTCAGGCACAATACTTTAATGTGCTGTCAGTCATCAGATACTGTGCAAGTTGACAGTGGTTGCTGTGGTCACTGGCACCTTCCATTAGGGATTTGAATGGCTTTCTGAGCTGTGCAAATGGATTCATATTTGAACTCTGTCATTACACGGGTGATAAGCCACCCATAAGAGAGGCTTTTGTATTTTCAAATATGGATAAGTGGCAGCAGCGGATCAAGCAGCAGCAGTGGATGGATAGATGGATGTAGGGAAATATGTGCTTTAAAACCACTTCATGTGGCTCTTATCTTACCCAGAGACCCATGGAGCGATTGTCATAATCACACAAAGCCCACCTGCAGGCTTAATATGGAGGCTGTGTAATACCTGGTTCTGATTTGTGTTTGTTGGTTGTGTGTTTTGCACAAGTGGTTTAGCCATTTGCACACCACCACCACAATAATTAACCCTGAATATTGTCACCATCAGACAGGATGGATAGTGTCACCGCCCCTCCCTCCCAGCGCATTAATTTGTGGTTCACCGGAGGTTACAGCTGGGAGCTTGCCATGGATCTCCCATCTGGCTAATGAGGCACAGCATGGCAGTGCTGGCGACTGGTAGAACAAAGGAACCTGAGTGAAGTATGTCACAGAACAGCACACACTGTTGCCAACCAACCCCTCAATAAAATGCTATTTGCCCCAAATGGCTTATCTAAGAGTGGTCATATTTTCATACTGTTCTAATCACAGACTGCATATATGCTGAAAAAAAACTCTCAGTGGCATCGCCTATAGATTCCTGAAGTGCTTATTTGAAGATCAAAAGGATAGTTCCAATTCTTACCATCTCGGCAATGATGGACTCCTCCAAGCTCTCGGCAAACCCATTAATGGCTAAAGCAGTAGAGTGTGGGTAAGACAGGTGTGAGCTGGATATGAAGAATGGGGCAGGGACATCCACCACATTCTCCCATCTAGAAGTTACAAATCCAGCTAAAATTAACAGGTCAACTTTAGTTGTGGAGAGTTATTAATGCAAAGTTTTTGCAAACCGGTCTTCATAATGGTTGGGTTGAAAATGGGTATTAAAAATTATAACTGGCATATTGTCTCAGTCACCATGGAGAAACAATGGCAATAATGTCACCGAGCTCTCAATACATGCTAACAAAAAATTTATTTCATACTGAAAATTTAATCAACAGAAAAACTGGAGCACCATCCTCTTAGCGAGTCCACTCACATAATTGATCGCTTAGCAAACCATACAATCTCAGATATTTGTAATAAAATGCTCAGATATGTCAAACATAGTCAAGACCACTGTAGCTGAAGAGTTACTTCAAGCAGTAGCATATGCGAGCAGGGTCTTGGATTCTGCTCTCCTGCAGACAGCTGTTTCTAAATGTCACGGCAACCCTAATTGTTCATACCCTTATGGCTTACAATAGCTTAATGTGATGAGTTATTAATATAAATCATTGCCATACAGATGTAATGAACAAAGAACCAATTTATAGTGACCCACATCTTATGGTTGTAAACATGTTTCTTTCTGCTACAAAGTTGGAGATTTTAATATGGTGTTTCAGCGGTTCAAGGCACTGCAAGATATGGCATTTCCACTTCAGCTTCATTTTTCAGCACAGAGATAAAGCAACAGCGTTCTTCATTGACAACAATGGAGTTCAACTAACATATCAGTAACCAGTAATATCGGCCAATATAAGCCTTTCATGAACATATCGGTATTTGCATTATTCTTCTGATATGAAAACTTTTAACAAATAAACAATGTGAAAAACCACTTTGGCTGTAAGAAAGAGTGTGATAATTAAATTTTTTCCAGCAGGAGGCACTCCAGCTGGATTGTTTACAGTGCTGTCAAACATGGCTGGGACCACCATCAGCCCTTGGTCACAGTGTGGACAAACAATGAATGGGTGTTACAGATTTGCATAGTTATTAATAACAAAATAAAAAAAAAACCTCCATCCAATTTTGTTGGTGTAGGTAAATCCAGAACAGAAAAATGAGAGTGACTGAGGCACTTTGATATAATGCAAAATGTACAACAAATGGGCGTTTCAATATTCAGTTCAAATGTACACAAAATCCACAATCTGCATCAGATCTCGATCTATCCTTGTCCTGTGATAAAGGATATCATTCTCCATGAAGGTCTCAAATGTGAAAGAAATTCAATCTTTTTTGACAGGAATTTTTTAAAATTTGTTCACAGTTAAAGATAGGGATGTTTCCAAGATTCTTCCTAACTTTGCCCATTAACCTATGACCTTGAAAATTGAATCAGGTCTTGCCTATAAGGATATGAATCTTCAGTAAAAAATTAATAATGATATATGAAAAATTGTGGGCTCCAGGGTTTTCACAAATAGAAAAACAGACAAACAAACAAACAGGAACAATAGCATAACCTCCTCCATCTTCATTGACAGAGGTAAATATGCTTCATCCAATTCAATTGGAAGCTGTCTTTTTCAAGTATCTGCAGGCACAAAATTACAGGAAAACACTGTAAATTAATCAGAACTGAAATCCTTTTGTTTTAGCCCTTAAATTTTCTGCATGTGAAAAATAAGCTTTTGTTCACTTTCGATGACGATTGTTCTGCAGTTTAATAGTTCATTGTGTGCTCCAGCGCCCAAAGGGATCGAAGCCCGGCGCTTCTGGACTCACATTCACCGCCAAACACCCCCCAGGTGGACACGACAAAACTGGACTCTGTGAAGGATAGAAGAGGTGAGGTAAGTCAACAGCTACAACTAATATCCTTCAAAGGCACACACTATCAGCAACACATTCAGGTCTGAATTTAAGCTTTATGTAAATGAGCAGCTTCTCACAACAGGTGGAGGATCATCTGTCCGCACGCCACGGCCGTGAGAAGCAAGCTGCACAACTCTCATCAATATTCACATATACTGCGTAACAAAATATCAAATTACTGTTAACACTTATTCAGACAATCAATCACCTCTGATGTGTGCTGACAGCATGTGTCCCTCACCCGTCCTCCTTCACAGGCACGATGTGTCAAACCCAGGCGCGGTCCTCAGCGTCTCACAAACGAACGTCACAAGGTCGAGTTCCCGGCAATTCTGCTTGAATCAATCATGGCTTAAATGCAGAACGCCATCTCATTATCTGCTTCAGCTGAAAGTCTTTAAGTTTGCACGTGAGCATCATCCACAGGTGCTGCAAATCATGCTGATGAGGGTGAAGGACTCTTCTGCCAGCACCTTCTCCACAGACAAAAACCCCAGTTTGCATACCACCTGGAGAGCAAAGAAAACAACACAAAAACATCCACCCAAACCCCCCAACACACAACAGTACCTTCTGATAATTTGTAGCTTCTTTTTAAGAAAATCCTCCTCTATACCACTTCGTCATGAAGATGGATAACTGGTGATACAAAATGCAAACCTTGCACTGTGCATAATTTCGCCAGTCACAGCCACATAAGCCTATAACATCTTCTGGGGTGTCTTGGTGGCTTTCCTCAGTTTTTGAGAACTGTCTGCTCCATGCAGATTTACAATAGAGTGCCAGACTGTTTGTATTTCTTCATAATTGATGTAAATAAAGTCTAAGACAATATGGCAGCTGTTCCATCAGAGAGCCTCGTCCACAACTACCACAAAAGACTCCAAGCTGTCATTGAGGTTAAAGAAGGCAATACACGGTATTAAGAACAGGGGCATGTAAAGTTTTGATCAGGGTCATTTGGGTAGTTTCTGTTGTCATTATGATTTAAAAAGAGTAAACACAGTTGTTTGACAATAAATGGCTTCACTCAATCACTAACCATGAGTGGAAAAAAAGGTTTTGTGTTATCATTCATATCCTCTGAAAAATGGCCAAAAAGTCAAACATTCTTCCAGGGTATATAAATGTTTGAGCACAACTGTAAATCAATCGTGGAATTTGGACATGATGAATTATCCCATCACTCTATACATCCGTGTTCTCTATCACACTGTTTCGCTTCACATGCCTGCATCCCATCTGTCCTCAAGGCTCAATCTGATGCCAGATTAGATCTCATCTAAAGCCATGCAAAACTACATCAACACTTCTGCCAGGAGTTACAGCACCAGTGAAAAAAATAAAATAAATAATCATAATAATCTACTGCTAATACCTGAACCTAATTAGCTCTGAAATCTCAGGTTAATTAAACAAAAGGAGGTTAAATTAAGTGACTGGGATTTAAATGGCAACATTCTGGATTAAAAACGCCCCCGCCTCTCTCTGAATCACTCATCCTTACTATCTGAGAAAATCCTCTTTTCCTCTCATCCTCGTGTATTTTTAAGACATTTTGCACACATGTAAAGCTATCTTTACTGCAGTTCTCAATGAAAGACATGGAGTTGTTCTTATTCCCCGAAGTGAAGCAAAGCTTGCCTATAGCCCCTGTGGACAAGAAAGATTGTTGATGGCCATTGCTGCATCCGTCCCTGAATTTCTTATGCTTACGAGACATCCCCTGTGGTTGGCTTCATTTTCCTTCATTTTCCTATTTACATTCAGTTCCTCAACATGCTCCAGGTTGCAGATTATGCCAACAGCCTGGAGTGTTAAGCAAGTAGCAAACTGGCAATGACTATGATGTTAGCCAGTTTTATAATCTGCTATTCTACCAAAAGATGAACTTGTTTACATGACAACACAGACACACTCCCTCTACACAATTGTCCACATGTACTTGTGTGGCATTCATGCTAGGTAGGAATTGCTGCTTACTTACAACAGTTCCCCTGTGGTACCTTATGTGAAGCTGCTGTCAGTGTTATGAGATTTTTGAAAAATTCTGCCAAATTGAAGTCTAAATTATTCAAATTAAAAAAAGACCCTGTGTAATTTGCAGGGAACTGTAAGACAATATCACATTGTGGAAATACATTGCAACAAATGCAAAAAATCTACAACCCCAATTCCAATGAAGTTGGGACATTGTGTGAAATGTAAATAAAAACAGAATGCAATGATTTGCAAATCTTCTTCAACCTATATTCAACTGAATACACCACAAAGACAAGATATTTAATGTTCAAACTGATAAACTTTATTGTTTTTGTGCAAAGATTTGCTCATTTTGAAATGGATGCGTGCAACACATTTCAAAAAAGTTGGGACAGTGGTATGTTTATCACTGTGTTACGTCACCTTTCCTTCTAACAACACTCAATAAGCGTTTGGGAACTGAGGACACTAATTGTTGAAGCTTTGCAGGTTGAATTTTTTCCCATTCTTTTGAAGTAATCCACTAAGACACCAGTGACAACTCAGGAAGAATTATAGGCTCCTTAGTCTAGGACCTAGATTAGGCATGTATGCTCATCATTTACAAAAGTATAACTCAACTGTTCGAGACTAATATGACCCCAATGAACAACTTGGGATATGTACCAAAATCTCTATCTGGAACGAAGAGCCTGAAAATGACCATGCCCTTTTTCATCCTGGGTGTTAATTCAAATGTAACTGTATTTTCTAAACTGCAGCAACTATACAGATTTTCCAAGGTACTCATTATGTTCACAATGACCAGTACACATTTAGAAGGGTCATAACAGAGTGTAAAATTTCTAATTTTGATATTTTAAGAGAAAACCTCTAGAAAACATTAGGTCAAATGACCTACATATGGCCACATATTTAGTAACTTAAACATTCTGGACTTAAATTATGTGTATACATGTTAGGAAATTTTGATGATAATCTTTAAAACCTATTTAAAACCTTTAAAACCTTGAATAATCTTATTGTTTTTTGTTTTTTCACTTTACATCAGTATTCCATTGATAACAGTAGGACTGAAAATAAAATTTCATTATATTTGGCAAATGTTAATTTTCATTCAATGTACGGTAATAAGCTGACACACTTATTTTAGCCATGTTCTCTTAAAATGTAAAAATAGACATTTTAAACTTTTCTATGACCTCCCAAACATGTATTGGTCATTCTGAACATTTTGAATACCTTGGAAAATCTGTAGCTGCTGCAATTTAGAAAATACAGCTGTAGCAAAAATGCTCACAGGTTTGAATGCATAATAGAAAAGAAATAAATAAATAAAAACACAATAAACATATTATTTTCATCTGAGAATAAACTGTTTGAAAAGGGCACCTAACACATTAAAGGTATGGCCGCTCTGACTGACAGCTCATGTGCTGTCACTATGGTTGGTCACAGGCTGCAGATGATGTGGAGGCCTGTCATTTCTGACAAAATAGAAATATACTCAACAAAAATATAAACGCAACACTTTTGGTTTTGCTCCCATTTTGTATGAGATGAACTCAAAGATCTAAAACTTTTTCCACATACACAATATCAGCATTTCCCTCAAATATTGTTCACAAACCAGTCTAAATCTGTGATAGTGAGCACTTCTCCTTTGCTGAGATAATCCATTCCACCTCACAGGTGTGCCATACCAAGATGCTGATTAGACACCATGATTAGTGCAACAGGTGTGCCTTAGACTGTCCCCCATAAAAGGCCACTCTGAAAGGTGCAGTTTTATCACACAGCACAATGCCACAGATGTTGCAAGATTTGAGGGAGCGTGCAATTGGCATGCTGACAGCAGGAATGTCAACCAGAGCTGTTGCTCGTGTATTGAATGTTCATTTCTCTACCATAAGCCGTCTCCAAAGGCGTTTCAGAGAATTTGGCAGTACATCCAACCAGCCTCACAACCGCAGACCACGTGTAACCACACCAGCCCAGGACCTCCACATCCAGCATGTTCACTTCCAGATCGTCGGAGACCAGCCACTCGGACAGCTGCTGAAACAATCGGTTTGCATAACCAAAGAATTTCTGCACAAACTGTCCGAAACCGTGTCAGGGAAGCTCATCTGCATGCTCGTCGTCCTCATCGGGGTCTCGACCTGACTCCAGTTCGTCGTTGCAACTTCGCACAGCCATTGAAGAGGAGTAGGACCAACATTCCACAGGCCACAATTGACAACCTGATCAACTCTATGCGAAGGAGATGTGTTGCACTGCATGAGGCAAATGGTGGTCACACCAGATACTGACTGGTATCCCCCCCAATAAAACAAAACTGCACTATTCAGAGTGGCCTTTTATGTGGAAGTCTAAGCACACCTGTGCACTAATCATGGTGTCTAATCAGCATCTTGATATGGCACACCTGTGAGGTGGGATGGATTATCTCAGCAAAGGAGAAGTGCTCACTATCACAGATTTAGACTGGTTTAGTGAACAATATTGAGGGAAATGGTGATATTGTGTATGTGGAAAAAGTTTTAGATCTTTGAGTTCATCTCATACAAAATGGGAGCAAAACCAAAAGTGTTGCATTTATATTTTTGTTGATATCATAAGTCTTTCATTTTCTGATACAAGCACCACATTTGGCATAATTGTATGTCTTGGTCTTTGTTTTGCAAAAAAAAAAAGCTGTTAGCCACTTCAATTTCCCAGATGGCAGCCATTTTTTTCAAGATGGCACCCAGAAATATGTATTTCCATCATATATTTGCACAATCTTGGTTTATTTCAATGTTGTACCTATTAAACATTGTCCTGTGGACATCAGGCAATATTTACATGGTTTTTAGATGGATTGTATATGTTTTGAATAATTGTACAAGCATGCTGCATAAGGTGCAATAGTGTTTGGTGTGAAAGGTTTCAGTAGGAGAGGTAATATTTTTGTTTTTAAAGGCAGCCATGTCCTTTGAATGAACACTTGTGCTCACTGCTTACCTAACTCTTACCTATGGGTCCAAGTAGTTACTTTTGTATCTGTGTAGGCTCTCAGTTGTCCAGGTGGTTTCCATAGTAGAGAAGCTTGAATCTTCGACTGGAATGGGTTGCTTGATGTGAGGACGTTTCGCTTCAAATCGCAGAAGCTTCCTCAGCTAAAATTCTTGCTCTGGTAGTCTGACTTCTGTCTTGACTCTTTTAGAGAAGAATAATCAAGAAGTCACAAAAGCTGGAGTTTTAAACCTAACCAGACCCCTCCTACTGAGAGGCAGACTGCTATAGGCTAGTGACTAAACAATAGTGCTAATTAGCACCTATTGTGCTGTAGTTAGTACCCTCCTAATGACAGGGCAGCTGTCCCTCCTAATGATGGGACGGACCCTCTCCTGATGGCTCCCTTGACGACTCTGCTGATGACGTGAATGACTCATTACCATGAACAAAAGACTGAAACTGCTTTGACCTGAGTACCCCATTGTAAACAGGGGATAAAGCATGTGTCAGACCCCCTCCCCGGTTAAGGCTGGGTTTCAAACGTTTCACAACGAGTGCCTCCTTGACCCCTCTCTCAAACCATTTCTTCTCTCTGGCTAATATTTTAACTTTCTTGTCCTCAAACGTGTAGTTAGTGTCTTTAAGGTGGAGATGAACTGCAGACTGAGGTCCACTGGCGCCCTCTCTGAGGTGCTGGTATAGCCTTTTGTGTAAAGGTTGCTTAGTCTCACCTATGTAGTGTTCGTTACAGTTTTCCTGACATCTGATAGAATACACTACATTGCTCTGTTTGAAACTAGGGATTCTGTCCTTAGGGTGAACTAATTTCTGTCTCAAGGTGTTAACCGGTTTAAAGTAAACTGGGATTTTGTGCTGTCTGAAGATCCTCTGTAGTTTTTTCCCTACTCCTGCTAAATAAGGGAGAGACACTCCTCTTCTTCTTGTCTCCGTCTCCTGTCTATCACCAGATAGAGACAAGAAGAAGAGGAGTGTCTCTCCCTTATTTAGCAGGAGTAGGGGAAAAACTACAGAGGATCTTCAGACAGCACAAAATCCCAGTTTACTTTAAACTGCCTCTCGGTAGGAGGGGTCTGGTTAGGTTTAAAACTCCAGCTTTTGTGACTTCTTGATTATTCTTCTCTACAAGAGTCAAGACAGAATCAGACCACCAGAGCAAGAATTTTAGCTGAGGAAGCTTCTGCGATTTGAAGCGAAATGTCCTCGCGTCAAGCAACCCAGTCCAGTCGAAGATTCAAGCTTCTCTACTATAGTTACTTTTGTAGTAAACACACATTGGTTTGCTGGCTAAAGCCCCAGTCACACGGCACTAACAAAGGACACCAAAGCCAAAATGAGACATGAAATCTGGACTTTCGTTGACTTTCTGAGACATTGTTTTATCCATCATCCAGCTTTGTTCTTGTACTATTTATGCTTGTTCCAGCCGTCTGTGTCTGGGATGTGCGTGTGCACACATGTTGTTGTAGTGAAGACAATCCTGTTGTCAAGACAACTGGACCCCGTGCCTGCAGGTGCTGCGGACAGTACAGGCTGGCTGCAGAAATCATCACAGGCTGGCGCTCGGTCTGATACCTACTGTCAAGTCACGTCATCATGAATGTTTAGTTTTGATTTGTGTCGCCGTTCTCTTTGTTTTTCTTTTGTTAGATTTGGTTTTGTTTCATTCTTTATGCGCTCTGGACTCACAGGCTTTTCAGTGATGGAAAAGTACAGGCTCATTCGTTGATTTTTTTTCTCAATGATTTGTGACTTTGTGACTTTATTCCTTTGTTCAGCCATCGTCGTGTGCCATGTGACCAGGGCCCTAAAGTAGGTAAGGGAAACACACAGACATGCTCTCTGTGATGGAGTTTGCTTTTGATCCCATATCAGTGCATGAGAGCTGGAAACTTCAGAATGAACAGTTGAACAGATGAAACCAATGGACCATCAACATTATACCCCACACCCCAAAAATTTTAATCGGTTTACATCAGTGGGGATGATCAGTTAAATGGAAGTTGAGAATCACTGTGCAAATATTATGAGAACAGTGACTAGAATTAATTCAGGTGAGGATATGAAAATAATTCAGGTTGATGATGATGTCATGAAGAACATTTGCACTGCTGTAATAAATTGCATGGTGATGATCCAAATCAGAATACCTATCACGCGTGACACATAAGCCTGCAGCAAGAGGAAATTACCATCAGCATAGATAGCTGGTAGACTTTACCTCAAAAGGAATCAGAGTGCTCTAATGAATGCTTAATGGACACGTCAGCTAATAATCATCGTAAAGGCTCCTGAGTGTGTCAACTCACTTCATTGCCCTTTGTCTCACCATAATTACCTTTGATCAACAATAATGTACCGTCAATGGTAGAAACTGGAAACTGAGATATTAAAAAACACAATATGAATTGAAATCTCTCCTGCAGTGAATTTTATGATTGAAGAACATATGGGATGGTGGTGGTGGTGGTGGTGGGGGTTATAACAACAGTTGCAGCACAAGGTTGATTTTTTTTTTTTTAATTCTTGGAAAATGGCAAGTGTGGAGAACAAAGCAAAATCTGCACCCTCCCCCTCCTTATCCTCTCAGAACTGGACTGCAGAGCTGCGTGGAGCACCTCTTATCAGTGTTAAAAGTGCAAACCACTTTTCCAGCAAGGCTGCCATAACACAACTTGCTAAGTTCAATTTGAAAGACTGCCTCTCTGAAAATGACCTTCCATGTAATGGGTGAAAAGAAGGCACTGATGTTTCAGTGCCTCAATTCAGTCTCTCCATCTCTGTTTTTTTTTTTCCCCCCAAGGCTCCTCAGCATGTGGTATGCTTGAAAACTGACCACTCTTAGGGCCCCTTCACACATAACATGACTGAAGCTGACTAGCGCACGTAGGAGGAATTAAATGGACTGCATTTATATAGCGCTTTTCCATCTGCATCAGATGCTCAAAGCGCTTTACAAATAATGCCTCACATTCACCCCCGATGTGAGGGTGCTGCCATACAAGGCACTCACTACACACCGGGAGCAAAAGGGGAATTGCATGCCATTTGTGAAATATCGGAGCCGCCTCAAACGCCTGGTACACCTGTTGCTACAACCATTCACGCACACAAGCAACCGTAAGACAGTGAATGCCCATTCGATCCCCCTTTCGGCAGGTGTCGGCCAAATTCCAGGTGTCACACACAACAGCTAACACCGCTTGCTGCACACTTAGAAAAGGCGGGGATATTCGTGCACCTGGTATGATAGTAGAGAGCAGACGATCACATTTGACTGTGAAAATTGTTGAAGTGCAACACGAGTGTGGTGTCACCAAGCAACACACATGGGTATAACTGTACTGACCCCCCCCCCCCACACACACACACAAATGGTGTGTGGAGTGTGTCATCATCATTTGCCTCCCCCCGACACAAATAGCTTGTGGAGTGTGTCGTTAAACGCATAATAATACAAACATAACATTAAAATCACAGAACAAAGCAACAGAGAGTGAGCCTTTTTTTCTGTGACCTGCTGACAGAGGTGGGTGTGACCTCCTGTGATGTACAGCTGGTCAGATATCTATGCTCGCAAGTCACAGCGCGGGAACATCTGTACTGGCTTGTAGGATATTAAGTCACATAACTACAGCGTGAAGCACGGATGTCAGCATGCTGTCCTCGGGTTAGGGTTACAGTTACGGTATTGTCCGTGCCTGTCCGACTGTGTGTTCCTCCTGACAGCAGGTGTAATGTTTCGTGGTTCTCCATTTCGTTTTTGGTTCACAGATTTTCTTCCGGTTTCTGCATCGTTCGTGTAATGTGTGAAGGGGCCCTAACTGTGGTTGTCGTTCAGATTCACCTGCACTTTTTCTTTTAGTGCTGGCTGTTACTGCGGCAGTTGGAAATTACAGTCACCTAGCATGGAGCACAAAAAGCAAACGCAAAGACTTGAGAAATCATAACTTGATCAATACTACACTGTAAAACTCAATGAGTTAGTTGAACTCAAACCCATTTGAGGAAATTGATTGCCTGAACCATTTGAGTTTGCCAACTTAAATAAAAATAATTTTCACAAATTTAATTAACATTTTAGTAACTTAGCGATTTATAGTTAATTAAACTTATGTAAATCTTGTTTATGTTTTCAGTAAAAAGTGACAAATTTCTGCCTAAAAAATTTGCATTACATTTTGGATTAGATTTTTTGATGCATTCTTTGTTTACTTGTTGACTCTGCGTTGTGTTGTTATGACCTCCGCCCATTCGCTTCCCTCGGGATGCAAACTCACGATCTCCGGCATGGAATTCAGACTCCCTAACCAGAAGGCTAAACCCCAGGGCTCTGGCCTTGTGACCAGAGAATCCTTTTGAGCTGTTGGGAGTGAGGTTTACTATCTACATATGCACAGTGACACCTGCTGGCCTCTGTTACATAAAATCAATTAAAATGAGTGAATAGAATGCACTGGAAATACATCACCAACAATAATAAATTAAATGCTCCAAAACTTTAAATGCACTTCAAGGAACTGAGTTGTTATGACAACAACTCATTTTTGAGTTAGTTTAATTAATGGAAATGAGTAACTACAACTTTTTTGAGTTACATTAATTTAATTATTGTATTAAAACAGAGTGTTCGGTTTAACAGTGTACCTTTTTCCCCCCAACAATATAAATCCACTGGAACAAACACACAGCAGAAACTTCTCCTTCCTGAGGTACAGCGTGGTTGTCATCTTTCTTGATCGAAAGGCTGAAGAACAACAACATGTTGTTCTTCAACCTTTCTTGATCTTAAGGTTGAAGAACAACATGTTGCTGGAAAATTGATTTAAGGTTTACATGCAGGAAAATGGAAGACTGGACCAAGAGGCATCTTAAAAGCAAAGATGATTCTACAATTGCCCTCACAAAGTTCTTTATGTTAAAGCTTTTCCTTCTAAAGTAACTTCCCATTCACTCACACACACACACACACACACACACACACACACACACACACACACACACACACACACACACACACACACACACACACACACACACACACACACCGATGTCAGGGTGCTGCCATGTAAGGCACTCAACAGCATAGTGATTTTCAGGTTTGATGGGGTTTTGAATTCTGCTTTAATCTCCATACTAGAGGTCTCAAACTGATCCCGAGAAACGTCCAAGAGCAAGCAGGTTGTCTTTGCAACCACCCACTCCACCAGGTGATTTCACTGATTAACATCACTTTGAGCAGATGGAATCAGTTAATTCATTAAAAATAGAAATGAAGCAATCACACGTACATAAGTATTCACAGCCTTTGCAAAGAAGCTCAAAATTGAACTCAGTTGCATCCTGTTTCCACTGGTCATCTTTGAGATGTTTCTACAGCTTAATTGGAGTCCACCTGGGGTAAATTCAGTTGATTGGACATGATTTGGAAAGGCACACAACTGTCTACATATAAGGTCCCACAGTTGACAGTGCATGTCAGAGCAGAAACCAAGCATGAAATCAAAGGAATTGTCTGTAGACCTCTGAGACAGGATTGTCTTGTGGCACAAATATGGGGAAGGGCACAGAAACAGTTCTGCTGCTTTGAAGGTCCCAGTGGCCTCCATCATTCATAAACTGAAGACGTTTGGATCCACCAGGAGTATTCGGAGAGCTGCCTGTCTAAGCTGAGTGATCAGGGGAGAAGGGCCTTAGTCAGGGAGGTGACCAAGAACCTGATGGTCACACTGTCAAGAGCTCCAGCATTCCTCTGTGGAGAGAGGAGAACTTTCCAGAAGGACAACCATCTCTGCAACAATTCACCAATCAGGCTTATATGATATAGAGACTAGGCGGAAGCCACTCCTTAGAAAAAAAAGGCACATCTTTGCCCACCTGGAGTTTGCTAAAAGGCACCTGAAGAACTCTCAGACCATGAGAAGCAAAATTCTCTGGTCTGAAAAGAAAAAGATTGAACTCTTTGGTGTGAAACCAGGTATCATTGATAGAGTGAAGCATGGTGGTGGCAGCATCATGTTGTGGGAATGTTTTTCACTGGCAGGAACTGGGAGACTAAGCACGAGAACTGGGAAACTAGCCATGATTGAGGGAAAGATAAATGCAGCAATGTACAGAGACATCCTAGATGAAATCCTGCTCCAGAGCGCTGTTGACCTCAGACTGGGATGACGGTTCATCTTTCAGCAGGACATTGACCCTAAGCACACAGCAAAGATATCAAAGGAGTGGCTTCAGGACAACTCTGTGAATGTCCCTGAGTGGCCCAGCCAGAGCCCAGACCTGAATCGGAATGACCATCTCTGGAGAGATCTGAAAATGGCTGTGCACAGACACTCCCTATCCAACCTGATGGAGCTTGAGAGGTGCTTCAAAGGTAGGTGCACCAAGCTTATGGCATCATATTCAAGAAGACTTGAGGCTGTAATTGCTGCCAAAGGTGCATCAACAACATACTGAGCAAAGGATGTGAATACTTATGCATGTGATTCATTAGTTTTTTTTATTACGTCCGCCAAGAACGTACTAAGAGTGTGAATGAGTCTGACTCCTGAACAGAGTGACATTGTGCTCTAATTGGGCCTGTTGCAGTGGCAGGCAGAGGGAAGGCACAAACACACCCATGTGACCTTCTCTGGGATCAGTGATTGGCTGTGAAGCACAGATCATCTGCAGCGAGGACTGAAACTAGAGGTGACACTCTGTACTTTCAGGAAGTGGTCAGTTGGAGTCTCTGTGATATGCTGTCACTGATTTATTAATAGAAACATGATGACAAACAGAATTGGATGTGTGGGCATCCAAATCATAGGATTAACCCTCTGTTGTCCGAGGGTATTTTTTGGACAGTTCACTCGCCTGGCATAAATGTTTTATTATTGCTGTTAACAGCTCTCCCTGCATCCCACAATCAAGTTTTATGTCTCTTTTTTTCACAACAACCTGTTCTTTCATAATATATATGCTTTTGTTGTGTTTTATAAGTGTAATTAAGATTTACAATCAGAAATAACAAAGGAAAAAGTAAAGCGGAAAAATAATTTTCCACACACATTTATTCAAAACACACAGCAAACTATAATAAACAACAGCTTTGGCACTTTATAAAGGTAATTTGAGGTCTTGTGTGAAAGACTGTATAACAAAAAGTTCAAACAATAAACACAAATGCACAGTTTGAACAATATATACAAAATAGTCTATGCATTTTTGTTTGTCTTCATCTTAAAGCAATTTCTGTCTGCTATTACACAAAGGTCACATCACAAATTTCTATTTCTACTGTGTTTTGGACTCTTCTGTCTGACTCTGCAAGCAGCTTTCATTTCACACTTTGGTTCCTACAGTCTGAGGAGCGGCCCCTCTCCCTCACCCCATTGATATGGTAAACAGTGCTTTACGCCAGAGGGAGAGAGCCACAGAGTAATCCAGTAAAGCTAGAAAGCTAGAACTTGCCAAAAAACTTTACAGGCAGTTGCCTATGACAGCAACGTGTATGCTGCTGGATGCCTGTTGCGTATATTGTCGTTCTGAAGAATATCGTAACTTCACTTGTGCACTGAGGCGTTATAATGCTCATACACATGACCCTACGATAAAACACTTTTATATCTCACAACGGGGGAAAATCATGATAAAAGATAAGCACGTTAATTTGTATGTTCATAAATCTTTGCATAATATCAATCCCTGCTGTTGGATTTCAAGGTCTGTAACGTGTGTGTATTTTGTAAACAAACAGAAAATGAGGAGAAGTTTCATCAGTGGGAATAAGTTGGAAAATATATACACACATGTATATGTGTAACACATAACCTGACGTCCTAATAGACTGCTATTATTTGTCAAATTTCTGGATGCAAAAAAATGGGAGAATTTGAAAAATAAATATAAGGTTAACAGAACTACGAACAGAACTACTCGTAGATCCAGCCCATAACATACATACAGGTGCTGGTCATATAATTAGAATATCATGAAAAAGTTGATTTATTTCAGTAATTCCATTCAAAAAGTGAAACTTATATACATTCATTACACAGAATGATATATTTCAAGTGTTTATTTATTTTAATTACTAATTAATTAATTAGTAATCAATCAATTAATGATTAATCAAACAATATTAACTATTACTATTACTGATTAATTATTAGTATTATTAACATTAATCAATTACTAATTAATTCATTATTAATGCTATTAATTTTATTAATATAAATTACAAATTAATTAAATTAATTAACATGACATGATTGTGATGCGTCAAAGAAATCTGTGACTTCTTCTATTTCTTTGCATTTACGCAGAAAGGCGAGAAAATAAAAAGAGCAAACAGGCTACTGCAACAAGTTGCATTTCAGTTGCCATGTTAACAAACAGTGAAGACGGCAGTTTGACACGGGCAGTTTTTTTTTTTTTTCTACTAAGGTGGTGGGGTGTCTCAACTCATAGGGCTAGAGGCATACCCCTTCACCTTACCCATTGTTTTAAAGGGGTAGGCGTAGGGGTAGGGCCATTCGAAGGGGAAGGAGTACAAAAGAGAATTGCGATTGGGGGTATATGTCTTTGCCCTGTGATAAACTGGTGGCCTGTCCAAGATGTACCTGCCTCTCATCCATTGACTGCTGGGACAGCATCTAGCATCCTCTCCCCCATGACCCTTAACTGGAATAAGTGGGTTTAGAAAATGTGTGGACATCATACCCCTTCAGAACAGGAAAGTGTTGATATGCTATTTGTACTATGCTAACAACAACAGGTTTCTTCTTCTGCACTTCTACTATACCTCACTTTCTGGCACCCTGTGTGGTGTTGCCCCAAGTGGGGAACAAAAAGCAAACAGGGGCAGTGCCAACAAGTTGTAATACAGTAGTAAAAATCTGAACAATGTCTCTGGTTTGTCAAGAAATATGTATTTGAAGGTAAGCAATGCAACTTTTTGCTCATTTTAATTTATCATGGAAAATGAATGTCAACATGCAACAGAGAATTTGTCAGATTGCATCATATCTCACCAAATCAAATCATTCTATCATAACTAGCACCAACCCTGAATTGTATTGTAGCCCATTCAAATGGATATGTATATGTTGGTTCAGTGTTCAGCCACCATCTATTACTCTCATATACAGAGAACTCCAGAGCTTGTCACCTTAAGGAGACAACATTTCTTAAAGCAGGGATATTTTCAGGTTTTTGAAACTCTTTTGGGAAACTCAAAATTTGTTTATTCACAAGGAAAAACTTCACGATATTTTGGATCAAGGCTAGCCATCTTTGGAGCATTGTCTTGAAGTGAATCTCTCCAGGTCCACAAAGAGCTGGGTGGAATTTCACAACAAACAATTCAGATTAGTCATTAATTGAATCTTGAGTAGCCAACATAATTTACAGATTGGTTTTGGTACAGTTGGCGTGAAGGTGGCTGTGAGCATCTATGCTGGAGTGCCTGCATGTGATGTGTAGGTCCAAAAAATAACCTTATTTAACTTTTCTCTGACTGCCCCCACCCACCCCAAAGCAACAACTTGGGGGGGGAGTCATTTGTATCTGCCCCCCATTGTTTCAGCCATTGCAGCCTACAGGCCATCTGGTCACATGGAACCACCTGACAGAATGAGTAACAGTAAAGACTGATGCCAAAGGATGTAGAAGCTTCCACTCTTCCACATTTCCTCCTTTACAGTGAATCAACACTAACCGCGGGTGAGTCATTTTTTTCTGCAAACAGTTGGCGGTGGGACATGCTGAGGGATCAACATGTTGACAGGCAAATATTTTTCCCCCTGTCTTCCTGTCTCTGCCTCAAAAATGTGTGTGTGTGTGTGTGTGTGTGTGTGTGTGTGTGTGTGTGTGTGTGTGTGTGTGTGTGTGTGTGTGTGTGTGTGTGTGTGTGTGTGTGTGTGTGTGTGTGTGTGTGTATGAGTGATTTGGGCAATTTGTAACCATAGCCTTCACCAAACAAAGAAAAGGGCTATGCAGCCTTTGTTGCAGCCAGAAAAGATTCACTACATCATCTGTTCTTTCTGGAAAATTCAGGTTTGTCTCAAAATAATAATAATCAGAATAATGACAGTAATAATAATAAAAACTCTTCTTCTTTCTCTGTATCATTTCTCTTGATCGTTCGGTCATGTTTTGTAATCTCGTGAGTTACAAGATGAGAACTTATTGTTTTTGAGTTATTGTCTCATATTCCCTATGCTGAACACAACACTAAAAATATAGTTTCTTTTCATCATGTTAAACCACCTCACCTTACTTTCTTGCTCTTTTTGTCTAATTTTTGTGCCTCTGATTCTGTAACACATCCATTCTCTACCTCTGCTTTTTGACAGATGACACTGGGTTTATTTCATGCTATGCCCACAACACACCCATAACTAATGCCAAGCGCTTGCTAAATGGCAGAGTGGAGATGGACGCCCCAATTTCAACTGTGCCACAAACGATCAACCATGTAATCATTAAGGTAGGGCCCCAAAAATGCATCGTCATCTATGATCTTTGAAATATCCAAACTTCTGTGCCCTACTAACTGATTTATAAGCCCAAAATGGTGAAAGAGATTACCTGTGAAATCAGTAGAATGTGCTTCCTCCAGGAATCAGTTATGAGAATGAAGGATTACATGAAAGTAATTCCAAGTGCAATATCAGAAGTACTCCCGAAGCCAAGAAAAATTCTAATCTGATGCTATTGCTATGTCCTCCGGCTTTCTGCAGAAGTCTAAGTACCTCTGAGACTTTCCATTGCATAAACCTCCTTCAGTTTATAACAATCTCAAGGTCACAAGTTCACATGGATAATTTGCACCTCTAGCTGTACAGCAGATAGTGCAGTGGATAAGGAGCTGGCCTGCCAATATGTAGACCTGGGTTCAAATTCTGTGCATGCTACCTGTCTGTGTCCTTGGTAAAGGTTTGTGTGTGCAAAAACGTGGGCATGCACCCGCATGCCGAGTTACTAACAGTGTGCAATAAGGATAGCGTCTTTCAACTCTCCAAAACTGTGTGTATTGTCCATTTAACATGTTTCCTTTTATGAATATGTAATTTTGTGTTTTTCCACCCGAGTGCACAAAATTATGAGATGGAACATGCACATAAGTGATGTTTACATAAGCAATATGATTTCTCAAGGTCAAAAGGAAATTTAGTGTTTGCTGTATTTTGTAAATTTGAAATATTGGCATTAAATTTTTGTGCTTGACAGACTGCTGCTCCAGCATGCTGGTCGAGCACAGGATTAAAATAATAATAATAATAATAATAATTCATTGTAAACTTCAGGCATATTTAACTTTATTTTTTGCTTGTTTATTTTAGAATAAATGTCTCCATGTGTAAGTGGTGCAAGACACACAGACACACATATCAGTGTCTATGTGCACAGGACTCAGAGTGCATGAACATGCTCATGTGCTGGCTATTACAACAAACAAACAACAAAATCTCCTATTTCAGAAAATTACTTATTACATCAATGGTATAAAAAAAAAAAAACTGGTGAATAATTATGCTTCGTTGTGCCAGTGGAATGCACAGAGAACTGTGCACAAATCTGCCTGTGTGCATTTCTTTCTTTTTTATTACCAGCACACCATTATGTTGCAGAGTTCATGTGTAATCATGGTGCACAGCTGCAAATCACTGATTAAATTTAATTTTGCGCTTACAGTCATTAACATGCTCAAAATATTTAATTTACATACTGCTGCCTATGTCAGGTCACATGACCACCTATCATCAATTGTGCAATTACTCTGTAAAACTGTTTTCACCTCAGTGTATAAATGTTTGGATTGCCCACACAATTAAGTGCTCATTATCTGGGATTTTAATAATTCAGGCCCAAAATCTGCATTGTCTCAGTTCTCCCAGCTGTAAAAATGAGTACTGACCTTGACTGGGGAAATAAATGTGAGGCATCAATGTAGAGCACTTTGAGCATCTGCGAGATAGAAAACCTTTATAGAAATGCAGGCCTTCTAGCTGTTTCTCACAGTTGTATGAATTGAAATGCACAAATATAACAACATGTTTCATTAAGACAGGCAAAAAAACACATACAAAAATTAGACAAAAAAAGTATTTTTAAAGTACAAAGAAAGAGATATCCCAGGGTTCTTTTCTACAGTAATGATATGGGTCCACATCTGTCACTCTGTGCCAGTGGCGAGACCCCATCTCCTGGGAGAGAGAGTAACAAGCAGCTAATCAGCTGCCTGTGACATCTTCATCCCAAAAGAGCCACACACGCACACACATCTGCACACGGTCGCTTGGTCAGACACGAACGGGCAGACAAAGACGCACACACATGCTCGGACATCACAAAGACACACAAACACGGTACAGACAGATAAAAAGGATTAAGGTCTAACAGGGCGGTAGACAACAGGACAGAGGAAGGACAAACTGTGACGGACAAACTGTGTGTCTGTTTGCAATCCGCCGCCTCTCTCACTCTCTTGGCCTGTTTGTTTCTCTATCTGTCTATCTGTGCTATCGAGATTACCGTCTATCTCTGTTGCCACACGGCCACAAACCTGCTCAGGCTACACAGCACAGTATCGCTGTGCAAAACACAATGCATTATCCGCTTCCTGCATCTCCATCCCGACTCTCATTTGCACAAAACTGCCTAAATCATTTACTTGAACAGAAGTTTCTTATGATGCTGATGTGAGCTGGTCCTCCACATCCAACAGCTTTTGCACACATCCATTTTATGTTTGAGCTACTGAGCATGCTTTAGCCACAAACGAAACCAGTACTGTCTCAGGGCATTATTTGCTGTTCTGCATATGTATATACAGCAGCATGCCCCCCCCCCCCCCCAAACTAATGCACTGAAATTCTACTTAATCAAAGGCTCTACAATCACCAGAGAATTTTAATAAGCTTCTGTTATATAACGGCTCATTTGATTGGTGCTTCATATGTCACATGACATGGATTGGTTCCATTTAGCAGGAAATTTGGTTCCATATGTTTTGTACCATTGCACGCTGCGAACCCCGCCCATTAATGGGGGCGGCGTTTAGCGAAACATGCGGAGATTGTTTTGCTAATGGACAACGATTTCAAGGAGCTAATTGACGGTGCCAATTCTTCTAACACACACACACACACACACACACACAAAACAAATCCACTCCACTGTAAGCCATCTGAAAAACTGACATGATTTTTCACTGGACTGAGGAAACACACAAAGTTTTTTTTTTTTTTTTTGAGGTACACAAAGCCAGTGCACACTGTCAAGGACTACACTGTTGAAATTTTGGACTCCTATTTAAAGTTCGTGTTGGACTGTTAAGCAGCAGTCACACACACCAAAATGTAAGTCCCTTTTCTGTTGTTTATAAATTAATAAAATATCAAATGACTAGTATCTATTTTAGCTGTTATATCAAACAAATAATGAATGTTTTACATTCTTTCAATGGAATGAATATTTAATTCTGTGAAAGCTTTGCCTCGTTGAATGGTATGTTCCAGCTTTCACCTCATGAAATATTCGTACCATTGAACTCACAAACATTATTTGTAAATTATATTTACACCCAAAAAGTGCAAGCAGACTGCATTAAGAGGCTCCAAAACAACTGTACTTTCTTTTAATCAATAAAAATACAGCACTATCAGTCATTCATTATCATGTTAAGGGAAACCTCATTGAATACATACATCTCTGTGGTCCAGGGAAATCTTTGTTTTTCTATGTTGGTGGTTTATCATAAGAACAAAAAGTGTTCCCTGTGCCATACGTACACAAACATTTTCCTTAAAGGGGATAGAGAATCAAAATCATATTTTTCAAGTTTTTGGTGTTAGTTCAGAGTCTCCCCGCTGTGGAGAATACACACGAAGTGCCAGCAAGTTCAGAACCTCTATTTCAAGTAATTCTCCTTTTTTGAATTGCCCCTAGAAAACAGGCCAATCCGTTTTTGAGAGAAAAGTTATGTCACATTTTCACCAATAGCCCCCCCACACACACTCCCACACCCACCCCCTTTCACACACGCCCCTTCGAAATTAATTATTGATAAGGTTGTGCCCACCCATTCGTAACACTCGAAGAGGAGCAGTGGCGAGCTACAGGTGTGCTTTCCCAGGCTGTTTTAGTGGACTACAATCTTCCCACGGAAAGCAATGTACGCGATCACTGGCTTTTATTCATTTTTAACCGCATCCCCAGTACATACAACCACCGACTATTTCTTTGCTCTGCGCATTTAACGGAGGACTGTTTCACAAACCTTGCACAATTTCGAGCTGGCTTCAGTCGGAATTTAATACTCAGTAGGGGGTCAATTCAGACTTTACGACAAAATCAACCCCAGCAATCAGTACAGCCTGTAAGTATCACATTTTCTTTTGTTTTAAATTTGTTTTTAAATTTATTTCGGATCTTTTTTTTTTTTTAATCATTATTATTTTGTGACTGGACTTTATGTCACAGTCAGCCTCTGGCTGACTTCATGTTGGTGGGCGAGGAACAAGATTTATCACTCAACAGCAATGTTGAAACGTGATCTGTTAAATAAGTTAGTGAAGATTACTGTTGTCTCGTTTTCGCTACAACGCGCCCAACTTTTGTTCAGAATCAGCTTCTTATCACTGGTAACGACGCGGATTTCCTCTCACTCAAACCCGCAGCTTCACAGTGCTTTAAACCGTCGTCCATAGACTTCAATAGCGACACAAGTGCAGCAAAATGAGACGAGTCATTGGATAAATGCTCAGCTTTGTCCCACCCATCGGACGCTCAGCGTGTCTGGGGGTCTATGGGGCAGTGGGCTGGCCTCGGCCGGCCCGGACGCTCAGCTTCTGCATGATGATTGAATGATCTGTCTGAGGCTGAATCCCTTTTTGATTGACAGCGAAATGAGCGAATCAGCGATCTTTTGGTGTAATCCGTGGCAGCATTTTCATTCTGTTCTGAGTTGAACCGGAGACTTTCCTAATCCTCTTAGCGGCATTTTCTTTGTTAAAAACGACTAGCGACAAATCGAGCTTCTATTTCTGGTGTTTTTTGGGGGTTTTTTGTAGCTGCTTGTGTTTGGAGACTGACTTCTATCACTCTTTCTGACTTCTATTGCAGTTTCTGTCCCTACCGAGCAGCGGGTGCTGCTGAGCTCCTCCACCGTCGCAAAGCACTCACAGGCGGACACACTTCACACTAGCCTCGCGCCAGTCCCAGCTAGCGAGCTGCACATAATGGCAGACAATTTGAATGTTGTGGACCGGATTTTGGCGAAGCCATTTGATAGTCTTCCTTACGAAGAAAAACTTAGAGTTAAACAGCAGGGCAGATCAACTCCTCAGATTAATTTGGTGCAAAAGGTGGGGAAAAGTAGCTCAGCTCTCAAAGTTAAAGCAATAGCCCCCAATGCAATGTTTGTGCATTGCTATGCACACACGTTGCTGTTATGTTGTGGATTTCTATGTTCATTTTGGAGATTATTTAAGTATTGTATTTATTATTTAAGTATTTAATTTTGATTACAACTTTATTTTTCTGTAAGACAATGTGAATGTCATTTGATTCTATTTTGTGTTTGGATATTGAACATTTTGCACACCATTGCACATCTGAAAGAAATTAAACTATTTAACGTGTTAACTATAAATGCAGTCTCCTGCCTGCTGATGTTACTTTCAAATAGTTAAATTAATGAGCCATACTTATACATCACTCTGTATGTAGAAGTTAATTAAAACATATTTATTAGTTTGCTACCCCTTTAAGGTTAAAAACAAGAATGACACCTGTATGATGTAAGATAATTACAGATAATGCTAATGATTGTGGGTATGTTACATACATAACAGTGTAACCTATGGAATAATGAGGCATCTGGTGCTGAGGTGATGGTAGGGGGGCCCCCAAATGAAATTCTGCTTAAGGCCCCATAAAGGCTTGGGCCGGCCCTGACCCAGACTTTATTCGCGCCAGCTTCGAACCACATTTTGGGTATTCAAATGACATTCGTATATGACTATACGGATGTCTGCCCTTTTGTAGACTCATCATGAATTCAATTGTGATCTGTCTCCCTGTTGGACAGCACTGGTATTTAGACCTGGTTATTGGTGGTTTCAGGCACAAACACTCTAGGAATGGATGCTATCAACACTCCAGATGTACAATCAGCCACACCTCACTTTCAGATCAACATATCCACATAGTGCAAATGATTTTGTAATTTCAAAGATGCAGGGCATAAAAATGACAACTACTATATCAGATGGAAACTAGCAATGACACTGGAACTTGACTGCATGCCAGTGTGCTAGGTGTGCTTAATGTTCAGATCACACAAGTAGCATCTACTATATTATAGCATTTGAACTGAAAAAAAAAAAATTGCCAAATTTAGCATTTAGGCTGTGACAGATTAAAAATGAAGCAGTAAAATGGACTCCATAAATTCAGTGGCTCACATCCAACTCATTCTTTTCTCAGAGAGATATTTTTTCAGATTTTCCTGACCTGATTCATATATAATGCACATTGTGCACTCAAATGGCCCTTTTCTACCTTCAGTGAATGTGTTAAGAGGGAGGATCTTTGTGTCAAAAGATAAGTGTGTGCACTAGGTGCCACAACCACATTATCTCAACTTTTTTTTATTACAACCCCTGGCAAAAATTATGGAATCACCGGCCTCGGAGGATGTTCATTCTGTTGTTTAATTTTGTAGAAAAAAAGCAGATCACAGACATGACACAAAACTAAAGTCATTTCAAATGACAACTTTCTGGCTTTAAGAAACACTATAAGAAATCAGGAAAAAAGATTGTGGCAGTCAGTAACGGTTACTTTTTTAGACCAAGCAGAGGAAAAAAATATGGACTCACTCAATTCTGAGGAATAAATTATGGAATTACCCTGTAAATTTTCATCCCCAAAACTAACACCTGCATCACATCACATCTGCTGGTTGACATTGACCCTATGTGTCTTTTTGCAAGGAATGTTTTCACAGTTTTTGTTCTATGGCAGGATGCATTATCATCTTGAAAAATGATTTCATCATCCCCAAACATCAGAAAAGTGTCCAAAATATCAACGTAGACTTGTGCATTTATTGATGATGTAATGACAGCCATCTCCCTTTACCTGACATGCAGCCCCATATCATCAATGACTGTGGAAATTTACATGTTCTCTTCAGGCAGTCATCTTTATAAATCTCATTGGAATGGCACCAAACAAAAGTTCCAGCATCATCACCTTGCCCAATGCAGATTCGAGATTCATCACTGAATATGACTTTCACCCAGTCATCCACAGTCCACGATTGCTTTTCTTTAGCCCATTGTAACCTTGTTTTTTTCTGTTTAGGTGTTAATGATGGCTTTCATTTAGCTTTTCTGTATGTAAATCCCATTTCCTTTAGGCGGTTTCTTACAGTTCAGTCACAGACATTGACTCCAGTTTCCTCCCATTTGTTCCTCATTTGTTTTGCTGTGCATTTTCGATTTTTGAGACATATTGCTTTAAGTTTTCTGCCTTGACGCTTTGATGTCTTCCTTGGTCTACCAGTATGTTTGCCTTTAACAACCTTCCCATGTTGTTTGTATTTGTTCCAGAGTTTAGACACAGCTGACTGTGAACAGCAACATTGCGTGATGATTTACCCTCTTTTAAGAGTTTGATAATCCTCTCCTTTGTTTCAATTGACATCTCTCGCATTGAAGCCATGATTCATGTCAGTCCACTTGGTGCAAGAGCTCTCCAAGGTGTGATCACTCCTTTTTAGATGCAGACTAACGAGCAGATGTGATTTGATGCAGGTGTTAGTTTTGGGGATGAAAATTTACAGGGTGATTCCCTAATTTATTCCTCAGAATTGAGTGAGCCCATATTTTTTTCCTCTGCTTGGTCTAAAAAAGTAACCATTACTGACTGCCACAATCTTTTTTTTCTTGATTTCTTATAGTGTTTCTTAAAGCCAGAAAGTTGCCATTTGAAATGACTTTAGTTTTGTGTCATGTCTGTGATCTGCTTTTTTTCTACAAAATTAAACAACTGAATGAACATCCTCCGAGGCCGGTGATTCCATAATTTTTGCCAGGGGTTGTATATTCCAAAAGACATCCAAAGTAATGTGACATCTACAAAATGTCAAAGATAAAGAGAATATTGACCTAACTTGGTCGCAGCCATAAAAGCACAATTCAACTTGCACACTGGCACTGTCAGTGGGAAATGATGTACTGAGTGCTTTGTGTTGTGTTACTTTGTATGACATGCAGCCTGCATAAACTGGAAGAGACCAACATAAAAAATGAAGTAAGAAGAAAAAATAAGTATAACAGAAAAGAAAGTTTAAAATGGCAGTTGGAAAACGTGAAGTAGTGTTTGAGGATCTGGTGCAGGAAAAATATAAATTCGCCTCCTGCTCTGTGGAGTGAAGGCTGCACCTGCTGCCAACTTAGGTGAGATCAGTATTAGCAACACATTAACCCACCTTCAACCCTCTAATTCATGGGTGGAGGACAAAAACCAATTGTGTATTTCAAGTGCAGAATTGACAGTTAAGACTGGAAGGAAGAAGGAACACCAAGGAGTTAAAAATCCATCTTTCACTGATATTGTCCAGCTTTGCCCACCTTCCCAGTTTATCATCAACGCCTTACAACAGACTTCAAAAGTAAAGTTAACCACTAGCAATTACAGTGCATCCGGAAAGTATTCATAAAACTCAGAATCAGAATTGAATTTATTGCCAAGTAAGTTTGCACATACAAGGAATTTCATTTGGTGTTACTGGTGTATAAACAATAAGAAAAGAAAAAAACACTTGTGTAAGAAGTAAAAGAGTCAAATAGACAAAACAATATACACTTTTAAATGAATAAAACATAATTGAATGGGACAGTACAAAAACAGGTGACTGGATTACAGATGTACAGTACCTTTCAGTGTAGGGATGAACAATCTGTGCTTTATGGTAGTGGAAAAGGGGGCCGGGTAAGTGGGGGGTCTCTGACATTACTTATTAGTCCAACTGCAGATGGAAAAAAGATGTTTTTGTGAACGTACTTAGCTGCCGCAGAAAGTACAACCCCAATTCTAATTAAGTTGGGATATTGTGTGAAATGTAGATTAAAAACAGAATATAATGACTTGCAAATCCTCTTCAATCTATATTCAATTGAATACACCACAAAGACAAGATATTTAGTGTTCAAACTGATAGACTTTTTTCTTTTTGTGCAAATATTTGCTCATTTTGAAATGATGCCTGCAACATGTTTCAAAAAAGCTGGGACAGTGTATGTTTACCACTGTGTTACATCACCTTTCCTTCCAACAACACTCAATAACCGTTTGGGAAATGAGGACACCAATTGTTGAAGCTTTGTAGGTGGAATTCTTTCCCATTCTTGCGTGTTGTATGACTTCAGTTGTTCAACAGTCCGGGGTCTCTGTTGTTGTATTTTGCGCTTGTGGGTGATGGTGATCCCAAGGTAGTGGAAGGACTCCAGAATGGCAGCTGGGGAGTCAAACAACACTTCACTTTTTCCACATTGTGTTATGTTACAGTCTTCTTCCAAAATGGATTAAATTAATATTTCTTCTCAAAATTCTACACACAATACCCCATAATGACCATGTGAGTTTTTCAGATTTTTGCAAATTTATTAAAAAAAATAATAACAATAAAAACCCCTAAGAAATCACATGTACATAAGCATTCACAGCCTTTGCTATGAAGCTCAAAATTGAGCTCAGGTGCATCCTGTTTCCACTGATCATCCTTGAGATGTTTCTACAACTTAATTGGTGTCCACCAGTGGTAAATTCAGTTGACTGGACATGATTTGGAAAGGCACACACCTGTCGACATATAATGTCCCGCTGTTGACAGTGCATCTCAGAGCACAAAGAGACAGGATTGTCTCACGGCACACATCTGGGGAAAGGTACACAAACATTTCTGCTGCTTTGAAGGTCCCAGTGAGCACAGTGGTGTCCATAATGTGTAAATGGAAGAAGAGTGAATCTACTATGACTCTTTCTGGAGTGGGTCTCCCATCTAAACGGAGCGACTGGGGGAGAAGGGTGTCAGGGAGGTGACCAAGAACCTCATGGTCACTCTATCAGAATGCCAGCATTCCTCTGTGGAGAGAGGAGAACTTTCCAGAAGGACAACCATCTCTACAGAAATCCACCAATCAGGCCTGTATGGTAGAGGGCTCAGACGGAAGCCACTCCTTAGTACAATGCACATACCAGTCTGCCTGGAGTTTGCTAAAAGGCACCCGAAGACACTCAGACCATGGAAAACAACATTCTGTCATATGATGAGACAAAGATTAAACTCTTCGGCATGAATGCCAGGTGTCATGTTAGTAGGAAACCAGGCAGTATGCCTACAGTAAAGCATGGCAGTGGCAGCATCATCCTGTTGGTATGTTTTTCAGCAGCAGGAACTGGGAGACTAGTCAGGATTGAGGGAAAGATGAAGGCAGCAATGTCCAGAGATATCCTGAATAAAAACCCACTCAAGAGCACTCCTGACCTCAGTTTGGGGTGATGGCAGGAAAATGACCCTAAGGACACAGCCAAAATATCAAAGGAGTGGCTTCAGGACAATTCTGTGAATGTCCTTGAGTGGCCCAGTCAGAGCACAGATCGGAATCTGAATGAACATCTCTGGTGTAATGTTTTAAATCATTTTTAATAATTTGGCCAGACATGGCGAACCAGAAAAATGTAATGAATAATAATATTTAATGAATATGAAATGAATAACACTGATTGAGTGTTGTTAGAAGGAAAGGTGACGTAACACAGTGGCAAACATAGCACTGTCCCAGCTTTTTTGAAACGTGTTGCAGGCATCCATTATAAAATGAGCAAATATTTGCACAAAAACAATAAAGTATATCAGTTTGAACATTAAATATCTTGTCTTTGTGGTGTATTCAATTTAATATAGGTTGAAGAGGTTTTTCACATGATTGCATTCTGTTTTTTTTTTTGTTTTTTTTTACATTTTACACAACGTCCCAACTTCATTGGAATTGGGGTTGTACTTTGTCACTGTATAACGGCCCCCTGGCCCATACTCTGAATTCTTAAATTATTTTGGTGAGCTAGTCTCTAACTTGTCTTCTACTGCAGATAACATTCTGATTATTGGTGACTTCAATATTCATATAAATAAGCCTTCTGATCCCCTCTGTAAATCATTTATGGAAATTATGGATGTATTAGGATTCTACCAATACATTCAGGATTCAAAACACATTAGTGGAAATACCCTGGATTTGGTTCTCGTACTGGGCATTGCTGTCACAAATACTGAGCTCGTGCCTCTTGCATCAGTGTTCTATGATCACTCACTTAATAGGTTTACAGTTTTGCTGCCATGTTTAGTGGAGCAACCACCTTATTTATCATTGCAGTGAAACATCAACTGCTCAACTACAACTGAACTCAAAGCTAGACTGCCTGATATCTTAGCTTCACGTTCAGGAAATGCCCAATCAGTAGACAGTCTTGTGGACAGTTTAAACTCAGCACTCAGAACTATACGACATGACTGTGCCACCTATATTAAAACCACACCCCCCCCCCCCCCCCAAAAAAAAAAAACACATTCCTTGGTCCAATGATTACTTCTGTGACTTCAGGCATAAGGCTAGAGGCCTAGAACAAAAATGGAGTGCCAGAGGACAAGTTGGGACATGCCTATCTCGGCTTTCAGTGCTTACCAGTCGAGTGAGTATAAGAGAAATTGTGGAGAGCTGGGCTTGTCCTCTGGCACTCCGAAACGGAGGTGTTCCTTTGTCTCGCTTCATCAGCGAATCGGTCGTGACGCGCGAAGCCTCCGTGCGGCTTTCCATGACAAAATCTCTTGTTAAAAGTGAAATCTGCTGGAAAATGGCTGATGTCCAGCTCTTGTGATAACCAGAGAAATTGCACACGACGGTCCCGGCTCCACACAGCAATCCGTTTAGAAATGATGTGGTGGTTTCTGCCTCTCGATGGCGGCTCGGAGCGCGGCGCGCCATGCGCCATTGTGGGCCGTCCTTAAAGCTGTCGTAACACTCCTTATTTTCTGTGAAGCCCGTAAAATTTTCACCGAAAGCCAGATAAATTTTTCGAATGGTTTCCAGCTGCCTGTCTCTAACAGTTTCTGAAAAAATTCTGATGGATAAAAAGCCCAAATCATTCCGCCATTTCCTTGCAATGAAACAACGACGAGAGGGGTGGAGCAGTGCTCACTCAAAGCCTGCCCACAGGCGAATGACGCAACCGACAGGCGTGGAAAAACTCACGCATGCGCACGAAGGTTCAAGCTTGGCTGACATAAAAACATATGAATCAAATCCATATAGTTTTTGAAAAAAATAAAAAGGTACGATACTTTTCTAAAAGACCTTGTATGTATATATATACATATCATATCATGAACAAAAGAGAGTGGATTGAAATAATCAATTTAACTTGATTTGCTTCATTATGCGTCTTGTAAACTTGGTACACTCATAACATTATGCTGCTTAAAGCATTTACCATTAATCACAGAATCGTATTGAAATGAAGAACAGGAAAAGCCATATTTTATCCATATTGTTCTCCAAAAGATTTCACTACAAACTCTACATCCTTCATGCACAGTCTTTGAACTTGTACGGCTGCACATGCATGGTTCATGGGTGTGGTAATATGGCAGCCACGCCACTTCAAAAATGTTACCCAGTGCTAATTAGCTTGTTAGCAATTCTCGAGTAAGCAAACAAAAATACACTTACTGCTTGTTTCACTGCTTGCTGTATTTTCCTCTGTTCCATTCTCTTCACTGGCACTGGATGCACTGTTCCTGGAAAGCACCCTGCTCAGAGTACCGCTCTCATAAGCGAAGTGCACATCTTGGGCCACGCAGTGCATTATGTGTATGCTAAATTTTTCGGCTACCAAGCCACATGCTTTGACAGTGGAAAGCAGCGAGGAGTGCTATGATTTGGATCATTTCAACCGCTGGGAAGTTGATGATTTAAAGCATTTTTGTAAGCTCCGCAGATTGCCTGTTACAACCAGGACTACGTACAGCAGTGGACAGAAATGGAAAGAAGAGCTGGCTGTGCTTGCGTATGCTGCATTGTTACAGAAACTACCGTTGGTGCCGACAAAGGAGGAAGAGAGCGCTGCTGTCGAAAATGACCAGTCCTTGTTGATAGTAGGAGACAAACAAATTTCTGACCCCTTGAAGGCAGCTGACGGATGGTTAGACAAAGTCCAGAGTCTGAAACTGTGGATATTGCAGAATATTTGCTAAGCAGGGATGAGAAATCGCTACTCTGCCGGCGTTGTAATGACTACAAGGAAGGTTGGTCTCACATATAACCTCTTTGGTGTCACGTTTGTTTTGATAAGTTGACAGACATACAATGATATGTGCATGCATGCAGTTTGTTTATAGAACATGTCACATTTTACAATATTACGCGCCACATCATTCATGGCGCGACATTACAGTCATAAGCCGATGCACAAAAACGGCGTCATCAGCCACATTATAATTCAGCACAGTTTCAGGATATTGACAAAATGGATGTGTGCAAGAAACTTACAATTTTAGTCCGTCTATTATGTCCGTCTGGATCTTACTTTTCTGTGGGGAAATTGTGTAGAATGAATGGAGGTTTACGACCAAATTTCTTCTTCTTTCCGTCTTTGTGTGGACTCAGCGGAGCTTTGCAATCATGTGTTTTCAGCCAACTTTCAAGCCTATAAATTCCGTTCGAGCATTTGAAAACAGCACAATGCGCACCTGTCATTATTGTATGCGTCGCTTAAGGCTTAAAACCTTTGAAATGATCCCTGTAAGCCTTAACGTTTACAGTCCGCTAATGCTACTGTATACGAAATTCAGTGGGAACGGTGTGAGTTTGGTAGTTGGGATTTTTGCCCCCGTTTAACGCACGCATGCACAGATGTGTTGTGCACTTCGCTTATTGGACCGACATCTCTGCTATTTTGGCATTGTGGGATAGCTTGCGCCCACAGATTGAGCTCGCCAGACTACTTTCGCCGCACTGTTCAGCGTGCCGTGCTCGTTGGAGCGACAACACACAGAATGTGTCTCTTCCCAGATAGATCTCTTTCAGTGCAGCTTCTTGTTCGGAATTTAACATGAAGTTAACACCCAAGTCTTTCATTGCCAACTGTAAATGGTAATCAAAACATTCCAGTCGTATCTTTCTGAGCTCTTCCGCATCAAACTCCATCGTGTCAATGTTTACATTGTGCTTGAGCAATAACAGGTGAAGTTGCTCATAAACTTTAAAAACTTCAGTTATGTTTATAATTTTATTACTGGTAAATTTTAGAATTAATTTAGATGAGATATACTCATTATCTCACAGGAATATATCACAATTATCTGGGACCTACTTTTGTGCAGGAATTTATCAACCACGTCAGCCGCGGGCGCGTACTAACACAGAATACCCAGAAACTGGGCAGTTGTTTGGCTATAACGACAGCGTCCACTTTTAGCTTGCCATAAGCTAAGCTAGTGGCACTCGTGAGAGTGTGCCTGGAATGTTTCTGTACACCATTTCAGCCATACTTTGGCATATTTAAAATTTTAACAGGCAACTGTTGCATGATGTACCGTCCTCTGTTGATGACATCATAAAAGCCAGACTGAGAGCATCTGAGCGGCACATGTGCAGGCCGCGGTGCCAGTGGTGGTCCTTGGGAAATAGTCTTCACTTTAGAAAAGTTAACAAAAAGACTTAACTAGCTAATATAATGAAGGCAAAGCCTTTGACCGAGCAGCCTTTTGTCTCTTTAAAAAATATTGAAGTTTTTTTAATTGAAATACCATAAAAATTTAGGATTCAATTGGGCAATATTATTTTAAGAAGTTTTTTCAGGGGTTGATGATTTCATTAAAAAAAGTGATGTTTACACAACAAAAAATATTTATTCTCCTGCCTTATGTGGCACTGACAACATGTATAACATTTATTAAATTGCAATTATAACAACCTGGTCTCACAGCAAGTCGTGATTCAGCAGCACGAAATATACATGAATCTATTGGTTCGTGATATTGTGACGAAAAGTGCCTCATTTTCATCATGGCAGCACAAATTCATTCTAATTCATTCCGTGATGGCTGCACAAAATTAAAAGTGAAGCGGGGGTGGGGTGTCGAGAGTGGTTATGGTTAGGGTGGAGGGTAGGAGTAGGGTTAGGAATAGTGAGTTAAAAAACACCCCGTCATGAAAATTTGACTCATTTTATCACGGGAACATGAAAAAAGAAGCGTGAGACTGGGCTGATTATAAATATACTGAGAGTTATTTAATGACAATATCATAAAACAGCAACATTTTAATTCAATGAAACTAAATACTTACGCTATGTACAATGTAGAACTATTCATTACAGGACCTCTACTAATAAGCAACAAATTAGTAACAGTTCATATGTATATATATATATATATATATATATATATATATATATATATATATATATATATATATATATATATATATATATATATATATGCACTCGGGGTCGCCACAGCAAATCCAAGATGGATCTGCATGTTGAATTGGCACAGGTTTTATGCCGGATGCCCTTCCTGACGCAACTCCACATTACATGGAGAAATGTGGCAGGGGTGGGATTTGAACCCGGAACCTTCCACACTGAAACCAAGTGCATTAACCACTTGGCCACCACCCCTGCTATATATATATATAAAATAGAAATTTGATTCTTTCTCCAAGATCTGTATTCAGTGTCACAACAATATATTATTTAAGCCTAATTCACAAATTTGATTATAAATGACTAATTACCACTGAGCACTTTTTAAGAAGCTGATCCATTCGATAGTCAGATTTCAGGCGGATTCCTGACATATTTCAACATTGCGACACATGAATAGATTACGAACAGGGCTTTATATTTGATTTTCAGATAAAAACATTACTAACCTGACTGTAGGTCCCATAGGGGATTTTCATTATTATTCTGTTCTCTTTTAATCAGTACACGAATGGCTCATTAATATCCTGTTAATTTTGCTACTTTGTTTACAAACACTGGAAGTGGCTTGTCATAGAATGGAGCCTACGTGGTACAACTACTGACTTTAGAAATGTTTTCATACCATTTTCTGTCCACAATGTAATTTCTGCTGTTATGTTGCTTAAAAAAACACTGTTGTCTTACCAGCGTCGGCAGCGAGTTTGTATGCCCTGTGAACCGGAAGTGTTATCTAGCTCATTGTACATGCACACAGAGAAACTTGAAACTGGCTTATTAATTTTTCTGAACTACTATGTTGACTGAAGCTATAGAGTTATGGTGGTGATGCGGCTCGCTCGGTGCATTCCTATGCCCATCTTTCGCTGGTGTCTGGCGTGATGATGTACAGTGGTCCCTCGTTTATCGCGGGAGTTACATTCTAAAAATAACCCACAATAGGTGAAATCCGCAAAGTAGTCAGTGTTATTTTTTATAATTATTATAGATATTTTAAGGCTGTAAAACCCCTCACTACACACTTTATACACTTTTCTCAAACAGGCATTAACATTTTCTCACTTTTCAAACCTTAGTAGAAAAATTAGTCCAGTATTATAGAATGAAACCAAATATCAAAACCTGTTTTCAGGCCCAAACATTTGTTTGAGAAATAAAAATAGAATGTTTTCCTATAAGTAATTATGATGGCTTTTAGAACTAACAGATTTATTTTTAACTATCAACCTACAAGGTTGGACACATAAGAAATTATTAATAGTGACTGACCAGTATTTCACAGTTCCTCTGAACGTGCCACTTCATCCTGGCGCCGCTCCGCTGTAGCGTCTTTTTCCACTGAGTGACACCTCGGTGCAGGTGTCTTTTTCCGAGTGAAGAACATAGTTATGGGTAGTTGTTGGCGCTCTTTTTTTCTTCTGGGCGAGAAGATTCTTATAAACAAATTTGTCAAGCTGACTGCGTTCTGTACTGTACAGGAGACACGGCACGGAGGAGACTGATTGACAATGGTGTACAGTCCCTTAGCCAATCAGGATGCAGAACACAATGTGTGTGCTCTCCCTTAGCCAATAGCAGTGATGCCGACCAGTGCAGAACACAATGCATTGTAAAAAAAAAAGCATGCAAAATTGCACTAACAAAAATCTGAGAAACTGCAAGGCCGCAAAAGTACATGATATATAGTAACACAGCGTTATAGCGAAGGACCACTGTAATGCCATTTCTACACATTTCTCTTATCATGCACCTCGGCCTCTTCCATCATGCTTCTTGTGTACTTCCTGTGTATGTCCTGTTTGAACTTCCTGTTTGCAGTGACAAAAGTGTACTTCCGGTTAGCAGTCATGGCGGAAACCAAGCTGGATGGACTACGAGAATGCACTCATGCTCGTCTGTCATCATCCTCGCTAAGCTTGGCGGCTCTGCCACCTTGCGCTGCTCGGTATTAGCAACTGAGTGAATTATTCATGCATTGCACATCGGTAAATCATTTATTCACACACTTCCTAATCATTAATACATGTCTAAGTCATGGAGTAATAATACATGCATACGTGCACTTACAAATAGTTTGAACATGGTTTATTAAGTATGAAAACAATGAGTAAACACATAATGCAGGAGACTATTCATTAGAAGTAAAGCATTAATTAAATGTATTAGTTAATTACTTATTAAGTATATATATATATATATATATATATATATGTTATGACAAAGTCAACTTCTGGTCATGTAAGTTTGATTGATGTCAAGTTTTCATAACCCAAAAAATGTCAACTTATCATGACAAAAACCAAATGACACTTAATGACAGCAGTCATAAACACATGACATTGACATAATGTTTATGACACATTCATGACTGTGTCCTGTAACAGTTATGACAGTGTCATGTCATTATTATGATGAAACCTTCAATTAAAGTGTTCCTGATTACCAGTGGTGGGCACAGCTAACCAAAAGGTTAGCTTCGATAACAGCTAATCAGCTAACTGAAAATATATCTTTTATGAAGCTAAACCAATAAACCACCCAAAAATGTATCGGAAGCTACAGCTAACCGATAACTTTCAGTATTGTGTCAGGTACACTTGCAACTACTAACAAGCTGATTTAGAGTTTTAACACAGGGATTGTTTCTGGTAGCAAGACAAAGATAATTAGTCCGCCAATGCTTTTCAAAATTATCTGAAAAGCAATCCGATAATGAAAACATTAGCTTTGATAATTAGCGGTTAGCGGATTAGGGGAACTGTGCCCACCATTGCCGATTACTCTTGTGAGATAGTGAGTGCTGAAAAGTTTGGACATCAGGTCAGGTAACGACAGTCCTTTGTGTCAGGGACTGGGCCAGGTCAGGGTGCTGAGCCCTTGTTTTTCCCCTTTTCATGGTCTCCCGTCTGCTGCGGCCTTGATTTATTAGTAATTATTTTCATTATGCTTTATTCTGCCATGTTTTTCTTGTCACTTTGTTCTTGTTACGATTCAGTTATATTATTTTCATCATATGGTTATTCTCAGTTCTGTTTTGATTTATCACTTTCATCAGGTGTTTATTCTACATTCTAATTCTGCTTTGTCACTTTCTTTCCTTGTTACTTTTGTATTCTGACCATGTCTCAGTTCCATGCTATTAATCTGTGTTTTCATGGTTGATCATTTAGTTATCGTTTGCCTATTTTTGCTGTTCTCTTTTCTGTTTGCACTTTGTCAGGTTTTGTTTCTTTTCTACTTTGAGCTTATGTCTGCCTGTTCCAGTTTAGTTTGTCATGGTGTTTAATTTCTTATTATTCTCTGAGCAGTTTTATCTAGTTTATCTCCGGTCTGCTTTTCTGTCCTGTTAAGTCGGTCTCGCCAGTTCATGTTTAGTCTAGTTCTCATGTTCATGTCTGATTCCTGTTCTTAGTAATATTATTCAATTGTAGCTCAGTTTTGTTTTTGCCTCTTGTTCCCACTCCACATCCTGCACCTGCTTTCATGTCCTCATCTCACGCCCAGTTATTTATGTTAACTTTACGTCCTGCACCTGCCATGTTTTTCTCTTTCTTTAACCCTTTATCTACAGCGATGTCGCCCACGCCATATTTTCCATATGCGTATTTTTTTTAACCGTAACTCCGCCATAGTTTGTCCAATCCGAATGATTCAAAGTGCATTGTTAAGCTAACACCAAGGGCTTTTCAATGATATATGGTGTATTACAGTAAACGTAAGCCTGTGACGTCATAACGCAGAGGAAAAACACGGAAGTTTCACACTAGTGCGCCACTGATTCTCATTACTCATTAAGTTCTCATGTAAGCCCTCAATCTGAAAGATTTCAACACTGACAGCAAGCCAAGAACCCGTGCTTTCCAACAGTATGCTATATGTTGCATATATTATTGTAAAGTGCGTCTGGTGACTTTTGAAACGAGGGAAAAGTATGAAAAGAGCGCAAAAGTGATAGAAAAGTACAGAGACAGACAGCAAACATAAATGTAGTAATTTTTGAGGAAAAGGCAGGGTGTTAGTGTCACTTGTGAAGGTGTGTGTGCGTGTTTGTGTGTGTGTGATGGCTCCATCAGCCACAAGCCACTGTCCGGTGCCAACAAGCAGTGGAAACCCAACTTGCCAGCGATCCACAAAGGGGCGGCGTTCTTGCAAGGTGTGCAAGAGGTCAACCTGCTGGACGTGCAAACTTTGTAAAACTGGCCTCTGTCTTCAGCCAGACAGAAACTGTTACAAACAGTACCACACTGACTGATGTAGTTTTGATCTAATTTTGATTCTTGGTTATATATTTGTATATAGTTTGACACTTTATTGTTTTATTCATATTGTATAATTTTGCATAAAATGAGTGATCAAATTAGTGATTTATTACACATTTTAATAATACAGATAATAATTGATATATTTATATATAGTTTTGCACTTTGTTGTTATTCATATTGTTTGGTTCTGCACTTTAAAACTGGTTTCTTTTAGCATATTTTTGCCTTGTAAAATGTTTACTTTTGCACTGTTTCTGCGCTGTTTTTGAGTTCTAGACACACAAAATTAATTATTTTGATTGTAAACACTTACGGCTTCCTGTTAAAAATGTGAAATCCAAACTTCCTTTACATAACAATCATTTTTCACAAAAAAACTGAAAAAAAAAATCAAGTTCATTTTTGTGTTTTTTCTCATTTTAAATGCTAAAACTTACAAATAATGTGTATAAATAGTTAATCAGGTGTAATATAATTGAAATTCAGGTATTCTTGGAAAAGGGTACCAAAGCACACAAACATAGAACATTATTTCTTAATTTTATTGCTATAATAAAAAATTATAACCAATCGTCCATTTATAGCCTCAGTAGGTAAAGGGTTAACTCTGTCTGCTTTGTGTTTCCTTTCACTCACACTCTGTGCACCTGTTCACATATCTTTGTCTTTTCTTCACTCCACCTTGTGTTGTCCTCCCTCACTATCTTCTTGCACAATGCAGTATCTTCATTCACTAGCCACGCCCCCTTCTTGATTGTTCCTCACGTGCACCTTGTTACTCCTGTCTTATTTAATCTCCACCCAGCCATCACACCCTTGCTCGTTTGCTGTCCTTGTACACTAACCAGCGCTTTGTCTAGTCGTTTTTGCCGTGTATCCAGATCCTGTTTTGTGTTTTTGACTGCGCCTTTTGGCTTGCTCATGATGTCTGTGTCTGCTCGTGCCTTTGAACCCTGCTTGCCCATAACTGCGTTTTTGCCTGACCCTGTTTGTGCTTCTGCCTCGCCAACTGATCACCTGTGTACCGAACCAGAGCGTAAATTAAAGACCATGATTTCCTCTACATCCAATAGTCCGAGAGTTTGCATTTTGGGTCCAAACACTTCCGGTGCCCGGCACCCACCGGGCGTGACACTTTGGTTTAAAACATTCTACCTTTGGAATGTTTGGAAAGGCCTTTTTTTTTTTGGGAAAATGCTAATATTACTGTAGTTTGACTTTGTCAGGGGTGGTGGCCAAGTGGTTAATGCGCTTGGTTTCAGTTCAGAAGGCTCCGGGTTCAAATCCCACCCCTGCCACATTTCTCCATGTAATGTGGAGTTGCGTCAGGAAGGGCATCCGGCGTAAAACCTGTGCCAATTCAACATGCAGATCCACCTTGGATTTGCTGTGGCGACCCTGAGTGCAAACAAGGGAGCAGCCGAAGGGACTTACTTTTACTGTAGTTTGACTTTGTAAAAAATTATTTGAAGTCAGATTTGTTACAATGGATAGATCTGAAAATAATAATGCACCAATGCTCCACATCCAACCTGATGGAGCTTGAAAGGTACTGCAAAGAGGAGTTGGCAAAATGGCCAAAAATACATATCGGCCAAGCTTGTGGCATCATTTTCATGAAGACTTGAGGCTGTGTTTAGCTGTAAAGGCTAAGTTAAGTACATGTGATTTAGTAGTTATTTTTAATAAATTTGCAAAAAAAAAAAAAAAAAAAAGCCAGGCTGTTATTGCGTCTCTCAGGAGACTGCATAACTAGGCTGCCTTTATTTTATAGATGCTTATATTATAAAGCATTCATAACCCTAGAATGTCATAAAATGTAATATGTACCCTAAACAGCATTTCTGTATCCGTCATATCTGTAAGTACATTCATAATATGAAATGCATCAGATGGCTGATGCATTTCATATTGAGCTCTACAGACCACAATATAAATGTACATGTCGTGGGCTGCCTTTGTCTGCCTCTCTCCCCTTCCCCTTCTGTCTCCTCTTGTGTGTTGTTTGTCTGTTTTCCCTCCAGGTGGCGTGCTGCAGAGCCGAGGAACACCTGCAACTCATCATCTCCTCACACCTGACGCTCATTAGCTCCTGATCAGGAGCGGGTCACTTAAACCCCGGCTTTGAGCACAGTCTTTGCCAGAATCTACATGGACATTGACACTGATATTGATACTGATCCACGACTCTGATTGATGACCTTGTCTACGCTGTCGCTTTCATGTGCTTTGACGTCTGAGCTTAAATAAATGACACCTCTTTCCAAACACTGTAATTCAGACAATAAAGTAACTGACTAAAATGTTTTTTTCCTCCCAAAGTGAGACTTTCTGCATTCTTTCTGAATTACATCCTGACGTGCAGCACAGCCAGCTGAGCTCAGCTCAGATGTATGGAAAGACATTCATCCCAATAATATCTGAAAGGAAATGCTTTTGACAAAAACTACAGATTGTTTATTTCTATTTATGTCCAGAGATCAAGGATCCACTATGAAGAGTTTATTTATGCCTAGAGTTTAAGGATCCAGTGACCAATTTCATATTTATTTACTTTAAGACTCAATAAAATGTTGTTGACATAGAAAACCTGTAAAGCCTACTTTTAGTACACAAAAAAATTCGATAAGGGAATTGATAAGGAATCGAATTGATAAGCGGAATCTATAAAGGCATCGATATTGATAAAATCTTATCAATACCCATCCCTATGTAAGAAGCATAAAAACTCTACCTTAGATTGTAAATGCATTGTTATATTAACAAGAAGGGGTTCACAGAGCTACTAACAGACACACAAACAGACAAAAGCAGGAATGAAAAGCAAGACATAAAAATAGGTCAGAAGATACTAGGCAACTGTTGATCAATCAATCAATCAATCAATTTTTTTTATATAGCGCCAAATCACAACAAACAGTTGCCCCAAGGCGCTTTATATTTATTGTAAGGCAAGGCCATACAATAATTATGTAAAACCCCAACGGTCAAAACGACCCCCTGTGAGCAAGCACTTGGCTACAGTGGGAAGGAAAAACTCCCTTTTAACAGGAAGAAACCTCCAGCAGAACCAGGCTCAGGGAGGGGCAGTCTTCTGCTGGGACTGGTTGGGGCTGAGGGAGAGAACCAGGAAAAAGACATGCTGTGGAGGGGAGCAGAGATCGATCACTAATGATTAAATGCAGAGTGGTGCATACAGAGCAAAAAGAGAAAGAAACAGTGCATCATGGGAACCCCCCAGCAGTCTACGTCTATAGCAGCATAACTAAGGGATGGTTCAGGGTCACCTGATCCAGCCCTAACTATAAGCTTTAGCAAAAAGGAAAGTTTTAAGCCTAATCTTAAAAGTAGAGAGGGTGTCTGTCTCCCTGATCTGAATTGGGAGCTGGTTCCACAGGAGAGGAGCCTGAAAGCTGAAGGCTCTGCCTCCCATTCTACTCTTACAAACCCTAGGAACTACAAGTAAGCCTGCAGTCTG
Organism: Thalassophryne amazonica; assembly: GCF_902500255.1. NCBI lineage: Eukaryota > Metazoa > Chordata > Actinopteri > Batrachoidiformes > Batrachoididae > Thalassophryne > Thalassophryne amazonica. The sequence continues at coordinate 65,488,673 of NC_047106.1, read as the reverse complement.
AGAGCGAAGCGCTCTATTGGGGTGATATGGTACTACGAGGTCCCTAAGATAAGATGGGACCTGATTATTCAAAACCTTATAAGTAAGAAGAAGAATTTTAAATTCTATTCTAGAATTAACAGGAAGCCAATGAAGAGAGGCCAATATAGGTGAGATATGCTCTCTGATGGTTGATGGTGAGTTTAAGTCTACCAATGATTTATTATATACATTTGATTTATTTATTAAATATCTGAAAAAAACTATTAGTTTTATTATTATAATTTAAATTATATAAAAAATTTACTTTACAATATTTCTGATTGCATTGGAGTAATTGTCAAAATCCACCTCCACAACACAGTGCACAAAGCAACTCTTTACACTCAATCCTGCTTTAAAAACTCACTTTGATTTTTACAGCATAAATGTCACACAAACATTTTAGGGAAAAAGTAAACAAATAAAAAGCAAACATTAAAAAAAAATGTATGCATGCACACTACTGGACACAGACGTTGCACCCTGACAAACCGTAGGGCGAACCCAGCATTTACCTCAGCAGCTGGGTTCACCACCAGCAACAATTACAACCATTAGCATGCTTAATTAACAGGTTTGCTGGCAGCTCATGCAGGCAGAACAAGGTTTCCTCTCTGTTCCAAAACCACCAGGCCTCCAGAGACCCAAATCCCACACCACTGCCTCATAAGGTGGGCAATTTGTGGGGAGGCTGAGTGCCTTTGTAGTGGTTATAGCCTCACAGGGCACATTAAAAAGCTTTAGGTTTTTGCTTTGTTGTCAGGGTTGGGTAAGATTTTTTCTAAGTACTTTGTTGAAGTTGCTAATAACAAGCAAGAAAAAAAAGATGTAACAATACACCACTGTCATAAAATGAGGCTAAAATAGTGTGATTATTAATTATTTTTATGTTTTATTATATCAATTCCAAATGTTCATTGTGATGATGAAAAAAAAAATAATGGTAATACGACTTTTACTGTCGCATATTCTGTAAGGAATCAAGCATGATTAATGTGTATAAATTATTGCAAAGAAAATGAAGCACAAAATTGCACCATGATGCTTCTGTTTTCTGGCTTAAAACTAAAATCACAGCAAAATGCCCATCCACTGAAAGCATGCACCTGTCAGTTGTTTTTCAAATCATCTCAGCAAATCATAGATATACACTGTTGTGCACATGTTTTAGACACTCTAGGACTTAATAAAGTTTTGTTTAATTTTTGTCCCATTAGAGCACAGCATTTAATTGGAAATAGGGCTGGGGTGACAAGTCGTAATAGTTGACCTATCTTCTCATCACTTAGTCAGGTAAAGTAAGGCCCATTCACACATAACATGATTGAAGTTGACTAGCGCACAAAGGAGGAATTGCATGCCAGTTGTGAAAAATCTGAGCCGCCTCCAATGCCTCATACACGTGTCACTACAACTTTTCGTGCACACAAGTGGCAGAAAGACAGAAAGAGCCCATTCGATCCCTCTCAGGACAGGTGTTGGCCAAATTCCAGGTGACACACATGAACATCTAATACTGCTCGCGGAGTACTTAGGAAATGTGTGGCCATTCGCGCTCTCAGCACGAAAATAGTGAGCAGGCCACCACTTTCGAGCTGGCTGTGAAATTTGTCTAAGTGCCCCCACGACTGTGGTGTTGTCAAGTACACGTGGCGTGCCAGAGTGTCGCCCCCCCCAACATGTGTTGTGTGCTTCACATGCTCCCCCTCCCCCCCCCTCAAAAAAAACGTGGTATACATGTGGTTCACGCGCCCCCGTTCTCCCCCACAGGTGAGGTGCCTCTCATCTGATCACAGAGTGACACCTTGGTCTGGGTGCTGAATGGACAGGGGGCGTGGCTGGCTGCCAACAACAGCAGCTGTTGAGATCTCTGGTCCTGGAGGTTACAGCTGCAGAAAACATACCGTGTTTTGACGGACAGGACCTTACAACTTTCCACCATGACGCGTGTGTGTGCTTGCTGTCTTCATGTGGAAATACATAAAAACATATATCGCTTTTGCGATGGGCTGGAGAGCGTTCACAGCATGCACACTGACAGGCTGTCCCAGCTGAAACAGACAGACAGTTCATGTGGACACGCAGCAGGCGATTGGAACGTCACGTCTGTCTGACAGTGATGCAGTGAGGACACACACATCCAAAACACATAAAAGGCATGCTGGGATCAAGAAAAATTATACCAAAAATAGAAATAGAATGATCCGCACCACCACAGCGCTCCCATACAAAAAAGCTTTATTCAACCATATTTATTCAACCAAATAAATATGTTTTTCTTGTTGATTGTAGCCATTTTACGCTCCTCTTCTAAGACCGTGATTGTAGCACAGTGGTAAAGTTTCCATCTGGTAATCTGAGATTTTGTAAATTGCAGGTTTGAATCCCGTAAGTGGCATTTATTTTTTATTTAACCAGGGTTATTTAATCACAGGGTTCTGTATTGTATCCCCTTTTATTTATTAATTATATCAACCCAGTGATATTCACTAATTATACAGCTGGTTTTTATTTTATTTTTCTCCACATCAGTGGCGCGGTGTGGTGCAGCTGCTTGCACTGTGTTCGTGCACACGCATGATGGTTTGTGCTTCCCCATTTCATGTTTCTTTCGCGGATTTTCTTCCAGTTTCTGCGTCTTTCGTGTTATGTGTGAAGGGGCCCTAAAATTGAAATAAAAAACAAAATAATCTGTTTCAATTATCAGTTTGAGTAAGGCTTTTGTATAGCTTCAATGTTCAAAGTTGATGTATACATTACTACAGTGGTTGACTCACAACCCCCCGCTCCCCTGGTTTGATTAGTGATGACTACTTATATTTTAATTATAAGGAACCAACACAGGCCAGCAATAGTCAGCACTACCTTCACTTAAGGATGGATGGATGTAATTGCACTGGGCTACACTACATTTTCATATTTTTTATCTATATTATTTAACATGTCATCCATTCCTGCAAATCATCTTCTCTGGGTAATCAAGACTTGAGGAGTATTTTGTCATTCAAAGGACTGTTTTTCAGAAATATTCCCTTTATGTGTACAGATTGAAAAAATAAATAAGAGAAAAGTTATTTTTCTTCAAAACCTAAAACCTCTATTTGTTGCTCACTGGCAGGTTTTTATTAAGTTCCCAATGATCCCTGTCCAAAAGGCATGTGACAGAGGAAGTCATCATTTTCTCAAGGAGGTCCAAACATTTTGAAATCACATCTCTTGACCACTTGCAATTGTATTATGTGACAAATAGTAACACTCTTCTGGTCGGATTTCACTGTTGGAGTAACAAGTCGGCACATTCAGGCACCAAGCATGTCCTGTTGGTAATATTTACCATGACATTAAATTTTTGTTGGCACCTTCACTTTGGTTGATAAATCTGAAGATATTCACATGGTTTTTATAATACTGTTTTGAAAAAAGAACAACCAGCAGTGCTGTTGACCTAACTGTGCATCCACAATGGGATTTGGGTAAATAGAATTGTGGCAGTTTTGTTTTCAAAAATTTAATGCCTGCCATTTTATAATTTATTTGAACTTTGACCGCGTGGGCCTGCCGACAAGCGGCAATGCACGCTCCTGTCAGAAGCGTCGCTTTAGCTTGGCTTATGATGCAACGCTTACAGCAAATGATACAATTGAAGTGGGTAAGTGGAGGTGCTAAAATTGAGGCAGTGAATTAAATTAGCCAATGTTATATTTTTAAGACATAATATTCATAAGATTAATATTTACCATAATGTGATTTTAATGGCATCCAAATTTAACGATTCTAATTTTTCAAAGGGGCAATATTAATCAGATGTTTTTTACGTCACTCATTTTCATGTTCGGTACTTCACACTTTCCATTTTTGTCACGTCCCATTTTACCCTTTTGATTTTTTATCACATTCAGTATTTACTGCTTTAACCACATTAATTGTTTTACTGCTTTCATTTTCACCACATTCAAAGTTTTACTGCTTTCATTTTTACCACAATCTATGTTTTACTGCGTTCATATTTACCATATTCAATATTTCAATTAATTTTTTTGACCCTTCATAGAGCTTTAGCGAGATAGAGAGAGAAACAGAGAGAGTGAGAGAAACAGACAGAATCAGAGTGAGAGCTTGAGATAGAGAGAGAGAGAGATGATACTGACTGAAAAAAAAAAAATCAATATTCTGCACAGAAAAGTGGCCTTAGAGAATCTTAGTGAAAAGTCATCATGTTAAAATTTACACTGGTCTGAGATATAGTCATTTGGGGTGGCTGGTACAAACTGAATAAAAACCACATTAGTTTTGTTAGAATTATAGAGAAGCTTGAATCTTCGACTGGACTGGGTGACGCGAGGATGTTTCACTTGTAATCGCAGAAGCTTCCTCAGCTAAATGTCTTGCTCTGGTAGTCTGACTTCTGTCTTGACTCTTGTAGAGTTCTTCTCTACAAGATGTCAGGATGAATGGTCAGGAAGGTCAGGATGGGGTTCACCAAGGCATAATCACGGGTACACCGAAATCAAAAGTCTGTAACTGCTTTATTATATGGTAAACAAGAAAACTGAGAGTTTGTCAAACATACTAAAACTGAAAAATCAATCTCAAGTTTCAACTCTCTATTATTACTGTCATACTGCACCAACTGACATCCCATCGATCGACTGGAGATGCCTGTTAAGTCCGTGACAAAGAGTCATCAGGCTTGTTTTCTTATAAAGTTCGCCATTCACCTGTCTAGCTTCCACGTAAAATCGACCGAGTACTCTGTCAAGCATCCGTCTGTCATAAGTTTCAAAGCTGGGCGCATGTCCCTTTTCAGTGACGTACTTGCGAAACAGGTTGGCTGCTGACTGTGTATTTCTGCGGGTGTTCTTCGCATCTTTTTCGTGTAAAATTCATTTTAAGTCAGTGTTGCTAACAGATGCAAACCTGTCTTCTGCCATCTTGTCAACAAACTGACAGCCAAAGTAGGCATTGTATCGCGTTATCTGATTGGTCGTTATCGATAGAAGGCGTCGCTCGATTAACTAGCGCTACGCTACACGTGAGGTGTACTTGTTTCGCACACGCATGGTCTACTCAGCTCCACCAGCGGTCAACTCAGCATGTGGTACAGGTCAGAAAGTGGCGAATGGGCCAATCAGAATTTGGCAAAATCCCATACCATATAATAATACTCTTTATTAATATTTTGGCCTTCTGGTGCGTAGTCATGATGCACCATCCAAAGGGAGTCAAAGAAAGTGGTCAGCATAATTTTGACATTGCTCCACACCTGCCTTGCTTTCTATGGCTTCAGTGATGATGGATGTTTCCATTACGATGACTGAAATGGGGTTACCGCATCAAATCCATGTCTCATCTCCAGTGATGACGGTGCTCAGAAAGTCAGGGCTGCTGTTTGCGCATTCCAGCATGTCCAGGTACAGTTGCTTCTGCACCACAGTTAGCAGCTTTGGCACAGATTTCACGGCCACTCTCTGCATGCCCAAATCCTCTATCAAGATGGAATGTACCAAACCTGTGCTTATTCCCACTTTGCCCACAAGTTCTTGGATGGTGACTCGACGGTCATCGATGACCAAAATCCAGATTGTGTCAGTAACATTTAAGCTTGCACCTTAAGAACATACCTCACTCTCAGCTGATGTGTGCCCATTTTTGAAGCAGTTATAACACTCTTTTATTTGCATTTATATGCTCATGGTATTATCATCAAAAGCCTGTTGAATCTTGCCAATGGTTTCTGCTTGGGTATCACCAAGATTTTGGCAAAATTTGACGCAATACCTTTGCTCAAGTTATACTGTAGCAACTGAGAATCTGATGGATGTTCAGTACATGTCTTCAATCTAAGGCTGACTGCTAATGACTGATGCACTCTACAGGTGGGAAAATATTCACATATGGACAAGAAGGTTTCCTACATCTTCCCACCGAACAACAACTTGCATGCTTCATTTTTTTTCTGTGGGATAAAATAAGAATACTTTTTGAATGCATGTATAAACAAAGGTTTTGCGGTCAGACAATCACCAGTAAACTACTTGGGGTGTCATTTTACATTTAATATGACAATAATGCAATGCTACAATGACACTATAGGAAGAGAAAACCCAATTAGACATGGGCTCTGGTGCACACTCCTCCTGAGAGACTGACTGGCTGTATTAAAAAAAAGTATCATGGCACTCTGCTTATTAAGATGTCATCTATGCAAGTTCCGCAGGTTCAGGGTCAATACCCTCACTGCATATTCTTCTGTGAATATGTCGATCCACCCTGTCGCCCACTTTTGCAGCCGATGGCTCTTTAGAGTCTGTCATTGGCTATTGAGAATGCTTCATAAACATCTTTTGCTTTTTCACCTAATTAGGCTGGAGGGATTTGACTAAAACACAGTCAAGGGAGGCGTTTTGCTCAAAGGAGGTTTGAAGAACTTACTGTAATTTTTGTCTTAGTCTCCTTTTCAATTTTAAAACTTAACAGTGTCACAGCCTTCCTTTATTTTTTATTATTATAAGTACTTGCAGTTGGAGGTCTACTTGGGCTAAAGATAGAATGTTTTGGCTTTCAAAATAAAAGCTATTACTTAAATGTTTGCAATTGCCGTTTATTTGCTTTCTTTGATGTGTCACATCCTTGGTATAACAGTGTCATTTACCGTATTGTTCCAAATATCATAGTACTACTCCCCCCCAACACCTGCTGTATTTTCCAAGATATTAAAAAAATAATTTCTGAATATCAGTTAAAAATGCAGAATAGTCTTATCTGAAAATAATGCTAATAAAAGGATATTTTAAGAGAACCTTTTTTTTTAGTGATGCTGTCATTTTTATATTTGCCATATTTAGACATTAAGACTATCTGCAAACCTAACTCTCTCACACTATATTTCTTTGCTGCTTGTGAGTTGTTTGATGCCCTTGCTATTGTACTGCATTTATCACCATGAGCTCAAAGTTTTGATTATAAGCTCTTGTCAGTTGCTGGTTAACATCTTTTGAGGTGCTCTCCTTTGAAGATGGTGACTTTCTGTCTCTTTCATTCATGCAACACTGTAAGTGAGTTAGTGGGGTGGGGTGCTTTACTCCAGCAAGGCACACTTTCACAGGTATTTGGCATTGCCTTCTGTTGCGGATGTATATGACATGTAAAATTCTAGATTCCAAATATAAGACAACTACACTTTATTATTTTCACAAAGACAAATTATGTCTTATATTCAGAGCATTATAGTACTTTAATTTAACATACTTGCTATGGGTTTTGTATTCATTACCTTTCTGCACTCAAACATTGACAGACTGTGTATTTAAATATATCAGTTCTGCTTGATGAAGGAAAAAACGTACCTTGTAATCTCACAAACTCATCTTCAGCTGCTCATCCAAGATTGGTCACATTGGGCTGCAGCCTATCCCAGCAGTCATAGAGTGTGAGGCAGGGTACACTATGGATTGGATGCCAGTCTGTCATAGGGCCACATACGTATAGAGAAACAAACACATTTGTACCCGCACGCACACCTACAGACAATTTCCAGTTGACCTAACCTGCATGTCTTTGGATGTGGGAGGAAGCCAGGGCACCCAGATAGAACCCACGCAAACATGAGAAGAACATGCAAACTCCACACAGAAAGGCCAGAGGAGAGAATCAATCCCATGACCTTCTTGCTGTGAGGCAACAGTGCTAACCACTAAGCCACCGTGCTGCCTGCCTTGTAATCCATGAAGGAGAATATACACTATTCTTTATGCATCGTAACATTTAATGCAAACATTTCATACATGAAAATTCAGTAAGGGAAATCTTATATATTATATTCCAATTCTAACTATGCTAGTATATAAAGGTATATTTAAATATCTGAAAAGGATATGGCCACATGTCCATATCCATGTGGCCATTGCACACACATAAGGTGCACATTGACAAGCACATATAGAGGTGGAGGCTTGTGTGAATGAGGCATCTCCATAACAAGACCAGATGACCTGAGACTTGTGGAGGTGCTCTTGGCTCGAGGGAAAAGGATGATAGAATTTTTCCAGCCGTTCCCATTAATTACAACAGACCTTGGCGGGGAATAAATATTTATTCAGACAACACCGCAGTCTGCATACATATTATAAGCAACCAGGCCACTGTCAACCAGAACAATAGCCTGATATGTAGTAAGAAAAAAAACCAGGTGAAAAAAATGACAGGACAAATACTGTTCCTCTTTGCACTGTAGAGCACTGTAAGATAAAGATCACTTTTAATTACTAAAAAAATGTCTGCTTTTAAATGTATGGGATGGCACTGGTGTAATTTAAAAAGGATATGACTCTCAAACCTTTTGGAAAAAAAAAGTACGAGTATAGCAGAACTCAACAGGCACAGAGATTGGACTGAAATAAATTTAATGCCAAATGTTATTTCAGAATAAATATTTCCATATGAGTGACTTGTTGAAAGATCAGTCCTGTTGAGCTCTGAATGCTGAAGTTGTTGGTTGTTGAATTAAAACTTATTAAATCCACTCCACCTTTGTGCATACTATAAGTTTTATAAATGAGTCTGACGCACAAATGTTTGTGATTGAATATACAGTATATTATGCAATATAGATGCAAGTTATGATCTAATTATTGCTTTAGCACAAAGCACTGATTATGGTGTGGATTGCATTGAGCTTGAGCCCAGAGGATCCTCGGTTTAGAACCCAACCTGACCGGAAAATCACTAAGTGCCGTTGGGAGGACATTAATCCCCAACTTTCTCCCGCAGGGAGGTGCCAGTCTGTGAACAATTTTATAGACAAGTAGCAGAACCTTAAAATTTGATCTCACTGGGACAGGAAGCCAGTGAAGGGATTCCAAAATGGGTGTAATGTAGTCGAACTTTCTGCTTCATGTCAAAAGTCTGGCTGCAGCATACTGAACCAATTGGAGACCCCTAATGCTAGACTGCGGTAAACCAGAAAATAGAACATTGCAATAGTCCAATCTAGAAGAGATAAATGCATGGATCAGGGTCTCGGCATCAAACATAGACAGGATGGGCTGAATCTTCGCTATATTTCGCAGGTGGAAGAAAGCAGTCGTCGTAATATTTCTAATGTGGAGGTCAAACGACAATGTAGGATCAAAAATTACCCCAAGGTTCCTCACTTTGTCAGTGTGATGTATGACACACGAGCCTAGGCTGAGTGTTAACTGGTCAAATTGATGCTGATGTCTCACTGGACCAAGAACCATCATTTCAGTCTTATCAGAGTTTAAAAGTAGGAAGTTTCTAGACATCCAACTTCTCACTGATGCAAGGCAATCTTCTAAGGATTTTATGTGAACCAGCAGTTATCAGCATGTATAACTGAGTATCATCAGCATAGCAGTGAAAGGTAATCCCAAAATGCCATAATATGTGCCCAAGGGGTGCTATATAAAGGGAGAAAAGCAGGGGGCCTAAGATGGACCCCTGTGGAATCCCAAATTTCATGTCATTAAGGTTAGAGGTAGTGTTACTATACAAAACGCAGTGAGAATGACTGGTCAAGTATGACGTCAGCCATGCAAGGGCACTACCAGTAATCCCAAAATGATTTTCCAGCCTATCAAGTAGAATATGAAATTGTGGAAATTTATGGAAATTGTGGATGCATTAGGATTTCGGCAATGCATTCGGGACCCGATGCACATTTGTGGAAATACCCTGGATCTGGTTTTCACACGTGGCATTGCTGTCATGAATACTGACATCATGCCTCTTACGTTTATAGTTTTGCTGCCGTGTTTAGTGGAACAACAACCTTATATATCACTACGGCGATGCATCAACTCCTTAACTAAGACTGAACTTGAAGCTAGACTGCCTGATGTCTTAGCTTCACATTTGGCAAATACCCAATCAGTAGACACTCTTGTGAACAGTTTAAACTCAGTGCTCAAAACTACACTCGACATGATTGCGCCACCTGTGTTAAAACCGTGCTCCCCCAAATCGCAGTCACCTTGATTCAATGATTACCTGCGTGACCTCAACCATAAGGCAAGAGGTTTAGAACGTAAATGGTGTCGTTCAAAATTAGAAATTTACGGAATTTGATAGTATCTCACTAGGCATGCTGACAAAACTTGTAATGTCAACAAAAAGCACAACCTGTTTATGTGATCCTATACCAACAAAACTGTTTAAGGACGTGTGGCCCACTCTTGGGCCAACTGTGCTGGAAATTATTAATCTTTCTTTAACTTCTGGATGTGTTCCTAAATGTTTAAAATCTGCAGTGATTAAACCATTACTTAAGAAACCTAATCTTGACCTTAGACTAATCTCGACTAGCCTTTGTCTTCACCGACAAAGGCTGCTGAGTCAACAACCTCACACAACACCCAGTCGCTGCTAGCACCGAAGAGAGTAGGAGCCACAACGTATCCCTCACAAAGCCTGGAATTCACTCACAGTGCATGTGGATGGTGAGTGGGGGGATTTGAAGCCATATTATACATGTGTGGTGGTGTCTGACAAGATGGTGTGGTGGCCTCATGTGGCACGTGGACCTCTGGTTCGAGACCTCTGATCTACATGTGAAATGCACATTTATATATTAGCACATGAAAGTAAACTCGCTGGCTGTCTTGGACAGCGATATCCCCCTTTGCTCTGCAAGTGAGGCAACAGCTGTGTTTGGTACAAGTGGAAGAGCAACTAATGAACCAAACAGAACGCTTGACAATTCACATCTGCTGACAGTCTCCAGCTGTTGCCAGCATGCTGGCCTTCCCAAGCCTCTCTGGACCAAAAACACCAATGCAAACACCTGGGAATGACACCACACACACACACACACACACACACACACACACACACACACACACACACACACACACACACACACACACACACACACACACACACACACACACTCTGATGGCTGAAATCTGCCCTAAAACCATGCAATTGAGCTTCTCAGAATATCTGAATCCATTTGTTTAAAACAAGCATTTTGCATTAAAAAGTAATCACAAAAGATACAAATAAACGGTTTTCTACCTTCCATCTGCCACTGCATAATTTAGTCACAACTTTTGTTACATTTGGCATCATTACACCTCATGTGGGAAAATGTATTGATGTCCTGTGTCTTGTTATTGTTCGGAGCACAACATCATGTGGCGACATGCTGTTTTGTGACACTATCTATGATACTGTGTTGTGTGTTTTCTCCACAGTCTGCGTATGAAACCACCTTATTTATAGCCAGGACTGAAGAAAATGAGGCATCACTGTCCCTGCAGAAGACAGGTAGCTTTCCTGCAGAGGGTTTTGTTTCAAATAAAGCAACGGAAGAAATAAACTAAGAACCTAATGTCACCTTCACGCCAATTTATTTTACAGTACAGGGGAAGTTCTGCATGGGACTTTACCCAATTTGCGGTTAGGTCCGCAAGTACTTGGACCGTGACTCAATGTTGTTATTACCTCTGCCAACGAAGTTGGAGGAGGTTATGTTTTTGCCCCTGTTTGTTTGTCTGTCTGTTTGTGCACAGCCTGGAGCCCAATTTTTTTCATATATTGTTATGAAATTTTTTACTGAAGATTCATATCCTGATAGGCAAGAACTGAAAAAAAAAAATCAAGGTCATAGGTCAAAGGTCAAAGCAAGGAAAAATCTTGGAAAATTGGAAAAATCCCTATCTTTAACACTGAATAAATTTTCAAAAATTCATAACTCTGTCAAAAAAGAACACATTTCTTTAATATTTGACAGCATTATGCAGGATGGTATCCTTTACCGTCTGACAAAGTTTGATCCGGATCTGATCCAGATTACAGAATGTGTGGCTATTTAAATGTAACATTGAAATCCACTTTAAATTTATATTTTACATTATATCTTAATCAAACATGTCCTAATCACTCTCATAATTGAAAGTGAGGTGCAGCCTAGCACTCACTATCACCTGACAAAGTTTGATTCTGATGTGGATTTTGGATTTTGTGGACAATTGATTTAATATTGTAAAGCCTATTCGGTGTACATTTTGAATTATATCTCAATGAAAAGTGTCTCAGTCACTCTCATTTTTTGTTCTGAATTTACCTGCAATGCCAAAATTGGATGGAGGTTCCAATATTTTGCCCGCTTGCCTATTGTCCATTATCACTCAGAAACCAAGTGCCTGCATATCAAAGATAACCAATGTTTTGTGAAAATTATCTGAAAAAGAATTCACAAATGAAAAAAGTTGAAAGAAATTGACAACACCACAAAAACTTTGATTCAAGTGCATGAACTTAAATACATACTCCTGATATTTGATCACATCTAATTTAGCTTATGAAAGCCACTGCTAACAAGACTTTGACCTTGAAAAGTTTTTCCAAGGCAAAATTGTTGTGGAATTGGAAACTAGTGTTGGCGGAGGTATGCACTCTATGAGCATGGTGCTCCAGTTTTGCCTCTGTATGCTACCAAAGCAGGGTTAAAATGAAACAATCCAGATGTGCTTTCAGTGCAGTCATTCAGAATAATGTCAAGAGGTTTAACCAAAATTTTGCATTCACATTTATGAATTATGGTGTGAATTATCGCACATTCCCTCTATTTTCACATCCCAAAAGTAATTAGAACAACTACTTTTAAGGATTCTTGTTCATACAAATCATCACTGTTACAGCCAGTTTTTTTTTTTTCTTGTTTTTTTTTCCAGACAAGACAGTGTATGGAGACGTCTCCTCGTCACTGAATATGCCTTGGACTTCATTTATTTCAAGTCATTTAGAAAATAATGCGGTACTGTGTGGGTGTCTTCCCACACTCATCTCCTTCTTGCATGATCATTCAGTTTTTGAGAACTGCTCCAGGAGTGATTTACCAAACTGTTCCAAACTGTATGTCTTAATGGTTGACACAAATGAACACCAATAAATAATTTAGTGTCTTGGAAATGTTCACTGACTAGTCAAAATAAAACTGGCTGTAAAAGTGATGTCTTCTACAAACAAAAATACTAAATATTTAGATAGACTAATCACTTATGACCCCTCAAAAAGGAAGAACTGTGAATAAAAAAATGGCTGTAATAGGGTACCACAGTCTCGTTTGAATCCTGTGTGATATTGGGGGATTTGACCACTTAGGGGGACCTCAGCTCCGCTGCGCAATAATACGTGTTGTTTTACTATTGTGTAAGTGTCCTTTTTATGTTCCAGGGACCAGGTCTGCAAATTAGTTATTAGCTATATGTCCTATGAACATGGCATCGGTGTTCTGTCCCTATCAAATAAACATAAAGAAGAAGATACACAGCATAACTTCACACGGATAAATGGTGTACTGTTTTGTTTTCGGCTGCAATCACCGAAGCAGTCATGAAAGGTACTTTTTTTTGGTTCCCAGTGGAGAAGAAAAGGCGAGGCAGATGGGAGACATCGTACCAGTAAGTGTTAGCCTGCACAGCCAACCAGAGTAGCTACATTCTCTTGCTTCCAAAACACGTTTGTGATCCAGATCATAAACAAACTGCAACACATGTCCACATTCCACCACATCATCATTTTTCTTTGCATTTTCACTTTGTTTGCATGTAATTTTCTCTAAGACCCATTAAAAATGCAATGGTTGGTCCACCGGAAGCAGAGAAATTGCGTCATATGCATCATAGTTTACCCCTTTAGTGCCCGCCCTCAAACGAGACTGCGGTCTCCAATTGCTTAAAGGGAAATTCTTTTTATTCTTCTTATTATTTATTTTTGTTAAACCCTTTTATTTAAGCAGGAAGTCTCCACTATAAGCACTTATTATTATTATTATTATTATTATTATTATTATTCCTACAACTCCAAAACCACAACAACTCCAAACCCTGACTATATACAGTGCATCCAGAAAATATTCACAGCTCTTCACGTTTTCCATGTTTTGGTTGGTTACAACCTTATTACAAAATGTATGAATTTAATTATTTTCCTCAAAATTCCCCCTAAAACGACAATATGAAAAAAGTTTTTTTTTAGATTTTGTGAATTTATAAAAAAAATAACAAAAACAAAAAAAAACAAACAAACAGTGCAATCACATGCACGTTAAGTATTCACAGCCTTTGCCATGAAGCTCAAAATTGAGCTTAGGTGCATCCTGTTTCCACTGATCATTCTTGTTTCTACCGCTTAATTGGAGTCCACCTGGGGTAAATTCATTTGATTGGACATGATTTGGAAACACACACACTTGTCAACATATAAGGCCCTGCAGATGACAGTGCATACCAGAGGACAAACCAAGCATGAAGTCAAAGGAATTGTCTATAGACCTCTGAGACAGAACTGTCTCAAAGCACAAATCTGGGGAAGGACACAGAAACATTTCTGCTGCATTGAAGGTCCCAGTGAGCACAGTGGTCTCCATCATCCATAAAGGGAAGATGTTTGGATCTACCAGGACTCTTCCTGGAGCTGACCTCACATCTAAACTGAGCGATCAGGGGAGAAGGGCCTTAGTAAGGGAGGTGACCAAGAACCCAATGGTCCCTCTGTCAGATCTCCAGCATTCCTCTGTGGAGAGAGGAGAACCTTCCAGAAGGACAACCATCTCTGCAGCAATCCACCATCAGGACTGTATGGTAGAGTGGGCAGACAGAAGCCTCTTCTTACACTCCATTTACACAGAGTCAGTGACCGATGTGGAATCAAAAAAATGGCCTCTACTGGCAGTCACTCTAACTGGCTCTCATCAAGGTTGCAGGCTGGTCACAGCGGGGTCTCCGTGGTCGCAACAAAGATCCATCATGGTCGCCATCACTCTACATCAGGGGTGGCCAAGTTCGGTCCTCAAGAGCCACATTCCTGACACTCTTAGTTGTCTCCCTGCTCCAACACACCTGAATCCAATGAAAGACTCAACGAGTCTGAGGACCGAACTTGGCCACCTCTGCTCTACATCATTCTAGCTACACTCACGCTGTTATCCGGTTATTAAGTGTGACGTAACGCATCATGTGATTTTCAACTTCCGGCTCCAAACAAAAAAGGCACGCTGTCATTAACATTGAGATGATCTGATCAGGCTGCACTTACACCGTTGCACACGGACAACAGCATTAACATTGCAACATAAAACTCTTTGTATATCATGCCTAAAACTCTCCTGGATATATTAACAGGGTTTTTAGACGTTGTTACTGCGTTTGTTTTATGTAAAAATGTCAGACGCTCAGGTTGTTTCTCCATTATTTTCAATGGGAGCTGCTGCGAGCTGCGATCGTTTCCTGTTCATGTCGTTTGGGGGAGAAAGTAAAGTTTGCACTTTAACGTCCTGTTTATTGTAATAATTTTTTTTTTATTAACAAACAGACATGTATATTTTACCTGTGTATAATAAAATATGTAAAGTAAAAGAAAAAAAGTTTTATTAAGTGTTCTGACCATAGAACCAGACGAATGCGATTAACGGAGGTGGAGGCGGAGAAGGGGGGGCGTAGGTTTGCACACAATGTAAACACAAAGTAAACTTAAACTGTAAATCCTTAAAAAGATCAAACAGATGTAACTTTAATTGTAAACTTGGAGGTCTTTGGACCCAGAAACAGATTTATTACGTGATGCGGTACGTCAGTGCTTAACAACCGGATATGGTTGCAAATATCCGTAAAGCTCAATTTGCGACCGTATAACCTACATGAACGTCCACAAATTGTCAGACACAACAGGGTTATGATAAACTGGTGTAGAGGAGGATTTTCTTAAAAAGAAGACCTGAACGTTTAGCTACAAATTGCCAGAAGGTACATCTGAGATGCAAGCCTGGATTTGATCTGTTTTGGTGAAAGAAAATCCTTCTCTGCTCTACTCCACTATGAAGCTACAAGTAGTGATGCAAAATGCAAAGCTTGAACTATGCATAATTTCCCCAATCACAGCCACATAAGCCCATAACTTCTCCTGGGTTGTTTTGGAGGTTTTAATCACTATATTTAGAAATATATGCACGCAATGGTGCAACACCGAACACCATGGCTAAACACAGAACAAGGCAAGTTACACTGTGGTGACTGTAAGATGCAGTTGAATGTCAGGAATGCAAAGATAGAAATAGTCCAGAGCTTCATTTAGTATTTTAACTGTTTTAGCAAGAAATGGCAAACATATGCCGCATATGCTTGCACAAGTGTCCTATGTGCTTTTCCTCTATCTAATGAGCTGTTCTCACAGAAATCTTCCCAGAGTTTTTCTCACACATAACCTTTTTGTGAACCCGTCCCTCTGCTACCCTTACCCTCCAATTTATCCAGCAATCGTAATGTGGTGAAAAATGACTTGTCTTTTCTGATTGCATTTGATAACAGTTTGTCAAGGTTCCACTGGCAGCTCGAGTAGAGCAATTCCATCAGCAGCTGTGGCTAATTAGCCGCTATCGCTAGCTCTTTTGGCTCACCCTCTGCTGCCTCCCTTGGCCCAGTCATTTCTAAGTATAAATTATTGGATTGTCGAGATAAATGCCGACTGGCAAGTAAGATTGCAAGGGATGGAGATGAGAAAGAGGGTCCAAGAAGGACAGAGTGGACAAGGAGGAGGACAGAAACCGTGGTAGTAGCTGCAGTGTTCCTTTCTGAGAGTTTCACCTTCAGTTGTGACCTTGGCTGTAACAAACTCATTTGACATAGTGAGCCTTGACAACTATTTACTTACTGCTGTCAATTTGGTCCCTCGATCTGATCAAATGTTTAAACTGACTTCCACTCTCTGCATCTAAGAGAATGTGACCTTTGGCAACTGCGTGGGGAACAACCCAATAACTGACATCATGCCATCTTGCAATTTATAACCTAATACAAACTTTCTGAGGTCATGTTTTTATTACCTATTTCTTTGATGACTGACCTTTTCCACACAAATTCCAAAGACTGAGTGAACAATATTGAATATTACAGGGACCTGGATGCAACTTGCTGTGTTACTATAAGGTGCCAGTAATTGCTGAACATGCTGGGAAAACACAACAGAATTATTGTGATTGGAAGAAAAAAAGTGGCCTGATGAAAACACAAGGCAATCAAAGAACTGAGTCTGGTCAAGGACAAGCGAACAACAATAACATGTGGGACCAACTTTTATCCTCATGATTAACTGTAGGTCATCCTCACTGTATAGAGGAAACAGTGACAGTTTCATCGGTATTCCATGAATCTGGAACTCTATAGGATGGAGCAGATATTAACCTCGTGGCTTTTAAAGATGTTTATTTTATATATAACATAAAGAATTATTTCTCCTGCACATCATATGCTTTTGTACCTTGTAGATCCTGGGGGGGGGTATATATCATAAAGCATCAAATAAAATGACAAATGCAACTTACAAAATGATCCATATTCATGAGATCACAAATGCCAATTAAATCTGCATGAACTGGTGTGCTCAGTAAAATGTTGAAATATACTTTTATTCAAAATAGAGTGAAACAAAACAGAGAAGAAAATGAAAATACTCTTTCATGTGGTTACTGGATGAAACAGTCTCACATCGCTGATCCGCAGACAGTTCACTTAAAGCAAGGAAATAAATCCTGCTTTTCTGCATTAATGGACCTTCAGAGCACTTGCTTCACAGCCACTAAAGAATAGTTATTTGCTATGACATGATTTGGGTGGCAATCGTTAATCAAGCGTAGGGCCCTTCAGCAAACAAAGAGGTGGTTTAAAAGTGAGGAAATTAGAATATTGGGAAGAAAGCATTCATTTATATTTTGGTGTGGTTGCAACAGTTTGCACATTAGTGTGGTGCGATATGTCATAAAAAGGGCTCCCGTAGGATTTTTGTGCCAAAATTGATTTTTTTGCTGATTTGACTTGGGTAGGGGTCCAGTTGACTGAAAATAGCGGGGTACAATTTTTCTGACCCCCATAACCCCCTTTTGGAGGGACTTGTTTGCCGAGGATGCAAAAAACCCTCTAAATTACTATCTTCCCCTGTTCTTAGTCACTTGTATTAAACATTAGAGTCTTTTATGGGTTTTCATTGTTGCTAACTTCATATAAAACTTTTTTTATAAATTGCAGACTCAGCACAGACTGATATTTAAGTCTTTATATTATTAATGGAATAAGGATTTGTTACAATTTACCAGTTTTATCAACTACATGTTACTCATAAATTTTTCAGTGACCACAGTCAGTTTTGGACAGACAGGAATCTTTGGAGATGCTGTGGTTTTTAAGGGAATAATAATTTCAGTGTTAACATTTGGTTTCATGACCAGTTAAGTAATATTTATTTTTATATACTGTAACAATAACACATGTTATATAAGTAAATAAGGTAAATGTTTTCTGATTAACAATTAGTTTACACAAGATATAGAATAAGATAGAATAAGTTAGAATAAGACACCACACATTATCAAAATAACATCTATAGGTAACTGTATTAAAATATATTTATATTTGTGTGTGTTGTAGATTATGCATAACGGTGAAGTGAGTATCCTTGAAGCTGTGTCTGCAAAATGAGTGCTTGTATCATCTGCAATGAGGGTGAAACATCATCCAAAAGACTTGTTTGTAATCCACAGATGGTTGAAGAACTCCTGGACTGTTGTAAAGAAAGACTAAGCCTTGGGGATACCAGCATTCAAAACCTCACAGAGAGCTTATCAAGTTTGGAACAGTCAAAAAGAAAAGACTTGTTATATCACAGTGAATGCCGTAAACCCCTTGTGAATAAATGTGTAATTAAAAGACTCAGGGAGGGTGCTAAAAAGCGTGATAGATCTAACTCCCCCATAGGTTTCTTTCCTGCTCTAGGTCGCCCCTCATGTTCAAATGCTCCAAACCATCCAAAAAGGTCAAAAAGTCTATCTAAAGCAGAGGTGTGTCTGTTCTCTTCATGTTCTTTCTGTGCATCTGAGGCCAAAGAGTCTTTGCATCAGGTTTTTACTGATAGAATAGGTGAAACATTGCTTCAGATAAAGTTGAACACATGTGATGATCATGTCCGAACTTGTGTTTCTGATCTGTTTGATGCTGGTGATGCAGCTGCTCAAGAAAAGTTCTATCACAGAAACTGCTTACGGTCAGCACAGAGAACCTGTCTTTCTGAGGGCCACAGCAATGTGCCTCTGATCCAATCTCTTTGTGATGAAGAGTTACTCATGTTCATTCAAAATACAGTTGTGGATGATTGTGACACAATAAATATGGCTGAGGTGAATGAGGCCTACATCTCGCTCTTGAAAAGATATCAGATAGAGGTCAAGGGTGATGAAAACTACAGAAAACACCTGAAAAGGTTAATCACTGAGCGTCTGCCAAATTTCCAGTTTGTCAAATCACTGCGTAAGAATGAGCCTGACAAACTTGTTACCCTGAAGGGTGTTAGCAAAGCTATTGATGTCCACCTAGATTCACTTGACACAGTTGCAAAACTGAGAGTGACAGCTGATATCTTGCGAAGGGAGATAACCAAAAATGAAATCAATATTTTTCATGTTATCCAGGGTGTATCATTATTATGTTGAGTACCCTCATAACCCCATAGATTAATTTTGGGGCCCTTAGGAGACCCAGCCCCCCAAAATACAGAAAAGCAACAAAGCTTGATTTATTGCATGCAGGGTGTATTATTTATGTATTTAGCACCCTTACAAATTAAAAAAAGGACTGTAAGATTGTGAAAATTGGTCTAGAATTGAGGAAGATATGCTTTATACTGTTTGAGGGCCACCCGGGCAGAATGACCCCCATAGAGGGGGGTTACAGGGGTCAGAAAAATTGTACCCCATTATTTTCAGTTAACTGGACCACTAACCAAGTCAAATCAACAAAAAAATCAATTTTGGCACAAAAATCCTACGGAATTACATATTGCACCACACTACATAGTGCATACAGCGCTCAAAGTAATAATTTGTGTTTTTGTGTTTTCCCAAGTCATCACTATGTTCTGCATGTGAGCTTTCTTGTTTCTTGAAATTCTTGTCTCCCTGTTCGCACAGAATCTCAAAAACTACATGAAAGCAATAAAGTGTTTCCATTGATGGATTTACACAAATAAGCTCCATGACATTTTTATGCAAACTGCCCCAACAAATTTGACAAATAGATGTGTTCAGGACTTCATTTGTAGGTAATGAAAGTGCAACATTGGAGTCATAGTCTTTATTTTTGGGACACTCATCAACATTGTTGGCTTTTTAATGACAATTAAATGATCACTTATCTATGACCAGATGAATCACAGTGTTTGTTATAGCAATCCACAGTGTGGAAAAAAGTCAAAGAAGATATGTGATCACACAGTAAATGTATATTTAGTTTGGCTAAAAGGATGTGATATATTTCTTCTGTTATTTTATGGAAGGATTAATGGGGGATTTAGGGATCTTGGATGCAAAGTGTGCTGCAAACAGTATTCACTGGCATCTCAAACTGATTGTTGTATATTGAGATAAAAAAATTACATATGGTTGGGGTTTCATGTTAAACATCTCAAAACTCCTACAATTCAATTTCTATTTTTTTGAAATTCTCTAGAAATTAGCCAACTTTAAATTGGAAATGGCTGGTTGTAGACATCTGTTATCTGACATACAAAACAGAAATAAATATGTAAACTGCGTACAACAGACACTCATGTAATAAGGTTATCCATACTCGGGCGTGCTCACAATAATGGGCAATACTCATCAATCAATGCTTATGCGTTTTCTAAGCAGTCATATAATAGTAGGAAATATGAATTTTGCTGGAGTCCAGGGTGTTTTCCATATTTTACCATACTTTCAGTAATTTGTAAAGCAGATAGTGCAGTAGGTAAGGAGCAAGTTTGCCAATATGTAGATCTAGGTTTGAATTCCACTCATGCTACCTGTGTGTGACCTCAGACAAGACACTTAAACTGCATTGCCTGCATTAACGGGGTACCGGACTTGGCTGGGGAAGTAATCCTCATCAGACTGGCAGCCAGTCTAGGGGGAGCTGTCAACTCTCATCCGCTTGACACTATGGAATCCAGAGATAAGTACCAGCAACATCAGACTACATAGCACTGACGTCTTCATTAACTCCCATTTTAAGTTTTTTTTTTTTTTTTTGTAAAATGTTTATGTGTTGCATATCAAAATGTTCACCGCAATCTCAGCTTTCAGAATGTGTCCCACACATTTGTCAACAACTCTGAAGCAAGAGCAATTGGGGATTTCTGACATCCGCCAAGGGTTGACAAGGACTCAACATAAAAGCGATATGTGATTCACATCATGATCCGGACTTTACATGGATCTGGATTCCACAACACACCACCATTTATTCTTTCTAAAAAAAATTGATGAAATTTTAGTGGCAGTGTGAAGTCTGAAGTGAAGTGTGAAGTATGGCTCCTGAACAGAGTAACAGTATGCCTGTTGAAGTGGCAGAAACAGACCCATGTAACCTTCTTCAGGTTCTTGGATTGACTGTCCAGAATAGGGACTGAAATGAGAGGTGACTTTCCATTGTTTCAGGAACTGATCAAATAAAGTCTCTGTGACATTCCATCACTAATTTCTGAATAGAAATATGTAAAACCAGGATGGACACACCCAAATGTCCACTGACCTCAGACAGTTGAGCCTGATTTCTTTAATTTTGGTGTCAGGATGTAAATTGAGGCCAAAAATCACCAATGGGAGACCACACACAAGGCTCCTTTGTGTCACTGTGTGAGCAGCCGATCTGCTCTGCGTGGGCAGCCGATCTGCTCTGTGTCAGCCTGATCCCGTCAGCTCTCAGAAGCTAAGCAGTGCGGGACCTGGTTAGTACTTGGATGGGAGACCTCTTTGGAACACCAGCGGCTGTGTGTGTTTCTCCAGGTAACACTGGAGTTGAGTCAGGAAGGGCATCCGGCATAAAACCTGTGCCAAATATCAATGCGGATCTGGTTGTATCCGCTGTGGTGACCCCGAACACAAAAACAGGAGCAGCTGAATGGACAACCAACCAACCACAAACATAAGGTACTTTCTAATAGCTATATTTCAACAGGAAGTCAATTACTGTCCATTTTAAGTCAAATCAAAAGGCAATACCCCTTCAAGATGCATGCTGACATATTACCATGCTTAAAATGTGGATAATCTGACCCCTTTTACAACATTTATAGCATTTGGAACAAAAATAATACAGTGTGTGACAAGCCTGTCGTAATATCGAAACAAATCCTGACATATCTCACACCAACACTCTCCCATTGAGAATTCAACAAAATATTAAATCCACCAATGCTGTGTCACTTTGACTGTTTGCAACAGAAGTCCCATTTGTGTCATTCATGATTCGAAGGGAACATCCTGAATGTTCAAACTACTTGGGTTGCTTTTGCCTTTCTGTCGCTCACATTGTCAAGGAAAACATAATAAGAAGCAGCAACAGTAATACACCATGCAAAATATGTTGCGACAGTTTGAGTATCCATTATGTCAAATGTAGATTTTCTCTTCGGTAGGGCTTAGTAACGTCGGTATTGAAACGCCAAACTCAACGTGGCTCCCTACCTCGTCCTGCAGATTTCCCTGCAAGTGTTGGTCCATGTGTTATGGTTATGTATTTAATGAGGCCATCCTTGAAAATGAAATATAAAAGTGTTCCACAGGCTCACAACAGGTGTTTCCAAGGTTATTGAACATATGCCAGCAGGTTTATTAGTGTCAACAGCAGACATGCCCCCAGCAAATGTGATCCCATCAAGGTGGGTGTTGCTAGAAAGGATAAAAATGCACTGGATGAACCGGCTTCCACAATACAGGCTTTAAACTAAAAACTGTCCGTGAAACAAATGGAACTTTTTGTCAGGGAAAAAAGACAACAAATAAGTTACTGGCAGCCATCAAAAGCTGGTAACCAGTATGTAATTTGCTTTTTGCATATTGACCTTCAGAAGTCAACACGCCTATATCACAGAGAATAACCTTCCTGTGCTTTGAGTGTTTGAAAGAGGAATTTATGGCCAGTTTTTGCTTGTTTTTCTTTCTCTACACCCGTCAGTGAGCTTTAAATATGTGCTGACAAAAACAAAAACTCATGACAGAATGGGAAAGGAGGATTTTTCTTTTTTTTTTTTTTTTGGTCCATTTGGAGAATCTTTTTCTTTTTTTCTTGCACTTGGCCATCTCCATATCATTGAAAAATTTAGAATTTCTCTTTGTTGTTACTTCTGGAATATTCTCTCTGCAAAATTTCAAATGTCTTTGAAATGTCAGTCACATTCGTACCTGAACCAGGATGCTTATGAATGACACACTTGGCAAACATATTAGAGACTGTGGTTGATAATGGTCGTGCCAAATAATACACCTTCAAATGCAGTGTAAAATGAATGATATTCATGATTTTGTCTGATAAAAATAAATAAATATTCATTAAGTGAAAATCCATCTACTTTCTCAAGGGTAAAATCTGCCACACAGTAAAATAAATTTTAACCTTGTTATATTTAAGTCACTCCACCTTCCTTCATTCCTTATGTTTTGAATTTTGTGTAAGTGTAAGCACCATATTTTTGGTTTGGATGAACATGCCGTGCTGGTGCCTTGCATCGCCGTATCTACTACACTATGGATCCCCTTTGGGTCCAGGATGGTAGACCTCCTGCCAGATGACCAGTCAATCCCCTCTTGTCAAAAGTAGCCATCTCTGCAATGCGAAAACAGAGGCCTCCCCTTGGCCTTCTTCAGCTGCTTCCATCCTCAGCAGTGAGACACCTGCATGCAGGATCATGCACAGAGAAACATGCCGCAAGGCCAGAATGTCATAGATGACATTCCCTCAGAATGTAAATGGTACTTCGCATCTGCCTCTCACTAAATAACAGCTTGTTTGACACCCCCCCCCCCCCCCCCCCCCAAAAAAAATGTCATTACACTTGTATACAGGGAACCTGTAGAAGAGACTGTGTACCAAAGAGATCCAGTCATTGCTCCAGGTCACTGGCTCGTGCTCAGTTCTCACAACCGTACAGTGAAACAGAAAACAATGTAAAAGTGAAAGCTATTAAAAAAGGGTACAATATAAGAGGTAACCAGGAATGTTACATGTTCCTGCTACTTACTGGCACCTGGACCACCCTGGATGGGGTATGAGCCATTGCCTGCTGCTTACCCAGACAAGACTGGTACATATTTACAGGTGGGTAGACTGGGACAATGTGGATGAAGCTCCATGGAGGTGGTAGTCAAGTGGTTCAAGTGGTGGGCTTGTGATTAGAAGGTCGCTTGTTCAGAGCCATTCTGGCTGAAAAAAAAAATAAATAAAATAACAAAAAAAATCACTCTTGCCTCTTGAGCAAGGTCATTAAGGCCAAGTATTTACCAGTGTGTAATAGTGCCTTTCATGGCATCACCCTGATACTGGTGTGAATGTGAAACATCCCTATAAAGCCTTTTGACTATAAAAGTACTCTATAAAATGCAGTTCATTTATCCATACAGGCAGCCTGAAGAAAACTATTGTACATAATAAGACTTCAATCTGGGTTTTGGTCTTGCGCCCATTCCACAGAACCACCTGTCTTTCATAATGAAAGCATCATATTGCCCATATACAGTTGTGCTCATAGGTTTACATCTCTTGGTATAATTTTTGATTTTATTGCCATTTTTCAGAGAATATGAATAACACAAAAACTTTTTTTTCACTCATGGTTACTGGTTGTGTTACAGGTGAGGATGGTTACCTTTAGAAGTCATTCAAGCCTGTTTATGTCAAGTTGTGTGCATGTTATCAAGCCAAAATCACCAGAGTATGTAAACTTTTGATCGGGGTCTTTGGGTAGTTTCTGTTGTCATTATGATTCAAAAAGAGTAAACGCAGTTGTTTGACAGTAAATGGCTTCACCCAACCAGTAACCATGTGTGAAAAAAAGAAGTTTTTGTGTTATCATTCAGATTCTCTGAAAAAAAAAAAAAAAAGTTTAAAAAACAAATCTAAAATTCTGCCAGGGTATGCAAACTTATGAGCACAATGGTATCATACTGAATATATCACTTTTCAAGTGCTTAACAAAAATGCCTCAAATTCACCCATTCACACCATTGCCAGGGTGCTGCCATGCAAGTCACTCACTACACATTGGGACCAATTTGGGGATTAAGGACTTTGACCAAATACCCTGAGTGATTTGAACTTAAAATCCTCTGGTCAAAAACCCACCACTTTAGCCACTTCACCACCACCTCCCAATAAACCATTTGTTTTATATTTGGCATCTTTGAAAGCAGAACTACTGCTCTGTGTTTTAAATGCTTGTGAAGCAACCACTTGTTTCATTTAATCTTTATTATTCATCATTATTGATGGTCCCTCAAAAAACTAATTTGCAAAGCTTTCATTTATAATACCTTAAGATGAATAAAAGTGACATATCTTTCCTTTCTGGCTTTGGTTTTACTGTGGGAGCTGATAACAAAAATTGAAAATGTAAATTAGAGTTTGAGTTGAAGTCACTCAAATGAAGAAAAAAAAAAAAAAAAAAAACAAGGCTCAACGGGTGTTAGGGTGGCCAGAAAATGTATAGGATTTTTTTTTTCAAATTTGATATTACACACGGCAGCATGGTGGCTTAGTGGTTAGCACTGCTGCCTCACAGCGAGAAGGTCATGGGTTCAATTCCCATGGCCTTTCTGTGTGGAGTTTGCATGTTCTCCCCGTGTTTGCGTGGGTTTCCTCCGGGTGCTCCGGTTTCCTCCCACATCCAAAGACATGCGGGTTAGGTGGATTGGAGTCTTTAAATTGTCCGTAGGTGTGTGTGGTTGTGACTGTGTCTGTTTGTCTGTTTGTCTGTGGCCCTGTGACAGACTGGCGTTCTGTCCTTGGTGTACCCCGCCTTGCGCTCTAATGGCTGCTGGGATAGGCTCCAGCTCCCCGTGACCCTTAATTGGACTAAGCGGTAGAAGATGAATGAATGAATGAATGATATCGCACAAAAAAACAATGCCTGTGAAATTTTAAGCCAATCCAATAAGTGGAAATGGTCTCCCAGAGGCATTAAAGATCAGTATAATTCAGTAGTATCATTAAAGATCAGTATAATTCAGTAGTATTTGGTGCATATGCAGCCTTTGTCCAAAGCTATCACAAAAGGTCAGTTTTCAGCAGTTCTGTAAGATACAAACTGATGCAAAATCATCTCTCAAAAGCTCAGTGGCCTGTCAAATAAACTTCAAGAGATCCAGTCTCAAGCATAAGAGATTTGGAAGAGTTTGGTAGGAGATCAGCTGGATCACACACACATGCAGAGGGTGAGAGCTTATGCTGACTTAGCAGACTTTGTCACTAGTCGTTCTCTCAACCTCTTTGATGCATTTGGCCTTTCTCAGCAGTTCTTGGGAGAAGCTGTGACTACATGGTCCACTAATGAAGATTATCTTGTAGCATGTAAGATTGTCCATGCTCTGAAGGTGGTGAACGACTGTGCAGAACGAGCAGTAATATTCCTCTATCAGTGTTTCACACCTTGTGTGACTTTTCCCTTAGTCTGCAGCGCGGCAGACACACGGAGCCATGATAACACACACTGTGGACGGAATGTTAGCGAAACCCTGATTTTTCTTGTTTTTCAGCATCAGGACACATGTTAAGGAGCTTATTTTTTCTCTTCTTCTTTCTTAAAAATGCATGGGCTGTGTGCGGGGAGCAGCGGTTTTGGCGCGTTGTTGCTGCTGCTGTGTTTGGGTGAGTTCACACAGACATACACACACAGACACACACAGGCAGGCCTGAGCCCTGCTGACTTCACCTTTGTCATCTCTCTTTATCGTTACACTCCTAGAGACGTGCGTTGAACGTACTCCCTCCCTCCTCTTGCTACTGCCTCCGTACGTTTTCACAAAAACGTAGTGGCCGTGGCATCCGCAGAAAACGTACGGCGAAAAAAAAAAACGCATGGTGGGTTGTGACCGGCGCTTATAGCTGGCTACTGATTTCAATGAAATCCTGACTAAAAGTGATGAGCAGCGACAACTGCTGTACCAGGTGGTTGAGCACCACTGAAACTAGTCCCGACAGATGCTACAAAGCAACAACTCGTGTGAATTCAGTCTGTTACTGTTTGATTACTCATGCATGTCTGAACTAGAGACAATCCGAAACACCTCAGTTAACTGTTGTTCTCATATTATGACTGCACAGTAAATTGATTCTTTCAGCATTGAAACATTTTTCCTATATTTTAGATATAAATGTTGTACAAAAAATAGTTCTTTCATATTGCTTTGTTTAATGTTAAATAAAAGTTTAAGTGGAAATATTCTTTAAGTTTGAATAAAAGTTAGTTTAAGTGGAAAATATAATTGCTGTATTACTTGTGTAATAGTATAAATGAAAATCTATTTGTAGAAAGTGATATAATTAAATCAATGAATGTTCATCATATTTTGGTTCTGCTGCATTTTATTCTTGATTATATTGGCCAAAGGTTAAATTAAGTCAAATTGGAAAGGATTGAAATCCTTATGTAGTGTGATGACACTGGTGTTATTCTGGACGAGGCTCACTGAAATGTCTAATTTTGCAAAAAACAGAGGGGCCTCGGGAGACCACTTAGACGTGATGGATTTTCATGAAATTTTACCATGTTTTCTTCACTATTTATCCTAAAATGAAGGGGTGTGTGACTTGAAATTAAAACAAACAAACAAACAAAAATTTGGCCACTCTAACAGGTGTAGAAGCAAAAGTGCTCACCCTTGCATCATTTTCTTCAAAAATATCTACCACGCTGTCAGTATAAATTGAGTGTGATGTTTATGATAATAAATATGGCTTCATGTCGGGGGGAAGCACTTCACATTGGGTTAATAATACCTTTGGAAGTAGTAAATATAAGAAGAGAAATCAGGGTGGGGTTGAGACTTATCGTTCGTGAATAACAGCTGCACACACTATGTTAGATCCTCCAGGCCTGCTGTACTACATCTGGCCAAACACAAAGCTAATTGTAAAGGATGGCGACGTGAAGGATCATAGTGGATGTGGGGCCACCGCAGGGCAGCCAGGCTAACACTGGTTGTGATGTTTGTGTGTAAAATACTTGTGTGTGTGTGTCGCAGTTTCGATCATGGCGCTCAGCGTGGGGGTCTTAGCACAAAAGCCGCACACGCTTACCTCAAACTCACCCTGTATGTGTGTGTGTGTGTGTGTGTGTGTGTGTGTGGTTATTTGACAGTGTGCATGAGCTTTTCCTCTGAACTACCGCTACTCCTGCTTTATAGAGCCTTAAAAAAGTACATTTTTAATTTTCTGTGTCGGAGTTTCTGCAAGACAAACAACATTATTCATTCTTGACAGTTGCTGCTATCGCTCTGGTTTAACGGTAATCTGAATAAAGTGGACTGTGGTGTCATATCTATTCACCTGACGTGTTTACGGCATTCACTGTATTTGTTGACAAAAAAAAATGAAAGTTTGCGTATGTCATTTGTTGAGTTTAATCCACACTGTATTTTGTAAAGGAAGGCAATGTCACGAAGAAACACCCAGGCTCTTTTAAAGATGTAGTTCCTTTGGCATTACTTTACCATCACTAGAATTGTATTCTTTGGTATTCAAATGAAGGGTTCATAATCTTAGATCTCTAGTGTGCTCAAAATTTGCCTGGGCTGTAAACAATTCATTATTTTGACCCACGAGTTATACACTCAACAAAAATATGAATGCAACACTTTTGGTTTTGCTCCCATTTTGTTTGAGATGAACTCAAAGATCTAAAACTTTTTCCACATACACAATATCACCATTTCCCTCAAATATTGTTCACAAACCAGTCTAAATCTGTGATAGTGAGCACTTCTCCTTTGCTGAGATAATCCATCCCACCTCACAGGTGTGCCATATCAAGATGCTGATTAGACACCATGATTAGTGCACAGGTGTGCCTTAGACTGCCCACAATAAAGGCCACTCTGAAAGGTGCAGTTTTGTTTTATTGGGGGGGGGGGGGGGGGGATACCAGTCAGTATCTGGTGTTACCACCATTTGCCTCATGTAGTGCAACACATCTCCTTCGCATAGAGTTGATCAGGTTGTCAATTGTGGCCTGTGGAATGTTGGTCCACTCCTCTTTAATGGCTGTGTGAAGTTGCTGGATATTGGCAGGAACTGGTACACGCTGTCGTATACGCCAGTCCAGAGCATCCCAAACATGCTCAATGGATGACATGTCCGGTGAGTATGCCGGCCATGCAAGAACTGGGACATTTTCAGCTTCCAAGAATTGTGTACAGATCCTTGCAACATGGGGCCGTGCATTATCCTGCTGCAACATGAGGTGATGTTCTTGGATGTATGGCACAACAATGGGCCTCAGGATCTTGTCACGGTATCTCTGTGCATTCAAAATGCCATCAATAAAATGCACCTGTGTTCTTCGTCCATAACAGACGCCTGCCCATACCATAACCCCACCGCCACCATGGGCCACACGATCCACAACATTGACATCAGAAAACCGCTCACCCACACGACGCCACACACGCTGTCTGCCATCTGCCCTGAACAGTGTGAACCGGGATTCATCCATGAAGAGAACACCTCTCCAACGTGCCAAACGCCAGCGAACGTGAGCATTTGCCCACTCAAGTCGGTTACGACGACGAACTGGAGTCAGGTCGAGACCCCGATGAGGATGACGAGCATGCAGATGAGCTTCCCTGAGACGGTTTCTGACAGTTTGTGCAGAAATTCTTTGGTTATGCAAACCGATTGTTTCAGCAGCTGTCCGAGTGGCTGGTCTCAGACGATCTTGGAGGTGAACATGCTGGATGTGGAGGTCCTGGGCTGGTGTGGTTACACGTGGTCTGCGGTTGTGAGGCTGGTTGGATGAACTGCCAAATTCTCTGAAACGCCTTTGGAGACGGCTTATGGTAGAGAAATGAACATTCAATACACGAGCAACAGCTCTGGTTGACATTCCTGCTGTCAGCATGCCAATTGCACGCTCCCTCAAATCTTGCGACATCTGTGGCATTGTGCTGTGTGATAAAACTGCACCTTTCAGAGTGGCATTTTATTGTGGGCAGTCTAAGGCACACCTGTGCACTAATCATGGTGTCTAATCAGCATCTTGATATGGCACACTTGTGAGGTGAGATGGATTATCTCAGCAAAGGAGAAGTGCTCACTATCACAGATTTAGACTGGTTTGTGAACAATGTTTGAGGGAAATGGTGATATTGTGTATGTGGAAAAAGTTTTAGATCTTTGAGTTCATCTCATACAAAATGGGAGCAAAACCAAAAGTGTTGCGTTTATATTTTTGTTGAGTGTAATACTTATAGTTATAATGTCGATATGACACACTAGGAAACTTGGTATTCTAAAATACTTTTTGAGGAGAAATGACATTGCTATGCCACGTATGCTAGTGGTAGCATTGTGGAATAAAATAAACACTGTAAACCGTAAATTGTGACTGAAATTACCAAACAATATAATATAAAATGTAAACAGACAGTGACATAACAAACACAATGGGGGTCACAAATGAATTTTGAATAAAATTTTTGAGATATAGCACATGAAAATTGTCCTGCATATCTGCTGGATACAGATAAGAGAACTCACACAGGTCTACTGAGGCAGTTGTCAATAGTAACATTAGCAAAAAGTATGTACATTTTAATTGTTTTGCCAAAATAAGGCAGAAGCAAGACCAGTGCTTTGTCACAGCTTTATTAGATGTAGTGTTCCTAGTTGTTAAGTTGAATATTCTGATGTTCCAGGCTCAGCAGAATGCAGTATGAAGTTGAAACCTTGTGCATGCATTATAATAATTGATCAACGTATTGATTTATTCTGCCTAACAGAAACTTGGTTACAGCAGGATGAATATGTTAGTTTAAATGAGTCAACACCCCCGAGTCACACTAACTGTCAGAATGCTCGTAGCACGGGCCGGGGCGGAGGATTAGCAGCAATCTTCCATTCCAGCTTATTAATTAATCAAAAACCTAGACAGAGCTTTAATTCATTTGAAAGCTTGTCTCTTAGTCTTGTCCATCCAAATTGGAAGTCCCAAAAACCAGTTTATTTGTTATTATCTATCGTCCACCTGGTCGTTACTGTGAGTTTCTCTGTGAATTTTCAGACCTTTTGTCTGACTTAGTGCTTAGCTCAGATAAGATAATTATAGTGGGCGATTTTAACATCCACACAGATGCTGAGAATGACAGCCTCAACACTGCATTTAATCTATTATTAGACTCTATCGGCTTTGCTCAAAAAGTAAATGAGTCCACCCACCACTTTAATCATATTTTAGATCTTGTTCTGACTTATGGTATGGAAATAGAAGAATTAACAGTATTCCCTGAAAACTCCCTTTTGTCTGATCATTTTTTAATAACATTTACATTTACCCTGATGGACTACCCTGCAGTGGGGAATAAGTTTCATTACACTAGAAGTCTTTCAGAAAGCGCTGTAACTAGGTTTAAGGATATGATTCCTTCTTTATGTTCTCTAATGTCATATACCAACACAGAGCAGAGTAGCTACCTAAACTCTGTAAGGGAGTTAGAGTATCTTGTCAATAGTTTTACATCCTCATTGAAGACAACTTTGGATGCTGTAGCTCCTCTGAAAAAGAGAGCTTTAAATCAGAAGTGTCTGACTCCGTGGTATAACTCACAAACTCGTAGCTTAAAGCAGATAACCCGTAAGTTGGAGAGGAAATGGCGTCTCACTAATTTAGAAGATCTTCACTTAGCCTGGAAAAAGAGTTTGTTGCTCTATAAGAAAGCCCTTCGTGAAGCTAGGACATCTTTCTACTCATCACTAATTGAAGAAAATAAGAACAACCCCAGGTTTCTTTTCAGCACTGTAGCCAGGCTGACAAAGAGTCAGAGCTCTATTGAGCTGAGTATTCCATTAACTTTAACTAGTAATGACTTCATGACTTTCTTTGCTAATAAAATTTTGACTATTAGAGAAAAAATTACTCATAACCATCCCAAAGATGTATCGTTATCTTTGGCTGCTTTCAGTGATGCCGGTATTTGGTTAGACTCTTTCTCTCCGATTGTTCTGTCTGAGTTATTTTCATTAGTTACTTCATCCAAACCATCAACATGCTTATTAGACCCCATTCCTGCCAGGCTGCTCAAGGAAGTCCTACCATTATTTAATGCTTCAATCTTAAATATGATCAATCTATCTTTGTTAGTTGGTTATGTACCACAGGCCTTTAAGGTGGCAGTAATTAAACCATTACTTAAAAAGCCATCACTTGACCCAGCTATCTTAGCTAATTATAGGCCAATCTCCAACCTTCCTTTTCTCTCAAAGATTCTTGAGAGGGTAGTTGTAAAACAGCTAACTGATCACCTGCAGAGGAATGGTCTATTTGAAGAGTTTCAGTCAGGTTTTAGAATTCATCATAGTACAGAAACAGCATTAGTGAAGGTTACAAATGATCTTCTTATGGCTTCGGACAGTGGACTTATCTCTGTGCTTGTTCTGTTGGACCTCAGTGCTGCTTTTGATACTGTTGACCATAAAATTTTATTACAGAGATTAGAGCATGTCATAGGTATTAAAGGCATTGCGCTGCGGTGGTTTGAATCATATTTGTCTAATAGATTACAGTTTGTTCATGTAAATGGGGAATCTTCTTCACAGACTAAAGTTAATTATGGAGTTCCACAAGGTTCTGTGCTAGGACCAATTTTATTCACTTTATACATGCTTCCCTTGGGCAGTATTATTAGACGGTATTGCTTAAATTTTCATTGTTACGCAGATGATACCCAGCTTTATCTATCCATGAAGCCAGAGGATACGCACCAATTAGCTAAACTGCAGGATTGTCTTACAGACATAAAGACATGGATGACCTCTAATTTCCTGCTTTTAAACTCAGATAAAACTGAAGTTATTGTACTTGGCCCCACAAATCTTAGAAGCATGGTGTCTAACCAGATCGTTACTCTGGATGGCATTTCCCTGATCTCTAGTAATACTGTGAGAAATCTTGGAGTTATTTTTGATCAGGATATGTCATTCAAAGCGCATATTAAACAAATATGTAGGACTGCCTTTTTGCATTTACGCAATATCTCTAAAATCAGAAAGGTCTTGTCTCAGAGTGATGCTGAAAAACTAATTCATGCATTTGTTTCCTCTAGGCTGGACTATTGTAATTCATTATTATCAGGTTGTCCTAAAAGTTCCCTAAAAAGCCTTCAGTTGGTTCAGAATGCTGCAGCTAGAGTACTGACGGGGACTAGCAGGAGAGAGCATATCTCACCCGTGTTGGCCTCCCTTCATTGGCTTCCTGTTAATGCTAGAATAGAATTTAAAATTCTTCTTCTTACTTATAAGGTTTTGAATAATCAGGTCCCATCTTATCTTAGGGACCTCATAGTACCATATTACCCCATTAGAGCGCTTCGCTCTCAGACTGCGGGCTTACTTGTAGTTCCTAGGGTTTGTAAGAGTAGAATGGGAGGCAGAGCCTTCAGCTTTCAGGCTCCTCTCCTGTGGAACCAGCTCCCAATTCAGATCAGGGAGACAGATACCCTCTCTACTTTTAAGATTAGGCTTAAAACTTTCCTTTTCGCTAAGGCTTATAGTTAGGGCTGGATCGGGTGACCCTGGACCATCCCTTGGTTATGTTGCTTTAGACGTAGACTGTGTTTCATAATTATTGTATGGCCTTGCCTTGCAATGTGGAGCGCCTTGGGGCAACTGTTTGTTGTGATTTGGCGCTATACAAGAAAAAAGTTGATTGATTGATTGATTGATATTGTATGAAAGATCTAGGGCAAAGCTCTTCAACTCATTCCAGAAAGGGCAGAGAGGGTGCAGGTTTTCTTTCCAACCACCCACTCCATCAGGTGATTGCACTGATTAACATCACTTTTAGCAGATGGACTCAGTTTATCAGTGCAATCACCTGATGGAGTGGGTGGTTGGAAAGAAAACCTGCACTGTCTCTGCCCTTTCTAGATTGAGTTGAAGACCACTGACCTAGAGAGAGAAGTCACTATATTTGCTATTATGATTATGCTTTGTCAAAATCCAACCCTTCATCCGTGTCATGACTCTTGGGTAACTCATCAAGTAAGGGCTTGCTTGCTGGGGGGAAATACATGGAGACCGTGTGTGCCCTGTAGCCAAAACCGTAGCCATGAAGACCCAACAGGAACCCTGAACATGATATGGCTAATGGGGCAATGGTGAAACAGGAAGTCCTCAACGGTGGATAAGGTGAAGGAGGTGATGGCTTGTAACCCAACGGCAGTGAAAGCAGATAAAGGCTGCAGCAGGTCCTCAGACCCTAATTGTCTGGGATGTACCAATTACAAGAGCATTACACGAAGTCTACTCCTGGGTGCTCGAAAGGAGGGTTCAACCGAGAGTCGAAACTCTGATCTCGTCATGGAACAACCAACCAGCTCTTCACTGGAGGGGGTCTGGGAGTACACCCATCCAGTCTACATGTGTTTTGTGGACTTGGAGAAGGCGTATGATTGGGTACCCTGGGAGATACTGTGGGAGGTGCTGTGGATGTATGGAGTAAGAGGGTGCCTTCTCAGGGCCATTGAATCTTTGTTCTCACAAAGCAAGAGCTGCAGTTGAGTTCTCAACAGTAAGTCGGACTCATTTTGGGTCTGGGTTGGCCCACTTCCCTTGTATAGGACACTAGTCTATGAAAGGTTACTTCCTCAGCCAAGGCCATACCTGTTTACAGCGAGATGGACTGGAACAATGCAGATGAACTGTCTTGTCCAACCAGCTGGAAGTACAGACTTGGAAGGGAACCACAATCTACAGGTTGGTAGTCAATCATCTTTTGCACAAAGCCCACATGAAGGTACTTCAGATTTCAACATTAAGTGCAGTTTGTCAATTTTGTGAAATGTTTAAAAGGACTACACCTTTAAAATGGACCTCTTTTTTATGTTTTTAGTATAATAGTGACATTCCAGGTGTTGAATAAAGCTATTTTTTTTGCAGTTATTTTCAAAATTCACATTTTCTATTAATAATTAATAAACTTGCTAAAAATAAATCACTGCTAGAGGCATTGCATTCAAACTGGAAGCGTGATGCATATGGGAAAATGTCTTTACAATACAACAGGAAGTCATAAGCTCTGCACCTCTTGCACTTCTTGCACATTTTGCAAGGCAATTTTCATTTTATTCTGTATGATGATGGCAGAGATTAGTAATACAAGACAGGGTTTTCTTTTTGCAGAACCCGATTGTTTAGCAGGTGGTGCACATAAGCCCCTCAGTCCCTCCACACGGACACCAAACAGAATAATTTAACATTTATAAATTTTATTTTTGTCTTGGTGGATCATGGGATTTCTTTTCATTGTGGGAAGAGTCGACTGATGCTTGTGATAAATGCTGACATGAATGAATCAGACGCAGTGACTCTTTCAACTTTTAAAATAAGTTAATTTTCTTCTTGTGGAACAAAGCACTGGCGTTCTCTGGTTCAGGCGGAAAACACAGAGGAACTTATTTTAAAACGCTATGCTTCTTCAGCCACGACAAGTTTTCGTCATGTTGTGCTGATGAATCAGACTGAAACGACCACGTAAGATTAAGAGTTTACATTTGAATTTATATCATGTCCTCAGCTAGATGATGAATAGTATACTTTTCAAACTCACCTCCTGCAAAGACTACCTCTGTTCTCGGTTGTCTCTGCGCTCATGGCTACAGCTGGCTTTGGTCTTCTTGACCAAGATCCTGTTTCCAGGGTTCACGTTGACTGTGGCTTGCCCCACATTTACACACTTACTGAAGTATAATAACATTGGGACTGCAGTGTCTTTCAACATTTTTTTAGTTTTGAACCCATGAGCTCCGCTATGAAAACTCTTTCATAGCAGTCCCACTCAAAACAGTCACTAACTACACACAAGACACTAACTGTATGCAGAGGATAAATTTTGTTGTATGCATGTACAATGACAATTAAGGTTGTATTCTATTCTATTCTATTGGCAGCCTGTTAACAGGTGGGTCCTTTAGTTTCATTGCGCTTAGCCACTGCCCGAGCCTTGACTTATTTTTCAGCGGTAGCCCATGATCACTGACATTCTTTCTTCTGTATCCCTCGTTAGTGCAGCCAGGAGCCAGACAAAGCACACCCATTTTCAATAAAACGCTCTCCAACTTTTTCTCACTTGCACCTCGAATTCAATATGTATACATTTTAGCGGGAGCTTGGTCCCGCCAAAATGTATATATACAGATATGTCATAAAATTTCTGACAATCAAATGCGTTCTTTATAATTATTTATTTTTTTTATCGATTTATTAATTACTAAAAACAAAACAAAAAAAAACTCATAGGAAGGGTGGGAAATGCATGTTTTAATTATGTTTTATCAGAAAAAATAAGAATGATATTAAAGCTACCCCTTTTTTAAAGCAATTACCTTTTTCCTATATTCTCAGCACTGTACTTATCTTGTACTTAAGCATCAATGTGCATTTTATTCTTAAGATTGATGTTTAACATTATAGAGTGGTCTTTGGGTAATGGCCAAGTGTTAGATTCACATGGGAAGCATTCAGGGCAGAAAGGAGCTAAAGAAAAGTTGTAAAAGCTTTGGAGACTAACACCTACACAGCATAAGGTCAGAGAGAGGGGTGCACTGATGATATCACTTATTCCCTGGTGGAACATAGAGACAAAGGCTCTCAAACATCACTGGTGAGTAAAGGCCCCCTGACACTTGCACGACTTTGATCTGAGCACTTGCACACACTCTGATTCCGGAAGCAATTAGAGGCATTTTCAACAGCCATCTCTGACAGAAAATGATTAATCCGCTACAAAATAATTGTTTTACATATGCATCGTCCAGCACACAATGCGTGACATCCAATGGAACAAAGCACATCGTCCAGGTGGAAACACAGCGGGTGAGATCATCACGACGATGTGCATGCAAGTGCACGGATCAAAGTCGTACAAGTGTCAGGGCACCTTAAGTGACAAACACGGCTGTGAATAGACACCATGTTTGAAGTATGGAAATGTGAGGAAAGTAGTCATTTGCCAACTTTGGCATCACAGGGAGGCATTGCCAAACATGAGTGAGAGTATTGAATGATGGATGTAGAGCGGAGCGAGATCATTAGAAAACAAAGAGCCTGCTGGGTTGTCAGCAATAGGGCAAACAGGAAAAGTAAAAGAGGTTGTGAATAACATATTAATTAGAAATGAGAGTGATAGCGATGGATGAAAGGCCCGATGGACAGGGTCCGGTGGAGAAAAAAAAGCCAGTCACAAAGCAGTGAGCTGTGAGCCCCATCCATTATGTGGGGACTGACAAGTTACCAGCAGTCAGAGGAGGAACTGCACTTAATAAATCAAAGTTGACAACTCCTCCTTGGCCCTATCTCAAGTACAGCTTTCCTGCTTCCCCGTCCCCAGCTTCTATTAAGCTTCACCTTCGGCTGGCAGTGGCTCCACCACTGCCCAACATCCAAGGGCTTTGGAAACACTGGGTTTATTTTACTCTTCGGTCTGTGTTTTTGTTTCTGTTCAAAAATATGCTTTCCAATCAAAATTAGGACAGTTGCATGCTTCATTGTAATGCACTTTGAAATCAGGTCAGAAAAGCCTCAGATGACACAGTCTGTTGTCATGGAATGGATCATATAACATTGGGCAACTGGATGGCAAATTTGACAGTGCTTTCATTATTTTAACTAATTTTTCATTGCTATTGTTGGCTTATGTGCATCTGCAGAAGTCATTTGAATAAAATTTTAAATCATTCTAAAACAAAAAGCTTGAAAACAAAATGGGGACTTGGCATTGCTCTTGAACGGTTGTTCCTGGAATTATACAAGATTTACTCAGTAGTCATTCAGTACAGTCATGCAGGTTTGGTGAATTGGAAACTTTATAATTGTCCAGGTGTCTCTTGTAAAAGAGATCTTGATCTCAATGGGACTAACCTGGTAAATTAAATTAAATGTTGTAACAAAAATAAGGGTTTTGGACTTTTTTCTGCTACGAGACGTCATATTTCCAAGAACAAACAAGGCTTCCCTCCTTAGCAATGTCTCCCCAACTCTACCTTGAACCTCCTACATTCTTCATACTGAGCAGAACATAGGCCACTTGTAGCCTGTTAACAGATCTCTTTTAATGGTTAAAAGGTAAATGGCTCTCAATGTGGGAAAACCCAGATGAATGTTCACTTTCACCTGACCACATTCTTGAGACTTTTTAAGCCTCTGAACATGGTTGTTGGTGTAATTTCTTGAAAACTGCTACTGTCTGTCATGCAGTCCTGTTTGCTGCTATGTATTTATGGGGTGAGACTCACATGCACTAAGTATGTACGGGTGATTCTTTAACTATGGGCACTATTGGCCTTGTAAATGTAATTTCCACCACACCATTGCCTTACAATATAAAGCGCCTTGGGGCAACTGTTTGTTGTGATTTGGCGCTATATACATGTGCTCTGATGTCACTGTTTATCTCCATAGAAAGTACCCAAACAATCTTTCATACAAACTGTTTAAAGGGACATTACAGTGTTGTGGTGGAAATTACGGCAATAGTGTGGGACAGTTGTATGACATTGAATACCCCAATTATGTTTTGATTATTTTACTGATATTTTATTCAGAGATATTTTAAAATATTAGAAAAAAAAATGTTTCTTTACCATTCATTTTTATCATTGAAGATCAAAAGTCTGGGTGTGGGACAAGCACAAAACGGCAATATTTGCATATAATGATGCTGAAAAAAGGTGAAAAAGTCATCATAGACTACTAGAACAAATTTATGAACACACTTTCATTGTAAAGATAACTATAAAAGTGTGAAATTTCCCCTTTTTCTGTTTTTCATACAATATGATCAAAGGACATAATAAGTGCCCGTAGTCTAAGAATCACCCGTACATAGAGTTATCTCATGTGCTCAACACACAGTGACCCCAGCTATGTAAACAAGGGAAAAGCTCAGATAACAACACATGGATAGGGCATGTCCTTTTTTACTCTGCTTAGGACGCAATTACACAACTAAAGCTATGAATAGAAAATGTTGTTGGCTGCAATATTAGACTTTAAAATTTAATTTAGTGCAGCTTTAATAGGCATTAAAAAATGTTCATTGAAGTATGCAATGTTGTGGCAATGGTCAAATGGTCACATGTTTAGGCCAAAATGTAGCCAGCTTAATTTATCATCCAAATGATGAGGATGATAGAGATAGATGATAAGAAGAAGATAAGATATGTGTATGAGATATCATACACATTTTTGTACTGGCTACCTGTGGATTGCTACGCATCTCTGGGTCTACTTTTTGATCCCTTTGGCCCTGAAAGGTCAATGACACATACGATGAGCAAATCATCACTGAAGAATGACTTGTAATTGAAGGCAGATATAATTTTTTTAAATAAAATAAAAAGATCAAATTGTGTGCTTCTAAAAGCAACAAGGGTCTTTAATCTTGCAATATAGCTACAGATCATTCACAAGATGATCAATTAGCACATTTCAGTGAAGCAGAATGTCTAAACATGTCCTTTGCAGCTTTTGCAGCAATTAGGATGCTTGCTTGTGTGAAGAAAAAACGAGGCTTTAGGGAATTCTCTCTCTCACACACACACACACACACACACACACACACACACACACACACACACACACACACACACACACACACACACACACACACACACACACGCGTGCACACAAATCAGGTAAACAACTAGTGCAAATGTTTCACCTGCAAACCAACCTAGAATCAATTCTAATCAAGTGTCTAAAGGTTGGGAACCTACACTAGCATTCCCAAGGTGTCACTTCATTGTCTGGTCCCAGTAATAGTGTTGTTTTTCTTCTGCTCTGACTACTCACAGACACACGCACGCGCCTGCTTACAGATTCATTCACCACTTATCTGTTATGTTCCCTGTCCCACTTTTGGCTGTTTTCAAGTCCAAATTTGGTTGAATGGCTACAGAGTCACAGAAACAGCATGAAAAAGCTGAAAAGTTGTGCATGCAAATTTAACAATTGCCCACCAACCACCATAAAGTAATAAATGAAGACTTCCTATGCCAAGGAGTGGTGGCTGTTCAAGAAAAGGCACTTTGGAATGGCTTCCTTAAGGGCCTCTTCACACATAACACAACTGAAGCCAATTAGCCACGAATAAGGAATTGTATGCCATTTGTGGAAAATCGGAGCCGCATCAAATGCTGTTACACCTGTCATTTAATTTTGGTGTTTTATTAATTTTTTTTGCTCCGCTGCTCTGTGTGTGACTTTCCATGTGCTCACATTGTTTGTGTGCATGAACACGAGAGTGCACGAAACCACTGGCACGGTATCGTGCACACCTGTCCGACTGTACATTCCTCCCGACAGCAAGTGGAATGTTTTGTGGTTCCCCATTTCGTGTTTGGTTCATGGATTTTTATCCGGTTTCTGCATCTTTTGTCTTATGTGTGAAGGGGCCCTAAGGAAAATGCATTTTGATATTTTTTGAATAAAAAAAAAAAGACAAATAACCACTATTCTGAAGCATGAATGTGGGATGAACTGTGTATATAAATGACTACCATTTCTTAAATGGAAATGTGATTTTAACTTAAACTATGTGAATTAAAGCTAACAAACTATTTTATTTTGATTCTAATTGTTCAAGTCTATTGTGTTGGTGTACAGAGTCCAATTACTTGTGAAACTGATTAGACATTATATGTTTCTGAACCAAGCCCCAACATCTGGTGCTGAAAAATAAAAATGAAGAGCGCCAAATCTTGTAATTCCTTGTATTAGTGTTACTGTATTATTTGCCAGCTCAATGCGCAGCTGCCTGTATGCATCGCAGTGCACACAGCAGGACACATACACTCACACAGCATGCACAGATGTGCATCTATCATCCCACAGGTGCAGATGTGCAGGTGTAAAGCTCCCCTATTTGCATGTGTTCTATCACAATTTTGTACACTCGGGTGGACAATGCCCAAATTCAAAGAGAGACACGTTAAATGGACAATACATGCTATTTTGCACTCAGTATACAATATACACACACTCACACTCATCTTCAGCTGCTTATTCCAGTTATGGGTCATGGGGTTCTGGAGCCTATCCCAGCAGTCATAGATCATGAAGGATACCAGTCTGCCACAGGGCCACTTATAGACAAACACATTCACACCCGCACACACACCCACGGATGATTCTAAAGTTTCCAATCCACCTAACATGCAATGTCTTTGGATGATGATGACCTTCTTGCTGTGAGGCAACAGTGCTAACCACTAACCCAGCATGCTGCCCACAGTATACAATATATACTATTATATTTATTGACCTTGAGTCTACCAGTAAAAACTTTAATTAGTCAATCAAATTTGTAGCGCAATATTTGTAGGACAGAATGCAGGTGTATTGACAAGTACATTGGTGTTTGCACATGTTTTTACAAACATAAACCTTTGGTAAATCAGGCCCACTGTACCTTTGACCTGTGCACATTAGAAATTAAATATTTTTCATTTTCGATTAAGCTGCTAATTTAAGTGAAACTATTTCCCAGATAAATGGTGTAACATGGTTGGTGTGTTAAATTGTACTGTTGTGTTAAATTGTACTGTAATATTACAGACATTGACTCAGTATGAGGCCTGTAGGAAAATGAGGCTAGTGTAAGGGTTTAAATGTACATTTGCTGTTTTTTTTTTTTTTTTAGCAAAGTGTTTGGAGGCTGTCTTATCTAGTAGTGCAACACTGACAAAGAGATTACAATTTTCTTACTTTGAAAAAAGTCAGGAAAACTTCATCCAGGTCATCCTAAAAAATTCTGGAATTGAGGAAAAATCGTGAAATTTCTCATGCCTGAAATGGATGTAGACCATCCCTCAAAATATTATTTTCTTATAAAATCTCCCTGTGTCTGGCTTTCGAAAGTAGGAGTAGGAGTTTTTTTTTCCTGACTCAACATATGGACATCAACTTTCAGAAGCTTCTGGCATATAAACCACTGTGTTTGCCAAATATTATAAGAGATGACAATGAAAAAAATAGCGTGAATCTTAATCATGTATTTTTACCAAAGGGAAAAGGGTGTTAACGATAAACAAAAATCAAGGTTCTGTCACGGATGGGTTCATTTTCGGTACAGTATGGGAACAAAATGCAATACCTGAACTTGCTTGTTGTTTAAACCAACAATTTATTGTAACATTATACAAACAGGAAAATAAAATAATTGCAAAGTGCTGCCTGGTAATAAGTTAAATATAATGTTCTCAAATAAACAACAAATATGTCAATTGATGCTGTCAGTTGATTTCCTGAAAGCTGTGCTCCTCATGCAGTGTGAATTTACACACACACACACACACACAGTGTAAATATAAGGTCTTACCTGTGTGTTTTAGTGAAAAAAGTCACTCTGTGGCACTTTGCGCCATCAGATCAGTTAGCGGAGCAGAGCTTTCTCCCCCACCGGTTCTCAGTTTTGGCGCAACAAGTCGAAAAAGTCACAGCGCCTCAATAACGTCTCATTTACCAAAAGCTCCATGTGATCCTCGCTGAAATCTCAAAAAAAACTTATAAAATTACTCAGTTCTCCGTGTGGAGCAGGGACACCGTGCGCGCGCACTGGATGACGTGTGCATCAATATTTACGTGTAACACTTCAGGGGAAAAAAAGGATTTACAGTACGTATTTAGTTAAAAGTTAAAAAAATCTTTCTGTCTAACATCTTTCTGTGTAAATATCTCATATTACAACGTGGAGACTCATGGCTTATAGTCAAGTATGGCTTATTTACGTATGTACAATTTAATTTTTCTTTTTAAAATTGGTGGGTGTGACTAATACTCAGGTGCACTCTATAGTCCAGAAATTACGGTAAACACGTGAACTCACCCATGCACAGCCCTGTACCGAACCGAACATCCTGTACTGAAATGGTTCATTACCAATACATGTGTTGTTACACCCTTTTTATATATATGTGTGTGTGTGTGTGTGTGTGTGTTTGTGTAAATGTGTGAGTGTATCAAGTGTGTTCCTTAAATGACAGGAAGCAATTACCATCCTTGACTTAAAAAAAAAAAAAAAAAACCCCAACAACAACAACAAAAATACCTCATTCCAATTTAAAGCCTTGTGTAGCAATGGGAGTTATGTAATCACTTCTGGACGTGCTGCTCCACAGCACTGTTCACTTTCTTCACTTCTCATCTTTACCTTGTGTGTTTTCACTGTTCTCTCCCTGCACCACTTGCCATGCATTTGCTGCCAAGTAAAAATTCATTGAGGCTAGACGGGACCTTTACTGTGTGAAACAAGTTGTTACTCTACCACATATTACATTAGCATCTTCCCAGTTGAATCAATTGTTGTGCAGTTCCCTCAGCCCAGAAGGCTTGGGGTTAGGGGACTCAATAGGATGGTGAAGGAATGGAGGCAATGGTTCACTGGCG
This sequence comes from Thalassophryne amazonica, assembly GCF_902500255.1. NCBI lineage: Eukaryota > Metazoa > Chordata > Actinopteri > Batrachoidiformes > Batrachoididae > Thalassophryne > Thalassophryne amazonica. The sequence continues at coordinate 65,445,180 of NC_047106.1, read as the reverse complement.
GCAGGTATACCTTCACAGAGCTTTTCTGATTAGGTCCCATGAGCTATGTACAGCTGCTGCTTCAGATAAGCATAACTCTGATGCCATTGGGACAGGCTGAGAAAAAAAATAGAAAGAAGGATCTTTTCCTCATCTGCCCCTGTTTGAGAATGAAAGGAAAAGAGAACTTCACCCAGAGTGATATATGAAAATCTAGTGTGTCCACCTTAACTGTGCCAGATCCAGGCTCATGTATTGAACAAACCGTGTTCTTGGAGGATGGTCACTGGAGACACGAAACAGACCTTTATTTTTCCTTAATCCAATCACACCCACCACTTTCTTCTTCAAGAACTTCCACTGGAACCTATGCTTGGGCTGTATTAAACACATTTTTCATGAAGAAATTATTCAGAATCTGGAATAATACATCCCCTGTCAACTTTCTTTCCAGTGTAATTCTCAGGTGTGAAACATAGCTTTGAAACATGTACTTCTGTGAATTTCAGTCAGTTTCCAGAAATATAAGGAACTCTTTGTTTGGTTCGAATGTCCCCTCTGAAGGCCCTGTGACAAACAGATGGCTGGCAAGATTATACTAGATGGATACACTGCCTGCTTTCTCCCTTAAGTTGCTGTGTTTGATGTTATGTACATTGCCGGCACTTACAAAAAAATAATGCATGTGCAACCTGCTAATGCATTCTTAGGATAGGATTCTAAGGAAAAAGCTGCAAAACATCATCGACAACAATAATAATTTCATCGAACGCAACATCACAATGACAGATGTTCTGCTGTACTGTTTTTTAAGTTTGCATAATGGATCTCTGTATTACCTATTAAGAATCCAGTTTTTAGGGAAATATTATACACAGTGTCATCAATCAAATATAGGCCATCAAGAGTCTCGAAAAAAAAAAACAGATCTTGAAGTTAAAGCCTTAACTGATGCATATTCAGATATCTTGGAAATTACCCCCAGATTTGCTGCTGATATGTTTCATTCCAGTTTGAAATGATGAATAAAGTTCCGACAGCTGTTTGAGAAAATTTTGTCACAATTTAAAGACAGGTCTGCACATACAAGCTTTCACACCAGGAGGGGGTCATTTAAACTGTAACTGAAAAAAATATATTTTCATGCAAGAGGTTCCTGGTTGAGAAAATGTAAACAGAGCCATACTGTGTTAGAAATATAAGCAGAAGAAGAAACAGCAAGATGAGTAACGCTGGCAGCTGCAGGTTTGGTGATTAAAACGCCCGCCGTTTTTCTCTTTTCTGCAAATATATGTACTTATGTCTCCATATACATTTCTACACGCTTTACTTTTTCTTGTCTTCCCCTTTTTAATATTATTATCTTTAAGTAAATATTGGAGGAGTGGGGTACAATCAGTTATACCTAACAGCTAACATTAGCTTATCTAGCCGTCCTTAGCAACGTTCATCGTAGCTTACAAAATAGTTGGCTACTTTGTGTTTGATAACAATCTTCTCCTGTGATGTCTTATCCTTCTTATGTCTTATTACTTATTATATTATATATACCTTTTTCTTGAGCTGCTTGGGTGGGTAGGGAGAGTTCCCATGGGATAAAAAAGCTTTTTAGCCTACCATCCCTGGTTCTCAAGACCAGGCACCTAAGTGGCTCTACTCTACTCTTTTCCACTCTCCTATTTTACTCTTCCTTTTTAGATATTTAGATATACATTAGTATACTGGCATAGTTCCACCTTCGAATTGGAATATAATATATAAGATATACCTTACTGAATTTTCATACCACTATCATGCCAGGTTGACACGTCAACTTTTCGATAAGATGCAACCAAAAATGCCCAACAATACTGATGTTACAGTTTCCATATGAGGTGAATTTTTGCTTAGGGGACCTTAGCAGTTATTTATTTATTAGAATTTATTATTTATGTATTTGTTTTCATGGCCAAGAGCAATATAACCAATTATTATGCAAATGCTACAAATAGCAACCATTTTCTAAAGAAATAAAAGAAAATCTTTTAAAATTTTGGATGTGGTTACACATGTTGCAGCTGCTCGCACTGTGTTCCCATGTGCGCGAAACCGACACAGCATGTTTTTTTTGTTTTTTTTACAGCAGCTGTGTGATGTTTTCGTGGTTCGCTCAAATGAGCTGTTCTGCCGTGATTCACCCTGATTTGTACTTATTCGTACTATGAGTGAAGGGGCCCTTAGACCAATCTCGCATCTGCCATTTCTCTCCAAGGATTTAGAAAAGGTAGTTTTTATACAGTTACAGTCATTTTTAGAAGATAATCACATCCTTGAAAAATTCCAATCTGGATTTAGATCACGACACAGCACTGAGTCATACAGCAATAGTGTTGAGCCAGATACTCGTTTCAGAGAGTATCCGGTACGGATAAAGCATTTTTGATGAGCATGAGAATGATCCGAGTAAAACACATCAATATCTGTGCTTGTGCTGAAGGAAAATCCTGATTAGCTAACTGACTGTCTTCACACTCTGTGACTGGCCAGTCACACACAGTGCCCACTCCTCCCTACACAGACATGTCTCTCTGCAGCTTCTCGCACAGACATACAGGACAGGATCTGATCTCTCTCTGTGCTTGGCTTGACTCTAGCTCATGTTGCTGTGTGAGTACTCCTTAATTTTTCTTCAGTTTGCCTCTGTTTTGGTTTGTATGATATTTAAAGTTACTTGGTGAACTTGTTTCATAACGTTCGCGGTGCATTTGACAAGACAGAGCTTAAAGTGGCTCGTGTTGTGTTGCTCACTGACTTCACTCCGGTTGTTTGTTTTTTTTTAACCATTTGTTTGCTGGCTGGTGATATAAAGTCAGTTGGAAAACTTTGCTTGTATTGAACGTGGTGCTTTTGAGAAGAAAACAGTGAACAAGGCTGATATATTATTTCCCTGTTTGCCATCACTGGATGTTTGCATGAATCACCAAGTTCACACAGATCATTAAAAAATAAACAGTCTGAGAACAACCTCTCTCTCTCCCTCAGTCACACACACACATGCACACAGACACACACGGACAGACACCTTAACCAAAATGCCAAGAACATTATGTAGTAAAAATAAATAAATAAATAATTGGGAAAAAAATGACAGCTTGATCATAAAATTAAAAAAAAAAGATATATATATATATATATATATATATAGAAAAGAAAGTTGCGTTGAGTATGACAACTCTTGTTCATGCATACTTTGTAGTTCATAATTTCCTACTACATTGAATTTGAATTCTGAGGCTGTTCTGTTATTCATTCATACCCTTAAGAATATTCATGTTCTGAGTTTATAAAAAAAAAACTTTTTCTATAAATAGTTCCTTTACTATTGTGATCAAAAACATTGAATCTCAATTCTGAGGCTGTTCTGCAAATATTAATTCATACACTTAAGATTATTCATGTTCTGAGTTCATAAAAACTTGTTCTGAAAGCAGTGATCAAAATCATTGATCTGAATCTCAATTTTGAGGTTGTTCTGTAAATTGTTCCTTTACTATTGTGATCAAAAACAATTAATCTCAATTCTGAGGCTGTTCTGTAAATGTTCATTCATACACAAAAGAAAATTCATGTTATGAGTTCAAATAAAACTTGTTCTGTAAATAGTTCTCTTGCTTTTGTGATCAAAATCATTAATTTGAATCTCACTTTTGACGCTGTTCTGTAAACAGTTTTCAAATAAAAAATAAATATAGCAACTTCTGATCAATCCATATCAAGTTCAGACTTAAAATAATGTACAGATGTAAGCCCCACCCATTCAGGTTAAACCACGCCCACATCTGGTTTAGGTCCTGCCCACCCCAACTACAGATACAGATCATTTAGATGGTTGAACAGATATAGGTACAGATACAGCTATAGATAGTGGTGTACTCGCTCATCCCTAGTACATAATAACCTCACTCTGTGTGTGGATGCAAGGAATCCTGCTGTGCTTTTTCTGTTGGATCTCACAGCAGCCTTTGACACTGTGGACCACACAGTACTTGTTTCCCAGTTAAAACATCTTGTTGGCATTCATGGTATTGTACTTAAGTGGTTTAAATCGTATCTGGCTGAGAGGAATCCTCATCCTTGAACACAGCATTGTTGCAGAACCATTGACATACAGCCACAACATACTCGTATGTTGTGGCTCAATCCACACTTGTTCAATCCACACTTGTCAAAAAAACAAACAAACAAAAAAGAAAAACTTGCATTGTTTGTGATGTTGGATTGTAGACAATAAACCCTGTAAATGGGTAGTGCAAGTCATTTTACTAGCTTCCACCTGTTGCAGTTGCCTTTTTCATGCTGAGTGACCATGCAACAAACCAGAAGAACTGTATAGTGGAGCAGATAACTGTAACAGTTGTTCATTTCTGGAAAGAAGCATCAAAGTTAGCACAAATACTCCTTAGACATTACTCTTTTGAAAAAACTGAGTAGCCACTTGAATTTTCAGTAGGCGGCCAGGTAGGGGTCAATTGAAGAATTACACAGGGGTCAAAATTTAAAAATGCTCCAATCATATTGAAAGCTACACCATATTATTTGTCTGATCACAACGATACCAAAAAGGTATACGAGGTCTGTCCAAAAACTAACGGACCTTTTTATTTTTTTCAAAAACTATATGGATTTGAATCACGTGTGATTACATCAGCCAAGCTTGAACCTTCGTGCGCATGCGTGAGTTTTTTCACGCCTGTCAGTTGCGTCATTCACCTGTGGGCAGGCTTTGAGTGAGCACTGGTCCACCCCTCCCGTCGGATTTCTTTTGTCTGAGAACTTGCTGAGAGACTGCCGCTTTGCTCCATGAAATTTTTTTCAGAAACTGTTAGAGACAGGCAGTTGGAAACCATTCGATAGATTCAGTTGGATATCGGTGAAGATTCTGTCGGCGTCACGCGGATTATGGACTGTTAAAACCTTTTTAAAGACAGCCCACAGCAGCGGAGGGCCATTCGACAGGCTGGATCGACCAGATCATTTCTAAACTGAATGCTGTGTTGGTCCGGGACATCATGTGACTACCACAGAAATGGCAACAGAGCTGGACATAGCACTTTTGTGGCACATTCCACTGTTACAGGAGATGTTGTAATGGAAGACGTGTGCAGGATTTCGCGCGTCGGCACGAAGCAGCTCAGGACGCACAGCAAAAAAAAAAACACCTCCGTGTTGGAAGTCTCACAGGACATGTTGGGGCATGTCCAGCTGTTACACAATTTCTCGGATACTTACTCGACTGAAAGCCATCGAAAGCCGTCTGAATCTTCTGAATGGTTTCCAACATTCAACATGGTTTCCAAAGACTGAATGTTATGGAGTTATGGGGTAAAAACAACAAGAATGGTGACAAAGGTCAATTTCAGTTTGTAGAGGGGTTAGAAGTTAAAGTTGCTCCAATTTTGGTAAAAAGTGGTGCAAATTATTGGTTGAACTAATAGGATTAATTAGGTAATTAATTAGCAATGCTTGGTGCAATGCAAGGTAAAGGTAGAGCAATGTCGACGTCCATTGGATTCTATGACGTGACATACGAGGTCTATTAGAAAAGTATCCGACCTTATTATTTTTTCAAAAACCATATGGATTTGAGTCACGTGTGATTACATCAGACATGCTTGAACCCTCGTGGGCATGCGAGAGTTTTTTCACGCCTGTCGGTTACGTCATTCGCCTGTGGGCAGTCTTTGAGTGAGGAGTCGTCCACCCGCTTGTCGATTTTTTTCATTGTTTAGGAATGGCTCAGAGACTGTTGCTTTGTTTGATCAAAATTTTTTCAAAACTGTAAGGCACAACTGAGTGGACACCATTCAATAAATTCAGCTGGTTTTCGGTAAAAATTTTAACGGCTGATGAGAGATTTTGGTCTGGTAGTGTCGCTTTAAGGACGGTCCACGGCGCCTGACGGCGATCTGCGCTTCGAGGTGGCAGCGTCTCGCCGTTTCAAGTTGAAAACTTCCACATTTCAGGCTCTGTTGACGCAGTAAGTCGTCAGAGAACAGAGAACTTTCAGAAGAAGTCGGCATGAGGAGTTTATTCGGACATTCCATTGTTAACGGTCATTTTGTAATGAAAGAACGTGCGGGCAGAGTCGCATGTCGGACCGGACCCGACCGCGGGGGGTCGCGGCAGGAAAAACACCTCCGTTGGAAACCTTAACGGGCAAGTTGGAACATGCCCAAGCTGTTAAACAATTTCTCAGTTACTCACTTGTTGAAAGCCATCAAAAGCCGCCTGAATTTTACAAATGGTCTTCAACACGGAGGTGTTTTTCTGGTCGCGGCGCACACAGATTTGCGTCGTCGTCACGGAAACGACTCGGCGAATTTGCGCGCACGTTCTTTCATTACAAAATGACCTTTAACAGTGGAATGTCCACATAAACTCCTCATGCCGGCCTCTTCTGAATCTTCTCTGTTCTCTCACGACGTCCTGGGTCAACAGAACCTTAAATTAGGATGATTTCAGCTCGAAACAGCCAGACAATGTCGCCTGGGAGCGCTGCGCGACGTCCCGCTCCGTGGGAAGTCCTTACACCGACAGAAACACCCCATAATCTCTCATCAGCCGTTAAACTTTTCACAGAAAACCATCTTAATTTCTCGAATAGTGTCCACTCGGATATTCCTCACAGGTCCAGAAAAAATTTTGATAAAGCAACGCGCGCCGTCTCGAGCAGCGTGTGAAACAAAGGAATTCAGCCGAGAGGGCGGGACCACATCTCACTCAAGGCCTGCCCACAGGGAAATGACGTCACCGACACGCGTGAAAAACTCACGCATGCGCACGAGGGTTCAAGCATGATTGGTGTAATCGCATGTCATTCAAATCCATATAGTAAAAAAAAAAAATAAAAGGGTCGGTTTATTATCTAAGAGACCTCGTATGTTACCCTGTAACATGATAACTAAGCATGCCACATAGTGCAAACTATTCCTTTTTAAAACCCTATTAACTCAACCAATAATTTGCATCACATTTTACAATATTTAGAGCAACTTTAACATCTGACCCCTGAACAAACTAATGCTGACCTTTGTTACCATTCTTGCTGTTTTTACCCCATAACATTCAGCCATAGATAGTCCAAACTATACCTTTTTGGTATCGTTATGATCAGACAAATAATGTGGTATAGCTTTCAATATGATTGAAACATTTTTTAAATTTTGACCCCTGTGTAATTCTTCAATTGACCCCTACCTGGCCACCTATTGAAAATTCAAGTGGCTACTCAGTTTTTTCAAAAGAGTAATGTCTAAGGAGTATTTGTGCCAACTTTGGTGCTTCTTTCCAGATTTGAAGGATTCCTCTGTAAATATTCTGTTATCTGCTGCAGTCGTAGTCTATATTCAAGTGCAGAGTATTTTCCAGTATTTTATAGTGCACCATGTATGCCTTAGTGCCCCTTCACTCACACATAGTACAAATAAGTACAAATCAGGACGACTCATGGCAGAGCACCTCGTATGAGTGAACCACGAAAACATCGAGCCGACGAGAAGGCGTGCACGATCCCGGTGTGACGGTGTCATGCACGCGACGGTGTCATGAGAGTAGGAACATAGTGTGAACAGCTGCACCACATCGCACCGCTGATGTGGAGGAAAATAAAATAAAAACCAGCTGCGTAATTAGTGAATATCACTGGGTTGATAAAAATAATCAATAAAAGGAGACACAATACAGAACCCCACGGATAAATAACCATGGATAATTAAAAAATAATAAAATATATATATATAAATAAAAAATTAAATAAAAAATAAATGCCACATGGGATTCAAACCCATAAGCTCTCACTACCAGACAGAAACTTTACCACTGCGCTACAATCACTGTCTTTTAACAGGAGCATGAAATGCCTAAAATCAACAAGCAGATAAACAATTTTTTTTTTAAAAAGAGAAAAAAGCACTGTGATAACTGGCCAAATGGCATTTGTTACGGCATATTTCTGCTGATACATGACTGAAAGTGGCGTATTTGTCGCACTGTTGGCTTGTCCCATGGCGCGCCACTCACAGCCCTCACAGCCCTCACAGCCAGATACGTGTGTCCTGTCAGACAGATAGAACATTCAGATCACTTGCTTCATGTCCACATGAACTAACAGTCTGTTTCTCCAGCCTGTTGCAAAAGCGATAAATGTTTTATGTATTTCCATGTGATGACAGCAAGCGCACACACACGCACGTGTCCGTCAAATCACGGGACATGTTCTGCAGCTGTGATGTCCAGGATCAGAGATGTGTCATCCGCCAGCCATGCCCCCTGTCCTGTCATCACACAGAACAAGATGTCACTCTGTAATCAGATGACAGGTGCCTCGCTTGCCAGGGTGTGCGCGAGCCACACACACACACGTGTTTGGGGGAGCAGGGGGAGCATGCGAAATACACGCACACATTGTGGGGGGAGCCGACACTCTGGCAACTCCACAGTCGTGGGGCACTTAGACAAATTTCACATCCAGCTCGACAGTGATTGTCTGCTGACTGTCGGGCTAATAGTGCCAAATGAGCGGTGTTAGATGTTCGTGCGTGTCATCTGGAATTTGGCCGACACCTGCCGTGAGAGGGTTCGATGGGCTCTCACAGCGCACACTCTGTCTTTCAGTTGCTGGTGCGTGCAAATAGTTGTAGCAACTGCTGTACGAGGCGTTGGAGGCAGCTACGATTTTACATGTTTTGCATACGATTCCTGCTTTATGCACACCTCATGCGCAATTCAACCACATTCATACTATGTGTGACCCTAACCCTAACACTTATACAGGGTGGCTTACAACATGCATGCACCAATTTAAAAACAAACAAAAAAGTTGAAAGGAATGTTGAATTGAATTAATTTATTCTGCACACACAGACCCAAAACAACAAAATAGACTAAGAAAACAATCCAACAATGTGCCCCCCTTTTAACCAAAAAGTAAAAATGTATAGATTTGTATATAAAAATATGCATGTACCCATGATAAATAATACAAAATATAAATTAATCACTGAACTAAAATTTCAAAACACAAACATGCAAAGAGCAGTGCACCATGCACAAACCCAAAAACAAAACAAAATTGATAACCTTAATTCATCACACCATAACAAGTAATTAAATTATTTTTGTAGAGCCTTTTAAAGCCACCCAAGTTACTGAGTGATTTTAAGTTATCTAAATATTAACACCTTTAACAGAAACAGGACTTTTTGCAGTAGTTCGAATCTTTGGTTTTTGAAATTATAATGTTCCTTGCAAATTGTGCATTTGCACATCAAACTACAACAAAACTAAAGTGAAAACCAAAATTCCAAAAGAATATAAAAGTAACAATGATGGGGAGAGGGCACCATTTCAATAAATCTGGTTTGTACTAATAATATGCTCAGAGAAATAAGGAGTAGTGTTGTCAGTATTCCGACCTGAGTTTGATTTCTTGTCACACGACTTGTTTATGTCCTTGGGCAAGACAATTTATCTGCATTGTTCCAGTCCATGGCAGCATGGTGGCTTAGCGGTTAGCACTGATGCCTCAGAGCAACCAGGTTGAGGGACTGCTACCGGTTCTGTGTGGAGTTTTCATGTTCTGCTGTATGTGCGTGGGTTCCCTCTAGGTGCTCCGGCTTTCTCCCATATCCAAAGATGTGCAAGTTAGGTGAATTGGAATCTCTGAATTGACCATAGGTGTCCATGCAGGTGTGAATGTGATTGTCTGTCTATATGTGGCCTTGCAACAGACTGGTGTCCTGTCCAGGGTGTACCCTGCTTCATGTCCTATGACTGCTGGGATAGGCTCCAGCCACCCCATGGCCCTTAATTGGAGTAAGTGGGTATAGAAAATGGATGTCCCAGTCCACCCGGCTGTAAATGGATACAGGCCCGGTGCCAGAAAAAATATATTAAGGGGGCGATGAGTTTATCACAGGGGGCGGGGTCTCCCCCCTCAAAAAAAAAGTGCGCACCGGAGGGTACCTGCCTCGGAGCATGCGTAATGAATTGGGTGCGCTCCAAGAAAGCTCGTGTATTTCGGCTACACCGTTGTAAGAGACTGACTAAGAGTAAAGAGTGATGACAGTATTTTTTAATTATTATTTGAAGGTATAGTCAAGTGATCTCCTGCATACCACAAATCCAAACCAACAACTGATCTGAGAAACGACACGAGACAGTAGATTAACCCCACATACAGCCCTCCATCACAAGCGCAAACACAGCGCAATTGGGCATGACAGTCACACAACAGGTCAAAGATAAACCTTTCATGTAGATATACAGTGGCCCCTCGTTTATCGCGGGAGTTACGTTCTAAAAATAGCCTGCAATAGGCGAAATCCATGAAGTAGTCAGCGTTATTTTTTACAATTATTATAGACGTTTTAAGGCTGTAAAACCCCTCACTACACACTTTATACACTTTTCTCAAACAGGCATTAACATTTTCTCACTTTTCTCTCGTGTGTAAACACTTTCAAAGTTCAAACCTTAGTAGAAAAATAGGACCAACCTGTTTTCAGGCCCAAACATTTGTTTGAGAAATAAAAATAGAACATTTTCCTATAAATAATTATGATGGCTTTTAGAACTAATGAATTTAATTTAAATGATCAACCTATGAGGTTGGACACATAAGAAATTATTAATAGTGACTGACCAGTATTTCACTGTTCCTCTGATTGCACCTCTTCGTCCTGGCGCCGCGCCACTGTTGCGCCTTTTTCCACTCACACCTCGCAGCAGGTGTCTTTTTCCGAGTGAAGAACGCAGTTATGGGTAGTTGTTGGCGCTCTTTTTTCTTCTGGGTGAGAAGATTCTTATAAATAGACACGCAGAACACAATGCGTGTACTCTCCCTTCGTGGTGCCGCAACAGGTGTCCCGTCATCTTGACAGAACACCGGCCTGCTTGATGAGGACACAGAGCACAAAGCGCTGTTAAAAAAAAAAGCATGCAAAATTGGACTAAAAAAATCCGCGAAACTGCGAGGCACTATATTTTCCAGTATTTCTTTTTCTTTCTTTTTTAATTTTTATTTTTGATAACTCTCACATCCGAGGGGGCGAGGTTGATGACGTGAGGGGGCGTCGCCCCCAAACGCCCCCTTGTGGCACCGGGTCCAAATGGATATCAGACTCATGTGGGGAAGTAACCTGTGTTGGAGAGTCATTGACTGTCATCCACTTAATGCTACAGAGACTGCAGGGTATAAGCAGTTGCAGCAGTAGGCCAATGAAGAACTTTCTTCTTTCTAAGATGGGGGCTACTGGATTGTGCCACTGTAGCAAGGGTGGTGTTTCTGTCAACTTTGACACTTTGCATGCAGAAGCCTTTCCTTGCCAGGAAACCTCTCACTTCTGAGTTTGCCATCTAAATAGCAATACACCAGTCTCTTAAATGAACTGATGAGTCACACACTGATTAATTTAATCCATCTTAAACTCAAATATAAATATAAAAATGGAACCTTCCACTTGACTTTGCAGTCAGATTGCTTGCCATATATATACTAAAGTGGAGTTGGACATGCCTTGAATGCATATTACATGCAGTAATACGAGGGCTGTCAATAAAGTATAGGTCCTTTTTATTTTTTTCAAAAACTATATGGATTTCATTCATATGTTTTTACGTCAGACATGCTTGAACCCTCGTGCACATGCGTGAGTTTTTCCATGCCTGTCGGTGACGTCATTCGCCTGTGAGCACTCCTTGTGGGAGGAGTCGTCCAGCCCCTCGTCGGAATTCCTTTGTCTGAGAAGTTGCTGAGAGACTGGCCCTTTGTTTGATCAAGATTTTTTCTAAACCTGTGAGACACATCGAAGTGGACACGGTTCGAAAAATTAAGCTGGTTTTCGGTGAAAATTTTAATGGCTGATGAGAGATTTTGAGGTGATACTGTCGCTTTAAGGACTTCCCACGGTGCGAGATGTCGCACAGCAGTCCCAGGCGCTGTCGTCAGCCTGTTTCAAGCTGAAAACCTCCACATTTCAGGCTCTATTGATCCAGGACGTCGTGAGAGAACAGAGAAGTTTCAGAAGAAGTCGGTTTCAGCATTTTATCTGGATATTCCACTGTTAAAGGAGATTTTTTTAATGAAAGACGTGCGGAGGGGTCCGCGCGTCGGGACGCAGCCGGCGCGGTGCGGCGGCACAGGAAAAACACCTCCGTGTTGATAACCATTTGTAAAATCCAGGCGGCTTTTGATGGCTTTCAGTGGAGTGAGTATATGAGAAATTGTTTAACAGCTGGACATGTTTCAACTTGTCCTTAAGGCTTCCAACAGAGGTGTTTTTCCTGTGGCGGAGCGTCGCGGCGGCTGCGAGCCGATGCTGCAATCCGTCCGCACGTCTTTCATTAAAAAAATCTCCTTTAACAGTGGAATATCCGAATAAAATGCTGAAACCGACTTCTTCTGAAACTTCTCTGTTCTCTCACGACGTCCTGGATCAATAGAGCCTGAAATGTGGAGGTTTTCAGCTTGAAACAGGCTGACGACGGCGCCTGAGAGCGCTGCACGACGTCTCGCTCCGTGGGAAGTCCTTAAAGCGACAGTATCACCTCAGAATCTCTCATCAGCCGTTAAAATTTTCACCGAAAACCAGCTTAATTTTTCGAACCGTGTCCACTTCGATGTGTCTCACAGGTTTAGAAAAAATTTTGATCAAACAAAGCGCCAGTCTCTCAGCAACTTCTCAGACAAAGGAATTCCGACGAGGGGCTGGACGACTCCTCCCACAAGGAGTGCTCACAGGCGAATGACGTCACGACAGGCGTGGAAAATCTCACGCATGCGCACGAGGGTTCAAGCATGTCTGACGTAAAAACATATGAATGAAATCCATATAGTTTTTGAGAAAAATAAAAAGGACCTATACTTTATTGACAGACCTCGTATACGCTACACACTATAGATTGTGACAATAGACCACAATATCAAGTTGATGTCAGTGATGCATCATAGTCAATCCTGGTCTTCTAGGCCCTGTACTTTTCACATTTTCCTTTACTCCTTTACAATGTTCTTTAATGAATGCCATCTTTATGTGTTCAACAAAAACTGAGAAGTATGCAATGTGTGTGGGATTTCATGGACTAGAGTGAGATCCACTGACACTGCAGAGCACCCACGGAAGTTATGAAAATGCTCTTTAATAAAGTTTTATAACCATAATATGACGTGGATAATACTTGTATGCTTGCTGACAAGTATAGTCCTGTGAAGTTAAGCTAGAATATCTTATCATAGGTGTTTTCTGACCGTTCATTGCTTTGTCCTTTTACACTCAATTTAGACATCCCAACCTGACATTTAAACACTTGCCAAGAGATAATTAGAATCCCATTAATTTTTTAACCACTGAGAACATACCAAATGCCACTATGACTCTACAACAGACAGTAGTTCTGCCCCATGTGTCTTTGCATGCAGTGTTTTTGAGTGTGACTGTGCGCATGCATGCACCTATGCTGCTCGTAACCATATCTGCTTGCAATTATACAGTGACAGCATGGACTGGGTGAATAACTGCTGTGAAAAAAAAGTTCATCTCCCCAAACCTTGACACTGAAGCAATTTGCACATATAAGATGTGAATTTCAAATAAACCATTTTAGAAAACATCATTGTTTTATAGGGGGGACAAAAGCATCCACTTATTTAATTCCATTCATTTATTTTAATTCAGGTTATGGTAAAGATTTTTAAAAATAATTATATATCTATATAGACTTTGTAACATACCATAGGTATGTACGTACAGCTGAAACATGATGGAATATGGTATGTATGCATTAAAACTGTTATGGATTGGGGGGTGTTTGGCTGGCCCTGTTTTTCTCTGTGTCTCCCCAGGTGGTTCTGGGGGGGTTATTGTCATGGATTGGGGGGTGTTTGGCTGGGCCTGCTTTTCTCTGTGTCTCCCCAGGTGGTTTGCATTTGGCCCTGCGTTGAGAAGAGGTGAAGTGTGCAGAGGACCAGAGAACCTCACTCATTGCCTGCACCTGCTGCCTGTCTACACGTGCAGATCAACAGGATCCACAGCTGGAGTGCATTCCCTGATGAGGCCTGCTGGATTTAAGCCCTGAAGATACAGGGCTTCTTGGCCAGAGGATTAACTTTGTGCCATCCGTGTGAGGCTGACTTTGAGAGATCAGCCTCGTTACTACAGACGCTGAGGACCGCTCCAGGTTTGACACACATGTCTGTGAGAGAGGAGAAGTGAGGTTCTCAAGCTTTACTGCGCACTTCCTGAGGTACTTTAATGTTTGATTCCTAATAATTAACAGCTGTAATTGAGCGTTCCTGTTCGCTGTTCTGTTTGAGGCTGTTACGTTAATTGTTTGGTCCGCTCCTCACCGCCGTTCATGGAAATTGTTAGTTTGGCACTTGCTGTGAGGAGCTACCTTTAAATTAAGCCTGGAAGTGTTTGCTGATCATATGCTTGTGTGAACATCCCTCTGAGTTGAAGGTTTGGGCTTACTAACCTCGTTCTCCTCTTCACAGACTTGGTGGTCCGTGCAGCCGCCTGAGGGGGTGTCGGCAGGGTTCCTGAGTCCAGAACATTTGTGGCTCCGGTCCATTTGCGCGTGCCGTTCTCCCACGCCAGACCGCTGCTCCCTTTTGCACATTACTACACACTTGGTTAATAAATCTGTTTTCTTTGAACTGCTCTCTGTTCTTTTAACGCTGGGCCCGGTCAGACGCTGGTTCGGGTCCTCCAAACCGCGTTGGCGCACAGAACAAAAACAACCCAACTCAAGGTCACCATCCATGTCCCTTCTGACCCCACTCTCCTCAGTGTGAGTTTGTCACATCTGGCGTAATTAATTAAGAGTGCCAGTTCTCTGAACATCTGCACTATGAAGCCAGTTGAATTGTGCAGGCGCTGTATGGAAAATAATGCGAGAAGGTTTTTGTGTCTGTATGTCGATGGATGTGCGTTCTTGGGAGAACTATTTCTCGTCTTCTCCCTGCATCTCCAATCTGCAACACCCTTGACCTGCTTGTCTCTACTCCATCGTGATGGTTGAGTGACGGACCTGGCACTTCTCTTAACCTTCTTTTAATCAGCCTGTCTCCTTGCATCACCTTAAACATTGCAGCCAGCTAACAGAGGACAGGCGGCATTTGTCTTTGCATTACAGGGGACGTTTTCTCCTTGGAGAGCACACCTGATTCATCATTGTGACAAAACAGCAAGTCCAAGACTTAAACAAAGCCTTGAGAAGAAAAGAAATGAGTCAGAGACAAAGGACACAAAAACAAAACAAAAACAGGAATGTGCTCTACAGCATGCTGACCCACATCTTTATGCCCTTTTTATGTAGGACTGACCATATGTGGTACTTCCCTTGATCACATCACTGGATGCTTATCAAACCCCTTTTGACAGTGGTGCAGCTTAGCTAAAATGTCTATAACCATTGTGCATTTTGTGATAAAAGCATAGAATTTGGCACACATATTCTAAATGAACTAATGTTTATTTTCAGATATGGAGACATCCTGGAGCTGACCTCTAATGAGCTACAGGGGTCAATAAATAATTATACAGGGGTCAAATTTTTAAAATGTTCCAATCATGTTGAAAGGTATATATTATTTGTCTGATCATGAAGATTCCAAAAAGCTATAGCTTGGACTAATTATGACTGAATGTTTTGGAGTTATAGGGCAAAAAAAAAAAAAAAAAAAAAATGGTGACAAAGGTGAATTTCAGGTTGTACAGGGGTCAAACATTAACCCTCTGGGGGCCGAGGGCATTTTTTGGACAGTTCACTCGCCTTGCATAAATGTTTTATATTGCTGTTAACAGCTCTCCCTGCATCCCACAATCAAGTTTTATGTCTCTTTTTTTCAGGATAACCTGTGCTTTCAGAATATATATGTTTTTGTTGTGTTTTTTAAGTGTAATAAAGGTTTACAATCAAAAATAGGCAAGGAAAAAATAAAGTGAAAAATAGTTTTACACACACATTTATTCAAAACACACAGCAAACTATAATAAACAACTGTTTTGACACTTTATAAAGGTAATTTGAGGTCCTGTGTGAAAGTTTGTACAACAAAAAGGTTCAAACAATAAACACGAATGCACATTTTGAAGAATATATACAAAATGGTCTATGCGTTTTGTTGTCCATTGATATGGTAAACAGTTGCCACGAACAGCGGGAGAAGAAGAAAACTAGAAGGGTGGAAATGAGAGTGGGGACTTTGAATGTTGGTAGTATGACTGGTAAAGGGAGAGAGCTGGATGATATGATGGAGAGGAGAAAGGTAGACATATTCTGTGTGCAAGAGACCAAGTGGAAGGGAAGCAAGAGCAGGAGCATCGGCGGTGGGTACAAGTTGTTGTACCATGGTGAGGACAGGTAGAGAAATGGTGTTGGGGTCATTTTAAAGGAAGAGTATGTTAAAAGTGTTTTGGACGTTAAGCGAGTGTCTGACAGGGTGATGAGTGTGAAGTTGGAAACTGAAGGGGTGATGATGAATATCATCAGTGCATATGCCCCTCAGGTAGGTTGTGAGATGAAGGAGAAAGAAGATTTCTGAAGTGTGTTAGATGAGGTGGTGGAGAGTGTGCCCAAGCATGAAAGAGTGGTGATAGGAGCAGACGTCAATGGGCATGTTGGTGAAGGGAACAGAGGTGATGAGGAAGTAATGGGTAGATATGGTATCAAGGATAGGAATGGGGAAGAACAGATGGTAGTTGATTTTGCAAAAAGGATGGAAATCGCTGTGGTGAATACCTACTTTAAGAAAAGAGAGGAGCACAGGGTAACATATAAGAGTGGAGGAAGGTGCACACAGGTGGACTACATTCTTTATAGGAGATGCAAGCTAAAAGAAATCACAGACTGTAAGGTGGTAGCAGGAGAGAGTGTCACTAGACAGCATAGGATGATTTTTGTTGTTTTTACCCCATAGCTCCATAACACTCACTCACTCATCTTCAACCGCTTTTCCGGGTTTGGGTCGCGGGGGCAACAGCTTGAGCAGGGGATCCCAGACTTCCCTTTCCCGTGCCACATTGACCACCTCTGACTGGGGGATCCCGAGGCGTTCCCAGGCCAGTGTGGAGATATAATCTCTTCACCTAGTTCTGGGTCTTCCCCGGGGTCTCCTCCTAGATGGACATGCCTGGAACACCTCCCTAGGGAGGCGCCTAGGAGGCATCCTTACCAGATGCCCGAACCACCTCAGCTGGCTCTTTTTAATGCGAAGGAGCAGCGACTCTACTCCGAACTCCCCATGGTTGACCAAACTTCTCCACCAGCCACCCTCCTGAGTAAGCCCATTTTGGCCACTTGCACCCACAATCGAGTTCTTTCGGTCATGACCCAATCCTCATGACCATAGGTGACAGTAGGAACGAAGATTGACCAGTAGATTGAGAGCTTCGCCTTTTGGGTCAGCTCCCTTTTGGAACCTTTATGTCCAGACCAATAATATGTTATACATTTCAATACAATTGTACCATTTTTTTTTATTTTGACCCCTGTGTAATACTTTATTGACTCCTGTAGGTCATTAGAGGTCAGCTCCAGGATTTATCCATATCTGAAAATAAACATTAGTTATTTTAAAATATGTGTGCCAAATATCATGCTTTTATCACAAAATGCACAATTATTTTGGTATGCCACCCCACTATCACACAATTTGCACAGGATGTAGTTCGGTTCCAGGTCAACAAAACTTATTTCTACATGGACACTCCTGCCACTTCGGAAGGAATTTACATATTTATCCAGGGGACTGTGAAAGTTTTGAGCAAGACCTTAAAATCAGTTTAACACTACTAGTGAGGCAGCTTAAGTCAATATAACATAAGAATCTTTCACTTGGTGATACAAGAACCAAATTTGGTACATAAGTACTTCAGGACCTACTCTCTTAGAAAAGGTTGCTATCCAGGTGAAAAAACAAAATGGCCAACATTTTTCAAGATGGCCACCACGTTAAAGGTGAAAAAGGGTGTTTTCAGCTCAGAATGTCAAGGAATCAAAACATCTGAGTAATGCAAATATCAAAATGTATGTATTCTGACCACGAGAACTTAATAGTATCAATGTCATTCCAAAATGGCCACCATTTTAAAAAATGGCAGCCATTTCATGACTGAAAATACATATTTATGACACATCCAGCTGTTCGATCACATTATTACATATTACATACAAAACCTTGCCATCATTGTTGTAATACAATGTTAACTAGTGCTTGTTTTTAATATTATGAATCAGAGTGATGTCATAGCACAACCAGGGCACACTGGTGGCATCATTGCTGTGAGACTCAGCATGGGGTTCAGTGTCGGCTTGTAGTACAGTAGCTGTAGTTGTAGTTTACTAACTATTGTAGTAGTATACTCACTACAGTTTTCAGTATTTCAGTGTCCCAAATGCTATCTAATAAGCCCCTGTATATAGCTTAACTAGAAATTTATTAGTTGTAGAATAATAGTTAGATAGCCGCACCTGAATCGACAGGATGTGCCAGCGCGGGAGAGCCGAGCAAAGGGTAATGGGGCATCAGTTACCCGGATGGTGTACAGATCGCACGGGATTTAAATGGCACTGGATGAACGATCAGGCTAGGTGTATGGCACAAGATGCCTGAACCTTGTTGTATCCCATACCTCAATGTGCTTTGATATTTCATACGGTTGGGTGGTAAAAGGATAGCCCAAAATTCAAACATACTCATCAAAATATGAGAGGACAGACATAGTTTTTGATGTTTACTGGACTTCAAGCTAAAAGGCTGAGACAAGGTCAAGAAGGGGTAAAGGAGATCGACATAGAGTGACTGACAAAACCAAGCTTCCAGCTAACTGGAAACGTTTTCTGTGAGACAATGACAACAAGACTGAGCTTTTTGAATTCCTGGCTGACAAGATAGTATCCCTGTGTGCTGAAAATGTTGTAATTGTGACCAAAGGCAAAGAGGCTCTGTCCAACAAACCCATCAGTCTGGAGAGCTTGAGCCCATGCAACCATGAAGAAGCTGACACCAGAATCTTCACACATGCTCTTGATGCAGCCAAGCAAAAGGCAAAATCTGTGTTAGTTAAGGCAAGTGATACAGATATTCTTGTTGTTGCAGTCAGCAATTTTGCAACTCTCCATGATGCAGGATTGGAAATGTTGTGGATTGAGTTTGGCCATGGTCATTCCATCGGGTGGTTGCCAATCCATGACATTGTGTTGAATCTTGACCCAGAGAAGTCCAATGGTATGCTGTTCTTCCATGCCTTCACTGGCTGCGATGTTGTATCATCTTTCCGTGGCAAAGGCAAGAAAACAGCATGGCAAGCATGGGACTTTTGTCCTGAAGGACCCATGTCTTCAATAAGCTCAGTAAATATCCAGCAGTCATAGAAGATGTTGACTTGAACATTCTTGAGAAGTTTGTCATCATTATGTATGACAAGAACAGCACTGCAAACAAGGTTGATGAGGCAAGACTGGACTTGTTTGCTCGGAAACATAGACCGTATGATGCCATTCCACCGACAAGTACATCCCTCTTCAAGCATGTAAACCGGTCTGTCTTCCAAGCTGCCTGTATATGGGGCCAGGCTACTGTGTGTGAAATGCAAATTGAAAGCCCTGCCAACTGGGGTTGGATAAAAGATGGTGAGATCTGGAAAGTTCTCTGGTCAAAGCTTCCTGCGGTTGCAGAGAGTTGCCAGCAATTGACAAAATGTGGATGCAAGACTGACTGCCGAGGAAGATGCAAATGCTATCACTTCAGCCTCAAGTGTACACAGTTATGTTCCTGCAAATGTGATGACTGAAAAGAACTTATGCAAACTGTACATCAACAGAGACTTTGTTTCATACCAAAGCAACAAACATGTAATCATTGGTGTTATGTTTTTGGAAATTTAGCAGATTGCAAACATCATTGAACGAGTGTTCAATTACATAATTTACATATAATTACCTGATTTATCAATATTTTTTTTTTTTGACTGCATAATTGGATTTTCTAGGCTCCAAATCATATATTTCCATTGCTACATCTTCCAGATATGGTTATTCAATTAAAATCTAGGTAAAACAAGCTTAAAAACCAGTTTGATTGGTGGCCATCTTGGAAAATGGTGGCCATTTTGTTTTTTTTACCTGGATAGCGACCTTTTCTAAGAGAGTAGGTCCTGAAGCACCTCTGTTCCAAATTTAGTGCTTGTATCACCAAGTGAAAGATTATTTGAGGTATCTGCTGCACTATACAATTTAATGACAGTGTTAAAAACAGTGGATCTCACTCCTTGAGGACCCATGCACATTTTGCATCTTTGCCAGCTGCATCGGATTGGTTAAATCTGCTGACTGAGCTAATTAACTGAGTAAACTATGGAAAGATGAAAGCTGTGCAGAGGTCACAGAGGAGCTGTTAAAAGAACAAACAAAATAGGATTATCATTAAAATAAATCCAGCATAATGCATGAAATACACTGTACAGGCTTGACACTTGCTCCAAAGAACATAATTATTCCATAGTAATGTGCAATAATAACAACCATGGCACTGTGCAACAGGCAGTTATTTATACTGAAAAGACTGCACTGCTGGATCTGGAGAGGCAGTGTGAGTGATATTACATTGTGAACGAAATTGTACACAATGCTATCTCATCAGTTTCACACTAATGCATCCAGAATTCCAGCTCCTGTAGAACAGTTTAGCTGCGATTTGTATGACAACAACACAATAATTGTGATGTCATTAAATGAATTTATTCAGCAAGAGTTTTTTTTTTTCTCCTCTCACAAGAAATTCATTTTTATTGCTCCATGATGTGGGATTAGTAACCTTTTTTTTTTTTTTTTTTTTTTTTTTTTTGCAGTTTTCAGGGAAACACATCTCCAAACCAAAATTAAGTGACATGAAGATCTGCAAAGAAAGGAATATCATAAATGTTCCACACCCAAAACTATGAAGCATCTCAGAAAAGCTAGTTAGGTTGAGATGCTAAACAGGGTCTCCTGTCCTGTTGTGGTTCATTCTGACTGGCTGCAAACACATATTTGACACCAATATTAATATGGGACCTGTGTAACGGTTGTCATGGTAACCACAGTTTTTACTTCCATGTGCATCATTAATCAGCTGGTACTGTGTAGTGAATTGGTCTCACTCGCCAACACTAGAGCACTTTACACATAACACAAAAGACACAGAAACCAGAAGAAAATCTGCTAACCAAAAACAAAATGGGGAACCACGAAACATTCCACCTGCTATCTTGAGGGGAGCACAGTCGGACAGGCATCCACGAAACCGCGGTGACGGTTTTGTGGACGCTTGTGTTCGCGCACACGAACACAGTGCAAGCAAGTGGAAAGTTGCAAACACAGCAGTGGAGGAAAAAAAAACATTTATAATACTTAATTCCTGTTATAAAGAGCGGATTTAGCCTCCGCCTAGACGTACACCAGGAAGTAATGAAATGACGTGGATTGCTGTTCTCTCTTTTATATTTTTACATGAATTACCTGATGTGCTCATCTCATGAAGAACCAGCTTCCGTGTCATGAAGAGGCGGCTCTCGTGTCATGAAGAGTGATCTGCTGCAAAGGTGATCTGTTTTAATTACAATGTGGGGAAATCCCACAGTAACACGGGCCTTGCGTGGGCGTCCCATGGGGTGATTTTTTACATAGCACGATATTCAGCAGATTGGATTGGGTGGCGGTCGAGGGCGGGTGGCCCAGCGGCCCGGTCCATGCTCACAGCCCCTGGCTGTTGGGATGTGGAATGTCACCTCGCTAGGGGGGAAGGAGCCTGAGCTTGTGCGGGAGGTTGAGAGATACCAACTAGAGATAGTCGGGCTCACCTCCATGCACAGCTTGGGCTCTGGTACCCAACTCCTGGAAAGGGGCTGGACGCTTCATTTTTCTGGCGTCACCCACGGGGAGAGGCGGAGAGCTGGGGTCGCATTGCTTATTGCTCCCCAGCTCAGTCGCCAAGTGTTGGAGTTCACTCCAGTGAACGAGAGGGTCGCGTCCCTACGCCTTCGGGTCGGGGACAGGTCTCTCACCGTTGTCTCGGCCTACGGGCCGAGCAGCAGTGCAGAGTACCCGACCTTCCTGGAGTCCCTGGGAGGGGTACTAGATAGCGCTCCGACTGGGGACTCCATTGTTCTCCTGGGGGATTTCAACACCCACGTGGGCGGCGACAGTGAGACCTGGAGGGGGGTGATCGGGAAGCACGGCCTCCCCGATCTGAACCCGAGTGGTGTTCAGTTGTTGGACTTCTATGCTAGTCACAGTGTGTCCATCACGAACACCATGTTCGAGCACAAGGGTGTCCATAAGTGCACGTGGCACCAGGACACCCTGAGCCGGAGGTCGATGATCGACTATGTAGTCGTATCATCTGACCTTCGGCCACGTGTCTCAGACACTCGAGTGAAGAGAGGGGCAGAGCTGTAGACTGATCACCACCTGGTGGTGAGTTGGATCCGCTGGGAGGGTAGGAAGCTGGTCAGACCTGGCAGGCCCAAACGTATCGTGAGAGTCTGCTGGGAACGACTGACGGAACCCTCTGTCAGCGAGGTCTTCAACTCCCACCTCCGGGAGAGCTTCTCCCAGATCCCGGGGGAGGTTGGAGACATGGAGTCCGACTGGACCATGTTCTCCACCTCCATTGTCGATGTGGCTGCTTGTAGCTGTGGTCGCAAGGTCTCTGGTGCCTGTTGCGGCGGCAATCCCCGAACCCGGTGGTGGACACCGGAAGTAAGGGATGCCGTCAAGCTGAAGAAGGAGTCCTACTTATCTTTGTTGGTAGGTGGGACCCCAGAGGCAGCTGACAGATACCGGCAAGCCAAGCGTGCCGCAGCCCGTGCGGTCGCAGAGGCAAAAACTCGGGTCTGGGAAGAGTTCGGGGAGGCTATGGAGGAAGACTATCAGTCGGCCTCGAAGAGATTCTGGCAAACCGTCCGACGCCTCAGGAGGCGGAAGCAGCTCTCCACCAGCACTGTTTACGGTGTGGGTGGGGAGCTGTTGACCCTGACTGGGGATGTTGTCGGGTGGTGGAAGGAGTACTTTGAGGATCTCCTCAATCCCATTGTCTTCCGAAGAGGAAGCAGAGACTGGGGACTCGGAGGCAGACTCATCCATTACCCAGGCCGAAGTCACCGAGGTGGTTAGAAAGCTCCTCTGTGGCAAGGACATGCTGGAGGGACTACATCTCTCGGCTGGCTTGGGAACGCCTTGGGGTTCCTCCCGGATGAGCTGGGGGAGGTGTGTGTGGATCGGGAGGTCTGGGCGGCTTTGCTGGAGCTGATGCCCCCGCGACCCGACTCCAGATAAAGTGGAAGAAAATGGATGGATGGATGGATGGATATT
Source organism: Thalassophryne amazonica (assembly GCF_902500255.1). Lineage (NCBI taxonomy): Eukaryota > Metazoa > Chordata > Actinopteri > Batrachoidiformes > Batrachoididae > Thalassophryne > Thalassophryne amazonica. Next base: position 65,421,810 of record NC_047106.1, on the reverse strand, counting down.
CAGCAGCTTTGCAGTACGCTGACACGATGGTCAGCTGAAGCAATATGTTTTAATTTATTTCCATGTGAGGACAGCATGCCAATGTCCACGCTTCATACTGTAGTTATGCGACTTAATATCCTACAAGCCAGTATAGGTGTTGCCCAGCTTTGACTTGCGAGGACTGATATCTGACCAGTTGCACGTCACAGCGGGACATGCCCACCTCTGTCAGCGGACGTCGGCAGCTCACAGAACAAAAAAGGCTCACTCTCTGTTGCTTTTTCTGTAATTTTAATTTTATGTATGTATTATTATGTGTTTGGACCTGCGTGCATGATCCCGTACAGCTGTCAGTCAGTTGCGGTCAGCTGACAGACTAAGTGTGTCCACAGCAAAGCCTATGAGCAAAACAATCAAACATAAATGAAGTCACGCTTTCACCCTTATGTGTTTTATTTAAGTTCCACTCTGTCTGTCATGTAAAGTTCAATTTACATGGTGGAAGTGACATCAGCCGGCTTAACACCGTGCTGCGCGCACAGACGCTGGCTGATCCTCATGAGGGCATGAGCGTCCGCACACACATGTACACTGCGCATTCTCCAGCTGAGCTGCAGCACACAGCGGTCAGCTGGTCCACCACCGGACTCCAGGACCTTCAGCCACAGTTGACAATGTTCGATTTATGGTGTGTTCATGTGTGTGTGTGTTGTTGTTGTTGTTGGTGGTGGTGGTGGGGAGACAACACACTCCACGCACCATTTGTGTTGGGGTTGGTGGACGACAACAACATACTCCACGCACCATTTGTGTGTGTGTGGTGGGGGACAGGTCGACACAGTTACACCCATGTGTGTTGCTAGGTTACGCCACTTTCATGTGGCACTTAGATACTTTTCACAGACAGGTCAAATGTGGTCGCCTGCTGTCTACTATCGTACCAGGTGTGCGAATAGCCCTGCCTTTTCTAAGTGTCCAGTGAACGGTGTTAGATGTTCGTGTGTGACACCTGGAATTTGGCCGACACCTGCCAAGAGGGGGATCAAATGAGCACACACAAGGCATTCTCTGTCTTTCGGCCACTTATGTGCATGATGGTTGTGGCGACAGGTGTACGAGTCATTTGAGCTGGCTCCGATTTTTCCAAATGACATGCAATTCCTCCTTCCTGCACTAGTCAACTTCAATAATGTTATATGTGATGGGGCCCTAAAGGATGTTCAAGACCAGACACTTGGTCCTCTGGGTTTTTAGCCTCCTTGTTAGAGTGACTGCCTACAATGCCAGAGGTCATGAATTTGCATCCACTAGGGGATGCAAAACCATGCCCCATAGTGTCAAACAGGATACACTGGTGCTGTGTTCTGGATGTGGGTGAGTGTAAATGTGGTCACCTAGTGCTATGACCTGATTAAACCTCACTGTCCAACACCAAATTATGTTTTAACAACTGTCTGTGGTGTTTACCCTCCTTGTTCAGCCCAATTTTTACTACTCTGGATCTGCAACTCCATGGCCATGCAATTGCTTCGACGCAGTTGCGAACCTTTCAAAGTTCTCTGTTGGTGTTGTTGAGTGTCACAATGCAAATCAGCACTAGAACAATAGAGGATGCAGTGTTTTGTTTTGTTTTTTCTTTTTTTTCTGAATACTGCCTACTATCCCATGAAAGTCATTGATTATGAAACCAGAAAAGTGAGATTCTGGAAATGATGTAGTTAGTGGACCAATCACAGCCTGTGCGGCCTCTGCGCAGTCTCTGTCATGTCAGTGTGTAGTTACAATTTTTGGGAGGAGCATGTCAAGCTATGGAGAGGGGCACAGAGGGGGTTTGCAATGATGCACATGGCTCTGCATGGCTATGGAGCTGCAGATGCAGATTTGCATGAATTGGGCTTCAGAGCATCCTCCTCCAATACATATCAGGCAGACACAATGCAAATTTCATTGGTACCATGACCCCAGATGGGAGTGAATGTAATGGTGACCAGCAGGTGCTATGCAGTGTTTTCACCTCCTTATTAGAGTTCCCCCTTCCCACAGCCAGTAAGTAAGTTTGAGGTCCAGTGTTGTATCCAACACAATCAGATTAGATCTGTGTCAAATTTGCTTGCATTAGGCCGAGTAGCTGTGACACTGTCGCACCAGATTCTTTGAGCAGAAGCACAAGCTGTACACAAAGACTGTCATTCACCCTGCATCTACAAGATGTTCACCTGGCAAACAGCATGTGTGTTTATGTGCTCCTGAGAGTGTGTGGAGACTCATCATCCAGATGTGAGACATTCCTAGAGCTTCTGAGTGTAAACACACAGCACTCCGAGTTAAAGCAGATATTTCTGAAGTGGTTCCAAAAGGCTTCCACGCCGAGAAGCAGAGCCGACTCGCCCCCCAGCAACACAGCAGGCAAACAAACAGAAAATAAGTAAGAAAATAAAAAAGAAAATAAGAAAATAATGGCTTTCAACAACTTGAACTCTGGATATCAAGGTCCAAAGCAACTCCAGGTCATTATGTGGAAACATCACACTACACTACCCCTGTTGCCTCACCTTTCAAAAAATATAAGCTGAATAGCTTACCATTTTATTGGTGAGATTTCAGACAGCAACAGGCTGTTTTGACTCTTGAAGTCTCCCCTACCTGTCTCATCTGATTGATTCGAGCAGTGCGTTTGTTCTACCTGCTGCCAATGCTGAATGCTTATGAGCAGCCCACAGTGTATTCCTCAGAGCCTCTTGAAAAGTGTACACATATTATTTTTCATGCCAAACAGCTCATACTCACGCACTTGACGATCAGGGCCAGCAATCCCTTAACCAAGTCTGCCTACTCAATCGGAGTCAGCCATGAGTATCTGCTACAGGTTCAAGGCCATTGCTCCACCAAACAGGCTTTGCAGTCACCAGGGAGAACCTCTTTATGCTGGAAATAATCCAGCAATGACAACGTAGAGGGCAAGGAAAAGAAGAGATTCTTTTCTGTGCTTGAACGCTTTCTTTTTTTTTTTATGAGATGCACAATTGGACCCATAGCTTGTGACACAACTAACTAAGAAAATTCCAAATTCTCAGAGACCAAGTTTGTTTACGATTGTTCCTTAGTGTGTGTGTATGTGTGTGTGTGTGTTAATATTGTATAAAACCAATATTGACCTTCTCCATTTGTATGTTTTTTTTTTTTTTTGTGAAACATCCTCAAAGTCCCATTGTTCTTTGTTTTTAGAATGTGTCCTTGAAGAAGCATAACAATACTGAGATCCAAACTACCGCAACTACTAAAGACGCAACATGTGACCAGGAGGACTTTGAATTCAAAGATCAGAACAATTTGTGTGTGCAAGAGAATGTAGAAGTTGACAAATTTCTAGCTTTGCTTCGTGGACAGATCCATTATGAGAATAGGTTTTTGTGGTTGGATCGAACAAGCAGGGCCACTCCTCTCACATTCTCGTGGACGTCTTCACTTTCTGCCATCCACATATCCATCATTTTCTATTTCTGGGAATCAACAAAAGTCACCTGATCAATACAGTTACATGACTGTAAATACATTACTGCGACTTTGTGGTCCAGATTTTGAATGACAGTGCATCAGGATAGCAGAGCAGCTTCTCACATGTGTAGATGGCGCAATCTTGTGGCCATAGTTGATAATGCAGTATTTGTTTTTTCCATATAAAAATCACTCTGGACTACAATTTGCTGGACCTCCCAAACTAATTAAACAAATAAACAAACTTGTTTTATAGTGTTAAGGGCCTTTCACACCGGACGCTTTGGAAGCATCAGAGGCGTCACAAATCAGTCTAAAAAGCATTATTTTAAATTAGACGCGTTGGTTTTTAGAGACGTCAGAAGTGTTGCGTCAAAAGCCGAGCTAAACCGCCGCTTCTGTGGAAGCGTGCATTGCCGCTTGTCGACACGTTGACGCAGTCGAAGTTCAAGCGAATCCAAGTTCCGCCACTCTGAACTGTGACGTAGCTTCACGCTGCCCAATAGGAAAGACGCGTCAGGCCAAAACACAGAAGATTAGTGGCAGAAACCACTGATCTCTACAAAACACAAAAACTACTGATCTACACAAAACAGAAATGTCACAAGACTGCTCATTTATAGAGCAGTTTTCTGCAGAAAAATGCTTGCAGATGTATTTTTTTAAGTCAAAATTTCTGATTACTGTAAAAAAAAAGTTTAGAACACTTGTAATTAAAATAGCAAAAATAAATAAATAAATAAATAAATAATACATTTTAAAAAATAAAAGGTTCTTTAGAAACCTTTCTTCATCTGCAAATTAAAACCACCTGTTATTTCAGATTAGATAATTTCTTGTTTAACATAAGGAACCTTGGGCATTTATTTTTAGACAAATAAAATAGCATGGAAATGTGTACTTTTTTTTTAGTCTGGCAAATTATTCATATCTCATTTCAACAGACGCTGTAAATAAATACAAATGTTTATTATAATGCAACAGGAGATAATTTAACAATGACTGCAGTGTGATTGTAAAGTAGGATTTCTGTGACATGAACCTCATGATGATTTTGTTTTTTTTAATTGAGTCATTTTAACTTGTAATTACATTAAAATATGTGATTGCCTTTAATGTGATCAGGACAGAGTCATTTCTAAAATATGAATTTGATGACTGATTGTGAATGTTTTAAAATTGTGCACAGTAAGGGGAGAGCTTCTACCTGTGCAAATGTCTTTTGACTTTGATTTCGTGAAGATTTGGTGATTATGTGTTTATGAAAACACATGGATTCATTGTTGTAGGTAATTATACACTGATGATAAGATGTTATGAAAGATATTTTCAAATTCTACCAAAAAACACCTCTAAATCCTACACACTATAACTTTAAGGCTAATTATTTGCTGTTATTTTGTATTATTGTTGTGAAAGTGTAGGTACACGGACCCACAACAGGGGGCGTAATGAACGGACAATGGAGAAAGGTGAATAACAAGTTTTACTGTTGTGAAACGAGCACAACGAATACAACAATTAACAATTTGGGGTCGAATCCGCTGGTGTCGTGTGGGCAGGCTCGAAGGTAGGAGACGTCCGTCTCAGTCGAACCGGAACCACCCAGATCTCCTCTGCCACCGAACCCTGGAAATACTGGAACCGCCAAGTCCCGAATTCCCAGGTGGCCACTGCCTCCGCTCGTCGGATCCGGTACTGCTGGCGGGAGAGAGCAACAACACACAGGTGTGGATGCGACAGCACCCAGTAACGGAGAGGGGAAGAGCCGCCTCCACCTCTTGTCAATATATAGCAGGAAGGTGAGTACTTATCCAAGCAATTTAGCTATCAGTAGTCAGCAGTCCTGAAAAGGTTTAACAAGTTTTAGCTGGTTATTCAGTATATGAATGCAGAGAACGTTACCTCAGTCTTAAGGCGATATCTCGGCACTGAGGTGGAGACGCCGTCCTGATGATATACCCCCGGGCTGAGTGGAGTCAGCTGTGTCCAGTAATGGGTGACAGCTGTCACCCTGACTGCTCTCGTACGGCGGCGGCGCCCTCTGGTGCCTGGAGCCCGCACTCCAGGCAGGGCGCCCTCTGGTGGTGGTGGGCCAGCAGTACCTCCTCTTCAGCGGCCCACACAACAATTATTGTTATTATTTTTATTGTATAAGGAAGTGTGGGACTTGGCCTACTGCCACCGTAACCCAGACATGTCTAAGTGGTAGAAAATGAATAAATGAATCTTATGAGAGTTATGATATGCTAAATAACTGCAAGACATATATGATCCCATTGCATGATTGTCCTCAAAGATGTAAACATTAACCATAAACCAGAACAGCGGCCTACAACACAACTGACAATCTTTGAATCATACTCATTGGATTGTTCAAACCATCAAGTTTTTTTTCTTTTTCTCATGCAACATTTCATTTTGTGTCCCAGGACCTAGCGGTGAAGCAACGGATCAGTAGCATGCGACGCCTGTAAACCTACTCACACTAAAGCAGTCAAGGTGAAGATAGAGTCAAGAGAGAAGCTGACACTGCAATAATGATAGGTGTAACCATTTAGTTGCTAAGGGCCCCTTCACACATAGTACGAATAAGTACAAATCAGGGCAAATCACGGCGGAACAGCGCATATGGGCGAATCACAAAAACATCAAGCCGACAGGCAAGCATGAATGATGCTTGCCACTGAACACAGTGTGAGCAGCTAGGACATGTGTAACCACATCGCTCATGTGGGTGACGTGACATTCAGATCACCCAATGCATGTTATAATCTGACGGTCTGTTTCACCTGGGGGAGCCTGTCAGTGTGTGTGCCGTGTGTTCACTTGCTACAGCCCATCGCAACAGCGATATATGTTTTTATGTATGTGCACATGAGGACAGCAAGCAGACACACGCGCGTCACAGTGGACAGTTGATGTTGGTCCAAACACGGTACGTGTTCTCCAGCTGGACTGTCCAGAACCAGGCATCTCCACAGCAGCTTTTGTTGGTGGACACACCCTCTGTCAGTTCAGTGCACACACCAACGTGTCACTGTGTGTCTGTGTTATGTGAGCTGTCAGTGAGTCTCTGTTCACCAGCTAACAGGCACCTCGCTGTGCTATGTGCGCTCAGACCTGCCTGTCTGGCCCCCATGTGATCATATCTGTGCAGCATATGTATAATCATATTATGCAAGTGTGCCCCCTGGCACACCACATGCATCTCGGGCGGAGGGGAGCACGACACATGCGCACACATGCCATACACGTGCAGATCACATGTGTGTTGCTGTTTGCAAAGCTCCACTCGTGGGGGGCACTTAGACAAATTTCACATCCAGGTCAAAAGCCATCATCTGCACATTTTCTAAGTGCTAGATGTGTGTGTGTGTCACCTGGAATTTGGCCGACACCTGGCGCAAGAGGGATCGAATGGGCTCTCACAGTGCACACTCTGTCTTTCAGCCACTGGCGTGCGCACATAGTTGTAGCAACAGGTGTACAAGGCATTGGAGGCAGTTACGATTTTACACGTATTGCATACGATTCCTGCTTCATGCACACTTCATGCGCAATTTGACAACATTCATATTATGTGTGATGGGGCCGTAAACAAAGTTCTGCTTATACAGTTACTAGTGTGTTGCCCTTGGGGATCCATGGGCTCTGGATTGGGTAGTGTTTATAAAATAGGTAGCTCACATTTTTCAAGGGTGGTAATAATTTGTGCAGTTTCTATAATGGGTTGGAATGGAGTGTGAGTCCATAATGTTTTTACAACCTTAGACCTCAACAGTTTTTAGAAGAACTCAACCATTTTTTTACTGTTAATTATGTATTTTTTAAATGTTAATTTACTGTCATAATGTATTTATAAATTGTTTAAGTTCTTGTTATCACATACACATACTATTATTATCATTATTATTTCATTTTATTTTTACTTCTTTTTTGTCATATGATTTTAAATGGACCACAATGGAAATAAGGGTTTTCACTTTCTTGGGTCATCCATGTATTTTTAACATACTTACAGTTATATTATGTACTTATTGGTGTTTGGGGCATGCCGGGGTTTTTTGAGTTGTCCCCTTGTTCTTCTCTGTCTTTTCGTACTGTCGTTGCACGGGGTCGAAGGCAAGAATAAGGACAGTGTCTAACAACATAATTGGTTGTTTTAAAGTTTATTTTCAACTAATGAACACACACACACACACACACATTTTCCTACATAGAGACCCTCTCCATGCTAACTGCATTTCAATGCAGTTTTAACCTCTTCATTGCCGTTACATCATCCAGCTGGTTATTACTGGGTCAAATTAATTTATTTTTTGTCCTGAAGATAATCTTCAAAACAACTAAAAATGGATCCGTGATTGAAAAATGTCAAACCTCACCTTTGATAACTTAAAGCTGTTTTTAAGACACCTAGTGACATTTGTTTTCTGTCTGAAAGCTGTACAATATACACCCTTTGAGGATGAATAAGGCACATTATTATCACTTTACCGGGGCGTTGCTATGCCGGTATCATAGATTTACATCGACGGTATCTGGCTATACCTGCCCGCTGTGCGTAAACAAATGACGTCATAGCACACAGCCCAAGAACTGTCTGCAGAGGGGAAAAAAAACAAACAAACAGTCTGCAGAGGAAAAGATGAAAAGGTGAGAAGTGTGTTTTGGTCCCAATATGGATATTCCGGATGATTTTCTCATGGATAGTAGGACAATGAACAGCAGCTAAAGCAGCCAGCTTGATGAGGACACACTGCTGAATTTGAACAGCAGCGCGCGCGCCAGGCGACAATGCAGAAGTTAAGTGAGCCAACTGACAGCTAATGACAAATTACCTGTCATTGCGGGCGACTGGGCATGAATGTCGGGCCTCTGAAAATGCATACCGCCCTCCAAAAGCACGTTATTGTATTATTACCATTTCTGCATTCTCTCTGAAGCAGAGAAAATAATTAACAATATTGCAGCACTGCACTCTTATTCACCTTTGCCTGTGATAATCCAAGTAGCAACTAATTGATTACCTGCTGGAATGTAAAAGGACTGAAAAGGTCAAGGTACGGCACCCTGTGAAGGACAAACTCCACAGGCAGCAGAAGAAAGGTCAAAGCTCCTGTGCCTCAGTGAAGAAAGGAGCAGTGGATGAGCTAACAGGAATCCCAGGGGAGCCTCAGCATGAGTAATTTTAGGGCAGACGGCAGACGTGTCTAAATATAAGTGCTCAAGCTGTGCTGGCTGGCACACATTAAGGAAGCCAGTCTTGAGACAATGTAGAAATCCAGGTCAGACGAAGATGTGCATGCTGTTAGCATAACACTGACTCCACTGTATCTAACTGCTTCATAATGACCTGATTCTAAAATGTATATAGTTAGATAATTATTGCTTTATCTGCACCTTTTACTGGCTTTGTATTAGTGGCTGCAAGAAAACCTCATTTTATGCAGAGCAACTTTTGTAGAAACACAATGCAAGAAACAGAAATCTGTTTATGTTTCATTTATTTGAATTCATTCATTTTCTACCACTTAGACATGTCTGGGTTACAGTGGCAGTAGGCCAAGTAGCTCATCCCACAGTTCCTTATATAATAATAATAATAATAATAATAATAATAATAATAATAATAATAATAATAATAATAATAATAATTAATAAGAGCAAATAATGAGCCTTAAAGTTATAGTGTGTAGGATTTAAGGGTGGTTTTTTTTTTGGTAGAATTTGAATATAACGTTCATAACATCTATTCATCAGTGTATAATTACCTACAACAATGAATCCGTGTGTTTTCATAAACGCAGAGTGAGCCCTTCATATATCTATATGGGAGTGGCCCACCTCATGTCATCTGCCATTTTGCACCATCATGTTGACACAGTAGCCGTAGGCTGGGGCTTAAATCAGTACATTATTTTAAGTCTGAAATTGATATGGTTTGATCAGAAGTTGCAATATTTATTGTTTAGTTGAAAACTATTTACAGAACAGCCTCAAAATTGAGATCAAATCAATGTCTTTGATCACAAAAGTAAGAGAACTATTTACAGAACAAGTTTTTTAACTCAGACATGAATATTCTTAAGTGTATGACTGAATATTTACAGAACAGCCTCAGAATTGTAATTCAATGTTTTTGATCACAGTAGTAAAGGAACTATTTTACAGAACAAGGTTTTTTTTATAAACTCAGAACATGAATATTCTTAAGTGTATAAATGAATAACAGAACAGCCTCAGAATTGACATTCGATGTACGAGGGCTGTCCATAAAGTATAGGTCCTTTTTATTTTTTTCAAAAACTATATGGATTTCATTCATATGTTTTTACGTCAGACATGCATGAACCCTCGTGCGCATGCGTGAGTTTTTCCACGCCTGTCGGTGACGTCATTCGCCTGTGAGCACTCCTTGTGGGAGGAGTCGTCCAGCCGGTTTCAGCATTTTATCCGGATATTCCACTGTTAAAGGAGATTTTTTTAATGAAAGACGTGCGGACGGGTCCGCGCGTCGGGACGCAGCCGGCGCGGAGCGGCGGCACAGGAAAAACACCTCCGTGTTGATAACCATTTGTAAAATCCAGGCGGCTTTTGATGGCTTTCAGTGGAGTGAGTATATGAGAAATTGTTTAACAGCTGGACATGTTCCAACTTGTCCTTAAGGCTTCCAACAGAGGTGTTTTTCCTGTGGCGCACGTCTTTCATTAAAAAAATCTCCATTAACAGTGGAATATCCGGATAAAATGCTGAAAACCGACTTCTTCTGAAACTTCTCTGTTCTCTCACGACGTCCTGGATCAATAGAGCCTGAAATGTGGAGGTTTTCAGCTTGAAACAGGCTGATGACGCCACCTGAGAGCGCTGTGCGACGTCTCGCACTGTGGGAAGTCCTTAAAGCGACAGTGTCACCTCAAAATCTCTCATCAGCCGTTAAAATTTTCACTGAAAACCAGCTTAATTTTTCGAACCATGTCCACTTCGATGTGTCTCACAGGTTTAGAAAAGATTTTGATCAAACAAAGCGCCAGTCTCTCAGCAACTTCTCAGACAAAGGAATTCTGACGAGGGGCTGGACGACTCCTCCCACAAGGAGTGCTCACAGGTGAATGACGTCACCGACAGGCGTGGAAAAACTCACGCATGCGCACGAGGGTTCAAGCATGTCTGACATAAAAACATATGAATGAATCCATATAGTTTTTGAAAAAAATAAAAAGGACCTATACTTTATGGACAGACCTCGTAGTAGGAAATTATGAACTACTAACTATGCATGAACAAGAGTTGTCCAACACAACTTTTCTTTTTTTCTATTTTTATTCCAATTCCAATATTCCAAGTTTTTTCCAATTATTTATTCATTTTTACTACCTAACATTCTTGGCATTTTTTCCATACAAAGTTAAACAATATGGATTAAGGTGTGTGTGTGTCTGTGTGTGCATGTGTGTCTGTGTGTGCATGTGTGTGTGTGACTGAGGGAGAGAGAGGTTGTTCGACTGATCAATTTATTTTTATGAACTGCAGTGAGAAAGTCAGCTCTGTCTTGTCAAATGCACCGCATACGATATGAAACAAGTTCACCAAGTAACTTTAAATATTATACAAATCAAAATAGAAGTGAGCTGAAGAAAACTTAGAGAGAGAGAGCAACATGAGGTAGAATCAAGCCAGGCACAGAGAGAGAGAGAGAGAGAGAGCAATCCTGTCTGTGTGTGTGTGTGTGAGAGGAGCTGCAGAGAGACGTGTCTGTGTAGCGAGGGGTGGGTGCTGTGTCTGACTGGCCAATCACAGAGCGTGGAGTCAGTTAGCCAATGAGAATTTTCCTTCAGCACAAGCACAGATATTTATGAGTTTTACTTGTATCATGCTCGTACTCATCAAAAATGCTTTATCCATACCGGATACTTGTCTGAAACGAGTATTCGGCTCAACCCTATTAATTAGTTTAGGAGGTCCAGCAAATTGTATTCCAGAGTGACTTTTATATGGAAAAAAAATACTGCATTATCAACTATGGCCACAAGATTGCACGGTCTACACGTGAGAAGCTGCTCTGCTATCCTGAATGGTGCACTGTCATTCACACTCACCATGTGAGTGTGAATGACACATGGTGGCAGTAATGTATGGTTAAGATGGGTGCCAAATCCTGTAAATCAAGAAGAGGAAGGAGAAGAAAAAGCAGCTGTTAATGAGAAAAAAAGTTAGAGAATTGGGAATATTTAAGAAATCATGCTCTCAAACTGAAAGACCACATTCGTATAAAAAAAAACATCAATAAAGCTTTATATTCCTCAGAACAGTACTTATTTTGACTGTGTCAGGCAACAAGAACAGCAATGGAAGATCACTAAACCAAATCTGAAGTAAGACGATTATCTTTTACAAATGTTTTACAACTAAGTTCTGACAAGTTTAAATATATTGTACATTTCCCTCACCTAATAACCCAAATAATGTGCCACACATAAATTTTGCTTATTGTTTCTTGAAGTGGTTGACATATATCACAAATGTTTACTATGTGTTCTGCATAATAATTTGCACTTTTGTGCAAATTATTGTCCAGAACACACAGCAAACTTTTGTGATTCTGTATTCAGTATTATATGGTTCTTTGTGGCCTTGACATTTGACCAGTTTTATCCAATATTGAAGCCCTTTATCCTTCTCTAACGCACAACCATTTCCCAATATTCAATCCATAGTGACTCCAAACAGTTTGAGTTAAATAGCTGTGAACCTGAGTTTCACTTTTTAAGGTCATGCATGGACAAAAGTCTTGTGACTAATGCATAGTATTATATGACTTCATATTATTTTTTCATAGTAAGCCTAGATGGGGCATCAAGTGATTCCTTAGAACAGTCATTTTAAATATTCCTCTGTTTCCAGAAAATAGTGGGCCCAAAATTTTACCTTGGCCTGTGACCTTGACTTTTAATGTAATTGATTTCTATCCACATCAAATTGCTTTGGCCTTGATTTACCCCAGTCATCCTGGATCAAAGTTTTTGAGTTATTTGTTGACACCTGGACAGATACCCCCACTTGTGTGACAGCTGTGTAATACATTCAACAGTAGAATTGTGAGTGTGGCTCTGCAGAGTGGCAGAGAGCTGGGAGCTGTAGCGGCAGAGAGCTGGGATGAAGCAATGGTGAAGAACAAACAAGATCACAGAATATTTTATTGATGCAATAAGTGATTATGATTGCTGTCAGATATACTAATGTCTGCACCTCAGTGTGCACAGCAGTGGAGACAAACAGAGTGAGTACCAGAATGCAGCGGTGCTCAGCATTCCCACACTTCACCATCCTTTAACTGCTGCACATTTACCACCAGTGCATGTTTGAAAAGATTTATGGATGATTGTGCAATTTAGACTTTGATTCATCCAGATGCCCATGTTTGCTAGAAAAATGATGTGATGTAAGAAAATATCCCCTGATGAAACTCCATTCTCAATGTTGAAGAACATGTTGTGGCAAAATCATAAAGTAGATTTAGGCTGTATGTGACTGGGATGATACACCGGGATTACTTTGTACACTTCTGTGACCGGTCTCAAACTATACGGCATTCAAAGCAAACAACTACACAGTAAAATCACCAGTGTTAAATTAATACTACCTTCAACATATGCTCCCACTCTGGCCAGAGTAGGACCATATGTACACCGGCAGTGTTAATTTAACACTATCAGTGTGTCAGTGGTGATTTTACTGTGTATGGTGACTGCTGAAATCAAAGTACTTCAATTTATTTCAATTTCAATTTATTTTCATTTATATAGCACCAAATCACAACAGAGTTGCCTCAAAGCACTTCACACAGGTAAGGTCTAACCTTACCAACCCCCAGAGCAACAGTGGTAAGGAAAAACTCCCTTACTACTACTTGTAATACTTGTGAGTATTTGCTTTTCCAAGTATTTCCCACAGCTGCTAATGTTAAGAATGATTAATTGCAAAGTTTACATAAGTGTGATATTGTGTGATGATGACTCATTTTTAAGTGATAATTGTTAATTTTGATGCAGGTACAGTAAAAGCAGCAGCCGCTCTCCACTGTGAGAAGATTTAGGAGAGAGCATATCTCACCCATATTGGCCTCTCTTCATTGGCTTCCTGTTAATTCTAGAATAGAATTTAAAATTCTTCTTCTTACTTATAAGGTTTTGAATAATCAGGTCCCATCTTATCTTAGGGACCTCGTAGTACCATATCACCCCAATAGAGCGCTTCGCTCTCAGACTGCAGGCTTACTTGTAGTTCCTAGGGTTTGCAAGAGTAGAATGGGAGGCAGAGCCTTCAGCTTTCAGGCTCCTCTCCTGTGGAACCAGCTCCCAATTCAGATCAGGGAGACAGACACCCTCTCTACTTTTAAGATTAGGCTTAAAACTTTCCTTTTTGCTAAAGCTTATAGTTAGGGCTGGATCAGGTGACCCTGAACCATCCCTTAGTTATGCTGCTATAGACGTAGACTGCTGGGGGGTTCCCATGATGCACTGTTTCTTTCTCTTTTTGCTCTGTATGCACTACTCTGCATTTAATCATTAGTGATCGATCTCTGCTCCCCTCCACAGCATGTCTTTTTCCTGGATCTCTCCCTCAGCCCCAACCAGTCCCAGCAGAAGACTGCCCCTCCCTGAGCCTGGTTCTGCTGGAGGTTTCTTCCTGTTAAAAGGGAGTTTTTCCTTCCCACTGTAGCCAAGTGCTTGCTCACAGGGGGTCGTTTTGACCGTTGGGGTTTTACATAATTATTGTATGGCCTTGCCTTACAGTATAAAGCGCCTTGGGGCAACTGTTTGTTGTGATTTGGCGCTATATAAAAAAATTGATTGATTGATTGATTGATTTAGTGTGTGTGCTAAGCCAATTGTCTTGAACGCAGCCTGTTGAAAACAGTCTTTGTTAGAGGCTCAGCTTTGTGAACGCATATATTTGTTGTCATTGATATAACTGTGAAAAATACATCTGTATAATCAGGCAGCCTGAAAAACAGCACGTTCACAGTTCACGGTAGGAGTTATAGCAGGGTTAAAACAGTGTGCTGCTCCAGTAGACAGCAAACTCTGCACACTAGACCCAAAATCCGACAGACTCTCTCAAAGCAAAATAAAAATAATAAAGCTTACCAGCTCCACTATGAGAACAAAATACTAAAGGTAAAAAACAAACTAAACATGATACTTACCCACTTGTAGAATGATTTCCAAGATTATATATGTAAAGTCCACTCCACCAACAAGCCAAGTCCTCATGCATGGATCACACATGATCATCAGCCAGAGAATAATGTCCCACATCAGCTCTGCATCAGCTCCTCACACAGTTCTCTCACAATTCTGGCACGTTAGCTAGAACATCCATGATTTCCTGAAAATCCACATGTGCGTTCACAGAAGTAGTAAAATAGCGTCCTGTGACAGAAACAGCAGAGTCAGTACACGTTAGATTCCAAAATCCAACAGACTCTCAAACAATTAAGAGTTTCGGGGTGAAGTGTGTCGCCTCTTCTCTGTACATTCTGTGTAAAACCGAGCCATCAATTTTGAATGAAAGCTCAGAAATTTCATGATCAGACATACCAGCATTTGTTTCACTCTGTCGGCCATTGGGATATTTCAGCTTTTCCTAAAATGTATATCACTCAAGGAGAAATGGCAAGAAATGTAGAGTAAGATGTTTTCCAGAAAGGCACCTGCTGACTCACAGAGCAAGAGGGATAATTAGCAATAAAATACATCAGTGACCACTAATTATTACTGCATGTGTGTGGGTACACTTACAATCATGAATACTTTGATGTTGGTACCCCTGTCCGGGACATTAAATAATATGCGACATGTACTTTAAAAAGACTATTCACAATTTATGTAAGTAAGTACATGAATAAATTAATCACAAAAAATGTGTGTTATCATTTTCTTTGAATTATTCAAGGCCACTGAAATAAGTGCAAGGTATGTCTAGGCTTCCCATTATGCTCATCTGATTAAAAATGTGGTTTAATACTTTATAATGGTCATGAGTTGACACCTTCCTTACTTTGTGTTTGTGTATATACATATATATATATATATATATATATATATATATATATATATATACGAGGGCTGTCAATAAAGTAACGGTCCTTTTTATTTTTTTCAAAAACTATATGGATTTCATTCATATGTTTTTACATCAGACATGCTTGAACCCTCGTGCGCATGCGTGAGTTTTTCCACGCCTGTCGGTGACGTCATTCGCCTGTGAGCACTCCTTGTGGGAGGAGTCGTCCAGCCCCTCATCGGAATTCCTTTGTCTGAGAAGTTGCTGAGAGACTGGCGCGTTGTTTGATCAAAATTTTTCCTAAACCTGTGAGACACATCGAAGTGGACACGGTTCGAAAAATTAAGCTGGTTTTCAGTGAAAATTTTAACGGCTGATGAGAGATTTTGAGGTGATTCTGTCGCTTTAAGGACTTTTCACGGTGCGAGACGTCGCGCAGCGCTTTCAGGCGGCGTCATCAGCCTGTTCAAGCTGAAAACCTCCACATTTCAGGCTCTATTGATCCAGGACGTCGTGAGAGAACAGAGAAGTTTCAGAAGAAGTCGGTTTCAGCATTTTATCCGGATATTCCACTGTTAAAGGAGATTTTTTTAATGAAAGACGTGCGGACGGATCCGCGCGTCGGGACGCAGCCGCCGCAATGCTCCACCACAGGAAAAACACCTCTGTTGAAAGCCTTAAGGACAAGTTGGAACATGTCCTGCCTGTTAAACAATTTCTCATATACTCACTCCACTGAAAGCCATCAAAAGCCGCCTGGATTTTACAAATGGTTATCAACACGGAGGTGTTTTTCCTGTGCCGCTGCACTGAGTACAAAATCATATTTTGGCTTTCAGAGACTGCATTACTAGAGTTAGGCACACAACATTTTGACACAACCCACTTCTGAGTCCAACACAGCTGCTAGATACCACCTTACCATCATTCTTAAAGTCACCCACTACAGAGTGCACAACAATAGGCATAAAGCAATGCACTGTGCTGTAAACTGCTCAGCACACTTGTTTCCAAAACAGATAATCCTTGGTTTGAGGCCAGCTGTGCCCCAGTCTCCTTGTACATCTGCAGTTGCATCAGGCATGCAACATTAAACTTGTGCAAAATCAATATAGTAATCCATGCAATAGCCACTGTGGTGACCCCAAACAATGAATGGGAGCAGCTAAAAGAAATGGGCAAAGATAAAAGCCCTTTTTCTCTACTTGCATATTTAATATTTTATTTAATCAAGTTCATGTTCTTTAGTTATGTGCTTCTTTTATTGTTTTACAGATCAAGTAATTTTTTTCTGTCACTCTCATCACACCATAATTATCACAATATACATAAGCGAAAAGTATCACTTGAATAATTTGTTGCCACATCTGTATCTATTGTAGAATTACATCAGTGTACATGCACAGCACTGTGATTGCTAAACCAATGATCAAAAAGGCACCAATTAATCCACAAAGATCTGTACGTCAGAGTGCCTGTTATGATTTAAACTTCTGTTTGGGTCGAAAAATCATCTATATTTCGTTGTTAATATTGTGATGAACTACTAAAGTCTGAGGACAACATTCAATTTGGTCATTTCTGCACCCCTTCCAATATGCTATGATGTGAAATCCTGGTGACACCCACATCCATGCAGGTCTGACATTGGTTTTTAACAGGTAGAGAATGCAGCAAGACTAATGTACACTTAAAGACCATAGAAAATGGTTGAATAATTGAAAACCCCACTTACCCTGACTACATGTTAAAGGCGCTTGGCGATCACATCACATTGCTTTCACTTTTCCAGTCAGTTTCCGCTCCAGTCCCAGGCAGCCCACGCTTGGCAGAGAGGCATTAAATATTCTTTCACGTACATGCTCTCTTTTTTCCCATGAGTGCATGTGCTTTACTCAAGGTAGAAAGGGGCGATAGTGTTTGCAGTATTTGATTTACCAATGGGGTCCCATAAGATAAAAGATACTTGGATGTCAAAGCACACCAAATATGACAGTGTTTAACTGAGGAAGCCCCCTTAGGGCCTGCAAGTCCTACTTGTCAGATTGACATACTTAATGTTGCCATTTGCACTATTGCCAAGAGGGAATTTCATCCCAACTGAGCCTCCAGATGTCTGTACATTTAGACAGTATTATCACCAAACACAGCAAAGGTTTCATGGGTGTTGGAGGAATATAGGTGCTGCACTAAAGGACCAAACTACCCCAAACTGTAGCCCCAAGCCATACTTAGTCACAGATTACTATCAATTCTGAAAATATTGGAGCAACAAGGCCAAATAATTTTTATTTTTCTCAACAGTGAATACATTTAGGTTTGAGATGAGAATATAAATATCTGAAGACATTTGAGAAAGTTTGGCTTTATTAATGTGGTTAAAATAGAAAAGTCAACACTAAAGACGAGAGAGCAGTTGGAGAAATGTTGTAGATGATTAAAAAAAAGAAAATCAACTATTGCACAAATACTGTACATAGCCAATTTGGAAAGGGTTGGGAAAATAAAAAAAAAGGAAGGGGGGCAAAACACAAACAACTGGTGCACTGACACATAATGAATTAATCAATTAATATAACAATAGTGATGACAGAAAGATTTTGGACTGTGAATGTATCACTATCCAATCAATGAGATTTCCAAAAGAAATATGGAGGCTGTTGCCAACATGTAATCTACTGATGAGGAGTAGGATTCATGAAGTCAGATTGAAATTTGTAAGAAAAAAAAATACAGAAAAGTTTTATAGACTGGTGAGGTTGCGATTAACCTGTGCTAAGGTCATGTAATGGCCAGATTGTGGATGACAAAAGGATTGGTGTTAAGGATTTTATATATATATATATATGTGTTATCACTGTTAAACATTTGTACCTTCGTCTTCTTTCTTATGAAAACGGTGTTGTGCTGTTTGCACCTAACCCCGAGAATGTATGTGTTATTCAACCTTGTTTTAGCATGCTGGGGTCAATCTGAACTGGGAATAAGGAGCTGGATGTACTTATTATTATTATACAACTTGTTTTTGTAGCCGCTAACGACTGGGAGTGAAGCATGACGGGGTCAGTCATGAACTGGGAGTAATAGAACTGAAGGTTGTTTTTGACTGTTGTGACGTGATGCTTAGTGTGAAGACCAGGACACTCCAGGCAGATGCACAACAGCTGATAACTGCAACAGACGAACGAGATGTGCTGACCTCCGACGATAAGAGTAAAAGAAAGAAACTGTTTGTCCTTACAGCTGCGCTTATAGACGTATGTGTTTATGTTACGGGAAGAAACTTGTCTCGCGTTGCCCCCCCCCCCCCCCCCCCTTAGGACAAGTTTTATGATGTAATGAGGGCATCTCTAATAAAAAGAGCGGGAGCACAGGCCAGACTTTAGTGTAGCCTTGGTGTACAGCCTGGCCGCACTCCACGCGTGATTAATTTGACTTTCTGTCTCACTGGTGTTTCTTGACTCTGTTTGTCTTGTCAAAGGTTTTAAGAATGTTTGGAGGAGAAAATACCCAACAATTGGTTTATGATACAAAATATACTGCCCTATGTGTGAAAAATAGTAGAAGCATGGCCTTGTATGACTGCTTCTGGTTCAGGCTCATTCATCTTTAGTGATGACTAAATACCTCATTGTGCTATGTACAACCATTGACTGGACTGGTAAATTCAGCTGACAGGATCCAGTGAATAGAATACTGATTTCATCTGTAGTCAACACATATCCCATTTGCTTAATCTTAAACGTCAGTCTGTAACAAGTCAGGTACTCCCACTGCGTTACTGTGTGATGTGCAGGGAAATGCTAACCATAACCATAACCAAAATAAATATGAATGTTCCCTGAAGACACTTAAGTGAAGCAAATAGTTCTACATGCTGTCAGAGAGAAATGATGCAGCTTAAAAAAAAATGTCTCCCCAGCTGTCACTAAATGAGGCAATGCGAGTCCATAACTCATCACATAGTGACAGAAAGGGCACTGACCAACTGTAAAAATGTGATGAGTGGGGAATGAGAATGTGGACTGGTCTCATCCCTGTGTACAGTAATAATAGTAATAATAATAATAATAATAATAATAATAATAATAATAATAAATTTAATTTATAATGAATGCACTCCACTTTTACAATAAATCTCAAAGTGCTACAGCAAATAAAAGGAAAGACTGATAAAAACAGAAACAAAAGTAGGCAGATTATTAAAACAATCATTAAAACAATAGGTGAAGCAAAAATGAAAAAATCAATTAAACCATCGGGTAAAGAAGAAAAGATTTAAGGTCCTTTTTAAAAGATTCCACAGTCTGTGGAACCCTCAGATGAGGAGGCAGTGCATTCCACAGTTAAGGGGCTGCGTAGAAGAAGGCACGGTATCCTATGGTGCGGAATGAAGTCCTAGGAGTGAGAATAAGGTGGGTGTTGGAGGAGCGAAGAGAATGTGATGTACAGTGACAACCACCTGTAAGTCGCTCTCCTTTTACAGCACAAGATTTCTTGGATTACTTACATATCACAGCATGCCTTAACCCAGCAACAACACCCTGCTATTGAGGTGGGTGCCATTACTGAGGTGTTTCCTAGATTTGAAGAATTTGATAGTATCTCACTATGCGTGCAGATGAAACTCATAACATCTACAAAAAGCACAACCTGCTTATTTGATCCTATACCAACAAAACTGTTTAAGGACCTGTGGCTCACTCTTGGGCTGTCTATGCTGTAAATGATTAAACTTCTGGATCTGTTCCTAAATGTTTCAAATTTGCAGTGATTAAACCATTACTTAAGAAACCTAATCTTGACCCTAGTGTATTGAAAAACTATAGGCTGATATCAAATCTATCATTTTGCTCTAAAATTCTGGAAAAAGTGGTTTCACAGCAACTCTTACTGAGAATAATCTTTTTGGGCCACTGCACTCTGCTTTTAGAAAATATTATTCCACAGAAAGAGCTCTCACTAAAACGGTGAATGATCTTCTGCTTGCAGTGGATTTGGACACCACTACATTTCTGGTGCTGTTAGATCTCAGTGCTGCGTTTTATACCATGGATCATCATATTCTACTCGACAGGCTGGAGAATCATTTTGGGATTACTGGGAGTGCCTTTGTATGGTTGACGTCATTCCTGACCAGTCGTTCTCACTGTGTTTTGTACAATAACACAACCCTTAACCTTAGTGGCATGAAATTTGGGGTTCCACAGGGATCTGTTTTATGCACCCTGCTTTTCTCCCTTTACATAGCACCCCTTGGGCAAATATTGCTGCATTTTGGGATTACCTTTCACTGATATGCTGACGATACTTAGTCATACATGCCGATAACTGCTGGTAATCTCACCAACATAAGATCCTTAGAAGATTGCCTTGCATCGATGAGAAGCTGGGATGTCTAGCAGCTTCCTACTTTTAAACTCTGATAAGACTGAAATGATTGTTCTTGGTCCAGTGAGACATCAGCATCAATTTGACCAGCTAATGCTTAGCTTGGGCTTGTGTGTCATACATCACACTGACAAAGTGAGGAACGTGGCGGTAATTTTTGATCCCATGTTGTCCTTTAACCTCCACATTAGAGATATTACAAGGACTGCTTTCTTCCACCTGCAAAATAAAAAGATTCATCCTATCCTGTCTATGGCTGATGCTGACACCCTGATTCATGTGTTTGTCTCTTCTAGACTGGGCTACTGCAATTTTATATTTTCTGGTTTACCGCAGTCCAGCATTAGGGCTCTCCAATTGGTTCAAAATGCTGCTGCCAGACTTTTGACACGAAACAGAAAGTTTGACCACATTACATCCATTTTGGCATCTCTTCACTGACTTCCTGTCCCTGTGAGACCAGATTTTAAGGTTCTGCTACTAGCCAATATAATTGTTCATGGACTGGCACCTCCCTACTTAGCTGACCTAATTAAACGCTACGCACTGGCCTGGGCTTTGCGTTCTCAGGGTGCAGGACTACTTTGTGCCCCTAGGGTGAATAAAAAGTCTGTGGGTCACAGAGCTTTCGCTTATCGTGTCCCTGTTCTATGGAATGATCTCCCTGCATCAATAAAACAGTCAGATTCTGTAAAACTTTCAAGTCCTGACTTAAGACGCACTTATTTTCCCTTTGATATGGCTAGCATACTGGCAGAGTATGTTACTATGCTTTTTACACTTTTAAATTCATTTTATTAGGAAATAG
This sequence comes from Thalassophryne amazonica, assembly GCF_902500255.1. Taxonomy (NCBI): domain Eukaryota; kingdom Metazoa; phylum Chordata; class Actinopteri; order Batrachoidiformes; family Batrachoididae; genus Thalassophryne; species Thalassophryne amazonica. Next base: position 65,400,062 of record NC_047106.1, on the reverse strand, counting down.
AGCGGGCCACAGCCTCAACTTTATCTAAATTCTGAGTCTTTTAGTGAAGCTTAGGTCTAGGGGCCAACGATCACCTTAGTATTTCTTTAGTTCTTTTTGCTTAATGCTGGCAAATTATACTGTATTTGTTGTCTATCTGATACCTGATTCTGTTTTTTCTCTGTGTTTGAGGTGCAGCTCCATCCAGAGATGGGTGTGGTGTCAGTTTCTGAAACCCTCCTGTCCTGTGGACCGCAACATTTCCTGAATATTCATTTTATGAATTGTTTTGTCATTTGTGTCAGTAGCATGGCCCAAGCAGAGGGTCACCCCTTTGAGTCTGGTCTGCTTGAGGTTTCTTCCTCTGAGGGAATTTTTCCTTACCACTGGGCGTTGGTAAGATTAGACCTTACTTGTGTGAAGTGCCTTGAGCAAAGTTTGCTGTGATTTGGCGCTATATAAATTAAATAAATTGAATGAAATTGAATTACAGTGGTGATGGTTTAAACAAATATAGTTTGATATAGCTACATACACACATGCTGGGCAGTGACTGTTGAGTCCAATCTGGGTTCTGCAGAGCCTAGAGCAGAGCAGAGCAGAAAGCTTATCTGGCATTGGGGTTTGTGAGGCAATTTGCTTTCTTCTCTAGTGTTTGGTATCAGCTGCCAGCTTCCTTTCTGCTTCAAACTGACCTGTAATGTTCTTCGTTAATGTTCTCCATTGTGCTCTGTCTTGAGCCAACTTCATTCACTCAGAGTGGTTGATTTTGGCCAGTGACAGCTGTCACTTCAGCTGGTATTTGAAGCGCTTTTTGGGTGCCCCTGAATCTCGCTTGCCTTGCCTCAGTTCACCGCAGTAGACAGCCTTAGGCATCCTGGAGTCATCCATGCGTGAGACGTGATCTGCCTATCTCAACTGCCTCAGCAACAGCATGATCTCTATGCTCTTGGAGTTGGCACGCTTGAGCACTTCCTCATTTTTTACATAGTCCTGTCAGTGTATGTCCATGATTGAATGAAGACATCTCTGGCGGAATCGCTCTTGCAGTTTCACTTGTTTCCTGTACAGTGCCCAGGTCTCTGAACCATTGAGAAGTGTGGCGATCACAACACCTCTGTACACTTTGATTTTAGTTTCAAAGTGAAGAGAGTGGTTTTGAAGGTGCCCAGAAGGAGCTGCTTGCATTGGTGATGTGGTTTTCAACATCCTTTTTTGCAGTGACATCATTGGAGATGACACTTCCAAGATAGGCAAAAGTGTCCACTGCTGGTGTCCATTGATATTGATACTGGGTGAGTGGTAGGTGTTTTGGGGGGCTTCCTGGCACATAACCTCTGTATTCTTGAGGCTAATAGTCAGTCCGAAGGCTGTAGCTGCATTTGCGAAGCATATGACTATTCTCTGGAGGGCTTCATCTGTGTGTGTCAGGAGGGTGCAGTCATCAGCACATAGCAAGTCAGTGATCAATTGTCTGTTGTCTTGGTGCAGGACAACATGTGGCACAGGTTGAATACACTACCATTGGTGTGGAACCAGATGTAGATGCCGTTCTGTCGAACTTCCTTTGCTTCTCGACGCATCATGGCAAAGAAGATGGCAAACAGTGTTGGCACAAGGACACAACCCTGCTTTATCCTGTTCTCAGTGGGAAACAGGTTGGAAAGCTCCCCATTGTGCTTCACCTGTCCCTGCTAGCCTGTATTGTGAGGAACTAAGGGAAAGCATCTGATTTTGCTCAGAATACGCCAAAGTCCATCTCTGTTCACTGTGTCAAATGCCTTCATCAGGTTAATAAAGGCTATGTAAAGACACACACACACACACACACGCATCTATATATAAACAAAAGAAGAGAACACGTAAAGAAACTGAAAATTTTGTAATGCCACTGTGACAAAGCTTGATGCAATTCATGTTTGCAAAGGATATAAAAAAATTGGATAGTCTGATACAGAAGATTGTTTATTCAACATTATCAGATGTAGATGCACACATCAAGAAGTATGAGCTGACATTCTAAGCTGTCTTCTTATTATTAAAATTTTGATCTCAAACTCAAATATCTTCAGTGCACATTCACCATAACTTTCTAATACTTTCGTAGGGGGCTGTGTGCATGTGGGTGCATGAAAACACAATTTCACGGAAATTGCACTCAAAAAGTTCCCTCTAAATTAGCTGTCCTGACTATAGCATAATGTGACAACTTCTGGAGACTTGCAACTCTTTGCTTTTTTTTTTCTTTTATTGTTTGCTTCATGGTTTTATGAAGGAATTTTAGGAGAGCTTCGGGAGCTGCATACAGTGCGTTTGCTGACATGTATATTTTACAAAGTGTCAGGGCTGCAGATCAAGCTGCAGCTGGATTGCTGAGGGAATATAATATCCACAACTCTTTATATTCTCTTTAAGCCCGGCACACTTCGACACCCTGCTAAAACAATGCCCTGCTGCTCTTGCTTGTTGTTTACATGCCTGTATCCAGATTCCGCTGGACAACTCATTGATGTACTGATGATCATTCACCGCTATGACCCATCAATCACATCTGAGGAGACACTGGCCATTTGACAGATACAGAGTGTCACTGTGCTGTGAAGAAAATTCGATTTAGGTGGCGACTGAGAGCCTCTGGGCACTTTGTCAATATGTTGCTTGCCAAGCTGTAATTAGCCCTGTGGGCGTTTTTGCACTGGGGAAAGGTAGCATTGTGTGAGTCAGTTGTCAACTTAAATATGAATGTCATTTTTGAGGCAAAGTGGTTTGAAGACGATGTCACTACCTATTACTGCATTACAGATGACAAACCGTTTCACTTGATGACATAAAGTATGAGGTGCATTCATCAGCGGCAACAGTGCTGAAGACATTTCAAATGACTACAGTAGATTTTCTTCAAGTATAACAGTCTGGACATAATGTGAAGTATTTACTTCATGCATATTTAAATATTTAGGTAGATTATAGATATTTCAATCATGAGCACACAGTCATGTGACGTGCAAATATTTGAGCTTTTTTCATTCACAAGTGAATGGAAATCTAATCTGAAATGTCCTAACATTTCTAGTCCAACAAAACTCAAGTATTACATGTTTACAACCTTTTTTTATCTGCATATTTCTTTGTTTCTTTATTAAAGAAACTAATCAATTTTCATGTTGGGAACCTCATTCACAAATATGCAATCAAACACACACAAGGTTTTTTTTTTATTTTTTATAATAGACATGCAGGACAACACAGAGGCAGCTGCTGATTATCACTCTATAATAAAGAAATTGTAAAACAATGAAAAATGAATCAAACAAACCCATGCAGCCCAGTCTTCTTTTAAAGTCATCATATGAGATTATTCATTATTATTAAATAGTTAGCTGTATTTGATATTTATTTAGCTTTGGAAAAGCATTGCCTGCCTTTGCTGCAGTAAGTGAGTGAATCCAGTTTATCGCAACAGCTCAAAAACAGTAAATGCAAACATTTGGTAACTCACCAAATTAACATTGAAATACTGTAAGTAAGGGTAAACTGCTGGTTAACTTTGATGCACTAGATGAATCCAAAAGCAACCTTGTTTCCCTTGTGTAATGTACCACCCACTGAATGCTGCCACCTGCTAGATGGGTGATGGAAATGAGGAGCAGGTGTTGCTGAACTTAAACGTAGCTTTTTGTCCACCTGTTGGACATGTCTGCAGTTGTACCATGTCTTATCATCACATGCATTACTGAAAATAGGAGCAAGTGCAGTTGAAGTTACATGTATCTTGAAATTAACTTGTCACTTTCTTTCATTCACCAAGGCCACTGCTGCTTGTTTTAAGATGGAGGAAAATTAAAGAAGTCATATTACACAACTTTTTGACCAAGCCAATGTAGGTCAGTGTCTCTTAAAAACATGATCATGGCACTGAAGTGATGTGAACTAAATAAGACATAAAATAAAATAAGAAGTACTGCTGATCAAGTCTGCTGTACCTTTAAATCATAACTATAAGCAGTAGATTATTTCAATTTAAAGAAAAAGTTGACTTAAGGACCAGAGAAGGGGCCATCTTTAACCTTGAAACCAAGTGATGAAGTCAGATTAACCCCTAAAGACCGAATATTGCTGTGCTGCATCCTGGTTAATGCGTCAACATATTTCTATTCACAGATTATATATTTGCGCAGTGTTCAAGACAAATATAGTTCTAACATGCAGAAGGCAGCCATTGTTCTGAACATTTTGATATGCAACACATAGCCATTATATGAAAAGAAAGTACATTAAAGTGGGAATTTCTTAAGGCATGGAAAAATCAAGAAAATACCCATAGGACTGTAAAGTCTAAGGTGAAATTAAGATGTTCACCTCTGTGATACATGTCAAAGGAGTCTACTGTAAAATTAAACTTTCCAGGCTGAAATCCTGCTTTAGCAAGGGAGTCTCTATCTGCACAGACAGAATTGTGGGATTTTGGGAACATTTAACATTGAAATTTAAGGAAGAAAATTTATATATATATATATATATATATATATATATATATATATATATATATAGACACACACACACACACACACACACACACACACACACACACACACACACACACACACACACACACACACACACACACACACACAAAAGGCAGATATATGACCTCTTTGACCATGCCTATAATCTTGCACAGTCCTGCACAACAAAACCAGCTTATTTCATGTTGATGACACTCGCTAGGATGTACCAGTATACCTCAGTCTTTACCATTTCATTTGAAGCAATACTCTTTGCAACACAAAATGTGTGTGACTAGCTTAAAAACGAGGAATCTTCCTTGCTCACAAACCAGCCTGTTTCACCATGACTCTTCAGACACAAAGGGCTCTCGGCACAAAACGGTGAGTGATGTGCGCAGGCGACAGGATGGTGTGAAGAATGTTTACTGTGTGTGTGTGGGTGGGGGGGGGGGGGACTATTAGAGTTTTGCATGGATTCTGAAAGACAGAGTACACGATGTGCTTCAGCAGAGTGCTTTTCCAAATGTGCACCACCACTGTTGAAGTTGTTAATGGATGGAGAAGGAACAAGATGAACAGAGATCATATTTATGGGATGAAACACAATGTGTGCATACGTGCACAACAAAGCACATTCTTTTTCAGCCAGCAGAATGATGGCATGCAATTATTTCCTCAATGACCAACCATGTGTTTATCAGAATGTTAATGTATGCATAATAACAGGCTCCACAACGCCTGCATGAATGTCAAGGCTGTCGGCCTGTCAATCACGCCTTAAAATAGAATGACAAATAAGCATGCAACACAGCCACAAGAACTGAGAGACAGCCTTTAAGCTGACAAAAGTCAGGCTGGCACACAGGTGAGAATACTGGATCAGGGCACAGAGAGCACACGTGGACATTCGGCCACAGCCGAACCGGCCATTGGATGGAATGTGCAAAGTGTGGAGAGCACTGAAGTGAGGCAGCAGACGAGCATCGGGGCACATAAGATATCAAAAACAGGCAGTGCTAAAACAAACGGGCACAAAAAAGAAGCAGCTGAGGCTTCGATCATTCAGTGCAGAGGTCAGAACAGACAAAGCATCAATGAGCTATCCACTTGTAGCTGCAATTGATTATCTCTGGGTTCTCCGAGAGCCTGCTGCCCTCCAGCTACTTACCCATTCGAAAGAAAAATTACAGAGAAAGTCAAACAACAAAAGGGGGTGTTCACAATAATAGTAGTGTGGCATTCAGCTAGTGAGTTCATCAATTTTGTGGAACAAACAGGTGTGAATCAGGTGTCCCTATTTAAGGATGAAGCCAACACCTGTTGAACATGCTTTTCTCTTTGAAAGCCTGAGGAAAATGGGAGGTTCAAGACCTTGTTCAGAAGAACAGAGTAGTTTGATTAAAAAGTTGATTGGAGAGAGGAAAACCTATACGCAGGTGCAAAAAATTATAGGCTGTTCATCTACAATGATCTCCAATGCTTTAAAATGGACAAAAAAACAGAGACGCGTGGAAGAAAATGGAAAACAACCATCAAAATGGATAGAAAAATAACCAGAATGGCAAAGGCTCACCCACTGATCAGCTCCAAGATGATCAAAGACAGTCTGGAGTTACCTATAAGTGCTGTGACAGTTAGAAGACACCTGTGTGAAGCTAATTTATTTGCAAGAATCCCATGCAAAGTCCCTCTGTCAAATAAAAGACGTGCAGAAGAGGTTAGAATTTGCCAAAGAACACATCAACTGGCCTAAAGAGAAATGGAGGAATATTTTGTGGACTGATGAGATTAAAATTGTTCTTTTTGGGTCCAAGGGCCGCAGACAGTTTGTGAGACAACCCCCAAACTCTGAATTCAAGCCACAGTTCACAGTGAAGACAGTGAAGCATGGTGGTGCAAGCATCATGATATGGGCATGTTTCTCCTACTATGGTGTTGGGCCTATATATCGCATACCAGGTATCATGAATAAGTCGTATGTCAAAATACTTGAAGAGGTCATGTTGCCTTATGCTGAAGAGGACATGCCCTTGAAATGGGTGTTTCAACAAGAGAATGACCCCAAGCACACTACTAAACTAGCAAAATCTTGGTTCCAAACCAACAAAATTAATGCCTCGCAGATGTGAAGAAATCATGAAAAACTGTGGTTATACAACTGAATACTAGTTTAGTGATTCACAGGATTGCTAAAAAAGCAGTTTGAACATAATAGTTTTGAGTTTGTAGCATCAACAGCAGATGCTACTATTATTGTGAACACCCCCTTTTCTACTTTTTTTTTTACTAATAGCCCAATTTCATAGCCTTAAGAGTGTGCATATCATGAATGCTTGGTCTTGTTGGATTTGTGAGACTCTACTGAGTCTAATGGTACCTTGTTTCCCATGTAACAACAAGAAATATACTCAAAACCTGGATTAATCTTTTTACTGTAGGTGCGTGTGGTGGGGAAAACTGTAATGTAATGACTAACTTTTGTTTATCAATGAGCAACATGCAAACTGTGCAAACCAAAAGATCTGACTGTATCAGAAACACAACTTTGCATTTTGGTAAGGTTTGGGTTAGAACATCAATAATATTAAATAACAAATGAATTTGCACCTTTCTTGTGAGCATAAGATGGTGACTAGATTAGCACACATGCACACACACACACACACACACACACACACACACACACACACACACACACACACACACACGCACACATCTCAAAAGAATAAAAAAATGAATGTTTTAATATAAAGAGGATAAAATTGTTGTATGGCTGGGGGGGGCCTGGCTGCTGGTTTGTTTGCCTTTTGTGTTTCCTCCCAGGTGGCATGCATTTGGGACTGAGTGGCTGTGTTGCTGAGGCTGTTAGGACTTCACCCTGATCACCTGCGACTCGTCAGGACTCACAGCTGAGGTGCATCTGGAGGGATTGGAGTATGTTGGCATTTAAGACTGAAGTGCACAGTGTGCATTTGCCAGAGACTCGACCTTGTGACCAGACGGGTGAGATCGTCGTCTTGGGAGCCATCTCATCAGCAGCGGACGCTGAGAATGTCCAGGTTTGATGCACGGTCTGTGAAAGAGGAGAGGGTGAGGTCTCACGCTCGTCAGCACACTTCCTGAGGTACGTTGGATTTTGTGACTAACAGTTATACAGTCAGTAAATGTGGTGTCCCTCACACCTTATTGTATTGAGCTGTATGTTAGTCATGTATCAGCTTCCACTGCGGTGGTGATTTGTGAACGGGATGTTCCATGCCTGCAGGTTGGAAGCTGATCAGTAATCAAGCCAGGAAGTGTTTGCTGTTTGTACACCTTTTAAGTGTTCTGTGTGTAGAGTGTGGACTCACATAATGGTTCCTTCTTTCACAGACTCGGTTGTTGCGGCCACCTGGGGGGTGTCGGCGGGGTCCTTGGGTCCGAAACAGCTTCTGGCTCCGGACCATTAGCGCTGCTGGGAGCGCACCACGCCAGACCGCACCTGTTATTATTATTATGATCACTGTTATGTATTAAATTCAGTTAGCCTTTGTACCGTGCTCTGCTTATTTCATACTGGGTCCTTCAAACGCTGGTCGGTTCTCCGAGCTGCGTCCGACACATAACAGTAGTCTCTGGCCAAACATCACGGACCCAGCGGTAGCAGAGACGGTAACGCGCCGGGAAGGCGGCAGCAGACGTTCAGTGGTTATCCGGATCAGTTGCGGGGCTCTCCGCCCGGAAGGTGCGTGTTTGAGAACCCATTACTGGATACTAATTTGTGCTCTCTTGCAGCCGTGTCCTGTGTTTGTGCCTTATCCGTGGGTCGTGGTGGAGTGTGACTGGCGACAGCTTCGCGTCACACTCCGACCGGATAAGAGGTTTAAACGGGAGCTGCAAGAGTGCGTTTGTAATGGGATCACGCGCACGGCGGAGCTCTGTTAGCATGGGTCGCTGGGCTTCCTGTGCTACAGTCGTAGCCCCGTTTCCCCGGATAAAAGGTAACTACTGCGTCTGTTGTTTCAGCTCCGGCGTTATTTAGTTGAGCACATTTTGGTTGTGTTGCACACAGCTGCGCACGAGGATGCAGCTCGTTTGTTTTTTGTCACCAAAGGGGGTTTTTCATTTTTTAGCACTCTGGTTCCCCCTTGTGGTGACTGAATCACGGTACCGTCAAGCTCTTGAGTAGGAACAGGTGTGTTCCATGTGGTTGAGCTTGACGGTATAACTCACTGATTTGTTTTGTGTTGGTTCATTTTGTGTGGGTGTTTTTTGAGTGGGTTTTTGTTTTTTGTTGTCCACTGTTTGTCTGGGGGTGCGATCCTGCGGCCTTTGTTACACACAAAAAAAAAAAAAAGGAAAGACGGGGACCCAAACAACTGTGTTGGTCTGTTTTTTTTTTTCTTTTGTTTCTTTTTGTTTCCCCCCTCCCCGGGGTTAGATGGAACGGTCCCCTGGGGGGTGATGTGGTGGTATTTGGGTTGTTTTTTCTTTTTGTTTTTTGTTATGCCCTCTCTTCTCCTCTGACTCCAGCCGGGGGTGCCGTAGTGTCGGCATTGCTGGAGGGGTGCAGTTAGGTTGTACTGGGCGTTTCCCAGGTGGCCTCTGCACCCGGGAGGGGAGGGGGGGGGGGTTTGGGGTTTTTGTTTTTTTTTCCTCCCCCAGTTTCCGCCCTCAGGGTTTGACTGTGGTGTCCTCTGGGGGGGAAAAGGCGTTGGGTCCATCTAGCCGTGGGCGGCCGGGGCTGGGTCCATTGGTCGTGTGGGGAGGCGTCTCCTGGGGTTGACGAGTGGTCCTCTGGGGGGCGCTGGTAGTCCCCGTGGGTGACGGTGGATCCCAGAGGGACCTCGGCCGTGGTTATTACTCCTGGAGCTGGCGGGTGGCCCTCTGGGGGGTGTTGGTCCCTGCGTGTCGTTTGGGGGGGAGGAGGGGGGGGTCTTTTGGCATTTTTGTTTGTGTGTTTACATGTGGGTTGTTTTTCTTTTCTCCCCTTCCCTGGGGTTTGATGGAACGGTCCTCTGGGGGGGGGTGTTTTAGTATTTTTGTTTGTAGGCTTGGGTTTGGGTTGTTTTTCCTTTCTCCCCTTCCCTGGGGTTTGATGGGACGGTCCCCTGGGGAGGGGGGGGGGGGGGGGGATGTTTTGGTTGTTTTGTTTTTGACTAATCACACGTTTGGTTAAAGGCTGACCGCACAGGTGTAGGAACTCCTGGCCACACCTGTGCTAAGACTGTCAGAAACAAAGGCAAAGATGCAGCCAGTTCAACCAGTCTGTTGGAGGACTAACACGGACGTGGTTTCCAGCCATGGTCCCTGGAGGGGGGTGTTTCTCCTGGGCCAGGTGTGTGTGGTCGCCGGGAGGCTTCCCGTGAGGGTGGGGTACTGTTGTATGGCTGGGGGGGCCTGGCTGCTGGTTTGTTTGCCTTTTGTGTTTCCTCCCAGGTGGCATGCATTTGGGACTGAGTGGCTGTGTTGCTGAGGCTGTTAGGACTTCACCCTGATCACCTGCGACTCGTCAGGACTCACAGCTGAGGTGCATCTGGAGGGATTGGAGTATGTTGGCATTTAAGACTGAAGTGCACAGTGTGCATTTGCCAGAGACTCGACCTTGTGACCAGACGGGTGAGATCGTCGTCTTGGGAGCCATCTCATCAGCAGCGGACGCTGAGAATGTCCAGGTTTGATGCACGGTCTGTGAAAGAGGAGAGGGTGAGGTCTCACGCTCGTCAGCACACTTCCTGAGGTACGTTGGATTTTGTGACTAACAGTTATACAGTCAGTAAATGTGGTGTCCCTCACACCTTATTGTATTGAGCTGTATGTTAGTCATGTATCAGCTTCCACTGCGGTGGTGATTTGTGAACGGGATGTTCCATGCCTGCAGGTTGGAAGCTGATCAGTAATCAAGCCAGGAAGTGTTTGCTGTTTGTACACCTTTTAAGTGTTCTGTGTGTAGAGTGTGGACTCACATAATGGTTCCTTCTTTCACAGACTCGGTTGTTGCGGCCACCTGGGGGGTGTCGGCGGGGTCCTTGGGTCCGAAACAGCTTCTGGCTCCGGACCATTAGCGCTGCTGGGAGCGCACCACGCCAGACCGCACCTGTTATTATTATTATGATCACTGTTATGTATTAAATTCAGTTAGCCTTTGTACCGTGCTCTGCTTATTTCATACTGGGTCCTTCAAACGCTGGTCGGTTCTCCGAGCTGCGTCCGACACATAACAAAAATATGAAGAAAGATTATATCAAGCCAAATGTGGAAGCATACACTATTGCTGCACCCACAACACAACAGATTCACTCTGTGTCTTGGACAGCAACCACCCAGGCAGATTATCAGTCCTCTTAAAGGTTACCATCTATCTGCAATATGATTAGAATTAAAATCTAGGACTGTTGGCACAGTTGTCAAATGATCTACCATTTACACCACAGTGTCTCAGCCAGGTGAAATGTGGGCTTGCCCTAATGCAGTCGTGTCCAAAGGCTTTCTCTGCAACCACTGCCTCCAGCAGGTGATTTCACTGGTTAACATCACTTTGAGCAGATGGGATGAGTTAGTCAGTGACATCATCTGATGGAAACAGTGGTTGCAAAGACAGCCTGTATCCTCTTGGCCCTTTCCGGAATGTCTTTGGACACCACTACCCCAATGGTACCCTTAATGCTGATAATTATACAATCAGCCCAACCCAACCAACCCCTTAGAGAGTCTCCCTTCGAGATAAGGTGAGAGGTTCGGTCATCCGTGAGGAGCTCAGAGCAGAGACACTGCTCCTTCGTGTTAAGAGGAGCCAGCTGAGGTGGTTTGGGTATTTGGTAAGGCTGCCCCCTGGGTGCCTACCTAAGGAGGTGTTCCAGGCAAATCCAGCTGGGAGGAGACCCTGGACTAGTTGGAGAGATTATATCTCCATGCTGACCTGGGGATGCCTCACTATCCCACAGTCAGGGGTGGTCAGTGTGGCCTGGGAAAGGGAAGTTTGAGGTCCCCTGCTGGAACTGTTTTCACCATGACTTAGTTCAGATAAGAGGTTGAAGATGAGTGAGTGAATGTGTATGCGGGTTCATTCTATGCCAACCCCAAACACACCCAAATACATAATGAACCAAAAGGAAAAAGAATGATCTCTAGAACAGATGGTATGATGTTGAGCTTAAGTGGCCAAATCAGCACCTATCCCTGGACCAATATGGTGTCATTCCCTTTCAGGTGTCACCCTAGGGGACTGCTTAGGTTGCCAGTGCCTAGACACACCCCTGGCAGTCTGAGTCAAACGCACCAGACACAAGAAACAAGGAGAAGAGTGGGTGGTTTTCCGAGAAGCTGAGAGCAACCTACCCCCTGCTTTACTGAAAAATAACTTAGTGTGAAAAGGTAAACTGATGCTGCATTTATGGTAACAGGTGGCCACACATTTGTGATCTTCAAAGATAACTAGAAACCTTTCATAGTGTACCCACATCATTTGTTTCATAAGTGCCTTAAACTTTTGCACAATGCTGAATGCTGTAATGGGTATGTGCTTCAGGGAAACAAAGTTTGGGTCTACCTTTGGGGAAATGTGCTAGACTGATTGCAGTCTTTCTTCACAGCATCTGGTGTTAGATCAACTCTGAGCTCAACCCACAGAGGTGACGGATGTACCACAACTCATCAAAGATTCAAAAGCTTCATCCATAAGGTTTTACCTCAGAGAATCTTTCTTTACCACACACAAGCTGTTCATGCTCTCCCATCCCAGGAGCATCATTCAACAAAACTGTGATGATAACAACAAGTTTAGCCAAGGAGCAGAATGTAATTGCAGTGAAAAATATGAAGAAATGCACAGTTAATTCTCTTTGCTCTTCATCCTTTAGGGCTGACTGTCACTTTTTGGCTTCAAGGCACTTAGTGGGGAGGGCACCAGGACCAAAGTCTCACAAATGTAAATCTTTAAACACAGAGGTCACCTGCACAGATTTAAAAGAATTAATGCCACAGCTCGAGGGACAGAATGGCGCATCAGTCTGTATGAGCGAATGCCACTGCATTGAGTTAACCAAGCGGAATCACCTTACAATAATCAATTCTTAATTTCATGCTGAGTGCCTCAGATTAATCTGGGCGCCAAGGAAAATTGGGTGAGCTTTGATTTTAGGCTCTGTTATTGTGCTGCTTGTTAAATGCAAAAAAAGTGGTGAAAGTGGAAAATGATGAATGAGATTAATCTTTGTCATTCTGGGATAATTTGGACATGGCATTTAGGATAGATACCACTGCAATGGTGAGGAAATACTCCATGCAGACAGTATGATGTGAAATAGACTGTGTTGGTTACTAGGGATGCAACTAATGCTTATTAAATTAGCCTGAATATAAGACCCCATTCACACTGAAAAAAATGACCATTGTTTACTCCAAAAAATTGTTTCAACAAAGTGACAGATAATATAATTGAATAGAATAATTGGATTGTTTACTGTTGGTATTTAATTTTTCTTAAATGCATAAAAAGTTTGCAAATTTTAGCATCTCTAAGTGTACTCTCATTTTTTTTCAGATATATTTAAGTTGTACAAATTTGATTAAAAAGTATTGAATATATTAACTAAACCTAACCAAAAAATGTTAATAAAAGCAACAGTTGAAATGTGTTGGATTTAGTAATAGCACACCAAATCATGAGTTATATTGCCAAAAAAAAAAAAAAAAAAAAAAAAAAAATATATATATATATATATATATATATAATCCTTGTCAATTTCACAAGGAAAGCTGATTCATATTTGCTAAGTATATCTGAGCAAAAATAATTAATATTTACTAAATATCTGGGGGAAGCTGATTCATGTTTACTGATAATCTAGGTGCAATTTACTTTATTAATTCTAATCCAATTCCATTTTTTCCATGAATCTGATTGGTTAAGCGTGTGAGATTTCAGATCGTATAATATGGGGTAACTGTGGCAAAATATTCAACCTTTTCACATTTGGATATACGAGGTCTGTCCATAAAGTATCGTACCTTTTTATTTTTTTTTAACTATATGGATTTGATTCATATGTTTTCACGTCAGACAAGCTTGAACCCTTGTGCGCATGCGTGAGTTTTTCCACGCCTGTCGGTGACGTCATTCGCCTGTGAGCACGCCTTGTGGAAGGAGTGGTCCCGCCCCGTCATCGAATTTTCATTGTCTGGAAATGGCGGCATGATTTGGGGTTTTTTTCCATCAGAATTTTTTCAGAAGCTGTTAGAGACTGGCACCTGGAAACCATTCAAAAAATTTATCTGGCTTTCGGTGAAAATTTTACGGGCTTCACAGAGAATAAGGTCTGTTAGTACAGCTTTAACGACGCTCAGTGCGCCGTGCCTGAGACCGATTTGCTTTGGAAGCGAGACAAAGGAACACCTCCGTTTCGGCGTGTCAGAGGACAAGTTTGGACATGTCCAGCTCTCCACAATTTCACTGATACTTACTGGACTGGTAAGCATTGAAAGCTGAGATAGACATGTCCAAACTTGTCCTCTGACACGCCGAAACGGAAGTGTTCCTTTGTCTCGCTTCCAAAGCGAATCGGTCGTGACTTTCCATGACAAAATCTCTTGTTAAAAGTGAAATCTGCCGGAAAATGGCTGATGTCCAGCTCTTGTGATAACCAGAGAAAGAGCACATGACGGTCTCGTATCCACAGAGCCATCAGCTTAGAAATGGTCCGGTGGCTTGTGCCGCGTCGTCGCAGCTCCTAGCACGGCACACTGAGCGTCGTTAAAGGGGTCCTTAAAGCTGTACTAACAGACCTTATTCTCTGTGAAGCCCGTAAAATTTTCACCGAAAGCCAGATAAATTTTTCGAATGGTTTCCAGGTGCCAGTCTCTAACAGCTTCTGAAAAAATTCTGATGGAAAAAAACCCCAAATCATTCCGCCATTTACAGACAATGAGAATCCGATGACAGGGCGGGACCACTCCTTCCACAAGGCGTGCTCACAGGCGAATGACGTCACCGACAGGCGTGGAAAAACTCACACAATGCGCACGAGGGTTCAAGCTTGTCTGACGTGAAAACATATGAATCAAATCCATATAGTTTAAAAAAAAATAAAAAGGTACGATACTTTATGGACAGACCTCGTATTGCTCCGCGCCCTGACCGGTGTTCTGACGAGATGTCATTCATGTTGAATTTCATTTCTCTCCTCTGCACAACTGGGGATGCACACGTATGTGCAATATTGCCGGGACGCAGAACTGTCGATTTATGCGACGAGATGCACAATTCGACAGAACACCGGCTGCACCGCTGCTAGCTGTTAGCTGAGAGCAAGAAAAAGTCACGTACTGATGCCATCGCCTTAATGGGTGAATTTAAGCTATCATACGAAAGTATTGATGTGGATTCTGAATTACCGTTTCACATTTGATGGATTTTCACATTTGATGGATTACTCCGCGCCCTGCCTGTGGCTCGACGGTAAGCCTGAATTACCTATAGAAAAATACTCCATACAAATGATGGAATTTAATTAGAATGGGAATAACCCCCTTGTGTCTGATGATTTGCGGATGTTCATCTGTTATACAGTCGCAAATAGCCATTTTATGGCTCCGATAACACATCACTATAAAACTCCTTTTTAGCGGCATCGTTTTACATTTACTACATATCTGCATAAAAAAATTATTTTAAATCATTAAATAAAATAAATTATATCAACACATATTCAAGCACAGAAGTAAGTAAGCCCCTTCAGCTGCTCCCTTGTTTGCAGTCAGGGTTGCCACAGCAGGTCCGAGGTGGACCTGCATGTTAATTTTGGCACAATTTTTATGCCAGATGCCCTTCCTGACACCATTCCACATTCTATCGAGAAGTGTGGCAGGGGTGGGGTTTGAACTGAGAACATTCTGCACTGAAACCAAGTGCACTAACCACTAACAGCCACAATGTGCTAGAATATAAGTCTGGCAGAGGTGATGGTCTAGTGGTTAAGGCGTTGGGCTTGAGACCAGAAGATCCTCGGTTCAAATCCCAGCCTGACTGGAAAATCACTAAGGGCCCTTGGGCAAGGTCTTTAATCCCCTATTTCTCCCAGTGTGTAGTGAGCGCCTTGTATGGCAGCACCCTGACAACAGGGTGAATGTGAGGCATTATTTGTAAAGTGCTTTGAGCGTCTGATGCAGATGGAAAAGCGCTATATAAATTCAATCAATTTACCATTTACCATACACACACACATATATATATATATATATGTGTGTGTGTGTGTGTGTGTGTGAGTGCATCCAGAAAGTATTCACAGCACTTCACTATTTCCACACTTTGTTATGTTACATACAGTCTTATTCCATAATGGGGTAAATTCATTTTTTACACTTAAAATTCTACTCTCAACACCCCACACCCCAATTTTTTTTTTTTTTTTTTTTTTTTTTTTGTGGCAAATGTGTGCATGTATAGTCAAAAACTCAAATATAATTATTATTATTGACTAATATGAAGTCACATATACCTTCTGTTGGTCGCATTCCCTTTGATGTTGGATGAATGAGGAATTAGCCTTCAGGAAAATATAAGGAACAAGTTGATGTAAAGAATGTAGATGGGTACGAGGAGATGAGAAGCAAGGTGAAGAATGAGGTAGCAAAAGTTGTAATAGTTGTGGAACAAGCTGTACATGAAGTTGAACACTGAGAAAAGTGAAAAGGACTTCTATTGATTAGAAAGGAGAGTGCATTACGAAGGTAGAGGGAGTAGTTTGAGGAGCTGATGCACAAAGAATATGACACAGAATAGGTTGCACACATGAAGGAAGGGTTGAGTGTAAAGGTTACACTGAGCAACACAAAGTTGGGGTCAAACAGGCCAAAAAATGAAGAACTGGTGAACCCCGAAAAATTCCAGCCTCTGTTGGGAGGGACAGTCAGTCGGACAGCCATGTATGGATGCCATACAATCCTGCAGCGAAGGTTTTGTGCACACTCGTGTGCATGCCCACGAACACAGTGCGACCATGTGAGAGATGTGATACCACATCGTGCTCATAGCAGCGGAAGCAATTAAATGTTTTGAAATTGTGTAAGGACCAAATAATGAGATAGCACAGAACATTATAAGAGCAATGAATGTATTGTTAAAATGTAAGACAGTCATGTTACTGGTAATGATATTTAATTGATGCTTGATGACTTGATGGTCTGTATTGTAATTCAGGAAACAAATGGATTTTGAGTCTTAAAATATTTCATTCCTGTTATAAAGAGCAGACAATACAAGAATCACCATCCTTCTGTTCCTTTAATGTTCATGAACTATGCCCATGGACTTAAACAAGGAATTAATTAACTGACATGAATGAATTGATCCACTCGCATCATGAACACATCAGCCAGTCACACAGAGGGTCCACGCATCCAGCTGTCTCTGGCCAATCAGTGTGCGGCGCACCTAAGGTCACAGCATCATGTAGACTATAACTCACATGGTGTTCATGACATTTGCCTCACCAGCTGGCCGTTCACATGATCAGATGGATTTTATCACATGGAGCAGCCTGGCTGATGGTGTCTATATTGTGCACTGAGGTGCAGCTGAACACGTTCTAAAGGTGATATGTTTTTATTTTTCACTATGTCATGAGAGCCTGCGACACATCGCGGTGGCATGTTGAGAGGTGATATTACTCACGGCACAATATGTGTTCTCCAGCTTGGAGTGGCGATGAAACAGTCATCAGGTGCGACATGATGATCACCTTGGTGAATGTGTGTGTGACCATCTGATGGCTTCTCCGGCTCCTCATCCTCTGGTAACATCTGATTGCCTCAGTGGGCAAGCCTAGGCTGTGATCTAATGGCTTTGGTGCACCTCTGTGCACTGGCATCATCTGATTGCCTTGGTGAGCATGCCTGGGTCGTGATCATCAGTGATCACGTGTCACGTGACATGGCTGTCCGGTTGGATGACACGCTGACACTGACGTGTAGCTGGAACAGCTGGGTTTTTATTTTTATCTCTGTTGTGGTGGTGTGGGAACACTACTGGCCAGTGATTCCACCTCCAGCATGACATGCTGGATATGTCATGACGGATGTTCCACAGTTGACAGCTGTTCCATCATGGACATGACAGCTGTGCAGGTGTGCAGTGGTTGCATTGCACTTAGGCCAATGTTCGAGCCTTCACCACCTCAGCCACACCTCGACAATGTTGGATCATGGTGTGGGGGGAGGGGAGGCATGACACACACGCACGCCATTTGTGTTCCTCGGGAGTGGACATGACACACTGACCACCCTTTGAGCTTTTGACACCTCAACCGCATCTCGACAGTGGTGTCCTGCACACCACGCTTGTGCAGGCCGCGTGAATGGGCCTGTATTTTCTAAGTGCCCAGTGACTGCTGTTGGAACTTCGTGGGTGGCACCTCGATTCTGGCTGAATGTTGGTCGAATGCCCATTCTGGCCGAACGTGGGTCAAATGCCCATTTGGTGCCATTCACCCTCATTCGCCCGCTGGTGTGTAGGCTAGCTCAAACACCACATATAGCCAGGGTTTGTTGTGGCCGTACATTTTGTGCAGCCCCTCGACCGTGATCTGAATGGTCCTACCTGGGTACGACATGCTGTACAAATGTTGCGACCACGGTCAGATGGCAGTATGACCTCATCTTGATGCCATTGAATTGGGTTTCCAGCATGAGCGCAACACGAATGTGGACTGCATGTGCTGTGGTGGAATAGTTGTGCTGACTACTGTACGAAGCCTTCGAGGCGCTCTGATTTTTCACGACTGCCATTCGAATCCTCCTTCGTGTGCCATTTGGCCTCATTGTGTCATGTGTGAAGGGGCCATTAGGATGCTACTGAATTATGAAGAATTCTAGGTAGATAATGAAATTTGTGTAACTATTACACACACACATATATATTATATACATATATATGTATACATACATACTTATCAACTTTATTGATTAATTCTTGCAGCCTTACTTTAAACTGATGTGTTTTTAAGTTGCAATCCATTTGGAGATGCATCACACACAACGGCTACAACTTGCATTCTATAGGTATGTTTAGCAGTGTGTCTTGCAATGCATTTAAATGACTTCATCTCACAGACCCAGCACAATTTATGAGTATTTTTAGAATATAATGGACAATATCCACATCTGATCGGCATGCCTCACTAAATAGTGAATCAAAACAAGCAGATTTCTTGTTAATGGCTGTGTTCAATCTGCAGCACTGACACCAGATGAAAAGAAAATGTTCCATATAGTCTTATAGGAGCATAAAGTAGATTCTCCTCCAGCGCGACCTTGATCAGTTGCACACAAATGCACTGCTAATCACTGGGGCCGATCTGGTGAAAACAATCACCCAGTTAATTGAGAGCTGTTTAGCAGGAGAGAGTATAAAACACACAAACACCCACACAGAGGAGCAAAGCTTATAGGAACATCTCAGTTATTTACGAAGTCATTTCTCTTATCACTTATTCTTTGTAAACAGCCAGTGGGGAGGTAATGCAATCTCTGCTGCTGCAAAGTCTCAGATCGGCACATCTACCCCCATCTCAGCCTATCACTCATGACAAAGCAACTCGATTATCTGAAATCAGAAAGTGAAATCCACAGTAAAGTCACGTGTTTTATACCCAGACTTTTATTTATGTTGGTGTTTTCATGTGTTAAATGCTGAGGACACTGTGAAATCACAGCCCTATGTATTTTGATGCTACTTTCTGACACACAGCCATGCAAAGTTTGATGTAATCCCTGACCTTGTGTAATTATGTCACAGCTATTTGTACTTATCAGTCAGTAGGTGGAACCAGACACCTTGTAAGGAAGGACAACTCTGCTCTTGGGTGCAATGGATGCCCGGCTGTCTATTTTGCTGCTTGTCATTCAAAATGCAAAATAAATACATTAACGTGTGCATATGTAGAGATTAATTTGGCGAAGATTGTCTAAGTGCTTCAGGGACAAAAACAAATATCCTGTTGAACCAGCAGATTGCCATGTTTTTTTGGGGGGGGTTTTTTTTACTCCTTCTCAACAGTGAGTGAAAGCTTTTGTAATGGGAGCGTAAATATGTAGTTTGAGCCTTTAAACTTCACAACCTACTGGCAGGTTCAAAAGGCACGTTATATTCAGAAAAAAATACACACCTTCTATCATAGACAGTGTCTCCAAAAATAGAAATTATTGCTGGATTTAAAAATTTTGAACAGTCATTAGGCTAATTATGGGCACCGAATGCTTTTGTGAAGAAAAATAAATGTAAGATAACATGCTGATAGCAATTTTTTTCTGCTTCTCTCGTTTTTCGCTTGGGGTTGTTGTGTGGGCCGCTGAAGAGGAGGTACTGCTGGCCCACCACCACCAGAGGGCGCCCTGCCTGGAGTGCGGGCTCCAGGCACCAGAGGGCGCTGCCGCCTTATGGGAGTAGCCTGGGTGACAGCTGTCACCCATCACCAGACACAGCTGTTCCACTCAGCACAGAGGTATATCAGGAGGACGGCGTCTCCACCTCAGTGCCGAGATATCGCCTAAGACTGAGGTAATATTCTCTGCATTTATATTCATAACAACCAGCTAAACTTGTTAAACCTTTTCAGGACTGTTGACTACTGATAGCTTCATTGCTTGGATAAGTACTCACCTTCCTGCTGTACTTTGACAAGAGGTGGAGGCGGCTTCTCCCCTCTCCGTTACTGGGTGCGGTCGCATCCACACCTGTGTGTTGTTGCTCTCTCCCGCCAGCAGTACCGGATCCGACGAGCGGAGGCAGTGGCCACCTGGGAATTCGGGACTTGGCGGTTCCAGTATTTCCAGGGTTCGGTGGCAGAGGAGATCTGGGTGGTTCCGGTTCGACTGAGACGGACGTCTCCTACCTTCGAGCCTGCCCACACGACACCAGCGGATTCGACCCCAAATCGTGATTGTTGTATTTATTGTGCTCGTTTCACAATAGTAAACCTTGTTATTTACCTTCTCCATTGTCCGTTCATTGCGCCCTCTGTTGTGGGTCCGTGTTCCTACACTTTCACAACAGGGGTCACCAAGTGAGAACCGATATAGATCTGCATGTTGACTTAGCACAAGTTTACACCAGATTCCCTTTCTGAAGTAACTCCACATTACACGGAGAATGGGCATGAGTGCGCTTCAACCGGCAGTGGAAAGAAGCACATTAACTGCTTGGCCACCACTCTCTCAAGATTAACAGTGATATTTCATCAAATTCAGTTTATTCTATACATGTCATTTCAAATGCTGCCAAAAATAATTGTGATCCTGTAGAAAACAAAAAGTGAAAAAAAAAAAGAAGAAACAATGTGATTTCATTTAAACTAGAAAGAGGAGGATGGCTCACTTGACACCAACAAGGATACTATATGTACAGCATGTGAAGCACCCCTCCCCCACTACTTTTTTTTTGCTCTTTGGATATTGGTCACACTTGTTAACTTAAAAAAATTATATGAATTATTAAAGAACAGGTAGAAAACCAGGAGTGAATTTATTGTTTTTCTTTTATGATTTACAACATTCTAACTATGTTATTAATCACAAATGACATTTTTGACTTTTACCAACTTCTGGCCATGATTGTCTTGTTTGCCATAGAGGTGCACGACTTGCAGATGCAGTGAAAAATGAGTCAACACAGTGAAAATATGGCAGCTTCAAAACATACCTCAACACTAGACTAAGAGCAACGATCAAGTCCTCTACAAAGTGTGTTTGTTCTGATTTGCATATCAAAATCCCAAAACGTAATTTCCTAGTGCACACCCTAGTGCATAGCCTCCAAAGGCAACAAGTGTATATTGATATATACACATTCTTGTTTGTTTGTTTGTTTTAAATAAGGTCAGGTCAAGTTTGGGAGCATGTGCTGTGCGTGTGTCATGCATTGCTGCATCCAATAACTATGGAAGTGCAGGAGTCCTGGAGTGCATCCACTCAGACAGACACCCGGCCCATCTCCATCTCTTAAAAGTAACACTATCTGCCATAGTCAGGAGAACCACTGGTGTGCATTTTGCCTTCCAGCTGTCAGGACTGCATTATGCAGTAATGAACACACCCTCGGCAGCACGGTAGCTTAGTGGTTAGCACTGTTGCCTCACAGCGAGAAGGTTGTGGGTTCAATTCCCGTGGCCTTTCTGTGTGGAGTTTGCATGTTCTCCCCGTGTTTGCGTGGGTTTCCTCCGGGTGCTCCGGTTTCCTCCCACATCCAAAGACATGTGGGTTAGGTGGATTGGAATCTTTAAAATTGTCCTTAGGTGTGTGTGTGAGTGTGTCTGTGTTTGTTTGTCTGTTTGTGGCCCTGCGACAGACTGGCGTCCTGTCCTGGGTGTACCCCGCCTCGTGCCCTATGACTGCTGGGATTGGCTCCAGTCCCCCGCGACCCTTAATTGGACTAAGCGGTAGAAGATGAATGAATGAATGAATGAATGAATGAACACACCCTCAAGATCAACTGTTTATACAAAATTGGGTCACCAGGGACTGGAGCCTATCCTAGCAGTCATAGTGCGTGACAGGATACCAGTCTGTTGCAGGGTCACATATAGACAAACAAACACATTTACACCTGTACACACACACACACGAACAAATTAAAATTTCCAATTCACCTAACCTGCATGTCTTTTGATGTGGGAGGAAGCCGGTGCACCTAGGGAGAACCCACACAAACACAGGGAGCAACATGCAAACTTCATGCAGAAAGGCCACAGGTTGGAATCGATTCCATGACCTCCTTGCTGTGAGGCAACAGTGCTAACTACTAAGCCACCGTGCTACCTGCACTAATGAACAGATGAGTATAAATAAACAACCATAAATTCACATTCACATCTCTAACCGTTTTTCCCCACTCGACGACACACCCACCGAGGATCAAACTCTGGTTATTGGCGACTCTGTTTTGAGAAATGTGAAGTTAGCGACACCAGCAACCATAGTCAATTGTCTTCCGGGGGCCAGAGCAGGCGACATTGAAGGAAATTTGAAACTGCTGGCTAAGGCTAAGCGTAAATTTGGTAAGATTGTAATTCACGTCGGCAGTAATGACACCCGGTTACGCCAATCGGAGGTCACTAAAATTAACATTGAATCGGTGTGTAACTTTGCAAAAACAATGTCGGACTCTGTAGTTTTCTCTGGGCCCCTCCCCAATCGGACCGGGAGTGACATGTTTAGCCGCATGTTCTCCTTGAATTGCTGGCTGTCTGAGTGGTGTCCAAAAAATGAGGTGGGCTTCATAGATAATTGGCAAAGCTTCTGGGGAAAACCTGGTCTTGTTAGGAGAGACGGCATCCATCCCACTTTGGATGGAGCAGCTATCATTTCTAGAAATCTGGCCAATTTTCTTAAATCCTCCAAACCGTGACTATCCAGGGTTGGGACCAGGAAGCAGAGTTGTAGTCTTACACACCTCTCTGCAGCTTCTCTCCCCCTGCCATCCCCTCATTACTCCATCCCCGTAGAGACGGTGCCTGCTCCCAGACTACCAATAACCAGCAAAAATCTATTTAAGCATAAAAATTCAAAAAGAAAAAATAATATAGCACCTTCAACTGCACCACAGACTAAAACAGTTAAATGTGGTCTATTAAACATTAGGTCTCTCTCTTCTAAGTCCCTGTTGGTAAATGATATAATAATTGATCAACATATTGATTTATTCTGCCTTACAGAAACCTGGTTACAGCAGGATGAATATGTTAGTTTAAATGAGTCAACACCCCCGAGTCACACTAACTGTCAGAATGCTCGTAGCACGGGCCGGGGCAGAGGATTAGCAGCAATCTTCCACTCCAGCTTATTAATTAATCAAAAACCCAGACAGAGCTTTAATTCATTTGAAAGCTTGACTCTTAGTCTTGTCCATCAAAATTGGAAGTCCCAAAAACCAGTTTTATTTGTTATTATCTACCGTCCACCTGGTCGTTGGGTTTTGACCGTTGGGGTTTTACATAATTATTGTATGGCCTTGCCTTACAATATAAAGCGCCTTGGGGCAACTGTTTGTTGTGATTTGGCGCTATATAAAAAATTGATTGATTGATTGATTGATAAATCCTATGCAATGTCACTTAAATGCTGACAACATACGAGGTCTATTAGAAAAGTATCCGACCTTATTATTTTTTCAAAAACCATATGGATTTGAATCACGTGTGATTACATCAGACATGCTTGAACCCTCGTGGGCATGCGAGAGTTTTTTCACACCTGTCGGTTACGTCATTCGCCTGTGGGCAGTCTTTGAGTGAGGAGTCGTCCACACGCTCGTCGATTTTTTTCATTGTTTAGGAATGGCTCAGAGGCTGTTGCTTTGTTTGATAAAAAATTTTTCAAAACTGTAAGGCACAACTGAGTGGACACCATTCAATAAATTCAGCTGGTTTTCGGTAAAAATTTTAACGGCTGATGAGAGATTTTGGTCTGGTAGTGTCGCTTTAAGGACGGTCCACAGCGCCTGACGGCGATCTGCGCTTCGAGGTGGCAGCGTTGAAAACTTCCACATTTCAGGCTCTGTTGACGCAGTAAGTCGTCAGAGAACAGAGAACTTTCAGAAGAAGTCGGCATGAGGAGTTTATTCGGACATTCCATTGTTAACGGTCATTTTGTAATGAAAGAACGTGCAGGCAGAGTCGCATGTCGGGCTGGACCCGACCGCGGGGGGTCGCGGCAGGAAAAACACCTCCGTTGGAAATCTTAACGGGCAAGTTGGAACATGCCCAAGCTGTTAAACAATTTCTCAGTTACTCACTTGTTGAAAGCCATCAAAAGCCGCCTGAATTTTACAAATTGTCTTCAACACGGAGGTGTTTTTCTGGTCGCGGCGCACACAGATTTGCGTCGTCGTCACGGAAACGACTCGGCGAATTTGCGCGCACGTTCTTTCATTACAAAATGACCTTTAACAGTGGAATGTCCACATAAACTCCTCATGCCGGCCTCTTCTGAATCTTCTCTGTTCTCTCACGATGTCCTGGGTCAACAGAACCTTAAATTAGGATGATTTCAGCTCGAAACAGCCAGACAACGTCGCCTGGGAGCGCTGCGCGACGTCCCGCTCCGTGGGAAGTCCTTACACCGACATAAACACCCCATAATCTCTCATCAGCCATTAAACTTTTCACAGAAAACCAGCTTAATTTCTCGAATAGTGTCCACTCGGATATTCCTCACAGGTCCAGAAAACATTTTGATAAAGCAACGCGCGCTGTCTCGAGCCGCGTGTGAAACAAAGGAATTCAGCCGAGAGGGCGGGACCACATCTCACTCAAGGCCTGCCCACAGGGAAATGACGTCACCGACACGCGTGAAAAAACTCACGCATGCGCATGAGGGTTCAAGCATGATTGGTGTAATCGCATGTCATTCAAATCCATATAGTTAAAAAAAAAAATAAAAGGGTCGGTTTATTATCTAAGAGACCTCGTAGAACAAATGAGATATTGCCAGCCTTCACAAATTACTGGTTTGAAAGCCGCAGAGTGTGCATTCCATTATATTGTATCAAAGCATTTTCTCTGACCTCATCATGCCACCACCAACCCCAGGTGCCCTGTATAAGGCATGCCGGCACCATATTGCACTGGGAAAATGCGTTTTTTTTCACAGAATAAAAAGATAAGCATGTAACATATTGAAAAGTATTATCTGTCAAGTACCATTAATGATGCAACTATTCCATTTGGCTGTGTGGATCCATACTCTATGCTTAGGCTGGATGCTGATAATCCTCTGCTGAGAACAGTTGCTGGTGTTCTGCCATGTCAAGCGCTCACCTTAACTTTGCTACTATGCTCTGCTGTGTCAAACAAAACACCAAATATCAAAATCAGTTTACTAAATAATTACTTTCTGTACTAAGCAAATATTAACAGTTGTCGTCTGCATTTCTGCACTTGTAAACATCATCTTGAATGCGTCAGTGACTTTTAACAGCTTTTCTTTCCCATCATACAGTATATGCATGCTGACAGTTTTTATTTGTATTATTGGAATAATTTGATGAGCTGTCCTGAGTACAAGAGTGATTACTTAAAAAATGTCTTCCAGCAGCAGACAACAAACACTCTTAGAGATGTCTGAGGTGATGCAAAAGTCAATTTCAGCAAACTGGCATCTTTTAAAAATATTTTACTTTGTGTGTGTGTGTGTGTGTCTGCATGCACACATGCATTCCTGTGTGTGTTTAAACACTACAGCAGTGTTGTACAGAAATTGTTACTGTTCAGAAATGTGATTTTAGATATTCTCTTATTCTGAAACAGAGCGGGTGAACTGTTTTTGTGGGGGTGGTGGCAATTATTGATAAGTATGCAATGACTGTAATGGTTCTCAAATCAGTCCTCAAGGACCACCTAACCTACACATTTTCCATCTTCCAGCACATTACTACAAGCTTATTAGCTCATTAAGATGTGCTTTCAACAGTGCTAACTAGGGATGGATATCGAGAACTGATTCCTTTCAGGTATTGTTAAGAAATGATTCGATCCACCGACATCAAGAACTTTTTTGCATAACGATTCCCTTTTCAGTCCTTCAGAGTGGCTGTTGTTTTTGGGGGTGTTTGTCAGGAAAATGATCATTTCTCTACATTTATTACAGACCCTGCAGCGGGTCTGTACTCAACTTTTCTGCAGTGCGGCTTTGCTTTGAACCTTGAACCAATCGAAGCAGTGATTCGCAGATCGAAGCACTGCTTCCATCTGGTGCTTTGTTAATTCATTGTTTTATTTGGCTTTATCTTAATTTTTCCCGCTATATTTACATTTTTTCTCTGGGCCCCTCCCCAATCGGACCGGGAGTGACATGTTTAGCCGCATGTTCTCCCTGAATTTCTGACTGTCTGAGTGGTGTCCAAAAAATGAGGTGGGCTTCATAGATAACTGGCAAAGCTTCTGGGGAAAACCTGGTCTTGTTAGGAGAGACGGCATCCATCCCACTTTGGATGGAGCAGCTCTCATTTCTAGAAATCTGGCCAATTTTCTTAAATCCTCCAAACCGTGACTATCCAGGGTTGGGACCAGGAAGCAGAGTTGTAGTCTTACACACCTCTCTGCAGCTTCTCTCCCCCTGCCATCCCCTCATTACCCCATCCCCGTAGAGACGATGCCTGCTCCCAGACCACCAATAACCAGCAAAAATCTATTTAAGCATAAAAATTCAAAAAGAAAAAATAATATAGCACCTTCAACTGCACCACAGACTAAAACAATTAAATGTAGTCTATTAAACATTAGGTCTCTCTCTTCTAAGTCCCTGTTAGTAAATGATATAATAATTGATCAACATATTGATTTATTCTGCCTTACAGAAACCTGGTTACAGCAGGATGAATATGTTAGTTTAAATGAGTCAACACCCCCGAGTCACACTAACTGCCAGAACGCTCGTAGCACGGGCCGAGGTGGAGGATTAGCAGCAATCTTCCACTCCAGCTTATTAATTAATTAAAAACCCAGACAGAGCTTTAATTCATTTGAAAGCTTGTCTCTTAGTCTTGTCCATCCAAACTGGAAGTCCCAAAAACCGGTTTTATTTGTTATCTATCATCCACCTGGTCGTTACTGTGAGTTTCTCTGTGAATTTTTGAACCTTTTGTCTGACTTAGTGCTTAGCTCAGATAAGATAATTATAGTGGGCAATTTTAACATCAACATAGATGCTGAGAATGACAGCCTCAACACTGCATTTAATCTATTATTAGACTCAATTGGCTTTGCTCAAAATGTAAATGAGTCCACCCACCACTTTAATCATACCTTAGAGCTTGTTCTGACTTATGGTATGGAAATTGAAGACTTAACAGTATTCCCTGAAAACCCCCTTCTGTCTGATCATTTCTTAATAACATTTACATTTACTCTGATGGACTACCCAGCAGTGGGTAATACGTTTCATTACAGTAGAAGTCTTTCAGAAAGTGCTGTAACTAGGTTTAAGGATATGATTCCTTCTTTATGTTCTCCAATGCCATATACCAACACAGGGCAGAGTAGCTACCTAAACTCTGTGAGTGAGATAGATTATCTCGTCAATAGTTTTATATCCTCATTGAGGACAACTTTGGATGCTGTAGCTCCTCTGAAAAAGAGAGCCTTAAATCAGAAGTGCCTGACTCTGTGGTATAACTCACAAACTCGCAGCTTAAAGCAGATAACCCGTAAGTTGGAGAGGAAATGGCGTCTCACTAATTTAGAAGATCTTCACTTAGCCTGGAAAAAGAGTCTGTTGCTCTATAAAAAAGCCCTCCGTAAAGCTAGGACATCTTACTACTCATCACTAATTGAAGAAAATAAGAACAACCCCAGGTTTCTTTTCAGCACTGTAGCCAGGCTGACAAAGAGTGAGAGCTCTATTGACCCGAGTATTCCTTTAACTTTAACTAGTAATGACTTCATGACTTTTTTTGCTAATAAAATTTTAACTATTAGAGAAAAATTACTCATAACCATCCCAAAGACATATCGTTCTCTTTGGCTGCTTTGAGTGATGCCGGTATTTGGTTAGACTCTTTCTCTCTGATTGTTCTGTCTGAGTTATTTTCATTAGTTACTTCCTCCAAACCATCAACATGTCTATTAGACCCCATTCCTACCAGGCTGCTCAAGGAAGCCCTACCATTAATTAATGCTTCGATCTTAAATATGATCAATCTATCTTTATTAGTTGGCTATGTACCACAGGCTTTTAAGGTGGCAGTAATTAAACCATTACTTAAAAAGCCATCACTTGACCCAGCTATCTTAGCTAATTATAGTGTTATGTGTCGGACGCAGCTCGGAGAACCGACCAGTGTTTGAAGGACCCAGTATGAAATAAGCAGAGCACGGTACAAAGGCTAACTGAATTTAATACATAACAGTGATACAAAAATAACAAAAAGTGCGGTCTGGCGTGGTGCGCTCCCAGCAGCGCTAACGGTCCGGAGCCAGAAGCTGTTCGGACCCAAGGACCCCGCCGACACCCCCCAGGTGGCCGCAACAAACCGAGTCTGTGAAAGAAGGAACCATTATGTGAGTCCACACTCTACACACAGAGAGAACACTTAAAGGTGTACAAACAGCAAACACTTCCTGGCTTGATTACTAATCAGCTTCCCAACCTGCAGGCATGGAACATCCAGTTCACAAAACTCCACTGCAGTGGAAGCCGATACATGACTAACATACAGCTCAATATAATAAAGGTGTGAGGGACACCACATTTACTGACTGTATAAATGTTAGTCACAAAATCTAACGTACCTCAGGAAGTGTGCTGACGAGCGTGAGACCTCACCCCCTCCTCTTTCACAGACCGTGCATCAAACCCTGGACGTTCTCTGCATCCACTGATGATGAGATGGCTCCCGAGACGACGATCTCACCCGTCTGGTCATAAGGTCGGGTCTCTGGCAAATACACACTGTATACTCCAGTCTTAAATGCCACCATGTTCCAATCCATATAGATGCACCTCAGCTGTGAGTCCTGACGAGCCGCAGGTGATCAGGGTGAGGTCCTGATAACCTCAGCAACACAGCCACTCAGTCCCAAATGCAAGCCACCTGGAAGGAGAAACAAAGGACAGAAACAAAAAGGCAGCCAGGCCCCCCCAGCCATATAACAGTACCCCACCCTCACGGGAAGCCTCCCGGCGACCACACAAACCTGGCCCAGGAGAAACACCCCCCTCCAGGGACCATGGCTGGAAACCGCATCTGTATTCGTCTTCCAACAGAATGGTTGATGTCATCTCCTCTGGCTGCATCCTTGCCTTTGTTTCAGTCAGTCCCTTAGCACAGGTGTGGCCAGGAGTTCCTAAACCTGTGCAGTCAGCCTTTATCCAACCATGTTCGGTCTTTAGTCATAAAACAAAAAAGACAAACACAAACAACCAAAACATCCCCCTTCCCCAGGGGACCGTCCCATCAAACCCCGGGAAGAGGAGAAAAGAAAAACCCCAAACTTAAGCTTACAAATAAAAGTGCTAAAACACCCCCCCCCCCCCCCCCCCCCCCAAATGACATGTAGGGACCAACACCCCCCAGAGGACTTCCCGCCAGCTCCAGGAGTAATAACCACAGCCGAGGTCCCTCTGGGATCCAACGTCACCCACGGAGACTCCCAGCGCCTCCCAGAGGACCACTCGTCAACCCCAGGAGACGCCTCCCCTCATGACCAACGCACCCAGCCTCGGCCGACTATGGCTAGATGGACCCACAGCCCTTTCCCCCCCAGAGGACACCACAGTCAAACCCTGAGGGCGGAAACTGGGGGGAAAAAACAAAAGGAGAAAACCCCCCCCCGGAGCAGAGGTTACCTGGGAAACACCCAGCATAACCAAACTGCACCACTACAGCAACGCCGACACCACGGCTCACCTGGCTGGAGTCAGAGGAGAAGAGAGGGAACAAAAAGAAAACACCCCCCCCCCCCCCCCCGGTGCAGAGGTTACCCGGGAAACGCCCAGCATAACCAACCTGCACCACTCCAGCAACGCCGACTCTACGGCTCACCCGGCTGGAGTCAGAGGAGAAGAGAGGGCACAACAAAAAACAAAACAAAAAAAAGAGAAAAAAAAACAAAACAACCCAATTACCCCCCCATGACCCCCCAGGGGACCGTCCCATCAAACCCTGGGAGGTGAAACTAAAAGAAATAAAAAGAAAGACTAACAGACTAACATACAGTTGCGTGGGTCCTTTTTTTTTTTTTTTTTTTTTTCTTTTCTTAAACAGAACTGCAGGGTCACGACCCCAGACACTAAATAGTGAAAAACAAAAAATAAAATCCCACACAAAAACCAACTCAAAAAACACCCACACAAAATGAACTAACACAAAACAAATAAGTGATTTATACCGTCAAGCTCAAACAAATGGAACACACCTGTTCCAACTTAAGAGCTTGACGGTAATGTGACTCAGTCACCAACAGAGGGAGCCAAAGTGCTAAAAATAAAAAAACCCCTTTGGTGACAGAGAAAACAAACGAGCTGCTTTTCTGTGCGCAGCTGTGAGCAACACACAACCAAAAATGTGATTCAACTAAATAACACCGGAGCTGATACAACAGACGCAGTAGTTATCTTTATCCGGGGAAACGGGGCTACAACTGTAACACAGGAAGCTCAGCGACCCGTGCCACAGAGCTCCGCCGTGCGTGTGCACCCATTACAGACACACTCTTGCAGCTCCCGTTTAAACCTCTTATCCGGTCGGAGCGTGACGCGAAGCCGTCGCCAGTCACACTCCACCACGACCCACGGATAAGGCACAACACAGGAACACGGCTGCAAGAGAGCACAAATCAGCATTCAGCAATGGGTCTCAAACACGCACCATCCGGGCGGAGAGCACCCGCAACTGATCCGGATAACTACTGAACGTCTGCTGCCGCCTTCCCGGCGCGTTACCGTCTCTGCTACCGCTGGGTCCGTGATGTTTGGCCAGAGACTACTGTTATGTGTCGGACGCAGCTCGGAGAACCGACCAGCGTTTGAAGGACCCAGTATGAAATAAGCAGAGCACGGTACAAAGGCTAACTGAATTTAATACATAACAGTGATACAAAAATAACAAAAAGTGCGGTCTGGCGTGGTGCGCTCCCAGCAGCGCTAACGGTCCGGAGCCAGAAGCTGTTCGGACCCAAGGACCCTGCCGACACCCCCCAGGTGGCCGCAACAAACCGAGTCTGTGAAAGAAGGAACCATTATGTGAGTCCACACTCTACACACAGAGAGAACACTTAAAGGTGTACAAACAGCAAACACTTCCTGGCTTGATTACTAATCAGCTTCCCAACCTGCAGGCATGGAACATCCAGTTCACAAAACTCCACTGCAGTGGAAGCCGATACATGACTAACATACAGCTCAATATAAAAAGGTGTGAGGGACACCACATTTACTGACTGTATAAATGTTAGTCACAAAATCTAACGTACCTCAGGAAGTGTGCTGACGAGCGTGAGACATCACCCCCTCCTCTTTCACAGACCGTGCATCAAACCCTGGACGTTCTCTGCATCCACTGATGATGAGATGGCTCCCGAGACGACGATCTCACCCGTCTGGTCACAAGGTCGGGTCTCTGGCAAATACACACTGTATACTCCAGTCTTAAATGCCACCATGTTCCAATCCATATAGATGCACCTCAGCTGTGAGTCCTGACGAGCCGCAGGTGATCAGGGTGAGGTCCTGATAACCTCAGCAACACAGCCACTCAGTCCCAAATGCAAGCCACCTGGAAGGAGAAACAAAGGACAGAAACAAAAAGGCAGCCAGGCCCCCCCAGCCATATAACATATAGGCCAATCTCCAACCTTCCTTTTCTCTCAAAAATTCTTGAAAGGGTAGTTGTAAAACAGCTAACTGATCATCTGCAGAGGAATGGTCTATTTGAAGAGTTTCAGACATGGTTTAGAATTCATCATAGTACAGAAACAGCATTAGTGAAGGTTACAAATTATCTTCTTATGGCCTCAAGACAGTGGACTCATCTCTGTGCTTGTTCTGTTACACCTCAGTGCTGCTTTTGATACTGTTGACCATAAAACTTTATTACAGAGATTAGAGCATGCCATAGGTATTAAAGGCACTGCGCTGTGGTGGTTTGAATCATATTTATCTAATAGATTACAATTTGTTCATGTAAATGGGGAATCTTCTTCACAGACTAAGGTTAATTATGGAGTTCCACAAGGTTCTGTGCTAGGACCAATTTTATTCACTTTATACATGCTTCCCTTAGGCAGTATTATTAGACAGCATTGCTTAAATTTTCATTGTTATGCAGATGATACCCAGCTTTATCTATCCATGAAGCCAGAGGACACGCACCAATTAGATAAACTGCAGGATTGTCTTACAGACATAAAGACATGGATGACCTCTAATTTCCTGCTTTTAAACTCAGATAAAACTGAAGTTATTGTACTTGGCCCCACAAATCTTAGAAACATGGTGTCTAGCCAGATCCTTACTCTGGATGGCATTACCCTGACCTCTAGTAATACTGTGAGAAATCTTGGAGTCATTTTTGATCAGGATATGTCATTCAATGTGCATATTAAACAAATATGTAGGACTGCTTTTTTGCATTTGCGTAATATCTCTAAAATTAGAAAGGTCTTGTCTCAGAGTGATGCTGAAAAACTAATTCATGCATTTATTTCCTCTAGGCTGGACTATTGTAATTCATTATTATCAGGTTGTCCTAATAGTTCCCTGAAAAGCCTTCAGTTAATTCAAAATGCTGCAGCTAGAGTACTGACAGGGACTAGAAGGAGAGAGCATATCTCACCCATATTGGCCTCTCTTCATTGGCTTCCTGTTAATTCTAGAACAGAATTTAAAATTCTTCTTCTTACTTATAAGGTTTTGAATAATCAGGTCCCATCTTATCTTAGGGACCTCATAGTACCATATCACCCCAATAGAGCACTTCGCTCTCAGACTGCAGGCTTACTTGTAGTTCGTAGGGTTTGTAAGAGTAGAATGGGAGGCACAGCCTTCAGCTTTCAGGCTCCTCTCCTCTGGAACCAGCTCCCAATTCAGATCAGGGAGACAGACACCCTCTCTACTTTTAAGATTAGGCTTAAAACTTTCCTTTTTGCTAAAGCTTATAGTTAGGGCTGGATCAGGTGACCCTGAACCATCCCTTAGTTATGCTGCTATAGACTTAGACTGCTGGGGGGTTCCCATGATGCACTCAATGTTTCTTTCTCTTTTTGCTCTGTATGCACCACTCTGCATTTAATCATTAGTGATTGATCTCTGCTCCCCTCCACAGCATGTCTTTTTCCTGGTTCTCTCCCTCAGCCCCAACCAGTCCCAGCAGAAGACTGCCCCTCCCTGAGCCTGGTTCTGCTGGAGGTTTCTTCCTGTTAAAAGGGAGTTTTTCCTTCCCACTGTCGCCAAGTGCTTGCTCACAGGGGGTCGTTTTGACCGTTGGGGTTTTTCCGTTATTATTGTATGGCTTTGCCTTACAATATAAAGCGCTTTGGGGCAACTGTTTGTTGTGATTTGGCGCTATACAAAATAAAATAGATTTTTTTTTTTTGATTGTGATGTTAAACCAACTTTATTCATATATTAATAATAATAGCAACAACAACAATAATAGTAATAATAACTCATAATATCTAATAATGCTACAGTACAATTTTAGAAAAAGAGACAAAAAGAACATGATGAAACAAAACACAACAGAAAAGATAAAACCAACGAACAGTGAACATAAATAAATAAATATGGAAATAAATGTTTCCTGTGAACACTCCACTTCATCCCTGTTTTATTTAAGTTTAATGACAATTTTTTTCAGTCAAACCATATTTTCAATTTGTTAATTTCTTCAGTGATTTCCTCCAGAACTATCTGCCAAGCTAGAAAACTGCTGCATACTAGTAAGAGCAGAATATTACTGGAATGAATTTGAATAAGGAAAGTTGTGTTTTTTCTCACCAAAATGGATGCTGCACTCACTGCAGTTTCTGGAATAGCCCCGGATTGCATTTCAGAGATCCTAAAATTCAAACATTTTCATGGGGGTGGTGTTGGGGGGTAATTTTGGGTTTCAGCTTTTTTTGTTTTTCACCACTTTCATCTCTGAATATGTCAAGCTTGAGTCACTTTTGTGAAGATTAAAGTCACTAAGTGGGACTCCTGTCTTGTTGGGAGAAAAACAAGATTCGTTCTCCGTTCTGTTCACACAGCTCCAAACGTTGCGCGGCTCTCTGCCGAGTCAAGTTAGAATGAATAACTTCAAAGTGAAACGCCATTTAAATCAAATGACACCGCTTTCTAAATCGTGTAATACAAACAAACTGCAATCGATCAAAATGTTTTATCCTTCCAAAACGAGACGTCCTGCGCTGACATGCAGCAGCCAGCTGAGCTCAGCTCCGAGGTATGGAGACATTCATGCCAAAATGTCTGAAAGGAAATGCTTTTGACAAAAACTACAGATTTTATTTATGCCCAGAGATCAAGGATCCAGTGACCAATTTAAAATGTTATTGACATAGAAAACCTGTAAAGCCTACTTTTAGTGCACAGAAAATTCACAAGAGGTGTCGATAAGGGAGTCGATAATGGCATCGATATCGATAAAATCTTATCAACACCCATCCCTAGTGCAAACAGACATCTGTTCATCCAGTAACAGATATTTATGGACAGTTTTTGCAAAAAAGAAAAGACAAGAAACAGAAACGGTGAGCAATTTTATTTTATCTTTATTTTACACTGAAATATAAAACAAAGATTCATTGAAGGTTCAATGCATTCAAGTTTCCTAGTTCAAGCCCACACCTGCACATTCACCATGTAATGTGGCGGTACATCAGAAGCGCATTCAGCATAAAACCTGTGCCAAATCAGCATGTATAATCATCTGGGATCTGCTGTGGCAGGCCCCAAATGAAAACAAGGGAGAAGCTGAAGGTACTTTATTTTATTTATATTAAAATGCAATTTTATTCATATATGATGCTACTTTTGCTACTTGTGCCAATACAGTTTGTCCACATGCCTAAAGGTGTACTGTCAACAAAGATTTAACTGATTTTCTAAAAATGCATTTCATTATTTTGCAATTTGTGAGACACATTGTGAAAGCTGAGGTTCTTCTCAACATTTTGATATGCAACACATGGGCAACATACAAAAAAAAAAGCAAAAAAAAAAAAAGCCTTAACATGGGAATTAGTGAAAGAATGATAAAATCTAGAAAACATCCCTGGATTCCAGAGGGATAATGTGACACCTATTGGCACAAATTAATTTAAGAACCTGTTAACATGACCTCCAAGTTGTAAGTTATTATTATTGCTCATGGTTTCAGCACAAGAAAAAATAGTGCTTTTATTGAATATTGAGGAGCGTGCCTGTTAGACAAGTTCAAATGGTGAAGTGTCTGATCATTCTAAGAATGACTGATCTCACCATTTTATAAAGCTAAAGTAGCTAAGCTCACTGAAAGAAAGTGATGATGTTGGGGCTGCACTTTCATTATGCAGATAATAAAAACAGTTTAAACATGAAACTGTGGTGAAGAAGAATGAAAGAAGAAACATTATGGAGTTTTAAACTGTTTGATGTTTGGTAAAGCACGGCCTTGATGTGGTATATAAGCATTGCTGTCTGAGGCAATTAGGCAAAAAAAAAAAAAAAACATCAGAGTCTTCTGATGAGTTTTTTGATCTTTTTTTTTCTCCTGATGTTTTCAAGACTACTGAATAAAAATAATTGTTAAGAACTATTGTTTCTTCTAAGTCGAAGCATAACTTGATTTGGTTTACTGAAAAATTAAAGGTGCATTTTCTTTATTTAAAAAAAAGTCATCTTGGAAGTTTGATTTAAACCTTTTAGCACTATCCAGTGTCTTTAATAATACTACTACTACTACTACTACTACTAATAATAATAATAATAATAATAATAAATATATATATATATATATTTAATTTTTTTTTTCCATTTATATGGTTTGTTCTTGTGACTGTACAGTAACCGTCAAAAAAGACTCATAAGCACATATAAAGTAGCCAGCAGCACATTAAAAGGGCTTTGATCATATTTTGCTATAAATATCTTGAAATACATGAACTTTGACCAATAAGATATAAATTATTTTACAATCCTCCACAATAGATGGTGAGGGAAATATGGAACTGAAATATATCTCATCCTCTGTAAAGCCTTCCATTTCCCAGAAAATACTTTTATATTTTTCATAATAAGACACAGAAATTATATCCACAAATGTGACATTTTTCTTAGTGTAATCCCATTTAAGCTTGAAGCTCTGGAGCTACTTTTATTTGAAAGTTAACCAGATATACTTGCTAGGTTCTTTAAGGCTTCACTGTCCCAAGAGAAGCCAATGACATATGATATCTGCCCTCGAGACAGTCCGTGCTTTTGATGAGCAAAGACAACAAATCATTTATATATTTTTTAGTAATTGTTAAGCGAAATAAAATCAGTAATGTCTAAAAGGCAACAGTGATCATGTTGGTAGCATGGCCCAAGCAGAGGGTCACCCCTTTGAATCTGGACTGCTTGAGGTTTCTTCCTCAGAGGGAGTTTGTCCTTACCACTGTTGCCTGTGTGCTTGCTCTGGAGGTTGGTAAAGTTAGTCCTTACTTGTGTGAAGCGCCTTAAGGCAACTTTGTTGTGATTTGGCATGATATAAATGAAAATGAATTGAAATTGAAAACAGTCCAAAAAATTTTATGATCCTAAATCCTACCTTTGCCAACAACAACAACAAAAAATATTAAAAATGCATAAAATCATATATATAAAAAAAATAACCCTTCAAACATTTAGGGTTTGATCTTGAGGATCAAATGGTCACAGTCGAAAGCAAATAATGCAAGTGTAGTTGGGAAATAACTTTTTCAATCTAAACAATAAAAGATGTGAAAAGATGTTGATGTAGTCAGTCATGGGCAGGGTTTTTTTTTTGGTCATAACATGAATTAAACCAATCAGACTGTCATTATCTGTTAAAGAGTCAAGTGAGAGGTTTGTGTTGATGAAACTGACGAGCGCACAAAGCTCAATAATGCTGGAGCCTATCATTTACCAAAGCCATACACCATACAACCATACACCCTGAGGCCGAAGGCTTCAGGGTGTATGGTTTTCTTCAGGGTGTATAAAGCCATATTCATTGGTGAACAACTTGATAACTGATGATATCTGGACTATAGAGCTCACCTGAATATAAACCGCACCCACCAATTTTAAAAAGAAAAAAAAATGTACATAAATAGGCCGCACTTCTGTATAAGTCTCCACATTGTAACATGAAATATTTACACAGAAAGATGTTAGACAGAAAGATTTTTAAACTTTGAATTAAATATGCACTGTAAAAATGTTTTTACAGTGCATATTTAGGCTTTATGTGGATATTTTTTTCTTCAGGGATGGTGATGAATCCAAAAAAAAACTAACAGGTAAGACTTTATGTTTACTTTGTGCGTTAATTTACGCCGCATGTGGGCCACAGCTTTCAGCCAGTCAATGGACAGCATCAAGTGACATATTTCGACTTATGAGAAAGGCTATAAAAATCCATAAATTAGCCACATCCTTGTTTAAGCCGTAGTGTTCAAACCATGTGAAAAAGTTGTGGCTTATGGTCCAGAAATTACAGTAGGTATTTAGTACATACATCTACTTACCTCCGTCAAGGAGGTTATGTTTTCAGTTGTGTCCGTTTGTTTGTTGGTTGGTTGGTTGGTTTGTTAGCAGGATTACTCAAAAAATCCTCAACGGATTTCAATGAAATTTTTACCAGGGGTGTATCTTGGCCTATTTTGGTAATGATCTGGAACACGATCTGGATCCAGTAATATTTTTAAGGATACTTTATCATTGCAGGATAGGGCCAATTTCAACATTTTTGCATCTAACTTCATGAAGACAGGTCACAAAGGCTGAACAAAAATTAAGTTACGACACAAAAATAATTTAGCATTTGTTTCTCCTCATTGAATAAAGTTATTAGAAAATAAAAAAAAAAAACTTGAGTAGTTGATGCAGTTTCTCTTTCTAAATACATTTGCTGAAGATCTAAGAGTTTAACCACTGAATCTGAAACATGACGGTAGATGCGTGAAACGATGTGGAATAAGTCTCTTTGCCAAAGGGTATTCCATGTGACGTCAGTGACCCTATGGCCTTGGCGGAGGTTTGCACTCTCTGAGTGCTTCTAGTTGTAAATTTGTTTAAATTGGTAATTTAAAATCAACTGATTATTAAGAAAATGATTTAGATAAGAGAAGGGGTAGGAATGAATAAGCATGTGCTTCTTCCTACGCCCTTTTGGGCACATTTTCTTGACTATGTTCTTGTTTTTTTTTCTTTTTGGTATTTGTTTTTTTTTTTTTGTTTGTTTGTTTCTGTGATTTGTTTCTTTCTATGTTTGTTGTTGTTTCTTCTCCAACTGTTTGTTTTTTTTATGTCAGAAATAAAACTTTCAATCAATCAATCAATCACAAATATTCCACTCACATCAGTGTTGTTGTCTTGTCATGTAATGGCAATCATAACAGACTCCAGCTTTGCATTTTTATATGACTCAAATTACATAAAGAAAATTTTTGGGGAAAAAAGCTCCTCTTCCACAGGTATTATGAATTTATAGCTATTGTTCATCAATTGTGTTAATACTGTCTTGTATCTTTTACAAAGAATCATTTCCAAATGACAAAATGATATTTGTATAAAATATATATTCATATAAAACTATATAATTCTATAGAGAATTTACACAGTTTTTTGCAGTAATATTACATTCACCCATCCCCACGCCCACTGACACAATCATTTCTATATTATATTTTCAAGGTGTTCACCTGCATACCAGGAGCAACACTGGACAAAAAGGACCTTGCTTAAGGGCACCTTAATGTTGCTGATGATATTGAGGCATGCTGTTCTCAAACAAGTCATGTCCAGTCAAGTCTGAGAACGTGTGCTGGTCATCCCATCCATCACACTGGGAACCAACCAAGCAGCCAACAGTTGCATCCTCACCTCCAGAAAATCAACATCTATCTGCTGCAAGCAAAAGAAACATGGGCAACCCCTTTGCCTTCTCCAACCACTGTGGTCCTTGACGGTGTGGCACCTGTTTGCTGGATTATGAAAAAACACACATTTTCAAAAATTCGACGCTGACATTCCCTCACTATGCAAATGAAGCTCCTTATTGCCCTAAAAATCACCTGCAGTTTTTTTTTTTTTTTAACCACAAGGACAAAAAACATCAATACCCAAGGTCACCTGCACAAGTCCTCTTGTATACCATTCATGCCACCACTTGTTTTCTTCAATTATGACATTATAGTTTACAGCTGCACAACTAGGGTGATTAACAAAAGGCCAAATTTGTTTTCTTGAGAGAGGAAAGGTCCAGTGCATCTTCTACCTATGTGTCCACTAATGTGGTTTGCTGGATGGATTAACAGAAGTCTAAGCTGAGTGCTACAGATTGTTAGGATTTAAGGATTTGGTGTGGAAGGACTGATGGTGGTGGGTGTTGATCGGGGCGGAGATTGTGAGCAGATGGCTGTGATTCGGGCATGATTATCCAGCTGGTATTGTCACTGATCTCTATCATCCTGTTTCATTTTCTCAGGAAGTGTAGCCCAGCTCAGAGAGAGAACACAACTGCCTCAGTCACAGGCAGTGGATTTGTTTAATGGTTAAATCTATTGCTTGTGTCCTTTTCCACAGCTGACACATTCATTCATCAGTGATAAGAGAATGGAATAAAAGAAGTACCTCTTAATTCTGTTGCCCTTTAAGGCAAACATAGATGTCATTGTCTCAGAGACAGAGTGAGTCTATGGTCATCTATAGTGGATCAATTCTTAAAGGCCATTTCACACTGGTGTAAACGCAGAGCTGCGTATTGCGGTGTTGTGTTTCCTTTAAGTACACCCGAAATGCGCATACTCAGCCTTTTTCCGTGTTCGTTGCATTCGTAGATTTGCTTGCAGCTGCGTGTTTGCTTTGTAATGTGTGCACAGAGTCCCATGTAGCTCTTGCCGCTATTAAAAAAACAAAAAAACAATTCAACTCTTTTTCAGTTCACTCCTGCCAGCTGTGCAGAACACATCGCTTTGCTTGGAAAACAGTGGACTTTATCATGAGGTTTTTAACAGTTAAATGACTGCCACAGATGTAGCTAAAGCTGCTATTTTCTGCCTCTGTGGAAGTGCACTCTGTTATCTACTGCACGGTGTGGTGCATGCCAGAAACAGAGTCATTTAACATTATTTTATTTATTTTTTATTTATTTATTTATTTTGTATTGGTGGATCATTTTCATTGTGTCCATATGCTGCTGAGTCTGGCTTTGGTAAAGGCTGCCGTGAATGAAGCGCTGTGACTCTTTAAACATTTAAAGCTCCGGTTGTTCCGATCAGGTCCGCTGATTTGATCGATCAGGGCGTCTGATGATCGGACATGCAGCGACTGTGCTTTTATTTAAAGAGTCACAGCGCTTATTCAGGTTTGATCAGACTTGAGTGATCAGGGTGCCTGATGAGTGCACCAACTTGCAGCAACAACGCTTTTATTTTAAAGAGTCACAGCGCTTATTCAGGTTTGATTAGACCTGATCAATCAGGGCGTCTGATGATCGCCCCGACATACAGCGACGGCATTTTTATTTTAAAGAGTCACAGCACTTATTCAGGTTTGATCAGACATGTGAGAGAGAGAGACAGATAGAGACCTAGAGAGAGAGAGAGAGAGCGACCTGCTGTTTCTGGATTTCTGAGTTGAGGTTCGATTACCTGTTCTGATCACACAGAGGCACTGCGGCTGTGTGATCATGCCCTCCAGCTGATTCACTCTGGATGCACGCACTCAATTTTTGGATGTGAACAGTAGCATGGTGTTGCACAGACTTGCATGCAGTAACGCTGTGCTGCGCAGACCTGCTTAAAACTGCGTATTTTATGTGTCCAGTGCTCTACACTGAAA
This sequence comes from Thalassophryne amazonica, assembly GCF_902500255.1. Lineage (NCBI taxonomy): Eukaryota > Metazoa > Chordata > Actinopteri > Batrachoidiformes > Batrachoididae > Thalassophryne > Thalassophryne amazonica. Next base: position 65,359,062 of record NC_047106.1, on the reverse strand, counting down.
AAATTAAGCATTTTTCATTTCTTCTGTCCTTCACGCGTAGCCCTCAACATACTGCTGCGTAGGGAGCAAAAACTCAGTCGCAGCTCTACGTTTGTGCCAGTGTGAAAGGGGCTTTAGTAAAGAATGCAATTCAATGCCAAAACTGGAGGGAGCAATGTAGGACAAGGCAGTGTTGAATCATATTGAAAGGCATAAGTCCGATTGAGGCCCTGAAGCATGTTCCTGCCGGTGTTAATCTTCTTATTCTGTAGCATAATGAAAGTTGACAACTGGAAAGAGATGGGATGCCAGTATGACACAGGTTACTTCCTCAGGAAAGGAGGGTACCTTTTACAGCTGGGTGGTCGGAGACAATGCAGATGAAGTGTCTTGTCCAACGACACAAACAGGTAACATTCCAAAATGTAGGTGGAGTGGGTTGTGCAAGAATGTGGTATTCAATTGCTGAAGTAGATGACCCCTGCTCCTGGAACTGCTTGGGATCTTTGACACTTTCTGCACAAATCTGTTTCCTTGCCAGAAAACCTCTCACTATCTAGATGGCAATGTACCAGATTACAGCATATTGGATGCATAAAGGGCATGAAAGATGCCCGTTTGTCTGTTGCTAATCATGTTACACCCAAAACACAACCGTAATTATAATAATTCCTTCAAACATCCACTTTTTACCCGACACCTTACTTTGCCCTCAATTTGTACACACCATGTAAATAGCCAGTTGGAGTTTGACATGCCCCAAATGTTCTTGTGGTATGCAATTTAGAGATATTTATCATCAACATGGGACACCTTCATACAATAGTGAGAGCTGAAAGCTTTCATACATTTTGTCATGAAAGACAGCTAAATGATAACAGAGTATCACAAAATTAAATCATATTCTAAAAAGCATTTGCTTCAGAGGCGTTTTGCCAAGAGACACAGGCCAGAAATACCTGCCAAAGATGGAAATTAATTTGAAGCTATCGCAAGAGGGGCGTGTTAGAAGGAAAACAATATTAATCTCAAGCATGAGCATATGTCATTAGGGTGTTTCTTGGCACTGTGAAGTCCATTAACAGCCAGTTTTTCTCAAGTGCAATGGCCTGTCCAAAGCCTAGGTCACAGTAAGGTCAAGCAATCTTTCTCACTCTGCACATTTAAGAACAAGGTTAATCCTGATGCTGTTGCTGCCTAATACAGGGCGCACTAATCTGAGTGCTCTATTAAAAGGTGGAGGAAGGTTAGTTTTCAAGCTTTACAGCAGACACAAATTCTCGCTTTAAAAAAAATCAGCCACGTACACACACACATATGCACACACACTTCTGCCTGTATAACCACTCGACTTTTGGCCAATGAAAAAGGAGAAAACAGATATATAAATAATGAAATTGCAATGTATTTAAATTCTGACACCACTTATTAGATGTTCTTGTACATTGCAACATATCAGCTAAAATATGGTGTCTGCGTGTGTGTGTTTGTGTACACTCAATGTTGTCTGTGTGTTTGCACCTCAGTCCTGAGCACCTGTCAGCATGTATGCATGTGCGGGTACACCTGTTTGCCCCATTCCCTGTCGTGTCTATGTTACCTCCACTCATCTTCTGTGTCTGGTGTGTCTGATGTCTGTGCTGTGTCCAAGTCCTGTGTGAGTCTCCTTTCAGTGGGAGTGTTATGCATGCCTCCTCCTGCTGTCAGTCATGTTGTCTGTCATGCGTATGTGTGATCACGTGTGTGACGTGTTCGTGTCTGGAGTCCCATGTACAGTAGTGTTCAGAATAATACTATTGCTATGTGACTAAAAAGATTAATCCAGGTTTTGCGTATATTTCTTATTGTTACATGGGAAACAAGGTACCAGTAGATTCAGTAGATTCTCACAAATCCATCAAGACCAAGCATTCATGATATGCACACTTTAAGGCTATGAAATTGGGCTATTAGTAAAAAAAAGTAGAAAAGGGGGTGTTCACAATAATAGTAGTGTGGCATTCAGTCAGTGAGTTTGTCAAGTTTGTGGAACAAACAGGTGTGAATCAGGTGTCCCTATTTAAGGATGAAGCCAGCACCTGTTGAACATGCTTTTCGCTTTGACAGCCTGAGGAAAATTGGACGTTCAAGACCTTGTTCAGAAGAAAAGCGTAGTTTGATTAAAAAGTTGATTGGAGAGGGGAAGACTTATACACAGGTGCAAAAAATTATAGGCTGTTCATCTACAATGATCTCCAATGCTTTAAAATGGACAAAAAAATCAGAGACGCGTGGAAGAAAACGGAAAACAACCGTCAAAATGGATAGAAGAATAACCAGAATGGCAAAGGCTCACCCATTGATCAGCTCCAGGATGATCAAAGACAGTCTGGAGTTACCTGTAAGTGCCGTGACAGTTAGAAGACGCCTGTGTGAAGCTAATTTATTTGCAAGAATCCCCCGCAAAGTCCTGAAGAGGTTACAATTTGCCAAAGAACACATCAACTGGCCTAAAGAGAAATGGAGGAATATTTTGTGGACTGATGAGAGTAAAATTGTTCTTTTTGGGTCCAAGAGCCGCAGACGACCCCCAAACTCTGAATTCAACCACAGTTCACAGTGAAGACAGTGAATCATGGTGGTGCAAGCATCATGATATGGGCATGTTTCTCCTACTATTGTGTTGGGCCTATATATTGCAACCAGGTATCATGGATCAGTCTGGATATGTCAAAATACTTGAAGAGGACATGCCCTTGAAATGGGTGTTTCAGCAAGACAATGACCCCAAGCACACTAGTAAATGAGCAAAATCTTGGTTCCAAACCAACAAAATTAATGCCTCGCAGATGTGAAGAAATCATGAAAAACTGCGGTTATACAACTAAATACTAGTTTAGTGATTCACAGGATTGCTAACAAAGCAGTTTGAACATAACAGTTGTGAGTTTGTAGCGTCAACAACAGATGCTACTATTATTGTGAACACCCCCTTTTCTACTTTTTTTTACTAATAGCCCAATTTCATAGCATTAAGAGTGTGCATATCATGAATGCTTGGTCTTGTTGGATTTGTAAGAATCTACTGAATCTACAGGTACCTTGTTTCCCATGTAACAATAAGAAATATACTCAAAACCTGGATTAATCTTTTTAGTCACATAGCACTACTATTATTCTGAACACTACTGTATGTCTCTGTCTTGTGGGTCCCATTAGTGTAGATGTCTGTGGTCCTTCACATGGGTCTTGTTTGGGCGTGTCATTCCAGTACCCTGCTCTCATGTGTCTCTCTTGTCAGTGTGTGTGGATGTGGGTGTGTTCCCTGTGGTCTGCCCCCTTTGTGTTTCTCTGCTGTCTGTACATTGTCACACTCCTCAGTTCCCAGTCCATTATGTCTCTATGTATTATATTCTTTCTTTGTTTTCTTTTATTGTTTATTTGATGAGGACAATTCACGTTAATGAACACTTTGTACATTTTCATACCAGAGTGTAAATATGCCATATTTAGCTAAAAACGACTTTCCATCTGTAGTCCTCAGATACACAACAACAAACAATAATTACAATAAATACAAAACATTAAATTATATACAATACATTGCACCTGTGTTGACAGGTTTGATTATTTTTGAGCCATTTTTTAAGTTCATTTTTAAAAGCACCCAGGGTGGAACTGTCTCGTATAGTTGTTGGAAAGCTGTTCCAGTTTGTACAACCCTTCACAGAAATGGTGTTTTGTCCTGTGGCAGTTCGTCTAAAAGGGCACCTTACAGTCTGCTCTAGAAACAGACCGAGTCCTGAGGTTACGATCTCTATGTCTAATAAATTCCTCCAGAGGAGGAGGGGCTAGGCCATGTAGAGTTTTGTAAATGAGACAAGCAGGCTTAAAAATTATAAAATTGTTAAAACTTAAAAGATGGTATTTCTCTAGAATTTCACAGTAATGAGTGGAATATGGCTTTTTGGCAAACATTTTGATGGCTTTTTTATAAAGTTGCTCTAAAGGTTTTAGTACTGTCGTACTGGCAAAGGACCATATTGTGCAGCAATATTCAATATGAGACAGGATCATACAATGAAGGTACGATCTAGCAGCATCAGTCGAAATACAAAGCATCATTTGTTTAAAGCTTTGAAGATTAAATTTTACAGTGTTGACAACTTTTTCACATGTTTTTGAAGGAAAAATTAGAGTCCAAGATGATTCCAAGGTACCTGAAATGGGATACTACAATTTCAAGTACCTCTCCACCTATCGACACTTTGAGACTGTTCTGCTCCAGTGGTCTTTTTGAAAATGTCATACAAACTGTTTCAGTTGTGTTAAGCATACAACAGTTATCATTAAGCCAGTCTTGTACCTTGTTTAAAATATTGTTAAGTTTGTAAGATATTATATCAGTTGTAGAACCATAGGTGTAAATGACTGCATTGTCTGCATACATTTGAGCATTGAGATCACAGCATACCTCTGGAAGGTCATTTATGTATAATGAAAATAATAAGGGTCCCAGGACTGACCCCTGTGGGACGCCTACAGAACAGCTATGAAAGGAAGATTTGACTCTGTAAACACATTGAGTTCTATTTGAAAGATACGACTCAAACCTCTGAACCGCACCAGGTGATAAATAAAAGTATGAGAGCTTATTAAGCAAAACTTTGTGATTGACGGTGTCAAATGCCTTCCTGAAGTCAAGAAACAGTGCACCTACATAGGAATACTTATCCAATAAACACTTAACCTTTTCAGTTAACATATAGTTAGTTGTTTCAGTTGAGTGGTGTGACCGAAACCCAAACTGCATTTGATGTAGTGGTGTGAAACCTTTATCAAGGTGTTTGATCAGCTGATTTCCAACCCATTTTTTCAGTTACCTTGGAGATAATTGGAAGAATGCTGATTGGCCTGTAATTAGCCTCTTGAGTTTTACAGCCCGATTTAAAAATGGGAGTCACTGAAGCAACTTTCCAGGCTGATGGGACTGTTTTATGATGAATTGATAAATTAAGCAAGTGAGTGATAGGTTGTACTAATGCATTAGCATGTGTTTTTATAAAGTTGGTATCCATACCATATACATCTTTGGCTTTTGAACATTTAAGTCCTTTAATAATTTTTAATGCTTCATCTTCAGTTATCTTGTCCAGTTGAAAAATGGGTTGGTCACAGTTTAGAAAACAAGGTGCAATAGAGGTAGTCATTCAAAGTATTTGCTATTTTTTTAGGATCCTTCTCCAGAACATTATCAATATCTAATTCAAAACTGTTATTGTCATATTTGCTATTTTTACCAAGTAATTTATTAAGTGTCTTCCAAACTTTCTTCCCATTACCCTTTGAATCCTCAATAACTGATATGAAAAAACTGGCTTTGGCTTTCCTTAAAGTTTGAATAACTTTATTCCGCAAATGAGTGAATTTTAACCTATCTGTAAGCAATCGAGTTTTCAAATAGAGCTTAAGCTGCATGTCTCTAGATCTCATCAAATCTTTACAGGTTTGATCTAACATGGGAGTTATTTTTGACCTTTCTTGACCATGAAGTTGAATTTCCCAGTAAAAGCAGATATTACATCTTTGATTTTGTTAATAAAAAAAAATCACTGCTAGTGTCTATGGTACATGATGTGAGAGTTTCCTCCCAATTAATTCTGTTTATTGCTTCACTAAAATTTTTTTTTTTTTTTTTTTTTTTTGGTATTACATTAACATAGGAGGGAGAGGAGGTTTTAAGTAATCTTGAAAATCTTGAATTGGTGAGCTTCCTAGCAAAAATACTCTGGTCAGGTCTCTGTCTCCTCCATCTTCGGTTCTTCATGTCCCTGTGATTTAGTTTCATCAGTGTTCATTATGTTACACTCCTTGTTGAGTCACCTTCCTAGCGGTTATGTATTTTGGTTATTTTCTAATGTCTTTGGTTTCTGTGATTATTATATGTTGAGAGTTTATCTGTTATCTCTTTGAGTTTGCATTTTCTACTCAAGGTTTCAGTTGGTTATGTGTTATTGTCATATTCAGTCCCCGTTGGATGTCTTGGTATTTGCTGCCCAACGTGTTCTGTTAGTTCTTCACATGTTCCGGCCTTCCCTGATTATTTGCACCTGTTGCTTATTTAGTTTTTGTATTTAAGGCACTCCTGTTTCGTCTTTGATTTGCGGGTCCATTGTTTCATGTTACGTGTCTCCGGTGTTCCCTGTAATGTCATTCATATTGAGTATCCCGTTTTTGCATTTGCACTCTATTTTGTCAATGGTTCTCTGAGTTTTCTCCTCACCGTCTCACTTCCCCAGATTCCTCTGCCCCTAACCCTAACCCTAACCTTAGTTAGGGTTGGTAATTGTATTTTTGTTTGTACTTCACCTCACCAATTTGTGTTCTTGTTGCATCACCAGCATTAAAGTACCTGTTATTTTTTAACCTTACCCTTGTGTCTTAGCTGTCCTGCTTTTGGGGTTTGAATTGAATCTGTTCCTGGCACCAAACATAACAAAAATAAATTCTGTAGTGTTGCTTGCCTCAAGGAATTGTGCAATTTTAAAGGAAAAATGTTTAGACAAATTTACATTTATTGATAGATATTATACATTTAACATTTTTTTCAGTATATTAAAAAGTTCTGTTTAAGTGATATCTGTCTATCCATCCATCTGTCTCTCAGTCCATCTGCTTGTCAGTCTGCCTATCCATCCATCCATACATCATGTAACAGCTATTTTTATAGTTCTTAAGGTTAATCTTAAATTCCATTTAAATAAGGTAAAATAAAACTATTATCTGACAAATTTCAGTGAAGTATTAAATTCAGTCAAATGAGATCCCGAGAAACAAGGCCAACAAACATCATAATTGCTCATAGTTCCACCTACATAAATCTGGCCCTTTATAATGTGCTATTTTCTGTGACTGATATTTGGACAATCTGTGTGACCGGATCATTTCAGACAAACGCTGCCAGCAGACTTTGCAACAGCATGTGGTGTGAGTGAGACTCCCACCACAGCAAAGCCTCAAGAACGATCCCCATGTCATATTTCATAGCCATGCCTTGTGTGGGTGTCAGGGAGGGGGCTGATATACAAGGCCCAGGGCAGGTAAACAAAGGCTCTCTAAATTTGAAGTTGGCAACACCTTAATAATGAGTGAGTGTGATATGGCAGGCGAGACTACAACCCCCTGACTGTACGGCCGTCTGTGCTTCATCCAATGTGCTGCCGCTGCTGCTGCCACAGTGCCACTTTATTCAAACAAAAGTCAACGTGTGGGTTCCAAGTAAGTGCAGTTGCTATTTCTACACAGCGTTGGTGTCTCCGGTTATTGAGACTTACTTTTGCCTTTATATGTTTCTCTCTCTCTCTCTCTCTCTCTGCTGACTTTCAGCCCCTGAGTTTTTTTTTTTTTTTTTTTTTTTTTTTAAGTAAAGACTTTGTATAGTTGTGCAACTTCAATGTCACTTTGTTTGGGAACACTTTAGGTTGTGAGTGCAGACTTTCTAATGTACAAGACAGTTGTGAATGTCAGCACATTCACTAACAGCATATTAGATTTTTTTGCAAACTTATAAGTTTTAGCAAGCTTTAAGTAATGTTAAAGACTTTTATTTCTTAGATTTATTACAGGAGCCACGTACTGTCTGCTCAGCTATTCCAGTGAGAAAATAGGACAAGAGAGTTTCAACATCTGTGTTGTAACAGACGCCAAGGATTCAGCTTTGTATTATGTGACTTGGAATTTTTTTAAAAATGGGACACTGTGAATGCTCCAGAGGAATGCTGCTGTTTGGTTGTGCACGCAAAATGAAGGATATTTACTAATGCTAATGAGGTACTTTAAGCACAGGTTAAAACTTCACTGAAGACTAAGATGCATAAGGCTATCACACGTACGTATGACAGCGTACTGCGCAGGGGGACACTGATGTCAAAGCTTCAGGCAGTTTTTGGCAGTTTTGTTTTCAACCTTGGGAAGACACTGTGCTTTAAGAATAGAAGTGCTATGCTAATGAAAGCTTGCCCTGTGAAGAATACATTTGCTGTTGGAAAACATTTTGGCTTCCGCCTTGGGAGCTAATTGAGTACTCTGACAATGCAGTGCTTGGCTGGTTCACATACACACAGGGATGGAAAATTCAATTTCGCAGCGGGTTCAGAGCACTCTGTGAGGAGACGAAAGAAGAGAAAAAGGGTGTCTAGATTTAAAAGTCTGTGCTGGCTCAGCGGGCAGATTCTGTTTGTTACAGTGTGGTGTTTTATTGTTTTATTGACCAGCTGACACTGAGAGTGACCAAGTAAATACAACCTCAAATCACAAAAAGTTGGGACAACATGGAAAATGGAAAACAAACAAACAAACAAACAAACAAACACAAAAACGACAGTGATCCTTCAATTATATTGACTTTTTATTTCATTACAGACAGAAGTTTTGTATGGTTAACTTAATTGTATTTGTTAATATACATTCATTCCATTCAAAGTTGGAACAGGGGCAATATAAACTAGTATAGAAGGTAAACAATAAAAATAATAATTGGTCTAGTAACTTTTTCACATTGCATCATTGGAATGACCACATCAAACAAACGATTACTTAAAGAGACGGGGTGAATGGCTTGCATTGCCAGCTATGGCATTTTAGTCACATTTCTCTGGGCATTATCCAACATATATATACCACACTGTTGAGGATCTGCAACAAGTTGAAAAGACGAAGGGATGCACATATGACTGTTGTGGTTTTGGGCCATTTTCATAGTGATATTAATTTTCTAGCAATGTTTTATTTTCTAATTTACAAATAATTGAATGCCAAAAATTAAGCCTGTAGGTATCATTATAGATCCCCCTCAAATGGACCAATGTTGGATTTATCCCTCATTTAGGTGGATAATGTACTACTCCATTTAATTCACAGACTGTCCAAATTGATGCCAATGTGGAAAAGTTCCTAGCTCCCTGTTTGAATTTGGGACAACTGACTATGACCACAGGACCTGATAATGACCTGGACACAGATTTCCTTCACATCTGTCTTTGCATGTTTGACAATTCTTTGTTGCAATTTGTTTATTTGACTTTTGTTATGTGTATCATGGGTAAAGTAGATCGCCACCACTCTGAGTCTAGTCTACAACCAAAAAATGCCCAAGAGAGTTTGTCCTTACCAGTATTGCCAATGTGCTTGCTCTGAGGGGTAGGTAAGGTTAAATCTTATCCTTGTGAGTCTTGGGGTGAGTAATGTTGTGATTTGTTGCTATATAAATAAACCAAATTGAAGAAAGCAACTCCTATATCTGTTAGGGGGTTTCCCCAATTTTTGGAGGTTTCTCGGGTCTCAGACTGTATTTATATAGTGCTTTTCCATCTGAATCAGAAGCTCAAAGTGCTATACAATGATGCCTCACATTCACCCATTTACACAAACACACTCACACACCGATGTCAGGGTGCCGCCATGCAAGGTGCTCACACACTGGGAGCAACTTTGGGATTAAGGACCTTGCCCAAGGCCCCTTAGTGATTTTCTGGTCAGGCTGGGGTCTGAACCGAGGATCTTCTGGTCTCAAGCCCAACAGTTAACCACCAGACCATCAACTCACCATGTGTAAGTTGTAGGGAGCGAACAGAGAAGACTCAAAAACTGACAGGAAACGGACTTCAATTTTAGATGCTGTATTGAAAGATGCCTTCACTAAACAGAAAGCTGCTACAACAACTTGCAAGCTGATCACACAGCACTCTGCCTGCCTCGTCCGACTCCCCTCAGCTCCGCACCCAGATGCGCAGACTCTTGCCCTCAGCGTGGATCAGTAAAGTTATGTGATTGGTTGAAAAATGTTGCATTTGACAGTTATGTGCGGTGACTGCTCGCAGTGTATATATATGATATGTGTAAAAGTAAAACTGTGTTTTGTCTGTGTAGATGGTAAGTAAAAGCAGAGTATGCACCATGGCATCCCAGAGGAGATATGTTGTTATCAAATAGACTGAGAACATGGCCATGACACATACACAACAACAACTAGCTACAAATGTCGTCTAAAATTTAAGTCTGATTCTTGTCAGTTTTTGAGTCTTCTGAGTTCACTCCCCACAACCTGCACATTAACCCAGGAAAATTGGGGAAACCCCCCTAACAGGTCCTTAGGGCCCTGTCCCACTGGGAAGAGGATTAATTGCGTATGACTTGAGTATACAAATTGCGGGCATTCGTTGTCGTCTGCAACAAAAATGGCCAAAAATGACAAATGTCCCATTATGAATTACGGATATATTAATAATATATAGCGAATATATGATGAACAATCACGGTTATTTAATGCATGCAGTGAGGAAACTGATCCGACACATTGAGATTATCACGGCAGTATTACGGGTGTATTATGAATGCATTGCGCACGTGTTGCACGTGCACGGCATCTGCATTGCGGTCATAAAAGAAGCACACTTGCTCCTTTCAGCATCACTATTCACACAAACAATACAGCCTCTGGATTTGCTGGACTTGGACAAGTTGATCACAGAGTCAATGTGCATTTTGTCATGCGAGGGTTAACTGTTCATGAGTTTGGGGAGCGGGAGGGGGGAAGCTGCTCGGGTGTGAGACAGTGTTTTTTTGTTTGTTTGTTTGTTTTTTAGTGAGTTGTGGCTAAAACAGCAACTCTTCCTTTTGTTGGTGTTAAATAAAAGTCCTGGATTGCAGCAGCTACGTCTTTGTGGATCTACACAGCCAGACCGGCACTGACTGGCAGGTATGTCGCTTTCTGCCACACTTTGGGTTTACGTGACATCTTTGTTATGCATTCACAGATTGTCTGCAAATCAGCTGCAAATCAGATGTAATTCTCAGCTAAAATTCTTGCTCTGGTAGTCTGACTTCTGTCTTAAGAATAAACAGAAGCCAGAAAATCTGGAGTTTTAAACCTAACCAGACCCCTCCTACAGAGAGGCAGACTGCTATAGGCTAGTGACTAAACAATAGCTCTAATTAGCACCTATTGTGCTCTAGTTAGCACCCTCCTAATGACAGGGCAGCTGTCCCTCCTAATGATGGGATGGATGCCTCTCCTGATGGCTCCCTTGACGACTCTCCTGATGAAGTGAATGACTCATTACCATGAACAAAAGACTGAAACTGGTTTGACCTGAGTACCCCATTGTAAACAGGGGACAAAGCGTGTCTCAGACCCCTCCCTGGTTAAGGCTGGTTTATATGATGGGTTGGCGACTGTCTTTAAAATCACATTAAGTAGCCTCTGACACCTCAGTTCCCCAGGCACGAACCACCATGAGTAATACCAACACCAGCCTTCTGGGGTGATCTGCTCACTTAGAGCCTATTCACATTACGACGTGAAGTGGCTGACTCTGGCAGATTCTCCAAAATCTCTATTATGGTGGAAAATAAATATTTGGTCACCCACAAACAAGCAAGATTTCTGGCTCTCACAGACCTGTATCTTCTTCTTTAAAAAGCTTTTCTGTCCACCTGTTACCTGTAATAATGGCATCTGTTGGAACTCATTATCTGGATAAACGTCCACAGCCTCAAACAGTCAGACTCCAAAGTCAACCATGGCCAAGAGCTGTCGAAGGACACCAGGAAGAAAATTGTAGATGTACACCAGGCTGGGAAGTGTGAATCTACAATAGTCAAGCAGGTTGGTGTGAATAAATCAACTGTGGGAGCAATTGCAAAAAAAAAAGGAAGACAAGACCATTGATAATCTCCCTCGATCTGGGGCTCCACGCAAGATTTCATCCCGTGGGGTCAAAATGATCATGAGAACGGTGAAGAAAAATCCCAGAACTACACGGAGGGACCTGATGAATGACCTGCAGAGAGCTGGGACCAAAGTAACAAAGGCTACACACTACACAGAGAGGGACTCAAATCCTGCAGTGCCAGGCATGTCCCCCTTCTTAAGCTGTCGAAGGACATGTCCAGGCCTGTCTGAATGCCAGAGAGCATATGGATGATCCAGAAGAGGATTGGGAGAATATCATGTGGCCAGATGAAACCAAAATAGAACATTTTGGTAAAAACTCAAGTCATCGTGTTTGGAGGAAGAAGAATGCTGAGTTGCATTGCAAGAACACCATATCTACTGAGAAGCATGGGGGTGGAAACATCATGCTTTAGGGCTGTTTTTCTGCAAAGGGGACAGGACGACTGATCCGTGTTAAGGGAAGAATGAACGGGGCCATGTATCGTGAGATTTTAAGCAAAAACCTCCTTCCATCAGTGAGAGCATTGAAGATGCAATGTGGCTGGGTCTTCCAGCATGACAGTTATTTCAAACACACCACTCAGGCAACAAAGGAGTGGCTCTGTAAAAAGCATTTCAAGGTCCTGGAGTGGCCAAGACAGTCTCCAGACGTCAAATGCACAGAAAACTTGTTGAGGGAGTTGAAAGTCCGTGTTGCCCAGTGACAGCCCCAAAACATCACTGCTCTAGAGGAGATCTGTATGGAGGAATGGGCCAAAATACCAGCCACAGTGTGTTCAAACCTGGTGAAGACTTACAGGAAATGTTTGACCTCTGTCATTACCAACAAATAAATTCTTTAAAAATCCTACAATGTGATTTCCTGGATTTTTTTTTTTTTTTTTGTCTCTTAGTTGAAGTGTACCTATGATGAAAATTACAGACCTCTTTCATCTTTCTAAGTAGGAGAACTTGCACAATCAGGGGCTGACTAAATACTTTTTGGACCCATTGTAGCTGTGCTAAGGGCATCGCTGAGTGTTTGATCATAGTCCATTGACTTACTATAGGTAACGCAGTAGTTCAGCTTTTGCCATCAGAGGCCGGGCACATTGTTTGTGCATTTTGCAGGACAGTAGGATCGCTTGGCAGTGCTGATCATTGACTCAGCATCTGAGATACATGACATAGGTAAATCTGCGACTGCGTCACTTGCTACTGTTACATCCACAGGAGGTAGCACATCCAGTCAGGCCTCTGATATTGGCCAGCAGAAGCGAAAGGAGCAGTAACAATCTACTAGCGAAGGTGACATGGTGGTTGGGGAGATCAGCTCTTGCTGATATTTTAGCATGAACATCAGTGATTTTAAGCATGTTGAAAATATTTCCTGGACCATTACAAACATCAGTGTTGCCCAGTTGATGTTGGCTTACGTCCTGCAGAGTCATCAGATTGTGAATGGATTATAAAGCAGGCATGGATTAGATACAGATAATGCACAAATGGATGCTTCATTAAGACAGACAAACATTTCAGACATACTAACAGTGTCTGTCACTGTGACCCTCACACTCTGTCAGCACATATAAGATGTGAAACAAGTATGTATTGCAAATGTCAGAGCGACCCGTCTGGTGCCACTGACCCAGACCTTGACTCATCCACAGCACATGGATCACTCCCAGTCACAGAGGATTGCTCTTTATGCCCATCTTGCTGATACAGCTCAGACAGAGGTCATACAGAAAGGGCAGTGGATGTCCAGAAAATAAATAAATAAAGCTGAAAGACACAGTGACCTCACACTGATCATGCTCACCAATGACAGCGTGCACACAATCACATGTGCATATCACATTGAGTCCATTTGGCACTTTGGCATGCCCAGCACCAAAAAAATTAGATTTTTGAAAAATGTAAAATGTATATTTAAAATGGATTTATTTTATTTTATCTGCCCACTTATTTTGTCCCTTTTCTGACCGGATATTTAGTTGGACATCAAATGTTATCAGCAGATTTACTTCAGCGATTCTTTGTTAGAGTGGTTGATTGATCTTTGCAAACAAAAGGCTCAGTAAACACATTGAAGAAACCCAGAGAAAAGTGGATTTTGAGACAGACAAACAAGTGTACTTTGAAGGGAGGGTTACAACACTCTTGGGACAACATGCTGATTTCTCATTGTCATAAATGCAGACATGCCCTTGATCAGAGTTGTGTGCTGCCATTTTTGTTTATACCTGTGTAAAGAGGGGAGGGGGAGCTGGGTGAGTTGTGGAGCGGGGTTGGGGTACTTCCTCCGATCCTTCTCTGTGCGAACATTTGTTCCAATTCCCTTTGAGAGACAAAAACCTCCCGAATCAAGTCCTTGTCTGACAAATTAAATGTGCAAAGACAAAAGTACCGTTTAGCACACATTGATTTTTGGGGTTGTGTATGCTGACAAAAGCAACATTCACAAAAGTAGTTTTCTTGTTTTTTGGTTTTGTTTTGTTTTGTTTTTTTTTTCTTGCTCAGTGGTCTACTTTTAACACATTTAAAAATTTTTGATAGTAATTAATCTCGGAACTAAGCACATATTTGAATATGCATTAAAATGTAAGCAAGTGCATGCTCGCTCTCCGGCACACTATTTCAATCAATCAATCAATCAACTTTTTTCTTGTATAGCGCCAAATCACAACAAACAGTTGCCCCAAGGCGCTCCACATTGCAAGGCAAGGCCATACAATAATTATGAAACACAGTCTACGTCTAAAGCAACATAACCAAGGGATGGTCCAGGGTCACCCGATCCAGCCCTAACTATAAGCCTTAGCGAAAAGGAAAGTTTTAAGCCTAATCTTAAAAGTAGAGAGGGTATCTGTCTCCCTGATCTGAATTGGGAGCTGGTTCCACAGGAGAGGAGCCTGAAAGCTGAAGGCTCTGCCTCCCATTCTACTCTTACAAACCCTAGGAACTACAAGTAAGCCCGCAGTCTGAGAGCGAAGCGCTCTAATGGGGTAATATGGTACTATGAGGTCCCTAAGATAAGATGGGACCTGATTATTCAAAACCTTATAAGTAAGAAGAAGAATTTTAAATTCTATTCTAGCATTAACAGGAAGCCAATGAAGGGAGGCCAACACGGGTGAGATATGCTCTCTCCTGCTAGTCCCCGTCAGTACTCTAGCTGCAGCATTCTGAACCAACTGAAGGCTTTTTAGGGAACTTTTAGGACAACCTGATAATAATGAATTACAATAGTCCAGCCTAGAGGAAACAAATGCATGAATTAGTTTTTCAGCATCACTCTGAGACAAGACCTTTCTGATTTTAGAGATATTGCGTAAATGCAAAAAGGCAGTCCTACATATTTGTTTAATATGCGCTTTGAATGACATATCCTGATCAAAAATAACTCCAAGATTTCTCACAGTATTACTAGAGATCAGGGAAATGCCATCCAGAGTAACGATCTGGTTAGACACCATGCTTCTAAGATTTGTGGGGCCAAGTACAATAACTTCAGTTTTATCTGAGTTTAAAAGCAGGAAATTAGAGGTCATCCATGTCTTTATGTCTGTAAGACAATCCTGCAGTTTAGCTAATTGGTGCGTATCCTCTGGCTTCATGGATAGATAAAGCTGGGTATCATCTGCGTAACAATGAAAATTTAAGCAATACCGTCTAATAATACTGCCCAAGGGAAGCATGTATAAAGTGAATAAAATTGGTCCTAGCACAGAACCTTGTGGAACTCCATAATTAACTTTAGTCTGTGAAGAAGATTCCCCATTTACATGAACAAACTGTAATCTATTAGACAAATATGATTCAAACCACCGCAGCGCAATGCCTTTAATACCTATGACATGCTCTAATCTCTGTAATAAAATTTTATGGTCAACAGTATCAAAAGCAGCACTGAGGTCCAACAGAACAAGCACAGAGATAAGTCCACTGTCCGAAGCCATAAGAAGATCAATTGTAACCTTCACTAATGCTGTTTCTGTACTATGATGAATTCTAAAACCTGACTGAAACTCTTCAAATAGACCATTCCTCTGCAGGTGATCAGTTAGCTGTTTTACAACTACCCTCTCAAGAATCTTTGAGAGAAAAGGAAGGTTGGAGATTGGCCTATAATTAGCTAAGATAGCTGGGTCAAGTGATGGCTTTTTAAGTAATGGTTTAATTACTGCCACCTTAAAGGCCTGTGGTACATAACCAACTAACAAAGATAGATTGATCATATTTAAGATTGAAGCATTAAATAATGGTAGGACTTCCTTGAGCAGCCTGGCAGGAATGGGGTCTAATAAGCATGTTGATGGTTTGGATGAAGTAACTAATGAAAATAACTCAGACAGAACAATCGGAGAGAAAGAGTCTAACCAAATACCGGCATCACTGAAAGCAGCCAAAGATAACGATACATCTTTGGGATGGTTATGAGTAATTTTTTCTCTAATAGTCAAAATTTTGTTAGCAAAGAAAGTCATGAAGTCATTACTAGTTAAAGTTAATGGAATACTCAGCTCAATAGAGCTCTGACTCTTTGTCAGCCTGGCTACAGTGCTGAAAAGAAACCTGGGGTTGTTCTTATTTTCTTCAATTAGTGATGAGTAGAAAGATGTCCTAGCTTCACGAAGGGCTTTCTTATAGAGCAACAAACTCTTTTTCCAGGCTAAGTGAAGATCTTCTAAATTAGTGAGACGCCATTTCCTCTCCAACTTACGAGTTATCTGCTTTAAGCTACGAGTTTGTGAGTTATACCACGGAGTCAGACACTTCTGATTTAAAGCTCTCTTTTTCAGAGGAGCTACAGCATCCAAAGTTGTCTTCAATGAGGATGTAAAACTATTGACAAGATACTCTAACTCCCTTACAGAGTTTAGGTAGCTACTCTGCTCTGTGTTGGTATATGACATTAGAGAACATAAAGAAGGAATCATATCCTTAAACCTAGTTACAGCGCTTTCTGAAAGACTTCTAGTGTAATGAAACTTATTCCCCACTTCAGGGTAGTCATCAGGGTAAATGTAAATGTTATTAAAAAATGATCAGACAAAAGGGAGTTTTCAGGGAATACTGTTAAGTCTTCTATTTCCATACCATAAGTCAGAACAAGATCTAAAATATGATTAAAGTGGTGGGTGGACTCATTTACTTTTTGAGCAAAGCCGATAGAGTCTAATAATAGATTAAATGCAGTGTTGAGGCTGTCATTCTCAGCATCTGTGTGGATGTTAAAATCGCCCACTATAATTATCTTATCTGAGCTAAGCACTAAGTCAGACAAAAGGTCTGAAAATTCACAGAGAAACTCACAGTAACGACCAGGTGGACGATAGATAATAACAAATAAAACTGGTTTTTGGGACTTCCAATTTGGATGGACAAGACTAAGAGACAAGCTTTCAAATGAATTAAAGCTCTGTCTAGGTTTTTGATTAATTAATAAGCTGGAATGGAAGATTGCTGCTAATCCTCCGCCCCGGCCCGTGCTACGAGCATTCCGACAGTTAGTGTGACTCGGGGGTGTTGACTCATTTAAACTAACATATTCATCCTGCTGTAACCAAGTTTCTGTTAGGCAGAATAAATCAATACGTTGATCAATTATTATATCATTTACCAACAGGGACTTAGAAGAAAGAGACCTAATGTTTAATAGACCACATTTAACTGTTTTAGTCTGTGGTGCAATTGAAGGTGCTATATTATTTTTTCTTTTTGAATTTTTATGCTTAAATAGATTTTTGCTAGTTATTGGTGGTCTGGGAGCAGGCACCGTCTCTACGGGGATGGGGTAATAGGGGGATGGCAGGGGGAGAGAAGCTGCAGAGAGGTGTATAAGACCACAGCTCTGCCTCCTGGTCCCAACGCTAGACAGTCACAGTTTGGAGGATCCCAAAAAATTGGCCAGATTTCTAGAAATGAGAGCTGCTCCCTCTAAAGTGGGATGGATGCCGTCTCTCCTAACAAGACCAGGTTTTCCCCAGAAGCTTTGCCAATTATCAATGAAGCCCACCTCATTTTTTGGACACCACTCAGACAGCCAGCAATTCAAGGAGAACATGCGGCTAAACATGTCACTCCCGGTCTGATTGGGGAGGGGCCCAGAGAAAACAACAGAGTCCGACATTGTTTTTGCAAAGTTACACACCGATTCAATGTTAATTTTAGTGACCTCCGATTGGCGTAACCGAGTGTCATTACTGCCGACGTGAATTACAATCTTACCAAATTTACGCTTAGCCTTAGCCAGCAATTTCAAATGTCCTTCGATGTCGCCTGCTCTGGCCCCCGGAAGACAATTGACAATGGTTGCTGGTGTCGCTAACTTCACATTTCTCAAAACAGAGTCGCCAATAACCAGAGTTTGATCCTCGGCGAGTGTATCGTCGAGTGGGGAAAAACGGTTAGAGATGTGAACGGGTTGACGGTGTACACGGGGCTTCTGTTTAGGGCTACGCTTCCTCCTCACAGTCACCCAGTCAGCCTGCCTTCCCGACTGCACGGGGTCTGCCAGGGGGGAACTAACGGCGGCTAAGCTACCTTGGTCCGCACCGACTACAGGGGCCTGGCTAGCTGTAGAATTTTCCACGGTGCGGAGCCGAGCCTCCAATTCGCCCAGCCTGGCCTCCAAAGCTACGAATAAGCTGCACTTATTACATGTACCGTTACTGCTAAAAGAGGCCGAGGAATAACTAAACATTTCACACCCAGAGCAGAAAAGTACGGGAGAGACAGGAGAAGCCGCCATGCTAAAACGGCTAAGAGCTAGTAGCTACGCTAAGCTAGCGGATTCCCAAACAGGGAATCCGACACTAGACAGGCTGTGGAGCAGCACAGGTAACGCACGACAACAGTGCTAAAATAAAATAAAAATCCACTAGACAGGCTGTGGAGCAGCACAGGTAACGCACAACAACAGTGCTAAAAAATAAAATAAAATAAAAATAAAAATCCACTGGACAGGCTGTGGAGCAGCACAGGCAACGCACGACAACAGTGCTAAAACAAAATAAAAATCCACTAGACAGGCTGTGGAGCAGCACAGGTAACGCACGACAACAGTGCTAAAATAAAATAAAAATCCACTAGACAGGCTGTGGAGCAGCACAGGTAACGCACAACAACAGTGCTAAAAAATAAAATAAAATAAAAATAAAAATCCACTGGACAGGCTGTGGAGCAGCACAGGCAACGCACGACAACAGTGCTAAAACAAAATAAAAATCCACTAGACAGGCTGTGGAGCAGCACAGGTAACGCACGACAACAGTGCTAAAACAAAATAGAAATCCACTAGACAGGCTGTGGAGCAGCACAGGTAACGCACGACAACAGTGCTAAAACAAAATAGAAATCCACTAGACAGGCTGTGGAGCAGCACAGGTAACGCACGACAACAGTGCTAAAACAAAATAAAAATCCACTAGACAGGCTGTGGAGCAGCACAGGTAACGCACAACAACAGTGCTAAAACAAAATAAAAATCCATTGGACAGGCTGTGGAGCAGCACAGGTAACGCACAACAACAGTGCTAAAAAATAAAATAAAATAAAAATAAAAATCCACTGGACAGGCTGTGGAGCAGCACAGGCAACGCATGACAACAGTGCTAAAACAAAATAAAAATCCACTAGACAGGCTGTGGAGCAGCACAGGTAACGCACGACAACAGCGCTAAATAAAAATCCACTGGACAGGCTGTGGAGCAGCACAGGTAACGCACGACAACAGCGCTAAATAAAAATCCACTGGACAGGCTGTGGAGCAGCACAGGTAACGCACGACAACAGCGCCCAAAAAAATAAAATCAAAATCAAAATCCACTGGACAGGCTGTGGAGCAGCACAGGTAACGCACGACAACAGTGGTAAAAAATAAAATAAAAATCCACTGGACAGGCTGTGGAGCAGCACAGGTAACGCACGACAACAGTGCTAAAAAATAAAATAAAAATCCACTATTTCAGGCTCCTTCTAAAGATAAAGCATACAAATGAGCTTGTGGGCACTGCAGAGCTGAACTCAGTCTTCAGCTAAATGACTTTCAATTCAGGGAGGCTTTTTTTTCCTCTTACAAAAGTCAGCAATTAACATTTAAAGCTAGAGGCACCATAGATTGTGCTTTAGCACAGCAGTGGGACTGTCAAAGAAGTGGCGGATGATGTTCATTTCACTAAGGGGGTGGCCATACGTGGGATGTCGAGGTAGGGACGATTAGCATTTTCACCAATGTAAACCGTTTACCTGGCGATGCTGAAGGCAGTAAGTCTGAACTCTCATTTGCACTTTCTACTACCAGTATGAGGGTAGCCTTCAGTATTGTTAACAATGCAGCCCTTTTGCTGTACTCATACAAGTCTGAACTACTCTTTAGAGCGTCAGAGAGACAAAGAGAGATTGAGAAGTCTAACCAAAGTTCAGCTTCAAGTTTGGCTGATAATGGGTTCTTGGGGCACAATACTTACCATTCTTTGGAGAGTTTAAAGGTCCTTACAATTTTTAGAAGCAAATGGAATGTGGGTGTGGCCGACCAAGATAGTTGGCCAATGGATTCTGTGTCTTTATGCTTAAGAAATATATGTTGACAACATTTGCCTGGCCCTCCACAGTTGGCATAGATGGCAGACGTAAAGTGGTCACATCCCACTTTGACTGTAGACAAATGAGATTTGTATATATATATATATATATATATATATATATATATATATATATATATATGTGTGTGTGTGTGTGTGTGTATGTGTGTGTAAAACACAGTGGTAAACATACCACTGCCCCAGCTTTTTTGAAACATGCTGTAGGCATCCATTTCAAAATGAGTTTATCAGTTTGAACATTAAATATCTTGTCTTGGCATATATACGTATATATATATATATATATATATATATATATATATATATATATGCAGTGGTGGACACAGTTCCAATAATGCGATAACCAATAATTGTCAAAGATAATGTTTTCATTATCAGATTATCTTTTCAGATAACTTTGAAAATCATTATCGGATTCATTATCTTCCTATAAATTTTTGTCCGATAATTTTTAGACCGTTAATGTGGTAAACAAAGCTGAACAGCTATAAACTCTTATGAAATTTAAACTCAGTTGAACACCTACCTGTTAACTGTTTTGTAGTAGATGTAGTTCTAGCCTCTGCAAAAAGAGAAGAGTTGCTTCTAGAAGAAACCGCTCTATCCTCTGCAGGCAAAGGAGAACTGGTCACACAAAACACCTCATTTCTTTTAACCCCATACTGATACGACCGCAATATCACCCAAGTCATCCAGAGGCATACATTTTTAACTTATGGTTAAAATTTTAACCAAACTAATTTCAGACAAGTTATTTAAATTAACATCATGTCTGACATTTTATAAAGTGAAAATATCAGATATATGTTTTAGTTTTAAAGTAATGCACTAATTTTTAAGGTTTTAGTGTGGAGATGCTGTGTCCAGGTGCATTATGGGTATTTGATAATCTCAGTACGTTCATGTACATTCTCAGTACATGAAAAATGCATTTGAGACACTCTGGTCAGGCTCCACAGATAACAGCATTAAACTCTAGTGCCTAAAACTCTTGTGAATATATTCTCTGGGATTATAGATGTTATTGTGTTTGCATTTATTAAATTCCATGCATCTTAAATGTAGCAGAGTAGCAGCAGACACAGATTATCTGGAATTTTGTTTTGGCAAGTCTCTACTGCCATCTACTGGCCAGTCGTGTTCATAGCAGTATTCAAACTGAAGCTGGGCTGATATTTTCAATCACTGTACTCGGTTCCAGCTCAAACTGTACTACAGAACCGCACGGTGTAAAAGTTCAGAGCGCCCGATTTATGTTCTCACACACATTGTACGTTCAAAAATCACACGTCGGACTCGTGTTTCCAGAAGCAAAACGTAAACAGAAGCTTTTTTTTCAAACTTAATTTACAAAAACTCTCGATGGGAGACATCAAAGTTTAAAAACAAAGCAAAAAAAAAAACATTACAAGACAGGTCTGCGGTGTTTGCACAGGCACAGTGCGAGAGGTGGTCGTGAGATGTTAAACGCAGCTCACTACTCCATGTATACTAAACGATGCAGGACGCGTGATTAACCTGAAACTTGGTGTGATCCAAAAAATTGTCACACCAATGAAAAATCAACTGAAAAAGGGCCAAAACTCACACTGGCACCAGTAGATCATGGCAGTGTTCCATTTATTTTGACACCGGCTTTATCAGACAGTATCTAATTACAACTTGGCTTTTTTTTTTTAGTTTTTCAGTGTTTAGCGGAGTCACATTTTACCCAGCATTTTACAGCAGCTTGGACACATTCATCACTGACGATGTGTCCAAGCTGCACCTTTACAGGTGTTTCTATTAACCCAGAATGCCATCTGTCTGTGTTTGTTACAAAACTTCAGAATTAGTGCATTATTCAAAATTAAAATATATATGTTATATCTTAACTTTGCACAAATGACAGAATTGACATTAATGGAGTTATTCTATCAGCATTCATTTTATTTATACACCAAACCGTAACTCAGCATTGCTTTATTTTCCAAGACCTCAGCCTGACGGTATCATTGTGATTGAGTGGAGTTGAGCTTTGTAGCTTCTCTCAGCTGCATTTGTGCTGGAAGCCATGTAGTAAACTGGAGCTTCCAGCAGGGGGCAGGACACTCAAAGATAGAAGTGCTGACTCATTGTTTGGGTCTGTGGTCGCCTTTGATGCTTTCAGAAGCGATTGTGGTGTTAAACATAAAATCAGCTTGTTAGCAGGCATTCATTTTGCACAAGAACAAAGCTCCAAGTCTTAAAGTTCCTGTTGCTAATGTCATTGGTACTAGATCTCTCTGGAATGCCCTCAGGTACCATTTGAATTATCATCAGGTTCATGATGTTTTACTTGTAAATTAGATTTAGATTAGATTTTTTTTTTTTTTTTTTTCATTAACTCAATGAAGTTGGGCGAAGCTTATGTTTTCACCCCTGGTTTGTTTGTTTGTCTGTCTCTTGAACAGCCTGTAACCCAGAATTTTTCATATATATCATTATGAGATTTTACAGAGGATTCATATCCTGATGGGCAATAACTGATTCAATTTTCAAGGTCATAGGTCAAACCCTGGAAAAGACATAGAAATTTGGAAAAATCTCTATCCTTTCACATTGAACAAATTTTCAAAAAAACATAACTCTGTCAAAGAAAATCAAATCTTTTTCATATTTGACAGCATTATGCAAAATCGTATGCTTTAGCAACTTGCAAAGTTTGATCTGGATCTGATCCGGGTTGTGGATTTTGTGGACATTTGAATTTAATATTGAAAAGCCCATTTGGTGTACATTTTGCATTATATCTCAATCAAAAGTGCCTTAATCACTCTCATTTTTCTGTTATGGATTTACCTGCACCACTAAAAATGGTTCCAGTTTTATGCCTGTTTGTGTATTTTCCAGTTATCAGCTGGAAACCAAGTGCCAAAAAGCAATCACAAATTGTGTATAGCAGAGACAACCAGTGTTCTGTGAAAATTACTTGAAAAAGAATTCAGAAACTGAAAAAGCTAAAAAAAATCTGACAACAGCACAAAAAAAAAAAAAAAATCTTTGATTCAAGAGCATAAGCTAAATAAATACTGACATTTGATCATATCTAATTTACCTTATGAAAAGCCACTTATGACAGGACTTTGACCTTCAAATTTTTTTCCAAGGTAAAAATTTGTGGAATTGGAAAGTATTGTTGGTGGAGGTGTGGCATTCTATAATATGTATTTTTTTTTGGGGGGGGGGGGGGGGGGGGTTAATTACAGAAAATGTACATTTTAAAAAAGTTTAATATATAAGTAGTCAGAAATCCAGTGTTTAATTTTCCTCAGAAACCAATATGGGTGCCATCTTAGATTTTCAAAATGGTGAGCATAAAAGCAGATTTTATAAAAATATGAGCTTCTAGGGAACCTAGAGTTTTGATTTGAACAGCTAAACTTACATTTTGGGTTGGTTGTTACATGTTTAAGGGGTGATGGTCTAGTGGTTAAGCAATGGGCTTGAGGCCCTTGGGTAATGTCGTTAATCCCGGTGTATAGTGAGCGCCTTTTATAGCAGCATCCTGACATCGGGGTGAATGTGAAGCATTATTGTAAAGCACTTTGTGTGTCTGATGCAGATGGAAAAGTGCTGTATAAATGCAGTCCAATTTATTTAAAGGTTGCAATGGTACCAAACTGGAGAAGCTTAACCTATTCATATGGTGGCCATATTGGGCTTTGCAAAATGGCGACCACAAAACTAATATTTCCACCATCTCCACTTCTAAATGAACTAGAGCTATGGTTTTAATCGCTCTGCCTACATTTTCTGGGATGATTGATACATTTTATTAAATAAGTAAAAGTTTACAACAATCAAAGTGAATGTGTACTTACAATAAAATTACTGTTCCTTGACGAGCCATGTCAAACAGCTGCATTCAAGGGCATGGCCCCCATGCTGGCAACACAGTTGCCCTCTTCAGACTCAATAGAACTGGTACCCAGGCAAATATTTTCTGCTTCAGCTACATTGCCAATACACACTTATCACTTTTACCTTTAGCTATCATGAGTTTTGTTTCATGAACCCCCTTCAAAAAGTCATTAAATTAAATTGACATTAAATAGTGAACCAGGCTAATGGGCCATGCTGTCACCAACACTCTATTCTCTATAGGCCAATATCTACAAAGTAAAAAAATGTAATGCAAAGGGAAATATTGATTTTCTGAATGCTTCAGCAATTATTTTTCCAAAGGTGTATTGTGTATTGTCTTCCTAATACCCCCAAAAGCCAACAAAATTACATAGGGAACGTGACTATGACTTTGTGTCAAACAAATGGTTAATTACAGAAACTAAGATGAGGAGTATCACCTGCCTTGCGAGGGAACATTAGTTGTGACATTTTGGCCATGTGGCGTGTTTCAACAGAACTGAAAATTCCAACAGTATACATATCCTTCAGTGCAGGTGTAAAAAGGGCTTTAGTGACAATTGTGTTCTATGAGTGCTTTCCATTTACAGATGTATTTGACAAAAACTAAAATAGAACCAAGATAAGGGAACAAGGAATAAGTGGGTACTCCTTATTGGTGTTTTCGTTTTTCCCCTCGAGTCACAATGCTCTGCCATCACTCATCTATTTGCTTCACTGTCACACAGGCATATGTTGGAGTTGTCCTGTCATGTTGCATTTGGTGAACTTTAAGATTGTTCTGACCTGCTTTACGTCGCTGGAGGCTAAAGAAGATTGGGAGTGGGCTGATGGGCTGCATGTTGTTGTCCAGCATCCCAGCATAGCTCTTTGGGGTCAGGTATAAGTAAACGCACACGTGTCATGCAGTCGGTTCGTACTTCCATTCTGCAATGTATTTTTTATTTCATCAGTGCAACACTCTGCTACCACGCTCTGTTTCGGTTTCCCAACTCTCACTCCAGCCATTTGACTTAATCAGCCTGACAGACTCTGGATGCCCGGGGAAAGTCTCTCTCTCTCTCACCAGTCCCCTTTCTCCTCAACTTTACGCTGTCTGTGACAAACTCATTCTGGCACCTTTCGAAATGCAGTGTTCTCCGGTGGACAGTCCTCTGTGGTTCTCCTCATGCTCACACATATGCATGCACACTTAAGACTGGCGCACAGTTTCTGCAGAGAAGACGCCACACACAATGCGCGTCCAGGTACATGCAAGAAGTTACAAACACAGGGATATGCTTACACATGCAGTAAAAGCAGGACAGCAGTGTGTCTCACACGCTGCTCTCCACAGGACATTGTCCTCACTCTTCTTCCACTCCTTAAACACTGCCTCTGCATAAACATGAAGCTGCTCCGCTTATTGGTTTATTCTTATTGAGTGACTTTATCAATTCATTTTCAGTGGAGTCCTGTGCCGTCTGACATCATGAGTTATTTTTCAGAGCTCATTATAAAGGCGATAGGATTCCGTGTCTGTGGTGCTAGTTAACCTTGGCTCGTGAACAAAACACTCACTAACAAAGTGTGAAGGAGAAAACTTTAGCTGGTACTTAAAGATCTACCTATAGGCTCCAGATGCTTCAGAATTTAACTCAGGACCACGGTGATGTCTTCAACCACTTCACTTAATCGAAGAACTGATAAACATTTTTGCTGGAAGTGTAAGACTACAGTTTCCCTTTTCTTACTACATTATCTTTTGAGATCTGAATAAACTGAAACATACAGAGTCCTATCTTCCTCCCAGTGAAAAATAGCAAAAGACACCAAGCAACCATTGTTGATGGGCTATGCCCAACACTATTGGGGTTTTCAGTCTGAGCATTCATGTCATCTTGATGCTGTGTAGAATTACACTTGTGTCCACCTGTGTGAAGGTAAGGTCAGGGAGCATCAGCAGATGCCATGGATTGCCACCAAGGGCTAACCTTCAGTGCTGTAAAATGAACCTTTGAATTCCTTCTTTGGTGGCTTGAGATGGAGCAACAGCAAGTCATTCCCCAACTTCACAGCAGAAATCATTATATTTAAAGCCTTGTACAGTCATAGAAAAGGTTGTCGAGTAGATAAAGCTGACCTGCTAATATGTGGGTTCAAATCCTGGTCATGCTACTTGCCTGAAGACATATAATCAGCATTGTCCCAAGTGACTCATCTGTAAATGGGTACAGGCCTGTAGGTTAGAGAAGTAACCTAGCATCCCATCTAGGGACAGACTCTCATCCACTTGACATTACGGAATCCAGAAACAAGCACAGGCACCATTGGGCTTCTGAGCCTACATAGGACTTGTGTGAAAAAATGTTTTTGGTGTCTGCAGCTTGTTCCCCTTTCATGACAACTGTAATGGGGTCATGTATTGATTTATTTATTTACAACTCATCAGTTTAAGATAGTTTAAGGCATAAAGATATGGTAGCATCCAAGCTGCAGGGGCTTAAAGTCACTCTTCTGCTGACAAAAACACCGGAACATGTACTCTTCAGAGAGAATCAACAATCGGTGTTTATGATCTCTTAACTCACACACCGAACAACCACACATTGCCTCCCAATTACGTCAGCTCCACTCTCCAGGCATGACGAGCAAACTTATGCTGAATCCAACTCTTTCATGCATCCCCCTATCTGTAAGAAATGTCCCCATTTCTAAGTACACAAAAGAACAACAAAACAAACTAGGATGAATGTCCCATATAAACAGAATACTCAGGAGGAAAAAAAGTGTGTATGTAGAATACAACACATACAGCCCAAACAAGCCAGAAGGCAAACATTCAATAAGCACAACTGTAAACCACTGTCTGGGTAACCCACAGCTGACAATAAAAGCATAAGGAAAAAAAAAAGATGGCAATAATCACTCAACATACGTCCCATAAAACACATGGAATCAGAAAGCACAAACATGTATGAATCCCAAATTTCAAATCCCAGCCTGATCACTAAGGGCACTTGAGCAAGGTCCTTAATCCCCTAGTTGGTCCCAAATGTGTAGTGAGCGCCTTGTATGGCAGCACCCTCACATCAGGGTGAATGTGAGGCATTATTTGTAAAGTGCTTTGAGCATCTGATGCAGATGGAAAAGTGCTATGTAAATAGAGTCCATTTACCATTTATGTATAAAACAATTACTCCTTCACATAATCCCTAAAATGGACAGAGGTCCATGTCTTTGCTCGAGAGAAACATGCCCGCAGAGGTACTAGGTGTAGCAGCATTCCCCTGCAGTGTAATGGGCTTTCATAGCTTGGTGATATTACTTTCACTTTTACTCCACAGTCACTGAAGGATTATGCTGGTCATGACTTTGAATACCCATTTCCTAGCCACCCATTACAAAATCCATGGCACAGTCCACAAAAAAATGTGTTCATCAAACACCCATTATCTTATTTCTTAATTACGAGACAGGAACATTTTCTGGCTTCATTCATCACACTGGTCTTATCTCTGCTTTTTACCCATTTATTGGTTTGCCAAGAGTTGTCAATGGCAACATATGGAACCACCCCTTTTGAGCTTACTCGTTTTTCAGAAAACCAGCAGGCAACGCAATCAAGAGTTTGTCCATGATATATACAGTTTATGTTTGCCACATCCACTTCACCATAGAAACGCCACGTGTCCTCGGAAACAACCATCCACACAGACATCTAGAAAATTTGTAACCCTAGTGTATTGAAAAACTATCGGTCAATATCAAATCTATCATTTTGCTCTAAAATTCTGGACAAAAAGCGGTGTGATGGCAACTCTTGGACTATCTTACTGAGAATAATCTCTTTGAGCCACTGCACTCTGCTTTTAGAAAATATCATTCCACAGAGATGGCTCTCACTAAAGTGGTGAATGATCTTCTGCTTGCAATGGTTGCGGACACCACTACGGTTCTGGTGCTGTTAGATCTCAGTGCTGCATTTGATATCGTGGATCATCATATTCTACTTGATAGGCTGGAAAATTTTGGGATTACTGGGAGTGCCCTTGCATGGCTGATGTCATACTTGACCAGTCATTCTCACTGTGTTTTGTACAGTAACACTACCTCTATCCTTAGTGACATGAAATTTGGGGTTCCACAGGGGTCTGTCTTAGGCCCCCTGCTTCTCTCCCTTTATATAGCACCCCTTGGGCACATATTGCGGCATTTTGGGATTACTTTTCACTGCTATGCTGATGATACACAGTTATATATGCCCATAACTGCTGGTAATCTTATTCACATAAAATCCTTAGAAGATTGCCTTGCATCAGTGAGAAGTTGGATGTCTGGCAACTTCCTACTTTTAAACTCTGATAATACTGTAATGATGGTTCTTGGTCCAGTGAGACATCGGCATCAATTTGACCAGTTAACGCTTAGCCTAGACTCGTGTGTCATACATCAAGTGAGGAATCTTGGGGTAATTTTTGATCCTATATTGTCCTTTGACCTCCACATTAGAAATATTATGAGGACTGCTTTCTTCCACCTGCAAAATATAGCGAAGATTCGTCCCATCCTGTCTATGGCTGATGCTGAGACCCTGATCCATGCGTTTATCTCTTCTGGATTGGACTACTGCAATGTTCTATTTTCTAGTTTACTGCAGTCCAGCATTAGGGCTCTCTAGTTGGTTCAAAATGCTGCAGCCAGACTTTTGACACTTTTGATTACTATATAATATATAATTATTCATGGACTGGTACCTCCCTACCTAGCTGACCTAATTAAACCTTGCGTACTGGACTGGGCTTTGCGTTCTCAGGGCGCAGGACTACTTTGTGTTCCTAGGGTGAATAAGACATCTGCAGGTCATAGAGCGTTCTGTTCTCATGCCCCTGTTCTGGGGAATGATCTCCCTGTGTCAATAAAACAGTCAGATTCTGTGGAGACTTTCAAGATCAGATTTAAGACACACTTACGAGGTCTGTCCATAAAGTATAGGTCCTTTTTATTTTTTTCAAAAACTATATGGATTTCATTCATATGTTTTTACGTCAGACATGCTTGAACCCTCGTGCGCATGCGTGAGTTTTTCCACGCCTGTCGGTGACGTCATTCGCCTGTGAGCACTCCTTGTGGGAGGAGTCGTCCAGCCCCTCGTCGGAATTCCTTTGTCTGAGAAGTTGCTGAGAGACTGGCGCTTTGTTTGATCAAAATTTTTTCTAAACCTGTGAGACACATCGAAGTGGACATGGTTCGAAAAATTAAGCTGGTCTTCAGTGAAAATTTTAACAGCTGATGAGAGATTTTGAGGTGATTCTGTCGCTTTAAGGACTTTTCACGGTGCGAGACATCGCGCAGCGCTCTCAGGCAGCATCATCAGCCTGTTTCAAGCTTAAAACCTCCACATTTCAGGCTCTATTGATCCAGGACGTCGTGAGAGAACAGAGAAGTTTCAGAAAAAGTCGGTTTCAGCATTTTATCCGGATATTCCACTGTTAAGGAGATTTTTTTAATGAAAGACGTGCGGGCGGATTGCAGCGTCGGCTCGCAGCCGCCGCGACGCTCCGCCACAGGAAAAACACCTCTGTTGGAAGCCTTGAGGACAAGTTGGAACATCTCCAGGTGATAAACAATTTCTCATATACTCACTCCACTGAAAGCCATCAAAAGCCAACTGGATTTTAACAAATGGTTATCAACACGGAGGTGTTTTTCCTGTGCCGCCGCACCGCGTCGGCTGCGTCCCGATGCGCGGACCCGTCCGCACGTCTTTCATTAAAAAAATCTCCTTTAACAGTGGAATATCCGGATAAAATGCTGAAACCGACTTCTTCTGAAATGTCTCTGTTCTCTCACGACGTCCTGGATCAATAGAGCCTGAAATGTGGAGGTTTTAAGCTTGAAACAGGCTGATGACGCTGCCTGAGAGCGCTGCGCGACGTCTCGCACCGTGAAAAGTCCTTAAAGTGACAGAATCACCTCAAAATCTCTCATCAGCTGTTAAAATTTTCACTGAAAACCAGCTTAATTTTTCGAACCATGTCCACTTCGATGTGTCTCACAGGTTTAGAAAAAATTTTGATCAAACAAAGCGCCAGTCTCTCAGCAACTTCTCAGACAAAGGAATTCCGACGAGGGGCTGGACGACTCCTCCCACAAGGAGTGCTCACAGGCGAATGTTGTCACCGACAGGCATGGAAAAACTCACGCATGCGCACGAGGGTTCAAGCATGTCTGACGTAAAAACATATGAATGAAATCCATATAGTTTTTGAAAAAAATAAAAAGGACCTATACTTTACGGACAGCCCTCGTATTTTCCCTTTCATATGGCTAGCATACTGGCATAGTATAGTTCTATGCTTTTTACTCTTTTAATTCATTTTATTAGGAAACGGAGCATGCCACGGCCTCAACTTTACCTAAATTCTGGGTCTCTTAGTGAAGCTTACACTAGTGGCTGGTGATCACCTTAGTATTTCCTGTTTTTCTTGTTGTTTAATGCTGGCAAATTATACTGTATTTCTCGTCTTTCTGATGCCTGATTCTATTTTTTTTCTCTCTCTGTTTAAGGTGCAGCTCCATCCAGAGATGGGTCTGGTATTTGTTTTGTGAATTGGTCTGTAATTTATGTCTGTAGCATGGCCCAAGCAGTGGGTCACCCCTTTGAGTCTTGTCTGCTTGAGGTTTTTTCCTCAGAGGGAGTTTTTCCTTACCATTGCTACTCTGGGGGTTAGTAGGGGTTGGTAAGGTTAGACCTTACTTGTGTGGAACACCTTGAGGCAACTGTCTTGTGATTTGGTGCTATATAAATGAAAATAAATTGAAATTGAAAAAAATTGAAATGCATGTTTTTGTAACAGCAAGCTGAAACACTATCATCCTCTTGGCCTTTTCTAGTTACTTGGTATTCAACACTGAGTCATGTGTGCTGGATAGCACATAGAGAAATGTGTCACATGTACAAAATGCTGTAACTGATGTTTCCTCACTAAATTAAAGGATGGTAAAGTTAAAAGTTAAGAAAAACAATGTTAAGATTTCACATTTTTCCATGATCAGTAGTACATTTGTACCTGTTGTCTCATGTAAAAGACAAACATGAACAACAATAAATGGAAGTGACAAGCCCATATTGTATCTGTTTTTTTTTAAGCTGTCCATGTTATATCTGTCACTGTTTCAAAAAACAGACACAGAAAACCATATAAAGTACGATTGCTATTAAATTAATTTCTGCGACATCAGATCCGCTAGGGACATCTGACATGAAACTCCAGAGTGTAGAGGGAACTCCATCAGGGACGGGTGGGCTTTGAACCTCAAACCTTATTGCAACAAAGCAAGACTGCCAACCAAGTCACCACTGTGCCACCAACAACGTATCTTGGCACAACAGTGGACATTTTGATGTCCCACTCACTCACTCATCTTCAACCGCTTACTCCAATTAAGGGTCACAGGGGGTTGGAGCCTATCCCAGCAGTCATAGGGCACGAGGCGGGGTACACCCTGGACAGGATGCCAGTCTATCGCAGGGCCACACATAGACAGACAAACACATACACACCTGCACGCACACCTACGGACAATTTAAAGTTTCCAATCCACATAATCCACGTCTTTAGATGTGGGAGAAAGCCAGAGCACCTGAAGGGAACCCATGCAAACACAGGGAGAACATGCAAAATCCATACGGAAAGGCCACAGGTGGGAATTGATTCCATGACCTTCTTGCTGGAAAGCACCAATGCTAACCACTAAACCACCATGCAACCCATGTTGATGTCCCTTTCTTGTCAATTAGGTCTAAAGAGGATTGGTCGTTGTGCAAGAAAGAGACTCATGATGGACATTTCATCAGCATGCTATTTACCAGCAAAGCCAGCCAATCATCTCCACAGGCTTGGGATACAGATATCGGAATTCTGGACATTGCTAAAAATGGCTGTTGGTGTCCAGCACTGTGGCAACCAATTCATGCATCTCATAGTCTTCACACATAATGAAGCTTGTTCTACATGGAAAAATATTACATTTTCAATTTTCTGGAAGGGACAAATGCTGCTTCAGTTGTAATACGTCTGTACTATATATATATATATATATATATATATATATATATATATATATATATATATATATATATATACCCACACAAACATTTATAGTCCCTATATAAGGTGCTAATTGCAATTATTACTGTCACCCAGCAAAGCATCTGTTGACAAAATCAAACACATAATAAGCATATTCAAAGGAAGATAAATTATATACATTTATAAGCTTATGAGAACCTTGTGTTAGCTACTGTTAGGGAGTGTCTCCAGAGACACACCTGACCTAAACAGACCTCCCCAGATCATTGAAGACACACTCCCAGTCTGCATAAACACTAAATCCATTTCCACAATGACAATGGAAGAGTACACAGATCATAGCCTGAAACCGATAACCTGACCCTCGACCTAACCTCAGATAAACCTTAACCCAACCATAGTAAACTTATATTCCTAGATGTCAAAAACAGTGAGAATTTGTTGTTACATAATCATGTTGCACTATAATGTAGGGATTGTAGCGCACATCTCTACTAAGGTGTGTACTTCTGTTTTACTGTTTCTTCCTTATTTCTATATGAGACAGACATCCATCCACAACATTTCCATTTCCATTCCATTTCACCTCCCACTATATCTCGTCATTCTCTTCCACTTGCCTTGCCATGTTAATGACACACGCTTGCAGGCTTTCTCTGGCTTGGCTGACTTGACAAAGCAACAGTCCTTCAGAGCAGAAATGTACTTTTTTTCTGTCTAGAGGTAAAACAAGAAGGGGAGGAGGAGAGAAGCAACAGAGGATGGGATTTTGAGGAGTCAGATAAGGGACATGTGTGGTCTGCGGATGGATTCACTCATTATTCTCCATTTTCAACACAAGCAATGATGAGAACATTTCCTATCTCGTAAAGTGGCAATTTTCCCACTTAATGCCTGTCTTACACAGGCCATCTTTTCATCCACTCTCTTTACACTGGTTTCTCTTTTTCTCCTCATTTCTTGGCTGATAATTCTGACTTGATTTCCATTAAGCTTTGTTGTTCATATCAATCTGTTGTAATAAATTTGAGCTGTCAATTTAAATAGAATGGCAGAAATATGGCCAAGCAACAAACAGTGGCTCTCTTCCTCTGCTCAGCTTTTCTTTCTTTTTTTTTAACTGTATAACTAGAGAGATATGTTACAGTTAAGGTGTTAACACGGACATATCTCACCAACATATCTCAGTGTGGGAATTCTTATATTCCATCATAATACAGGAAAAGCAGATCAAACAGTTTTATTCAGTGTTTCTTCATCTTTCCATTTCCTTATTCTCCTCTTCCTGTTGCTGCACATTTAGTAGTGATTAGTCAACATGCTGCATGTCCTACTTTAGCATCTTAACAATGTTTATATCTTTACAGCATGACAAATAGTAATCTCTTGCACTTGATAAAAAAGGACAAGAATAAATGGAGATAGATGGGCTGCACGGTGGCTTAAGCCTGGTTCACATGGCAGGATTTTAAAATTGTCTGTAGGTTTCCAAAACCTGAGAGAACACACACGTGGAGATAAAAAAATCATAGATCTAACAGGTTTGGTCATACAGTGTGTGGTGTTCAGCCACACGGTAAGGAAAACACCACCACACACAAACACATTTCACACACGAACATTCCCAGGTCAGACAGGAAATCTCACAAGATTAAACGTGACTTCAGAGTAAATAGTCGGAGATAGTTTGTGGACTATTTACAACAGAGGAAAAAAAAACAAAAACAATACAACAAGAAAAAGAAAAGGCGTTCTTTAAAAGGAGTGGAGACAGTGCGTAAATCAGAACAGCCGATTTGATTTGATTTTTCGTGCGCCCGTCACCTTGCTTTCTGATTGGCTGCATGACATTCAGCAGGCTGCGTGCTTGTTTGTGGTCGGAGGATACCACACACGCTGCGATATTGGACCAAGACAATCCAACATGTTGAATATCCCCAATTTGCGATCGGAGCGCCCCTGATGTCCTTCCGAGCAGATCAGAGCACTCTTAACACACCACACACGGCAGGAATATCTGATAAGATTATCTTCAGCATCATCATGATTGTCGGGGCGTCCTTAAGATTGTCGAAAGGGGAAGATCGGATCTGACATCACTCTAATTATCTTGCTGTGTGAACCAGGCTTTAGTGGTTAGCACTATTACCTCACAGAAAGAATGTCATGGGATCAATTCCCACCTGTTGCCTTTGAGTTTGCATGTTCTCCCTCTGTTTGCATGGGTTCCCTCCAGGTGCTCTAGCATCCTCCCACATCCAAAGACATACAGGTTAGGTGAATTTTAAACTTTAAATTGTTCATAGTTGTGTGTACTGTACACAAGTGTGAACGTGTTTGTGTATATGTGGCCTTGCGACAGACTTGTGTCCTGTCCAGGGTGTACCCTGCCTCATGCCCTATGACTGCTGGGATAGGCTCCAGTGCCCCTTGACCCTTAGTTGGCATAAGTGGGTGTAGAGGAGTGTAGTGTACAGTCCATAGCACAACCACATTTGGGGTGTAGTGGACTCCACTTTGCTAATTAAACACCAAATAATCTGAGCACAAAGTGAGGTGCAGAGCACAAACAGGTTGTATTTCATCACTTAACCCTTGGTGTATTTTCTGTATAAATTGCACTATTATTGCTGCTTTTACATTTACACTTGATATTACTGCAATGTTTACACTAAACTGCACTCAGTACATATTGAGAACTAGCTCTTTTTATAGTTATTTCATAATCACCTATATCAAAATCATATTGTAACTTAATTTATCAGTGTAATTATAGGATTATACTTGTTTTAGGAACACATAATACTTTTTGTTGAACATACCACATGCGGTGTATAATGACTAATGCTTGGTTGTGGTTGGCACCATTATTGTTTCACAAAAAGAAGACTATGAGATCACTTCCCATCTGGTCCTTTTCTATGTGAAATTTGCATGGTCTCCACATGAGTTCCCTTTGGTAAGGTGAACTGGAAACTTTACGTTGAGCCATCGCTGTAAGTGAATGTGTTTCTCTTTGTCTGTCTATATGTCTCAGCTCTGCCGTAGACAGGTGGCCTGTCCAAGGAGTACCCTGCCCATTTTCTGCTTGGATAGGCTCCAGCTCACCCATCAATGGATTAAGTGGGCGTACAAAATGAACTGAATTGAAATAGAATAAAACTAAACCAGAATGTTACCTGTCACTGTCGGAACGGCTCCAATCCACTTCCAAAGACATGCAAGTTTGGTGAACTGGTGATTTTACATTTCTGTATTTGTGTAAGTGTTTGTCTGTCTATACGTGCATGCATTCCAAAAGAATTTCAGCCTGTCCAGGATGTACCCAGCTTCTCCCCCCAATGACTGCTAGTATAGACTCCAGATCCCCATGACCCTTTACACACAGACAGTAAGAGCTCCCAGAAGCGTCCCGGAAGAGTTTTTGGCTCCTCCGGGCCGACTTAGGGATCAAACGCCGTTGTTAACGCCAGCGCTAGGGGGCGTGGCTTAGTTCCGGCTTCACCGGGAATCGTCGAAAAAATTATTCAACATGTTGAATAATTTTGGGAGCGATCCCGGAGAATTCGCGTGACGACAGAGACAATGCGAACAATGGCGTTTGATACTTTTTAATCGCTGTTTCATCCTGTCCCTTCCTGTAGTGCCGCAGTTTACACCGCCGTTATTCGTCGGCCGGCATTGTATCCCTAATCAACGGCGTATAAAATGGAGCTAGAGCCCACATCGGCGTACACAACAGCGTTTTAACCGGCGACAGAGGCAGACAAAACGGCGGCACTAGCGGACAGTACGCCGTTCTAACGCCACCTCCCGGTTAAAACGGCATTCCAAACGGCCGATAGGCGGCAGTCAGTATAAAAACGCTAGCGCACTGCATGCAGGCCTCTCACTCGCGGCCAGCCAGAAATTTTTGCAGAGAAGCTCCAGTATTCCTCCTAAAAGAAAGTTGGCAGCAGCAAGGACTTAAAGAAGAAGGAACAACGCGAAGACGGAGCAATACGTTGAGGAGGGGGAAAGGAAGGAGAAGAAAAGGCTAAGGATGATCTCCCTCCCCCTGCAGTGACAGAGGCATGTATTCCTGCTGCTTCAGCCTATTATACTCTGGGGGTGGTGCCTATATGCAAATGATCCTGGAGTAACGCAGGATTTGCCTGGATAAAAAGCTGGGTATTAACCAGCGGTACACAGGGCATTATCGGCGGCAGCAGAACACCGGCGTTCTCACGCGCGTCTTAACCTGCGATTGTAAAGGATAGAACTGGGTATTAACCCCCGTTGCCTGACGTGTGCCGGATGCTACTGCGTCAAAACGCCGCTTTATTCGGCGGATTTAGCGGTGTTTTATCCGCCTATTTGCAGATAGTACGGTGGTCAAAACGCCGAGAAATGCTCCACCCCTTTCCACCGTGAACTTCAGTCTACGTACTACCCGCCGACAAAACCGTCTATGTGTAAACGGGGCTTTAACTGGAGTGAGTGGATTTAGCAAATGGATGGATGGGTGGATGTCATTTCTCATTCTATTTAAAAGTTGGGGTGAAGCAGAATATGGTACCTTACGATGTAAAGAGTGAATACAAGTGAGAGATTTTCTTGTGGAATACATCAAGGTGCAGCGTCAGAGAGCAGCCAAGCTCCCTGGGGTGAAGCAGTGATGCATTGACATAAGGTTTTCTATTGTTCTGTTTGTGTTTTTATTTCATTTAATTGTCGCTGCCAGTATAGTTTCATGTGTACTTGTGGAGCATTACCAGCCTACAAAATGTAAGGCATATCTGAATACTGAGCTGCATACAAAAACAAGATACTTTGCACTCAAATTTAGACCAGGTTTGTGGTGGCGTATGTCACAATCGCATTCTGCTGCTTCATGTCAGCAATCCACCAGCACTGCACCTCCTCACACAGTCATTTTTAGACCAAGACAGCCATGTGCACACAAATGACAGCAAGTATATTTGCTATTTAAAGAATGTGAAGCCTGGGCGTGAAAATGACAAGTGCATCAGTCCTAAACTCACAATGGCACTTGCACTGCACTGTGGACTGCTCTACACCGGGTGGCAGATCCTGCCTGTTCTACTGAGCAAACGCTCTGTATTTAAATGTAAGTGGCGATTTTAATAGGTTAAATCAGGGGTCAGAAACCTGTTGATCTTAAACGTGAGTAAAACTGATGCAATCATTGTGTGTATCAAGCACTGATAAGTGTATTTGCGTGCACCACTGTATATATATTTTGTTGTGCGTGTCTGTCAATGTGATGTGGCCAATAACAGAGTGAATGATCAATCGGCAATCAGACTGCTCCTGTGTTTGTGCATCTCTCACTCAGTGACACCTTATCACAGACATTAACACACAAACACACATGACTCATAGAGATGTCTGCCCCAATCACAGGTTGTCATCATTATCACTTTCTCTCCACATCCACAAACAGAAAGCAGTCCATGTTCCAAATGTACATGAATATTGTCGTCAGAACCTCAGTGATGTGTCTGAAATCACATGTGTGTTGTTTGGATCACTAATTTATTTGAACCCAGTGTGTGTGTGGGTTAGGGTTAGGGTCATTTTTCGGGAATTCCCGTGGGTCACGTGATTCCCGCGGGATTGTTGTTGAAAGCTCATTATCAGTATCATTATTTGCTTCAGGAGCTGTGTCTGGATGACGACCGTCCTTCCACCTCTGCAGGCGCAGTTTGAGGACCAACTGTCCCGTTCATGCGCGCATGTAAACAATAATAATAATAAAAAAAAGAAACTCTGCTGTCTGCTGTGGTATTGTTGCTTGCTCCCCCCCAAAACTCTGTCATAATTGTGTTTATAAACCAGTCACCATTTGTTTTATTATACATCTGTGTAGTTAATTAATAAAATATTCTCCACAGACGAACTCGCTCGCGCGCACGTAAAAAAACTCAGCTGCTTGCTGCTCCTCGCTCTTTCCCAAAAAACTCTGTCATAATTGTGTTTAGAAACCAGTCACCATTTGTTTTATTATACATCTGTGTAGTTAATTAATAAAATATTGTCCATAGACAAGTCGCGCACGCACATAAAATAAAAAAAGAAAAAAAAACAAAACTCCGCTCCCTCTGCTGCAGGGGCGTCGGACTGGGGGGGTAAAGGGTACTATGTACCCAGGGCCCAGAGCATGGGGGGGCCCACAAAAACTGGCATTAAATACATTTTTGTGTTGCATATTATTAATGTCCATACAATTCATGTTGTAAATGAATATAATTAGAATGAATGTATAAATGTTGCAAAACATAATTCTGTTCTAACAATAATATTGAAAGATCTCTGAGGGCCCTTCGACCCCTGCACAGTTGTACAATAGTTTAGTCCAGGCTCACAGGCGACACTCCCCCCCCCCCCCACACACACACACATATCCCAAACGGGATCTCACAAAAAGAGGAGGTGTTTAGCAGTGCTGAAACAACTGATCGATTTAATCGATTATTAAAATAGTTGTCAACTAATTTAGTCATCAATTAGTTGTTAAATAACTTTGTTTTGCCGCAGATGTTTCGTTTCATCCATATAAATCAACCGTTTCTGCAGTGCAGCTTTGCTTTGAACCTTGAACCAATCGAAACAGTGATTCGCAGATCGAAGCAGTGATTCACAGATCGAAGTACTGCTTCGATCTGGTGCTTTGTTTTATTAAATGGACTGCATTTATATAGCGCTTTTCCATCTGCATCAGACGCTCAAAGCGCTTTACAATTATGCCTCACATTCACCCCGATGTCAGGGTGCTGCCATACAAGGCGCTCACTACACACCGGGAGCAATAGGGGATTAAAGGCCTTGCCCAAGGGCCCTTAGTGATTTTCCAGTCAGGCGGGAATTTGAACCCATGATCTTCTGGACTCAAGCCCAACACTTTAACCACTAGACCATCACCTTTATTTCACTTAATCTTAATTCGTCCCCACTAAAACCCTAAAGAGCATATGCCTGTGAGTAACATTTACCTTTTTATGTTAATCTGACCTGTTATGGTCTTCTGAAACAGTTGATAGATGTATTTTATAACTTAAAAACGGGACCGATGCTAACGTGTTAGCATGTCTGTGGCGTTTTCAATGTTAAAGTTAGCATTAAGCTGTTTCAGCTGTCAGCACATTTGTTTTCTGTATAATAATTCATGACTCAGCGTTTGTTGTCGTAAAACAGTCAAATGTATTACAAATTGTAATATTTTATTCATTTATTTTTATTCATATATCAATAATAATAATAATAATAATAATAATAGAAACAACAACAATAATAGTAATAATCACTAATAATGCCACAAAGTTTTAGAGAAACTGACAAAAAGAATATGATAAAACAAAACAGAAAAGATTAAACCAACTAACAAAGAACATGAATAAATATAGAAATAACTGTTTCCTGTGAACACCTAGTGACTCTTAAACCTCCACTTCATCCCTGTTTTATTTAAATTTAATGACAATTTGTTTCGGTCAAACCACATCTAAGCTGTGTTTTTACACAAGAAAAAATAAAATGCAGTAAACTGCACATTTGTGTCTTTTTTCATGAAAATATCTTATTAAATATAACATATTACACTTTAGTCAGGCCTTTAAAATACTTTTGTGGACTCTTGCTGTAATACGAGTATGTTGTCAGTGGTTGAGATAGTTGCTGTAAGCATCTAAACCTGATGGAAATCTCTTTGTGGTGTGTCAGTGATGTATGTATGTGCAAAATAAAACAAAACACTACTCCAGGTATGTTTCTGATGACAATATAACATAACTTTATTACAAGGTCAAACGCTGATGTTGTGTGACAAAGGCCTTTTAATAATAACTCACTTAAAGAAATAATGGCAAAACTCACATGTAAGTAAAAAAAAACAAAACAAAACGATTAATCGAAAAAAATAATCGATCGATGAACTGATTAGTAAAATAATCATTAGTTGCAGCCCTGGTGTTTAGGCTGAAATAAAATATGTCTTTCCTAAAAAAATCAAAGTCTGGATTTCAAAAAAGAAGAGAAAAAAGGACGGAAAGAAAACTAAATGAGGGAAAGCAGCTGTTAACCAAATTATTTGAAAAGAGAGGTCAGCTTGAAAGCTAGCTATATAGAGTTGGGGGGTCTGGGGGACCAAATCGCACCATTTTTCTAGAAAATGGTGCGATTTGGTCCCCCAGACCCCCCCAACTCAATATTACTCCCCCAACTTTAAAAAGGGTTCTGATTCCCAAGTGTGATCTAAGGTATACATGATTTAGACCTGGTTTGACTACGCATTAGAAATTTGGTGTTTGCGTTAATAAAAAAGAACATAACAGTGGGGGGGGGGGGGGTGTCTTCAATATGGCTAGTACCTAGGGCCCACAATTTGGTGCTACGCCCCTGCCCTGCTGTGGTGCTTCTGCTCGCTCCAAAAACTCTCTCATAATTGTGAAATAAAGGACAAAAGAGACATAAGTCCTGCTCACAGGCTGCTACCAGATACAGGACATGTTCACCTTCATCTTCAGTCAAACTCCAGACATCTCCACGTCACAAGTCCCTGATTGATCATCACGGCGCGAGACATACAGGAGTGGGATGGGAGTGGGACTGATTTTGAGTGGGAGCGGGAGGGATTGGGAGTCATCTTTACAAGAGTGGGATGGGATGGGATTTATTTTTTTACTCCAGTTCGGGATTGGGCAGGATGGGATTTTTTTTCTGGGAGCGGGATGGGACGGGAGTGAAAATCCACTCCCATGTCATGCTCTACTGTGTGTGAGTGTGTGTGTGTGTGTGTGTGTGTGTGTGTGTGTGAGTGAATCACACATGGCATACATTTAGTGTTCACTAACCAAAGAGGTCTGTGCTCAGACCGTGAAAGACAACTGAAAAACTGCAAAATATCTCAAATTTACACATATATAAAAACATGTGATATTCCAGTTTTAGAGCACATGATTTATTTTAAGTGGTTTTTAATACAAATGACTTGTATTTATTCAGAGTTTTATTAAAATGGTGATAAAAAGAAGTTCAATTTTAATTTCAATTTATTTTCATTTATATAGCGCCAAATCACAACAGAGTTGCCTCAAAGCACTTCACACAGGTAAGGTCTAACCTTACCAACCCCCAGAGCAACAGTGGTAAGGAAAAACTCCCTCTGAGGAAGAAACCTCAAGCAGACCAGACTCAAAGGGGTGACCCTCTGCTTGGGCCATGCTACAAACATAAATTACAGAACAATTCACAGAACAATTCACAGAACAATTCACGGCCGAATATACATATAAGAAATGCTATTGGCGTACAGGACAGGAGGATCGCCAACACGAATACAACTCCCATCTCTGGATGGAGCTGCACCTTAAACAGAGAGAAAAAACAGAATCAGGCATCAGAAAGACAAAAAAATACTGTATAATTTGCCAGCATTAAACAACAAGAAAAACAGAGAAATACTAAGGTGATTGCTGGCCACTAGCCCTAAACTTCACTAAAAGACCCAGATTTTAGGTAAAGCTGAGGCTGCAGCCCGCTCCAATTACTAATAAATTAATTTAAAGAGTAAAAAGCGTAAAACAAAACTGTACCAGTATGCTAGCCATATGAAAGGGAAAATAAGTGTGTCTTAAGTCTGGACTTGAAAGTCTCCACAGAATCTGACTGTTTTAATGACGCAGGGAGATCATTCCACAGAACAGGAGCATGATAAGAGAAAGCTCTGTGACCCGCCGACTTCTTATTCACCTTAGGGACACAAAGTAGTCCTGCACCCTGAGAACGTAAAGCCCGGGCCGGTTCGTAAGGTTTAATTAGGTCAGTTAGGTAGGGAGGTGCCTGTCCATGAATAATTTTATAGGTTAGTAGAAGAACCTTAAAATCTGATCTCACTGGGACAGGAAGCCAGTGAAGGGATGCCAATAGGTGTAATGTGGTCGAACTTTCTGCTTCATGTCAAAAGTCTGGCTGCAGCATTTTGAACCAATTGGAGACCCCTAATGCTAGACTGCGGTAAACCAGAAAATAGAACATTGCAGTAGTCCTATCTAGAAGAGATAAATGCATGGATCAGGGTCTCAGCATCAGCCAGAGACAGG
Source organism: Thalassophryne amazonica (assembly GCF_902500255.1). Taxonomy (NCBI): domain Eukaryota; kingdom Metazoa; phylum Chordata; class Actinopteri; order Batrachoidiformes; family Batrachoididae; genus Thalassophryne; species Thalassophryne amazonica. The sequence continues at coordinate 65,316,722 of NC_047106.1, read as the reverse complement.
ATTGGACGAATCTTCGCTATATTTCGCAGGTGGAAGAAAGCAATCCTAGTAATATTTCTAATGTGGAGGCCAAAGGACAACGAAGGATCAAAAATTACCCCAAGGTTCCTCACTTTGTCAGTGTGATGTATGACACACGAGCCGAGGCTGAGCGTTAACTGGTCAAATTGATGCCGATGTTTCACTGGACCAAGAACCATCATTTCAGTCTTATCAGAGTTTAAAAGTAGGAAGTTTCCAGACATCCAGCTTCTCACTGCTGCAAGGCAATCTTCTAAGGATTTTATGTGAAAGAGATTACCAGCAATTATCGCCATGTATAACTGACTATCATCTGCATAGCAGTGAAAGGTAATCCCAAAATGCCGCAATATGTGCCCAAGGGGTGCTATATAAAGGGAGAAAAGCAGGGGGCCTAAGACAGACCCCTGTGGAACCCCAAATTTCATGTCACTAAGGTTAGAGGTAGTGTTACTGTACAAAACAGTGAGAACGACTGGTCAAGTATGACGTCAGCCATGCAAGGGCACTCCCAGTAATCCAAAAATGATTTTCCAGCCTATCAAGCAGAATATGATGATCCACTGTATCAAATTCAGCACTGAGATCTAACAGCAACAGAACCGTAGTGGTGTCCGAATCCATTGTAAGCAGAAGATCATTCACCACTTTAGTGAGAGCCGTCTCTGTGGAATGATATTTTCTAAAAGCAGACTGCAGTGGCTCAAAGAGATTATTCTCAGTAAGATAGTCTACGAGCTGCCGTGACACCACTTTTTCCAGAATTTTAGAGAAAAATGATAGATTTGATATCGGCCGATAGTTTGTCAATACACTAGGGTCAAGATTAGGTTTCTTAAGTAATGGTTTAATCACTGTAGATGTGAAACATTTAGGGACAGATCCAGAAGTTAAAGAAAGATGAATAATTTCCAGCACAGTCGGCCCAAGAGTGGGCCACAGGTCGTTAAACAGTTTTGTTGGTATAGGATCACATAAACAGGTTGTGCTTTTTGTTGACATTACGAGTTTTGTCAGCATGCCTCGTGAGATACTATCAAATTCTGTAAATCTAGGTAATACCTCAGTAGTGGCGCCCACATCAATAGCAGGATAGTGGCTGGTTTAAGGCATGCTGGGATATGTTTAACCTGATGTCTTCTATTTTCTTCCCAAAGTAATCCAGGAAATCTTGTGCTGTAAAAGGCGAGCAAACTACAGGTGGTTGTCCATGCAAAAGTGTTGTCACCGTGTCGAACAAGAACTTTGAGTTATGCTTGTTTTTGTTGATCAAATCAGAGTAGTAAGTCCGCTTTGTAGCCAGTAATGCATGCTTATAGTCTAAGATAGCATCATACCACGCAAGGTGAAATACTTCTAATTTTGAATGACGCCATTTCCTAATGGAAAGAAGTTGTTGTGTTTTGTTTTTATTTATTTATTTATTTATTTTGCTGGTTTTGCAAGTAGTAGTGCTATGTGACTAAAAAGATTAATCCAGGTTGTGAGTATATTTCTTATTGTTACATGGGAAACAAGGTACCAGTAGATTCAGTAGATTCTCACAAATCCAACAAGACCAAGCATTCATGATATGCACACTCTTAAGGCTATGAAATTTGGCTATTAGTAAAAAAAAAAAAAGTAGAAAAGGGGGTGTTCACAATAATAGTAGTGTGGCATTCAGTCAGTGAGTTCGTCAGTTTTGTGGAACAAACAGGTGTGAATCATGTGTCCCCTATTTAAGGATGAAGCCAGCACCTGTTGAACCTGCTTTTCTCTTTGAAAGACTGAGGAAAATGGGACATTCAAGACATTGTTCAGAAGAACAGCGTAGTTTGATTTAAAAAGTTGATTAGAGAGGGGAAAACTTATATGCAGGTGCAAAAAATTATAGGCTGTTCATCTACAATGATCTCCAATGCTTTAAAATGGACAAAACAACCAGAGATGCGTGGAAGAAAATGGAAAACAACCATCAAAATGGATAGAAGAATAACCAGAATGGCAACGGCTCACCCATTGATCAACTCCAGGATGATCAAAGACAGTCTGGAGTTACCTGTAAGTGTTGTGACAGTTAGAAGACGCCTGTATGAAGCTAATTATTTGCAAGAATCTCCTGCAAAGTCCCTCCATTAAATAAAAGACGTGCAGAAGAGGTTACAATTTGCCAAAGAACACATCAACTGGCCTAAAGAGAAATGGAGGAATATTTTGTGGACTGATGAGAGTAAAATTGTTCTTTTTGGGTCCAAGGGCTGCAGACAGTTTGTGAGACAACCCCCAAACTCTGAATTCAAGCCACAGTTCACAGTGAAGACAGTGAAGCATGGTGGTGCAAGTGAATTCAACCTTTCTGCACCCACTCCAGCCTGCCTGCATTCTGTTCTTCACCTCTGTATTATACTGCCCATTACATCAGTGTGCATGGATTTAAGTGTCTGCATTAGATGGGAAAAGTGCTACAATAGTGCTTCTCCATCTGATGCAGACACTCAAAAAGCTTTACAGTGAGCCACACACACACACACACACACACACACACACACACACACACACACACACACACACACACACACACACACACACACACACACACACACACACACACACACACACACACACACACACACAGATGTTGTGCTGCGATGTAAAATGATAAACTCCACACTGAAAATAACTTGGGGATTAAGGACTTTGCCCAAGAGACCCAAGTGATTTTCCTGATTGATGGGGAAACAATAAGAGGATCCTCCCTAATTGTCCATGGTCCGCTGCCCATCGGGGTATGGCAGGAGTACCACAGCTGCTTTGTGAGTGGTACTGCAAGTGGTACATGATGTCACAACCAAGTCTCACAGCAAGTCGTGATTCAGCAGCACAAAATATACATTAATCTATTGGTTCGTGATATTGTGATAAAAAGTGCCTCATTTTCGTCACGGCAGCACAAATTCATTCTAATTCATTCCATGATGGCTGCGCGAAATTAAAAGTGAAGCGGGGGTGGGTCTGGGGTGGTTATGGTTAGGGTGGGGGGAAAGAGTAAGATTAGGTTATGGTTAAGGTTAGGGTCGGGGGTACGAGTAGGTTTAGGAATAGTGAGTTTAAAAAAAAACAGTCATGATAATTGGACTAATTTCGTCATGGGAGCACGAAAAAAATGTGAGACTGGGCTGGATGTCATTTAGAATATAAATAAATAAAAACCTTTGCTTTGCAAGTTGTAATAGAGTGTACAATAGCTTATATTTTTAATATTTAAACAGAAGTAATAAAAGACAGACACAAGATCTAAATTTTTCATTTATCTAATAGAGATTAACATCAAAAACACGTGGAAATATGTTCTCTTTGTATCTCAAGTAAATCAAAACTGTGATTGAAGGTTTAGATGAGCCCCAGAAGACTTTCATGTTTCAGTGAGCCCCGGAGTTCTTAAGTTTGGGATGACTGCTCAAGACATGACCTCCAGAGTCAGTGCGTGCAGTCCATTTACCATTCACAACATTGTAAACAAAACACCTGAATCGACATGAGGATGGTGAAAAGGTTTTTCACTGGCAGTTTGTGTGGCTTGATCACTAAAGATGAGCTTCCACCACCCCATTCTAATCTTGCTTCCAGCTCCGGATGTTTGACATAAAACCACTTATTCACACCATGTGAAGTTCATGTCATTTCTCTCACAGGGGTCTGCAGAGGAAATATGATCACAAGGAGACATCTGCAATCTTCACTCCTTCATTTCCCAGCCCTGGGTGCTGCCTTTTGCTCTCATTTTGTCCTGTTCTCCTTTATGAGGCAGCTGCTGGTTTTTCGAGATGAAAGACACTTGTTTGGCAGCCTTCAAAGAGTCACAGAACTCTGAAAGTCACTTGTGCTGCAGAGCTGTTCATTCTCCATTTTATATCCAATATGAAGGTAATGATCAAAAGGGATGAGAGCTGTGGGAGAAGCTAAAAGATGTCTGTTTTGGAGTAAACAACAATATCAATCTGTAGACCCCCATGAGGCTATTTGAAAAGATTGCCCTTCAGCTAATGCCAGGAATTAAGCGTTTCTACAAGGTTTAGATGATATGAAAATTAAAAGGGTGAATTCAAAAAGCTTTTGTTGCATGTGAGAAATTGGTGTGGACTGTACATTATGCCCATTTCAAAACTTTTTCAAATCCAGATCACTTCATGTGAGACTCAAAGAGAAATATCCAGAGGGTGAAGTTGGAGTGTCATAGCACAGAAAAGGATATTGTTGGGTTATCTGTGTCAGAAAGTTTTTTTTACACAAACCTTAATCTTTAGACACAAATTTGCAGTGAAAACTTAAAAGGTCACCCATGATGTACACTTCAACATAATTAAATTGAAGACCTGTCTGTTAAAGGTATTGAAATCACAATTTTAGACATTTCAGTCTGAGCGTGGATACTTGTATTTGGTCTGAGAGATCTCTGGGGAGATTTTCTGTCATATTTTTATTCGTAAAAGCTTCATCAGATCTAACTTATAGTTGTGAGGGATGCAAATATTTATGGGTCACTGATGTCACAGTGATGCTAAGAACACTCATGTTTACCATTAGTTATAGTCATTTGATTTCAGGTGTGAGTTGCCATTATTCACTAGAGGAGAGGTGAAAGTAAAAGAGTCTCTGTGGTATGGATGAAAGGACAAAATTCTAGGTGGGAGAGACCCCCACCCCGTTTACAGAACATTTCATCACTGTGACAAAGATGGCTTCCTTGACCCATCTTTAAAACCAACCATGTTCCCTGTCTAAAATATCAATGCTGTTGCACCACCCCCACATGAGGGAAAGTGGACTGGTGATTTTGAGAATGTGGGTACTGAGTGTAAAAATGACAACAGTGATGTGTGGAAACTAGCACGGACACTTTGGCTTCACTGGGCGCTGCTTTGCGGTCTCACAACCACAAAGTAAAGCCAAAGACTGTTCAATTTTCATCTGTCGCAAGTGAAATCTTAGCATTGCGAAAGAAACATGTCATTATGTTTGGTCGTGGCTGTGAAAACAGTGGTCTCAGGTCACAGAAGTTCAACAGCTATTGTCACACCCTTGCAATCATGGACAGCCTCAGAATAATATCAGATGCTTGAAATTGACCCAGGTCTAGAAATGTAACTTGAAATGAGACAATATCGCAATATAGGTAAGGTGCAAGGAAGATCTCTATCCATATGTTTGTATAAAATAAATAAATAAATAAAATGGTGTATGCATGGCGTATGGAGCATGTTTTTACACAGAAATGAAAGCAGACACAATCGAACGTATGTACGTAACATGCCCCCCCCCGCCACACACACACACACACACGCACACACACAACCAGAAAAGTACAGATCTTTTCTTTGAAACAAAAAGAATAAAAATAAAGCATGCCATTTCTGAACAGCTGATAAAAACAATTATCCTCACCAGATACATATAGTCTGTCCAATCTGCTCTTATAAATGACAGAGGAATGAGGAAGACATTGCAAGGAAACCTGAGTGATACTAATTGACAGACAGTTTTATCATGTGACAGATTTTTTTGTGAGACATCTGCACATACAGGCTTCTTCAGTTGTCTTGATTGTCATGGTTATGGTATGGAGTTCCATCCCACAATCCTCTGTTACATCACACAGTCTGCATGCAGTTAATTTAGAGTCTTACCTAAGTTAACTAAATCCCTGCTGTACAGTGTGGCTGGCAGTGGACTTATGAGACTGCTGGAATCTTTTCTGATGGCTGAATTCATGAAGATCCAGAATGATCTTGATTCAAGACATTTGAAAGCCCAGAGGCTTCCAGTGGGTCATCCATTGAGACATGCAAAAATAATCTCCCTGATATGCAGTCACATGCCATTGCTATATGCATATGCAGACATGCATGATGTGTCAATCATCTGCGTACCAAGCTTAATGTTTAACTGTGAATGTGGATATCTACCAGTAGACTCTGATCGAGGGGTCAGTGAGCCTCAATCAAAATGGTTAGCTGAGCAGGTGAGCTTTTCCACATAAAGGATAAATTGAAAAGAAATCACAGTATTAAGTAGGTGTAAAGATACTGCACAGATGAGGACTGACTGTACACTGCAGGCTTTAAACTGTCTTCTTACTGTGAGTCACATAACCATCTGGAGGAGCCTCTTTGCTGTAGGAGCTCATGAGAAATATAAATTCATGAGGTAATTTCTCTGTGTTTTAAATGAAGACATCTTTAAGTGGTTGCACAGCTAAGTCTGAGCAAATTGGACTTTTTAATAAAAGTCTTGTTAATAATTAATGCTTGAAACCTGGGGAAAGTTTAGAGGCCATGCTCCGGAGGTGATGTGGGTGATTGACGATGCCTCTGATCATTCCGGTGTCTGCCGCCATGATCATCATTGGATGCCCTTCTGCATTTTTAATGTCCCACTGTGCTGATGTGACACAGTATTGGGACAGAGGCGTTGACTTTTCCCAGTTAAAGCACAATGAAAGGTAAGATAGAATTTACACAAGAGTATATGTTTTTAAATTATACGATCTAGCTATTATGCTAATGTATGCTCAGCTGCAACAGCATACTCTTACAAGAAACAGTTTGAATGGTGAAAATCAAGCTGGGAGAAAAAGCATAAAAATTAAACTCATATTTTCCTAAAACACAGAAGAAGCAAGTCCTATTCAGGCCCTGAGACTGGAAGGAACAGGGTTTATACCCAGATACTGCAGTGTGAATGGGATAAGAAGCTGCTACTCTTTTCCAGCTGGATGAGTTGAAACAATGCAGATGAAGTGACTTGTCCAACAACGCAGACAGGTAGCTTAACTGGGAACTGAACCCCAGCATTTTGGGCGGGATTCTAGCACTGTTATCACTGTGCTATGTGATCTGCCAAAATAAATCAATTCATTTCCAAGCAGGTAGGTTCTGCTTTTCCCTGTTCCTCATTGCCCTCAAATACAACTCCAAAAGAGCCTTTTCTGACTCAACACAACAGTCTAAAAAACCTTCAGAGTCCACAATTTTCACAGTAACTACATCAAAAATCTCAACAAAAACACTGATACCATTTTCCGGAAAATGCCCGTGTGACCATTGGTAATGAAATGAAACATAAACTGGATTGAACCCAAGTATTCAGTCTCTGTGAGGTAGACATACACCTGTGAGGAAGACACTGCAAAGAAACCTGAGTGATACTAATTGACACACAGTTTTATCGTGTGCAAATAATGAATGTTCTCCCTTTGTGCAATGGGCCACATGCCATTCAGTGAGGCAAATGTAATTATTCTTTTCATTGCAAAAATGGAAAACATTCATTATTTGCTTTAATATGATACCTTAATGAATCAACATTTGATATTCTTCTTAAAATTTTGTGCTTTTTTTTCTTGTTGTTGCAGGAAGCTAAAAGCAGTAGAACAAAGAGCCATTTGTGCCTGCCCAACAGCTTATGCCACCACCCAGGCAAGCCACCAAGACACCGCTGATTCAGAGTAAGGTCTAACCTTAACAAACCCCTGAACAAGCACATGGGCAACAGTGGTAAGGACAAAAAAACAAACAAACAAAAAAAAACTCCATTGGGCTTATCTTAGCCAGCACCATTGAGGAGCTCTACAGCATGTGTGGAAGAACACCTGCTTTCCTCAATCCAATGAAAGTAGTGCAGCAGATACCTGAAACAATCCTTCACTTGGTGATGCAAGCATCAGATCTGACATGAATGTTCTTCATAAATCAGTGTTTGAGGAAAAAGTGCTGGCCACTTGAAAATCCAATATGGCGGCCAGGTAGGGGTCAATGAAGAATTGCATAGGGGTCAAAATCTAAAAATGCTCCATTCATATTGAAAGCTATACCACATTATGTGTCTGGTCACAAAGATTGCAAAAAAGGTATAGTTTGGATGATCTATGACTGAATGTTCTGGAGTTATGGGATAAAAACAGCAAGAATGGTGGCAAAGGTCAATTTCAGTTTGTACAGGAGTCAAAAGTTAAAGTTGCCCCAATTTTGGTAAAACATGGTGCAAATTATTGGTTGAACTAATAGGATTAATAAATGGAATAGTTTTGACTGTGTTGAATGCTTGGTTTGCAAAGTAAATGTCAAACAATGTCACCGTCCACTAGATTCTATGGCATGTGACAGATGTTACCCTGTAACATGACAAGTGAGCATGACACATGGTGTAAACTATTCCTTTTTAAAACCCTATTAACTCAACCAATAATTTGCATCACATTTTACAAAAATTGATGCAACTTTATCTTTTGACCCCTATACAAACTGAAACTGAAACTGTCACCATTCTTGCTGTTTTTACCCCATAACGCCATAACAGTCAGACATAGATAGTCCAAACTATACCTTTTTGGAATATTTATGATCAGACGAATAATGTGTTATACTTTTCAATATGATTGGAGCGTTTTTAGATTTTGACCCCTGTGTAATTCTTCATTGACCCCTACCTGGCTGCCATATTGGTTTTTCAAGTGGCCAGCAATTTTTCTCAAACACTGATTTATGAAGAACATTCATGCCAAATTTGATGCTTGCATCACCAAGTGAACAATTCTGGCCAGAAATCATACTTATCTGCTTCACTATAGATTGTGATAGGAACTTGTCCAAATCTTCATTTGACAGCACTTTGACAGCTGCCAGAGATGTCCCAGTGAACATTGTAGTTACCAGCTCCCTTGTATCATGGAAGAATTTGTATAAAATCCTAATGTCGTTGTTCAATAGTGGTAAATGTATGCATGGCTGTGGGAAGAGGATTTGGGTGTTGTAGTTGGGTGTCCTAATGTGCTGACAAAAACACATAAAAAAGTCAACATACAACATTTAAATAGCACAAAATCTACTAAATTTCATTTAAAACCTCTTCTGGGTCATAGGACATAGATGTTGTAGGCACATACATTATGAACACCAACAACTCAATAGATGCCTGTAAAAAAGGAAACAAGTGTAACAACTAAGATTACCAAATTCTGTTATAGCATTATAGAATACTTATTCAGAATTGTTTGATATTCTGACAAACTTAAAAAAATTATTTTCAATGTAAATAACAATAGGAAACCATTATAAGTGTTTAAATATGAGTATTAATTGATTCTACTGCTGTGACATCTTTTTCAGCATTTCCAAAGCCTGTTTATATTGGACAAAGATGAACCATAAATGGAACTAAACTGCACAGGACATGAATGGGACAAATAATGAATGTCACATAACATACAATCCACCAATGGAATGACAAGGATCTATTTAGGTGCCATATAATAAATATTACTTCCCACTCTTAATGATGGCTGGCAGACCTGCACCTCCATCAAACATATAGGCCTAATACAAGTTACTGGACTGGGTACTGTGTACTGTTCCATCATTACATAGGCTCTTCTGTAGTAACATTAGCTCTTTAGATAAGACTTCAGTAAACTGTGTTTGGCATTTAAGGCTCTCTTTTGCTACTCTAATTCAATCACCAATGTGGAGCCTGTTCATCATTGTGCAGTGCATGTGTTTCCAGTGTCCCTGTGCTCTGCCATGCACAGAAAGTAATGGGTGGCCTTGCCTTTGGTTCACTCAAAGGCATTTGGACAACTCTTCAGCTGCATGTTTTCAGGTGTTCTCAAATGAGTCTGTATTGTGAGATTGCAATTTGATTAAATCAGGTTAAAGATAGCACTGATTGTAAGGCATATGGGTTGCCTTGGAAAATATTTTGAAGCTGTCCACTGCTATTTAAAATTGGAGCATGGCCAAAGAAAAGTGGAAAACTGAAATTATGCCTGTGCGTCTTTGTGATTTGCACTAATGTCCCCCAAGGGACTGAGTAATAGCCACTGTGAATTCCCCCAGGACACCGGCCAGATTGAAACTTGTGCCAACAGATTTGAAAGGATAGCAAATCATTTAAACTCCCCAATGTGCATTAGCATTTTTATTTTTTATTTTTTTTTTGGTGCCCAGGCCAGCCTCCACAATATTAAACTGCACTTGATGAAATAAAATTGAAATCAGGGAGTGTGACAAGAGCTCCTCAACCTCCAAACGACAAAGTGAATATTAGAGTAGCCACTAAAAATTAATTATACTTTAATTCATTTTGATTACTCAGGTTTTCTTCGAGTTGTGCTGAGAAATGAAAGTCTTAAGATCGAAGAGGTGCAGTGGGGCAGAAACCTGGAGGATTGAAATATATCTAGGATTTGTGTTTAGCTGTTAATTCTTGTCACACCATAAAACCAGTGCATACAAAAATAGCTCTCTGTATCAAAGTGGGCAGAATGACTCCCTGCAATGCCATATGAAAGAAACCCCCAAAGGAGATCCTTACAATCACTGCTGAATGTGTCATGATAAATAAAAATCCCTGTTGGTGCCAATAAAATAATCAAAGCAGGGTCACCGTTATGGCAACAGTTCAGTGACATTATTATTGTGACAGGAGTTTTGGGGGAGGAGGTGAATATGTGAAAATTAATTTGAAATCAGGCAATTTGTTAAATTCTAAAAGCAGAACATCGTCTGTATCATTTGGATGTTTTGACTTTTGTCCATGTGTCTTGTCCAGAAATGTGTGACCTTTCTAGCACTTGGTAAACAATACATGAGCATACAAAAATAAATAAATAAATAAAATAAAAACCAAAACCTGCAAAAACTACAGCTTGTGGACCACCTTACTGAGATTAATCTTTTTGAGCCACTGCAGTCTGCTTTTAGAAAATATGACTCTCACTAAACTCTCACTAAAGTGGTGAATGATCTTCTGCTTGCAGTGGATTCAGACACCATTACGGTTCTGGTGCTGTTAGATCTCAGTGCTGTGTTTGATACTGTGGATCATCATTTTCTACTCGATAGGCTGCAGAATCATTTTGGGATTATTGGGAATGTCCTTGCATGGTTGACGTCATAACTGACCAGTCGTTTTCACTGTATTTTGTACAATAACACTACCTCTAACTTTTGTGACATGAAATTTGGGGTTCCAAAGGTGTCTGTCTTAGGCCCCTTGCTTTTCTCCCTTTATAGAGCACCCCTTGGCCACATATTGCAACGTTTTGGGATTACCTTCCACTGCTTATACATGCCGATAACTGCTGGTAATGTCATCCATATAAAATCCTTAGAAGATTGCCTTGCATCAGTGAAAAGCTGGATGTCTAGCAACTTCCTACTTTTAAACTCTGATAACACTGAAATGATGGTTCCTGGCCCAGTGAGATATCGCGATCAATTTGATCAGCTAACACTGAGCCTAGGCTCGTGTGTCATGCATCACACTGAAGTTAGTAACCTTGGTGCAATTTTTGATCCTACCTTGTCCTTTGACCTCCACATTAGAGATATTACGAGAACTGCTTTCTTCCATTCTGTCTATGGCTGATGCTGAGACCCTGATTCATGCATTTGTCTCTTCTAGATTGGACTACTGCAATGTTCTATTTTCTGGTTTACCGCAGTCCAGCATTAGGGGTCTCCAATTGGTTCAAAATGCTGCTGCCAGACTTTTGACATGAACCAGAAAGTCTGACCACATTACACCCATTTTGGCATCTCTTCATTGTGTTCATGTCCCTGTGAGATCAGATTTTAAGGTTCTGCTCCTAGCCTATTAAACTGTTCACGGACTGGTACCTCCCTACCGAGCTAAACTAATTAAACACTAACCCTACATACCGGCCCAGGCTTTGCTTTCTCAGGGTGCAGGACTACTTCGTGTCCCTAGGGTGAATATAAAAAGTCTGCGGGTCACACAGCTTTCTCTTATCATGCCCCTATTCTGTCGAATATCTCTCTGCATCAACAAACCAGTCAGATTCTTTCAAGTCTAGACTTAAGACGCACTTATTTTTCCCTTTCGTATGGCTAGCATACTGGCATAGTATGTTACTATGGTTTTTACTGTTTTACATTAATTTTATTAGGAAACGGAGCAGACCATGGCCTCAACTTTATCGAAATTCTGGGTCTTTTAGTGAAGCTTAGGGCTAGTGGCCGGCAATCACCTTAGAATTTCTTCTGTTTGCCTTGTTGCTTAATGCTGACAAATTATACTGTATTTGTTGTCTTTCTGATGCCTGATTCTGTTTTTTTCTCTCTGTTTGAGGTGCAGCTCCATCCAGAGATTGGTGTGGTGTCTTGTCTGTTTCTGGAACCCTCCTGTCCTGCTCACGGGCAACATTTCCTGTATATTCCTTTTGTGAATTGATATGTAAATTGTGTAGGTAGCATGACCCAAGCAGAGGGTCGCCCCTTTGAGTCTGGTCTGCTTGAGGGTTCTTCCTCAAATCATCAGCGGGAGTTTTTCCTTACCACTGTCACCTGTGTGGTTGCTCTAGGGGTTGGCAAGGTTAGATCTTACTTGTGTGAAGCACCTTAAGGCAACTTTGTTGTGATGTGGCACTATATAAATTAAAATAAATTGAAAAAAAAAATGAAAAATGGCCCAAGGGCCCTTAGCAATTTTCTGTGTGGTTGGGTTTTGAACTGAGGATCCTCTGGTCTGAAGCCCAATGGTTGACCACTAGACCATCATCCTCCCTCCCACTTCTCCTAGGTGTAAAATCATCTATAATAAATATCAATAATTGTCAATAGTTAGGGCCGCTTCACACATAACACGATTTAAGCCAATGCAAAGCACACGAAGGAGGAATTGCATGCCATTCATGAAAAATCAGGGCCACCTCAAATGCCTCGTACACCTGTCACCAGAACATTCGCACACACAAGCGTCCAAAAGAGAGCGAATGCCCTGTGCATGCTCATTTGATCACCCTCTCGGCAGGTGTCAGCCAAATTCTCGGTATAACACGAACATCTAACACTGCTTGCTGCACACTTAGAAAGGGCGGGGCTATTTGAACACCTGGTACGATAGTAGAGAGCATGTGAGCACATTCGACCTGTCTGTGAAAAGTGTCTAAGTGCCACACGAAAGTGGCGTAACCTAGCAACACACATGGGTGTGACTGTGCTGAACTCCCCCCCCCACACACACACACACAAACAGCGTGTGGAATGTGTCATTGTCGTCGTCCGCCCCCCAACACAAATGGCTTGTGGAGTGTGTGACCCCTCCCCCACCACCAACACACACACACACACACACACACACCATGAATCCAACATTGTCAGCTGTGGCTGAAGGTCCCGGAGTCCGGTGCTGGACCAGCTGTGTGCTGCAACTCAGCTGGAGAACACACAGTGTACGTGTGTGCCGGCGCTCACATTCTCATGAGGACCAGCCGGAGTCTGAGCGTGCGGCACGGTGTGAAGCCGCCCGGCCGGCTGATTTTACTTCTAGCACATAAATTGCACTTTACATAACAGACAAAAACAGTGGAAATTAAATCAAACACATCGGAAATTAAATCAAACACATCAGAGTGAAGGCGTGAACTCATTCTTGTGTCATCGCTTTGCTCATATGCTTTGCTGTGGACATACAGCGCATGTCAGCTGCCCACCGACTGACTGACAGCTGAACGTGACCGTGCACACAAGGTGTTACAACACAGACATCAGACAGATGCAGGACAAACACATAATAACACATACATGAAATTAAAATCACAGAACAAAGCAACAGAGAGTGTCTTTTTTTCTGTGAGGTCCACTGACAGAGGTGGGTGTGTCCCCCTGCGATGCTGTCCTCAAGTGGAAATAAATTAAAATATATTGCTTCAGCTGACCGTTGCATCAGTGCACCGCAAAGCTGCTGAATATCGTGCCATGCAGGAAATCACCCCATGGGACGCCCCCACAATTTCACATTGTAATAATTAAAACACATATCACATTTGCAGCGGATCACTGATGATGTGTTCACAATGTGAGCACCAACTCTTCATGACACAGGAGCCGGCGAGCGCGAGCGCATCAGGTAATTAATGTAAAACATAAAAGGGAGAACAGTAATCCACGTCATTTCATTACTTCCTGGTGTACGTCTTAGCGGAGGTTAAATCCGTTCTTTATAACAGGAATTAAGTATTATTAATTGTGGTATTTAAAAAAAATAAAAAAATTCTCCGCTGCTGTGTGCACAATGTTCCATGTGCTCGCACTGTATTTGTGCACGCAATCATGAGCGTGCACAAAACCGTCGCCGAGGTATTGTGCACGCCTGTCTGAATGTGCATTCCTCATGACAGCAGTTGGAATGTTTCGGGGTTCCCCATTTCGTTTTTGGTTTGCGGATTGTCTTCCGCTTTCTGCATCTTTCATGTTATGTGTGAAGGGGCCCTTGACATAATCAGCCCTGCTGATCATCACATACACTATATTAAATTTTCTGTCTACACAAGTCTTGGGCAGAAACCTTCTTGTGTTGTGTTCTAAACCGCTCATCTTGTAGGGGCTGTTTGCATTGTGTCTGTTTTTGCATCCATTCTCTGAATTTCTGAATTTACAGCAGCACTGCAAGCATTTTCTCACTTTGCAATTTTTTTGTTAGGTTTTTGTGCAATGACAAGTTGTTGATTTGATAAAGGTGTTTTTTCTTCATGTGCTCATGTCTTTATTTTGAAGTGTCGTGGCTGCACAACACCATAGAAAAGTAGTTCCAAGTGTCAGATATAAGCAGTGGCAACATCCTGTAATGCCAGATTCAGTTTAGCTGACAACATGAATATATCAGACAGCAATTTCACTTTTCACTAGCAGCTACAAAATAAAATTATCTAACAGAGGATTGCTCAATCAACATGCATACCAATGCCTCATTCTGTCCATTTCTGAAGACTGGTGTGAAATGTATTTCTTGCAGCAACTGTACAAACAAGAATGAGAGATGTTGGCACAGTACCAACACAATGAAAGTAGTTTTGCGTGAGCAATTCCAGCATTAAGGAATTAAGACTGAGATTCCAGCCAGTGAAGGGCCCTTTCTTCCCAATTGCTTAATTGTCTTAGTGGGACAAGCAGGTGGCTCAAAGCTTCATTAGGCATCTGGTGGGGAAAAAAGCATGGACATCAACATGGGGTACAGGTGTGTTGGGGGAGGGTGATGCATTAGATGGTCAATGGTCATTCCCACAGCTGCAGCCCCTTTCCCAAATTCAAGTTTAGGCTGGAGTAAAAAGCTAATGCAGCTTTTGTGTCGGAGATACTTTGATAAACAAATTATTTGGTATCAAGGACAAAGCAGCTTGCCATTCAAAATCCATACCTCTCTTTATCGATGTCTGATACGCAGCCCAGTCTCACAGTGTTTTTTTTTTTTTTTTCCTTGTGATGCGGTCACGAAATGAGTCATGTGGCCATGTTTAGGTCAATTTTAACCCTAACCCCAATGTGATATCGCTGAGATACAGTCATGAAATTGTAACATTTCGTGACAGTATCGTAATCTTACAGATAAAATGACTTTTTTTGTGATGCCATCACAAACTAGGCATGAGATTGAGTTGGATTTGAACACAGAACTATTACATAAACAAAGGGTATTATTACAGCTGCCCATGGACCCCCATCAGACCTGAACTGAATTAACTGGATCAAATAGAAACTTGGGGTCTGCTGTATAGTTATGAGATTTGGATATTAACCAGTGACCAAAAGCAACAACTAAATGCCTCTGGTACTAGAACTTTTTGGAGGTTCCATTGGGGTGACTGAGACAAACAAGCAGTTACTTAGGCAGACTCAGATAAGGAATATCACTTGCATCATGCAGGAACGCTCGCTATGGCAGTTTGGCCATTTGATGCATTTCTCTGGTCATGAGCCAGCATGCCACTGCCTCAGTGCTGAGGACACTGATGACTGGAGAAGGCCAAGGGGGATATTCACATTTCACCTGGCTGTGGCAGATCAATGGCTACTTTTGAGAAGTGGTTGCCATCCAGGACCTTGGACAGCTCCATGGTGTGATGGATGCAGCATTACA
Source organism: Thalassophryne amazonica (assembly GCF_902500255.1). Taxonomy (NCBI): domain Eukaryota; kingdom Metazoa; phylum Chordata; class Actinopteri; order Batrachoidiformes; family Batrachoididae; genus Thalassophryne; species Thalassophryne amazonica. The sequence continues at coordinate 65,300,786 of NC_047106.1, read as the reverse complement.
TAGTACAGACACATGCTCCCAGACATGACCATGTCTACTGTCACTTAGACCAGTTATTTTCAGATAAAATATGTTGAATAGAAACTTGGAATGTCTGAATCATTTTAGACCAAAACCTGATCTTTTGCCTCAGTGTGTCCTCAGATCCGAGTGAGTATTTGGCAAATGTTATTGCTTTTTGTTTTATTTAGTTCTAGGGCCATTCTTCAGTTTCTGACAAACTTTCCATTATAACCTATACAAATGTGTATCTTGCATAGTCTTTGACGTCAAAGCTAACCCTGTATGAGAAGTGGTTGCTGAGATCTGACTTAATGTGGACAGACAGCGATATGATTAGAAAGTGCAATTACACCTGTTTGTCATTTATACCAGAACGTCCAGTTTTAGTGTAGAAGAATTAAGTCTTTTTCAGGCCCTCGGCCTCACATCTGGTGCTTATCCACGGATACCTTAGAGTCCAAGATTGCCCCTGGACAGGATTCCAGTCCATTGCAGGTTACTTCCCCAGCCAAAACTCATTCCTATTTACAGATGGGTGGACTGGGATGATGCCCACGAAGAGTCTTATCCAAGCACATAGTCACATAGCCTGGGGCACACACAAAACTCAGACTATACTGATTCATTGTCCACTAATTAAAAATCATAACATCTCATTTTATTAAACTACTAAACACATAAGGTGCAGCAAAGGGCAGCCAAAATAAACTTTGATTAAGTGTGAAAATGCCTTTGGTGATTTGCCAGAGGCATTCTTGCACAAAGCATTACCATAATGTAGAACTGCTCTTGAGACTGGACTTTCTGACGGAGTCCAGACACATACAATAGCCTCCAGGGTTGCTTAAAGAAATACTGCACATGCAGTCTAGCATCAGTGATTTCCAAATGTGAGAGTTGTAATGGCAGTTAGCGAAGCATTCATCCACAGGTGAGGGGCTTGCTTCTCTCCAAAATCTGCTTACACAAGTTAAAAGGCTGATTTGCATTTATATTGCCATTCAAGGCTTGCAGCTATAATTGTCATTACACAGTAGTAAATGCACAGACACCACACATAATTACAAGCATACACACAGAGAATCCAAGTGAATTGTGCTATTTGACAAATGTCTTCCAACACAATTCAATGAGGACTGTAGTAAAGAGAGAACACATGCAGGGGGGATGTGGTGGGAAATAAAGTGGGGGCGGGGGTGGTTTGAGTTCATCCAGGTGTAATATTGAGCTGTCCCCAAAACTTCTGCAAAAACACTAGGAAGTCCTTATCGGATCAGCAACCCAATTCCTCAAGTGCCTCCTGTGTTGAAGCACCACACGTATCTTCTGGGCTCCTTCCTTGCAAGCATCCTTTTAAAATCATGTCGATACACTGCTTTGCTCACAAATGTGCCAAGGAATTGTGGGACAAGTAACATGACACACTGTGCAGCAGGAAGGTTTGCATGTGATTTACTCGCCCTTATAGCTGCACATCTGCCCTGATAACATCATTTCTACGAAAATGTGGCAGAATGTTTCAGGCTGCGACAGGCAATTTAAACAAAAAACGCTTTTCACACACAAATGAGTGGCACACAGGTTTCTGGAGGTCACTCCAGCTCTCCGCATACGGTGTGCACATTTCGAATCATGAATCCCATTTTAGTAAGAGATAAGCAGTTGCCTTTCTCAAGGAAGTAGGTTACAAATATTGTAATTTAAAAACAGCTGCTGAATAACATATCTGATCATGCGCATGCATATGTTTAGCCATAACCTTTAGATTCACAACAGCACCATACTCAACGCTCAACTTTACGAAGCATTGGCACAATAAATTGCAGTGATACAGACAACTCGCATTTTATTGGTGGCACATTCTAAGCAGCATGTTCTCATCTTGTTTTCCTCTACTCTTTATGCAAAGCTGCAACCCGGAAATTTGTGCGAACATTAATCATAGCAGATTTGACAGAGCATGTTGTGCATGTGATGGTCCACTTCACTGTAGGTACTCAATGAAAAAAATATTTACCTACCAGATGATGTGAACAGAATTACAATAATATGAAGAAATTCCTGCTCAGTAGTTCTTGGCAACAGAATTGTGGTTGGAGTGCGACTTTGTCAACACCAAATTTCAGTCCCGTCTGGACATAATATTAAAAAAAAAACAGTAAATCATCTCTCTCTCTCTCTCTCTCTCTCTCTCTCTCTCTCTCTCTCTCTCTCTCTCTCTCTATATATATATATATATATATATATACATATATATATATACAGTAGTGTTCAGAATAATAGTAGTGCTATGTGACTAAAAAGATTAATCCAGGTTTTGAGTATATTTCTTATTGTTACATGGGCAACAAGGTACCATTAGATTCAGTAGATTCTCACAAATCCAACAAGACCAAGCATTCATGATATGCACCCTCTTAAGGCTATGAAAGTGGGCTTTTAGTAAAAAAGTAGAAAAGGGGGTGTTCACAATAATAGTAGTGTGGCATTCAGTCATTGAGTTCGTCAATTTTGTGGAACAAACAGGTGTGAATCAGGTGTCCCCTATTTAAGGATGAAGCCAGCACCTGTTGAACATGGTTTTCTCTTTGAAAGCCTGAGGAAAATGGGACGTTCAAGACATTGTTCAGAAGAACAACGTAGTTTGATAAAAAAGTTAATTGGAGAGGGGAAAACTTATACGCAGGTGCAAAAAATTATAGGCTGTTCATCTATTGCTTAAATTTTCATTGTTACGCAGATGATACCCAGCTTTATCTATCCATGAAGCCAGAGGACACACACCAATTAGCTAAACTGCAGGATTGTCTTACAGACATAAAGACATGGATGACCTCTAATTTCCTGCTTTTAAACTCAGATAAAACTGAAGTTATTGTACTTGGCCCCACAAATCTTAGAAACATGGTGTCTAACCAGATCCTTACTCTGGATGGCATTACCCTGACCTCTAGTAATACTGTGAGAAATCTTGGAGTCATTTTTGATCAGGATATGTCATTCAAAGCGCATATTAAACAAATATGTAGGACTGCTTTTTTGCATTTACGCAATATCTCTAAAATCAGAAAGGTCTTGTCTCAGAGTGATGCTGAAAAACTAATTCACGCATTTATTTCCTCTAGGCTGGACTATTGTAATTCATTATTATCAGGTTGTCCTAAAAGTTCCCTAAAAAGCCTTCAGTTAATTCAAAATGCTGCAGCTAGAGTACTGACGGGGACTAGAAGGAGAGAGCATATCTCACCCATATTGGCCTCTCTTCATTGGCTTCCTGTTAATTCTAGAATAGAATTTAAAATTCTTCTTCTTACTTATAAGGTTTGAATAATCAGGTCCCATCTTATCTTAGGGACCTCGTAGTACCATATCACCCCAATAGAGCGCTTCGCTCTCAGACTGCAGGCTTACTTGTAGTTCCTAGGGTTTGTAAGAGTAGAATGGGAGGCAGAGCCTTCAGCTTTCAGGCTCCTCTCCTGTGGAACCAGCTCCCAATTCAGATCAGGGAGACAGACACCCTCTCTACTTTTAAGATTAGGCTTAAAACTTTCCTTTTTGCTAAAGCTTATAGTTAGGGCTGGACCATCCCTTAGTTATGCTGCTATAGACGTAGACTGCTGGGGGGTTCCCATGATGCACTGTTTCTTTCTCTTTTTGCTCTGTATGCACCACTCTGCATTTAATCATTAGTGATCGATCTCTGCTCCCCTCCACAGCATGTCTTTTTCTTGGTTCTCTCCCTCAGCCCCAACCAGTCCCAGCAGAAGACTGCCCCTCCCTGAGCCTGGTTCTGCTGGAGGTTTCTTCCTGTTAAAAGGGAGTTTTTCCTTCCCACTGTAGCCAAGTGCTTGCTCACAGGGGGTCGTTTTGACCGTTGGGGTTTTACATAATTATTGTATGGCCTTGCCTTACAATATAAAGCGCCTTGGGGCAACTGTTTGTTGTGATTTGGCGCTATATAAAAAAATTGATTGATTGATCTACAATGATCTCCAATGCTTTAAAATGGACAAAAAAAATCAAAAAAAAAAAAACTGAGAAGCTTGGAAGAAAAGGGAAAACAACCATCAAAATGGATAGAAAAATAACCAGAATGGCAAAGGCTCACCCATTGATCAGCTCCAGTCTGGAGTTACCTGTAAGTGCCATGACAGTTAGAAGACGCCTGTGTGAAGCTAATTTATTTGCAAGAATCCCCCGCAAAGTCCCTCTGTTAAATAAAAGACATGTGCAGAAGAGGTTACAATTTGACAAAGAACACATCAACTGGCCTAAAGAGAAATGGAGGAATATTTTGTGGACTGATGAGAGTAAAATTGTTCTTTTTGGGTCCAAGGGCTGCAGACAGTTTGTGAGACAACCCCCAAACTCTGAATTCAAGCCACAGTTCACAGTGAAGACAGTGAAGCATGGTGGTGCAAGCATCATAATATGGGCATGTTTCTCCTACTATGGTGTTGGGCCTATATATCGCATACCAGGTATCATAGATCAGTTTGGATATGTCAAAATAATTGAAGGTCATGTTGCCTTATGCTGAAGAGGACATGCCCTTGAAATGGATGTTTCAACAAGACAATGACCCCAAGCACACTAGTAAACGAGCAAAATCTTGGTTCCAAACCAACAAAATTAATGCCTCGCAGATGTGAAGAAATCATGAAAAACTGTGGTTATACATCTAAATACTAGTTTAGTGATTCACAGGATTGCTAAAAAAGCAGTTTGAACATAATAGTTTTGAGTTTGTAGCGTCAACAGCAGATGCTACTATTATTGTGAACACCCCCTTTTCTACTTTTTTACTAATAGCCCAATTTCATAGCCTTAAGAGTGTGCATATAATGAATGCTTGGTCTTGTTGGATTTTGAGAATCTACTGAATCTACTGGTACCTTGTTTCCCATGTAACAATAAGAAATATACTCAAAACTTGGATTAATCTTTTTAGTCACATAGCACTACTATTATTCTGAACACTACCATATATATGTTAGAATTCACAGAAATTAAAAGAAAATATATTACATATTCATTTAGATAATTGTATGATGATGGTAAAATTTATACAATATATAAAATTGCACAGTTGTGAATAATGATATGAGTTATGGCTATGCAATATAAACCCTTTCTTCATTAATCCTTCCAATTTCATCACTGAAGTGTCAAACCACACTTTGTTGAAGCTCTTGACTTGGCCTTAGTGATACCAAAGGTTTTAATTTTGTAAATGTAACTAAATTATTGTTGTCCTAAGTACATGGGTTCAAGAATCTCTGGGTTTTCTTTATGGACTGTAAGTTGTAACTTTTCAATGTAACTGTGGTAACACTGGGCCCAAGGTACCTCTGAAATGTAATCAAAGTTTTATTTGATGTTCTTGAGATAACTTGTAAACATGCAATCATAAAGACAGTAAGATACAGATCAAGGTGCTCAAGAGTGTATGCTTCTTAAAGTGTCATGAAAAAATAAGTTGCTCCACTGACATGAAGAGGCACCTTAAATATATAGTCACTAATTGCTACAGTTGAATAAGTTCATCAATTGAAAAAAAAAAAAAATCTGTTTCTTAAAAATCAATGACTTTCATCATTCTGTTGAGAATTTTCACCAACAGAGTCAAGCGTACTAGACAAATGTGTATTACTGAAACTAAAGCAGAATAACCACTGAAATTGAGCATTCTTATGTGCATGTCTGTTGCATGGGGAAAAGAAAATGTTATCAATGCCACGGATTTGCAAAAGAAAAGTGCAGATTATTTCCGTTCTTCCATTGTTTGATCCCACCTTGGAAAAACTAACATGTTCTACAAGGAATGACAGATCCCAGCAGATTTTCAAACATCTATACCAACCTCAGTAAGACATAGGATTAACAGAAGATTCACAGAGTTAGGCAAAAAAAAAAGTATTTCTGCCCAGCTTTGGCAGTGTTTTGTCCTTTCAAAGTAAAAAATATCACAGTACATTCTGCTACTTCACTACTTTCATGCTTCCCACAGCTAAAACAGCTCCATGGAAGCATCGCCTGTTGTTTTCTGTGAATTAAACTGCAATTCAGAAGACATTAATCCATCCCATAATCTGTCATAAAATAAAATTGGGGTCAGAGAAGGCTTTTGCACCCTTCCTGGCGTTTAATCTTGACAGAAACTTTTGCAAAACGAGGAAACAAACAAAACAAATCACTTGGCAGTGAAGCCTTCCAAAATCTCAGATGAAGATGTGCAGGAAAAAAAAAAACAAAAAAAAAAAAACTGCTGAATGATGTGCAGCTGCTAATTCAGCTTTTGCAGGTGACCCAGTGATCACAACAGCATCTGGTTGAATTACTTAACATACCGCCCAACAGACGTGTAATCCGGGATAATGCCCTTTTGCCGAGTGCTCCAATCTGTATAAATTCATCCCCCAGGAATGAGATCCAGCAACGGAGTCTCAGCGTGAAGGGGCAGGGGGTGGGGAGGAGTGGTGAGCAGTTTCGGGCTGATTTGTTGGTACTAAAGGAAAACTGTTTGGGCTGCAAGAAGGTCTTCTAGAAGGATAATGAAGCCCAGAGTAAACAGCTCGAGTCTGTTGACTGGCTGAGGAAACAGATTGCTGCCTCGGTTTCGAGTCAGAGTCCAAACTAATCATATTCTGTCCCTAGTTGACCTGAATCCTGATGGACTCAGAAGGAGGTGCTTAGGCAAACTGCACACAAATACAACATTTAGGCTACACTACAGTAGCATAAATGCACTTGCAGTATTTGCTAATTTCTCCAACTAATTTGGAAGCCAACAACACACTTATTGTAAAAAAAATACATATATATTGTACACCTGTCACAATATGGCACATGATAGGAAAACAGTACATCTCAGTTTAGTATGACTGAAACAACCAAACTGTCTGGAGCAATCCAACCTGAAATGGACAGGAAACAGTCCAGTTTTCATTGGATATCAACAACCAAGAATCTAAAAAAGATGATGTCATTTCGCAAGAGCCGTAGTGGGTTTTCTTGCTGAACACAATGATGTTAAAAATTTGTGTTCCAGAGTTTACACTGACAAATTGAAATGTAGAAACACTGAATTTAGACGTTTGCCATTTTGGCACATTGTGGTTTTAAAATTAAGTGTACCCCAAGCCTTGTTGCAGTGATTGGGGACTGGGGAGCAATCCTTTAACCCTATGCTTGAATTGTATAAATTTAATTTTAGACCACATTTTTTCTTTTAACTGTGGAATTATTTTTTGTTCCATTATTTAAATATTTTTTTAGAAAACAAATATGTACCATGCTATGCTGCCTCCATTTCAGCAGAATGCAAATTTAGTTTCTTGTCGACGGACAGAGACAGGTTGCATGGGCGCAACCACATATTACACATTTTTAGAAGTTCAGCAATTACAAATCAAGCTGCAACCAAAATTATAGTTCCCATCTCTCTCTCACACACACACACACACACACACGCATACACACACAATGAACAAAAGTATTGTTTCAAACTTTTTTGTTGTTTTTCCCAATGATATTGATGGACTGCCTCCACTTATTTATATTCACTTTGTATAATGTTATAACAATATTAACAAAATTGTTAAAAAAAACAAAAACAATTTTGTTTCAATTCTTCAGCATTCTGTCTCCATATTTACAGGTATAACATTTTTGGATGGTCTACATTTCACATGTGAGACAATCAACAGCCACCTACTGAAGATAACCTCCATCACAATGCCATGACCAGTGGAATAACTACTTCCATTTGAAGCAGCCTCTTAGATTATACATTCACGTGTACTTACTACTGTGGATATCCTGCTGAGTGTTCGGCTCAAGGGGATTAAAGTGGGTTTAATCTATCGCAGCACATAAATGAGCAGGGGTCAAAGTGCTTGAGGTGACTTAAGCCGGGACAGCCTTGATGAGACATGCACCATAAAATGACAACACACCACACTGGACTGATGACATCATAACACACAACATCTTTGCTAGACTTGATCCAAGCAGGGTTTCATGCCAACCGTTAAATCGAGTGACGATGTAAGTTAAAAAAAAGGATGAAGACATTTTGTCGTGTTCGGTGCATTAATTGTGTAATTAATTGTTGTTAAATATATTAAATATTTTAAATTGTAAAGGGTTCATATTTGGCACAATGTAGAAAGCAAACTAAACATTTGGAAAATGCTCAATGGAAGTATGAAAATATTACAGCTAAATATAATTACACGAGTTAGATAACAGAATTTTCTTTTTATGAATCACTTAGTAAACCATGACCCTGAGCAGCATATTGGGTAAATGACTGACAATTAATAAATGTAAATGCATGGTTTTAGAAGTAGATGGCAATCTATATATATCCTATGCTGCGAATTGATATTTCTGTTTGAGCCGTGTTGTGGAATGTAATGGCCTGAATGGCCTGTATTTCTTTCTCTGTTTTCCACATTTGGAGAAGGAAGAATGATTTCTCTCTCCATTAAAAAAAAGAAAAATAAAATCTCACACATCCAACATGACATTGGGAAGACATTTAATTATACTTTGCTTGAGAAATATGTATCAAAGCCTGCCGCCCATGAAAAGCACATTTAGAGTCGTCAGAAGGCAGTTAATAGACAGCAGTAAATGAAACGGGATGTTGCGGTACTAAGACATGCTTTTCAGGAGTTTAAAAAAGAACAGCTTAACGCCCGCTGCCTGGCAAGTGCCGAAACAACACAGATGAGAGAAAATGAAGATTGTGTAAAAAGATTTGGGATTTCATTGCTGTGCACCACTGCCCCTAGTGGCCAAAGCTGAAGCCACTGGTCAGAACGGATTTGAAGAAGAAGACAAACAAAGATGAACTGATTTCTTAAAGCATCAATCAGAGAAAGAAAAAAAAAGCAACACACTGAGACAAAGAAGTGGCGAGAAAGAGCGAGAGAGACAGAGAGAGAGAGAAAGAGAGAGAGAGAGAGCGCCCTTGTACTGCATCCAACACCGACGTGCAGTTTCCCCTGTAGCACGTTTGTTTCTTGACAGTCTGGCACATCCAGCATGAGACTATTCTTAAACTGCCCCTTCCCCAGCGGGACATTGTGCTCTTACTGGGTTTCGCCCTGATCCCGACAAGAGGCGAAGGGTTTTCAATCACACCTCGCCACTGACAGAAAATCCAGTGCAGAGAGAGGGATTGAGAGGGTGGGGAGTTGGGGGTGAAAATAGGATGGCGTGTCGACGAGACGGGCTGAAATGTGCCGCTGCCAGGAGAGCAGAATGAACTCAAGAAACTGAGAACAAAGTGTGAGAGAGGCTGTGCTACAGAATGGATGACAGGAGGTGGAGAAGAGGTGAATGATAAGACTGGCAAAGTTCCGAAGACATTTAGCCTGAAGTGAAAGTGTTCCTGTTGCCGTTAGAAACATGAAAACTGCGACAGTCTTGTGATGAGGAATGCGGTATGTACCGTGGAGACATGCCGTATCAAAAGTTAGATTTTTGGGGGGGGGGGGGGGTTGACCTTGCAGTGACTTCACAGCCAATGGATGCAGAGTGGTTGAAACTAATGCTAATAACGCATTGCATTTTTCAGAAGAACGCAACACCAAAATAGTTTCCTCTTGATACCAAGGAAAATCAATATATGAGTGAACAAACAAATAAATAAATTAAGTAATAAAACAACAAACAATTTCTCAACGGAAAAAAAAAAAATCCCATCTTTCACATTAAGCTTTCCTATTTGCACAAATACTTTGTCCAAAACACATACAGCAAATATCCACTAAGTCAAAGTGGTGGCTAATGCTAGTAATATCTAGCAAAAAAAAAAAAAAGTAGAAGAAATGTGCAGTACCAGTTTTTGTGGTGGTGAAAATGTACACGGACCAATATGACACACAAGTCTGCATAAAATGAGTGCATTTGTTCAATGTCTCTATTGATGTGTATGTAGTGTATTGAACAAATCCTTCACAAAGCAGTGTGAAACAATGAAAGTTTAAGTTTGTTGAATTTTGTATTGTGTGACTTTTGTATGGAAAGGAAAAGAAAGAAAAGAGAAGCTAACATAAATAACATATGTGATGGAATTTTTAAATATATGCAATACCAAGTCAGTTTTCTGTCAACTCTCATGGAGAAATGTGTGCTTTCAAATGTGTGCATTCAGCTTGTTACAAAAACAGAGATTCAACAAAAGTGGAGGTAATGTAGTCAAGCTAACAACATGGCTAATACTACTGGACACACAGCAGAAGAAATTTTAGCAAAACTGACAGTTCTAATTTGGTGAAGTTTTGAACAGACCAGTAAAACATGTAAGACTGCATTAATGAGAAGATATTTGTCTTAAATAGTTTTCATATTGTTGCAGAATTTCATTTTCGCGTCTCCTCCAGCTTTGCAGCAATGCTATGTGGAGAAAAATGGCATGCGCAGTTGAGGCACACCTCATTCAAAGTTAAAATGAGTTGAATTTTTGCCACGCAAAACACATTGTGACCATTGAATCTGTAGCAAACATACAACAGGGTAACAACTATGCTCTCCGAGGACAAGCTAATGCTAATTACATTTGTCCCAATTCCCAGAAATGAACGATATCAAATTAGTTTCCTGCTAGCAAAACCTGCATGGGGAAACATGCAGAAGAAACTATTATGTTTGTTATAATTATGGTTTGAAGTCATTATCAAGCTAATAGCATTGCTAATGCTACAGCTGTTAAGCAACAGGTGCAAAGTAAAAGAAAGTGTAATGCCACCAACCGTTCTGAGGTGGCAAAGGTCTGTGACGGGATGTGCACAAAGCCATGCAAATGTGATCACACTTTTCGTTCCACTTTTTCCTCTCAGTCTCTCTGGGCCATTTATGCTTCAGAGTTGAGAAAAAAAAAAAAACTCTCTGATTTTCTTGTTCTCTTACTTTCCTGCCAGGTAAGAAAGCAACTGCTGTGGTCGCAACTCCCGTCTGTTTCCTCGTTCATAAAAATGGGATTGTTTTCTGCAGCTTTCTGCTGACAGCGGCTCTGCGCATAAACAGAGCTGTAATTTGTACAACAACACTAAGCTATGGGGAAGCACTATTTTTTTCCCCCCCAGAGGCGTCTGAAGAGAAGGTAGGTTGTTATCCTGTTTACCTGACAGGGAAAGCAATATTTTATATTGTGACAATAACCAAGTCGGCAGAAACGCACAGAAATCCCATCTCATTCCAGCTGCAATCGGCTCCCTCCAGCTGCCGCTATCTGAGATGCAGTGATTGTTGTTCCCAGAAGTGGGGTTTAGGGAGGTGCGGTGGGGTGGGGGTGGGGGCTGTGATTGAAAATACAGAATAATCTTCAAAAACAAAGTGCACCGTGCGTCAATCAATCAACTCCCCTCGGCATTTTAAACATCGGCTGCTCTTCAACAGCAAGCACTTGCAACAAAACAAATTGGTGACATTTTCCAAGTGCGGCACAGACATGCGTCTTAGATATACACCGCATGTGAATAGGACAGTTAGTGTGATAGTGTATTTTTGCTTTCAAGGAAGAGCACATGGAATACAGCAAGAACATGTCAGAAACTAATGCACAAATAAGTGCACTGGAACAAAGAAACTCTGGGTTAACTTTTACACATTATTCAACACTAAATGGCAAGTTGCATGTATGTTTCTGACAAGCGTGGTTGCCGTGACTTGGATCCTATACTTTTCCTCCTTGATTTTGCCACATTCTGTTTGAGCAGCAGAAAACTACAATTTTACTATTTATTTCTCCAAACAAACATATGTAACAGCTGTGCTCCACATTCACTAAGTTCAGTATATTGCTGACTTGGAGGTGCCAAACATGACACAACATGTCTACAAAGTGATCTCTCAGAGAAGATGGACTGGATTTTGTCTTCGCTGACCTGCTTTTTAGCACAACTCTCTACGGGGTGAAACGGCTCCATGCTTAGAAGCGCAAACATTCTTTTAGCGCGCGGTCTTTCTGATGGGGTCAGAGTTGGGAAAGAGGCATTGACTGCACAGCTGACCCTCGTGACCCCAGTGGGACAGTCACGGCTTATACAGACGACGCGGACATCTTGCTGTACTATACTAACTGTTGTTGTGTTGTTGTTTTCCACAGACAACCACCTGGTGGTAAACAGGGGTAACACCTAATCCATCTTCTTTCTGATGGTGTGTGGGTAACAAACACAAAAACATCAGACAATGCCCAAACTCAGAAGTACTCGAGCGTTACAACCCTGCTCAACCCCCCCTTGTTTGGGCTCAGCGGAGAAGAGCTGTCAGTCTAAAACAATGTGACTCTGGAGTGAATGCCTGACTGAACTAGCCTGAGGTTTGAGGGCTTTGTTTGCGTGTCTCGGAGTGCGTGATGTGAATACCAACAATCACAAAGGAAGTTTTTAACTTGTCTGGCTGGGAAAGCCGAGGAAAAGTGATGCCTCAAATGGGGACAGCCACACTTTTACCAGACATAACAGTGCAACAGAAGATCAAAGCTGGACAACACAAACACTATCACAGCAGCAATTCAGGAATGGATTCCTTCAAGGGACGATGAACAAGGAGTTCAACTTACCCCATCTGGAGATCCACAGGAGCAGGAGGACCAATGGGATCATGACCGAGGGAGCGCAGAGCAGACAAGACCGGCAGGAAAAAGTGGACGAGTGTCAGCTGGAAGTTGGCAGTGCAGGAGATGAGACAGTTGCTCCTCTGTGATGCTGGGAGTGCGGGAGAGGTGGGAAGGAGCAAGGGGATAGGATGGAGGCAACAGAGCCTCAGTAGAAGGTCGTTCCTTCTCGGCTCCTCTGTTTCCTCACTCTGTGGAGTTGGTGGGTTCAGCCGCTCTCACACGCTTCTTCAGTGCTCGCTCTTTTTCTCGCTCTGCGTACACTGTTTGCCGCTGCCTGTCCATGCTTCATCTCTTCATCCCTAGCTCACCCTCCCCTTCTCTGTCTCTCTCTCTTTCCCGCTCACACAGTGAGGAGAGAGAAAGGGATGTTTCTGCCAGACTCCTCCCTCTCTCATCTTTTTCTCCCTCTCCATCTCTCTCTCCCTCCCTCTCGCCATCTCTCTCTCTCCCCCTGTCCTGGCTGTCTGGGTGGCTGCACTGGAGTGTGGGCCTTTTGGGAAGCAGTCTTCACTCTGAGAACTGGGGATGCCATGGGAGAACACAGAGAGAACAGATCCAATTAGAATGAGAATAGGAGCAACTTGGCCTCTAACACAGACATAGTCTAAACAAAAAGTGCACCTCACCCCCTTTCCCCCAATTTGCTTTTTGTAACTTTCTATGGATGGCACTGAATTTTTGAGATTTGAGCAGCCTTCTTTGATAAAAGATAAAGACAAAATTAGCATTCAAGACCATCGTACACCCTCCTCCGGATCAGAGTGAACTAGAATAGTAGTCATTTAAACAGGGACTCACTACTTTTTCCCCATAGATTTATATATATATATATATATATATATATATATATATATCAATATATATATATATATATATATATATATATATATATAAAAAGATGTTAGGCTCAGTAATAAAAAATTACATCTATGAATATTAGATGGTCAAAATTAAAAGGCCTTGATGAAACATCCAGTTTACAGAAAACTTAGTTTGGGGCTAACCATACTTTCAGCCTGTGTGACTGATAAAGTAATTACAAAGTCTATGCACAACCTCAACCTAACCCTTATAAGGTCTTCGGGTCTTGTGGGACCCATTTTCAGTTTTTAGTTTAAGAAAAATGATAGAAATAATTATTTTTTCAAACTAAAATTCAATGGCCTTGGCTCATTTTCTGTGAGGAACATAAATCAGAAAACATTTTCAGTGGTGCTGCCCCATAAACCCCCCGTCACATTTCTATTACATGCAGGGTCTTCGGGTCCGTTGAAAGGGTCCCAGGGCTGTTGAAAGTGTGGAAATCAAAGGTCCTGTGCACCTGCATTTCCCTTTTCTGCTCTCTGGGTCACACTGCCCGCATCTTCTGATTGTGCCAGGTCATCGCTGCAATATGGTCTTATGGGAAGGCTGCCGGACTACTTTCGAGGTTTCCTGGATGTAAACAAGAAGACATCCAACATGGCGCAAAGCCACACGCATGCATCAGTGAGAGGGTAATCATGATTTAGTTGAAATTTTTGCCATTTGTGTGACTTAAAACATTGTCAAATGATTACATTGGCAAGTCATGCATTGTTTTGCAGTGCAGTTATTAATTTCTGTGATACTACTTTAGGTGTAGCGATTGCTTCTTGGTGATGAGGCCAGAGCGCAGATGTGCAAAGATTATTAAAATCTTAATAGTGGTTCAGCCCAACTAAGAGAGACCACCTGCAGCCTGAGCAGTAGCGAGCGGTAGAGAATGCTTTCTGGGCCTGTGAGTGAGTGAGTGAGTGAGTGAGTGAGTGAGTGAGTGAGTGAGTGAGTGAGAGTGAGTGAGTGGGTGGGTGGAATGGAGCGGAGCAGGTGAATGGGCCCTTGGTATTAGTACCCACTGTTCCTGCACAAGGGTGCAACATTGTGCGGGGACTGCACCCACATTCCCACACATTTCACCCTCTGTCCCCAATCCATAAATAGCTCTGTCAGCATGGTTCCATACCACAACTGATCAAGATGGCAAAGCAATTCTCTGTCCAGGATGCCTTACAGTTGATATTGGGCACTGCAGTCTCGTTTGAACCCTGCATGATATTGCGGGATTTGACTACTTATGGGAACCTCCATTCCATTGTACAATATATACACAGCATAAGTTCATATGAGAAAATGGTGTACTGTTTTGTTTGCAGCTGCAATCACCAAAGCAGTCGTGAAAAGTATTTTTTCAGTTCCCAGTGGAGAAGAGATGATGAAGTGAGTGGGAAACGTCGTGTTGGTAAGTGTTAGCTGACGCAGCTAACCAGAGTAGCTCCGTTCTCTCGCCTCGACACATTTGTGCTCCAGGTCATAAACTTTCGCACCACATTGTCACTTTTTTTTTTGCATTTTCACTTTGTTTGCATGTAATTTAGTCACAAACCCAAAGAAAATGCTGCCCCCCCCCCCCCGGTATAGAAACACGACATACATCTGCTGTGTCCAGGAATGTCAGTCATCAAACCAGCCAGTAAAACTAGCAGCTGTGACAAACAGCAGTGTCAACACACTTTAATTTCCAAAATCTGACAGACTCTGAACAGGTTAACAGATTGGGGTGAAGTGTGTCGTTTCCTCTGTAAATCCGAGCCGCTGCTTTAAAGAAAGTTCAGAAACTTCATTATCAGACATAACCTCATTGTTTTGCTCTGTCTGTCTCTGTCTGGGATGTTTCTGTTATGCTCTTATCTACGTCACACTAGAGAAATGCGGAGAAAGACGTTTCCTGGAAATGCACCTGTTTCCTCGCTTTGGGAGAGGAAGAAAAACATCAGAAACCACTAATTATGAGCGCATGTGTACAGGGAGACTTACAATCATGAATACTTTAATGTTGTGTTGGTAAATGGGACATATAACAACAAGTCACGAATGCCACAAAGTATACATTCTTGGCCACTGGTCATAAATGTGATGATCTGTGGCAGAGGCATCAGATGTCCTGATGAACTACTGCAACCTGTTACCACGCATTACAATTAATGGCACGTGTTGCTGGAGAATTATCAGGAACCATTATGCATGGTCAAGAATAACGTTTCCCACCATTGCGGTGTTCGTCGGCTATTGCACGTACCAACGCACCGTACGTTCTGTCACGTTGTGAATGAGGTGAATTGTCTCCCACACACACCCCTACATTCATCCTACTATTAGCTGCTGAACAATTCAGTTCGCTCCAATTTGCTCCTCAAAATCTAGATTAATCCACAGCAGAAGAACTTTGTGATTGCATGCTTTGTTGGTCTCTGTGCCATGGAAGTGGCGCAGAGAGGAGGAGAAGACAGAAGAGAGCCAGATGTGTGGCTCCACGCAGCTGTCGTCTTGCTCATTTTCCCAAACATTAGGCACAGCAGCAGCAGGTGGAACACCTGCAGGAGCGCGCCGATGACCATTTTGAATGAGACTTTTAGCCAACTTGGTGTCACTGTCCTTCTTCAGCATACTGCAGCAATGAAACTGAATGCGGTGGTAGGCAGGGGTTAATTGGCGCACATCAGAGAAGAACGCTGTCACGTTCTATTAAGGATCACCACTAATCCAGACAGATCAACATGCTCAGTTGTGACCTCCAAGACATGAGGCTAAATGAGCATGGTACGGACATTCAGGAGAATTTTTTGACATCAAAAACATTGAAAATCACAAATATCACGCACCAGCATGCACTATTAAGAAACCTATGTCAGAATGCGTTAAGTCATGTTAAGATGTTAGAATGTGCCAAGAATGACGCAAATATGACATTCGTACGTGTCCTGGCTATGTGTAAACGCAGCATTAGGGCCCCTTCACACATAGTACGAACAAGCACAATCACGCAAATCACGGCAGAACAGCTCGTATGAGCGAACCATGAAAACATTGAGCAGACAGGCAGGCAGGTGAACGAACCTGCTGCAACGGTGTCGTGCGAGTAGAAACACAGTGTGAGCAGCTGGGACATGATGACCACATTGCGCCGCTGAAATAATATAAAATAAATAATATAATAATAAAATAATAAAATAAAAAACACCTGGATAATTAGTGAATATCCTGGGTTCACATTAATAATAAATAAAAGGGGACGCAATACAGAGTCCCGTGGTTAAATAACCCTGGTTAATTAAATGAATGCCACTTATAGGATTCAAACCTGCAATTTACAAAAGCTCTGATTACCAGACAAAACTTTACCACTGCGCTACAATCACTGTCTTCTAACAGGAGCATGAATGGCTAAAAACAAAGAGATAAATATAATTTTTTTAAAAAACAGAACAAAGCGCTGTAATAACTGACCAAACAACCTTTCTTACAGCAGATTTCTGATAATGTGTGACTGAAAGTGCCGTATTTGTCACACTGTTGGCTTGTCATATAGTCCTGCAGACATGCCGCTCACAAACAGACGTGACATTTAGATCGCCTGTTGTGTGTCACATAAACTGAAGGTCCATTTCAGCTGGGACAGCCTGTCAATGTACACTGTGCGCAGTCTCCAGCCTGTCGCAAAATCGATTTTTTAATGTATTTCCACGTGAGGACAGAAAGTACACACACACGCGTGTGTCTGTCAAAACACGGTACATGTTCTGCAGCTGTGACATCCAGAAACAGAGATCTCAACACTGCAGACCATCGGTGGACACACACCCCCTGTCAGTGCAGCGCACACAGCAAAATACCATCTGTACATCCATATATCAGCAGCTCATATAAGTGCGCTCCCACCCCCTGCATGCCACAATGCTACGGATGGGGGGGAGCACAATACACGCATGATTTCAATACATGGCACGTGTTTGGGGGTAGCTGTCACTCTGCACCTCACATGTGTGTTGCTGTTTTTGCAACGCCACACTCATGGGTGCATTTAGACAAATTTCACATCCCTGGAAAGTGATCGTCTGCTGACTGTTTTTGTGCTAATAGCTGGAATGGTCACACATTTTCTAAGTGCCAAGCGAGCGGTGTTAGATGTCGTGTGTGTCAGCTGGAATTTGGCCGACACCTGCTGTGAGAGGGTTCGAATGGGCTCTCACAGGACACACTCTGTCTTTCAGTCGCTGGTGTGCACAAATAGTTGTAGCAGCAGGTGTACGAGGCGTTGGAGGCAGCTACGATTTTACATGTATTGCATACAATTCCTGCTTCATGCATGATAGGTCAGGATAAAAGTAAATATTTAGAATGAATGAGCAAAACCTGGGGGATGCATTCTGCTTTAACAGCAAACAACTCATTAAGGCTCCATCCAGAGTTGAATTTTTATTCCCATATTGAGGGTCTCAGACGATCCCATCAAAGAAATCACTTGTTTAAAAGAAGACATTGTAGCAATTTGTCAAATAAAATACATTTGATGTTAAAATGTGGTTCCAATTCTCACACATATAGGAAGTATGCTTAACTAAAAGGCTAATGCTACAAAAAATGGATCGTTATTCACAGCATTTTAGTTATTATCAGCTGGTCTCTGTGAATCAGATTTTCCACGATTAAAAGTAATGCCTGAATTGTAGCCCTTCAATTAAAATAAGTTTAAATCGACCCACACGTCAAAAAAGACAGCATATAATTGGTGTATCTAAATCAGTGATTTTCAACCTTTTTTGAGCCGCGGCACCCTTTTTATATTTACAAAATCCTGCGGCACACCACCAACCAAAATAATATTATAATGCTATTACCTCTGGTTTTGCGCAAAACCCAATTATTGCAATAGAAAATCGATACAGAAAACACCGCATTTCGAAAATCCTCAAGCATTTTGCGCTCTGATCTCAAGTAGGGCTGTCACGATTAGGAATTTCTGGAGAAGATTAATTGTCAGACAAATAATTGCGATTGACGAATATATTGTCTATTTTTTTTTCCTTTTTTCCCCTTCTTTATATTCTACTATTGTAGTATAATTACACAACTCTGGAAGAACGTTTGGCTTCTGTGAGTGGAGAAACTGGGAATGGTGCAACATTTTTATTTTTATCTGCATTTTACATACAGTCCCAACTTTTTCTGATTTGTGGTTGTTTCTGTTGCATTTCTGAAATTGTTTCTCCTCATCAGTCACGTTTTGTGCTTAAACACTGCATTAAGCCCATATTGAACAAATAAATACCTTTGGAAAGTAACAGCTGTTAAAGTTCAGAGTTCTCACCTGCTTTTTGTGATCTCTGCGTCTGAACATTGTTTTTTTGTTGCTCAGTTCATTCATATATTCTCATTTTTAAAATATGTTTTTAAAGATATTTGACCGTTTATTTCATCTCATGATCTCATAAATTCAGCATACGACGCGCACATGGTGTGAACAGGACGGTAACAGCAAAATCACACCTTTAGAGAAAATTCAGAGAGAAGTAAAGGCAGCTTCACGTTTCCGTTTTGTTAACGTTCACTCGGGTTACAATCCTCTTTCTGCTCCGCGCTCGCTGCGCACTGAACGTGTCGCGCCTGCATTCAGGAATCTCCCTCACTCACCCCCTCCCTCGCAATCTGCAGCCTGTTAACTCCGGTCGCGCACACAGGCACACACACACACACACACACACACAACAGCTCCGCATTTTAGACGGCTTTTGAAGGAGACGGCACTGTTTTAATCGGCCGTCAGCCTCCTTGTTATTGTCCCGCCTTAAGACGAGAGCGAGGCTGCAGCACGTTTGACATCAGATTCTGAGTCGTTTTATGCTTTGTGGATAAAATAAATAATTCACGGTAATCGCGAATATGAAAAATAATCGCGAATATGAAAAATACCCACGGCACCCCTGACGATCGATCACGGCACCCTAGGGTGCCGCGGCACCCCGGTTGAGAATCACTGATCTAAATATACAGTTAATGTTGGACATTTACAGGTACTCATCTTGTGCTTTTAATGATGTTTTGAACTGTTCCTTCTCCAGAGTGGATGTACACAGCATACATCATTAATCGTTTTCAAAAACAAGATCTGCGTGCACAAGTTTGAATTTATTTTGTATCTCCACTAACCTACAGAGAGGTTAAACTATATTTACAGGCTCAAATATATGCATACATTCATTTAAATTATTTAATAAATGGTGCTGAAGGTTCTGCAATGTCTTAAGGCCAACGCTAAACTTTGCGTTAGTGATCATGATTGACTACAACTGATAGTTTGTCTTTACCAGCATAAAAAAGGATGTTTGGCAGCACTCACTGGACTTACCAATACTCAGAACAATGGAAAAGTCAAAGGAACTCCATGAAGACCTAAGAATGAGAACTGTAGAATTACACAAGTTCGGAAGGTTTCATGGAGCATTTCTACCCAACTGTAGACTCCAAGATCATCAGTTCAAACAACTGTATACAAGTACGTTAGTCAGATGGGTCATGACATTGCCAAGGTCTATAAGAAGACCCAAGCTATCACCCTCAGATGAGAGAAGCTTGTTGGGATGTTCAGGAACCACCAAGACTCAGACCTGTCATGAACTCAAAAATGCTAGAAGACCAGCATCACTGTCTACAGTGAGGTGAGATTTACATCAACATGGACTGACAGGGTGTTCACCAAGAAAGAAGCCACTCTTCTAAAATCTACACATTTAATCTGGGCTGAAATTTTCCACTGCCCACATGAACATGCCAAATGCCTTATGGAGAAAGTGTTATGTGCTGACGCGGGTTGAGGAGCAGACCTGCGTCTGACTGAATCCAGCGCTAAATAACCAGAAAGCGGTTCCAAAAAACAAAACAATTTTATTATCCCCCTCTTGTGCAAAACTCGGTGTACAACATAAAGTGCGTTTGTCTGGCGGAGTGAAGGACGGCGCGCTCTCCAGCGCCCAAAGGGATCGAAGCCCGGCGCTTCTGGACTCACATTCACCGCCAAACACCCCCCAGGTGGACACGACAAACTGACTCTGTGAAGGATAGAAGAGGTGAGGTAAGTCAACAGCTACAACTAATATCCTTCAAAGGCACACACTATCAGCAACACATTCAGGTCTGAATTTAAGCTTTATGTAAATGAGCAGCTTCTCACAACAGGTGGAGGATCATCTGTCCGCACACCACGGCCGTGAGAAGCGAGCTGCACAATTCTCATCAATGTTCAAATATACTGCGTAACAAAATACCAAATTACTATTAACACTTATTCAGACAATCAATCACCTCTGATGTGTGCTGACAGCATGTGTCCCTCACCCTCCTCCTTCACAGGCACGATGTGTCAAACCCAGGCACGGTCCTCAGCGTCTCACAAACGAACGTCACAAGGTCGAGTTCCCGGCAATTCTGCTTGAATCACTCATGGCTTAAATGCAGAACGCCATCTCAATATCTGCTTCAGCTGAAAGTCTTTAAGTTAGCACGTGAGCATCATCCACAGGTGCTGCAAGTCATGTTGATGAGGGTGAAGGATTCTTCTGCCCGCACCTTCTCCACAGACAAAAACCAGTTTGCATACCACCTGGAGAGCAAAGAAAAGAAAACAACACAAAAACATCCAGCCAAACCCCCCAACACACAACAGAAAGTTTTTATGAGCTGCTTGGCCACAATGACCAGAAGTATGTTTAGAGGATTAAAGGTGAGTCTTTTAAATCCAAGAACATTGTACCAACTGTCAAGCATAGTGGTGATAGCATCATGCTCTGGGGCTGTTTTGCTGCTAGTGGTACTGGTGCATTGCACAGAGTAGAATGGAACAATGAAGAAGAAGCACTACCGTCAAATTCCTCAATATCACCTCAAATCAGTATCTAGATATTTGAGTAATGGCCTCAATTAGATGTTCCAACAAAACAATGCTCACAAACACACTAAAACTGGTTATGGGTTGGATAAAGCAGGCTAACATTAAGCTTCTGGAATGGCCTCCCCACAGCCTGGACTTCCCGAAAACCTTGACCTCACGACTGTTGAAAATCTGTGGAAAACTTAAAGTTGGGTCCATGCCAGGAAACCAACCAATTTAAATGAGCTTTACCAATTCTGCCAAAAAGAGTGGTCAAATATCCAATCAGAACTATACCAAAAGCTTGATGATGGCTTCCAAAAGCATCTGGTCAAGATGGTGCTTGCTTAGGGACATTTAACCAAATATTAGTAGTGATGTATGAATACGATGTCTGTCCATAAAGTATCGTACCTTTTTATTATTTTTTTAAACTATATGGATTTGATTCATATGTTTTCACGTCAGACAAGCTTGAACCCTCGTACGCATGCGTGAGTTTTTCCACGCCTGTTGGTGACGTCATTTGCCTGTGAGCACGCCTTGTGGAAGGAGTGGTCCCGCCCCGTCGTCGAATTTTCATTGTCTGGAAATGGCGGAATGATTTGGGGGGTTTTTTCCATCAGAATTTTTTCAGAAGCTGCCTGGAAACCATTCGAAAAATTGATCTGGGT
Source organism: Thalassophryne amazonica (assembly GCF_902500255.1). Classification (NCBI taxonomy): domain Eukaryota; kingdom Metazoa; phylum Chordata; class Actinopteri; order Batrachoidiformes; family Batrachoididae; genus Thalassophryne; species Thalassophryne amazonica. Next base: position 65,278,750 of record NC_047106.1, on the reverse strand, counting down.
TTCGGTGAAAATTTTACGGGCTTCACAGAGAATAAGCTCTGTTTGTACAGCTTTAAGGACCCATTTAAGGACGCTCGGCGCACCGCGCTCTGAGCTGCGACGACGCGGCACAAGCCACCGGACCATTTCTAAACATATGGCTCTGTGGATACGAGACCGTCGTGACCGTCTTTCTCTGGTTATCACAAGAGCTGGACATCAGTGAAATTGTGGAGAGCTGGACATGTCCAAACTTGTCCTCTGACACACCGAAACGGAGGTGTTCCTTTGTCTCGCTTCCAAAGCGAATCAGTCGTGACATACGAAGCCTCCGCGCGGCTTTCCGTGACAAAATCTCTTGTTAAAAGTGAAATCTGCCAGAAAATGGCTGATGTCCAGCTCTTGTGATAACCAGAGAAAGAGTACACGACGGTCTCGTATCCACAGAGACATCCGTTTAGAAATGGTCCAGTGGCTTGTGCCGCATCGTCACAGCTTGGACGCTGAGCGTCCTTAAAGGGGTCCTGAAAGCTGCACTAACAGACCTTATTCTCTGTGAAGCCCGTAAAATTTTCACCGAAAGCCAGATAAGTTTTTCAAATGGTTTCCAGGTGCCAGTCTCTAACAGCTTCTGAAAAATTTCTAATGGAAAAAAAACCCAAATCATTCCGCCATTTCCAGACAATGAAAATCCAACGACGGGGCGGGACCACTCCTGCCACAAGGCGTGCTCACAGGCGAATGACGTCACCGACAGGTGTGAAAAAACTCACGCATGCGCACAAGGGTTCAAGCTTGTCTGACGTGAAAACATATGAATCAAATCCATATAGTTTAAAAAATAATAAAAAGGTACGATACTTTATGGACAGACCTTGTATATTGATCCTGTATATGTAATTTCAACCCTGTGTGGATTACAAAAGATCCAAAATGAATGCAAACTAGTGGACCCAATTCTTGTTTTAAATTATGTATGCTGAATAATCACTCGACCCTTGCAAACAGTTCTGACATCATGAAAGCCCTAAAATTATGATGACATTATGCCTGTTATGGTCAAAACCCAAATTGGATGGACCCCAAATACAGGAGGCTGAATGGACCAGAAAAGAGGTTTTATTGTACAAAAGAATGTGCAACAGATTGACCAAATGTGCAGGACGTTTGGAGCATGGAGACCCAGGCTGGACAGCTGTGGAACTGCAGTCCACAGTATCCAGGTAGGAGGGTACCAGAGAGGAAGAACTGAGCATAGTGGAAAAGCACACGAACCAGTGGAGTGATGATGATAATTATGACAGTGACAGGAGCCAGGTGGCCACCTGCGGCGCTTTCAAAGAGTGGAGTCTGAGGGTGAGGAAACACTGAGTTTCTGGCATTGATGGAGTGTTGAACCAGGGTTTACATAGTGCAGGTATGATAGAAAGCCAGCGACGATGATCAGCTCTGCTGACGAAAACCTCAACGGGAGCCTCCAGGTGACCTACCTGGATGGTCGGAAAGTCACAGATGAGGGAAGGGTCCAGATGAGACCCTGCTTCACCAAGGAGAACTCCTCAGGTCCATAGCCTTCCCAGTCCACCAAGTAGTGGTAGCCCCGACCCTGACGACAGATGTCCAAAATCTTGTGCACAATCCAGGCCGGATGTCCATAGATGATCCCGGCAGGAGGTGGAGGAGTAGCTGGAGAGCAAGGAGGGCTCAAACTGAACAGCTTGAGGCAGGACACATGGAAGATTGGGTGGATCCGGAGAGACCAGAGTAGGTGCAGGTGCACAGCAGTAGATTTTACCACCTGGTCCATCACATAGGGTCCAGTGAACCGAGGAGTGAGTTTTTTTTTCCCCTTCCAAAATATTAAGAAATCACATATACATAAGTAATACTTTGTTGATGCACTCTTGCCAGCAATGACAGCTTCAATTCTTCTTGAATATGAATATGTTGCCACAAACTTAGCCCAACTATCTTTGGGCAGTTTTGCCAATTCCTCTTTGCAACACCTCTCAAGGTCCATCAGGTTGGATGTAGAGTGCCAGTGCACAGACATGTTCAGATCCTTCCAGAGATGTTCAATCAGATTCAGGTCTGGGCTCTGGCTGTGCCACTCAAGGACATTCACAGAGTTGTGCTGAAGTCACTCCTTTGATGTCTTGGCTGTGTGCTTAGGGTGATGGTCCTGCTGAAAGATGAACCATCACCCCAGTCTGAGGTCAAGAGTGCTCTGGAGCATTGCTACTACATTCATCTTTCCCTCAATCCTGACGAGACATCCAGTTCCTACCACAGATAAACATCCCCACAGCATGGTGCTGCCACCACCGCACTCCACTGTAGGCATGGCGTCTGGTTTCCTTCAAAGATGAAGCCTGAAATTCACACCAAAGAATTCAATCTTTGTCTCATCAGACCAGAGAATTTTGTTTCTCATGGACTGAGAGTCCTTTAGGGTGCTTTTTGGCAAACTCCATGTGGGCTGCCATGTGCTTTTTATTAAAGAGTGGCTTCCATCTGGCCACTCTACCATACAGGCATGATTGATGGGTTGCTGCAGAGATGGTTGTCCTTCTGGAAGATTCTCCACTCTCTACAGAGGAAAGCTGGAGCTCTGACAGAGTGACCATTGGGTTCATAGCCACCTCCATAACTAAGGCTGTTCTCCCCGATTGCTCAGTTTAGATAGGTGGCCAGCACTAGCAAGAGTCCTACTCGATCTGTACTTCTTTTATTTATGGATGGAGGCCACTGTGGTAATTGGGACCTTCAAAGCAGCAGAAATGTTTCTGTACTCTTTCTGTACCCCAGATTTGTGCCTCAAGGCAGTCCTGTCTCGGAGGTCTTCAGACTATTGCTTTGACTTCATTACTGGTTTGTGCTCTGACATGCACTGTCATCTGTGGGACATACATAGACAGGTTTGTGCCTTTTCAACTCATGGCCAAGCCACTGAATTTACCTCAGTTGGACTCCAATTAAGCTGTATAAACATCTCAAGGATGATCTGTGGATGATCTGTGCACCTGAGTTCAATTTTGAGCATCATGGCAAAGGCTGTGATTATTTGTGTACATGTGATGTCTTAGCTTATTTTTAATAAATTTGCAAAAAAAAAAATAAATAAATAAAAAAATCACATGGTCATTATGGGGTATTGTGTATAGAATTTTCAGTAAAATTTCTATCCATTATAGAATAAAGTTGTAACAATACAATGTGGAAAAAGTGAAGTGCTGTGAATATTTTCCGGATGCATTGTATCATGTGAAAGCAGAAAGTGACATCACCTTCGATAATCCAGTTGAGTGCATTTGCAGTATTTTAACAATACAATATTCTGATTTACCTTATCACTTGATTACAGTTGTTCAATTCATGACACACATACACTCTCTTTGTATACATAATGGACCTGAATTGAAAAAATAAATAAATAAACAAAACATCAATTAAAATAACCATAAACAATTATGAAACAAAAGGTCACCAAAGTGCATAACTAGGAATTAACTGTTCTGCCCCAGGTACACTCAAGAATGTTCCCTTGAGCAAGGTCCATAATCTCAAAGCTGGTCCAGTGCAAGGTTGAGAACATTGCATGACAACACACTGACATCTGTGTGCAAGTGTGTCCAAACTGGTAACTGTGAGATTGAAAAGTTCTTTGAAAAAGCAATTGGTTTACTCTTTATTAGCTCAGTGCTTCATGTGTGGGAGCATTGGAGGTGATTGTTCACTTGAATGCTTTGACAGGTTGGCACAGATACATTATCTCGCCAGAAAACCTCTTACTTATGTCCATATTCTAAATAGCAGGACACAGTGCCCCTGACACACTCCAGCTCATAAAACTGATAACAGTAACTGATAACAGATAAAAACGGTACAACTGTGACTATTTCAGCGAATATGTTTTGTAAGAGGCAACATTTTAGCTAGTTCTTTTAGATGGCACAATCCTTCTCTGTTCCACTTCACCATGAAGTTCTGACTGGCAGTGCAAAAGACAAAAGCTGCCCTATGCACAGTTTCTCCATTCACATGGGTGTCTTGGTGGCTTCCCTCACTTGTCTTCTTGCACAGTCACTCACTCACCTACTCTAGACAGATTTACCATGCAGTGCCACACTGCTTCTGTTTCTTACCAACTCATACAAATGAAGTCCAAGTCACATTAGTTAACTTTGAAATGTTCATGTGCTTACCCCCTGACTTGTTTGAAGAAAACGTGATGATTTGTATTAAAAATAATTCTGAGTTTATCCAATAATGTCTAGAAATGGCTTTAATGCATGCCATTGTTTTTTGCTGTATTTCAGTACCATTATGGTGGGCTCAGGCTGCAGAGGCAAATTACAAAAACTGGAGGTAAAAAAATCTTTGTTTGTGGTGGTGTATCTCCAAATGGATGGTCTTGTCACATGAACATTTTGGTTTTGATTTGAATTTGTCAATTTTTTGTTAAATTTTGTCTATTTCTTTCACACTGCATTTGGGATTATTGGAATGTCCTTGCATGGTTGACGTCATAACTGACCAGTCGTTTTCACTGTATTTTGTACAATAACACTACCTCTAACTTTTGTGACATGAAATTTGGGGTTCCAAAGGTGTCTGTCTTAGGCCCCTTGCTTTTCTCCCTTTATAGAGCACCCCTTGGCCACATATTGCAACGTTTTGGGATTACCTTCCACTGCTTATACATGCCGATAACTGCTGGTAATGTCATCCATATAAAATCCTTAGAAGATTGCCTTGCATCAGTGAAAAGCTGGATGTCTAGCAACTTCCTACTTTTAAACTCTGATAACACTGAAATGATGGTTCCTGGCCCAGTGAGATATCGCGATCAATTTGATCAGCTAACACTGAGCCTAGGCTCGTGTGTCATGCATCACACTGAAGTTAGTAACCTTGGTGCAATTTTTGATCCTACCTTGTCCTTTGACCTCCACATTAGAGATATTACGAGAACTGCTTTCTTCCATTCTGTCTATGGCTGATGCTGAGACCCTGATTCATGCATTTGTCTCTTCTAGATTGGACTACTGCAATGTTCTATTTTCTGGTTTACCGCAGTCCAGCATTAGGGGTCTCCAATTGGTTCAAAATGCTGCCAGACTTTTGACATGAACCAGAAAGTCTGACCACATTACACCCATTTTGGCATCTCTTCATTGTGTTCATGTCCCTGTGAGATCAGATTTTAAGGTTCTGCTCCTAGCCTATTAAACTGTTCACGGACTGGTACCTCCCTACCGAGCTAAACTAATTAAACACTAACCCTACATACCGGCCCAGGCTTTGCTTTCTCAGGGTGCAGGACTACTTCGTGTCCCTAGGGTGAATATAAAAAGTCTGCGGGTCACACAGCTTTCTTATCATGCCCCTATTCTGTCGAATATCTCTCTGCATCAACAAACCAGTCAGATTCTTTCAAGTCTAGACTTAAGACGCACTTATTTTTCCCTTTCGTATGGCTAGCATACTGGCATAGTATGTTACTATGGTTTTTACTGTTTTACATTAATTTTATTAGGAAACGGAGCAGACCATGGCCTCAACTTTATCGAAATTCTGGGTCTTTTAGTGAAGCTTAGGGCTAGTGGCCGGCAATCACCTTAGAATTTCTTCTGTTTGCCTTGTTGCTTAATGCTGACAAATTATACTGTATTTGTTGTCTTTCTGATGCCTGATTCTGTTTTTTTCTCTCTGTTTGAGGTGCAGCTCCATCCAGAGATTGGTGTGGTGTCTTGTCTGTTTCTGGAACCCTCCTGTCCTGCTCACGGGCAACATTTCCTGTATATTCCTTTTGTGAATTGATATGTAAATTGTGTAGGTAGCATGACCCAAGCAGAGGGTCGCCCCTTTGAGTCTGGTCTGCTTGAGGGTTCTTCCTCAAATCATCAGCGGGAGTTTTTCCTTACCACTGTCACCTGTGTGGTTGCTCTAGGGGTTGGCAAGGTTAGATCTTACTTGTGTGAAGCACCTTAAGGCAACTTTGTTGTGATGTGGCACTATAAATAAAATAAATTGAAAAAAAAAATGAAAAATGGCCCAAGGGCCCTTAGCAATTTTCTGTGTGGTTGGGTTTTGAACTGAGGATCCTCTGGTCTGAAGCCCAATGGTTGACCACTAGACCATCATCCTCCCTCCCACTTCTCCTAGGTGTAAAATCATCTATAATAAATATCAATAATTGTCAATAGTTAGGGCCGCTTCACACATAACACGATTTAAGCCAATGCAAAGCACACGAAGGAGGAATTGCATGCCATTCATGAAAAATCAGGGCCACCTCAAATGCCTCGTACACCTGTCACCAGAACATTCGCACACACAAGCGTCCAAAAGAGAGCGAATGCCCTGTGCATGCTCATTTGATCACCCTCTCGGCAGGTGTCAGCCAAATTCTCGGTATAACACGAACATCTAACACTGCTTGCTGCACACTTAGAAAGGGCGGGGCTATTTGAACACCTGGTACGATAGTAGAGAGCATGTGAGCACATTCGACCTGTCTGTGAAAAGTGTCTAAGTGCCACACGAAAGTGGCGTAACCTAGCAACACACATGGGTGTGACTGTGCTGAACTCCCCCCCCCACACACACACACACAAACAGCGTGTGGAATGTGTCATTGTCGTCGTCCGCCCCCCAACACAAATGGCTTGTGGAGTGTGTGACCCCTCCCCCACCACCAACACACACACACACACACACACACCATGAATCCAACATTGTCAGCTGTGGCTGAAGGTCCCGGAGTCCGGTGCTGGACCAGCTGTGTGCTGCAACTCAGCTGGAGAACACACAGTGTACGTGTGTGCCGGCGCTCACATTCTCATGAGGACCAGCCGGAGTCTGAGCGTGCAGCACGGTGTGAAGCCGCCCGGCCGGCTGATTTTACTTCTAGCACATAAATTGCACTTTACATAACAGACAAAAACAGTGGAAATTAAATCAAACACATCGGAAATTAAATCAAACACATCAGAGTGAAGGCGTGAACTCATTCTTGTGTCATCGCTTTGCTCATATGCTTTGCTGTGGACATACAGCGCATGTCAGCTGCCCACCGACTGACTGACAGCTGAACGTGACCGTGCACACAAGGTGTTACAACACAGACATCAGACAGATGCAGGACAAACACATAATAACACATACATGAAATTAAAATCACAGAACAAAGCAACAGAGAGTGTCTTTTTTTCTGTGAGGTCCACTGACAGAGGTGGGTGTGTCCCCCTGCGATGCTGTCCTCAAGTGGAAATAAATTAAAATATATTGCTTCAGCTGACCGTTGCATCAGTGCACCGCAAAGCTGCTGAATATCGTGCCATGCAGGAAATCACCCCATGGGACGCCCCCACAATTTCACATTGTAATAATTAAAACACATATCACATTTGCAGCGGATCACTGATGATGTGTTCACAATGTGAGCACCAACTCTTCATGACACAGGAGCCGGCGAGCGCGAGCGCATCAGGTAATTAATGTAAAACATAAAAGGGAGAACAGTAATCCACGTCATTTCATTACTTCCTGGTGTACGTCTTAGCGGAGGTTAAATCCGTTCTTTATAACAGGAATTAAGTATTATTAATTGTGGTATTTAAAAAAAATAAAAAAATTCTCCGCTGCTGTGTGCACAATGTTCCATGTGCTCGCACTGTATTTGTGCACGCAATCATGAGCGTGCACAAAACCGTCGCCGAGGTATTGTGCACGCCTGTCTGAATGTGCATTCCTCATGACAGCAGTTGGAATGTTTCGGGGTTCCCCATTTCGTTTTTGGTTTGCGGATTGTCTTCCGCTTTCTGCATCTTTCATGTTATGTGTGAAGGGGCCCTTGACATAATCAGCCCTGCTGATCATCACATACACTATATTAAATTTTCTGTCTACACAAGTCTTGGGCAGAAACCTTCTTGTGTTGTGTTCTAAACCGCTCATCTTGTAGGGGCTGTTTGCATTGTGTCTGTTTTTGCATCCATTCTCTGAATTTCTGAATTTACAGCAGCACTGCAAGCATTTTCTCACTTTGCAATTTTTTTGTTAGGTTTTTGTGCAATGACAAGTTGTTGATTTGATAAAGGTGTTTTTTCTTCATGTGCTCATGTCTTTATTTTGAAGTGTCGTGGCTGCACAACACCATAGAAAAGTAGTTCCAAGTGTCAGATATAAGCAGTGGCAACATCCTGTAATGCCAGATTCAGTTTAGCTGACAACATGAATATATCAGACAGCAATTTCACTTTTCACTAGCAGCTACAAAATAAAATTATCTAACAGAGGATTGCTCAATCAACATGCATACCAATGCCTCATTCTGTCCATTTCTGAAGACTGGTGTGAAATGTATTTCTTGCAGCAACTGTACAAACAAGAATGAGAGATGTTGGCACAGTACCAACACAATGAAAGTAGTTTTGCGTGAGCAATTCCAGCATTAAGGAATTAAGACTGAGATTCCAGCCAGTGAAGGGCCCTTTCTTCCCAATTGCTTAATTGTCTTAGTGGGACAAGCAGGTGGCTCAAAGCTTCATTAGGCATCTGGTGGGGAAAAAAGCATGGACATCAACATGGGGTACAGGTGTGTTGGGGGAGGGTGATGCATTAGATGGTCAATGGTCATTCCCACAGCTGCAGCCCCTTTCCCAAATTCAAGTTTAGGCTGGAGTAAAAAGCTAATGCAGCTTTTGTGTCGGAGATACTTTGATAAACAAATTATTTGGTATCAAGGACAAAGCAGCTTGCCATTCAAAATCCATACCTCTCTTTATCGATGTCTGATACGCAGCCCAGTCTCACAGTGTTTTTTTTTTTTTTTCCTTGTGATGCGGTCACGAAATGAGTCATGTGGCCATGTTTAGGTCAATTTTAACCCTAACCCCAATGTGATATCGCTGAGATACAGTCATGAAATTGTAACATTTCGTGACAGTATCGTAATCTTACAGATAAAATGACTTTTTTGTGATGCCATCACAAACTAGGCATGAGATTGAGTTGGATTTGAACACAGAACTATTACATAAACAAAGGGTATTATTACAGCTGCCCATGGACCCCCATCAGACCTGAACTGAATTAACTGGATCAAATAGAAACTTGGGGTCTGCTGTATAGTTATGAGATTTGGATATTAACCAGTGACCAAAAGCAACAACTAAATGCCTCTGGTACTAGAACTTTTTGGAGGTTCCATTGGGGTGACTGAGACAAACAAGCAGTTACTTAGGCAGACTCAGATAAGGAATATCACTTGCATCATGCAGGAACGCTCGCTATGGCAGTTTGGCCATTTGATGCATTTCTCTGGTCATGAGCCAGCATGCCACTGCCTCAGTGCTGAGGACACTGATGACTGGAGAAGGCCAAGGGGGATATTCACATTTCACCTGGCTGTGGCAGATCAATGGCTACTTTTGAGAAGTGGTTGCCATCCAGGACCTTGGACAGCTCCATGGTGTGATGGATGCAGCATTACATAGTACAGACACATGCTCCCAGACATGACCATGTCTACTGTCACTTAGACCAGTTATTTTCAGATAAAATATGTTGAATAGAAACTTGGAATGTCTGAATCATTTTAGACCAAAACCTGATCTTTTGCCTCAGTGTGTCCTCAGATCCGAGTGAGTATTTGGCAAATGTTATTGCTTTTTGTTTATTTAGTTCTAGGGCCATTCTTCAGTTTCTGACAAACTTTCCATTATAACCTATACAAATGTGTATCTTGCATAGTCTTTGACGTCAAAGCTAACCCTGTATGAGAAGTGGTTGCTGAGATCTGACTTAATGTGGACAGACAGCGATATGATTAGAAAGTGCAATTACACCTGTTTGTCATTTATACCAGAACGTCCAGTTTTAGTGTAGAAGAATTAAGTCTTTTTCAGGCCCTCGGCCTCACATCTGGTGCTTATCCACGGATACCTTAGAGTCCAAGATTGCCCCTGGACAGGATTCCAGTCCATTGCAGGTTACTTCCCCAGCCAAAACTCATTCCTATTTACAGATGGGTGGACTGGGATGATGCCCACGAAGAGTCTTATCCAAGCACATAGTCACATAGCCTGGGGCACACACAAAACTCAGACTATACTGATTCATTGTCCACTAATTAAAAATCATAACATCTCATTTTATTAAACTACTAAACACATAAGGTGCAGCAAAGGGCAGCCAAAATAAACTTTGATTAAGTGTGAAAATGCCTTTGGTGATTTGCCAGAGGCATTCTTGCACAAAGCATTACCATAATGTAGAACTGCTCTTGAGACTGGACTTTCTGACGGAGTCCAGACACATACAATAGCCTCCAGGGTTGCTTAAAGAAATACTGCACATGCAGTCTAGCATCAGTGATTTCCAAATGTGAGAGTTGTAATGGCAGTTAGCGAAGCATTCATCCACAGGTGAGGGGCTTGCTTCTCTCCAAAATCTGCTTACACAAGTTAAAAGGCTGATTTGCATTTATATTGCCATTCAAGGCTTGCAGCTATAATTGTCATTACACAGTAGTAAATGCACAGACACCACACATAATTACAAGCATACACACAGAGAATCCAAGTGAATTGTGCTATTTGACAAATGTCTTCCAACACAATTCAATGAGGACTGTAGTAAAGAGAGAACACATGCAGGGGGGATGTGGTGGGAAATAAAGTGGGGGCGGGGGTGGTTTGAGTTCATCCAGGTGTAATATTGAGCTGTCCCCGAAACTTCTGCAAAAACACTAGGAAGTCCTTATCGGATCAGCAACCCAATTCCTCAAGTGCCTCCTGTGTTGAAGCACCACACGTATCTTCTGGGCTCCTTCCTTGCAAGCATCCTTTTAAAATCATGTCGATACACTGCTTTGCTCACAAATGTGCCAAGGAATTGTGGGACAAGTAACATGACACACTGTGCAGCAGGAAGGTTTGCATGTGATTTACTCGCCCTTATAGCTGCACATCTGCCCTGATAACATCATTTCTACGAAAATGTGGCAGAATGTTTCAGGCTGCGACAGGCAATTTAAACAAAAAACGCTTTTCACACACAAATGAGTGGCACACAGGTTTCTGGAGGTCACTCCAGCTCTCCGCATACGGTGTGCACATTTCGAATCATGAATCCCATTTTAGTAAGAGATAAGCAGTTGCCTTTCTCAAGGAAGTAGGTTACAAATATTGTAATTTAAAAACAGCTGCTGAATAACATATCTGATCATGCGCATGCATATGTTTAGCCATAACCTTTAGATTCACAACAGCACCATACTCAACGCTCAACTTTACGAAGCATTGGCACAATAAATTGCAGTGATACAGACAACTCGCATTTTATTGGTGGCACATTCTAAGCAGCATGTTCTCATTGTTTTCCTCTACTCTTTATGCAAAGCTGCAACCCGGAAATTTGTGCGAACATTAATCATAGCAGATTTGACAGAGCATGTTGTGCATGTGATGGTCCACTTCACTGTAGGTACTCAATGAAAAAATATTTACCTACCAGATGATGTGAACAGAATTACAATAATATGAAGAAATTCCTGCTCAGTAGTTCTTGGCAACAGAATTGTGGTTGGAGTGCGACTTTGTCAACACCAAATTTCAGTCCCGTCTGGACATAATATTAAAAAAAAACAGTAATCATCTCTCTCTCTCTCTCTCTTCTCTCTCTCTCTCTCTCTCTTCTCCTCTCTCTCTCTCTCTCTCTCTATATATATATATATATATATATACATATATATATATACAGTAGTGTTCAGAATAATAGTAGTGCTATGTGACTAAAAGATTAATCCAGGTTTTGAGTATATTTCTTATTGTTACATGGGCAACAAGGTACCATTAGATTCAGTAGATTCTCACAAATCCAACAAGACCAAGCATTCATGATATGCACCCTCTTAAGGCTATGAAAGTGGGCTTTTAGTAAAAAAGTAGAAAAGGGGGTGTTCACAATAATAGTAGTGTGGCATTCAGTCATTGAGTTCGTCAATTTTGTGGAACAAACAGGTGTGAATCAGGTGTCCCCTATTTAAGGATGAAGCCAGCACCTGTTGAACATGGTTTTCTCTTTGAAAGCCTGAGGAAAATGGGACGTTCAAGACATTGTTCAGAAGAACAACGTAGTTTGATAAAAAAGTTAATTGGAGAGGGGAAAACTTATACGCAGGTGCAAAAAATTATAGGCTGTTCATCTATTGCTTAAATTTTCATTGTTACGCAGATGATACCCAGCTTTATCTATCCATGAAGCCAGAGGACACACACCAATTAGCTAAACTGCAGGATTGTCTTACAGACATAAAGACATGGATGACCTCTAATTTCCTGCTTTTAAACTCAGATAAAACTGAAGTTATTGTACTTGGCCCCACAAATCTTAGAAACATGGTGTCTAACCAGATCCTTACTCTGGATGGCATTACCCTGACCTCTAGTAATACTGTGAGAAATCTTGGAGTCATTTTTGATCAGGATATGTCATTCAAAGCGCATATTAAACAAATATGTAGGACTGCTTTTTGCATTTACGCAATATCTCTAAAATCAGAAAGGTCTTGTCTCAGAGTGATGCTGAAAAACTAATTCATGCATTTATTTCCTCTAGGCTGGACTATTGTAATTCATTATTATCAGGTTGTCCTAAAAGTTCCCTAAAAAGCCTTCAGTTAATTCAAAATGCTGCAGCTAGAGTACTGACGGGGACTAGAAGGAGAGCATATCTCACCCATATTGGCCTCTCTTCATTGGCTTCCTGTTAATTCTAGAATAGAATTTAAAATTTTCTTCTTACTTATAAGGTTTTGAATAATCAGGTCCCATCTTATCTTAGGGACCTCGTAGTACCATATCACCCCAATAGAGCGCTTCGCTCTCAGACTGCAGGCTTACTTGTAGTTCCTAGGGTTTGTAAGAGTAGAATGGGAGGCAGAGCCTTCAGCTTTCAGGCTCCTCTCCTGTGGAACCAGCTCCCAATTCAGATCAGGGAGACAGACACCCTCTCTACTTTTAAGATTAGGCTTAAAACTTTCCTTTTTGCTAAAGCTTATAGTTAGGGCTGGACCATCCCTTAGTTATGCTGCTATAGACGTAGACTGCTGGGGGGTTCCCATGATGCACTGTTTCTTTCTCTTTTTGCTCTGTATGCACCACTCTGCATTTAATCATTAGTGATCGATCTCTGCTCCCCTCCACAGCATGTCTTTTTCTTGGTTCTCTCCCTCAGCCCCAACCAGTCCCAGCAGAAGACTGCCCCTCCCTGAGCCTGGTTCTGCTGGAGGTTTCTTCCTGTTAAAAGGGAGTTTTTCCTTCCCACTGTAGCCAAGTGCTTGCTCACAGGGGGTCGTTTTGACCGTTGGGGTTTTACATAATTATTGTATGGCCTTGCCTTACAATATAAAGCGCCTTGGGGCAACTGTTTGTTGTGATTTGGCGCTATATAAAAAAATTGATTGATTGATCTACAATGATCTCCAATGCTTTAAAATGGACAAAAAAAATCAAAAAAAAAAAAACTGAGAAGCTTGGAAGAAAAGGGAAAACAACCATCAAAATGGATAGAAAATAACCAGAATGGCAAAGGCTCACCCATTGATCAGCTCCAGTCTGGAGTTACCTGTAAGTGCCATGACAGTTAGAAGACGCCTGTGTGAAGCTAATTTATTTGCAAGAATCCCCCGCAAAGTCCCTCTGTTAAATAAAAGACATGTGCAGAAGAGGTTACAATTTGACAAAGAACACATCAACTGGCCTAAAGAGAAATGGAGGAATATTTTGTGGACTGATGAGAGTAAAATTGTTCTTTTTGGGTCCAAGGGCTGCAGACAGTTTGTGAGACAACCCCCAAACTCTGAATTCAAGCCACAGTTCACAGTGAAGACAGTGAAGCATGGTGGTGCAAGCATCATAATATGGGCATGTTTCTCCTACTATGGTGTTGGGCCTATATATCGCATACCAGGTATCATAGATCAGTTTGGATATGTCAAAATAATTGAAGGTCATGTTGCCTTATGCTGAAGAGGACATGCCCTTGAAATGGATGTTTCAACAAGACAATGACCCCAAGCACACTAGTAAACGAGCAAAATCTTGGTTCCAAACCAACAAAATTAATGCCTCGCAGATGTGAAGAAATCATGAAAAACTGTGGTTATACATCTAAATACTAGTTTAGTGATTCACAGGATTGCTAAAAAAGCAGTTTGAACATAATAGTTTTGAGTTTGTAGCGTCAACAGCAGATGCTACTATTATTGTGAACACCCCCTTTTCTACTTTTTTACTAATAGCCCAATTTCATAGCCTTAAGAGTGTGCATATAATGAATGCTTGGTCTTGTTGGATTTTTGAGAATCTACTGAATCTACTGGTACCTTGTTTCCCATGTAACAATAAGAAATATACTCAAAACTTGGATTAATCTTTTTAGTCACATAGCACTACTATTATTCTGAACACTACCATATATATGTTAGAATTCACAGAAATTAAAAGAAAATATATTACATATTCATTTAGATAATTGTATGATGATGGTAAAATTTATACAATATAAAATTGCACAGTTGTGAATAATGATATGAGTTATGGCTATGCAATATAAACCCTTTCTTCATTAATCCTTCCAATTTCATCACTGAAGTGTCAAACCACACTTTGTTGAAGCTCTTGACTTGGCCTTAGTGATACCAAAGGTTTTAATTTTGTAAATGTAACTAAATTATTGTTGTCCTAAGTACATGGGTTCAAGAATCTCTGGGTTTTCTTTATGGACTGTAAATTGTAACTTTTCAATGTAACTGTGGTAACACTGGGCCCAAGGTACCTCTGAAATGTAATCAAAGTTTTATTTGATGTTCTTGAGATAACTTGTAAACATGCAATCATAAAGACAGTAAGATACAGATCAAGGTGCTCAAGAGTGTATGCTTCTTAAAGTGTCATGAAAAAATAAGTTGCTCCACTGACATGAAGAGGCACCTTAAATATATAGTCACTAATTGCTACAGTTGAATAAGTTCATCAATTGAAAAAAAAAAAAATCTGTTTCTTAAAAATCAATGACTTTCATCATTCTGTTGAGAATTTTCACCAACAGAGTCAAGCGTACTAGACAAATGTGTATTACTGAAACTAAAGCAGAATAACCACTGAAATTGAGCATTCTTATGTGCATGTCTGTTGCATGGGGAAAAGAAAATGTTATCAATGCCACGGAATTGCAAAAGAAAGTGCAGATTATTTCCGTTCTTCCATTGTTTGATCCCACCTTGGAAAAACTAACATGTTCTACAAGGAATGACAGATCCCAGCAGATTTTCAAACATCTATACCAACCTCAGTAAGACATAGGATTAACAGAAGATTCACAGAGTTAGGCAAAAAAAAAAGTATTTCTGCCCAGCTTTGGCAGTGTTTTGTCCTTTCAAAGTAAAAAATATCACAGTACATTCTGCTACTTCACTACTTTCATGCTTCCCACAGCTAAAACAGCTCCATGGAAGCATCGCCTGTTGTTTTCTGTGAATTAAACTGCAATTCAGAAGACATTAATCCATCCCATAATCTGTCATAAAATAAAATTGGGGTCAGAGAAGGCTTTTGCACCCTTCCTGGCGTTTAATCTTGACAGAAACTTTTGCAAAACGAGGAAACAAACAAAACAAATCACTTGGCAGTGAAGCCTTCCAAAATCTCAGATGAAGATGTGCAGGAAAAAAAAAAAAACAAAAAAAAAAACTGCTGAATGATGTGCAGCTGCTAATTCAGCTTTTGCAGGTGACCCAGTGATCACAACAGCATCTGGTTGAATTACTTAACATACCGCCCAACAGACGTGTAATCCGGGATAATGCCCTTTTGCCGAGTGCTCCAATCTGTAAATTCATCCCCCAGGAATGAGATCCAGCAACGGAGTCTCAGCGTGAAGGGGCAGGGGGTGGGGAGGAGTGGTGAGCAGTTTCGGGCTGATTTGTTGGTACTAAAGGAAAACTGTTTGGGCTGCAAGAAGGTCTTCTAGAAGGATAATGAAGCCCAGAGTAAACAGCTCGAGTCTGTTGACTGGCTGAGGAAACAGATTGCTGCCTCGGTTTCGAGTCAGAGTCCAAACTAATCATATTCTGTCCCTAGTTGACCTGAATCCTGATGGACTCAGAAGGAGGTGCTTAGGCAAACTGCACACAAATACAACATTTAGGCTACACTACAGTAGCATAAATGCACTTGCAGTATTTGCTAATTTCTCCAACTAATTTGGAAGCCAACAACACACTTATTGTAAAAAAAATACATATATATTGTACACCTGTCACAATATGGCACATGATAGGAAAACAGTACATCTCAGTTTAGTATGACTGAAACAACCAAACTGTCTGGAGCAATCCAACCTGAAATGGACAGGAAACAGTCCAGTTTTCATTGGATATCAACAACCAAGAATCTAAAAAAGATGATGTCATTTCAGCCGCAAGAGCCGTAGTGGGTTTTCTTGCTGAACACAATGATGTTAAAATTTGTGTTCCAGAGTTTACACTGACAAATTGAAATGTAGAAACACTGAATTTAGACGTTTGCCATTTTGGCACATTGTGGTTTTAAAATTAAGTGTACCCCAAGCCTTGTTGCAGTGATTGGGGACTGGGGAGCAATCCTTTAACCCTATGCTTGAATTGTAAATTTAATTTTAGACCACATTTTTTTTTTAACTGTGGAATTATTTTTTGTTCCATTATTTAAATATTTTTTTAGAAAACAAATATGTACCATGCTATGCTGCCTCCATTTCAGCAGAATGCAAATTTAGTTTCTTGTCGACGGACAGAGACAGGTTGCATGGGCGCAACCACATATTACACATTTTTAGAAGTTCAGCAATTACAAATCAAGCTGCAACCAAAATTATAGTTCCCTCTCTCTCACACACACCACACACACACGCATACACACACAATGAACAAAAGTATTGTTTCAAACTTTTTTGTTGTTTTTCCCAATGATATTGATGGACTGCCTCCACTTATTTATATTCACTTTGTATAATGTTATAACAATATTAACAAAATTGTTAAAAAAAAACAAAACAATTTTGTTTCAATTCTTCAGCATTCTGTCTCCATATTTACAGGTATAACATTTTTGGATGGTCTACATTTCACATGTGAGACAATCAACAGCCACCTACTGAAGATAACCTCCATCACAATGCCATGACCAGTGGAATAACTACTTCCATTTGAAGCAGCCTCTTAGATTATACATTCACGTGTACTTATTACTGTGGATATCCTGCTGAGTGTTCGGCTCAAGGGGATTAAAGTGGGTTTAATCTATCGCAGCACATAAATGAGCAGGGGTCAAAGTGCTTGAGGTGACTTAAGCCGGGACAGCCTTGATGAGACATGCACCATAAAATGACAACACACCACACTGGACTGATGACATCATAACACACAACATCTTTGCTAGACTTGATCCAAGCAGGGTTTCATGCCAACCGTTAAATCGAGTGACGATGTAAGTTAAAAAAAAGGATGAAGACATTTTGTCGTGTTCGGTGCATTAATTTGTAATTAATTGTTGTTAAATATATTAAATATTTTAAATTGTAAAGGGTTCATATTTGGCACAATGTAGAAAGCAAACTAAACATTTGGAAAATGCTCAATGGAAGTATGAAAATATTACAGCTAAATATAATTACACGAGTTAGATAACAGAATTTTCTTTTTATGAATCACTTAGTAAACCATGACCCTGAGCAGAATATTGGGTAAATGACTGACAATTAATAAATGTAAATGCATGGTTTTAGAAGTAGATGGCAATCTATATATATCCTATGCTGCGAATTGATATTTCTGTTTGAGCCGTGTTGTGGAATGTAATGGCCTGAATGGCCTGTATTTCTTTCTCTGTTTTCCACATTTGGAGAAGGAAGAATGATTTCTCTCTCCATTAAAAAAAAGAAAAATAAAATCTCACACATCCAACATGACATTGGGAAGACATTTAATTATACTTTGCTTGAGAAATATGTATCAAAGCCTGCCGCCCATGAAAAGCAGATTTAGAGTCGTCAGAAGGCAGTTAATAGACAGCAGTAAATGAAACGGGATGTTGCGGTACTAAGACATGCTTTTCAGGAGTTTAAAAAAGAACAGCTTAACGCCCGCTGCCTGGCAAGTGCCGAAACAACACAGATGAGAGAAAATGAAGATTGTGTAAAAAGATTTGGGATTTCATTGCTGTGCACCACCCCTAGTGGCCAAAGCTGAAGCCACTGGTCAGAACGGATTTGAAGAAGAAGACAAACAAAGATGAACTGATTTCTTAAAGCATCAATCAGAGAAAGAAAAAAAAGCAACACACTGAGACAAAGAAGTGGCGAGAAAGAGCGAGAGAGACAGAGAGAGAGAGAAAGAGAGAGAGAGAGAGCGCCCTTGTACTGCATCCAACACCGACGTGCAGTTTCCCCTGTAGCACGTTTGTTTCTTGACAGTCTGGCACATCCAGCATGAGACTATTCTTAAACTGCCCCTTCCCCAGCGGGACATTGTGCTCTTACTGGGTTTCGCCCTGATCCCGACAAGAGGCGAAGGGTTTTCAATCACACCTCGCCACTGACAGAAATCCAGTGCAGAGAGAGGGATTGAGAGGGTGGGGAGTTGGGGGTGAAAATAGGATGGCGTGTCGACGAGACGGGCTGAAATGTGCCGCTGCCAGGAGAGCAGAATGAACTCAAGAAACTGAGAACAAAGTGTGAGAGAGGCTGTGCTACAGAATGGATGACAGGAGGTGGAGAAGAGGTGAATGATAAGACTGGCAAAGTTCCGAAGACATTTAGCCTGAAGTGAAAGTGTTCCTGTTGCCGTTAGAAACATGAAAACTGCGACAGTCTTGTGATGAGGAATGCGGTATGTATTGTGGAGACATGCCGTATCAAAAGTTAGATTTTGGGGGGGGGGGGGGGGGGGTTGACCTTGCAGTGACTTCACAGCCAATGGATGCAGAGTGGTTGAAACTAATGCTAATAACGCATTGCATTTTTCAGAAGAACGCAACACCAAAATAGTTTCCTCTTGATACCAAGGAAAATCAATATATGAGTGAACAAACAAATAAATAAATTAAGTAATAAAACAACAAACAATTTCTCAACGGAAAAAAAAAAAATCCCATCTTTCACATTAAGCTTTCCTATTTGCACAAATACTTTGTCCAAAACACATACAGCAAATATCCACTAAGTCAAAGTGGTGGCTAATGCTAGTAATATCTAGCAAAAAAAAAAAAAGTAGAAGAAATGTGCAGTACCAGTTTTTGTGGTGGTGAAAATGTACACGGACCAATATGACACACAAGTCTGCATAAAATGAGTGCATTTGTTCAATGTCTCTATTGATGTGTATGTAGTGTATTGAACAAATCCTTCACAAGCAGTGTGAAACAATGAAAGTTTAAGTTTGTTGAATTTTGTATTGTGTGACTTTTGTATGGAAAGGAAAAGAAAGAAAAGAGAAGCTAACATAAATAACATATGTGATGGAATTTTTAATATATGCAATACCAAGTCAGTTTTCTGTCAACTCTCATGGAGAAATGTGTGCTTTCAAATGTGTGCATTCAGCTTGTTACAAAAACAGAGATTCAACAAAAGTGGAGGTAATGTAGTCAAGCTAACAACATGGCTAATACTACTGGACACACAGCAGAAGAAATTTTAGCAAAACTGACAGTTCTAATTTGGTGAAGTTTTGAACAGACCAGTAAAACATGTAAGACTGCATTAATGAGAAGATATTTGTCTTAAATAGTTTTCATATTGTTGCAGAATTTCATTTTCGCGTCTCCTCCAGCTTTGCAGCAATGCTATGTGGAGAAAAATGGCATGCGCAGTTGAGGCACACCTCATTCAAAGTTAAAATGAGTTGAATTTTTGCCACGCAAACACATTGTGACCATTGAATCTGTAGCAAACATACAACAGGGTAACAACTATGCTCTCCGAGGACAAGCTAATGCTAATTACATTTGTCTCAATTCCCAGAAATGAACGATATCAAATTAGTTTCCTGCTAGCAAAACCTGCATGGGGAAACATGCAGAAGAAACTATTATGTTTGTTATAATTATGGTTTGAAGTCATTATCAAGCTAATAGCATTGCTAATGCTACAGCTGTTAAGCAACAGGTGCAAAGTAAAAGAAAGTGTAATGCCACCAACCGTTCTGAGGTGGCAAAGGTCTGTGACGGGATGTGCACAAAGCCATGCAAATGTGATCACACTTTTCGTTCCACTTTTTCCTCTCAGTCTCTCTGGGCCATTTATGCTTCAGAGTTGAGAAAAAAAAAAAAACTCTCTGATTTTCTTGTTCTCTTACTTTCCTGCCAGGTAAGAAAGCAACTGCTGTGGTCGCAACTCCCGTCTGTTTCCTCGTTCATAAAATGGGATTGTTTTCTGCAGCTTTCTGCTGACAGCGGCTCTGCGCATAAACAGCCGTAATTTGTACAACAACACTAAGCTATGGGGAAGCACTATTTTTTTCCCCCCCAGAGGCGTCTGAAGAGAAGGTAGGTTGTTATCCTGTTTACCTGACAGGGAAAGCAATATTTTATATTGTGACAATAACCAAGTCGGCAGAAACGCACAGAAATCCCATCTCATTCCAGCTGCAATCGGCTCCCTCCAGCTGCCGCTATCTGAGATGCAGTGATTGTTGTTCCCAGAAGTGGGGTTTAGGGAGGTGCGGTGGGGTGGGGGTGGGGGCTGTGATTGAAAATACAGAATAATCTTCAAAAACAAAGTGCACCGTGCGTCAATCAATCAACTCCCCTCGGCATTTTAAACATCGGCTGCTCTTCAACAGCAAGCACTTGCACAAAACAAATTGGTGACATTTTCCAAGTGCGGCACAGACATGCGTCTTAGATATACACCGCATGTGAATAGGACAGTTAGTGTGATAGTGTATTTTTGCTTTCAAGGAAGAGCACATGGAATACAGCAAGAACATGTCAGAAACTAATGCACAAATAAGTGCACTGGAACAAAGAAACTCTGGGTTAACTTTTACACATTATTCAACACTAAATGGCAAGTTGCATGTATGTTTCTGACAAGCGTGGTTGCCGTGACTTGGATCCTATACTTTTCCTCCTTGATTTTGCCACATTCTGTTTGAGCAGCAGAAAACTACAATTTTACTATTTATTTTCTCCAAACAAACATATGTAACAGCTGTGCTCCCACATTCACTAAGTTCAGTATATGCTGACTTGGAGGTGCCAAACATGACACAACATGTCTACAAAGTGATCTCTCAGAGAAGATGGACTGGATTTTGTCTTCGCTGACCTGCTTTTTAGCACAACTCTCTACGGGGTGAAACGGCTCCATGCTTAGAAGCGCAAACATTCTTTTTAGCGCGCGGTCTTTCTGATGGGGTCAGAGTTGGGAAAGAGGCATTGACTGCACAGCTGACCTCGTGACCCCAGTGGGACAGTCACGGCTTATACAGACGACGCGGACATCTTGCTGTACTATACTAACTGTTGTTGTGTTGTTGTTTTCCACAGACAACCACCTGGTGGTAAACAGGGGTAACACCTAATCCATCTTCTTTCTGATGGTGTGTGGGTAACAAACACAAAAACATCAGACAATGCCCAAACTCAGAAGTACTCGAGCGTTACAACCCTGCTCAACCCCCCCTTGTTTGGGCTCAGCGGAGAAGAGCTGTCAGTCTAAAACAATGTGACTCTGGAGTTGAATGCCTGACTGAACTAGCCTGAGGTTTGAGGGCTTTGTTTGCGTGTCTCGGAGTGCGTGATGTGAATACCAACAATCACAAGGAAGTTTTTAACTGTCTGGCTGGGAAAGCCGAGGAAAAGTGATGCCTCAAATGGGGACAGCCACACTTTTACCAGACATAACAGTGCAACAGAAGATCAAAGCTGGACAACACAAACACTATCACAGCAGCAATTCAGGAATGGATTCCTTCAAGGGACGATGAACAAGGAGTTCAACTTACCCCATCTGGAGATCCACAGGAGCAGGAGGACCAATGGGATCATGACCGAGGGAGCGCAGAGCAGACAAGACCGGCAGGAAAAAGTGGACGAGTGTCAGCTGGAAGTTGGCAGTGCAGGAGATGAGACAGTTGCTCCTCTGTGATGCTGGGAGTGCGGGAGAGGTGGGAAGGAGCAAGGGGATAGGATGGAGGCAACAGAGCCTCAGTAGAAGGTCGTTCCTTCTCGGCTCCTCTGTTTCCTCACTCTGTGGAGTTGGTGGGTTCAGCCGCTCTCACACGCTTCTTCAGTGCTCGCTCTTTTTCTCGCTCTGCGTACACTGTTTGCCGCTGCCTGTCCATGCTTCATCTCTTCATCCCTAGCTCACCCTACCCTTCTCTGTCTCTCTCTCTTTCCGCTCACACAGTGAGGAGAGAGAAGGGATGTTTCTGCCAGACTCCTCCCTCTCTCATCTTTTTCTCCCCTCTCCATCTCTCTCTCCTCCCTCTCGCCATCTCTCTCTCTCCCCCTGTCCTGGCTGTCTGGGTGGCTGCACTGGAGTGTGGGCCTTTTGGGAAGCAGTCTTCACTCTGAGAACTGGGGATGCCATGGGAGAACACAGAGAGAACAGATCCAATTAGAATGAGAATAGGAGCAACTTGGCCTCTAACACAGACATAGTCTAAACAAAAAGTGCACCTCACCCCCTTTCCCCCAATTTGCTTTTTGTAACTTTCTATGGATGGCACTGAATTTTTGAGATTTGAGCAGCCTTCTTTGATAAAAGATAAAGACAAAATTAGCATTCAAGACCATCGTACACCCTCCTCCGGATCAGAGTGAACTAGAATAGTAGTCATTTAAACAGGGACTCACTACTTTTTCCCATAGATTTTATATATATATATATATATATATATATATATATATATATATATATATATATATATATATATATATATATATATATAAAAAGATGTTAGGCTCAGTAATAAAAAATTACATCTATGAATATTAGATGGTCAAAATTAAAAGGCCTTGATGAAACATCCAGTTTACAGAAAACTTAGTTTGGGGCTAACCATACTTTCAGCCTGTGTGACTGATAAAGTAATTACAAGTCTATGCACAACCTCAACCTAACCCTTATAAGGTCTTCGGGTCTTGTGGGACCCATTTTCAGTTTTAGTTTAAGAAAAATGATAGAAATAATTATTTTTTCAAACTAAAATTCAATGGCCTTGGCTCATTTTCTGTGAGGAACATAAATCAGAAAACATTTTCAGTGGTGCTGCCCCATAAACCCCCGTCACATTTCTATTACATGCAGGGTCTTCGGGTCCGTTGAAAGGGTCCCAGGGCTGTTGAAAGTGTGGAAATCAAAGGTCCTGTGCACCTGCATTTCCCTTTTCTGCTCTCTGGGTCACACTGCCCGCATCTTCTGATTGTGCCAGGTCATCGCTGCAATATGGTCTTATGGGAAGGCTGCCGGACTACTTTCGAGGTTTCCTGGATGTAAACAAGAAGACCATCCAACATGGCGCAAAGCCACACGCATGCATCAGTGAGAGGGTAATCATGATTAGTTGAAATTTTTGCCATTGTGTGACTTAAAACATGTCAAATGATACATTGGCAAGTCATGCATTGTTTTGCAGTGCAGTTATTAATTTCTGTGATACTACTTTAGGTGTAGCGATTGCTTCTTGGTGATGAGGCCAGAGCGCAGATGTGCAAAGATTATTAAAAATCTTAATAGTGGTTCAGCCCAACTAAGAGAGACCACCTGCAGCCTGAGCAGTAGCGAGCGGTAGAGAATGCTTTCTGGGCCTGTGAGTGAGTGAGTGAGTGAGTGAGTGAGTGAGTGAGTGAGTGAGTGAGTGAGAGTGAGTGAGTGGGTGGTGGAATGGAGCGGAGCAGGTGAAGGGGCCCCTTGGTATTAGTACCCACTGTTCCTGCACAAGGGTGCAACATTGTGCGGGGACTGCACCCACATTACCCACCACATTTCACCCTCTGTCCCCAATCCATAAATAGCTCTGTCAGCATGGTTCCATACCACAACTGATCAAGATGGCAAAGCAATTCTCTGTCCAGGATGCCTTACAGGTTGATATTGGCACTGCAGTATCGTTTGAACCCTGCATGATATTGCGGGATTTGACTACTATGGGAACCTCCATTCCATTGTACAATATATACACAGCATAAGTTCATATGAGAAAATGGTGTACTGTTTTGTTTGCAGCTGCAATCACCAAAGCAGTCGTGAAAAGTATTTTTTCAGTTCCCAGTGGAGAAGAGATGATGAAGTGAGTGGGAAACGTCGTGTTGGTAAGTGTTAGCTGACGCAGCTAACCAGAGTAGCTCCGTCTCTCGCCCTCGACACATTTGTGCTCCAGGTCATAAACTTTCGCACCACATTGTCACTTTTTTTTTTGCATTTTCACTTTGTTTGCATGTAATTTAGTCACAAACCCAAAGAAAATGCTGCCCCCCCCCCCACAGGTATAGAAACACGACATACATCTGCGTGTCCAGGAATGTCAGTCATCACAGCAGCAGTAAAACTAGCAGCTGTGACAAACAGCAGTGTCAACACACTTTAATTTCCAAAATCTGACAGACTCTGAAAAGGTTAAAAGATTTGGGGTGAAGTGTGTCGTTTCCTCTGTAAATCCGAGCCGCTGCTTTTAAAGAAAAGTTCAGAAACTTCATTATCAGACATAACCTCATTTGTTTTGCTCTGTCTGTCTCTGTCTGGGATGTTTCTGTTATGCTCTTATCTACGTCACACTAGAGAAATGCGGAGAAAGACGTTTCCTGGAAATGCACCTGTTTCCTCGCTTTGGGAGAGGAAGAAAAACATCAGAAACCACTAATTATGAGCGCATGTGTGCAGGGAGACTTACAATCATGAATACTTTAATGTTGTGTTGGTAAATGGGACATATAACAACAAGTCACGAATGCCACAAAGTATACATTCTTGGCCACTGGTCATAAATGTGATGATCTGTGGCAGAGGCATCAGATGTCCTGATGAACTACTGCAACCTGTTACCACGCATTACAATTAATGGCACGTGTTGCTGGAGAATTATCAGGAACCATTATGCATGGTCAAGAATAACGTTTCCCACCATTGCGCGGTGTTCTGCGCTATTGCACGTACCAACGCACCGTTACGTTCTGTCACGTTGTGAATGAGGTGAATTGTCTCCACACACACCCCTACATTCATCCTACTATTAGCTGCTGAACAATTCAGTTCGCTCCAATTTGCTCCTCAAAATCTAGATTAATCCACAGCAGAAGAACTTTGTGATTGCATGCTTTGTTGGTCTCTGTGCCATGGAGTGGCGCAGAGAGGAGGAGAAGACAGAGAGAGCCAGATGTGTGGCTCCACGCAGCTGTCGTCTTGCTCATTTTCCCAAACATTAGGCACAGCAGCAGCAGGTGGAACACCTGCAGGAGCGCGCCGATGACCATTTGAATGAGACTTTTAGCCAACTTGGTGTCACTGTCCTTCTTCAGCATACTGCAGCAATGAAACTGAATGCGGTGTAGCAGGGTTTAATTGTGCGCACATCAGAGAAGAACGCTGTCACGTTCTATTAAGGATCACCACTAATCCAGACAGATCAACATGCTCAGTTGTGACCTCCAAGACATGAGGCTAAATGAGCATGGTACGTGACATTCATGGAAGATTTTTTGACAGTCAAAAACATGAAAATCACAAATATCACGCACCAGCATGCACTATTAAGAAACCTATTCAGATGCGTTAAGTCATGTTAAGAATGTTAGGAATGTGCCAAGAATGACGCAAATATGACATTCGTAACGTGTCCTGCCTATGTGTAAACGCAGCATTAGGGCCCCTTCACACATAGTACGAACAAGCACAAATCACGGCAAATCACGGCAGAACAGCTCGTATGAGCGAACCATGAAAACATTGAGCCGACAGGCAGGCGTGAACGAACCTGCTGCAACGGTGTCGTGCGAGTAGAAACACAGTGTGAGCAGCTGGGACATGATGCACCACATTGCGCCGCTGAAATAATAATAAAATAAATAATATAATAATAAAATAATAAAATAAAAACCACCTGGATAATTAGTGAATATCACTGGGTTCACATTAATAATAAATAAAAGGGGACGCAATACAGAGTCCCGTGGTTAAATAACCCTGGTTAATTAAAAATGAATGCCACTTATAGGATTCAAACCTGCAATTTACAAAAGCTCTGATTACCAGACAAAAACTTTACCACTGCGCTACAATCACTGTCTTCTAACAGGAGCATGAAATGGCTAAAAACAAAGAGATAAATATAATTTTTTTAAAAAACAGAACAAAGCGCTGTAATAACTGACCAAACAACCTTTCTTACAGCATATTTCTGATAATGTGTGACTGAAAGTGCCGTATTTGTCACACTGTTGGCTTGTCATATAGTCCTGCGACATGCCGCTCACAAACAGACGTGACATTTAGATCGCCTGTTGTGTGTCCACATAAACTGAAGGTCCATTTCAGCTGGGACAGCCTGTCAATGTACACTGTGCGCAGTCTCCAGCCTGTCGCAAAATCGATTTTTTAATGTATTTCCACGTGAGGACAGAAAGTACACACACGCGTGTGTCTGTCAAAACACGGTACATGTTCTGCAGCTGTGACATCCAGAAACAGAGATCTCAACACCTGCAGCCATCGGTGGACACACACCCCCTGTCAGTGCAGCGCACACAGCAAAATACCATCTGTACATCCATATATCAGCAGCTCATATAAGTGCGCTCCCACCCCCTGCATGCCACATGCTTACGGATGGGGGGAGCACAATACACGCATGATTCACATACATGGCACGTGTTTGGGGGTAGCTGTCACTCTGGCACCTCACATGTGTGTTGCTGTTTTGCAACGCCACACTCATGGGTGCATTTAGACAAATTTCACATCCAGCTGGAAAGTGATCGTCTGCTGACTGTTTTTGTGCTAATAGCGTGAATGGTCACACATTTTCTAAGTGCCAAGCGAGCGGTGTTAGATGTTCGTGTGTGTCAGCTGGAATTTGGCCGACACCTGCTGTGAGAGGGTTCGAATGGGCTCTCACAGGACACACTCTGTCTTTCAGTCGCTGGTGTGCACAAATAGTTGTAGCAGCAGGTGTACGAGGCGTTGGAGGCAGCTACGATTTTACATGTATTGCATACAATTCCTGCTTCATGCATGATAGGTCAGGATAAAAGTAAATATTTAGAATGAATGAGCAAAACCTGGGGATGCATTCTGCTTTAACAGCAAACAACTCATTAAGGCTCCATCCAGAGTTGAATTTTTATTCCCATATTGAGGGTCTCAGACGATCCCATCAAAGAAATCACTTGTTTAAAAGAAGACATTGTAGCAATTTGTCAAATAAAATATACATTTGATGTTAAAATGTGGTTCCAATTCTCACACATATAGGAAGTATGCTTAACTAAAAGGCTAATGCTACAAAAAATGGATCGTTATTCACAGCATTTTAGTTATTATCAGCTGGTCTCTGTGAATCAGATTTTCCACGATTAAAAGTAATGCCTGAATTGTAGCCCTTCAATTAAAATAAGTTTAAATCGACCCACACGTCAAAAAAGACAGCATATAATTGGTGTATCTAAATCAGTGATTTTCAACCTTTTTTGAGCCGCGGCACCCTTTTTATATTTACAAAATCCTGCGGCACACCACCAACCAAAATAATATTATAATGCTATTACCTCTGGTTTTGCGCAAAACCCAATTATTGCAATAGAAAATCGATACAGAAAACACCGCATTTCGAAAATCCTCAAGCATTTTGCGCTCTGATCTCAAGTAGGGCTGTCACGATTAGGAATTTCTGGAGAAGATTAATTGTCAGACAAATAATTGCGATTGACGAATATATTGTCTATTTTTTTTTCCTTTTTTCCCCTTCTTTATATTCTACTATTGTAGTATAATTACACAACTCTGGAAGAACGTTTGGCTTCTGTGAGTGGAGAAACTGGGAATGGTGCAACATTTTTATTTTTATCTGCATTTTACATACAGTCCCAACTTTTCTGATTTGTGGTTGTTTCTGTTGCATTTCTGAAATTGTTTCTCCTCATCAGTCACGTTTTGTGCTTAAACACTGCATTAAGCCCATATTGAACAAATAAATACCTTTGGAAAGTAACAGCTGTTAAAGTTCAGAGTTCTCACCTGCTTTTTGTGATCTCTGCGTCTGAACATTGTTTTTTTGTTTTTTTTGTTGCTCAGTTCATTCATATATTCTCATTTTTAAAATATGTTTTTAAAGATATTTGACCGTTTATTTCATCTCATGATCTCATAAATTCAGCATACGACGCGCACATGGTGTGAACAGGACGGTAACAGCAAAATCACACCTTTAGAGAAAATTCAGAGAGAAGTAAAGGCAGCTTCACGTTTCCGTTTTGTTAACGTTCACTCGGGTTACAATCCTCTTTCTGCTCCGCGCTCGCTGCGCACTGAACGTGTCGCGCCTGCATTCAGGAATCTCCCTCACTCACCCCCTCCCTCGCAATCTGCAGCCTGTTAACTCCGGTCGCGCACACAGGCACACACACACACACACACACACACCAACAGCTCCGCATTTTAGACGGCTTTTGAAGGAGACGGCACTGTTTTAATCGGCCGTCAGCCTCCTTGTTATTGTCCCGCCTTAAGACGAGAGCGAGGCTGCAGCACGTTTGACATCAGATTCTGAGTCGTTTTATGCTTTGTGGATAAAATAAATAATTCACGGTAATCGCGAATATGAAAAATAATCGCGAATATGAAAAATACCCACGGCACCCCTGACGATCGATCACGGCACCCTAGGGTGCCGCGGCACCCCGGTTGAGAATCACTGATCTAAATATACAGTTAATGTTGGACATTTACAGGTACTCATCTTGTGCTTTTAATGATGTTTTGAACTGTTCCTTCTCCAGAGTGGATGATTACACAGCATACATCATTAATCGTTTTCAAAAACAAGATCTGCGTGCACAAGTTTGAATTTATTTTGTATCTCCACTAACCTACAGAGAGGTTAAACTATATTTACAGGCTCAAATATATGCATACATTCATTTAAATTATTAATAAATGGTGCTGAAGGTTCTGCAATGTCTTAAGGCCAACGCTAAACTTTGCGTTAGTGATCATGATTGACTACAACTGATAGTTTGTCTTTACCAGCATAAAAAAGGATGTTTGGCAGCACTCACTGGACTTACCAATACTCAGAACAATGGAAAAGTCAAAGGAACTCCATGAAGACCTAAGAATGAGAACTGTAGAATTACACAAGTTCGGAAGGTTTCATGGAGCATTTCTACCCAACTGTAGACTCCAAGATCATCAGTTCAAACAACTGTATACAAGTACGTTAGTCAGATGGGTCATGACATTGCCAAGGTCTATAAGAAGACCCAAGCTATCACCCTCAGATGAGAGAAGCTTGTTGGGATGTTCAGGAACCACCAAGACTCAGACCTGTCATGAACTCAAAAATGCTAGAAGACCAGCATCACTGTCTACAGTGAGGTGAGATTTACATCAACATGGACTGACAGGGTGTTCACCAAGAAAGAAGCCACTCTTCTAAAATCTACACATTTAATCTGGGCTGAAATTTTCCACTGCCCACATGAACATGCCAAATGCCTTATGGAGAAAGTGTTATGTGCTGACGCGGGTTGAGGAGCAGACCTGCGTCTGACTGAATCCAGCGCTAAATAACCAGAAAGCGGTTCCAAAAAACAAAACAATTTTATTATCCCCCTCTGTGCAAAACTCGGTGTACAACATAAAGTGCGTTTGTCTGGCGGAGTGAAGGACAGCGCGCTCTCCAGCGCCCAAAGGGATCGAAGCCCGGCGCTTCTGGACTCACATTCACCGCCAAACACCCCCCAGGTGGACACGACAAACTGACTCTGTGAAGGATAGAAGAGGTGAGGTAAGTCAACAGCTACAACTAATATCCTTCAAAGGCACACACTATCAGCAACACATTCAGGTCTGAATTTAAGCTTTATGTAAATGAGCAGCTTCTCACAACAGGTGGAGGATCATCTGTCCGCACACCACGGCCGTGAGAAGCGAGCTGCACAATTCTCATCAATGTTCAAATATACTGCGTAACAAAATACCAAATTACTATTAACACTTATTCAGACAATCAATCACCTCTGATGTGTGCTGACAGCATGTGTCCCTCACCCGTCCTCCTTCACAGGCACGATGTGTCAAACCCAGGCACGGTCCTCAGCGTCTCACAAACGAACGTCACAAGGTCGAGTTCCCGGCAATTCTGCTTGAATCACTCATGGCTTAAATGCAGAACGCCATCTCAATATCTGCTTCAGCTGAAAGTCTTTAAGTTAGCACGTGAGCATCATCCACAGGTGCTGCAAGTCATGTTGATGAGGGTGAAGGATTCTTCTGCCCGCACCTTCTCCACAGACAAAAACCAGTTTGCATACCACCTGGAGAGCAAAGAAAAGAAAACAACACAAAAACATCCAGCCAAACCCCCCAACACACAACAGAAAGTTTTTATGAGCTGCTTGGCCACAATGACCAGAAGTATGTTTAGAGGATTAAAGGTGAGTCTTTTAAATCCAAGAACATTGTACCAACTGTCAAGCATAGTGGTGATAGCATCATGCTCTGGGGCTGTTTTGCTGCTAGTGGTACTGGTGCATTGCACAGAGTAGAATGGAACAATGAAGAAGAAGCACTACCATCAAATTCCTCAATATCACCTCAAATCAGTATCTAGATATTTGAGTAATGGCCTCAATTAGATGTTCCAACAAAACAATGCTCACAAACACACTAAAACTGGTTATGGGTTGGATAAAGCAGGCTAACATTAAGCTTCTGGAATGGCCTCCCCACAGCCTGGACTTCCCGAAAACCTTGACCTCACAACTGTTGAAAATCTGTGGAAAACTTAAAGTTGGGTCCATGCCAGGAAACCAACCAATTTAAATGAGCTTTACCAATTCTGCCAAAAAGAGTGGTCAAATATCCAATCAGAACTATACCAAAAGCTTGATGATGGCTTCCAAAAGCATCTGGTCAAGATGGTGCTTGCTTAGGGACATTTAACCAAATATTAGTAGTGATGTATGAATACGATGTCTGTCCATAAAGTATCGTACCTTTTTATTATTTTTTAAACTATATGGATTTGATTCATATGTTTTCACGTCAGACAAGCTTGAACCCTCGTACGCATGCGTGAGTTTTTCCACGCCTGTTGGTGACGTCATTTGCCTGTGAGCACGCCTTGTGGAAGGAGTGGTCCCGCCCCGTCGTCGAATTTTCATTGTCTGGAAATGGCGGAATGATTTGGGGGGTTTTTTCCATCAGAATTTTTTCAGAAGCTGCCTGGAAACCATTCGAAAAATTGATCTGGGTTTCGGTGAAAATTTTACGGGCTTCACAGAGAATAAGCTCTGTTTGTACAGCTTTAAGGACCCATTTAAGGACGCTCGGCGCACCGCGCTCTGAGCTGCGACGACGCGGCACAAGCCACCGGACCATTTCTAAACATATGGCTCTGTGGATACGAGACCGTCGTGACCGTCTTTCTCTGGTTATCACAAGAGCTGGACATCAGTGAAATTGTGGAGAGCTGGACATGTCCAAACTTGTCCTCTGACACACCGAAACGGAGGTGTTCCTTTGTCTCGCTTCCAAAGCGATCAGTCGTGACATACGAAGCCTCCGCGCGGCTTTCCGTGACAAAATCTCTTGTTAAAAGTGAAATCTGCCAGAAAATGGCTGATGTCCAGCTCTTGTGATAACCAGAGAAAGAGTACACGACGGTCTCGTATCCACAGAGACATCCGTTTAGAAATGGTCCAGTGGCTTGTGCCGCATCGTCACAGCTTGGACGCTGAGCGTCCTTAAAGGGGTCCTGAAAGCTGCACTAACAGACCTTATTCTCTGTGAAGCCCGTAAAATTTTCACCGAAAGCCAGATAAGTTTTTCAAATGGTTTCCAGGTGCCAGTCTCTAACAGCTTCTGAAAAATTTCTAATGGAAAAAAAACCCAAATCATTCCGCCATTTCCAGACAATGAAAATCCAACGACGGGGCGGGACCACTCCTGCCACAAGGCGTGCTCACAGGCGAATGACGTCACCGACAGGTGTGAAAAAACTCACGCATGCGCACAAGGGTTCAAGCTTGTCTGACGTGAAAACATATGAATCAAATCCATATAGTTTAAAAAAATAATAAAAAGGTACGATACTTTATGGACAGACCTTGTATATTTGATCCTGTATATGTAATTTCAACCCTGTGTGGATTACAAAAGATCCAAAATGAATGCAAACTAGTGGACCCAATTCTTGTTTTAAATTATGTATGCTGAATAATCACTCGACCCTTGCAAACAGTTCTGACATCATGAAAGCCCTAAAATTATGATGACATTATGCCTGTTATGGTCAAAACCCAAATTGGATGATGGACCCCAAATACAGGAGGCTGAATGGACCAGAAAAGAGGTTTATTGTACAAAAGAATGTGCAACAGATTGACCAAATGTGCAGGACGTTTGGAGCATGGAGACCCAGGCTGGACAGCTGTGGAACTGCAGTCCACAGTATCCAGGTAGGAGGGTACCAGAGAGGAAGAACTGAGCATAGTGGAAAAGCACACGAACCAGTGGAGTGATGATGATAATTATGACAGTGACAGGAGCCAGGTGGCCACCTGCGGCGCTTTCAAAGAGTGGAGTCTGAGGGTGAGGAAACACTGAGTTTCTGGCATTGATGGAGTGTTGAACCAGGGTTTACATAGTGCAGGTATGATAGAAAGCCAGCGACGATGATCAGCTCTGCTGACGAAAACCTCAACGGGAGCCTCCAGGTGACCTACCTGGATGGTCGGAAAGTCACAGATGAGGGAAGGGTCCAAGATGAGACCCTGCTTCACCAAGGAGAACTCCTCAGGTCCATAGCCTTCCCAGTCCACCAAGTAGTGGTAGCCCCGACCCTGACGACAGATGTCCAAAATCTTGTGCACAATCCAGGCCGGATGTCCATAGATGATCCCGGCAGGAGGTGGAGGAGTAGCTGGAGAGCAAGGAGGGCTCAAACTGAACAGCTTGAGGCAGGACACATGGAAGATTGGGTGGATCCGGAGAGACCAGAGTAGGTGCAGGTGCACAGCAGTAGATTTTACCACCTGGTCCATCACATAGGGTCCAGTGAACCGAGGAGTGAGTTTTTTTTTTCCCCTTCCAAAATATTAAGAAATCACATATACATAAGTAATACTTTGTTGATGCACTCTTGCCAGCAATGACAGCTTCAATTCTTCTTGAATATGAATATGTTGCCACAAACTTAGCCCAACTATCTTTGGGCAGTTTTGCCAATTCCTCTTTGCAACACCTCTCAAGGTCCATCAGGTTGGATGTAGAGTGCCAGTGCACAGACATGTTCAGATCCTTCCAGAGATGTTCAATCAGATTCAGGTCTGGGCTCTGGCTGTGCCACTCAAGGACATTCACAGAGTTGTGCTGAAGTCACTCCTTTGATGTCTTGGCTGTGTGCTTAGGGTGATGGTCCTGCTGAAAGATGAACCATCACCCCAGTCTGAGGTCAAGAGTGCTCTGGAGCATTGCTACTACATTCATCTTTCCCTCAATCCTGACGAGACATCCAGTTCCTACCACAGATAAACATCCCCACAGCATGGTGCTGCCACCACCGCACTCCACTGTAGGCATGGCGTCTGGTTTCCTTCAAAGATGAAGCCTGAAATTCACACCAAAGAATTCAATCTTTGTCTCATCAGACCAGAGAATTTTGTTTCTCATGGACTGAGAGTCCTTTAGGGTGCTTTTTGGCAAACTCCATGTGGGCTGCCATGTGCTTTTTATTAAAGAGTGGCTTCCATCTGGCCACTCTACCATACAGGCATGATTGATGGGTTGCTGCAGAGATGGTTGTCCTTCTGGAAGATTCTCCACTCTCTACAGAGGAAAGCTGGAGCTCTGACAGAGTGACCATTGGGTTCATAGCCACCTCCATAACTAAGGCTGTTCTCCCCGATTGCTCAGTTTAGATAGGTGGCCAGCACTAGCAAGAGTCCTACTCGATCTGTACTTCTTTTATTTATGGATGATGGAGGCCACTGTGGTCATTGGGACCTTCAAAGCAGCAGAAATGTTTCTGTACTCTTTCTGTACCCCAGATTTGTGCCTCAAGGCAGTCCTGTCTCGGAGGTCTTCAGACTATTGCTTTGACTTCATTACTGGTTTGTGCTCTGACATGCACTGTCATCTGTGGGACATACATAGACAGGTTTGTGCCTTTTCAACTCATGGCCAAGCCACTGAATTTACCTCAGTTGGACTCCAATTAAGCTGTATAAACATCTCAAGGATGATCTGTGGATGATCTGTGCACCTGAGTTCAATTTTGAGCATCATGGCAAAGGCTGTGATTATTTGTGTACATGTGATGTCTTAGCTTATTTTTAATAAATTTGCAAAAAAAAAAAATAAATAAATAAAAAAATCACATGGTCATTATGGGGTATTGTGTATAGAATTTTCAGTAAAATTTCTATCCATTATAGAATAAAGTTGTAACAATATAATGTGGAAAAAGTGAAGTGCTGTGAATATTTTCCGGATGCATTGTATCATGTGAAAGCAGAAAGTGACATCACCTTCGATAATCCAGTTGAGTGCATTTGCAGTATTTTAACAATACAATATTCTGATTTACCTTATCACTTGATTACAGTTGTTCAATTCATGACACACATACACTCTCTTTGTATACATAATGGACCTGAATTGAAAAAATAAATAAATAAACAAAACATCAATTAAAATAACCATAAACAATTATGAAACAAAAGGTCACCAAAGTGCATAACTAGGAATTAACTGTTCTGCCCCAGGTACACTCAAGAATGTTCCCTTGAGCAAGGTCCATAATCTCAAAGCTGGTCCAGTGCAAGGTTGAGAACATTGCATGACAACACACTGACATCTGTGTGCAAGTGTGTCCAAACTGGTAACTGTGAGATTGAAAAGTTCTTTGAAAAAGCAATTGGTTTACTCTTTATTAGCTCAGTGCTTCATGTGTGGGAGCATTGGAGGTGATTGTTCACTTGAATGCTTTGACAGGTTGGCACAGATACATTATCTCGCCAGAAAACCTCTTACTTATGTCCATATTCTAAATAGCAGGACACAGTGCCCCTGACACACTCCAGCTCATAAAACTGATAACAGTAACTGATAACAGATAAAACAACGGTACAACTGTGACTATTTCAGCGAATATGTTTTGTAAGAGGCAACATTTTAGCTAGTTCTTTTAGATGGCACAATCCTTCTCTGTTCCACTTCACCATGAAGTTCTGACTGGCAGTGCAAAAGACAAAAGCTGCCCTATGCACAGTTTCTCCATTCACATGGGTGTCTTGGTGGCTTCCCTCACTTGTCTTCTTGCACAGTCACTCACTCACCTACTCTAGACAGATTTACCATGCAGTGCCACACTGCTTCTGTTTCTTACCAACTCATACAAATGAAGTCCAAGTCACATTAGTTAACTTTGAAATGTTCATGTGCTTACCCCCTGACTTGTTTGAAGAAAACGTGATGATTTGTATTAAAAATAATTCTGAGTTTATCCAATAATGTCTAGAAATGGCTTTAATGCATGCCATTGTTTTTTGCTGTATTTCAGTACCATTATGGTGGGCTCAGGCTGCAGAGGCAAATTACAAAAACTGGAGGTAAAAAAATCTTTGTTTGTGGTGGTGTATCTCCAAATGGATGGTCTTGTCACATGAACATTTTGGTTTTGATTTGAATTTGTCAATTTTTTGTTAAATTTTGTCTATTTCTTTCACACTGCAAAATTTCGACTTATTTCCTGGCACTGGGATTTGTCATCCTGATATTTAGTCATGGGTACTTAGTGGACAATGGGTATTGTGAGAGTTGATCAAGTTGTTAATTGTCACGATTAGTCAGTATACACCTCATAGATTTGCATGTCATTCTCATAGTTATTAAAATACAATAATTTACACTACCAGTCAAAGGTTTGGACAAATTCTTGACTGGCTGTGTGATGTGACATTGTTTACACACATAGCTGTGAGTGTATGAGCCCTTGATGAATTGTGTCAATAAGTTGTAATGCCACCTCAATCTCAGTCCTGATAATTATAATACTACAATGATGTATGGGAGAATTGTCTACTTCATATCATTTTAATCCCTTGCTTTGGCCTCCTAATCTAATCAAAGGGACGGAGGATGACAGGTGGTCTTTTCATCAGAACAACTATCATAAAAACCATCCCCACTGCTGCTGAACCAGTGGATACCAGATTTGCATTCTGCCTAAGAACATGAGTAGGGGCCAGGAATAACAACAGAGCTTATGTGCTTGAAGGTTGAATTGGGGGGGGGCAAACAAATATTCAGGCAAACAAATATTCAGTGCTCACAATCCGCTCCTTCA
Organism: Thalassophryne amazonica; assembly: GCF_902500255.1. NCBI lineage: Eukaryota > Metazoa > Chordata > Actinopteri > Batrachoidiformes > Batrachoididae > Thalassophryne > Thalassophryne amazonica. Next base: position 65,242,152 of record NC_047106.1, on the reverse strand, counting down.
TACAATACACTCTGACACTGGGACATTTCTTTTAATAGTGCAGCAGCTTAGAGAATATTTGGAGCAAAATCATGCAAATGGTAATACAAATACTCCTTAGACATTACTCTTTTGGAAAAACCGACTGGCCACTTGAATTTTCAATAGGTGGCCAGGTAGGGGTCAATTGAAGAATTACACAGTGGTCAAAATTAAAAAATGCTCAAATCATTTTGTAAACTACACCACATTATTTGTCTGATCGTTAAGATTCCAAAAAGGTATAGTTTGGACAATCTGTGACTGAATGATCAGGACTTATGGGGTAAAAACAGCAAAATTGGTGACAAAGGTCAGTTTCAGTTTATAAAGGGGTCAAAAGTTAAGGTTGCTCCAATTTTGGTAAAAAAAAAAAAAAAAAAAAAAAAAAAATGATGCAAATTATGAGTTGACTTAACAAGGTTTTAAAAAGGAATAGGTTGGACCATGTATCATGCTTAATTATCATGTTACAGGGTGACATTGTTATGTGGGCCGCTGAAGAGGAGGTACTGCTGGCCCACCACCACCAGAGGGCGCCCTGCTTGGAGTGCGGGCTCCAAGCACGAGAGGGCGCCAGACCCAGAAGAAGTGACAGCTGTCACTCATCGCACCAGCTGTCACTCATCTACCTAACGTCTTATGCTGAGTTTATACGGGAGTTCAAACAAGTTTTGACCATCGCAACAGAGGCGAGACCGCTTTGAGCGTGCTGCTGTCAATGAGACAGGGGCGTCGCAGCGCAGCCGAGTATGCAGTCGACTTCCGCATCGCGGCAGCGAGGTCCGGCTGGAATAACGTTGCGTTCCGCGCCGCCTTCGTAAATGGACTGTCTCCGGTCCTGAAGGAGCACCTGCTGGCTAAGGAGGAACCGCGGGATTTTGACGGGCTTGTCGATTTGGTTATACGCTTAGACAACTGTTTGAATGAGCATCGTCGGGAGCAGGCCGGGGGGCGTGACCGGGCACGAGCCGTCCCTCCCCCTTCCAGTTCCGAAAGGGTGACGTCGTCCCCACGCTTCACTGCCAGAGAGCTCCGTGTGGCTACAGCTCCCCCTGCTGAGGAGGCTATGGACACGAGCAGGGCCAAAATAAAAACAAATGTCAGACAAAGGAGGCTGGCCCGCGGGGAGTGTTTTGTCTGCGGCTCTTGTGAGCATATGCAGAAGGACTGCCCCAAAACGGTCAAACTACAACGCCAGTCCTTAGAAACTGGGCTAAGGGTGGGCCATAACACGCACGCGGGGAAACCCCGCAAATCTGCACGAATCCCAGTAACGATCCTTTGTGGGGATTTAACCCTTCACGCCCCAGCACTGGTAGACACGGGGTCGGAAGGGAATCTGCTGGATAGCAGATGGGCAAAGGAAGTAGGGCTCCCCCTGGTGGCTCTGCCGGCACCATTGCAGGTGCGAGCACTAGATGGCACCCTGCTTCCATTAATCACACATCAGACACAGCCAGTGACCTTGGTTGTGTCTGGAAATCACAGGGAGGAGATCGTGTTCCATGTAACACCTTCTACCTCCCGAGTGATTTTGGGATTTCCATGGATGGTGAAGCACAATCCCCGGATAGATTGGCCGTCTGGGGTTGTGACGCAGTGGCGCGAAACCTGCCACCGGGAGTGTTTAGGATCCTCGGTTCCTCCCGGCACGACGGCTAATGAGGAGGTTAAAGTCCCCCCCAATCTATCGGCGGTGCCAAAGGAGTACCACGATCTTGCTGACATTTTCAGCAAAGATCTGGCGCTCACTCTTCCCCCGCACCGACCGTACGATTGTGCCATCGATTTGGTCCCGGGCGCTGAGTACCCGTCCAGTAGGTTGTACAACCTCTCACGTCCGGAACGCGAATCAATGGAGACCTACATCCGGGACTCTTTAGCTTCCGGGCTGATCCGGAACTCCACCTCCCCGATGGGTGCTGGTTTCGTTTTTGTGGGCAAAAAGGACGGCGGACTCCGTCCATGCATTGATTACAGAGGGCTGAACGAGATCACGCCTCGCAACCGATACCCGTTACCTCTGTTGGATTCAGTGTTCACGCCCCTGCATGGAGCCCAAATTTTCACTACCACCTGGTTCGGATCCGGAAGGGAGACGAATGGAAGACGGCATTTAACACCCCGTTAGGTCACTTTGAGTACCTGGTCATGCCGTTCGGCCTCACTAACGCCCCCGCGACGTTCCAAGCTTTGGTAAATGATGTCTTGCGGGACTTCCTGCATCGGTTCGTCTTCGTATATCTGGACGATATACTCATCTTTTCCCCGGACCCTGAGACCCATGTCCAGCATGTACGTCAGGTCCTACAGCGGTTGTTGGAGAACCGGCTGTTTGTGAAGGGCAAGAAGTGCGAGTTCCACCGCACTTCTTTGTCCTTCCTGGGCTTCAGCATCTCCTCCAACTCCGTCGCCCCTGATCCGGCCAAGGTTGCGGCGGTGAGAGATTGGCCCCAACCAATAAGCCGCAGGAAATTGCAGCAGTTCCTCGGCTTTGCAAATTTCTACAGGAGGTTCATTAAAGGCTACAGTCAGGTAGTTAGCCCCCTGACTGCCCTGACCTCCACCAAGGTCCCCTTCACCTGGTCGGATCGGTGCGAAGCCGCGTTCAAGGAGTTGAACCGCCGGTTCTCGACTGCACCAGTTCTGGTGCAGCCTGATCCTGATCGCCAGTACATAGTGGAAGTGGACACCTCTGACTCAGGGATAGGAGCCGTGCTGTCCCAGAGCGTGGAGGCTGATAAGGTTCTCCATCCTTGTGCCTATTTTTCCCGCAGGTTGACCCCAGCTGAATGGAACTATGATGTCGGCAATCGGGAGCTCCTCGCGGTGAAGGAGGCTCTAGAAGAGTGGAGACACCTGCTGGAGGGGGCGTCGTTGCCTTTCACGGTTTTCACGGACCATCTGAAGCTGGAGTACATCCGGACTGCCAAGCGGCTGAACCCCAGGCAAGCCCGCTGGTCTCTGTTCTTCGGGCACTTTGACTTCCGGATCACGTACCGCCCCGGGACCAAGAACCAAAAATCGGATGCGTTGTCCCGGGTGCACGAAGAGGAAGCCAAGGCGGGGCTGTCGAACCCCACCGAGACCATCATCCCCGAGTCCACTGTCGTGGCCTCCCTTACCTGGGACGTGGAGAAGACCGTCCGGGAGGCCCTGGCAAGGAGCCCGAACCCGGGGACCGGCCCCAAGAACAGACTGTATGTCCCACCAGAGGCCAGAGCTGCCGTATTGGACTTCTGTCACGGATCCAAGCTCTCCTGTCATCCGGGAGTGCGTAGGACTGTGGCAGTGGTCCAGCAGCGCTTCTGGTGGGCGTCCCTGGAAACCGACATTCGGGACTACATCCAGGCCTGTACCATCTGCGCCAGGGGCAAGGCAGACCATCGGAGGACCTCGGGACTCCTCCAACCCCTGCCAGTGCCTCACCACCCCTGGTCTCACATCGGCCTGGACTTCATCACGGGCCTCCCGCTGTCCCAGGGCAACACCATCATTCTCACGATAGTGGACCGGTTCTCCAAGGCAGCCCACTTCGTGGCCCTCCCGAAGCTCCCGACGGCCCAGGAGACGGCAGACCTCCTGGTCCACCACGTCATGCGGCTGCATGGGATACCATCGGACATCGTGTCAGATTGTGGTCCCCAGTTCTCTTCGCAAGTTTGGAGGAGCTTCTGTAAGGAGCTGGGGGCCACCATGAGCCTCTCGTCCGAGTACCACCCCCAGACAAACGGCCAGGCAGAGCGGGCTAACCAGGAGTTGGAGCAGGCCCTTCGCTGCGTCACCTCCGCGCGCCTGGTGGACTGGAGTCACCATGTGGCCTGGATCGAGTATGCCCATAACAGCCAAGTCTCGTCTCGCTACCGGCCTCTCCCCTTTTGAGGCATGTTTGGGGTACCAGCCCCCATTGTTCCCACTGGTGGACGGAGAGGTCGGTGTGCCCTCGGTCCAGGCCCACCTCAGGAGGTGCCGCCGGGTGTGGCGGAGCACCCGCTCTGCCCTGTTGAAGGCCCGGGCGAGGGCCAAGACCCATGCGGACCGCCGGCGTTCCCCGGCCCCCACATACCAGCCCGGGCAGGAGGTGTGGCTTTCAACAAAGGACATCCCTCTCTGTGTGGACTCCCCTAAGTTGAAAGACAGATACATTGGACCATTTAAAATCCTCAAAATCATCAACCCGACCGCAGTGAAGCTCCAACTCCCAGCTTCACTGCAGATCCACCCTGTATTCCATGTGTCCCGCATCAAGCCTCACCACACCTCGCCATTCTGTGCACCCGGACCTACGCCGCCTCCTGCCCGGCTCATCGACGGGGAGCCTGCTTGGACAGTCCGCAGGCTCCTGGATGTCCGTCGTAAGGGCCGGGGGTTCCAATATCTGGTGGACTGGGAGGGGTATGGACCTGAAGAACGCTCCTGGGTGAAGAGGAGCTTCATCCTGGACCCGGCCCTCCTGGCCGATTTCTACAAAAGACACCCGGACAAGCCAGGTCGGGCGCCAGGAGGCGTCCGTTGGGGGGGGGGTCCTGTTATGTGGGCCGCTGAAGAGGAGGTACTGCTGGCCCACCACCACCAGAGGGCGCCCTGCTTGGAGTGCGGGCTCCAAGCACGAGAGGGCGCCAGACCCAGAAGAAGTGACAGCTGTCACTCATCGCACCAGCTGTCACTCATCTACACCACTACATAAGCCGGACTGCAACTCCACCTCCCCGCAGAGAAATCGACTACCAAGAGGTAATTTCTCTGCTGACTAATACGTTGTGTAATAATCTGAACTTCTGTTGCAGCCGTTTTCCTGGTGTTTGTCCTTATCTGTGGGATTGGCGTTTGGTGTGACAGCGACGGCTTCGCCTCACACCCCAAACCAGATAAGTGGTTAATCAGGAGCTGCACGAGTGTGTGATTGGAGGTGGAGGAGCTCCCTCCTACCTGTGTGCAGACTGTGGATTACTGAGTGTGCGGACTCACACTCACTCATCTTGTCTTTGCTTTCTGCCAGCAGTACCAGGGTCGACAGCCGAAGACAGAGGCCACCTGGGGACTCGGGACTTGGTGGCTCCGGTGTTCTTCAGGCCGTTGGTGGTGGAAGCCGTGTGGGACGCGGCTTCTCTCTCGTCGGGGGTCTTCTATCTTCGAGCCTGCCCACACGTCACCTGGTGTTAATTGACTTTACAATTTTTGTGTGTTTAGTTGTGTGTTGTCACAACATTAAATTGTTACTTTTTGGCTTATTCATTGTCCGTTCTTTAGCGCCCCCTGTTGTGGGTCCGTGCTACGACACCTTCCCAACATATGTCACATGTCATAGAGTCCAATGCATATTGACCTTGTTTGACCTTTACTTTGGAGACCAAACATTCAACGCAATCAAAACTATTCCATTTATTAATCCTATTAGCTTAACCCTGTGTAATTCTTCAATTGACCCCTACCTGGCCGCCTACTGAAAATTCAAGTGGCCAGTCGTTTTTTTCAAAAGAGTAATGTCTAAGGAGTATTTGTGCCAACTTTGGTGCTTGTGTCACCATTTGCACGATTGTTTCAGTTATCTGCTGCACTATAACCCTTCTGTTGTCTTCGGGTCAAAAATGACACACCACAAACCTGAGGGACAAATTAATGCATTCTCATCTTCTATCAGATTCAAAAACTACCTGGTTAAAAAACCAACTGGAACATTTCAATGTTTGAATTGTCCTCATTGTAACAACGTTAGTCAAACAAAGACTGTTATGGACGTTCACAACAATAGGTCATTTAAACAATTGGACTTTCTTAATTATAAACTACTTTTGTTTATCGAGAGTTTTGTCCTTGTCCAGAAGGTTTTTTCTGTGTTGGTCGAACTAAGAGGCATTTGAGAGATCGACTTGCAGAACATAAATATGCAATTACAGTCAATAATCAGGACTATCAGGACTACTTTAATACGCATCATAATGCCAATGACTCTCTCCTCCGGATTGAGGCTATTGAACATATCAAACCTCTTACAAGAGGAGGAGACAGACAATTGAAACTAAATCAATGAGAGGCCTTTTGGCTTCACAAGTTAAAAGCACGTGTCTATCCTGGATTAAATGACAATTTTGATTTGTCCTGTTTTCTGTAACTATGCACTGAAGGGGGGATGATTACTGTAGGGGGAGTCACCTTGTTCTAAGGAGGCAGGTAAGTTCTCTGCTGTCCCGCCTGTTTCCCACACCTGTGTTTGATTGTTTTTTTGTGCTGTGGGCGTGCCTAGTTTTTACTTCCTTTTTAAGTAAGTTTGTTTGTCTACTTTTTTATGTAAGCCCTGAGGAAGACCGGGTCGAAACATGTTGGCTTAGCCATTAAAATAAAGGCCTTTTAACACCTCCTTGTGCAGCTCATATTTTTGGAGTGCCTGGACTGCATTTGTTTTTGTGATTTGATATCCTTTTTGCCAAGAGCACCCTCAATATCTTTCTGCTTTATTGAGATAACCACAGCGACCAGTCTTTTTCTCTGTTTGACACACCACTGTGTTTAAAGCAGAGAAATGCCCCTAAATGTTATTTTTCAACTTGAAATTTTATTATTTTTTCTTAGCGAGACCAAGCTTTAAAAGAAGGGAAACAATGCCTTTATTCGTATGTCCATGAAAGCAGGGGTGGTGGCCAAGTGGGTAATGTGCTTTGTTTCAGGGTGCAAGGTTCCTGGGTCAAACCTGCCACATATCTCCATGTAATGTGGAGCTGCGTCAGATAGGGTATCCGACGTAAAACCTGCGGAAATTCAACATGCAGATCCACCTCAGATCTGCTGTGGTGACCAAGTAAAAACAAGGGAGCAGCTGAAGGGGCTTACTATTCATATTTCCATGGAACCTGTACACAAGAATGGTACCAAGCTTGTCATAGGGTCAGAGTCAGTTACACACACACAAATGAGTTTGTGTGCTGCTGATTGTTATTGTCTTAAGCCGCGTCCACACCGGGCACGACGCGAGTGACAGCAGCGACAGGTTGCCTTGTAATCCCTATGGAAGGATGCATTGGGGCGCCAAGCCAAGCAGCGAGACGCGATGGACGCGAATGAAGCGACGCGAGTGAAGCAATTGGCGTGTTTGTAGTGCGATATTGCGTCGCGTCACGTCGTGTTGTCCTCCTCCCCAAGTTGAAAAATCTGAAATTTTTCATCTTGTCGTGCCGCGATGACCAATCAGGGACTGGATATGTAGTGATGTGGAGATGTCTGGAGTTTGACTGAGTTGGATGTGTACATGACCTGTTTCTGGTAGTCAGCCTGTGAGCAGGACTTATGTCCCTTTTGTCCTTTATTTCACAATTATGACAGTTTGGAGGAAGAGCAAGCAGCAGCCCCGCAGCAGGGGGAGCAGACTTTTTTATTTTCCTTCACGTGCGCGCGCGAGCGAATCGTCAGTTAAGATTATTTTATTTATTAACTACACAGATGTATAATAAAACAAATGGTGACTGGTTTCTAAACACAATTATGACAGAGTTTTTGGGGGAAGAGCGAGGAGCAGCAGAGTTTTTTTTTTTTTTTTTAATTGTTTACATGTGCGCTCATGAATGGGACAGGAGGTCCTCAAACTGGGTCCTGCAGAGGCAGAAGGGCCGCTGAAAGCGGCCGTCATCCAGACACAGCTCCTGCAGCAAATAATGATACTCCCCAAATTGGGAATGTCTCATGACGTTTGTCAGCTTTCCACAACAACTTGCTCCATGTGATCAACGTCCGTCATGTTAACTTGACTGACAACCGGAGCCGGGGAGTGGAATGGAAGCTCCTCCTATTTGATGATGCACTGGGGCGAATTTTCGCAGCGAAAGCAGAGTGACACACCAGGTGATGGTGGCGCGTCCGTCACCATGAGACCGATGCAAATTTGTGGTGTCTGGTCGCGCCCGGTGTAAATGTGGCATAACAGGTGCAGCATCACCTTTCCATTACCTCATACACAACTCACGTTCTAAAAGTTTCAGACACAACATTTCTTGAAAGTATTGTTTATTAATACCTCTACATTCAGAGGCTCTGAAGGTGCTGCAGATGACAGCACATTAAATTCTCTCTGTGCCGAAGCCATGAGTATGATTCACTGCTGATCAGGTTTGAGAGCTGATTTTTTTCAGATGTCCAGCAAGATACTTTTGATTTAGACGAGAAGGAAATATCTGAAAAAGAAGATGAGGAGGAACACAACCGAGAGCATGATGTATTATCTTCAGATGAAGAACCTCCCCCCGTACCTCGCTGGAAAAGGATGGACGACGGCCTGCCTCCTCAGTGACTGGAGTGAATGTCACTCTTCCAGTGGTGGGCACAGTTCCACCAATCCACTAACTGCTAATTAGTGAAGCTAACTTTTTTGTTCACAGATTAGCTTTTCAGCTAACTTCAAAAACCATCAGCGGACCAATTATTTACCGCTAAATTTAGTTTAGCTAACTTTTAGTCCGTTAACGTTTTTTTTTTTTTTTTTTGCTGGTATAGTGTTGTGGGCTGCCTGCTCTGGTTGTTGCTGCTGCTGCTCTCTCTCCTTTCTGCACAGGTGGCGCGCCTCAAGCTGATCGACACACCTGTTCCACATTCCATCAGCACCTGTATATCAACCCCGTCTCTTCATTCCATCCTCACCAGAAACTCAGCTAACCTCACATGGTAACTGGCTTTTTTCCTGTGCGTTACTACGCAGAATTACTCTGGATTGTCTTAAACTCCTAAGCTTTTGATTAGCTCCCAGGTTCTTTTTTCTGATCTGCATCTGATTAAGAGACTTTTCCTAGCAGTGTTCTGTCACAGCTTTTTTTCAGCTTCAACTTCCTTCAGCTCCTGGATGCAGCTAAAATAAACTATTACAATTTGACTGTGGTTCATTTTTGGAAGAACCAATTAAGCTCAGATCTCACTCACGTGTGTCTCCTCCAGACGGCATCGACAGCTTGCAGGCGGCCACCTGGCTCCGGATCCATTCACCAGGACTGAAGTTCTCTGGGCTGCGGTTCTCCTGTTTCCACCGCCATGCGGGCCAGTCTCCACTTGGATAGGCAGCATTACATATTCTGAACACTCTGGACTCTCCTTTGTTGCAATAAACCCGTGATTGACATATTCCTCTCTGCTCCCTGCTTTTGGGTTCGACGTCCATTCACGCCCGAACTGTAACAGGAGTTTCTGACCAGATCATGGACCCAGTGGGGGCGGACCGTTTGCAGCAGGTGTTACAGATCCAGGGCAAGTGCCTTGGAAAGCTCCAGCAAACCATGGATTCTGTAGCAGATCACGTAAGCTCACTGACAGACCACATCAAACATTCAGACACGCCTCTCAGCAAGGTTGGGTAGGATTACTTTGAAAGAATACATGTGGATTACATGTATGTATGTACACACATTTGGATTACTTGTAATCTGATTACTTTTGGATTACATTTCAAAGTAATCCTACCAAACCCTGCCTCTCAGACCTCTCCTCCCAGATGTCACAGCTTGCAGTCAGACACACACTGACACCGCCTCCTGTCACTATGGCTCAAATTATCACCTCCTCGTCCTCTGGCAATGCCTCTGCGGTGCCACTCGAACCGTTCATTTGTCATCCAGAACCGTTCGAGGGTAGTGTTGATACGTGTGCTGCATTCTTGATGCAATGTTCTCTGGGTTTTGATCAGCGTTTGTCACAATACAGCTCTGATAAAAGCAAAGTAGCGTACATCATCAATTTACTCCGGGGAGACGCGCGCCTGGGCGACCGCGCTCTGGAGCAACGACTCCCTGTTCCTCAGTTCTTTTGCAGCTTTTTCCAGGGAATTTCATTTAGTTTTGACCATCCCGCGTGGAGGGATTCCATGTCCCAGTGGTTATTAAATCCAAAACAGGGTTCGCGCAGCACTGCTGAATATGTGGTGGATTTCCATGTGTTGGCGGCCAAGGCAGACTGGAACAGCACGGCACTTCGGAGTGTGTTTATTAATGGTCTTAATGAAGTATTAAAAGATGAACTGGCGGTCCGGGATGAACCGAGGGATCTGGACTCACTAATTTCATTAATCATTAGGCTGGATAATTGCATGAGACAGCGGCACCGGGAGAAGGGCCGTTGGGTGGACCAGGACTTTTCCACTCGCCCCTCCCCTCGACACACACCAGGACCACCCCTTCCAAGTTCCATCGAGCCCTCCTCAGACATGCCAGCTCCCCCTGCTGGTGAACCTATGCAGCTCGGCAGGGCCAGATTGCCCCCAGAAGAACGCAGACGGAGAGTGGCATCTGGGGAATGTCTCTATTGTAGTGCTTAGGGGCACAGCCTTAGCACCTGCCCTGTTCGGCCAAAAGACCACGCTCATCCGTAGGTTCCGGGTTACGGGTGAGCCAAGCCAGATTCACAGGTGTGGGTTCAAATCGCACCCAAATCCCAGCCATGCTTTATTTCAACAATGAAATGCTCTCGGTCCCAGCTCTAATTGATACTGCAGCTGAGGGCAATTTTATTGATGCCACTTTTGTGTCCAAAAACAAAATACCACTAGAGGCACTGTCTTCCTCACTTTCTGTTTTTGCTCTAGATGGCACACCCCTTCCTACTGTCACTCACCGCACCATTCCAGTTATGTTAGTGGTGTCAGGAAATCATCGTGAGTCCATCCAGTTTTATGTGATTCCATCTTCTTCCCCCCTGGTTCTAGGCCACCCGTGGGTTTTCAGACACAATCCCAGAATCAATTGGCAGACCGGGGCAATAACTCGATGGAGCGACGCCTGTCTCAAGGGGTGCCTTAGTTCCTCGGTTCCTCCCTGCGTGACGGTCAAGGAGAAGGTCACCACACCTCCTGACTTGTCTTTAGTGCCCCCAGAGTATCACGACCTTGGTGAGGTTTTCAGCAAGGATCGTGCACTCTCACTACCTCCTCACCGTCCTTACGATTGTGCCATTGACTTGCTTCCTGGTGCTCCTCTCTCATCTGGGAGATTGTACAACCTGTCTCGCTTGGAACGTGAGTCAATGGAGACCTACATCCTGGACTCCCTGGCGGCGGGATTGATTGGCCCTCTTCGTCCCCCTTGGGAGCAGGCTTCTTTTTTGTTGGAAAGGATGGTACCCTTCGCCCCTGCATCAATTTTTGGGGACTAAATGCTATTACGGTCCGCAACAGGTACCCATTACCTCTTCTCGAGTCTGCGTTTAGTTCCTTGCACGGGGCGACCCATGTTTGACATATTCCTCTCTGCTCCCTGCTTCTGGGTTCGTCGTCCATTCATGCTCGAACTGTAACACATAGTAAGTAAAGTTGAATGGTCAAAAATGTTTGTAAACCCTAAAATAACATGCTAGTTCCTAGTTTTGCAGCAGTCAGGCAGCTGTGAGGAGCTGAGCTCAACACTACCCCAGCAGAAGGGACCTGGCTGCTGCTGCTGCTAGTGCTAATGCTAATACTACAACTACTACTACTGCTACTATAAAAAAATAATTCACAGCATACAGAGCCCCTGACGTGGGCCAAAGGCATAAACAGAAAAGCAAATTTCACTTATGGTTTGATTTAAAAGCCAAACTAATTCTGGATGGTTTGTTGATATTAATGTTAATTGTAATTTTTACAAAGTAAAAATATCACAAATAGGGGTGTAACGATACACAAAAATCATGGTTCGGTACGTACCTTGGTTTTGAGGCCACGGTTCGGTTCATTTCCGATACAGTATGGGAACAACATGCAAAACCTAAATTTGCTTGTTGTTTAAAACATCAATGTATTGTAACATTATACGAGCGGGAAAATAAAATAATTACAGTGCTGCCTGGTAATAAGTTAAATAAAATGTTCTCAATTAAATGACAAATGTACAAAATATTATAAAAAAAATACATTCCTAGTAAACAGCTTTTAACAAAACCTTTCCACAAGTAAAGTGCAGCACAACAGTTCTAGCATGAAGCCCTGTTCAATTTTATTCAACCTTCATATTTTTTGCCAGAAAAATGAATTTGTCCAAAACTGTCACACTCTATAAGGGATTTTTAAAAAGAGAATTAAGGTTAAAGAATCCCTTTATTTTTTTACAGTTTTTTATTTTCCATTTCATTCTGTTTGTTGACGAGCACTGACGGCGGTGTTCCAGCAGCTGGAGGCCCATTCAAGGCCCGTCAGCTCTGCGGCTGCTGCTGGTGCTGCTCTGCCGTCACCGCTCGTCGGCCCGTCTTCGAAGCCCGTCGGCTCCGCGGCTGCTGCTGCACCACCGTCAGCGCTCGTCGGCCCGCCTTCGAAGCCCGTCGGCTCCACGACTGCTGCTGCTGCTGGGGCCCCGCCACCGCCGTCAGCACTCATCAACTTTGTTTGATGGCTGAAGGAGATTTACAGAATTAATGTAGTGAGTGCAAGTTATTTTATTTTCTAGTTATGGGGCCTAAAAAGGGGGCTGCAGTTATGGAGGAAGAACTGGAGGAAATTATAAAAAAGTTAAATGAGATGTCGGCGCAAATGAAAACTATTAAAGAGGTGGCGGATCAATCAGATATTATTTCACCTCAACAACAAAAAATACTGGAATTAACGAAGCAAGTTGCCGAATTACAAAAGGCAAATGAAGAGAAGGACAAGTCAATAAAACTTTTGGAAAATCGCATTGTTGACCTTGAGCAACAGACTAGGTCAAATAACCTCCTCATCACGGGTTTGGACATTAAACCTCGGAGTTATGTAAGAGCAGTGGCTCCAGGAGGGGAGCCCTCTGAGTTGGACAACCAATCTGTGGAGGAACAGGTGATCTCATTTCTGAATGCTAAAAGAATTTCGATAAACTCAGGAGACATTGAAAACAGTCACCTTTTACCCCGGAGAGGTCAAAATCAATCTAAAGTCACAATATTGAGATTTGCAAATAGAAAACAGAAGATTGTGGTTCTCAAGCAAGCAAAAAAAAAAAACTTAAAGGAACTAATGTGTATATAAATTAACACTTGACCAAAAAGAATTCAGATCTTGCAAGACAAGCTCGACTCTTAAAAAAGCAAAATAAGATACAGGCCACATGGACATTAAATTGCAAAATTTATAAAAACTAAATGGGACGCCAGAAGAGGCTAAAACCGTGTGCATTAAAGATGAATATGATTTGAGCAAGTTCAACTGAAGAAAAGTGTAAACAATGAAACAATATGCTGAAAATCACAAATAAGATCAATGACTAACCGTATGGATGGCTTTTCATCATTTGATGATGGAATTTTTGGGCAGGAGTCTAGCTTAAAAATTTTTGATGATACTGAACATCCATCCATTTTCATCCATCCATTTTCTTCCGCTTTATCCGGAGTCGGATCGCGGGGGCAGCAGCTCAAGCAAAGCTGCCCAGACCTCCCGATCCACACACACCTCCCCCAGCTCCTCTGGGGGAGCCCCAAGGCGTTCCCAAGCCAGCCGAGAGATGTAATCCTTCCAGCGTGTCCTGGGTCTTCCCCGGGGCTCCTCCCAATGGGACGTGCCCGGAACACCTCTCCAGTGAGGCGTCCAGGGGGCATCCGGAAAAGATGCCCGAGCCACCTCAACTGACTCCTTTCGACGTGGAGGAGCAGCGGCTCGACTCCGAGCTCCCCCCGAGTGACCAAGCTCCTCACCCTATCTCTAAGGGAGCGCCCAGCCACCCTGCAGAGGAAACTCATCTCGGCCGCTTCTACCCGCGATCTCGTTCTTTCGGTCATGAGCCAAATCTCATGGCGATAGGTGAGGTTTGGAACGTAGATCAATCGGTAAATCGAGAGGTTTGCCCCCCTACTCGGCTCTCTTTTCACCACGACGGTCCGATACAGCAACCGCATCACTGCAGACGCTGCACCGATCCGTCTATCGATCTCATGCTCCATCCGTCCCTCACTCGTGAATAAGACCCCGAGATACTTAAACTCCTCCACTTGAGGCAAGGACACTCCACCGACCTGAAGAGGGCAAAGCACCTTTTTCCGGTCGAGAACCATGGCCTCGGATTTGGAGGTGCTGATTTTCATCCCGGATGCCTCACACTCGGCTGCAAACCGCCCCAGTGCACGCTGAAGGTCCTGATTTGACGAAACCAACAGAACCACATCGTCCGCAAACAGCAGAGACGAGATTCTGTGGTTCCCAAACCAGACCCCCTCTACACCCTGGCTGTGCCTAGAAATTCTGTCCATAAAAATAATGAACAGAACCGGTGACAAAGGGCAGCCCTGGCAGAGGCCAACGTGCACTGGAAACAGGTTTTGACTTACTACCGGCAATGCGAACCAAGCTCCTGCTGCGGTCGTACAGGGACCGGATAGCCCTTAGCAAAGGACCCCGGACCCCGTACTCCTGGAGCACTCCCCACAGTGTGCCCCGAGGGACACGGTCGAACGCCTTCTCCAGATCCACAAAACACATGTGGACTGTTTGGGCGAACTCCCATGAACCCTCGAGCACCCGATGGAGAGTGTAGAGCTGGTCCAGTGTGCTGCGACCAGGACGAAAACCACACTGCTCCTCCTGAATCCGAGGTTTGACCATCAGTCGAATTCTCCTCTCCAGTACTCTGGAATAGACCTTACCGGGATAATTTTTGATGATACTGACATAGTTTTCATAATTTTGAAAATATTGACCCAGACTGTTTTTTTCATGAAAATATTACTCAAAATTATAAATATTTCACTGAAGAGAAACTGAAGGATTATTTCTATTATACATTTTAATAGTAGAAGTTTCCTTACAAATTTCTCCAAAATTCAGGATTGTTTAAGAATATCTAATAAGCAATTTTCAGTTATAACTATCACTGAGACTTGGTTGAGAGAGGAGCTAGGGGATGATGTTCAGCTTGAGGGATATGACTTTTTTGCAATAAACAGGAATAATAAACGAGGTGGTGGTGTGGCACTTTATGTAAGTTCTAATCACCAATGTGAAATTATACACAGTATGTCATTTTCACTGGAAAATATCATGGAATGTGTTACAGTTGAAATTAAATATATATATATAAAAAATTTATTGTATAAGCAGTTTTTAAAATTTGGAACTAATGAAGCTGATAGAAAATATAAGACATATAAAAATAAATGAAACATTATGCGATTGTGTAAGAAGCAGTATTACTGTGATTTGTTATAGAAAAATAAAACTAAGGGCCCTGTCCCACTGGCGTTTAGAAGGATTTGCGTATGGATTGTGCACAAAATTGGCCCATATTCGCCAACCATCCGCAATATCTGTGTAACATGCCTGTATGAGTCGGCCGCCATCCGAACACGCCCGTGATCATCCGCAGAGGCAAGCATGTCCGCAGCCAGGATTTTTGAGTAGCTCAAAAATCTGGATGTGGATGACATCCACCTTACCTACACCATACATCAGGGGTGGCCAAGTTCGGTCCTCAAGAGCCACCTTCCTGACACTCTTAGTTGTCTCCCTACTCCAGCACACCTGAATCCAATGAAAGACTCGTTAGCAGACTTTTAATGAGCCTCTCATTGGATTCAGGTGTGTTAGAGCAGGGAGACAACTAACTGGGTCAGGAATGTGGCTCTCGAGGACCGAACTTGGCCACCCCTGCCATACATACTAAATTCATACACAATACATACTCACTCTATGCGCTGTATATCTGCCGTTAACCGCTGATATCCGCAACTGATGGGGATTTGCGGCTTGGCAGCAGACTGGGACAGTGTGTAAAACAGATATATTGCGTGCCTATCATGGCCACATCACAAACTAAAATATGTTGTAGCGACTGCATTGGCCACAAATAAAGCGTTTTTATTACATCTGCTTTGCGGACAATCTGTGAATGCATAACAAACACGTCACGTAAACCCAAAGTACCATATATGGCAGAAAGCGACATGCCTGCCAGTCAGTGCCGGTCCGGCTGTGTAAATCCACAAAGACGTAGCTGCTGCAATCGCGTCTCCTCCAGGACTTTTAACACCAACAAAAGGAAGAGTTGCTGTTTAGCCACAACTCACGCTGAAGTCTGTTTTCTGTGACACTCTCAAAGAAAAAAAAAACACCGTCTCACACCCCGAGCGGCTTCCCCCCTCCCGCTCCCCAAACTCATGAACAGTTAACCCTCACATGACAACATGAACAACTCTGTGGTCAACTTGTCCAAGTCCAGCACTTGCTCCAGAGGCTGTATTGTTGGTGTGAATAGTGATGCCGAAAGGAGCGAGTGCACTTATTTTATGACCGCAATGCAGATGCCGTGCATGCGCAACACGTGCGCGATGCATTCATACATAATACACCCAAAATACTGCCATGATAATCTCAATGTGTCAGATCAGTTTCCTCACTACATATGTTATATAACCGTGATTGTTCATCATATATTTGCTATATATTATTAATATATCTGTAATTCATACTGGGACATTTGTCATTTTTGGCCATTTTTGTTTTGCGGACGACAACGAACGTTCCCAATTTGTATACTTAATTCATGCGCAATTAATCCTCTCCCCAGTGGGACAGGGCCCTAACATTAGGGGAACCTGGAAGCTCTTAAGCGAAATCATTAAAAAGAAAAAAAGTTGTTAAAGATTATCCATCTTACTTTTATATAGACTCTGATAAAATTGTAAAAGGAAATGAAATTATTGCTGATTATTTTAATGATTATTTTGTTAATGTTGGTAAAAATTTATCAAACTCAATTGTAACTACGACAAAGTGTTCTATGGAAAATTCTGGATTCAATGTTTATTAGAGAAACGGATGAAAAAGAAATTTTAATATAGTTCACAAAATTAATGGAAAAAATCCACTGATAAATAGCTTTGATATGGTTTTGATTAAGAACATTATTGACTGGATTATCAAACCTTTAACATATATTTGTAATCTGTCACTTATGACTGGGAAGTTTCTCTCCAGAATGAAAATTGCTAAGGTGATACCATTGTTTAAATCTGGTGATAAACACATTCTTTTTTTAATTCATAGGCCAATCTCTTTGTTACCAGAGTTTTCTAAAATTCTGGAAAAAAAATATATTTGTAAAGAGGTTGAATGATTTTATAGAAAAGCATCATATACTTAACGAACAGCAGTATGGTTTCAGAAAAAAAATCTAATAACTTCTTTGGCTTTAATAGACTTTGTGGAACAAGTTACAAATGCAATAGAGAAGAAGCAATACACTGTTTTTTGGGGTTTTTTTTTTTTATTTACAGAAAGCATTTGATACTATTGATCATACCTTATTATCGGAAAAATTACAGATGCATGGTATTAGAGGACTGGCCTTTAACTGGATAGCTAGCTATTTACGTAATAGATACCAGTGTGTTCATCTTGGTGGGATAAAATCTGAATTTTTGAGGAATATGTGCTGGGTGCCCCAGGGGTCAGTCCTCGAGCCATTATTGTTTTTATTGTATATTAATAATATAGGTTTGGTTTCTAAGTCTTTGAGTTGTATTTTGTTTGCTGATGATACAACTGTGATTGGTAGTGGGGATAATTTGAGACAGCTCTTGGAGTTGGTGGACAAGGAATTGCAAAAATGTAAATATTGGTTTGACTAATAAATTATCACTTCATTATGGTAAATTATCAGGCATTATGGTAAATTGAACATCCTCATCACTGGTTGGTTGTTAAAAAAAAACAACAACACACGAGTTACTGTAACATGTGTGTTGGATTTTACAAATAAATCTGTATTTTTTTATTTGTAAAAATCTGCACTGAAAATTCTGTTTAAGTCTGACTGATACAGAACACTGAATGGTGACCTTATGCATAGAATACCACCATCTACTGGATGGCAGTGTAAGTGTAAATAGCATGCAACTGTCTTACAGTCACCATTTGGTGCAGTCCTGTATCCTGTTTTGCAAATGCCTTTTTTTTTTTTTTTTTACAAATGAAAAAAAAAAGTATTTACAAATACAGATTTATTTGTAAAAACAAAGGCACACATTTTTTTTACAACCAACCAGTGATGAGGAGGCTCAATTTCCCATAATGCCTTTGGACATCTGTGAGTTTTAATGCTCAGATAATCAGAATTAGTGCATTACTTTAAAACTAAAAGATATTTGTGATATTTTCACTTAACAAAATAACAGTTAACATTTTAAAATATAATTAAACTGTCTGGAATTACAGTAGTTTGGTTTTTTAAATCAAATCATAAGTCAAACCAGCTTTTCTGTTTATGCCTTTGGCCCACATCAGGGGCTCTGTATGCTGAGTGAAAATGAGTCTTCCTTACAACAGTGAGCAGTACGCACATTGACTCATTGTGTTGGGTTTGTGATCGCCTTTGATTCTACTCAAAAGCATCAGTGGTGCTTAAACTCAAAACTGTCTTTTCAGTAGATGATAGTGTACCAGAGTCAATACTAAAAGTTAGCGGTTATCTCTAGCTTCTGCTATTTTTTTTTATCAGTTTATTGTTATAAAAGTTAGCTTTTCAGATAGCAGTGGTGTCAAAAGTACACACATTTGTTACTTAAGTAGAAGTATAGATACTGCAGTTTAAAAACACTCTGGTAAAAGTTGAAGTATCAACTTGACCTCTTTACTCAAGTAAAAGTGAAAAAGTATGTGCTCCAAAACCTACTTAAAGTATAAAAGTATAAAGTAACCTTTAAAAAAAAAAAAAAGGTAGATACCATTATATGAATTGAAAGCTTAATTTAAAAACTGATTTGTTCTACATGTGGCCCAAGACCCAAAACCCAAAATTACCCCCCAACACCACCTGCATGAAAATGTTTCAATTCAAGAAGCTCTGAAATGCAATCTGGGACTATTCCAGACAATAAACTGCAGTGAGTGCAGCATCCATTTAGTGAGAAAAAAAAAACAACTTTCCTTATTCCAGATTCATTCCAGTAGTATTCTGGTCTTACTAGGATGCAGCAGTTTTCTAGTTTGGCAGATAGTGCTGGAGGAAATCACTGAAGAAATTAACACATTGAAAATATGGTTTGACTGAAACAAACTGTCATTAAACTTAAATAAAACAGGGATGAAATGGAGGTGTAAGAGTCACTAGGTGTTCACAGGAAACATTTATTTATTTCTGTATGTATGTATGTTCATTGTTAGTTGCTTTTATATTTTATTTTCTGTTGTGTTTCTATTCAGGTTATTTTTGTCTCTTTCTCTGAAATTGTATATAATAATCATTAGATTATTAATATATAACAAAAATAAATTTAAGAAATATTCCAATTTGAAAACAAATGCACCCGAACGTGAAGACAGCTGGAACTGCTTCATGCTAACTTTTAACATTGAAAATGCCATAGACATGCTAACGCGTTAGCGTCGCTCCCGTTTTTAAGTTATAAAATCTATCAATCTATCAACTGTTTCAGAAGACCATAACAGGTCGGTTTAACATAGAAAAGGTAAATAATACTCACAGAAGTATGCTCTTTAGGGTTTTAGCGGGGGAAAATTAAGCGAAAGAAAGAAAGAATAAACGAAAACAATAGGTCGAAGCATTGCTTCAATCTGCGAACCACTGCTTCGATCGGTTCAAAATCCATTCCTTATCTTCATTGATCCATGTTTCTGATATAGCAATTATGTTAAAAAAAAATTTTAATTGACTTAAATATTCTTTAATGTTGTTAAAGTTTGCATACAGACTTCTGCTGTTGAAATGGATTATTGATAATTTGTTATCCGTTTTAATGATCCGATTAAACTGTTCATCTGTATAATAGCAACAACTGTCATTAATATTTGAGAAGAAATTATTGTCCGGGTCTATATCGTGCTCCAAGTCCAGTACATTGTGGTCTGTGTATTTAAATGTTCTCAGTTCTACTTTTCCATGATCAGCAATCCTTTGAGTTATATCCTTCTTGTCTCCAGATGTAGATGATGTAGTAGATGAATAGGTTCCTCTGGTCTGTGTCATGGTGTTGTGATGTGTTTGTGTCCTCATACCTTATTGATCGTATTTGTCCAGTTCCTCGATGTTCCTGATTACCATAACCTTCGCTTGTTCTGGTGTTCCGTTCAGTTTGATGAATGTTTTGCAGTTGGATGTCCATGTCTGTTGAATTTTTCCCTGCTTTTTTAAGAGACGAGCTTTCCTGGCGATGTCTGCGTTTCTTTTGGTCAGATGTTCATTGATGAATACGTTTGTTCCTTTGAGTTTCCGTCCCTGTTTTAACAATGCCATTTTATGCTTTCTGTTGACAAACCTCATTATAACAGCTCGCTTGTCTCCATCCTCTCTCCTGGGCAGGGGGTGGCACGCTTCAATGTTATTACAGTCCATTTGAATACCTTTAGATTGCAGGAAGTCAGCCACCTGTTGTTCCACTGAGCTGGCCTCCTGCTCACTGGCCTCCCCTCCGCTGTCTTCTGACACCGCCCGTGCATAGGATCGAGGTTTAATATGAATTCCTGTAATAATAACGTCGTTCATCCTTGTGTACTGTTCCAACTCCGCAACACGGTTCTCCAGGTGCACCAGACGCCGGTCTTTCTCGGCATTCTGGATCCGGAGAGCCTTCACTTCTTCCACCAGCTCCATAATGGATTTCTGCTGCATTTTAACAACAGAGATTTCCTCAGACAAAAAGTCCAGGGACTTCTTGATATCGTCTCCCTCCTCCGCCGTTAGTGCCTTCTTCGGACGCATGGTCAGATAAATCCGCGCTGGCACCTCGGTAAAGCCGCGCCAGTGGAACTGTGCTGGCGCCTCGGGCTTCAGGTGGAGCCGCGCCAGTGGATGTGCGCTGCGCTGCACTGCGCACATCCACCGGCGCTGAAGCCAAGAGTAACGAGGCTGTTTGTTTTAAAAATGTAAGGAATAGAAAGTACAGATACTTGTGTGAAAATGTAATAAGTAGAAGTCAGAAGTAGGCAGAAAAATAAGTAATGGAGTAAAGTATAGATACCTAAAAAGTGTACTTAAGTACAGTAACGAAGTATTTGTACTTCGTTACTTGACACCTCTGGATAGCAGATTAGCATTTATTGAAGCAAACTTTTTGGTTAGCTGTGCCCACCACTGCACTCTTCTAATTAATATAAGGTTTCAATCATTTCTTTTATTTCTGCTACCATGGCTATAAATTCTGTTAGTTTTTAAGTGCAACAGCTACAAGTTTTAGCTCATTATTTTACTCCTGTGTGAACTGTAGGGTTGGTTAGCTTTTCATTAGGAGTTAGCTTGCGCTAGATTTGCTATATGTTTGGATTCTCTAGTGCACAACTTACATGACATTATACTTTGCATTAACCTTGCGCAATGTTGACAGATAGGGAGCCTATTAGAGAGCCATGTTTATAAGTTTGAGCTGCTTCTGAGTTCAGAGGAATTAGACAAAATGGGTACTCCAGATGAGCTAAGTGTCAGGCCAGCTAGCAGGTCCGTTAGCACTAACTTAGCGATGCTGGCTAAAGAAGATGGCTTTTGGACTGTTGTTATGCAAAAGAAGTCACGTAGGGCTTGGTGCCCATTTGTGGTACCCAGTTCACAGTTGCCGCTGCCAACTATAAACCGTTGTTCAGCAAAGACATGCATGTTTATAGACCTCCAAGCCCATAGGTGACTTCTACCTACATCTCCAGGTCAAAGCACCATGAATTCATGAAAGGGGATTTTATCACCCAAAAGTTAGATTACAGAAGCCAGCTGACATCAAGTGTATTTCTGGGCCCAGAGCACCTGAGATTGCCACTTACCTTAGGGTGCTAATGTTGAACCAGAACAGCAGCCAAAGGAAGAGAACACTAGATATAGTCACATAGGTATTCATGTCCGCACCAATGATATTATGATGAGACACTCTGAGGTTACAAAAATGGACATAGAAAAGACATGTGACCTCGCCAGAAATCAATCAATTTTATTTATATAGCGCCAAATCACAACAAACAGTTGCCCCAAGGCGCTTTATATTGTAAGGCAAGGCCATACAATAATTACATAAAAACCCCAACGGTCAAAACGACCCCCTGTGAGCAAGCATTTGGCGACAGTGGGAAGGAAAAACTCCCTTTTAACAGGAAGAAACCTCCAGCAGAACCAGGCTCAGGGAGGGGCAGTCTTCTGCTGGGACTGGTTGGGGCTGAGGGAAGACAATTGGGAAAAAGACATGCTGTGGAAGAGAGCAGAGATCAATCACTAATGATTAAATGCAGAGTGGTGCATACAGAGCAAAAAGAGAAAGAAACACTCAGTGCATCATGGGAACCCCCCAGCAGTCTAAGTCTATAGCAGCATAACTAAGGGATGGTTCAGGGTCACCTGATCCAGCCCTAACTATAAGCTTTAGCAAAAAGGAAAGTTTTAAGCCTAATATTAAAAGTAGAGAGGGTGTCTGTCTCCCTGATCTGAATTGGGAGCTGGTTCCACAGGAGAGGAGCCTGAAAGCTGAAGGCTCTGCCTCCCATTCTACTCTTACAAACCCTAGGAACTACAAGTAAGCCTGCAGTCTGAGAGCGAAGCGCTCTATTGGGGTGATATGGTACTATGAGGTCCCTAAGATAAGATGGGACCTGATTATTCAAAACCTTATAAGTAAGAAGAAGAATTTTAAATTCTATTCTAGAATTAACAGGAAGCCAATGAAGAGAGGCCAATATGGGTGAGATATGCTCTCTCCTTCTAGTCCCCGTTAGTAACTCTAGCTGCAGCATTTTGAATTAACTGAAGGCTTTTCAGGGAACGTTTAGGACAACCTGATAATAATGAATTACAATAGTCCAGCCTAGAGGAAATAAAGGCATGAATTAGTTTGTCAGCGTCACTCTGAGACAAGACCTTTCTAATTTTAGAGTTTTCCCCCAGAAGCTTTGCCAATTATCTATGAAGCCCACCTCATTTTTTGGGACACCACTCAGACAGCCAGCAATTCAGGGAGAACATACGGCTAAACATGTCACTCCCGGTCCGATTGGGGAGGGGCCCAGAGGAAAACTACAGAGTCCGACATTGTTTTTGCAAAGTTACACACCGATTCAGTGTTAATTTTAGTGACCTCCGATTGGCGTAACCAGGTGTCATTACTGCCAACGTGAATTACAATCTTACCAAATTTACGCTTAGCCTTAGCCAGCAGTTTCAAATTTCCTTCAATGTCGCCTGCTCTGGCCCCCGGAAGACATTTGACTATGGTTGCTGGTGTCGCTAACTTCACATTTCTCAAAACAGAGTCGCCAATAACCAGAGTTTGATCCTCGGCGGGTGTGTCGTCGAGTGGGGAAAAACGGTTAGAGATGTGAACGGTTGGCGGTGTACACTGGGCTTCTGTTTAGGGCTACGCTTCCTCCTCACAGTCACCCAGTCGGCCTGCTTTCCTCGCTGCTCGGGATCTGCCAGAGGGAAACTAACGGCGGCTAAGCTACCTTGGTCCGCACCGACTACAGGGGCCTGGCTAGCTGTAGAATTTTCCAAGGTGCGGAGCCGAGTCTCCAATTCGCCCAGCCTGGCCTCCAAAGCTACGAATAAGCTACATTTATTACAAGTACCATTACTGCTAAAGGAGGCCGAGGAATAACTAAACATTTCACACCCAGAGCAGAAAAGTGCAGGAGAGACAGGAGAAGCTGCCATGCTAAACCGGCTAAGAGCTAGTAGCTACGCTAAGCTAGCGAATTCCTAAAAACACAGAAGGTGAATAATGTGTAAATAATTTAGGGGCGATTCAGCAGAGGGAGTGCTTTAGTTAAGGCACGTGAAGATTACACTGTGAAACAAATCGTTATTTAGGTAGCTAGATCAATCTAACTGCGCAGATTAAACAGCTAACAGATACAGCAAAACACCGCTGTGCTCCGGAACAGGAAGTGATACAATACCGCAGTGAGAGCACCACCAGTTGAGGCCTGCCTCTTGTCTTTTTGGTGCATTCAATTGAATATAGGTTGAAGAGGATTTGATGTGTCAACATCAATTAATAGTCTCTGTTCCCCTCCCCTCTCGGTATAATGACGAGATGTTACTGAATAGTGAGCTGGTGCAGTTTTGTAGATAGCAAGGTTTTAGTTTTATTGAAAACTGGCCTTCTTTCTGGGGTGGCCTTGGCTTGCTGACGACAGACAGCCTTCACCCTACTGAGGAAGGCACCAGTATCATATCTGTAAACACAGAGTTCTACAGGGAGGGTGACATTTTGACTCTACAGCAGGCCATGGAGCAGCTGATTAGAGAATCTGCAGGGCTTATGACTAATGTGTGTGGGGGGGCATTAGTTTAGTGAGAACATTAGTGCTGAAAATCCACTATGCTGATAGTGCAGTTTATGTGACAGGAAAGGAAATTTTTCAAGTTGAGACTGCTACCAGTTTCTGCAGGCATTCCCATAAAGAGCGTAGAGGGATATGTTTTGCAAACAGTTCCCATTACTACTTTGAAAAACAGTAAAACTGTGGTTTGCCACAGTGGGATTTCCTGCAACATCAAATATTCCATGTCTACTACTAGGACTGAGCCGGATACTTGTTTCAGATGAGTATCCAGTACAGATAAAGCATTTTTGACGAGTATGAGCATGATACGAGTAAAACTCATCAATATCTGTGCTTGTGCTGAAGGAAAATTCTCATTGGCTAACTGACTGTCTTCACACTCTGTGACTGGTCAGTCACACACAGCGCCGGCCCCTCCCGACACAGATACGTCTCTCTGCAGCCAGACCTGTGGCTTTCTCACACACACACAGACAGGATCTCTCTCTCTCTCTGTGCTTGGCTTGATTCTACCTCATGTTGCTCTCTCAGTACTCAAGTTTTCTTCAGCTCACCTCTTTTTCAGTTTGTATGATATTTAAAGTTACTTAGTGAGCTTGTTTCGTATCGTATGCTGTGCATTTGACAAGACAGAGCTGAAAACGGCTCGTGTCGCGTCGGTCACTGCCTCCACTCCAGTTGAGTTTTTATTTATTGATTTATTTTTAAACATTTGCTTGCTCTTCGTTGGTTGGGTGATATAAAGTCAGTTGTAAAACTGCTCGTACTGAAGGCGTTGCTTTTGAGAGGAATACAGTGAACAAGGCTGACATATTATTTCCCTGTTTGCCATCACTGGATGTTTGCATGAATCACCAAGTTCATACAGATCATTAAAAAATAAACAGTCTTACAGACCACTTACATACATATAGCTGAACACACAAAGCAGGCAATATTTTTACTGAATAGGGCTGCATGCAGCATCTGAAACTTTCTCACTGCAGTTCATAAAAATAAAGTGGTCAGTCTAACAACCTCCCTCTCACACAGTCATGCAGTCACACACACAACACACATGCACACACACCTTAATCAACAGTTTAGCTTTGTGTGGAAAAAATGCCAAGAACGTTAGGTAGTAAAAATACATAAATAATTGAAAAAAAAAAAAATCACAGTTGGATCATAAAATTAAAAAAAAAAGTTGTGTTGAGTATGACAACTCTTGTTCATGCATATTTAGTAGTTTATAATTTCCTACTACATTCTGAGGCTTTTCTGTTATTTATTCATACATTTAAGAATATTCATGTTCTGAGTTCATAAAAACTTGTTCTGTAAAATAGTTCCTTTACTATTGTGATCAGAAACATTGCATCTCAATTCTGAGGCCGTTCTGTAAATATTCTTAAGAATATTCATGTTCTGAGTTCATTAAAAAAAAAAAAAAAAAAAAACTTGTTCTGTAAATACTTCTTACTTTTGTCATCAAAAACATTGATTTGAATCTCAATTTTGAGGCTGTTCTGTAAATAGTTTTCAAATAAATAATAAATATTGCAACTTCTGATCAATCCATATCAATTTCAGACTTAAAATAATGTACTGATTTAAACCCCAGCCATTTCGGGTTAAAGCATGCCCACTTCCACATTAGACCCTGCCCACTACGAGTCCCTCACGAGTAAGAGACGGATGGAGCGTGAGATTGATAGACGGATCGCTGCAGCATCTGCAGTGATGCGGTCGCTGTATCGGACCGTTGTGGTCAAGAGAGAGCTGAGTAGAGGGGCAAAGCTCTCGATTTACCGATCGATCTACGTTCCGATCCTCACCTATGGTCATGAGATTTGGCTCAGGACCGAAAGAACAAGATCGAAAGTACAAGCGGCCGAGATGAGTTTCCTCCGCAGGGTGGCTGGGCGCTCCCTTATAGATAGGGTGAGGAGCTCGGTCACTTGGGAGGAGCTCGGAGTCGAGTCGCTGCTCCTCCATGTCGAAAGGAGTCAGTTGAGGTGGCTCGGGCATCTTTTTTCCGGATGCCCCCTGGACGCCTCACTGGAGAGGTGTTCCGGGCATGTCCCATTGGGAGGAGGCCCCAGGGAAGACCCAGGACATGCTGGAGGGACTACATCTCTCGGCTGGCTTGGGAACGCCTTGGGGTTCCACCGGAGGTGTGTTGTGGATCGGGAGGTCTGGGCAGCTTTGCTTGAGCTGCTGCCCCCGCGACCCGACTCTGGATAAAGCGGAAGAAAATGGATGGATGGATGGATAATTTAGATGGTTGAACAGATACACATAGTGGTATATTCGCTCATCCCTATCTACTACAAGCTCAATTCCAATGAAGTTGGGATGTTGTGTAAAATGTAAATAAAAACAGAATACAATGATTTGTAAATCCTCTTCAACCTATAGTCAAATGAATGCACCAAAAAGACAAGATTTCTAATGTTCAAACTGATAGACTTTGTTGATTTTGTGCAAGTATTTGCTCATTGTGAAATGGATGCCTGCAACACGTTTCAAAAAAGTTGGGACGGGGCAACAAAAGACTGGGAAAATTGTTGAATGCTCAAGAACACCTAATTGGAAACAGGTGAATGTCATGATTGGGTATAAAAGGAGCATCCCAAAAGACTCAGCTGTTCACAAGCAAAGATGGGGCAAGGATCACCACTTTGTGAACAACTGTGTGAAAAAATAGTCCAACAGTTTAAGAAAAATGTTTCTCAACATTCAGTTGCAAGGAATTTAGGGATTCCATCATCTACAGTCCATAATATACTCAGAAGATGCAGAGAATCTGGAGAACTTTCTACACGTACAAGGCCGAAAAACCAACATTGAATGCCCGTGACCTTTGATCTCTCAGGCGGCACTGGCATTGAAAACCGACATCATTGTGTGAAGGATCTTACCACCTGTGGTCAGGAACACTTCAGAAAACCACTGTCAGTTTAATACAGTTCGTCGTACATCTACAAGTGCAAGTTCAACTCTACCATGCGAAGTGAAAGCCATACATCAACAACAACCAGAAACGTCACCAGCCTTCTGTGGGGCCCGAGCTCATTTGAAATGGACAGACACAAAGTGGAAAAGTGTGCTGTGGTCTGATGAGTCCATGTTTTCAAATTGTTTTTGGAAATCATGGACATCATGTCCTCTGGACAAAGACGAAAAAGTTCAAAAGCCAGCATCTGTGATGGTATGGAGGTGTGTTAGTGCCCAATGGCATTGGCAACTTACACATCTGTGATGGCACCATTATGCTGAAAGGTACTTCCAGGTTTTGGAGCAACACATGCTGCATCCAAGCACGCCTTTTTCAGGGATGTCCCTGCTTATTTCAACAAGACAATGCCAAGCCACATTCTGCATGTTTTACAACAGCATGGCTTCATAGTAAAAGAGTGTGGGTACGAGACTGGCCTGCCTGCAGTCCAGACCTGTTGCCTATTGAAAATGTGTGGCACATTATGACGTGCAAAATATGACAACGGAGACCCCCGGACTGTTGAACAACTGAAGTTGTACATAAAGCAAGAATGGGAAATAATTCCACCAACAAAGCTTCAACAGTTAGTGTCCTCAGTTCCCAAATGCTTATTGAGTGTTGTTAGAAGGAAAGGTGATGTAACACAGTGGTAAACATACCACTGTCCCAGCTGTTTTTGAAACGTGTGTTGCAGGCATCCATTTCACAATGAGCAAATACTTGCACAAAAACAACAAAGTCTATCAGTTTGAATATTAGAAATATTAGAATATTAGAAAGAGGATTTGCAAATCATTGTATTCTTTTTTTATTTATGTTTTATACAACAATCCCACTTCATTGGAATTGGGGGTGTGAATTTCCTGAGAAAAAATGGTGACATGATCAAAAGTTATTTTACCCCCCGCCTCTCTCTATATATATATACTGGTATATATTATACAAATAATGGATGGTAAGGAGTCCCACATAGAGAAATATTGGATGAAGAAAAGTTATATTGGTCCAGTATAACTTTTCTTCATCTAATATTTCTCTATTTTAGATGACTTACCATTCATCAATTGTTATGTTCTCCACCCCCCCCCAAATTAAGCAAACAACAAAGAGTCAAGTAATTAGATCAATTTATTTTGTTGTGAACAGCATATGATTGATTCAGAGTACCTTCTTAGTGTTGTTGGCATCCTAGGAGTTCAATATTTCCACCAGTTACTCTCTGTGAAGTCAGAAAACCTCACTGGCAGACGATTTTCTACTGTTGTGACATGTTTGTTGCCATTTTTTCAGTCAGTATCTGTCAGCTAGTTCCTGATCTTCACATGCCGCGCTCTGATTGGCTAGCTGTTGGCAGTAAGCGCTAATGCTATTGGTCAGTGGGAAACCGATCCAATATAACTTTTTGGTCCTAGCCTTTTTGGATCCTTTTGGATCCAACATAACTTTCTGGCACCAGCATGCCAAAATATAGGTAAATGATGGACAGAAAAGCTAATCTGTGATTGGCTATTGCAATCTGAGTGGAGAACATACACATACATATATCATTGTCATCGGTATAATCTCGTTTTTGAGCATTAAAGGACCATGTTAGATCAACCTCAGTTGGTTCAAGGGGTGACGAGTGTCGTATGTGGCTGCTCAGACCCAGAGCAGAATGGAAGAATCAGTCACTTTGTGCAGGAAAACAGTGGGTGGTGAGCGAGGAAGGAGAAGCCGCTCTTTACGTTGCTGTCTCTTGTACTCTACTTCACAGCATCATTGTTTCTCCATGTGGGCTGTTTCCCTTAATGATGGTGCGCTTCCACTCAGTGCGGTTTTCAGCAAGGGTCTCCCAGTTGGCATAGTCAATGTTAGAGCAATAAAGCGTTGCCCTCAGTTGGTCGCGAAATCGATGTTTGGGCGCACCTCTGGCCCTTGTGCCTGATTCTAGATCGACCTGTGAGAAGAGGATCTGGAGGGGGAGTTGGGTTGCAAGCATTCTTCTGACATGCCCTGCCCAGCGGAGGTGATTTTGGGTCATCGTGGTCTCGATGCTAGAGAGGACTGGCTCTGAGAAGCACAGATTCATTGGAGACATGGTCTTGCCATTTGATCTTAAAGATTGCCATGAATTTTTCTGCTGTTGGAAATGCTCCGCTTTTTATATCACTCGTATACAGGACCCACAACTCAGAATTCATAGAGTAGGGTGGAAGAACGATGGCTCGGAACACCATGATTTTCGGCTGAGACTGAGATTGTGGTTCAGAAATACCCGTTTAGAGAGCTCCAAATGCCTGCATGTGCGGCACGAATCCTGTTTATCAATGTCCTTTGTGCATAGTGCAGTCATTAGAGAGGTAGCTTCCTAGGTAGGGGAAGGCTTCCACGGTCTCAAGGACTTCACCATGGAGTCGTACGTTGCTGGTGTCTGGAGGGGGATGGCCTGGGAGCTCCCTGCACAAGGATTTTGTCTTTCAGTATTGGAGGTAAGCCCAAAGGAAATTAGGCACCATCAAAGAGATCTACAGTGGCCTGGATCGTGGTGACTGTGTCCGCAGGGGTCACATTTTCATCAGCTGTACTGTAGCTCCCGTACTGTAACTAGGGTGGTGAGCTGGCGGGCACGAAAGTGCCCAGTGTTGAAGAGACCTCCATCCATTCTGCAGCGAAGTCGGATGCCAGGGGCCGTGTCGGGAAGTTCGTGGATCATGGCCCCAAGGTAGAGAGAAAAGAGGGTGGGGGCCAGAACGCAGCCCTGCTTCAAACCATTGGTGATAGGGAAGGAGTCAGAGATGCTGTTCTTGTCCACGACGCGGCCAGTCATCCCATCGTGAAGGGCCTGTACAAGGTCCGTGAAGTGGTCAGAGCAGCCAAACGTCTCAAGGTTGCCCACATAGCT
This sequence comes from Thalassophryne amazonica, assembly GCF_902500255.1. Classification (NCBI taxonomy): domain Eukaryota; kingdom Metazoa; phylum Chordata; class Actinopteri; order Batrachoidiformes; family Batrachoididae; genus Thalassophryne; species Thalassophryne amazonica. The sequence continues at coordinate 65,212,089 of NC_047106.1, read as the reverse complement.
GGTCTTGGGACACTGTTGAAAGCCTTCTCCAAGTCCCAGAAGAGGAAACGGAGAGGTCTTCGCTGTGCACAGGACTTCTCCTGTAGCAGGCAGGCACAGAAGATCATGTCAGTGGTGCCACAAGATGGCTGTAAGCCGCACTGTGACTCTGGAAGGCCCTTCAGCGATGGTCAGGAGCCTGTCAATCAGAACCCATGCAAAGATCTTTCTGGCACTACTGAGGAGGGAGATGCCACGGTAATTTCCGCAGATGGAGCGATCCCCCTTGAAGGTGGTAATGATGGTGGCGTCCTTCAGGTCTGCGGGTATGGCTTTTGTCTCCCATATGCGCAGGATCAACATGAAAAGCCTGGTCTTCACGGCTATGCCCCCATGAGAAATGAGTTCCAAGGGGATGTTGTCGGCCCGGGGGACTTCCATGCCTTCATGCACTTCAATGCCTTCTGAAACTCAGTGTAGGAGGGAGTGACATCCAATGCCTGACAGGGTGTTGGGGTACCTTACGGAGCAAGTCCTCAGCTGCGGTAGATGGACTTTCAGAAGCATCTGAAAGTGTTCCTTCCACCTTTGAAGGATGGCTTTATCATCCGTAAGGGTAGTTGCCCCATCAGCAGACTGGAGGATGTTGGTACCACCGCACAGGGACCAAAGATTTCCTTTGTTGCAGCATAGAAGCACCAGAGGTCTCTGCTGTCATATGACTGGATCTCCTTTGATTTTTCTTGCCACCACAGGTCTGCATTTCTCTGACCCTTCGCTGGCACTTCTGCTTTGTGTTTTGGAATCATCGCAAGCTGGCACAGGTAGAGCGATTCTCCCATGCAAGGCGAGCAGATCTCTTCTGGTCAATCAGTTTTCGGATATCGGCATCATTTTGATCAAACCAGTCTTGATGGAAATGACTGGAGTAGCCAATTACGTCCTCTGCAGCCTTACGGGTGCCACAGAGAATGGACCAGTCTGCTTCTACTGAATCTTGCTGATATGCCGATGGTGGAGCCTCACTGAGAAGCTCTGTGAGACGATGGAGTAGTTTCCTGAATTGCAGGGATCTTCTGCCTCATGATGTTAAAGCGACGTGCCTTCTTTACCCTGTTGTAGAGGGGGAGGTTCTGCAGACGGAGTCTGAGACGAGTTATCAGAGCCGATGGTCTGTCCAACAATCGTCTGCACCGGGCATGCTGCGGGTCACAAGGACATCGCTCCGGTCACATATCGAGTAAGGATATTGTCAAGGATGGTCCAGTGCTTTGACCGCGGGTGTTTCCAGGTGGTTTTGGGATGATTTGGAAGCTGGAAAAGGGTATTAGAGATAGTCAACTCATTTTCAGCACATATGCCAAGAAGGAGAAGCCTGTTGGAGTTGCAGGATTCAAGCCCCTGCTTTCCCAGAATGCCCTCCCAAAGTCTATGGTCACGACCGACTCTGGCATTGAAGTCTCCGAGCACGAGGAGCTTGTCTCTGCTGGGAATGGCTTGGATGGCACTGTTCAGGGCAGCATAGAATGACCCCTTGACGTCATCCTCGGAGTCAAGGGTTGGGGTGTAGACTGAGATCAGAGTCATGTGGTTGCTGTCGGGGAGCGGCAAGCGGAGAGTCATACGATGTTCATTTATGGCAGTTGGGGCCAGGTTATAGCGATTCACCAATGATGTCTTGATCGCAAAGCCAATGCCATGGATCCGCCGCTCTTCAAGATCTTTCCCTTTCCAGAAGAAAGTGTAGTTGGTTCCAACTTCAGACAGACTTCCCTCTCCGGAAAGTCTTGTTTCCGAGAGGCCAGCGACATCAATGTTGAAGCAGTCAAACTCCCAACTCACAAGGGCAGTGTTGGTGCGGTCTATCTGTGTCATTGTGGTCTATGAGGGTCCTCACATTCCATGCTCCCACCGTAAAAGGGTTCAGTTTCCATTTTCTTCTCGTGTATTGACCGCATAAGTAGGTTCCCACTGGCCGCGGTCTGCCAGTCAGGGGGAATTGTGGTGACCGATGTTTACCCCACCTTTTCTAGGGGCCTCTCCAATTGGAGTGAGCTGCGGTACTCCTAAATAGGCCAGCCCAGTCACGCCTGTAGCTGATGAACTATATCACCAGAACTTTTTAGACAGAACGACCTTCTTACAAGCGCGCCCATGTGTGGCTCCGGACTAGAGACTCCCAGCTGACCAAGCCTGTCCCCGTCATCCAGAGTACCATCACCATGGGTCTTTTCAATTGAGGATGTGATTCTGACATGAATCGCCTTCGTGAATTTGTTTAAGGTGGGTAGCAGGTTGCGTGCCTGGGAGCCACACACTTTGGGCACCCACCTTCTCCAGCGGCACCATAGAGGGTGGATGTGCTGGTTCTGAATGGGATACTTGCAGCGGGCTGCCAGAGACTTGATTACAGTCAAGGTCCGCCTTAAAACCGTGCCAGCCCGCCTGGCACTGCTCTTATTTGCTAGTTGCGATACAACTGCCATTGGAGACTTGAAAGTTCCAAACCCTAGTAAACCAAGGGCCCGCTCGGTTTTGTGGTGCCGACCGCACTCGCCAGTCACGGAGTAGGTAATAACGGTCACCTGAGCACTTTTTATAGGTTTCAGGTTGGATTTTACTGATCCCACGCACAACCTCCCCACTCCGCCTGGATGCAGTTCAATGTCATACCCAGGACATATATATATATATATATATATAAGGATTAAACAATGAGAAACTGTGCATTATACGGTTTGAATGCATGACTCGGAGTCTAAAACACCACAACGCGAAGCGGAGTGGTGTTATGCCGCTTCGAGTTGTTTAATCCGCTTATACCATGGTCCCACAGAGTGAGCTAACACACAAATATTTATTTAAGTTAACAGAACTTGATAAAAACGTGTGAGTATTTGGGACTATTTTATACCAGTGTCAAGATATTTTGTCTCTGATGCGCTTACCAAGTCTGCGGGCTCGCGCCGGCGGGCCACACTCGCACCGCCCCCCTCTCTGCTGTGTGGAGCTGCAGCCAACTCTGGCAACAGGTCCAGAAACTATGCTTGCTGTTTTGATGCGGAGCGCTCCGGCAGCCCGCAAGAATAGAACCATTCTCTTTTTCTTTCCCGTCTTCAGTCTTGTCCAGTTCATCCGATGTTAAATCTTTACACCGTTGCTTTTGCTGTTCTTCTTGTTTGCTCTCCTCCTCTTTCCATTCCTCAAACCTTTTATTTTGGCCAAAAATATTAAATTCACTTAGAAATCCATGTTTTATCGCATTTCTGTCATTCACCTGTCAAAACACAGCTGATCTGCGCCAACTGATTTGCACGTTGCTATGGTGACGACCAGCGGAGTTATTATAACAGTGACTTAACTCGCCAAACTACGTGTGCGTATGCACACACACACACACACACACACACACACACACACACACACACACACACACACACACACACACACACACACTAGCATATTGCCCATGGGGATCCACAGGCTCTAGACAGGGAAAATAGGTCGGTGACATTTCTTCAAGGGTTGTAAATTATGCAATGTTTCTATAATGAGTTGGAATGGCATGCAAGTCCAGAATGTTTTTAGATTCTTAGACATCAACAGTTTTTAGAAGAACTCAACCCTTTATTTTTTTGTTATTTACAGAAACTTTTAATGTTAATTTACTGCCTTAATGTATTTATAAATTATTTAGAGTCTTGTTATATACACTGTTATGTTATCATTATGTCTCAGTTATGGAGGAAGAACTGGAGGAAATTATAAAAAAGTTAAATGAGATGTCGGCGCAAATGAAAACTATTAAAGAGGTGGCGGATCAATCAGATATTATTTCACCTCAACAACAAAAAATACTGGAATTAACGAAGCAAGTTGCCGAATTACAAAAGGCAAATGAAGAGAAGGACAAGTCAATAAAACTTTTGGAAAATCGCATTGTTGACCTTGAGCAACAGACTAGGTCAAATAACCTCCTCATCACGGGTTTGGACATTAAACCTCGGAGTTATGTAAGAGCAGTGGCTCCAGGAGGGGAGCCCTCAGTTGGACAACCAATCTGTGGAGGAACAGGTGATCTCATTTCTGAATGCTAAAAATTTCGATAAACTCAGGAGACATTGAAAACAGTCACCTTTTACCCCGGAGAGGTCAAAATCAATCTAAAGTCACATATTGAGATTTGCAAATAGAAAACAGAAGATTGTGGTTCTCAAGCAAGCAAAAAAAAAAACTTAAAGGAACTAATGTGTATATAAATTAACACTTGACCAAAAAGAATTCAGATCTTGCAAGACAAGCTCGACTCTTAAAAAAGCAAAATAAGATACAGGCCACATGGACATTAAATTGCAAAATTTATAAAAACTAAATGGGACGCCAGAAGAGGCTAAAACCGTGTGCATTAAAGATGAATATGATTTGAGCAAGTTCAACTGAAGAAAGTGTAAACAATGAAACAATATGCTGAAAATCACAAATAAGATCAATGACTAACCGTATGGATGGCTTTTCATTTGATGATGGAATTTTTGGGCAGGAGTCTAGCTTAAAAATTTTTGATGATACTGAACATCCATCCATTTTCATCCATCCATTTTCTTCCGCTTTATCCTCGGATCGCGGGGGCAGCAGCTCAAGCAAAGCTGCCCAGACCTCCCGATCCACACACACCTCCCCCAGCTCCTCTGGGGGAGCCCCAAGGCGTTCCCAAGCCACCGAGAGATGTAATCCTTCCAGCGTGTCCTGGGTCTTCCCCGGGGCTCCTCCCAATGGGACGTGCCCGGAACACCTCTCCAGTGAGGCGTCCAGGGGGCATCCGGAAAAATGCCCGAGCCACCTCAACTGACTCCTTTCGACGTGGAGGAGCAGCGGCTCGACTCCGAGCTCCCCCCGAGTGACCAAGCTCCTCACCCTATCTCTAAGGGAGCGCCCAGCCACCCTGCAGAGGAAACTCATCTCGGCCGCTTCTACCCGCGATCTCGTTCTTTCGGTCATGAGCCAAATCTCATGGCGATAGGTGAGGTTTGGAACGTAGATCAATCGGTAAATCGAGAGGTTTGCCCCCCTACTCGGCTCTCTTTTCACCACGACGGTCCGATACAGCAACCGCATCACTGCAGACGCTGCACCGATCCGTCTATCGATCTCATGCTCCATCCGTCCCTCACTCGTGAATAAGACCCCGAGATACTTAAACTCCTCCACTTGAGGCAAGGACACTCCACCGACCTGAAGAGGGCAAAGCACCTTTTCCGGTCGAGAACCATGGCCTCGGATTTGGAGGTGCTGATTTTCATCCCGGATGCCTCACACTCGGCTGCAAACCGCCCCAGTGCACGCTGAAGGTCCTGATTTGACGAAACCAACAGAACCACATCGTCCGCAAACAGCAGAGACGAGATTCTGTGGTTCCCAAACCAGACCCCCTCTACACCCTGGCTGTGCCTAGAAATTCTGTCCATAAAAATGAACAGAACCGGTGACAAAGGGCAGCCCTGGCAGAGGCCAACGTGCACTGGAAACAGGTTTTGACTTACTACCGGCAATGCGAACCAAGCTCCTGCTGCGGTCGTACAGGGACCGGATAGCCCTTAGCAAAGGACCCCGGACCCCGTACTCCTGGAGCACTCCCCACAGTGTGCCCCGAGGGACACGGTCGAACGCCTTCTCCAGATCCACAAAACACATGTGGACTGTTTGGGCGAACTCCCATGAACCCTCGAGCACCCGATGGAGAGTGTAGAGCTGGTCCAGTGTGCTGCGACCAGGACGAAAACCACACTGCTCCTCCTGAATCCGAGGTTTGACCATCAGTCGAATTCTCCTCTCCAGTACTCTGGAATAGACCTTACCGGGATAATTTTTGATGATACTGACATAGTTTTCATAATTTTGAAAATATTGACCCAGACTGTTTTTTTCATGAAAATATTACTCAAAATTATAAATTTCACTGAAGAGAAACTGAAGGATTATTTCTATTATACATTTTAATAGTAGAAGTTTCCTTACAAATTTCTCCAAAATTCAGGATTGTTTAAGAATATCTAATAAGCAATTTTCAGTTATAACTATCACTGAGACTTGGTTGAGAGAGGAGCTAGGGGATGATGTTCAGCTTGAGGGATATGACTTTTTTGCAATAAACAGGAATAATAAACGAGGTGGTGGTGTGGCACTTTATGTAAGTTCTAATCACCAATGTGAAATTATACACAGTATGTCATTTTCACTGGAAAATATCATGGAATGTGTTACAGTTGAAATTAATATATATATATAAAAATTTATTGTATAAGCAGTTTTTAAAATTTGGAACTAATGAAGCTGATAGAAAATATAAGACATATAAAAATAAATGAAACATTATGCGATTGTGTAAGAAGCAGTATTACTGTGATTTGTTATAGAAAAATAAAACTAAGGGCCCTGTCCCACTGGCGTTTAGAAGGATTTGCGTATGGATTGTGCACAAAATTGGCCCATATTCGCCAACCATCCGCAATATCTGTGTAACATGCCTGTATGAGTCGGCCGCCATCCGAACACGCCCGTGATCATCCGCAGAGGCAAGCATGTCCGCAGCCAGGATTTTTGAGTAGCTCAAAAATCTGGATGTGGATGACATCCACCTTACCTACACCATACATCAGGGGTGGCCAAGTTCGGTCCTCAAGAGCCACCTTCCTGACACTCTTAGTTGTCTCCCTACTCCAGCACACCTGAATCCAATGAAAGACTCGTTAGCAGACTTTTAATGAGCCTCTCATTGGATTCAGGTGTGTTAGAGCAGGGAGACAACTAACTGGGTCAGGAATGTGGCTCTCGAGGACCGAACTTGGCCACCCCTGCCATACATACTAAATTCATACACAATACATACTCACTCTATGCGCTGTATATCTGCCGTTAACCGCTGATATCCGCAACTGATGGGGATTTGCGGCTTGGCAGCAGACTGGGACAGTGTGTAAAACAGATATATTGCGTGCCTATCATGGCCACATCACAAACTAAAATATGTTGTAGCGACTGCTACAGATTGGCCACAAATAAAGCGTTTTTTTACATCTGCTTTGCGGACAATCTGTGAATGCATAACAAACACGTCACGTAAACCCAAAGTACCATATATGGCAGAAAGCGACATGCCTGCCAGTCAGTGCCGGTCCGGCTGTGTAAATCCACAAAGACGTAGCTGCTGCAATCGCGTCTCCTCCAGGACTTTTAACACCAACAAAAGGAAGAGTTGCTGTTTAGCCACAACTCACGCTGAAGTCTGTTTTCTGTGACACTCTCAAAGAAAAAAAAACACCGTCTCACACCCCGAGCGGCTTCCCCCCTCCCGCTCCCCAAACTCATGAACAGTTAACCCTCACATGACAACATGAACAACTCTGTGGTCAACTTGTCCAAGTCCAGCACTTGCTCCAGAGGCTGTATTGTTGGTGTGAATAGTGATGCCGAAAGGAGCGAGTGCACTTATTTTATGACCGCAATGCAGATGCCGTGCATGCGCAACACGTGCGCGATGCATTCATACATAATACACCCAAAATACTGCCATGATAATCTCAATGTGTCAGATCAGTTTCCTCACTACATATGTTATATAACCGTGATTGTTCATCATATATTTGCTATATATTATTATATATCTGTAATTCATACTGGGGACATTTGTCATTTTGGCCATTTTTGTTTTGCGGACGACAACGAACGTTCCCAATTTGTATACTTAATTCATGCGCAATTAATCCTCTCCCCAGTGGGACAGGGCCCTAACATTAGGGGAACCTGGAAGCTCTTAAGCGAAATCATTAAAAAGAAAAAAAGTTGTTAAGATTAGCCATCTTACTTTTATATAGACTCTGATAAAATTGTAAAAGGAAATGAAATTATTGCTGATTATTTTAATGATTATTTGTTAATGTTGGTAAAAATTATCAAACTCAATTGTAACTACGACAAAGTGTTCTATGGAAAATTCTGGATTCAATGTTTATTAGAGAACGGATGAAAAAGAAATTTAATATAGTTCACAAAATTAATGGAAAAATCCACTGATAAATAGCTTTGATATGGTTTTGATTAAGAACATTATTGACTGGATTATCAAACCTTTAACATATATTTGTAATCTGTCACTTATGACTGGGAAGTTTCTCTCCAGAATGAAAATTGCTAAGGTGATACCATTGTTTAAATCTGGTGATAACACATTCTTTTTTTAATTCATAGGCCAATCTCTTTGTTACCAGAGTTTTCTAAAAGTCTGGAAAAAAAATATATTTGTAAAGAGGTTGAATGATTTTATAGAAAAGCATCATATACTTAACGAACAGCAGTATGGTTTCAGAAAAAAAATCTAATACTTCTTTGGCTTTAATAGACTTTGTGGAACAAGTTACAAATGCAATAGAGAAGAAGCAATACACTGTTTTTTGGGGTTTTTTTTTTTTATTTACAGAAAGCATTTGATACTATTGATCATACCTTATTATCGAAAAATTACAGATGCATGGTATTAGAGGACTGGCCTTTAACTGGATAGCTAGCTATTTACGTAATAGATACCAGTGTGTTCATCTTGGTGGGATAAAATCTGAATTTTTGAGGAATATGTGCTGGGTGCCCCAGGGGTCAGTCCTCGAGCCATTATTGTTTTTATTGTAATATAATAATATAGGTTTGGTTTCTAAGTCTTTGAGGTGTATTTTGTTTGCTGATGATACAACTGTGATTGGTAGTGGGGATAATTTGAGACAGCTCTTGGAGTTGGTGGACAAGGAATTGCAAAAATGTAAATATTGGTTTGACTAATAAATTATCACTTCATTATGGTAAATTATCAGCATTATGGTAAATTGAACATCCTCATCACTGGTTGGTTGTTAAAAAAAAACAACAACACACGAGTTACTGTAACATGTGTGTTGGATTTTACAAATAAATCTGTATTTTTTTATTTGTAAAAATCTGCACTGAAAATTCTGTTTAAGTCTGACTGATACAGAACACTGAATGGTGACCTTATGCATAGAATACCACCATCTACTGGATGGCAGTGTAAGTGTAAATAGCATGCAACTGTCTTACAGTCACCATTTGGTGCAGTCCTGTATCCTGTTTTGCAAATGCCTTTTTTTTTTTTTTTTTACAAATGAAAAAAAAAACATATTTACAAATACAGATTTATTTGTAAAAACAAAGGCACACATTTTTTTTACAACCAACCAGTGATGAGGAGGCTCAATTTCCCATAATGCCTTTGGACATCTGTGAGTTTTAATGCTCAGATAATCAGAATTAGTGCATTACTTTAAAACTAAAAGATATTTGTGATATTTTCACTTAACAAAATAACAGTTAACATTTTAAAATATAATTAAACTGTCTGGAATTACAGTAGTTTGGTTTTTTAAATCAAATCATAAGTCAAACCAGCTTTTCTGTTTATGCCTTTGGCCCACATCAGGGGCTCTGTATGCTGAGTGAAAATGAGTCTTCCTTACAACAGTGAGCAGTACGCACATTGACTCATTGTGTTGGGTTTGTGATCGCCTTTGATTCTACTCAAAAGCATCAGTGGTGCTTAAACTCAAAACTGTCTTTTCAGTAGATGATAGTGTACCAGAGTCAATACTAAAAGTTAGCGGTTATCTCTAGCTTCTGCTATTTTTTTTATCAGTTTATTGTTATAAAAGTTAGCTTTTCAGATAGCAGTGGTGTCAAAAGTACACACATTTGTTACTTAAGTAGAAGTATAGATACTGCAGTTTAAAAACACTCTGGTAAAAGTTGAAGTATCAACTTGACCTCTTTACTCAAGTAAAAGTGAAAAAGTATGTGCTCCAAAACCTACTTAAAGTATAAAAGTATAAAGTAACCTTTAAAAAAAAAAAAAAGGTAGATACCATTATATGAATTGAAAGCTTAATTTAAAAACTGATTTGTTCTACATGTGGCCCAAGACCCAAAACCCAAAATTACCCCCCAACACCACCTGCATGAAAATGTTTCAATTCAAGAAGCTCTGAAATGCAATCTGGGACTATTCCAGACAATAAACTGCAGTGAGTGCAGCATCCATTTAGTGAGAAAAAAAAAACAACTTTCCTTATTCCAGATTCATTCCAGTAGTATTCTGGTCTTACTAGGATGCAGCAGTTTTCTAGTTTGGCAGATAGTGCTGGAGGAAATCACTGAAGAAATTAACACATTGAAAATATGGTTTGACTGAAACAAACTGTCATTAAACTTAAATAAAACAGGGATGAAATGGAGGTGTAAGAGTCACTAGGTGTTCACAGGAAACATTTATTTATTTCTGTATGTATGTATGTTCATTGTTAGTTGCTTTTATATTTTATTTTCTGTTGTGTTTCTATTCAGGTTATTTTTGTCTCTTTCTCTGAAATTGTATATAATAATCATTAGATTATTAATATATAAACAAAAATAAATTTAAGAAATATTCCAATTTGAAAACAAATGCACCCGAACGTGAAGACAGCTGGAACTGCTTCATGCTAACTTTTAACATTGAAAATGCCATAGACATGCTAACGCGTTAGCGTCGCTCCCGTTTTTAAGTTATAAAATCTATCAATCTATCAACTGTTTCAGAAGACCATAACAGGTCGGTTTAACATAGAAAAGGTAAATAATACTCACAGAAGTATGCTCTTTAGGGTTTTAGCGGGGGAAAATTAAGCGAAAGAAAGAAAGAATAAACGAAACAATAGGTCGAAGCATTGCTTCAATCTGCGAACCACTGCTTCGATCGGTTCAAAATCCATTCCTTTATCTTCATTGATCCATGTTTCTGATATAGCAATTATGTTAAAAAAAAATTTTAATTGACTTAAATATTCTTTAATGTTGTTAAAGTTTGCATACAGACTTCTGCTGTTGAAATGGATTATTGATAATTTGTTATCCGTTTTAATGATCCGATTAAACTGTTCATCTGTATAATAGCAACAACTGTCATTAATATTTGAGAAGAAATTATTGTCCGGGTCTATATCGTGCTCCAAGTCCAGTACATTGTGGTCTGTGTATTTAAATGTTCTCAGTTCTACTTTTCCATGATCAGCAATCCTTTGAGTTATATCCTTCTTGTCTCCAGATGTAGATGATGTAGTAGATGAATAGGTTCCTCTGGTCTGTGTCATGGTGTTGTGATGTGTTTGTGTCCTCATACCTTATTGATCGTATTTGTCCAGTTCCTCGATGTTCCTGATTACCATAACCTTCGCTTGTTCTGGTGTTCCGTTCAGTTTGATGAATGTTTTGCAGTTGGATGTCCATGTCTGTTGAATTTTTCCCTGCTTTTTTAAGAGACGAGCTTTCCTGGCGATGTCTGCGTTTCTTTTGGTCAGATGTTCATTGATGAATACGTTTGTTCCTTTGAGTTTCCGTCCCTGTTTTAACAATGCCATTTTATGCTTTCTGTTGACAAACCTCATTATAACAGCTCGCTTGTCTCCATCCTCTCTCCTGGGCAGGGGGTGGCACGCTTCAATGTTATTACAGTCCATTTGAATACCTTTAGATTGCAGGAAGTCAGCCACCTGTTGTTCCACTGAGCTGGCCTCCTGCTCACTGGCCTCCCCTCCGCTGTCTTCTGACACCGCCCGTGCATAGGATCGAGGTTTAATATGAATTCCTGTAATAATAACGTCGTTCATCCTTGTGTACTGTTCCAACTCCGCAACACGGTTCTCCAGGTGCACCAGACGCCGGTCTTTCTCGGCATTCTGGATCCGGAGAGCCTTCACTTCTTCCACCAGCTCCATAATGGATTTCTGCTGCATTTTAACAACAGAGATTTCCTCAGACAAAAAGTCCAGGGACTTCTTGATATCGTCTCCCTCCTCCGCCGTTAGTGCCTTCTTCGGACGCATGGTCAGATAAATCCGCGCTGGCACCTCGGTAAAGCCGCGCCAGTGGAACTGTGCTGGCGCCTCGGGCTTCAGGTGGAGCCGCGCCAGTGGATGTGCGCTGCGCTGCACTGCGCACATCCACCGGCGCTGAAGCCAAGAGTAACGAGGCTGTTTGTTTTAAAAATGTAAGGAATAGAAAGTACAGATACTTGTGTGAAAATGTAATAAGTAGAAGTCAGAAGTAGGCAGAAAAATAAGTAATGGAGTAAAGTATAGATACCTAAAAAGTGTACTTAAGTACAGTAACGAAGTATTTGTACTTCGTTACTTGACACCTCTGGATAGCAGATTAGCATTTATTGAAGCAAACTTTTTGGTTAGCTGTGCCCACCACTGCACTCTTCTAATTAATATAAGGTTTCAATCATTTCTTTTATTTCTGCTACCATGGCTATAAATTCTGTTAGTTTTTAAGTGCAACAGCTACAAGTTTTAGCTCATTATTTTACTCCTGTGTGAACTGTAGGGTTGGTTAGCTTTTCATTAGGAGTTAGCTTGCGCTAGATTTGCTATATGTTTGGATTCTCTAGTGCACAACTTACATGACATTATACTTTGCATTAACCTTGCGCAATGTTGACAGATAGGGAGCCTATTAGAGAGCCATGTTTATAAGTTTGAGCTGCTTCTGAGTTCAGAGGAATTAGACAAAATGGGTACTCCAGATGAGCTAAGTGTCAGGCCAGCTAGCAGGTCCGTTAGCACTAACTTAGCGATGCTGGCTAAAGAAGATGGCTTTTGGACTGTTGTTATGCAAAAGAAGTCACGTAGGGCTTGGTGCCCATTTGTGGTACCCAGTTCACAGTTGCCGCTGCCAACTATAAACCGTTGTTCAGCAAAGACATGCATGTTTATAGACCTCCAAGCCCATAGGTGACTTCTACCTACATCTCCAGGTCAAAGCACCATGAATTCATGAAAGGGGATTTTATCACCCAAAAGTTAGATTACAGAAGCCAGCTGACATCAAGTGTATTTCTGGGCCCAGAGCACCTGAGATTGCCACTTACCTTAGGGTGCTAATGTTGAACCAGAACAGCAGCCAAAGGAAGAGAACACTAGATATAGTCACATAGGTATTCATGTCCGCACCAATGATATTATGATGAGACACTCTGAGGTTACAAAAATGGACATAGAAAAGACGTGACCTCGCCAGAAATCAATCAATTTTATTTATATAGCGCCAAATCACAACAAACAGTTGCCCCAAGGCGCTTTATATTGTAAGGCAAGGCCATACAATAATTACATAAAAACCCCAACGGTCAAAACGACCCCCTGTGAGCAAGCATTTGGCGACAGTGGGAAGGAAAAAACTCCCTTTTAACAGGAAGAAACCTCCAGCAGAACCAGGCTCAGGGAGGGGCAGTCTTCTGCTGGGACTGGTTGGGGCTGAGGGAAGACAATTGGGAAAAAGACATGCTGTGGAAGAGAGCAGAGATCAATCACTAATGATTAAATGCAGAGTGGTGCATACAGAGCAAAAAGAGAAAGAAACACTCAGTGCATCATGGGAACCCCCCAGCAGTCTACGTCTATAGCAGCATAACTAAGGGATGGTTCAGGGTCACCTGATCCAGCCCTAACTATAAGCTTTAGCAAAAAGGAAAGTTTTAAGCCTAATATTAAAAGTAGAGAGGGTGTCTGTCTCCCTGATCTGAATTGGGAGCTGGTTCCACAGGAGAGGAGCCTGAAAGCTGAAGGCTCTGCCTCCCATTCTACTCTTACAAACCCTAGGAACTACAAGTAAGCCTGCAGTCTGAGAGCGAAGCGCTCTATTGGGGTGATATGGTACTATGAGGTCCCTAAGATAAGATGGGACCTGATTATTCAAAACCTTATAAGTAAGAAGAAGAATTTTAAATTCTATTCTAGAATTAACAGGAAGCCAATGAAGAGAGGCCAATATGGGTGAGATATGCTCTCTCCTTCTAGTCCCCGTTAGTACTCTAGCTGCAGCATTTTGAATTAACTGAAGGCTTTTCAGGGAACTTTTAGGACAACCTGATAATAATGAATTACAATAGTCCAGCCTAGAGGAAATAAATGCATGAATTAGTTTTTCAGCGTCACTCTGAGACAAGACCTTTCTAATTTTAGAGTTTTCCCCAGAAGCTTTGCCAATTATCTATGAAGCCCACCTCATTTTTTGGGACACCACTCAGACAGCCAGCAATTCAGGGAGAACATACGGCTAAACATGTCACTCCCGGTCCGATTGGGGAGGGGCCCAGAGAAAACTACAGAGTCCGACATTGTTTTTGCAAAGTTACACACCGATTCAGTGTTAATTTTAGTGACCTCCGATTGGCGTAACCAGGTGTCATTACTGCCAACGTGAATTACAATCTTACCAAATTTACGCTTAGCCTTAGCCAGCAGTTTCAAATTTCCTTCAATGTCGCCTGCTCTGGCCCCCGGAAGACATTTGACTATGGTTGCTGGTGTCGCTAACTTCACATTTCTCAAAACAGAGTCGCCAATAACCAGAGTTTGATCCTCGGCGGGTGTGTCGTCGAGTGGGGAAAAACGGTTAGAGATGTGAACGGGTTGGCGGTGTACACTGGGCTTCTGTTTAGGGCTACGCTTCCTCCTCACAGTCACCCAGTCGGCCTGCTTTCCTCGCTGCTCGGGATCTGCCAGAGGGAAACTAACGGCGGCTAAGCTACCTTGGTCCGCACCGACTACAGGGGCCTGGCTAGCTGTAGAATTTTCCAAGGTGCGGAGCCGAGTCTCCAATTCGCCCAGCCTGGCCTCCAAAGCTACGAATAAGCTACATTTATTACAAGTACCATTACTGCTAAAGGAGGCCGAGGAATAACTAAACATTTCACACCCAGAGCAGAAAAGTGCAGGAGAGACAGGAGAAGCTGCCATGCTAAACCGGCTAAGAGCTAGTAGCTACGCTAAGCTAGCGAATTCCTAAAAACACAGAAGGTGAATAATGTGTAAATAATTTAGGGGCGATTCAGCAGAGGGAGTGCTTTAGTTAAGGCACGTGAAGATTACACTGTGAAACAAATCGTTATTTAGGTAGCTAGATCAATCTAACTGCGCAGATTAAACAGCTAACAGATACAGCAAAACACCGCTGTGCTCCGGAACAGGAAGTGATACAATACCGCAGTGAGAGCACCACCAGTTGAGGCCTGCCTCTTGTCTTTTTGGTGCATTCAATTGAATATAGGTTGAAGAGGATTTGATGTGTCAACATCAATTAATAGTCTCTGTTCCCCTCCCCTCTCGGTATAATGACGAGATGTTACTGAATAGTGAGCTGGTGCAGTTTTGTAGATAGCAAGGTTTTAGTTTTATTGAAAACTGGCCTTCTTTCTGGGGTGGCCTTGGCTTGCTGACGACAGACAGCCTTCACCCTACTGAGGAAGGCACCAGTATCATATCTGTAAACACAGAGTTCTACAGGGAGGGTGACATTTTGACTCTACAGCAGGCCATGGAGCAGCTGATTAGAGAATCTGCAGGGCTTATGACTAATGTGTGTGGGGGGCATTAGTTTAGTGAGAACATTAGTGCTGAAAATCCACTATGCTGATAGTGCAGTTTATGTGACAGGAAAGGAAATTTTTCAAGTTGAGACTGCTACCAGTTTCTGCAGGCATTCCCATAAAGAGCATAGAGGGATATGTTTTGCAAACAGTTCCCATTACTACTTTGAAAAACAGTAAAACTGTGGTTGCCACAGTGGGATTTCCTGCAACATCAAATATTCCATGTCTACTACTAGGACTGAGCCGGATACTTGTTTCAGATGAGTATCCAGTACAGATAAAGCATTTTTGACGAGTATGAGCATGATACGAGTAAAACTCATCAATATCTGTGCTTGTGCTGAAGGAAAATTCTCATTGGCTAACTGACTGTCTTCACACTCTGTGACTGGTCAGTCACACACAGCGCCGGCCCCTCCCGACACAGATACGTCTCTCTGCAGCCAGACCTGTGGCTTTCTCACACACACACAGACAGGATCTCTCTCTCTCTCTGTGCTTGGCTTGATTCTACCTCATGTTGCTCTCTCAGTACTCAAGTTTTCTTCAGCTCACCTCTTTTTCAGTTTGTATGATATTTAAAGTTACTTAGTGAGCTTGTTTCGTATCGTATGCTGTGCATTTGACAAGACAGAGCTGAAAACGGCTCGTGTCGCGTCGGTCACTGCCTCCACTCCAGTTGAGTTTTTATTTATTGATTTATTTTTTAAACATTTGCTTGCTCTTCGTTTGGTTGGGTGATATAAAGTCAGTTGTAAAACTGCTCGTACTGAAGGCGTTGCTTTTGAGAGGAATACAGTGAACAAGGCTGACATATTATTTCCCTGTTTGCCATCACTGGATGTTTGCATGAATCACCAAGTTCATACAGATCATTAAAAAATAAACAGTCTTACAGACCACTTACATACATATAGCTGAACACACAAAGCAGGCAATATTTTTACTGAATAGGGCTGCATGCAGCATCTGAAACTTTCTCACTGCAGTTCATAAAAATAAAGTGGTCAGTCTAACAACCTCCCTCTCACACAGTCATGCAGTCACACACACAACACACATGCACACACACCTTAATCAACAGTTTAGCTTTGTGTGGAAAAAATGCCAAGAACGTTAGGTAGTAAAAATACATAAATAATTGAAAAAAAAAAATCACAGTTGGATCATAAAATTAAAAAAAAAAGTTGTGTTGAGTATGACAACTCTTGTTCATGCATATTTAGTAGTTTATAATTTCCTACTACATTCTGAGGCTTTTCTGTTATTTATTCATACATTTAAGAATATTCATGTTCTGAGTTCATAAAAACTTGTTCTGTAAAATAGTTCCTTTACTATTGTGATCAGAAACATTGCATCTCAATTCTGAGGCCGTTCTGTAAATATTCTTAAGAATATTCATGTTCTGAGTTCATTAAAAAAAAAAAAAAAAAAAAACTTGTTCTGTAAATACTTCTTACTTTTGTCATCAAAAACATTGATTTGAATCTCAATTTTGAGGCTGTTCTGTAAATAGTTTTCAAATAAATAATAAATATTGCAACTTCTGATCAATCCATATCAATTTCAGACTTAAAATAATGTACTGATTTAAACCCCAGCCATTTCGGGTTAAAGCATGCCCACTTCCACATTAGACCCTGCCCACTACGAGTCCCTCACGAGTGAGAGACAGATGGAGCGTGAGATTGATAGACGGATCGCTGCAGCATCTGCAGTGATGCGGTCGCTGTATCGGACCGTTGTGGTCAAGAGAGAGCTGAGTAGAGGGGCAAAGCTCTCGATTTACCGATCGATCTACGTTCCGATCCTCACCTATGGTCATGAGATTTGGCTCAGGACCGAAAGAACAAGATCGAAAGTACAAGCGGCCGAGATGAGTTTCCTCCGCAGGGTGGCTGGGCGCTCCCTTATAGATAGGGTGAGGAGCTCGGTCACTTGGGAGGAGCTCGGAGTCGAGTCGCTGCTCCTCCATGTCGAAAGGAGTCAGTTGAGGTGGCTCGGGCATCTTTTTTCCGGATGCCCCCTGGACGCCTCACTGGAGAGGTGTTCCGGGCATGTCCCATTGGGAGGAGGCCCCAGGGAAGACCCAGGACATGCTGGAGGGACTACATCTCTCGGCTGGCTTGGGAACGCCTTGGGGTTCCACCGGAGGTGTGTGTGGATCGGGAGGTCTGGGCAGCTTTGCTTGAGCTGCTGCCCCCGCGACCCGACTCTGGATAAAGCGGAAGAAAATGGATGGATGGATGGATAATTTAGATGGTTGAACAGATACACATAGTGGTATATTCGCTCATCCCTATCTACTACAAGCTCAATTCCAATGAAGTTGGGATGTTGTGTAAAATGTAAATAAAAACAGAATACAATGATTTGTAAATCCTCTTCAACCTATAGTCAAATGAATGCACCAAAAAGACAAGATTTCTAATGTTCAAACTGATAGACTTTGTTGATTTTGTGCAAGTATTTGCTCATTGTGAAATGGATGCCTGCAACACGTTTCAAAAAAGTTGGGACGGGGCAACAAAAGACTGGGAAAATTGTTGAATGCTCAAGAACACCTAATTGGAAACAGGTGAATGTCATGATTGGGTATAAAAGGAGCATCCCAAAAGACTCAGCTGTTCACAAGCAAAGATGGGGCAAGGATCACCACTTTGTGAACAACTGTGTGAAAAAATAGTCCAACAGTTTAAGAAAAATGTTTCTCAACATTCAGTTGCAAGGAATTTAGGGATTCCATCATCTACAGTCCATAATATACTCAGAAGATGCAGAGAATCTGGAGAACTTTCTACACGTACAAGGCCGAAAACCAACATTGAATGCCCGTGACCTTTGATCTCTCAGGCGGCACTGCATTGAAAACCGACATCATTGTGTGAAGGATCTTACCACCTGTGGTCAGGAACACTTCAGAAAACCACTGTCAGTTAATACAGTTCGTCGTTACATCTACAAGTGCAAGTTCAACTCTACCATGCGAAGTGAAAGCCATACATCAACAACAACCAGAAACGTCACCGCCTTCTGTGGGCCCGAGCTCATTTGAAATGGACAGACACAAAGTGGAAAAGTGTGCTGTGGTCTGATGAGTCCATGTTTCAAATTGTTTTTGGAAATCATGGACATCATGTCCTCTGGACAAAAGACGAAAAAGTTCAAAAGCCAGCATCTGTGATGGTATGGAGGTGTGTTAGTGCCCATGGCATTGGCAACTTACACATCTGTGATGGCACCATTAATGCTGAAAGGTACTTCCAGGTTTTGGAGCAACACATGCTGCCATCCAAGCAACGCCTTTTTCAGGGATGTCCCTGCTTATTTCAACAAGACAATGCCAAGCCACATTCTGCATGTTTTACAACAGCATGGCTTCATAGTAAAAGAGTGTGGGTACGAGACTGGCCTGCCTGCAGTCCAGACCTGTTGCCTATTGAAAATGTGTGGCACATTATGACGTGCAAAATATGACAACGGAGACCCCGGACTGTTGAACAACTGAAGTTGTACATAAAGCAAGAATGGGAAATAATTCCACCAACAAAGCTTCAACAGTTAGTGTCCTCAGTTCCCAAATGCTTATTGAGTGTTGTTAGAAGGAAAGGTGATGTAACACAGTGGTAAACATACCACTGTCCCAGCTTTTTTGAAACGTGTTGCAGGCATCCATTTCACAATGAGCAAATACTTGCACAAAAACAACAAAGTCTATCAGTTTGAATATTAGAAATATTAGAATATTAGAAAGAGGATTTGCAAATCATTGTATTCTGTTTTTATTTATGTTTTATACAACATCCCAACTTCATTGGAATTGGGGTTGTATATTTCCTGAGAAAAATGGTGACATGATCAAAAATTATTTTACCCCCCGCCTCTCTCTCTATATATATATACTGTATATATTATACAAATAATGGATGGTAAGGAGTCCAACATAGAGAAATATTGGATGAAGAAAAGTTATATTGGTCCAGTATAACTTTTCTTCATCTAATATTTCTCTATTTTAGATGACTTACCATTCATCAATTGTTATGTTCTCCACCCCCCTCCCAAATTAAGCAAACAACAAAGAGTCAAGTAAATTAGATCAATTTATTTTGTTGTGAACAGCATATGATTGATTCAGAGTACCTTCTTAGTGTTGTTGGCATCCTAGGAGTTCAATATTTCCACCAGTTACTCCTCTGTGAAGTCAGAAAACCTCACTGGCAGACGATTTTCTACTGTTGTTGACATGTTTGTTGCCATTTTTTCAGTCAGTATCTGTCAGCTAGTTCCTGATCTTCACATGCCGCGCTCTGATTGGCTAGCTGTTGGCAGTAAGCGCTAATGCTATTGGTCAGTGGGAACCGATCCAATATAACTTTTGGTCCTAGCCTTTTTGGATCCTTTTGGATCCAACATAACTTTCTGGCACCAAGCATGCCAAAATATAGGTAAATGATGGACAGAAAAGCTAATCTGTGATTGGCTATTGCAATCTGAGTGGAGAACATACACATACATATATCATTGTCATCGGTATAATCTCGTTTTTGAGCATTAAAGGACCATGTTAGATCAACCTCAGTTGTTCAAGGGGTGACGATGTCGTATGTGGCTGCTCAGACCCAGAGCAGAATGGAAGAATCAGTCACTTTGTGCAGGAAACAGTGGGTGGTGAGCGAGGAAGGAGAAGCCGCTCTTTACGTTGCTGTCTCTTGTACTCTACTTCACAGCATCATTGTTTCTCCATGTGGGCTGTTCCCTTAATGATGGTGCGCTTCCACTCAGTGCGGTTTTCAGCAAGGGTCTCCCAGTTGGCATAGTCAATGTTAGAGCAATAAAGCGTTGCCCTCAGTTGGTCGCGAAATCGATGTTTGGGCGCACCTCTGGCCCTTGTGCCTGATTCGACCTGTGAGAAGAGGATCTGGAGGGGGAGTTGGGTTGCAAGCATTCTTCTGACATGCCCTGCCCAGCGGAGGTGATTTTGGGTCATCGTGGTCTCGATGCTAGAGAGACTGGCTCTGAGAAGCACAGATTCATTGGAGACATGGTCTTGCCATTTGATCTTAAAGATTGCATGAATTTTCTGCTGTTGGAAATGCTCCAGCTTTTTATATCACTCGTATACAGGACCCACAACTCAGAATCATAGAGGAGGGTGGAAAGAACGATGGCTCGGAACACCATGATTTTCGGCTGGAGACTGAGATTGTGGTTCAGAAATACCCGTTTAGAGAGCTTCCCAAATGCTGCATGTGCGGCACGAATCCTGTTATCAATGTCTTTGTGCATAGTGCAGTCATTAGAGAGGTAGCTTCCTAGGTAGGGGAAGGCTTCCACGGTCTCAAGGACTTCACCATGGAGTCGTACGTTGCTGGTGTCTGGAGGGGGATGGCCTGGGACTCCCTGCACAAGGATTTTTGTCTTTTCAGTATTGGAGGTAAGCCCAAAGTAAAATTAGGCACCATCAAAGAGATCTACAGTGGCCTGGATCGTGGTGACTGTGTCCGCAGGGGTCACATTTTCATCAGCGTACTGTAGCTCCCGTACTGTAACTAGGGTGGTGAGCTGGCGGGCACGAAAGTGCCCAGTGTTGAAGAGACCTCCATCCATTCTGCAGCGAAGTCGGATGCCAGGGGCCGTGTCGGGAAGTTCGTGGATCATGGCCCCAAGGTAGAGAGAAAAGAGGGTGGGGGCCAGAACGCAGCCCTGCTTCAAACCATTGGTGATAGGGAAGGAGTCAGAGATGCTGTTCTTGTCCACGACGCGGCCAGTCATCCCATCGTGAAGGGCCTGTACAAGGTCCGTGAAGTGGTCAGAGCAGCCAAAACGTCTCAAGGTTGCCCACATAGCTGGTCTTGGGACACTGTTGAAAGCCTTCTCCAAGTCCCAGAAGAGGAAAAGGAGAGGTCTTCGCTGTGCACAGGACTTCTCCTGTAGCAGGCAGGCACAGAAGATCATGTCAGTGGTGCCACAAGATGGCTGTAAGCCGCACTGTGACTCTGGAAGGCCCTCTTCAGCGATGGTCAGGAGCCTGTCAATCAGAACCCATGCAAAGATCTTTCTGGCACTACTGAGGAGGGAGATGCCACGGTAATTTCCGCAGATGGAGCGATCCCCCGTCTTGAAGGTGGTAATGATGGTGGCGTCCTTCAGGTCTGCGGGTATGGCTTTTGTCTCCCATATGCGCAGGATCAACATGAAAAGCCTGGTCTTCACGGCTATGCCCCCATGAGAAATGAGTTCCAAGGGGATGTTGTCAGGCCCGGGGGACTTCCATGCCTTCATGCACTTCAATGCCTTCTGAAACTCAGTGTAGGAGGGAGTGACATCCAATGCCTGACAGGGTGTTGGGGTACCTTACGGAGCAAGTCCTCAGCTGCGGTAGATGGACTTTCAGAAGCATCTGAAAGTGTTCCTTCCACCTTTGAAGGATGGCTTTATCATCCGTAAGGGTAGTTGCCCCATCAGCAGACTGGAGGATGTTGGTACCACCGCAACAGGGACCAAAGATTTCCTTTGTTGCAGCATAGAAGCACCAGAGGTCTCTGCTGTCAACATATGACTGGATCTCCTTTGATTTTTCTTGCCACCACAGGGTCTGCATTTCTCTGACCCTTCGCTGGCACTTCTGCTTTGTGTTTTGGAATCATCGCAAGCTGGCACAGGTAGAGCGATTCTCCCATGCAAGGCGAGCAGATCTCTTCTGGTCAGTCAGTTTTCGGATATCGGCATCATTTTGATCAAACCAGTCTTGATGGAAATGACTGGAGTAGCCAATTACGTCCTCTGCAGCCTTACGGATGGTGCCACAGAGAATGGACCAGTCTGCTTCTACTGAATCTTGCTGATATGCCGATGGTGGAGCCTCACTGAGAAGCTCTGTGAGACGAATGGAGTAGTTTTCCTGAATTGCAGGGATCTTCTGCCTCATGATGTTAAAGCGACGTGCCTTCTTTACCCTGTTGTAGAGGGGGAGGTTCTGCAGACGGAGTCTGAGACGAGTTATCACGAGCCGATGGTCTGTCCAACAATCGTCTGCACCGGGCATGCTGCGGGTCACAAGGACATCGCTCCGGTCACATAATCGAGTAAGGATATTGTCAAGGATGGTCCAGTGCTTTGACCGCGGGTGTTTCCAGGTGGTTTTGGGATGATTTGGAAGCTGGAAAAGGGTATTAGAGATAGTCAACTCATTTTCAGCACATATGCCAAGAAGGAGAAGCCTGTTGGAGTTTGCAGGATTCAAGCCCCTGCTTTCCCAGAATGCCCTCCCAAAGTCTATGGTCACGACCGACTCTGGCATTGAAGTCTCCGAGCACGAGGAGCTTGTCTCTGCTGGGAATGGCTTGGATGGCACTGTTCAGGGCAGCATAGAATGACCCCTTGACGTCATCCTCGGAGTCAAGGGTTGGGGTGTAGACTGAGATCAGAGTCATGTGGTTGCTGTCGGGGAGCGGCAAGCGGAGAGTCATACGATGTTCATTTATGGCAGTTGGGGCCAGGTTATAGCGATTCACCAATGATGTCTTGATCGCAAAGCCAATGCCATGGATCCGCCGCTCTTCAAGATCTTTCCCTTTCCAGAAGAAAGTGTAGTTGGTTCCAACTTCAGACAGACTTCCCTCTCCGGAAAGTCTTGTTTCCGAGAGGCCAGCGACATCAATGTTGAAGCAGTCAAACTCCCAACTCACAAGGGCAGTGTGTTGGTGCGGTCTATCTGTGTCATTGTGGTCTATGAGGGTCCTCACATTCCATGCTCCCACCGTAAAAGGGTTCAGTTTCCATTTTCTTCTCGTGTATTGACCGCATAAGTAGGTTCCCACTGGCCGCGGTCTGCCAGTCAGGGGGAATTGTGGTGACCGATGTTTACCCCACCTTTTCTAGGGGCCTCTCCAATTGGAGTGAGCTGCGGTACTCCTAAATAGGCCAGCCCAGTCACGCCTGTAGCTGATGAACTATGATATCACCAGAACTTTTTAGACAGAACGACCTTCTTACAAGCGCCGCCCATGTGTGGCTCCGGACTAGAGACTCCCAGCTGACCAAGCCTGTCCCCGTCATCCAGAGTACCATCACCATGGGTCTTTTCAATTGAGGATGTGATTCTGACATGAATCGCCTTCGCGTGAATTTGTTTAAGGTGGGTAGCAGGTTGCGTGCCTGGGAGCCACACACTTTGGGCACCCACCTTCTCCAGCGGCACCATAGAGGGTGGAGATGTGCTGGTTCTGAATGGGATACTTGCAGCGGGCTGCCAGAGACTTGATTACAGTCAAGGTCCGCCTTAAAACCGTGCCAGCCCGCCTGGCACTGCTCTTATTTGCTAGTTGCGATACAACTGCCATTGGAGACTTGAAAGTTCCAAACCCTAGTAAACCAAGGGCCCGCTCGGTTTTGTGGTGCCGACCGCACTCGCCAGTCACGGAGTAGGTAATAACGGTCACCTGAGCACTTTTTATAGGTTTCAGGTTGGATTTTACTGATCCCACGCACAACCTCCCCACTCCGCCTGGATGCAGTTCAATGTCATACCCAGGACATATATATATATATATATATATATATATAAGGATTAAACAATGAGAAACTGTGCATTATACGGTTTGAATGCATGACTCGGAGTCTAAAACACCACAACGCGAAGCGGAGTGGTGTTATGCCGCTTCGAGTTGTTTAATCCGCTTATACCATGGTCCCTCAGAGTGAGCTAACACACAAATATTTATTTAAGTTAACAGAACTTGATAAAAACGTGTGAGTATTTGGGACTATTTTATACCAGTGTCAAGATATTTTGTCTCTGATGCGCTTACCAAGTCTGCGGGCTCGCGCCGCAGCGGGCCACACTCGCACCGCCCCCCTCTCTGCTGTGTGGAGCTGCAGCCAACTCTGGCAACAGGTCCAGAAACTATGCTTGCTGTTTTGATGCGGAGCGCTCCGGCAGCCCGCAAGAATAGAACCATTCTCTTTTTCTTTCCCGTCTTCAGTCTTGTCCAGTTCATCCGATGTTAAATCTTTACACCGTTGCTTTTGCTGTTCTTCTTGTTTGCTCTCCTCCTCTTTCCATTCCTCAAACCTTTTATTTTGGCCAAAAATATTAAAATTCACTTAGAAATCCATGTTTTATCGCATTTCTGTCATTCACCTGTCAAAACACAGCTGATCTGCGCCAACTGATTTGCACGTTGCTATGGTGACGACCAGAGCGGAGTTATTATAACAGTGACTTAACTCGCCAAACTACGTGTGCGTATGCACACACACACACACACACACACACACACACACACACACACACACACACACACACACACACACACACACACTAGCATATTGCCCATGGGGATCCACAGGCTCTAGACAGGGAAAATAGGTCGGTGACATTTCTTCAAGGGTTGTAAATTATGCAATGTTTCTATAATGAGTTGGAATGGCATGCAAGTCCAGAATGTTTTTAGATTCTTAGACATCAACAGTTTTTAGAAGAACTCAACCCTTTATTTTTTTGTTATTTACAGAAACTTTTAATGTTAATTTACTGCCTTAATGTATTTATAAATTATTTAGAGTCTTGTTATATATACACTGTTATTGTTATCATTATGTCTTGTCATTTGATTTTTAAATGGACCACAAGTGTTTTCACTTTCTTGTGCCATCTATGTTTTTTTTTAACATATTTTCCAATTATATTATGTATTTACACTGAACTAACTCAATAAATCCACATTTGCACGCATGCACTTGCACTTTTAATATAAAGATGATTTACCACCCTCTGCTGGAATGGCCTGTGAGTCCAGAATGTAATCATCAACCTCCATTGATCAGTATTGTTAGCTAAAGGCCCGGTCCCACTGGCGTTTAGGAAGATTTGTGCATGAATTGCGCACAAACTTGGTTTATATTCGCTAAACATCCGCAATATCCGTGAAACATGCTTGTATGAGTCGACCAACATCCGCGTACGTCCGCAATTATCCACAGAGCACATTTTTCCGTTGCGAGGATTTTTGAGCTGCACAAAATTTTGGTTGCAGATCACATTCGCCTTATATACACAATACATAATCTATGCGTTGTATATCCGCCGTCATCCGCTCATATCCGCAACTGACGGGGTATTGCGGCTTGGCATTGGACTGGGACAGTGTGTAAAATGCATATATTGCGTGCCTATCATGTCCACATCGTGAACTAAAACAAGTTGTAATGAATGCATACAGAGTGGCCACAGATAAAGCGTTTGTATTGTTTGCTTTGCATCTGATTTGCGAATGCATAACAAACTTCACGTAAAACCAAAGTACTATATAAATGTGGCAGAAATCGACATACTTGCCAGTCAGTGCCAGTCCAGCTGTGGAGACATACAGATGTAGTTATGGATCCCCAAAGACGTAGTGTGATAGTTACTGCCATCCAACAACATACCAATCAACTTGTTCAAGTCCAGCAATTACTCCAGAGGCTGTGGTGTTGGTGTGAATAGTGATGCCAAAAGGCCCGAGTGCGCTTCTTTTATGACAGCAATACAGATGCCGCGCATGCACAATACAACCGCTGTTTCTGCAACATGTGCGCAATCATTCTCAATACATCCATAATACTTTCGTGATAATCGCAATGCTTCCGATCCATTTCATCAATACATGCGTTATACATCCGTGATTGTTCATCATATATTCACCATATATTATTAAAATTATCTGTAATTCATACTGAGAAATTTGTCATTCTTGGCCAATTTTGTTGTGGACGACAACGAACGCCTGAAATTTGTATACTCAATTCATGCAAAATTAATACTCTCCCCAGTGGGACCGGGTCTTAATATCTGTAGATTCCCCATCAAGGGAGGTGTTGGTCTAGTGATTAAGATTTGGGCTTGAGACCACAGGATCCTTGGTTCAAATCCCAGCCTGACCAGGAAATCACTAAGGGGCCCTTGGGCAAGGTACTTAATCCCCTTGTTGCTCCCAGTGGGTAGTGAGTGCCTTATATGGCAGCACCCTGACATAGTGGTGAATGTGAAACATTATTATAAAGCACTTTGAGCGTGTGATGCAGATGGACAAGCACTATATAAATGCAGCCCATTTATTTAGTTTTTCCAAATGTATTAGTCCTATCAATTTTCCATTTTGGTGGCTTTCATCCTTGACCAAAAATGCATAAGCATACCAAATGGCAAATGTTAGCCCTCCCCAGTTTGTCCATGATCAAAGCTATGCACACACACTCACACAGAGCTTTTTAGCTTTTCTGCATTCTGCCGCAAGCAGGTGATTTTATTTTTTGCACACTCACAAACAGAGATGGTGGCAGAAAACATCAAACGCAGTGCACTTCTCACTCATGGTAATGGCAAAATGACAGTTAACTGCACTGACTAAACCAATTGAGCTCTAAAAACACATTAAGTCAACAACCCTAACAACACTGTTAAACTAACATGAACCACAAAGACACTGAAAACCTTGAACTCTAACAGTGCACTGCAGCACAATGTCCATTGTTCAGTATTTGCCAATATCGCTAATTTCTCGAGACGAATTTCACAGCATTCATCATTGACCCAAAGTACATAAGCATACCAAATGGCAAATGCCATCTCTTCCCAGTTTCTCCATGATCAAAGGCATACACACACACAGGCCACTTTACCAACACACACACACACACACACACACACACACACATATATATATATATATATATATATATATATATATATATATATATATATATATATATGAATGTCAATGAATGTCACCTTGGTAATCAACCAATCCATACATATGTTGTGATGTCACGACACGTGCGATTGTTGTTCACTCAGATGACACGATGACCACCGATGGGGGCGGACGCCCTCAGCGATTTGTCTTACATTCCTGTGAAACATGCCTAAATGATTGTGATTTTTTGAATATCAATTGAATGTGTTTGTCCTAGATATTGTCAATGTGTAATTTAATACACCTGTTTCTGTTCTATTCAGTGACACTATCAATTGAATGTGTTTGTCATAGATATTTTCACTGTCTTATTACAACTGTTTAGAAATGTTGTATTTAATAAAATTCTGATTACAATTGACACAGCATTTATTACTATTGCCTTTAGTGTACATGTATATGATAAAATCGTTATCAAGTTGTTCACCAACGGATATGGCTTTTTACACCCTTCAGAAAACCATACAACATTTATCATTTATAGGTATATGATAAAATCGTTATCAAGTTGTTCACCAACGAATATGGCTTTTTACACCCTTCAGAAAACCACGGGCCTCAGGATGTATAAAGCCATATTCATTGGTGAACAACTTGATAACTGATAATATTGAAAAGCAGCTTGGACTGAAGGTGTAAAATGCAAGTATTTTACCAGGACGGTATTGGCTGAAAATCAATATTAAATAACTTGGATGGGGATCAGGGAAGAACAACCTGATTGTGATGTCCCTAAAAATTGATAAAGAAATGTGCATTTTGAATGGGAATTTCAGCTTCAAAGCCCTGCCAAATGGTTCTATTGACATCACCAAACTTCTTTGTGTACCACCCTTCCCACCACTCTATAATACTCATACTTCAGATTGGGAGGGTACTTTGGGTCCCATCTCCAATTAAGGGTATTAGGCCTTTCCCAACCTGCAGTATGGAGTCCTCCTGGTAAGTGAATTTTGATTCAGAGAAGAAACGTGTTGCTAACATATAAATTCCTTTATTTCATTTCTAAACACAAAAATAATACAAATGACCCTGCATTTGCTAAAACGCAAACACATCACAATAATAAAAAGAAACCCACACAGCAATTCCCAACTCTTAAAATCACAAACCTAACATTTCTGACTCCCCTTGAATGCACCACAACCCAGGCCCACGCACACATACATTCGCACATTCCACTCTTGTACTCACACCGTCCAGGCGAGATGAACGTATGAAACAAAAGTAACTTGCCACACAGTCCAATTCCCAGCTTGCCATACGGAATTCACCAATTATCTGCTTTGTGTTGTGGCTGGTGTGCCTGGCTGGCTTTTGTGTGTCTTTTGTTTCTGTCTTTTGGTTTTCCTCCCAGGTGGTGCGCATTTGGGACTGAGTGGCTGTGTAGCTGAGTTTATCAGGACCTCACCCTGATCACCTGAGGCTGATCACGTGCAGCTCGTCAGGACTCACAGCTGTGGTGCATCTACATGGATTGGAACATGGTAGCATTTAAGTCTGGAGTACACAGTGTGTATTTGCCAGAGACTCGACCTTGTGACCAGACGGGTGAGATCGTCGTCTCAAGAGCCATCTCATCATCAGTGGATGCAGAGAACGTCCAGGTTTGATGCATGGTCTGTGAAAGAGGAGGGGGTGAGGTCTCACGCTCGTCAGCACACTTCCTGAGGTACGTTAGATTTTGTGACTAACATTTATACAGTCAGTAAATGTGGTGTCCCTCACACCTTATTATATTGAGCTGTATGTTGGTCGTTTAAATCAGCTTCCACTGCAGTGGAGTTTAGTGAATAGGGTGTTCTATGCCTGCAGGGTGGGAAGCTGATTTGCAATTAAGCCAGGAAGTGTTTGCTGTTTGTACACCTTTGAGTGGTCTCTCTGTGTGTTGAGTGTGGACTCACATAATGATTTCTTCTTTCACAGACTCGGTTTGTCGCGGCCACCTGGGGGGTGTCGGCGGGGTCCTTGGGTCCGAACTGGTTCTGGCTCCGGACCGTTAGCGCTGCTGGGAGCGCACCGCAATCCACCACGCCAGACCGCGCACTTTTATATTTTTCACATCACTGTTATGTTTATTAAACTCTGTTATCCTTTGTACCGTGCTCTGCTTATTTCATACTGGGTCCTTCAAACGCTGGTCGGTTCTCCGGGCTGCGTCCGACACATAACACTTTGAGTGCATTGAAATGTCTTTGGCTGCCAGGCAATGCATGGATACGTCACGACGAAGCTCGCTGCCACAGCAAACCTTGGTACAGAACACACAAACACTGTGTAGATGGTAAAAACACAGTCATGGACAGTGCATGGAACCAGGTGTAGCAGAAATATACGTTTTAGGATATTTTGAAATTATCACTTGTGGATAATTTTACCTTGAATACTGGGAGCACCACCTATGACTGAATGATAGTATAACAAGGTTATAATAGCACTGATTTTCAGGTCAGTCAACGGGAAATATTAAAATTAGTCTCTAATGTTACAGTAGTAAGTTCTACAGGTCAAGTCCAACCCCTCTGTAAAGCCATCCAAAATCACAGACAACTTCACACTTTTAAAACATTTATTTAACTCAGTCAGGAGTTAAACAACAGGACATATCACAGTAAGCAATTTGATGATGATGACATTCACTGAGCAATTATTATATGACGTTCAGATAATTTGGTTTAGTTGCAGGAGTTTAAGAATGAATTCCATCCTAATCAGCAGGGGATTTACTTTGGTATTTATTAACGTGAGAGATGGTTCATGACATTGAACAGAATTAAAATAAAGTCACTCTGTTTTATCTCTGACACCATGCCCCGGTCTTACTTGGAGGCACTGTGCAGCTGGTCTCTGTGAGGTCAGATGCTGGGAGCCATCTGGTTTTCAGTCAAGAAGCCATCCGTCTGCACAGCTGTTTCCAGTACCTTGGCAAAGAGACTCTACTGGTCACCGCGCCATTTCATGGGTTACCAGGGGCGCTTTCAGTGTTGACCGCCGTGACTTGTGTCAGCACCTCACTCTCTGTTGCGGCTCAGCTGACAGGGATGTTTTTACCTCTGCAGTGCTTGCTGTCTGGGATCGTCAGAATAAAGGCTTGAGTGTCTTTATTTTGTATTCGCCAAAACAAAAATTTGTCTTTCATCATTGTCTTTAGAAGCCAGATCAAATCACAAAAACTCGATACAAACCAGTTGACGTTGTAAGAAAAATGTTCAAAAGATGAATTTGCAGTTCAAGAAGAAAAAGGTTAAATGTTAAAATGTTAAATGTTAAAAAGTTAAATGTGCCTGCGTGTTTAACTTGACAAAAGTGGAGAAAAAGTTATTTGTAGAAAAAATGAAAAAGTAATTTCTTGTTTGGTGCGCACAACCAAGAAATAAGTTTATGCAACATGTGGTTGCGAGACAGACAAAGGGTCATAAAATTTTGGATGGCGACCCAAGAAGAAAAAAGTCGATGCGTAAGAGAAGGGGAGAAATGAAGAGCCAAAAAGGGAAGAGAGCGATTCCCCGGGGTCGCAAGCTTTTAAAGGGTTAAAAGCTCCACCCCAAAGACTTCTGGGTAGTGTAGTTTTTCTCTGCATTCCTTTGTCTAGTTTTATAATAAATCAGTGTCTGCTATCTTAAATTCCCGCTTAACCAAGGAATTCCTGTATTGCAAAACTCTAGTAAACAATTTCCTTAGAACTACCATACAACACAATTATATGTGAAAAAGCACATTTGATAAACTTTCTACAATCTATGATCAGAGCAAAATTACAGGATATATATAAATTCCATGTGCAAGGTTAAATGATGACAGGTTAGTTCTTTTCTTTCTTTTCCTCTTTTTTGGTACAACAACAAAGTACAACTTTTTAAATGTGGTTACAACTTTATAACACTGCATGAGTTGGGCACATGTCCTTCCCCAATTCGCCCAACAGGGTCACTCTTGTTCCATGGACTGGAAGAGGATGGGCTTTGGATTTCATCATAAAACATGAAATCCTTTAATCTGCAGCCGATTTTTACCAGAGGAACTGCATTGTGATCTCCCATTTGAGAGCAGTTCATCTGTGGAATGACCTTACTGGAATCTTGTTATAAAGACACAGTTCTAGAACATTTGGGGACAGATATGTCTTTCTGTGGTCTGTTTTTTAGATGAGAAAGGAGTTGGGACCATCTAGCTGTGGGATCTGATAAGGAGCTCACAACTCCATGAAGAATGCACTTTAAAGGGTCTTAAATTCTGTTAGTTTTGGGGGTTGATGACAGTTGGCCATCCTGTGCTATGGTCAGGAAAGCCTCCTTTTGACAGATCTTGGGCTGTCTTTGAAGACATTTTATGGCTTCTGTTTTATGCAAACTTAGTAGGTTGAATGGTGAATGCAGGCTTCCTGTTGCACAGGCTACCTAATTAACGTCTTGGAA
The DNA here is from genome assembly GCF_902500255.1 of Thalassophryne amazonica. NCBI lineage: Eukaryota > Metazoa > Chordata > Actinopteri > Batrachoidiformes > Batrachoididae > Thalassophryne > Thalassophryne amazonica. The sequence goes on along the minus strand of NC_047106.1, from coordinate 65,180,485 downwards.
TCTGCTGTATCTTTCACCAACACATCTCAGTGGCACCTCCAGCCACTTTGAAGGTGTCCGTCTCCCCGCTTGAGGTCGTCAGGCTCTCCTGTTTCACTGTCCGGTGTTTCTACCCGCTCTCATCTGCAGTGACTCAGCCTCTCCTCAGTCTGTTCACCCACCAACAGTGTGGCAACCACTGCTGAGTTCGTGTCCGGGGTAAGCGTTCTCTGTGCGGAGTCAAAACTACTCTCAGTCAGCTCAATCTGAGAGAGTAAAGGAGTTGTCTCCTTGACGGCACTTCCTCCATTGAAGCACGTCCTCTCCACTTCTGCATCCCGCTCTTCAGTTGGCTCCAAGCAGTGAAACCCCACCTCACTCATACACTTCACCAATCACTCTGTGCCACACGCCCTCAAACCAGCCAATCAAAACCCACCACCTGGTACACGTGCAACTCATTTCACAGTGACTCTCCTGATCTCAAGCTTCCAATAAGCCATTATTGCTAATAGCAGAAAAAATTAAAATTAATAATAAAAATCTTACATGCCAATTTACATCAGACAGGAAAAGATACACACATTTCCTTCCTTCCTAACTGAGATTTTCCACCGGGTTACATCCACCCCTTGTTGAAAAAGTTGATGTCCCCATCAACCCACTGGGTAACACACCCAAAATAACCAAATTATCCCGAGTTTTCACAACCACATCACTGACATAATGGGTGACACCACAAGGTTTCACGGGGACGTTCCCGGGGATCTCGATAGGTTCTGCTTCTGACCCACATTCCCTTGCTGAGAATGGTCACTGGCTGATCTGACAGCTTCCCCAGCTCCTCATAACCCAAACAAACTATGGGATGAATGACCCTCCTGGGACGCATCGGCCCAGCTTCTGCCTCCACTTCAGCAGCCGAGTCCAAAACAACTTCCCCTTCATCCCCTTTGTCACTACCCTGGGAAGACAACTCTGAATCTCCACTAGAGCCTACCATTGGCTCAACTAGATCAGAAACCATACTACTTGGGTCAGGAATCCTCTTAGCCAAGACAATATGTCCAACATGAGTCACTTTGGAATGGGACAACTGACACTTATCCAAGAACAATTTTAGTCCAGGTTCTTCCAAATGAGTCAAACCCTTAAGCAGTGTTCTTTCATGTTCCTCCAAGGTAGCACCAAACACAATCATATCATCCAAATACACTATCACCTCCAGAATATGCACATCCCGGCATCCTTCTCTCAGCCATTGGAATGTCACCGGGGCCCCTGTTATACCCTGTAGCATACACTCAAACTGGTAAAATCCCAAAGGGCAGATGAAAGCTGTCTTCTCCTTGTCCTCCTCTGCCATAGGGATCTGATAATAACAGCTTCACAAATCTAACACTGAGAACCACTTACTGCCAGATAAACAATCCAGGACATCCTCAGTGTGTGGTATGGTAAACTGGTCTGGAATAGTTTGACGATTTAGAATCCAATAATCCACACACATACGCAATTGTCCATTCTTCTTCCGGGCAAGGACAACAGGTGAGGCATAAGGGCTCTGAGACTCTCTTATGATCCCTGCAGCAAGTAACCCCTAAATATGATGCCTAAGGTCATCCAAATCAGCAGAAGCTATGCGACAAGACTGCTCCTGGAATGGAGTATCATCCCGCAAATCAATACGATGCGCCGCAACTTAGCCAAACATACATCCCATTCCTCCACTGAGAAAACCTTTGAATGTTCTGACACCTTTCTCTGCAACCTCTCCTTCCTTTCTTCATGAATGGGAAAATCCCCAAAACCCAACAACAATGGGTCCAAAACTGGAGCAGTGTCCCCCCCTTGGACCTGAGGCATCCATCACCATGTCTGCTACATGCAGATGTACAGTCACCGTCCCCATGGGAATAGAAATCTGTTTTAAGGACTCATTACGCAAAAGCACCAAAAATCAATTCTTATCAAGCAACTTTGAAAACAAAACACTGGGCTGGAAGGGCAACTGACATGGCCTGTTGCATAATGAATATACTATCTCCCACCTGTAAATTCTCTTTAACTGTGCATATTGCCACCTCCACCCCAGCAAGAATCACCAGGGGACCAGGTCCCGTCCATTTGACTTCTCCCACCAGCAACTCACGGCCACGATCTGCTGACAATAAAAAATCAGGGGCTGCCACACTCTCCTGGTCCTGCGCCTGTACTCGAGAAGCCTGACAATACTCCATCCTTTGAGGTGAAGGCCATGACTGAACAGATTGCACCCGGTTGACATTAGTACCCAGCAAAATTGGCACAGAGTCAGAACCACCAGGATCGAGACATACCAATGCCAAGATGGATGCTGACTTGGTTTTTCTAGCCCAAACACATCACAGCCACTCTGAATGCATCCATCTCCCTGCTCGAGGTCATTGGGCTTTCCCTGTTCACTGTCCGGTGTTCCTCCCCGCTCTCAGCCACGGTGACTCAGTGTGTCCTCCGTTTGATCGGCCGTCAACAAAGTGGCGAACACTGCCAAGTTCGTGTCCGGGGTTAGCATTCTCTGCATAGAGTTGAAACTACTCTCAGTCAGCTCAGTCAGAGAGTAAAGGCACTCACTCCTCGACGGAGCTTCCCCTGTCAAAGCACCCTCGCTCCTGTTAAAACACGTCCTCTCCACTTCCATGTCCTGCTCTTCAGTTGCCCCCAAGCACTGAAACCCCACCTCACACATACACTCCACCAATCACTCCGCTCCGCTTTAATTAATTTGAAAGCTTGACTCTTAGTCTTGTCCATCCAAATTGGAAGTCCCAAAAACCAGTTTTATTTGTTATTATCTATCGTCCACCTGGTCATTACTGTGAGTTTCTCTGTGAATTTTCAGACCTTTTGTCTGACTTAGTGCTTAGCTCAGATAAGATAATTATAGTGGGCGATTTTAACATCCACACAGATGCTGACAATGACAGCCTCAACACTACATTTAATCTATTGTTAGACTCAATTGGCTTTGCTCAAAATGTAAATGAGTCCACACACCACTTTAATCATATCTTAGATCTTGTTCTGACTTATGGTATGGAAATTGAAGACTTAACAGTATTCCCTGAAAACTCCCTTCTGTCTGATCATTTCTTAATAACATTTACATTTACTCTGATGGACTACCCAGCAGTGGGGAATACATTTCATTACACTAGAAGTCTTTCAGAAAGCGCTGTAACTAGGTTTAAGGATATGATTCCTTCTTTATGTTCTCTAATGCCATATACCAACACAGTGCAGAGTAGCTACCTAAACTCTGTAAGTGAGATAGAGTATCTCGTCAGTAGTTTTACATCCTCACTGAAGACAACTTTGGATGCTGTAGCTCCTCTGAAAAAGAGAGCTTTAAATCAGAAGTGCCTGACTCCGTGGTATAACTCACAAACTCGCAGCTTAAAGCAGATAACCCGTAAGTTGGAGAGGAAATGGTGTCTCACTAATTTAGAAGATCTTCACTTAGCCTGGAAAAAGAGTCTGTTGCTCTATAAAAAAGCCCTCCGTAAAGCTAGGACATCTTACTACTCATCACTAATTGAAGAAAATAAGAACAACCCCAGGTTTCTTTTCAGCACTGTAGCCAGGCTGACAACGAGTCAGAGCTTTATTGAGCCGAGTATTCCTTTAACTTTAACTAGTAATGACTTCATGACTTTCTTTGCTAATAAAATTTTAACTATTAGAGAAAAAATTACTCATAACCATCCCAAAGATGTATCGTTATCTTTGGCTGCTTTCAGTGATGCCGGTATTTGGTTAGACTCTTTCTCTCCGATTGTTCTGTCTGAGTTATTTTCATTAGTTACTTCCTCCAAGCCATCAACATGTCTATTAGACCCCATTCCTACCAGGCTGCTCAAGGAAGCCCTACCATTAATTAATGCTTCGATCTTAAATATGATCAATATATCTTTATTAGTTGGCTATGTACCACAAGCTTTTAAGGTGGCAGTAATTAAACCATTACTTAAAAAGCCATCACTTGACCCAGCTATCTTAGCTAATTATAGGCCAATCTCCAACCTTCCTTTTCTCTCAAAAATTCTTGAAAGGGTAGTTGTAAAACAGCTAACCGATCATCTGCAGAGGAATGGTCTATTTGAAGAGTTTCAGTCAGGTTTTAGAATTCATCATAGTACAGAAACAGCATTAGTGAAGGTTACAAATGATCTTCTTATGGCCTCAGACAGTGGACTCATCTCTGTGCTTGTCCTGTTAGACCTCAGTGCTGCTTTTGATACTGTTGACCATAAAATTTTATTACAGAGATTAGAGCATGCCATAGGTATTAAAGGTACTGCACTGTGGTGGTTTGAATCATATTTATCTAATAGATTACAATTTGTTCATGTAAATGGGGAATCTTCTTCACAGACTAAGGTTAATTATGGAGTTCCACAAGATTCTGTGCTAGGACCAATTTTATTCACTCTATACATGTTTCCCTTACGCAATATTATTAGACGGCATTGCTTAAATTTTCATTGTTACCCAGATGATACCCAGCTTTATCTATCCATGAAGCCAGAGGACACACACCAATTAGCTAAACTGCAGGACTGTCTTACAGACATAAAGACATGGATGACCTCTAATTTCCTGCTTTTAAACTCAGAAAAAACTGAAGTTATTGTACTTGGCCCCACAAATCTTAGAAACATGATGTCTAACCAGATCCTTACTCTGGATGGCATTACCCTGACCTCTAGTAATACTGTGAGAAATCTTGAAGTCATTTTTGATCAGGATATGTCATTCAATGCGCATATTAAAAAAATATGTAGGACTGCTTTTTTGCATTTGCGCAATATCTCTAAAATTAGAAAGGTCTTGTCTCAGAGTGATGCTGAAAAACTAATTCATGCATTTATTTCCTCTAGGCTGGACTATTGTAATTCATTATTATCAGGTTGTCCTAAAAGTTCCCTGAAAAGCCTTCAGTTAATTCAAAATGCTGCAGCTAGAGTGCTGACGGGGACTAGAAGGAGAGAGCATATCTCACCCATATTGGCCTCTCTTCATTGGCTTCCTGTTAATTCTAGAATAGAATTTAAAATTCTTCTTCTTACTTATAAGGTTTTGAATAATCAGGTCCCATCTTATCTTAGGGACCTCATAGTACCATATCACCCCAACAGAGCGCTTCGCTCTCAGACTGCATGCTTACTTGTAGTTCCTAGGGTTTGTAAGAGTAGAATGGGAGGCCGAGCCTTCAACTTTCAGGCTCCTCTCCTGTGGAACCAGCTCCCAATTCAGATCAGGGAGACAGACACCCTCTCTACTTTTAAGATTAGGCTTAAAACTTTCCTTTTTGCTAAAGCTTATAGTTAGGGCTGGATCAGGTGACCCTGAACCATCCTTTAGTTATGCTTGTTATGTGTCGACGCGGGTTGAGGAGCGGACCTGCGTCTGACGGAACCCATCGCCATAATTATTGTATGGCCTTGCCTTACAATATAAGGCACCTTGGGGCAACTGTTTGTTGTGATTTGGCGCTATATAAATAAAATTGATTTGATTTGATTTGACACACACCCTCAAACCAGCCAATCAAAACCCACCAGCTGGTATACGTGAAACTCATTTCACAGTGACTCTCCTGATCTCAATCTTCCAATCAGGCATTATTGCTGATAGCAGAAACAATTAACCCGGTGCTAAATTTTACATTAATGCCAATATACAATTTACATCAGACAGGAAAAGATACACACATTTCCTGCCATCCTAACTCTGATTTTCCACCGGGCTACATTTGTATTTGCGGTCAATGTGAAATCATGTACCACTGGTGTGCATAGAGTCTCCAGTACCATTTGCTGGACAAATAGCTGATGCAGAGAGTTCTCCTCCCTAGGAATGGGTATCGGGAACCGATTCCTTTCGGGTATCATTAAGAAATGATTCGATCCACCGACGTCAGTAACCTTTTTGCTTAACGATTCCCTTATCAGTCCTTCAGAGTGGCCGTTGTTTTGGGGGGTGTTTGTCAGGAACATGATCATTTCTTTACATTGATGATTACAGACCCTGCAGCGGGTCTGTAATCAACCGTTTCTGCAACACGGCTTTACTTTGAACTTTGAACCAATCGAAGCAGCAATTCACAGATCGAAGCAGTGCTTCGATCTACTGCTTCGTTGGTTCATTGTTTTATTTCGCTTTATCTGTTTTCCCCTGCTAAAACCCTGAAGAGCATATGTCTGAGTAATATTTACCTTTTTTTATGTTAAACCGACCTGTTAGGGTCTTCTGAAACAGTTAATAGATGTATTTTATAACTTAAAAACGGGACCAATGCTAATGCGTTAGCATGTCTATGGCATGTCTTTTCAATGTTAAAGCTAGCATTAAGCTGTTTGAATCTCAGCACGTTTGTGTGCATTTGTTTTCTGTATAATTAATGGCTCAACGTTTGTTGTTGTAAAAGAGTCAAATTGTAATTCTTTAAAATTTATTTTTATTCATACACTCATAATAATAGGAACAACAACAACAACAACAATAATAACTCATAATAACTAATAATGCTACAATACAATTTTAGAGAAAGAGACAAAAAGAACCTGATGAAACAAAACACAACAGAAAAGATAAAACCAACTAACAATGAAAATGAATGAATACATATAGAAACTAGGACTGCAAGCAGTCATATATGGGCCCTCGTTCCGTGCGACTGCCTACCCAGGCCAGTGGGTGCCCTTGTGACCACATGTGGGCATGTGCATGCAGGGGCAACCACTCATCACACAGTTCAAATTTCAAGCAAATCACACAATGCATGAAGGAGTTATGACATGTTGATGGTTCATCCACTAGGGGGCGCTCAGTGTACAAACAGAGGAGCCAGGTGTGTTGAGGGGCCAACTGTCATCATACATGTGAAGTTTCAAGTCAATCAGGCAAAGCATGAAGGAGTTATCATGACTTGATGTTCCATGGCGAAGGGTCAAAATGGCGGCGCCATAGCGGCCACACCCTTCGACATAAAGAAAAGCTTTCGATAACTTTTGGTCAGTATTGTCTGTGGGTGATGTTGAAGAAATTTGAAGTGCATTGGAAAAAATCCCTAGGAGGAGTTTGTTCAAATACATGTGGAAATCCCGCCAAAATGAGAAGAAAATTCAAAATGGCCGACTTCCTGTTTGGAATAGACCCATGGTGCAAGAGACCTTTTTGTACGTCTATGCAAGTCACACATGTGTACCAATTTTCATCTCCCTACTCCAAAAAAACCCTATGTGGAGGGGTTTTTGAAAGATTCAAGGGGGCGCTATTGAGGCATTTTGCCCCACCCATGGGCAACGCCCCTATGAATTGTAAGAGGTTGTCATGCTCGACCTGTGTATCAATTTTCATGATGATGTGACAAAATTAAAGCCGTCAAAAGGAAGAACGTAATTTCATGGCGAATGGTCAATATTCGGTACGCCGCCACACGGACGCCGTTACTCGTAACTTCACGACGTTTATCGCCTATGTTCACCAATTTGTTCTGCATGTTTTAAAAGTGGAATGAAGTTGATTGGGTTAAGTATGTGACATCAGGACCTCTTAAAGTAAAAATAGGACATTTCCCGCCACCACTGGGGGGCCCTATGGCGCAGGTGGGAACTTAAGATATGTAGACGTTCAGGGCAGAGCCCTCATCATGTCCAGCAAGTTTGAAGGATCTACGATGAAGTATGTGGGCGTGACAGCCATTCGAAGTGAAATGGCGTGCTCCGAAAAGCTCGCCAAAGTTTGACGACCCCTAGCAGCCACACCTTTTGACTTAATTAGAATCTTTTGATCACCATTGTGTTGTGATGATTTTGACCAAATTTGAAGATGATCGGATGAAATCCCTAGGACGAGTTCGTTCAAATGTAAGTAGTGGAAATGGCCAAAAATGGCAAAAATTTGCTCAAAATCAAAATTTAAAATCAAAATGGCCGACTTCCTGTTGATATTTCACCATGACTGTAAGATACTTTTTCGTGCGTCCTGGCATGGTAAATATGTGTACCGAATTTCGTGAGGCAACGACGAAAAAAGCCCAATGCGGAAAGGTTTTTGAAAATTTCTAGGGGGCGCTATTTCGCGATTTTTCTGCAACCATGTGCGACGCCCCCAAAATATCAAATTTCGGATCTGGCCGGACAACTTTGGAAAGTTTGGTGAGTTTTTGAGCATGGGAAGAGGCCGCAATTTCGATTTCAAGAGTGAGAATAATAATAATAATAATAATAATAATAATAATAATAATAATAAACAGTGCAATTACAATAGGGTCCTCGTAGGACGTTGCCTACTCAGGCCCTAATAATAATAATAATAATAATAATAATAATAATAATAATAATAAACAGCGCAATTACAATAGGGTCTTCGTAGGATGTTGCCTACTCGGGCCCTAATAATAATAATAATAATAAACAGCGCAATTACAATAGGGTCCTCGTAGGACGTTGCCTACTCAGGCCCTAATAATAATAATAATAATAATAATAATAATAATAAACAGCGCAATTACAATAGGGTCTTCATAGGACGTTGCCTACTCGGGCCCTAATAATAATAATAATAATAATAATAATAAGTGGATGCCCTGGTGACCACATGTGGGCATGTGCATGCAGGGGCAACCACTCATCACACAGTTAAAAGTTTAAACAAATCACACAATGCATCAAGGAGTTATGACATGTTGATTGTTCATCCACTAAGGGACGCTCAGTGTAGAAACGGAGGGGCTGGGTGTGTTCAGTGGCCAACCGTCATCATACATGTGAAGTTTCAAGTCAATCAGGCAAAGGAAGGAGTTATCATGACTTGATGTTCCATGGCAAAGGGTCAAAATGGCGGCACCATAGCGGCCACACCCTTCAACATAGAGAAAAGCTTTCGCTAAATTTTGGTCAGTATCATCTTTGGATGCTGTCAAAGAAATTTGAAGTGCATTGGACAAAATCCCTAGGAGGAGTTTGTTCAAATACATGTGGAAATCATTTCAAAATGAGAAGAAAATTCAAAATGGCCGACTTCCTGTTTGGAGTAGACTCATGGTGCAAGAGACTTTTTTGTACGTCTGTGCAAGTCACACATGCGTACCAATTTTCATCTCCCTACTCCAAAAAAAACCCTTATGGGGAGGGGTTTTGGAAATTTTCAAGGGGGCGCTATTGAGGCACTTTGCCCCGCCCATGGGCGATGTCCCTATAAATTGTAGGAGGTTATCATGCTTGACCTGTGTATCAATTTTCATGATGATATGACAAAATTAAAGCCATCAAAAGGAAGAACGTAATTTCATGGCGAAGGGGCGATATTTGGTACGCCGCCACATAGAAGCCGTTACTCGTAAGTTCACGGCGATCATCGCCTACGTTCAACAAGTTGTTCTGCATGTTTTAGAAGTGGAAGGAAGTTGATGGTGTTAAGTATGTGACATCAGTACCTGTTTAAGTATAAAGTTCCATGGCTAAGGGTCAAAATGGCGGCACCATAGCGGCCACACCTTTCAACATAAAGAAAAGCTTTCGATAACTTTTGGTCAGTATCATCTCTGGATGATCTGGAAGAAATTTGAAGTGCATTGGACAAAATCCCTAGGAGGAGTTCGTTCAAATACAACATGTGTAAATCACGCCAAACTGAGAAGAAAATTCACAATGGCCGACTTCCTGTTTGGAATAGACCCATGGTGCAAGAGACTTTTTTGTACATCTATGCAGGTCACACATGTGTACCAATTTTCATCTCACTACTCCAAAAAAACCCCTATGGGGAGGGGTTTTTGAAAGATTCAAGGGGGCGCTACTGAGGCATTTTGCCCCACCCATGGGCAACGCCCCTATGAATTGTAAGAGGTTGTCGTGCTCGACCTGTGTATCAATTTTCATGATGATGTGACAAAATTAAAGCCGTCAAAATGAAGAACGTAATTTCATGGCGAATGGGCAATATTCCGCACGCCGCCACACGGACGCCGTTACTCGTAACTTCATGGCGTTCATCGCCTACCATCACCAATTTGTTCTGCATGTTTTAGAAGTGGAATGAAGTTGATTGGGTTAACTGTGACATCAGGACCTCTTAAAGTAAAAATAGTACATTTCCCGCCACCACCGGGGGGCGCTATGGCGCAGGTGGGACCTTAAGATATGTAGACATTTAGGGCGGAGCCCTCATCATGTCCAGCATGTTTGAAGGATCTATGATGAATTATGTGGGCGTGACAGCCGTTCGAAGTGAAATGGCGTGCTCCGAAAAGCTCGCCAAAGTTTGACGACCCCTAGCAGCCATGCCTTTTGACTTAATTAGAATCTTTTGATAACTTTTGATCACCATTGTGATGATTTTGACCAAATTTGAAGACGATCGGATGAAATCCCTAGGACGAGTTCGTTCAAATGTAAGTAGTGGAAATGGCCAAAAATGGCAAAGTTGCTCAAAATCGAAACTTAAAATCAAAATGGCCGACTTCCTGTCGATATTTCACCATGACAGTAAGAGACTTTTTCGTGCATCCTGGCATGGTAAATATGTGTACCGAATTCCGTGAGGCTACGACGAAAAAAGCCCAAAGCGGAGGGGTTTTTGAAAATTTCTAGGGGGCGCTATTTCGCGATTTTTCTGCGACCATGTGCAACGCCCCCAAAATATCGAATTTCGGATCCAGCCGGACGATGTTGGAAAGTTTGGTGAGTTTTTGAGCATGGGAAGAGGCCGAAATTTCGATTTCAAGAGTGAGAATAATAATAATAATAATAATAATAACTAGGACTGCAAGCAGTCATATACGGGCCCTTGTTCCATGCAACCGCCTACCCAGGCCAGTGGGTGCCCTTGTGACCACATGTGGGCATGTGCATGCAGGGGCAACCACTCATCACACAGTGAAAAGTTTTAAACAAATCACACAATGCATCAAGGAGTTATGACATGTTGATTGTTCATCCACTAGGGGGCGCTCAGTATACAAACAGAGGGGCTGGGTGTGTTCAGGGGCCAACCGTCATCATACATGTGAAGTTTCAAGTCAATCAGGCAAAGCATGAAGGAGTTATCATGACTTGATGTTCCATGGCAAAGGGTCAAAATGGCGGCACCATAGCGGCCACACCCTTCAACATAGAGAAAAGCTTTCGATAACTTTTGGTCAGTGTCATCTCTGGATGCTGTCAAAGAAATTTGAAGTGCATTGGACAATATCCCCAGGAGGAGTTCATGTGGAAATCATTGCAAAATGAGAAGAAAATTCAAAATGGCCGACTTCCTGTTTGGAGTAGACTGATGGTGCAAGAGACTTTTTTGTACATGTATGCAAGTCACGTGTGTACCAATTTTCATATCCCTACTCCAAAAAAAACCCTATGGGGAGGGGTTTTTGAAATATTGAAGGGGGCGCTATTGAGGCATTTTGCCCAGCCCATGGGCGAGGCCCCTATGATTTGTAAGAGGTTGTCGTGCTTGACCTGTGTATCACTTTTCATGATGATGTGACAAAATTAAAGCCGTCAAACGGAAGAACGTAATTTCATGGCGAAGGGGCGATATTTGGTACGCCGCCACACAGAAGCCGTTACTCGTAAGTTCACGGCGATCATAAAGTATGTTCAACAACTTGTTCTGTATGTTTTAGAAGTGGAAGGAAGTTCATGGGGTTAACTATGTGACTTCAGTACCTGTGTAAGTATAATGTTCCATGGCGAAGGGTCAAAATGGCGGCGCCATAGCGGCCACACCTTTCAACATAAAGAAAAGCTTTCGATAACTTTTGGTCAGTATCGTCTGTGGGTGATCTGGAAGAAATTTGATGTGCATTGGACAAAATCCCTAGGAGGAGTTCGTTCAAATACAACGTGGAAATCACACCAAAATGACAAGAAAATTCAAAATGGCCACCTTCCTGTTTGGAGTAAACCCATGGTGCAAGAGACTTTTTTTGCATGTCTACCAAGTCACACATGTGTACCAATTTTCATCTCCCTACTCCAAAAAAACCCCTATGTGGAGGGGTTTTTGAAAGTTTCAAGGGGGCGCCATTGAGGCATTTAGCCCCGCCCATGGGCGACGCCCCTATGAATTGTAAGAGGTTGTCGTGCTCGACCTGTGTATCAATTTTCAGGATGATGTGACAAAATTAAAGCCGTCAAAATGAAGAACGTATTTTCATGGTGAATGGTCAATATTCGGCACGCTGCCACACGGACGCCGTTACTCGTAACTTCACGGCGTTCATCGCCTACGTTCACCAATTTGTTGTGCATGTTTTAGAAGTGGAATGAAGTTGATTGGGTTAAGTATGTGACATCAGGACCTCTTCAAGTAAAAATAGGACATTTCCCGCCACCACCAGGGGGCAACTTTGGAAAGTTTGGTGAGTTTTTGAGCATGGGAAAAGGCCGAAATTTTGATTTCAAGAGTGAGAATAATAATAATAATAATAATAATAATAATAATAATAATAATAATAAACAGCGCAATTACAATAGGGTCCTCGTAGGACGTTGCCTACTCGGGCCCTAATAATAATAATAATAATAATAATAATAATAATAAGCAGCGCAATTACAAGAATAAATAAATAAATAAATAAATAAATAAATAAATGTTTCCTGTGAACACTCTTACACCTCCACTTCATCCCTGTTTTATTTAAGTTTAATGACAATTTGTTTTGGTCAAGCCATATTTTCAACTTGTTGATTTCTTCAGTGATTTCCTCCAGAACTATCTGCCAAGCTAGAAAATTGCTGCATCCTAGTAGGAGCAGAATACTACTGGAATGAATTTGAATAAGGAAAGTTGGGTTTTTTCCTCACCAAACTGGATGCTGCACTCACTGCAGTTTATTGTCTGGAATAGTCCCAGATTGCATTTCAGACATTCTGGAAATCAAACATTTTCATGCGCGTGGTGTTGGGGGGTAATTTTGGGTTACAGTTTTTTTTGTTTTTTACCACTTTCATCCCTGAATATGTCAATCGTGAGTCACTTTTGTGCAGCTTAAAGTCACTAACTAGGACTCCTGTCTTGTTGCAAGAAAGAAACAAGATTCGTCCTTCGTTCTGTTCACACATCTCCAAAACGCTGCGCGGCTCTCTGCCGAGTCAAGTTAGAATGATAGAGTCCAGTCTGAATTAATAACTTCAAAGTAAAATGCCGTTTAAATCAAATGACACTCTTTCCAAATGTTGTAATACAAACTGCAATTGATCAGAGCATTTTTCCTCCCAAAACGAGACATCCTACAGATTTTATTTATTTTTATTTATGTCCAGAAATCAAGGATCCAGTGACCAATTTAAAATGTTGTTGACATAGAAAACCTGTAAAGCCTACTTTTAGTACACAGAAAATTCACAAGAAGTATCGATAAGGGAATTGATAAGGAATCGGATCGATAATGGCATCGATATATAAAATCTTATCAATACCCATCCCTACTCTTCCCTATTGCAAAAGCATACTATGCTGGATACTTTGGAATGGAGACACCTGGACAACTCAACAAGCATCAAACTTGATCATTGACAGCTAAATGGGTGGCTCCAGCTTGCAGGCTGAATAATATGGAGAAATATATTTTGCATTGCATCCAATGATTGCACATATGTAATAACTTAGTATTTACCCATTCCCATATTGATATGGGCATTAAAATATATCCATTTAAGTTACATTTAGAACAAATTTTCAAAAATGCACAATTATTTGCAAGGACAATCATGTAAGTAAATATTTTAATTTACACCCCAAGTAGAACAGAGATTTAAAGCAGGTAGCTCTCAGGAAAAATAGGTATTCATATAAATCAAAGAATAAAGGATTGAGATTTAAAAGACTCAAAAGAAAAAAAAAATCTAATGAGACTTCTGTCAGCCTAGTATTATCTCAGCATTTATAGAATAAATAATTTCACCCACTATCTGCACCTTTGGTGTGTCAAACAGACAGAATAAAATAAGAAAAATAAACATTTTAGCATTGTACAATAATCATGGTGAGCGTAATATTAAATTCACAGATTTTAGGAGCATTTTTATATGGTATCAGCTACGATGAACATTTTCATTCATAAGGGTACAGGAGAGCAAATATGAATAACAATCAAAATGTTGTGTGGGCCGCTGAAGAGGAGGTACTGCTGGCCCACCACCACCAGATGGCGCCCTGCTTGAAGTGCGGGCTTCAAGCACGAGAGGGCGTCATAACAACCGGGAGTGACAGCTGTTACTCGTCATCAGCACCAGCTGTCACTCATCCACATCACCACCACCTTAAAGGCCGGACTGCAACTCCACCTCCCCGCCGAGAAATCAGCTACCTTGGAGGTAATTTCTCTGCTGACTTAAAACTGAATAATAGTCTGAACTCTTTTGCAGCCGTTTTCCTGTGGTGTGCCTTATCTGTGGGATTGGCGTTTGGTGTGATCAGCGACGGCTTCGCTTCACACCCCAACCAGATAAGTGGTTAGACAGGAGCTGCACGAGTGTGTGACTGGAGGTGGAGGTTCTCCCTCCCAAAAGAACACAGACTGTGGGATTACTGAGTGTGTGTACTCACACTCACCTGTGCTGTTTCTGTTCTCTGCCAGCAGTACCAGGTCTGACAGCTGGAGACGGTGACCACCTGGGGACTCAGGACTTGGCGGCTCCGGTGTTCTTCAGATCCGTTGGCAGTGAGGGCCGTGTGGGATCCGGCTCGGTTCTGGACGGGCGTCTCCTATCCTCAAGCCTGCCCACACGTCACCCAACGTGTAATTGACTGTAGTTCCAAACTTGTTGTTGTCTGTATTCCGTTGTGCACAATTTACAACATTAAATTGTTCCTGTTTGGCTTATCCATTGCCCGTTCTTTTACGCCCCCTGTTGTGGGTCCATGTTCCTACACTTTCACAACACAAAAAGACACATCCTTAAGAAGTCATTTCTATGATATGACACAATATTTCAGTTGTTTTTTGATTTGTTGCAATGTTTGTACAAAATCAACAAAATTTTTTTTCAGAAAATCAGCTTAAAAATATTAAGTTTATGTAATTTCCAAAAAATCATATAATACCATTCAGAGGCATTATTGCCCTTTCGAACATAGAATGCATTCAATGGGAGCTATTGAATTTTTTTCAGGCTAATCATCTCCTAATATTATTTTACAGGGCAAGCTAAAAACACTCCATGTAAACCACTTCTTGTCCACTTGTTGTCTTCCAGAAATGTAGTGCAAGTTTTACTGCCAAGACTCAGACTTCAGCTTCCCTCTATTTCCAAATTAATAATGTCTGTATGACAAATCACAAGAAGCTGATAGTAATATGGTAGCACCCTGACATCGGGGTGAATGTGAGGCATTATTGTAAAGTGCTTTGAGCATCTAATGCAGATGGAAAAGTGCTATATAAATGCAGTCCATTTACCATTTAATTTGGTGATTAACTACAACCAATTGGAATTGGTTTAATGAATGCAAACACACTATTTTGCACATTTGACAAATGCAATCCTCTTAAATCCTGTTAAAGCCAACTCACTGTAACTCACTGTGCAGCGAATTTTGGCGAGTAGTTGGAGACACAAATTTGTGAGGAGAATATGCATATTAGCAACAATTTTGGAATCACGCTGACCTGTATTTGCAGTTTTTTCATGTTCACAGGGGTCGCATGGCAGTTCCTGCCTTTCTCATATCCAGAATGTCAGACTGTCCTTTTTGTTTCCAGTCACAATTTAGTTGCCTAGGTCACCAGCCCCTCACAAAGTTGTCACACATTTTGCGCACTTTTCTGACTCATACAAACTAAATTGAGAAGGGTCAAGATGAGATGCTGATTAATGACTCTGGCTATTTTGAGAAAAAAAAAATGTTGTGCAAATTGTTTGGACATGTTCAATATGTCAGCAACATGAGAGCAAGGCCCTGTAACTCACGTGAGGAAATGCACAATCCCCGCAAATGTTTTGAGACATTTTGGAAAATACCTCGTGAATGGTGTTCAGCCCTTTGAGATACTAAGTAACTCAGCATACTGGTATATTTGTGAATGAAATGATGTTTGCACATTTTCCGACACATAAAACTTTATTAAATCAGAACCATAGTGGTTTGCATCTTCAAATTATTATCTTTATGATAATATATATATATATATGTGTGTGTGTGTGTGTGTGTGTGTGTGTGTGTGTGTGTGTGTGTGTGTGTGTGTGTGTGTGTGTGTGTGTGTGTGTGTGTGTGTGTGTGTGTGTGAGAGAGAGATAGAGACCTGAAAAAGTTGTGTAAAGCATGCAATTGATTGAAAGGTTGCAATATTTCCCAATATGAGACTGGGCACAGTGCATCATTTATTTTTGTCCACTTAGACATATTCTATATAGTCTGATAAGCATCATGTAACCTTGATTTTTGATCAAGTCTGGACAAATATCTATACCAGTACATGTCATTTTTCTGTTTGTTTTAATTTGGGTGTTCCACTTAAAAAGACCAAGTGTTGTATGGCTGTATGGCCTGGCTGCCTTTTTGTTTCTGTCTTTTGGTTTTCCTTCCAGGTGGCTTGCATTTGGGACTGAGTGGCTGTGTTGCTGAGGTTATCAGGACCTCACCCTGATCACCTGCGGCTCGTCAGGACTCACAGCTGTGGTGCATCTATATGGATTGGAACATGGTGGCATTTAAGACTGGAGTGTACAGTGTGTATTTGCCAGAGACTCGACCTTGTGACCAGACGGGTGAGATCGTCGTCTCGGGAGCCATCTCATCATCAGTGGATGCAGAGAACGTCCAGGGTTTGATGCACGGTCTGTGAAAGAGGAGGGGGTGAGGTCTCACGCTCGTCAGCACACTTCCTGAGGTACATTAGATTTTGTGACTAACGTTTATACAGTCAGTAAATGTGGTGTCCCTCACACCTTATTATATTGAGCTGTACGTTAGTCATGTATCGGCTTCCACTGCAGTGGAGTTTTGTGAACTGGATGTTCCATGCCTGCAGGTTGGGAAGCTGATTAGTAATTAAGCCAGGAAGTGTTTGCTGTTTATGTACACCTTTGAGTGGTCTCTCTGTGTGTAGAGTGTGGACTCACATAATGGTTCCTTCTTTCACAGACTCGGTTTGTTGCGGCCACCTGGGGGGTGTCGGCGGGGTCCTTGGGTCCGAACGGCTTCTGGCTCCGGACCATTAGCGCTGCTGGGAGCGCACCGTATCACCACCACGCCAGACCGCACACTCTTTTGTTGTTTTTGTATCACATCACTGTTATGTATTAAATTCAGTTATCCTTTGTACCGTGCTCTGCTTATTTCATACTGGGTCCTTCAAACGCTGGTCGGTTCTCCGAGCTGCGTCCGACACATAACAGTAGTCTCTGGCCAAACATCACGGACCCAGCGGTAGCAGAGATGGTAACGCGCCGGGAAGGCGGCAGCAGACGTTCAGTAGTTATCCGGATCAGTTGCGGGTGCTCTCCGCCCGGATGGTGTGTGTTTGAGGCCCATTACTGAATACTGATTTGTGCTCTCTTGCAGCCGTGTTCCTGTGTTTGTGCCTTATCCGTGGGTCGTGGTGGAGTGTGACTGGCGACGGCTTCGCGTCACGCTCCGACCGGATAAGAGGTTTAAACGGGAGCTGCAAGAGTGTGTCTGTAATGGGTGCACGCGCACGGCGGAGCTCTGTGGCACGGGTCGCTGAGCTTCCTGTGTTACAGTTGTAGCCCCGTTTCCCCGGATAAAGATAACTACTGCGTCTGTTGTATCAGCTCCGGCGTTATTTAGTTGAGCACATTTTGGTTGTGTGTTGCACACAGCTGCGCACGGAGATGCAGCTCGTTTGTTTTCTGTCACCAAAGGGTTTTTTTTCATTTTTAGCACTTTGGCTCCCTCTTTTGGTGACTTAGTCACATTACCGTTAAGCTCTTAAGTTAGAACAGGTGTGTTCGATTTGTTTGAGCTTAACGGTATACGTCACTGATTTGTTTTGTGTTAGTTCATTTTGTGTGGGTGTTTTTTGAGTTGGTTTTTGTGTGGGATTTTATTTTTTGTTTTACACTATTTAGTGTCTGGGGTCGTGACCCTGCAGCCTGTCTAAGAAGAAAGAAAAAAAAAAAAAGGACCCAAACAACTGTATGTTGGTCTGTTAGTCTTTCTTTTTGTTTCACCTCCCCAGGGTTTGATGGGACGGTCCCCTGGGGGGTGATGGGGTGGTACTTGGGTTTTTTTTTCTTTTTTTTTGTTTGTTTTTGTTATGCCCTCTCTTCTCCTCTGACTCCAGCCGGGTGAGCCGTAGTGTCGGCGTTGCTGGAGGGGTGCAGTTTGGTTGTGCTGGGCATTTCCCAGGTAGCCTCTGCACCCGGGAGGGGGGGGGGTTTGGGGTATTTTCTTTTTCTTCCCTCTCTTCTCCTCTGGCTCCAGCCAGGTGAGCCGTAGTGTCGGCGTTGCTGGAGTGGTGCAGTTTGGTGATACTGGGCATTTCCCAGGTAACCTCTGCACCTGGGGGGGGGGGGGTTTTGATTCCCTGTTCCACCTCCGGCTTCAGCACGCCTTTGGCCGTCTGCCATCGGCGTGGCTGAGGTTTGGGGCAGTGGGATATACCCGCAGCTAGTGGCTGGTGTAGAAGTCGGAGGAGTGGCGCCGTTTTGTGCCGTTTGCCATAACCGCTGTTCCACTCCTCCCGGTTGGCTTCTGGGGTATAGTCACGGTTGGTGACACTGGACGTGCTTCCAGTTTCCACTGCGCCAAGGGGGTGGGGTTGGGATTGTTTTGTTTGTATGTTTTTTTTTTTCTCTCTTCTTGTTTTTCCCCCCAGTTTCCGCCCTCAGGGTTTGACTGTGGTGTCCTCTGGGGGGGAATGGGCTGTGGGTCCATCTAGCCATAGACGGCCGGGGCTGGGTCCGTTGGTCATGAGGGGAGGCGTCTCCTGGGGTTGACGAGTGGTCCTCTGGGAGGCGCTGGGAGTCCCCGTGGGTGACGTTGGATCCCAGAGGGACCTCGGCTGTGGTTATTACTCCTGGAGCTGGCGGGAAGTCCTCTGGGGGGTGTTGGTCCCTACATGTCGTTTGGGGGGGGGGGGGGGGTGTTTTAGCACTTTTATTTGTAAGCTTAAGTTTGGGGTTTTTCTTTTCTCCTCTTCCCGGGGTTTGATGGGACGGTCCCCTGGGGAGGGGGGGTGTTTTGGTTGTTTGTGTTTGTCTTTTTGTTTTATGACTAAAGACCGAACATGGTTGGATAAAGGCTGACCGCACAGGTTTAAGAACTCCTGGCCACACCTGTGCTAAGTGACTGACTGAAACAAAGGCAAGGATGCAGCCAGAGGAGAGGACATCAACCATTCTGTTGGAAGACGAATGCAGATGCGGTTTCCAGCCATGGTCCCTGGAGGGGGGTGTTTCTCCTGGGCCAGGTTTGTGTGGTCGCCGGGAGGCTTCCCGTGAGGGTGGGGTACTGTTGTATGGCTGGGGGGGCCTGGCTGCCTTTTTGTTTCTGTCTTTTGGTTTTCCTTCCAGGTGGCTTGCATTTGGGACTGAGTGGCTGTGTTGCTGAGGTTATCAGGACCTCACCCTGATCACCTGCGGCTCGTCAGGACTCACAGCTGTGGTGCATCTATATGGATTGGAACATGGTGGCATTTAAAACTGGAGTGTACAGTGTGTATTTGCCAGAGACTCGACCTTGTGACCAGACGGGTGAGATCGTCGTCTCGGGAGCCATCTCATTATCAGTGGATGCAGAGAACGTCCAGGGTTTGATGCACGGTCTGTGAAAGAGGAGGGGGTGAGGTCTCACGCTCGTCAGCACACTTCCTGAGGTACGTTAGATTTTGTGACTAACGTTTATACAGTGAGTAAATGTGGTGTCCCTCACACCTTATTATATTGAGCTGTACGTTAGTCATGTATCGGCTTCCACTGCAGTGGAGTTTTGTGAACTGGATGTTCCATGCCTGCAGGTTGGGAAGCTGATTAGTAATTAAGCCAGGAAGTGTTTGCTGTTTATGTACACCTTTGAGTGGTCTCTCTGTGTGTAGAGTGTGGACTCACATAATGGTTCCTTCTTTCACAGACTCGGTTTGTTGCGGCCACCTGGGGGGTGTCGGCGGGGTCCTTGGGTCCGAACGGCTTCTGGCTCCGGACCGTTAGCGCTGCTGGGAGCGCACCGTATCACCACCACGCCAGACCGCACACTCTTTTGTTGTTTTTGTATCACATCACTGTTATGTATTAAATTCAGTTATCCTTTGTACCGTGCTCTGCTTATTTCATACTGGGTCCTTCAAACGCTGGTCGGTTCTCCGAGCTGCGTCCGACACATAACACCAAGAACAGTTTGTTTAACACTCAAGTGACCAAGCTATTTTAGCAACTAAAATTACCAAATGTGGTCATTCATGACATAGTTATATTTTGTACTTTTTAGTGGCTCTATTTGTGTTTATCATACCTATACTGCTTCCTTTATCTATGGCAGATATTATGAAATGTAATAATTATTAATTTTATATAATGAAAACTAAAACCTATAATCTAAAAAAAAGAAACAAACAAACAACAACAACAGCAACACAGACACACACACCAAACATACTTTTTGGGGGTCATAGTGATGCTACTTAACTTTCTGTGTTCCTTGCTACACCAATTCCTGTAAATGATATATATATATATATATATATATATATATACACTCAACAAAAATATAAACGCAACACTTTTGGTTTTGCTCCCATTTTGTATGAGATGAACTCAAAGATCTAAAACTTTTTCCACATACACAATATCACCATTTCCCTCAAATATTGTTCACAAACCAGTCTAAATCTGTGATAGTGAGCACTTCTCCTTTGCTGAGATAATCCATCCCACCTCACAGGTGTGCCATACCAAGATGCTGATTAGACACCATGATTAGTGCACAGGTGTGCCTTAGACTGCCCACAATAAAAGGCCACTCTGAAAGGTGCAGTTTTATCACACAGCACAATGCCACAGATGTCGCAAGATTTGAGGGAGCGTGCAATTGGCATGCTCACAGCAGGAATGTCAACCAGAGCTGTTGCTCGTGAATTGAATGTTCATTTCTCTACCATAAGCCGTCTCCAAAGGCGTTTCAGAGAATTTGGCAGTACATCCAACCAGCCTCACAACCACAGACCACGTGTAACCACACCAGCCCAGGACCTCCACATCCAGCATGTTCACCTCCAAGATCATCTGAGACCAGCCACTCGGACAGCTGCTGAAACAGTCGGTTTGCATAACCAAAGAATTTCTGCACAAACTGTCAGAAACCGTCTCAGGGAAGCTCATCTGCATGCTCGTCGTCCTCATCGGGGTCTCGACCTGACTCCAGTTCGTCGTCGTAACCGACTTGAGTGGGCAAATGCTCACATTCGCTGGCGTTTGGCACGTTGGAGAGGTGTTCTCTTCACGGATGAATCCCGGTTCACACTGTTCAGGGCAGATGGCAGACAGCGTGTGTGGCGTCGTGTGGGTGAGCGGTTTTCTGATGTCAATGTTGTGGATCGAGTGGCCCATGGTGGCGGTGGGGTTATGGTATGGGCAGGCGTCTGTTATGGAACACAGGTGCATTTTATTGATGGCATTTTGAATGCACAGAGATACCGTGACGAGATCCTGAGGCCCATTGTTGTGCCATACATCCAAGAACATCACCTCATGTTGCAGCAGGATAATGCACGGCCCCATGTTGCAAGGATCTGTACACAATTCTTGGAAGCTGAAATGTCCCAGTTCTTGCATGGCCGGCATACTCACCGGACATGTCACCCATTGAGCATGTTTGGGATGCTCTGGACCGGCGTATACGATAGCGTATACCAGTTCCTGCCCATATCCAGCAACTTCGCACAGCCATTGAAGAGGAGTGGACCAACATTCCACAGGCCACAATTGACAACCTGATCAACTCTATGCGAAGGAGATGTGTTGCACTGCATGAGGCAAATGGTGGTCACACCAGATACTGACTGGTATCCCCCTCCAATAAAAGAAAAACTGCACCTTTCAGAGTGGCCTTTATTGTGGGCAGTCTAAGGCACACCTGTGCACTAATCATGGTGTCTAATCAGCATCTTGATATGGCACACCTGTGAGGTGGGATGGATTATCTCAGCAAAGGAGAAGTGCTCACTATCACAGATTTACACTGGTTTGTGAACAATATTTAAGGGAAATGGTGAATTTGTGTATGTGGAAAAAGTTTTAGATCTTTGAGTTCATCTCATACAAAATGGGAGCAAAACCAAAAGTGTTGCGTTTATATTTTTGTTGAGTACATATATATATATGAAAAGCTGTGGAACAAGTAGCTGGACAAATTCCTGGTGGATATTGTCTTTATAAGTTCCATATTTTTATGATTAAAAATATAACAACTGCACATATAAATATTGGGCTGGGGTTATAAATGGCCACTTGAATGGTTAAAATAAATGGAAGATTGTAACGGTATCTGAAAACACAACAATTGAGACTGTAAACCAAAGCATTCACCTGCTATTTTCTAGACCTTAATCTCAAACCTCCCGGAGCCCACATTCTCCTTTGCATACAACTACTCAGTAATTTAATTCATTAGTGTGATATACAAAGTGACCGCCCTTTGAAACTTGAAGGCTGAGAAATTACCTGGAACAGATTGCAAATCAATTGAAAAAGCACATAGTAGGGAGTATAATTTAAAGGCAGTGATTAATGCCTTTTGGTCCTTAACATCAGAGGGATCAAAGAAAGCAAAATAGTTAGCATCAATAATGTGATAGTAATTACTGTAAAAAAAAAATGGTTTATAAGATTTAATCTATTGCAACAATGCACATGATTTTTTTCTAATTAATAAATTGCCTGTTTACTTGAATTTTTTTGGCTCCCTGGATGAAATACAAACTCTCATTTGAATACTCAAAACGTGACAGGTGGGCAAACAAATTTTGAGCCTAATAGAAAGTGACATACCAGTTTATTTCTTTTGGGCCGACCATCTACTACGAGACACTGAAAGGCCTTAACACTGTTGTCGGAAAATGTATGTGTCCCAGTGATCATGTGTTTATTCAGGGTGTGTTACATCAATTTGTCTTTTTCAAATTAGCAAAACAGCCAGTTGTATTTCATGGAAGGACATTCACTCCATCTTTGTCAGAGAGACGATTCTCCGGAGATGTGATATGTCCAGACCTGAATGTTTTATATTCTTGTTCTAATCACATTATGCAAAATGTTGGAGCCCAGGAGAAAAATGAACAGAATTAAACATTATAATAAACTGCTGAAAGAACTCTAAAAGAATGGGCATTTTAATGTGAGGACATTTGTGTAAACACATAGTTGTGGACATAATTTTACTTACACCTCAGCTGAAAACATTCAAACTTAATTTCCCATCCAGCACATACTCCCTTTTATCAAACAATGTGTGTTAAGTCAGTATATCCACTTCATTTCCATATAGTTATTCAAGAATAATACTTGGAAGATATTCATATGTATTTCAGTGTTTCTTCTCCTAGTCAGATTATCAGTGGGTGAATACTTTAGACACCAGCAATGCCCCCCATAAAACAGCACAGAAGGTTCCAAAAGTTTTATTTATTTATTTTATTTTTGCC
Source organism: Thalassophryne amazonica (assembly GCF_902500255.1). NCBI lineage: Eukaryota > Metazoa > Chordata > Actinopteri > Batrachoidiformes > Batrachoididae > Thalassophryne > Thalassophryne amazonica. The sequence continues at coordinate 65,156,859 of NC_047106.1, read as the reverse complement.
TTGATTGGTGGCATATTGGTGTACAAACCAGCCTTGTTGGCTGCAAAGAGGGCTTATTATTCTGACCTGTTCAGCAAAAATAAATATTATCCAAAATTCCTGGCCAAACGTATTCAACTGGAACCGTCCACAAGCTGTTCACCTTTTACAACCCAAAATTTCTTGGACTACTTTGAAAAGAAAATACAAGATGCTGGTCAAATATATCCAGCAACTTTATTCAGACTGAGTGATCCAGTAACTAAAGTTGGCATTAACTCTAATAGAAAAACAGCATTTAGATTTTATTATTTTATATATATATATATATATATATATATCTATATATACACACACACACACACATATACACAGGTATATGTATATTATGACTTTCATTTCATTGCAAACAATACACTGGAAATCCAAGACATTTCATGGTTTGTCTATTCAACTTCATCTCATTTGTTAATCTACATTAATTCTTGCATTTAAGGTTTGCAACCATGTTCCAAAAAAGTTGGGACACAGGAGCATTTACTCCTTTGTAATGTTGCCATTCTTACTCTAAATTTAATATTTTTGTCAAGCAGTAGTACGGTGGGGGGTATCTTTCAAGAGGCCATTATACTTCATGCAGGGCAATGCTCCATCACATGCATCCAAGTACTCCACTGACTGGCTAGCCAAAAAAAATAAAAAAATAAAACAGCCTCACAGCCAGAATAATGGCATCGTCCCCCCCTCCTCACCTGACTTCAATCGTACTGAGAACATGTGGGCCCTTCATAACGCATGATTTACTGTGATCTATAAACAGTAACCTGTTTGAGCAGCATTGAGGAGGGTATGGTTGCTGTTGAACAAAAAAACTTTGATCATCAACAGGTCAAGAAACTGACAGACTCCAATGTTGAAGGGAGTTTTTTGAAAAGAAGGGTGGCTATATTGGTCACCGAATATTTTGAAATTATTAAAAGTGTTTGTTATTTTTTGAGTTGTTTGCTATACATACTCTAAATCTTTAAAGAAAGGATATGGGAAAAAAATTTATTTTTAATTTAAATGCATAATAATTCTGCATTGCATATTCCCTGAGAAATCAAAAACAGACTTTTGTCAAACATTCAGGTTAGAGGCTTGTTAACATTTTGGATTGAAATTAAATTCATCCCCTGGAATACAATCTGCCTAAAAATGGTCCATGCAGTGTACTTCCAAATCACCTTGTCTGATTAAAATCTGGTGAGCTTTAAAGCACCATATCATTCAAAAATCATTGTTTTCCCTATGTAATATCCTGCAGCCTTGGATAATGTATGCTAGATTGATGACAGCTTGGGAACAGGTGTGATTGTCATTGTAATTCACAAAGCATTTCCCCACAGGATTACGGTAAATCCAAGAAGTAAAACTTAATTTTATGACTGTTTCACTGAAGATGAACTAGATTTGGTAATTTTCTCTCTGTCTCTATCACATATACAGTATGTGGCTTTGAAGTTACATTGAGGTGATAATGAGCTCATTTGTCAGTTTTCTTGACCAAGCTTAGATCTGGTGGCCACCAAATCCACCCTTGCTTCTTTCATAATATGTGAGCCTTTGATGATTAATAATTACATCATACTCTATAAGTCCACTGTCTGTTTGATTTGTGCGCCCCCATCCACCCATATTGCCCTGTAAAATGCATTAGACAGATAAGAGTGAAACTCCTTTTTTAAAAAATTCAGTAACTCAACCCCCCCCCCCCCCCAAAAAAAAATGCTCTTGATCTTGTCCGTCTCCACATACATACATACATACATACATACATACTATATTATGGGGTTTAAACTGATTAAAATTCAGTCACATTAAGCACTGATCAGTTGTAAAGCCACTTTGTTTTGCCTTATGTATCTTCTATAGATTTGTCATGCCACCTGCTGGACTTATCTGGCTTGCTGCAGAGACTAATCTTACATGCATTATAGAGATTTAAGGAAGCTGTGGTTTACGTTATGTGTAGTTGAAATAAGATCGTTCTTTCAATCCAAGTCCACGAAATGGTGGCCACCAAGGCCATGACAGCTTGTCATATGTACCCAAAGAACAATAGTAATGTAGTGAAGAATATGAGGATCCAGTTTCCCCAACAATGTCACACTCTCATGGTAATGATTTGAAACATTTCATTTCTAAGACATCAGTGGGTGAATACTTTAGACATGATTTGAAACAGGTCTTTATACTGGCAGCATTTCCAGGATGTACCTGACCTCTGCTCCAGTAAGCAGTGGGATAGGCTCCATCTACCCCATGTGACCCTTGGAATAAGTGGGTTTAGAAAATGGGCAAAGCATTTGTTTGATATCTGTACAGATACTATCATGGCAGAAAAGACATATGAAAATGACCCTAATGTATAACCGGAAAATGAAATGTCTGGTCTTTGAGCATAGTAAAAGAGAACTGTATTGAGAGATAAAATATGAAAAGTAAGAATATAAAAATGGGTTGATTAACCACATAAAGTTGATGTTGATATGTGATGATGGAAAGTTTGCAAAATTAAATCCCCACAGCATAAGCATGATTAACCTCGAAATAATGATGTGCCTTCCCACACAACACCACAACCAATAATGTTGGAATCGTGAGTGCTTACAAATTACAACAAATTGGGTCTTAGTATGCTGAGAATTCCCACTCTTGGCAAAGCCTGTTCACATCAAACTCTACAGTTCAGCATTTCTGTGCAAACATGAGGTTTTTTTTACTTAAGTCAGCAGTGATGCAGGTCATTCAGCTTTCCTCATTTGGTTTTGTCTTCAGTACACCATGAAAATTAGGTATTTCTTATGCAAAATATTGTCAAACATTTGTTTGCAGTTAGGTAAAAGCACAAAAATTTGCAACCTGCATGTCTACTGTTTTGCATAAGACAGATGGCTTCTTTTCTTCAATGAGGATTTGCGAGAGGCAGATCCATAAGTGACACTGTAACAATAGCAACACCACTTTGGTAACTTTGCCCTGTACACCACCACAGTGCACTTGAAATGAAACAAGATGTCCTTTTTATGCAGAATTCCAGCATCGGCATGTCCATCAATCCCAGAGGAATAAAAGTCCTGGTCTGTGTCCAGCTTTTGCTTGCTATAACAAAGATTTGAACGCTTACAACAACACGCATACTCCTGAATCAATCTAAGGGCCCTTACACACATAACACGAAAGATGCAGAAACCAGAACACAATCCGCAAACCAAGAACGAAATGGGGAACCATGAAACATTCGACCTGCTGTCGGAAGGAACGCACAATCGCACAGGCGTGCATGATACACCGGTGACGGTTCGTGCACATGCATGAACACAGTGCAAGCAGCTGGAATGTGTTGAACCACAAGAAAAAAATAAAAACCACACCATAAATAAAACACAGCAATTTATTGAATCCCTCTCACTGAGCGGACAATACAAGTATGAACTATCTGTTCCTCTGTAGATGAACAATGATCACAGACGTACAGTCATGAAATGACATGAATGAAGCAGTGCACTCTCATTATGTCTTATTATGTCCAGCCGGGTATATAAATTACTGCAATCACCAGACACTGATAGAGTAGATATTGGTGTGTAATTAGTGAAAATCACTGGATTGATATAAATAATAAATAAAAGGGGATCCCATACAGAACCCTGCAATTAAATAACCTTGGTTAAATAAAAATAAATGCCACTCCCGGGATTCAAATCTGCAATTGACAAAAGCTCTGACAAACAGACGTAAGCTTTACACCTGCACTACAATCACAAAAGGCCTGAAATCAACAAGGAGATAAACTTATTTAAAAAAGAGAGAAATCTGAGATGTATAGAAGAGGAGGTTTTCGTCATCTTTAATTACAGCAAAAAAAAAAGCACCGTAATAACTGACCAAACAATGTATTTCTGCTGATATGTGACTGAAAGTGGTGTATTTCTCGCACTGCTGGCTTGTCCTGTGGCGCGCCACTCACAAGACACACATGTCCTGTCAGACACATGTGACATTCAGATCACCTGCTGCGTGTCCACATGAACAGATGGTCCATTTCAGCTGGGACAGGCTGTCAATGTGCACGCTCTCCAGCCCGTGGCAAAAGCGACATATGTTTTTATGTATTTCCACATGAGGACAGCAAGCCCACACACACACACGTCATGGTGGACAGTTGTAAGGTCCTGTCTGTCAAGACACAGTACATGTTCTGCAGCCATGATGTCCAGGACAAGAGATGTCAACAGCTGCTGCTGTTGAAAAACAGCAATCGAACAGCAATTGAAAAAACAGAATCAGTACACATGTTGTGGGGGGGGTGACACTCTGGCACACCAAATGTGTACTTGGCAATGCCACAGTCATGGGGGCACCTTCACAGACAGCTCAAAAGTGACTGTCTACTCAGTATTTTCGTGCTAACAGCACAAATGGCCACACATTTCCTAAGTACTCCGCGAGCGGTATTAGATGTTCATCTGTGTCACCTGGAATTTAGCCGGCACCTGCCGTGAGAGGGATGGAATGGGCTCTCTCAGGGCACTCTCTGTCTTTCTGCTGCTTGTGTTCACGAATGGTTATAGTGACAGGTGTACGAGGCACTGGGGGCAGCTCTGATTTTTCACAAATGGCGTGCAATTCCTCCTTCATGTGTTAGTCGGCTTTAAGGGGCCCTAAATGTCACATGAATTGCTTGATGGATCAATTTTAAAGTTATAAATTGGTTGAATTAATAATTTTGCCCCTACTTCTGTGCTTCCATAAAAGCTGCTTTGTAAGAATTCAACACACAGCTCTTGCAAGACTGTTTGCAGGAACGTTTAACTTTGTGTAGTAAAAAGACTTACAGTTTATTAATACTGCCAGATAGATTCAGAATGGGAAGAGTTATGCTATGCTATTTATGCAATGCTAAAAACAGCAGGGTTCTTCTGGGCTTCTTCTGTGCACTTCTCCATTCCACAATGCAATTAAAAGCAATGTGCTGATGTGTGGAAAATCTGTCATCCATGAAGAAAAAGCCATGTATGTCACATAAAAAAAAAGCCAAAAAGAAAGTATCAGCCAAGGGGCTATGATATTCTTATCATATTTGGCACAGAAGTATGTTATGACAAACACAAGTGTTTGGCAACTCAGATGCAACAATGCCTGCAACGATGCCTTCCGGTTCTCAACAGTAATTAAAAAGGTCCATTCTGCTTGTATGATTTCATTTAAAAGGTGATATTCTAGAAAAATAATAAAATATTGAAACATAATACATTTAAATTTTGCAGTCAAAATTAATCACATTAACTAATTACAATTTCTTCAAATCACAGGTCAAATAATTATGCTCATCTTTTTTTTAACTCACATACTACAAACTTGAGATTTAGTTTAGTTGTATTCATTTGTACGTACAGCAAGACCTTTATGGTTCATCTTAACGATTATTTTAAACATTTTAGTGCATTATGGGGGCAAACAGGACAAAATGCTGATGATATGCTGAAAACATTTCATGAAATTTGCTGGTTTAGCCTGTTAGAAGGCTGCATTATTAATATGAGGGTAACCTTCCTCAAGCATTTTGCCAGTGGTCTTAAATGAAAATGCAAAATTAGCAGCCCATCTATCAGCATCACAACAAGCCCAAAGCAATGCCATTTCATCATAACACAAATTACACTCAAGAAGAGAAGACGCTACACACAGTAGGAAAGGATGCTTTTAAATTACATTTTGATTGCGGTCCAATTTAAAAAAAATATAGTTCTTTAAATAGTGACTTATGAACTGTATGAGTCAACTGTTGTACTTATTAATATACAAATAATGAATGTTTATGAGTTCAGTGCTATGAATATTTCATGAGGTGAAAGCTGCAACATACCATTCAAAGAGGTGAACAGCCTCCAGACAGCGCAGTGGGTTTGTTTTGTGTGTGTGTGTGTTACAAGAATTATCAGCGTCAGTTAGCACAATCAAATTGTCTCGGTAGACTCGTGTGCACGCATACATGCATGTGTGGGTGCGTGCGCACGTGTGTGTGCAGAGTGCAGTGGTACCAAACATATGCAACCAAATTTGCAGTCTAAATGGAACCAAACTGCACTCTAATGCACACAATGGGAATTAATCCATGTCATGTGACATACAAAGCACCAATCAAATACAAGGATCCACTCAGCCGTTATATATATGATAATAGAATACTGTATTAAGTAATGTGTTGTACTTTGCAATGAATGATTCTCATTGATGTATGTCAATAAATGTAAGCAATACCATGTTTCCTTTACAACCCAGTCTCAAGTTTTTTTCGTGATCCCATCACTAAATGAGTCAAATTTGTGACTTTTTTTTATCTTACTGTTACTAACCCTCCCCCTAACCATAACCATAATCTAACCCTACCCCTTCCCCTGACTCCTCCCCACCTTTTTAATTTTATGCATCCCTCATGGAATGTATTAGAATAAATTTGTGCTCCCATTACGAAAATGTTGCACTTGTCAGAACAATATCACGAACCAATAGATTAACATGTATTTTGTGATGCTGAATCATGACATGCCATGAGATATGGTAGTTCCTATATTATTTTTTTTCCCCATTGCTAAGTGAACTGGTGGCCTAATGGTCAAAGAATCAGGGGTATGACCAGAAGGTAACAAAAAAAAAAATCACTAAGGTGATCCTAAAATTGGTAATGTGCTCGAAGTATGGCAGCATGTATGTCAATGAAGGAAAGTCTTACGTCATTGTGAAACAATATGAATGCAGTCTATTTATTGTTCTAACATTTAGAAAGAAAGTATTTTAAAACTTAAGTTGTTTTTAAGGAAATAGAAAACTCAGTTTTTAATCGAAATAGGATTTTTTTCATCCATCTATTTTCTGAACCCACTTACTCTAGTTAAGGGTTACGATAGGATGGCACTGGAGCCTAACCCAACAGTCATTGGGTGAGAGGTACAACCCCAATTCCAATGAAGTTGGGATGTTGTGAAAACTATAAATAAATATAAACAGAATACAATTATTTGCAAATCCTCTTCAACCTTTATTCAATTGAATACACCACAAAGACAAGATATTTAATGTTCAAACTGATAAATATTTGCTCATTTTGAAATGGATGCCTGCAACATGTTTCAAAAAAGTTGGGACAGTGGTATGTTTACCACTGTGTTACATCACCTTTCCTTCTAACAACACTCAATAAGTGTTTGGCAACTGAGGACACTAATTGTTGAAGCTTTGTAGGTGGAATTCTTTCCCATTCTTGCTTGATGTACAACTTCAGTTGTTCAACAGTCCGGGGTCTCCATTGTTGTATTTTGTGCTTCATAATGTGCCACACATTTTCAGTTTCAGTGGGCGACAGGTCTGGACTGCAGGCAGGCCAGTCTAGTACCCGCACTCTTTTACTACGAAGCCATGCTGTTGTAACACGTGCAGAATGTGTCTTGGCATTGTCTTGCTGAAATAAGTAAGGACATCCCTAAAAAAGACGTTGCTTGGATGGCAGCATGTGTTGCTCCAAAACCTGGATGTACCTTTCAGCATTGATGTTGCCATCACAGATGTGTAAGTTGCCCATGTGATGGGCACTAACACACCCCCATATCACAGATGCTGGCTTTTGAACTTTGCGCTGGTAACAATCTGGATGGTCTTTTTCCTCTTTTGTCCGGAGGACACAACATCCATGATTTTCAAAAACAATTTGAAATCAGACCACAGCACACTTTTCCACTTTGCGTCTGTCCATTTCAAATGAACTTGGGCCCAGAGAAGGCGGCGGCGCTGTTATGTGTCGGACGCAGCTCGGAGAACCGACCAGCGTTTGAAGGACCCAGTATGAAATAAGCAGAGCACGGTACAAAGGCTAACTGAATTTAATACATAACAGTGATACAAAAATAACAGAAAGTGCGGTCTGGCGTGGTGCGCTCCCAGCAGCGCTAACGGTCCGGAGCCAGAAGCTGTTCCGACCCAAGGACCCCGCCGACACCCCCCAGGTGGCCGCAACAAACCGAGTCTGTGAAAGAAGGACCATTATGAGTCCACACTCTACACACAGAGAGAACACTAAAGGTGTACAAACAGCAAAACACTTCCTGGCTTGATTACTAATCAGCTTCCCAACCTGCAGGCATGGAACATCCAGTTCACAAAACTCCACTGCAGTGGAAGCCGATACATGACTAACATACAGCTCAATATAATAAGGTGTGAGGGACACCATTTACTGACTGTATAAATGTTAGTCACAAAATCTAACGTACCTCAGGAAGTGTGCTGACGGCGTGAGACCTCACCCCCTCCTCTTTCACAGACCGTGCATCAAACCCTGGACGTTCTCTGCATCCACTGATGATGAGATGGCTCCCGAGACGACGATCTCACGCGTCTGGTCACAATGTCGAGTCTCTGGCAATACACCTGTATACTCCAGTCTTAAATGCCACCATGTTCCAATCCATATAGATGCACCTCAGCTGTGAGTCCTGACGAGCCGCAGGTGATCAGGGTGAGGTCCTGATAACCTCAGCAACACATCCACTCAGTCCCAAATGCAAGCCACCTGGAAGGAAAAACAAAAGACAGAAACAAAAAGGCAGCCAGGCCCCCCAGCCATACAACAGTACCCCACCCTCACGGGAAGCCTCCCGGCGACCACACAAACCTGGCCCAGGAGAAACACCCCCCTCCAGGGACCATGGCTGGAAACCGCATCTACATTCGTCTTCCAATAGAATGGTTGATGTCCTCTCCTCTGGCTGCATCCTTGCCTTTGTTTCAGTCAGTCACTTAGCACAGGTGTGGCCAGGAGTTCTTAAAGCTGTGCAGTCAGCCTTTATCCAACCATGTGCGGTCATTAGTCATAAAACAAAAAAGACAAACACAAACAACCAAACCACCCCCCCCCCCCTCCCCAGGGGACCGTCCTATCAAACCCCGGGATGAGGAGAAAGAAAAACCCCAAACTTAAGCTTACAAATGAAAACGCTAAAACACCCCCCCCCCCAAACGACATGTAGGGACCAACACCCCCAGAGGACTTCCCGCCAGCTCCAGGAGTAATAACCACAGCCGAGGTCCCTCTGGGATCCAACGTCACACACGGGGACTCCCAGCGCCTCCCAGAGGACCACTCGTCAACCCCAGGAGATGCCTCCCCTCACGACCAACGGACCTAGCCCCGGCCGTCTATGGCTAGATGGACCCACAGCCCTTTCCCCCCCAGAGGACACCACAGTCAAACCCTGAGGCCCCCAGCCATACAACAGGCGCTTCTGGATGTTGTTGATGTATTGCTTTCACTTGCATGGTAAATGGTCTGCATTTATATAGCGCTTTTCCATCTGCATCAGACGCTCAAAGCACTTTACAATTATGCCTCACATTCACCCCAATGTCAGGGTGCTGCCATACAAGGTGCTCACTACACACCGGGAGCAATAGGGCATTAAAGACCTTGCCCAAGGGGTCTCTTTTCCAGTCAGGTGTGGATTTGAGTAGAGTTTTAACTTGCACTTGTAGATGTAGTGACAGACTGTGTTAACTGACAATGGTTTTCTGAAGTGTTCCTGAGCCCACGCAGTAAGATTCTTTACATGGTGATGTCAGTTTTTAATGCAGTGCCACCTGAGGGATCGAAGGTCACCGGCATTCAGTGTTGGTTTTATTATGACACTCACCTGTTTCCAGTTAACCTGTTCACCTCTGGAATGTTCCAAACAGGGGTTCTTTGAGCATGCATCAACTTTCCCAGTCCTTGTGGTGTATTCAATTGAATATAGGTTGAAGAGGATTTGCAAATAATTGTATTCTGTTTTTATTTACATTTTACACAATGTCCCAACTTCATTGGAATTGGGGTTGTACATACAGACAGTCTAACACATTCACAGGCCACGAGGTGGTGTACACCCTGTACAGGACAGCAGTCTATTGCAGGGCCACACAGACAGACAAACACATTCAAACGCCTACACTAAAAGAGTCACTAATTCAACATTTTGGAAGTGGGAGGAAGCTGTAGTGCTTGGAAGGAACTCACACAAACAGGGGAACAGCATGCAAACTCTACACAGAAAGGGTCTTGATTCTACAACCTTCTTGTTGTGGGGGCAACAGTACAAATACTGTGATGCATGTAGAGTCGTTGTTGTTGGTGTTGACCAAAAGATGGCGGGGAGAGGAATTCTAACAAGATTATTGTGTGTCTAAAACATTTGCACAATAATATATACAGTGTACAAGTAAGAATGCCCCTGTCCAATATCATTTGTTGCCAAATGACTCAAATTTCTCTCAATGTGTGCTTTATGTCCAAGTGTTTCCTCATATGAACAAACAAATTTACAAGAAAATAAGTCAAACATGGCCAAATAAAGGCTTTGTCTGCATAAGTACTGCACATGATTTAAAATTCATTGTTCGTACCTCAGATTGATTTTGCATATTGCAAAACAAGTAAGTCTAATGCAAGCCCTGAGGATATTCAGGTTGGTGCTTATCCCCAGATACCACAGCATGAAGTGAATAATAATGTGCAACTACACCCAGATGGGACACCAGTCTGATACGTTACTTTTGGCATTTGCAGGTGGGTGGAACAAGTAGTTCAATGGAATAAGGAGTTGGATTCCCGATATGGAGACCTGGGTTTGATTCATAAGGCCCTTTTCCCACTACACAGATCCAGCACTACTCGCTCGACTCAAGTCTTTTCCATTACAAATAGAACATCCTCAATGTGGGCGTGGTTGACAGAGCAAACTGCAGTGATGTCTGGTCTGCTTGAGGTTTCTTCCTCAGAGGGAGTTTTCCTTACCACTGTTGCTCTGGGGGTTGGTAAGGTTAGACCTTACCTGTGTGAAGGGCCTTGAGGCAACTCTGTTGTGATTTGGTGCTATATAAAGGAAATAAAATAAGAATGTAATTTTATATGCGACACAAACAACAGTGGTGGATTCTGTGTGCTGCCTACTCTGTGGGTTTTTAAGAGAAAGCTGCAGGTGGCGAGATGAAACATGCTTGAAAAATACAGGAGGCTTTGGGAAATCATACAGATTTAGGACTCACTGATGATGCATGAATGGTAAGCTAATTGTAGTTATCGCTAGCGTCCCAGTCGGTAGCTTGTAAATAAGTCCCGTGTACAATGTTGTAATAACTGCAAGTTGTCGCTATATTAAAAATGGTGCTGTCAAAATAAAGTGCTGTTTTTGATTAATTAATTACAGCACCTATAACACCTTTAGTGTCAGGACATGAGTTTCTGCCTGGATTTGTTTTCATGCTTTTTCCATGTTTCTGTTCTCTATAGGCTTACTCTCTTGTTGGGGTTTTGTCCTGCTTGGGTTTATCTGTCCCTGTCTCCCTTGTCTGTCTCTCCTGTTTCTTGGTGGTGGGTGTTTCCCTCTCTCTGGTCACATCTTCATTCTGGTGCATTCTACGCACACCTGCTCCCAATCTGCACCTCATCACCTGGGTGTATTTAAGCTCCTCATTTTGCCCTGCTTCCTTGCCAGATTGATGTGCTCTATGCCTTCTTTCCAGCTCTATATTCATTGTTCTCGACCTGCTTGCCTCCCGTTTATTTCGACCACCTGCCTGTACCCTCGACCCCATGATTGCCTGTATGCTCTGGTTTTGTTTACCTTGTTGGACTGCCTACTTGTGTACCAGACTCCATTTACCATCCCAGTACACCGCTTTTACTTACAGAGTCTTGAGTCCGAGTCCTGCATTTGTGTCCTGCCACAACCGTTAACTAGTCGTGATAGATCAATCTGGCCAACAATGGATGCAGCGGACGCGACCCCTTTCCAGAATGCCGTATGCCACCACATTAGGCAGCTAGCCGAGCAAGAGGACTGGCTTGCCGGTCACGGTACCGGCTTCAGCAAGCTTGCGCAACGACAAGATGCCTTCATGTTTTCTGTGAGTACTCACGTGGAACTTCTCTTGTCGAAGCTCAACATTCAGACCAGCCTGGCCCTGGTGAAAGACAGCACCAGCCAGCCCTCACCTAATCCACCGGCTGCCCTACAGGCTTCCGTAGCTGAGTCCGCCGTCTGCACTCAGCTCTCCCTCCCAGAGCAATTCTCCGGGGAGACTGGTGATGTCCTGCATTCATAACTCACGTGAACTGCATTTCGAATTAATGTCCTGCATGTTTCCGTCAGACAAGACCAAGATAGCTTTTATGATCTCGCATCTTTCCGGCGGGCGTGCGCATGGGCCACAGGAGAGTGGAGCCATCAGGCGCCCTCTTGCTCCTCCCTCCCGGCTTTCACTACAGCCTTACAGCAGGTATTCAGCATACGTCTCCGGCATGTGAGGCGGCACGCTCATTTTTAGGCTAAAGCCACCCGTGATTACCTGGGGGCAGGTACTCACTGGTGGCAGATTACGCTGCTGACCTCTGGGTCCTTACCACCAAGAGTGAGTGGAATCTGGCCGCCCTCCACCAGGGGCTGGCTCCCGCCATTCAGAAACAGCTCATTCCCATTGACCTTCCCTGGGATTTTGATGAACTGATTGCCCTCGGCATCCGGATCAACCAGTGCCTATCTGAGCATTCACGCTGCGAGCCTCATTACGTACCTCGACACACTGTTACGCCTAACACCGGATCATCAAGCACCCACTGCGCCGACATTGAGCCTACACGTCAGGGACCCAAAGAACCCATGCAGCTGGGCCGAACATGGCTGTCCCAGGAGGAACGTCGCTGTAGACAGGACAACGGACTTTGTTTCTATTGTGGACAGTCAGGTCATGTGGTCTCTTTGCCCAGTCAGGGGTGCTGCTGTGAGGTCTCAGGCATCCGTGTGGGTGAGGCACAGTCTGTTTCCACATTGACTTCTCAAAATGTATTTCTGCTAAATTGGAATCTGATCACTGTTCTGAGTTGGTGCATGTCTTTGTGGATTCTCGTTCTGATGCCAATTTAATGTTATCTTCTCTTGCCAGGTCCCTGCACCTTAAGTTGTTTCATGTTGCTCGCCCTCTGGTGGTTAGGGCAGCAGATGGCCACGAAATAGGACAGATTACGCACAGAACTCAGTCTGCCTCACAATAAATGAGAATCATGTTGAATCAATTAGCTTCCATGACTCACTCTGTAATCTTTGGGCACCCCTGGCTGCAGCAGAACAGCCCCAACTTCAAATTGGTCTAATGGGACGATTAAGGAGTGGGGTTCCTCCTGTTCTGAGAAATGTTTAGTCAGACATGAATCCATGCTACAACCTGTTTTTTCAGATCTCAAGGGGGTCCCTTCCTGTTATCATGATCAAGCTCCTGTGTTTAGCAAAGCTAAAGTGATCCAGCCACACGATTGTTATGATTGTGCTATAGATTTGGTACCCGGAACCAGTCCACCTTGAGGTAAATTGTAATCACTATCCATCCCTGAATGCACCGTCAGCAGGAGTATATACAGGAGTCACTCGATGCTTGTGTGATTCGTCCCTCCTCTTCACCAGCTGGGGCAGGATTTTTGTTTGTTGAAATGCCCACTGCCACTGATGTTGTCTCCCTTCGAGTCGCTAGAGGGCACCAAGATTTTTACTAAGCTAGATATCTGAAATGCATATCATTTAGTCAGGATCAACAAGGGGACAAGTGGAAAACTGGCCTTCAATACCCCTACCGGTCACTATGAGTACCTTGTGATGCCTTTGGGCTCACCAGCGCACTGGCTGTGGTTCTAGAACCTAGTTAATGATGTTTTGCATGAGTTTCTTAACAAGTTTATTTTATATATTTAGACGATATTCTGATCTTCTCACCAGACCTTGAAACCCCCACCCAGCATGTTTGGACCATGTTACAAACCCTCCTTCATAACGATCTATATGTCAAAGCAGAAAAGTGTGATTTCCTAAGTCAACTATATCTTTCCTGGGTTTGTCATTGCTGAAGGGAATATCCAAATGGAACCCAGACAAGGTGGCGGCAGTGCGGCACTGGGTGGTGCCCAGTAGTCATAAAGAGGTTCAGAGGTTTTTAGGGTTCGCTAACTTCTACAGAAAATTCATCTGTATTTTTTAGCTCAGTTGCCGCGCCCCTTTACAATGTGACCTAACGGTCAGTCAGAATGTATTTAATCAAGAGTTGGAAAAAGAGTCTCAGAATTCTGTGTTCACAGCATCCATCCACTTTGGCCTCACAAATATCTTGGATAGAATTAAGCTCACAACAGTTTGCCGTCAGCTTCCTCCGGTTTTCTCCATTCCATGTGGTTTAGGGTCATCAGCCTTCTCTGTTCTCTCCCACAGTCCTTCGGTCCCAGTTCCATCTGCCCTCAGTTTAATCATCAGATGCCAACAAACCTGGGAGTGGGCTCGGCGAGCCCTGGGTCACTCTTCAGCCCTTTAGAAGGTGGCTGCTGACTGTAACGTCCATTGCAACCGCCTTATTCTGCGGGACAGAAGGCTTGGTTGTCCACCCGTCACTTGTTGCTCAATGGGGTTCTGCATAAATGGCTTCCCAGGTTCGTTTGGTCCATTCCCTGTGTCTAGATAATTAGATAATTAATTAATCCTAAGATAATTAATCCTGTTTAGATACAACTTTGGTTACCTTCATCTATGCGTATTCATCCCACATTTCATGTCAGTCACGTCAAACCTGTCAGGAATAGTCCTTTGGGCTATATGCCTTCTCTCCAGCTCTGTATTCATTGTTCTCGACCTGCTGCCTCCTGTGTTTTTTCGTACCACCTGCCTGTACCCTGGACCATGTGATTGTTGATGCTCTTGGTTTTGTTTTTCATGTTCAACTGCCTACCTGTGTACCAGACCCCCGTTACTGTTCTAGTAAACTGCTTTTACTTACAGAGCCTTGACTCCGAGTCCTGCATTTGCGTCCTGCTACAAACCGTTAACTAGACGTGATATTTAGTCACACTTTGCTCCATTTTATTTAAACGTGACTTGGTCTGAAAATAAAGACTTGTTTGAGAGCAATAACTGGGTTGTTAATGCTTTTCATACCAAAGTCACTTGCTTGGTAACTTATTAATAAATCTCAATGTGGGAGTTGTGCGTTTACCGACATTCATGCACAAAATGTTGGTTTGGTTTAATGACCAGGAATTAACGTCATCACTGAACTCAAACAGGTTTAAAACTGATGTTTTCATCCAGATTTTAATGTCAATGGACAGATTTAAATGTGAAATGTAATAAGATAATTATTAAAGGACTCAGGTCTTTATATCTCCAACAAAATTTTGTGTTTTTACAGAAATCTATAGAATATAGCCTTTTATTGTCATTATACATATTTATACAATTAAATGTTTGCATTAACCCATCCCAATTACAGTTAAACAGTTCTCCTGCTTTAAGATCTTGACACATGTAACAGAAACAATCAGAATCAGAAGTTTATTTGCCATTGCCAGTGAACAGGATTCACAGACTAGGAATTTGCTACCAACAACCCAGATCCTTTATTTTACCAGATTATTAAATGCCCCTAACACACAGATCTGAGGGGTATTTTTTATTATACATGCAATTAAATGATTCACTTAGATTAAGTAGTCACAGAACCCTGTAATCAATTACATTATTTTTTAAATCACCTGACAGCACTAATTAAATATGTATGCTCTGTGTGTGTGATTCAGATGGTTTTCTCAGAGTCACCACTGCAAAATGTTGACACAGAATGACACACGTTTGTCACCATTTTCCTACACGTTACACATCTGTCCTGTTTCACTGTGAATTTTAACCAACATTAAATTTTTGTTCTTTCTGGAGAAATGTCTTCACAGTAAAACTGTTTTTTCAAAAATATCTGAATTAATTACGTCACAATAAATCTCATTAAACCCTAACCCTCGTACAGCCAGAATTCCTTGAAGTAATGGTGCTGTCACTGTAGTGTCTAAACCTTTTGTTTATGTGCAGTCCCATTTGCTAAAATCTCAGTTTAGACATTGTTAGATAATATCTGTGCTAATTCTTTGTTTATGTTAGTTATTAAGTATTTGTGTTATTGTTTGGAGTCTGAGAAATATGTTAAGTTTTACTCTATCATGTGTCCAGTTCCACACACACTGACAATTACAACCCTGGCAAAAATTATGGAATCACCGGCCTCAGAGGATATTCATTCAGTTGTTTAATTTTGTAGAAAAAAGCAGATCACAGACATACACAAAACTAAAGTCATGTCAAATGGCAACTTTCTGGCTTTAAGAAACACTATAAGAAATCAGGAAAAAAAATTGTGGCAGTCAGTAACGGTTACTTTTTTAGACCAAGCAGAGGGGAAAAAAAATGGTATCACTCAATTCTGAGGAAAAAAATTATGGAATCATGAAAAACAAAAGAACGCTCCAACACATCACTAGTATTTTGTTGCACCACCTCTGGCTTTTATAACAGCTTGCAGTCTCTGAGGCATGGACTTAATGAGTGACAAACAGTACTCTTCATCAATCTGGCTCCAACTTTCTCTGATTGCTGTTGCCAGATCAGTTTTGCAGGTTGGAGCCTTGTCATGGGACCATTTTCTTCAACTTCCACCAAAGTTTTTCATTGGATTAAGATCCGGACTATTTGCAGGCCATGACATTGACCCTATGTGTCTTTTTGCAAGGAATGTTTTCAGTTTTTGCTTTATGGCAAGATGCATTATCATCTTGAAAAATGATTTCATCATCCCCAAACATCCTTTCAATTGATGGGATAAGAAAAGTGTCCAAAATATCAACGAAAACTTGTGCATTTATTGATGATGTAATGACAGCCATCTCCCCAGTGCCTTTACCTGACATGCAGCCCCATATCATCAATGACTGTGGAAATTTAGATGTTCTCTTCAGGCAGTCATCTTTATAAATCTCATTGGAACGGCACCAAACAAAAGTTCCACCATCATCACCTTGCCCAGTGCAGATTCGAGATTCATCACTGAATATGACTTTCATCCAGTCATCCACAGTCCACGATTGCTTTTCCTTAGCTCATTGTAACCTTGTTTTTTTCTGTTTAGGTGTTAATGATGGCTTTCGTTTAGCTTTTCTGTATGTAAATCCCATTTCCTTTAGGCGGTTTCTTACAGTTCAGTCACAGACGTTGACTCCAGTTTCCTCCCATTCATTCCTCATTTGTTTTGTTGTGCATTTTCAATTTTTGAGACATATTGCTTTAAGTTTCTGTCTTGACGCTTTGATGTCTTCCTTGGTCTACCAGTATGTTTGCCTTTAACAACCTTCCCATGTTGTTTGTATTTGGTCCAGAGTTTAGACACAGCTGACTGTGAACAACCAACATCTTTTGCAACATTGCGTGATGATTTACCCTCTTTTAAGAGTTTGATAATCCTCTCCTTTGTTTCAATTGACATCTCTTGTGTTGGAGCCATGATTCATGTCAGTCCACTTGGTGCAACAGCTCTCCAAGGTGTGATCACTCCTTTTTAGATGCAAACTAACAAGCAGATCTGATTTGATGCAGGTGTTAGTTTTGGAGATGAAAATTTACAGGGTGATTCCATAATTTATTCCTCAGAATTGAGTGAGTCCATATTTTTTCCCTCTGCTTGGTCTAAAAAATTAACCGTTACTGACTGCCACAATTTTTTTTTCCTGATTTCTTATAGTGTTTCTTAAAGCCAGAAAGTTGCCCTTTGAAATGACTTTAGTTTTGTGTTATGTCTGTGATCAGCTTTTTTTCTAGAAAATTAAACAACTGAATGAACATCCTCCGAGGCCAGTGATTCCATAATTTTTGCCAGGGTTTGTATAAAAAGTGTTGTATGAGTCATTTTAGGGGCCTTTCACAAGATGGACACTGTCTATGAGGGTCCCAGCCCTGGTTTCTAACGTGACCTTTAATAAACTCAAAATGAGGAATACAGTGGTTTGGTTTTTGTAAGGGTCATTTTTACATAAAAGAACCAGGTAGAAATAGCAACATGATTATTCCAGCATCTTTGTAAAGATTCAGCCAGGTGTAGTGTGCAGTGTCTTCTGGAGCGGCAAATACCAAATTAAAAATTCTTAGAAATGAACCATCACTGCACCAAAACATCAATGATACATTTTTTTTTTTTTTTTTAACTGTTGACTCAGCCTGAAGTGACACAAAATTATGATACAGTCACATAAGTCAAACTGTTTACTGCAACTAAAAGAAGAGCAAACAAAGAAGAGTAGGTGTCATCAAGGATCAATTGGATGTGTTGCCTAGTTCAGCTTCAGCCTCAATCTCACTCAGGCTGGATAGATTCTACTGCTGGAACAGGCTCCATATTCTCTTACCTGGACAATAATGAAGACAGAAATGGGAAGTGATTAACAAAAGCAAGTTTGAATAATAATATAGTATTTGGGTGCTAAGAGCTTCATGAAGACATTTATTTTTGCCCGTGATAACATGTTGCTGTGTCATCCTACACCATAGGTGTCAAACTGATTCCAGAAAGGGCCAAGAGGGTGCAGGTTTTCTTTGTAACCACCAACTCCACCAGGTGATTTCACTGATGAACTCTTCCCATCTGCTCAAAGTGATGTTCAGGACATGTTTTGACATGCCCAGCTCTTCCACCATTCGGAAGATTCAGATGGCTTTCGGTGGCTTTTCAGTCGTGTGACTATCCAAGAAATTGTGGACGAGCTGAGCATGTCACAACATGTCCTGTGAGGCTTCAACACGGAGGCACTTTTGCTGCGCCATCAGCTTCGTGCCGAAGCCATCGGCATGAATTTCGCGGCAACTCTTTTCACGGCAAAATCTTCTGTCTCAGTGGAATGTGCCGAAAAAGTGCTGATGCCCACCTCTTCCGCAATTTCTCAGATAGTCACACGATGGTCCCACATCATCACAGAGTTCACGTTGGAATGATCCGGTGATTTCAGCATGTTGATGGCCACCCGGAAAGCGGCTCGCTCTCCACCGTTGTGCGGACGTCTTTAAACCGGTTGTACCACTCCTTAATCTGTGTGATGCCCATAGGATCATCACAAAAGCCGTCTGAATAATCTGAATGGTTTCCACCTGGCTGTCACCCAGTTTCTGCCAAAATCTGATGCAGTCGCGCTGCTCCAGTCATTCCACCATTTCCTTGCAAAGAAAAAAACGACGAGAGACTCCACCCATCCTCACACAAAGGCTGCTTACAAGCAAATGACATAACCGACAGGCGTGGAAAAAAACGCACGTATGCGCATGAAGGTTCAAGGTTGGCTCATGCAAGCACATGTGATTCAAATCCATCAGGTTATTGAAAAAAAAAATAAAAAGGTCTGATACTTTTCTAACAGACCTCGTACTGTTCTTCATGTCT
Source organism: Thalassophryne amazonica (assembly GCF_902500255.1). NCBI lineage: Eukaryota > Metazoa > Chordata > Actinopteri > Batrachoidiformes > Batrachoididae > Thalassophryne > Thalassophryne amazonica. The sequence goes on along the minus strand of NC_047106.1, from coordinate 65,137,527 downwards.
GGACATCATTTGTGGGCTTCCACGGGGTTCTGTGTTGGGCCCAAAATTATTTATTTTATACATTAACAATTTATGTAAAGTTTCAGATCTGTTTAAAGCTTGTCTTTGCTGATGACACAAACCTGTTTTGCTCAGGAGAAAAGCTGCAACAATTATTATCTGATTTAGGAACTGAAATGATAAAGTTAAAGAGATGGTTTAATATTAACAAATTATCATTAAATTTGTCTAAAACTAAATTAATGTTATTTGGAAAGTATAAAAAATGCCTACAAATTCAGTTAAATATACAAGGTGTAAACATAAAACATGTCAAAGTGAATACATTTTTAGGTGTCATTATTGATGAAAGAATTAATTGGAAAGCTCATATTCAACATATTCAAAAGAAGGAAGCAAAGAGTATTGCAGTATTAAATAAAGCAAAGTATGTTCTTGATTGCAGAGCACTACATACTTTGTATTGTTCACTGGTTGCAGCCTACCTGACTTACTGTGCTGAAGTTTGGGGCAACAATTATAAAACTACATTGCAACCATTATTCATTCTTCCCAAAAAAAAAGAAAAAAAAAAAAGAGCATTAAAAACAATGGCGTTATTTAGCCACTCTTCGCCACGGATACTGATTTAATGCAGCTGCTCCGCCGCAGCAGGATATGTCCGACCTGCGTACGACATGCCGTTCAAATGCTAGGAACACGATCGGATGGCAGTGCAACCTCATCACGCCCGCCACTCAAATGGGTTTCCTACGCGAGCCACACAAATATAAAGTGCATATGCCGTAACTGAATTAATGTGGCGACTGCTGTACGAGACGGAGTGCGGCACCGATTTCCCACAAGTGCCATTTGACTCCTCCTTTGTGCGCCATTCTGCCTCTATCATTTTATGTGTGAATGGGGCCTTACTGACACTATGCCCTGGATAAGTGGTAGAAAAAGAATGAACTGCAAACTTTCCCCCCCTTTTCTTTTGACGTGGGGGAGGAAGGGGAGAAACAAATGCATAAGTGATGGTAAGCCAAACAGAGGCAGAGAGACACACACATGCAACATTAGCAGTTTTAAACTGGAACAACATGCATTACTTTTCCTCTCATTGAGATAAGATGCAAGAATGTACATACGAATGAGCAGAATTTAATTTTTGTTGTTTGATGGCCAGTTGGGGCCTTCTGAGGTGCAATAAATATCAAAAGTTTAAACAACTTGCCCAACACTGTGAATGAATGAATAAAATGATGGAGACTCCAAAACATATGGCTTTATATTGGTCAGCCTATTCCCAAAGAACCACCTGCTCTGCATATGATGATGCAGACACAGAGTACATACTGCACAAAATAATGAAATCTGAAGGGCAGCAATATAACTGATGTCACATTTTATTATTTGTGGATGTAAAACAAACCTCACTTGAGGTTTTGCTTGACATCTTAATTCAGTTGCTTCTAAAGACCAGTGCAGCTTTATTTTATGTGGTGAAGCAAATATAATAATACAAAGCGCTATGAACCCCATAAAGATAAACAGTGATTATAAAGATACTCCTCAAGTCTCTGGCTGCCAGAAGTGCTTATGTGACCAACAATAAGGCCAACAATGTAAACTTGTTCTGACAGATGTGACAGTGTTATATTTGGAGAAAGACTGACCATCACCATGAACCACTTTAGCTACTGTGGATAACAGTGACCCTCAGGGCACTTTCAGTAAGGTAACATCATATGAGGTGGATGATCTATCGCTTCCAGTGATCTTTTCCTCAGTTTATAAGTAGCTGGAGCATCATGGAAGTCAGAGTCTTTATCAATTTGAACCATTTACCTTCTGGCTGAGGCTGACTTTATCAGTTTTACTTTCAAGAAACATAATAAGCTGCACCTTAGAGTCTTGCTATTGTGTCAGTATTTTAGAATGAATATAGTTTGACGCAGCTCCATGAACGGGTGAGCAGTAAAACATTTGTAGAAGATACATTAGTAGGAATGGAGATGGGCAAGCAAGAGTAAATTTAGTCAGGGTTTGGGTTAACTGACGAACAACTTATGGCTCACGTGCAAAAATAATGTGCATGCACAAAATTTTCTCAACAACCTTGCTGTACATCAGTGTGCTTCATTGTGCACTTAACTTATATAAAACATACCCATAACTTATTCGACATATGCCAGCATATTCACCAAATTTTTTTATACATCAGCATACGCTAGCTAAACTGTCAAGGTGTGAGAGGCCCATGAGCACAGATGAGGACATAGGGTACAAAGGGGTTGAGTTTTCCTCTTAAATAGTCATGACTGTGTTCTGGGGATACCATGATATAAATCAAAATTAAGAGTCAGGGCAGGTCAGAAAACAGTGCAGAGTCATGTGGAAAGCGAACCCAAGTAAGGCCGGGTTCACATGGCAGGATAATTAGGCCGATATCGGACCCGATCTTCCCCTTCCGACAATCTTAAGGACGCCCCGACAATCGTGATGATGCTAAAGTTAATCTTATCAGATATTCCTGCTGTGTGTGGTGTGTTAAGAGCGCTCTGATCTGCTCGGAAGGACGTCAGGAGCGCTCCGATCGCAAATCGGGGATATTCAACATGTTGGATTTTTTTGGCCCGATATTGCAGTGTGTTGTGTCCTCCGACCACAAACGAGCTCACAGCCTGCTGAATGTGACATGCAGCCAATCAGAAAGCGAGATGACGGATGCACGGAGTGGAAAATAAAATCAAAACAGCTGTTCTGACTTACCGGAAAGTCCGGTGGTCGCGCCATCTCCACTCCTTTAAAGAACGCCTTTTCTTTTTCTTTTTGTATTGTTTTTTCCCCCTCTGTTTTAAATAGTCCACAAGTATCTCGTTTGTTTACTCTGAAGTCACGTTTAATCTTGAGAGATTTTGTGAGATTTCCTGTCTGACCTGAAATGTTGGTGTGTGAAATCTGTTCGTGTGTGGTGTGTTGTTTTTACCGTGTGGCTGAACACCACACACTGGATGACCAAACCTGTTAGAGCTATGATTTTTTATCTTCAAGTGTGTGGTCTCTTAGGTTTTGGAAACCTAAAGATAATTTTAAAATCCTGTCATGTGAACCAGGCTTTAGAGGTTTTTCAGCAAATGAACAGTTCTACACCAACCTGTCAGCATTCACCAGCACTCAGCAGCCACCAAAGCTCCCTGAGAAGAAGCACTGAAACAGTGAGGTGAAGATTTGCATTGCTCCATGAGTAAGAAGCTTGTCAGGCTTTGACGTGCACCATTGCTGCTTCTTGCAAGTAGTGCATGATACTATGATTTCCACTGCACAGGGTGCCAGAGTGTCACTGGTTACTTACTTACTTACTTACCTTGCCAAGCCTGATACCCAATTACAGCTGGGTCAAATAGAATTATACAGATGAAGTGTCTTGTTGAAAGACACAGACAGATAGCTATGAGAACACACCCGAAATCCAAGTCTGGTGTACAGACTGGCCTACATATTGGCAGTCAAATTCCCATCACACAGAGCCATCTCCTCTACTCTGAGTATTTACTGTTGTATTAAAAACACAAACAATGACACTAATAATAATATTAAATTGACTGTTGCATGAAACAGCAGATACAAACTAAAGCAATAAATTAATAATCACGTATTATAAATTAACAAATTAATCATTTTAATATCTTAATTGACAAGAACAGAACTTACCATTTGCTGTGTATCAATACGACAAATAGGATGACAATGTGAGTGTGTATATATATATATATATATATATATATATATATATATATCAATTCAAATGAATATTAAAAGGGGGAAGAGAATGCATCACATCACAAAAAAGCATTTAAAAATACTGGCTTTTTAAACTGAGATTTAACAAGCTCTGCGGATAATTTGGCTGTTTCACCTCATCAAACACGTGGTACTGCATGTACCTTAGGGCGGCACAGTAGCGTAGTGGTTGAGCACTGTTGCCTCACAGCTCTTCCCATGTTTGCATGGGTTTCCTCCAGGTGCTCTGACTTCCTCCCGCATCCAAAGCTATGACAGTTAAGTGAATTGGGTGATGTGGCCCTGCGACAGACTGTACCCTGCTTCATGCCCTCTGACTGCTAGGATAGGCTCCAGCTCCTCCACATGATCTTTATTTGGAGTAAGCAGATGTACTGTTGAAAATGGATAGATGGATGTACCTTAGACTTGCATACAGAGGTTGTGCAGTTATATCACTGGTTTTGGCCAGTGTTGCCATTTTGGGCATTATAACTGTGTGTGAGTGATGGAACATCTTTATTCTGATCTTTTCTTCTTAAAGTCAAAAGGGTAACATGGGGAATTATAAAAAAGTGTGATTGATAGTGATGGAGTGAAAGCAACTATTCCAAATTACTTTGTTAAGGAAAATAAAGAGATATATGACATAAAAGAAGTTGCAAATGGGTTTAATGATTATTTTTCAAATGTAGGATCAAGTCTGGTGAGAAATAAACCAATAATAGAAGATAAATTACATACACTGGTAAATACGGTCAATAGTATTTTCCTGGACAATGTGGTAAAAGATGAAATAAGAAATGTTGTAAAAAACTGTGTAAGCAAAAGATCAACTGACTATGAAGATTTAGACATGATGACTGTAAAAAGTATAATAGAAACTGTTATTGAACCATTTACTTATATTTGTAATCTGTCTCTGTCAACTGGGATTTTTCCAGATGAAATGAAAATTGCTAAGGTAGTCCCATTATATAAAAATGGAGACAAACATAATTTTTTTTAATTACAGGCCAGTATCATTGCTTCCACAGTTTTCTAAAATTATGGAAAACGTTTTTGTGACAAGATTGGATAAATATATTGAGAAACATCATATTTTAAATAATGCTCAGTATGGATTTAGAACAAAACATTCGACAGCTATGGCAATTATGGAACTAATAGAGAAAATATCAACAAAAATAGACAATAAGGATTATTTTGTAAGTATTTTTATCAACCTGAAAAAGCTTTTGATGTAATAGACCACTCAAGATTGCTTCACAAGTTACAACAATATGGAATAAGAGGTGTTGCACATCAGTGGGTAAAGAGCTACATAGAAAATAGAAAACAGTTTGTTCAGATAAATAATACCAAATCAGAATTGAGTAATATTATTTATGGAGTACCACAAGGATTGGTACTTGGACCCAAACTGTTTATTTGTATATCAATGATTTTGTGAATGTATCCAATGTGCTTGGCAGCATTTTATTTGCTGATGATACAACGCTGTTTACTCTGGATCAGATATACAGGAAGTAGCACAAGTGATAAATACACAGTTGGAAAAAGTTAAACATTGGTTTGATATAAACAGATTGTCACTAAATATTAATAAGACAAATTTTATATTGTTTAATGATAGAGCGAAAAAAAATAACGTGTCATTACAAATAGATGGAATGGATATACAAAGGGTAAAAGAAATGAAATTTTTAGGAGTCATGATTGATGAAGATCTTACATGGAAGTCACACATAAACTACATAAAAGGAAAAATAGCGAAAGCCATTGCTGTTTTACATAAAGTAAAATATTCATTAAATAGTTATGGTTTATTAACATTGTACAATTCATTGATTGTCCCATATTTAACTTATTGTGTAGAAATCTGGGGATCAACATATACGAGGTCTGTCAATAAAGTATAGGTCCTTTTTATTTTTTTCCAAAACTATATGGATATCATTCATATGTTTTTACGTCAGACATGCTTGAACCCTCGTGCGCATGCGTGAGTTTTTCCACGCCTGTCGGTGACTTCATTCGCCTGTGAGCACTCCTTGTGGGAGGAGTCGTCCAGCCCCTCGTCGGAATTCCTTTGTCTGAGAAGTTGCTGAGAGACTGGCGCTTTGTTTGATCAAAATTTTTTCTAAACCCGTGAGGCACATCGAAGTGGACACGGTTCGAAAAATTAAGCTGATTTTCAGTGAAAATTTTAACGGCTGATGAGAGATTTTGAGGTGATACTGTCGCTTTAAGGACTTTCCACGGAGCGACACGTCGTGCAGCGGTCCCAGGCGCTGTCGTCAGCCTGTTTCAAGCTGAAAACCTCCACATTTCAGGCTCTATTGATCCAGGACGTTGTGAGAGAACAGAGAAGTTTCAGAAGAAGTCGGTTTCAGCATTTTATCCGGATATTCCACTGTTAAGGAGATTTTTTTAATGAAAGACGTGCGGGCGGATTGCAGCGTCGGCTTGCAGCCGCTGCGACGCTCCGCCACAGGAAAAACACCTCTGTTGGAAGCCTTAAGGACAAGTTGGAACATGTCCAGCTGTTAAACAATTTCTCATATACTCACTCCACTGAAAGCCATCAAAAGCCGCCTGGATTTTACAAATGGTTATCAACACGGAGGTGTTTTTCCTGTGGCGCCGCACCGCGCCGGCTGCGTCCCGACGCGCGGACCCGTCCGCACGTCTTTCATTAAAAAAATCTCCTTTAACAGTGGAATATCCGGATAAAATGCTGAAACCAACTTCTTCTGAAACTTCTCTGTTCTCTCACGACATCCTGGATCAATAAAGCCTGAAATGTGGAGGTTTTCAGCTTGAAACAGGCTGACGACGGCGCCTGGGAGTGCTGCGCGACGTCCCGCTCTGTGGGAAGTCCTTAAAGCGACAGTATCACCTCAAAATCTCTCATCAGCCGTTAAAATTTTCACCGAAAACCAGCTTAATTTTTTGAACCGTGTCCACTTCGATGTGCCTCACAGGTTTAGAAAAAATTTTGATCAAACAAAGTACCAGTCTCTCAGCAACTTCTCAGACAAAGGAATTCCGACGAGGGGCTGGACGACTCCTCCCACAAGGAGTGCTCACAGGCGAATGACGTCACCGACAGGCGTGGAAAAACTCACGCATGCGCACGAGGGTTCAAGCATGTCTGACGTAAAAACATATGAATGAAATCCATATAGTTTTTGAAAAAAATAAAAAGGACCTATACTTTATTGACAGCCCTCGTACAACCTATATACAACCTTTATTTATTTTGCAGAAAAGAGCTTTAAAAGTGATTAGTAACAGTGGTTTTAGAGATCCATCTAATCCATTGTTTATTAAGTATAGGGTACTTAAATTTCATGATTTAGTTGATTTGAAAATATTACAATGTTCCAAGTTCATAAAAATACTTTACCAACAAACATTCAAAATATGTTTGAAAAAAGAGTAAGTAGTTATAAATTGAAAGGAATAGAAGTCTTTAAAAAAACAAGATTTAGAACCAAAGTAAAGGAAAGGAGTATTGCAGTAAATGGTGTAAAATTATGGAACAATCTTAATAAAGAAATTAAAGAATTAAGGTCGCTTAAATTATTTTAAAAATGTATTAAATTAGATGTATTAAGTAAGTATAAAACTATGAAATAAGTCAGTGGGCTGCAAGAAAGTAAAAAAAAAAAAGGTAATCTGTTAATAATGTTTGGAGTGTCTTAAGTTTAAAATGTAACCTGTCAGAGATGTAATCTATTAATTAATGGTCATAAATATGAAATGGGTCAGTGGTATGTGACAAGTTAAAGAAATGCAATCTGTTAAATAATGTTGACTATGATGCTGGATATTGAAAGATTGTATTGTTAAAAGGGGCAGAAATCATAAGACTTGTTCTTCTTTCTGCTCCTTTTCATTCTGGTGTTGTGGTGCTTTGTTTCTGCTTTTCTGTATTTCTTTTAAATTAATGAAATAAATATAAAAGAAAGAAAGAAAGAAAAAATATGCGCATCAGATTGTCATGATGAACTTTAAGATTAGATAACATCTAGTCTAACACTTTGAAAAATACAGCATTTTTAGTTTGAAAGCCCCATATAATATTATGCATTTGTTTCACAATGTGCAGCAGAGCCTGGAGGCCATTCTGCCTGATAAAACACCAGATTATTCATATCCTGACCCGTGCAGCTGTTTCTTTTATAAACAAACAGTCATATAATACTGGACCTCAAAGAAATTTAGAGGCATATAAATAGCTAACAACTTGATAGGTCTAAAGATACATTGATATTTGCACAAATTTGATCCGCTGTATCAGCGAGTAAACTCATAAACTGTGCGTGGCTGCATGCAAAGAAAATTTTGAAACGTTCAAAATCTCTGGCACACATTACATTTGTGAACTACACGTTAACATAGTGCAAACAATTCAAAAACACTGTCAGAGTGAGTCATTGCGCCAGCGCCCCGCATCACAGCGCAGCTCCTCTGAATGATTATGACGAGATGTTAAATCTATAATAAACATAATTTTACAGGTAATCTAACAAGGAATGAAAATGCAACCATTTTACCAAGCCATTATAATATACAAATAATTACCTACGAGATGATTCCAAATACGTTCTCCATGTCATGAAGCGCATGAGAACAGCTGCAGAAAATTCCTCTGCGATTAGAGGTGGTTTCATCAGCCAAAGTCTGAGAGCAAATGATTAATCCGCTATGAAAGAATTATTTTATATAATGCAGCATCCAGCAGAACACAGGGGGTCGCATTGGCATGATGAATTGTGCGGCAGTGCGGGTGTTAAACACGTGCAGGTTTCAAGGTGCTTTAAGCTTGTGAAAATGTTAAGAATAAGCCTCATCCCTGCCATGTCAAAGACATCAGCATGGCCAAATATCTTTGTCCGCCAACCTCATGATTCCTGTACCAGTAAGTCACATTTAGCAGAAGACTCAGCATGCACAAATCAGGGCCCTCTATATCCCTCCCCACTCAAAAAAGGAAGAAGACAACATTCAAGATGCCAGCGGAAAATGCACCCTTGCCTTGTACAGTCATTAAATGCAAGGAGAGAATGTGCAAGATGATCAGAGAAAAGTAAGGAATGAGCAATAATATATATATATATATATATATATATATATATATCCATCCATCCATCCATCCATTTTCTTCCGCTTTATCCGGAGTCGGGTCGCGGGGGCAGCAGCTCAAGCAAAGCCGCCCAGACATCCCGATCCACACACACCTCCTCCAGCTCCTCCGGGGGAACCCCAAGGCGTTTCCAAGCCAGCCGAGAGATGTAGTCCCTCCAGCGTGTCCTGGGTCTTCCCCGGGGCCTCCTCCAGTGGGACGTGCCCGGAACACCTCTCCAGCGAGGCGTCCAGGGGGCATCCGGAAAAGATGCCCGAGCCACCTCAACTGACTCCTTTCGATGTGGAGGAGCAGCGGCTCGACTCTGAGCTCCTCCCGAGTGACCGAGCTCCTCACCCTATCTCTAAGGGAGCGCCCAGCCACCCTGCGGAGGAAACTCATCTCGGCCGCTTGTACTCGCGATCTCGTTCTTTCGGTCATGAGCCAAATCTCATGACCATAGGTGAGGATCGGAATGTAGATCGATTGGTAAATCGAGAGCTTTGCCCCCCTACTCAGCTCTCTCTTCACCACGACGGTCCGATACAGCGACCGCATCACTGCAGATGCTGCACCGATCCATCTATCGATCTCACGCTCCATCCGTCCCTCACTCGTGAACAAGACCCCGAGATACTTAAACTCCTCCACTTGAGGCAAGGACACTCCACCGACCTGAAGAGGGCAAAGCACCTTTTTCCGGTCGAGAACCATGGCCTCGGATTTGGAGGTGCTGATTTTCATCCCGGACGCTTCACACTCGGCTGCAAACCGCCCCAGCGCACGCTGAAGGTCCTGATTTGACGAAGCCAACAGAACCACATCGTCCACAAACAGCAGAGACGAGATTCTGTGGTTCCCAAACCAGACCCCCTCTACACCCTGGATGCGCCTAGAAATTCTGTCCATAAAAATAATGAACAGAACCGGTGACAAAGGGCAGCCCTGGCGGAGGCCAACGTGCACTGGAAACAGGTTTGACTTACTACCGTCAATGCGAACGAAGCTCCTGCTGCAGTCTTACAGGGACCGGATAGCCCTTAGCAAAGGACCCCGGACCCCGTACTCCCGGAGCACTCCCCACAGGGTGCGCCGAGGGACACGGTCGAATGCCTTCTCCAGATCCACAAAACACATGTGGACTGGTTGGGCAAACTCCCATGAACCCTCGAGCACCCGATGGAGCGTGTAGAGCTGGTCCAGTGTGCCGCGACCAGGACGAAAACCACACTGCTCCTCCTGAATCCGAGGTTCACCCATCGGTCGAATTCTCCTCTCCAGTACTCTGGAATACACCTTACCGGGGAGGCTGAGGAGTGTGATACCCCTGTAGTTGGAACACACCCTCCGGTCCCCCTTCTTAAACAGAGGGACCACCACCCTGGTCTGCCAATCCAGAGGCACTGTCCCCAATCGTCACACGATGTTGCAGAGGCGTGTCAGCCAAGACAGCCCCACAACATCCAGAGACTTAAGGTACTCAGGACAGATTTCATCCACCCCAGGAGCCTTGCCACCGAGGAGCTTTCTAACCACCTCGATGACTTCGGCCTGGGTAATGGATGAGTCCGCCTCCGAGTCCCCAGTCTCTGCTTCCTCTTCAGAAGACGTGACGATGGGATTGAGGAGATCCTCGAAGTACTCCTTCCACCGCCCGACAACATCCCCAGTCAGGGTCAACAGCTCCCCACCAGGACTGAGGCGTCGGATGGTTTGCCAGAATCTCTTCGAGGCCAACCGATAGTCCTCCTCCATAGCCTCCCCGAACTCCTCCCAGACCTGAGTTTTTGCCTCTTTGACCACACGGGCTGCGGCACGCTTGGCCTGCCGGTACCTGTCAGCTGCCTCTGGGGTCCCACCTACCAACAAAGATAAGTAGGACTCCTTCTTCAGCTTGATGGCATCCCTTACTTCCGGTGTCCACCACCGGGTTCGGGGATTGCCGCCGCGACAGGCACCAGAGACCTTGCGACCACAGCTACGAGCAGCCACATCGACAATGGAGGTGGAGAACATGGTCCACTCGGACTCCATGTCTCCAACCTCCCCCGGGATCTGGGAGAATGTCTCCCGGAGGTGGGAGTTGAAGACCTCGCTGACAGAGGGTTCCGCCAGTCGTTCCCAGCAGACCTTCACGATACGTTTGGGCCTGCCAGGTCTTACCGGCTTCCTACCCTCCCAGCGGATCCAACTCACCACCAGGTGGTGATCAGTCAACAGCTCTGCCCTTCTCTTCACTCGAGTGTCCGAGACACGTGGCCAAAGGTCAGATGATACGACTACAAAGTCGATCATCGACCTCCGGCTCAGGGTGTCCTGGTGCCACGTGCACTTATGGACACCCTTGTGCTCGAACATGGTGTTCGTGATGGACAAACTGTGACTAGCACAGAAGTCCAACAACTGAACACCACTCGGGTTTAGATCGGGGAGGCTGTGCTTCCCGATCACCCCCCTCCAGGTCTCACTGTCGCCGCCCACGTGGGAGTTGAAATCCCCCAGGAGAACAATGGAGTCCACAGTCGGAGCGCTATCTAGTACCCCTCCCAGGGACTCCAGGAAGGTCGGGTACTCTGCACTGCTGCTCGGCCCATAGGCCGAGACAACGGTGATAGACCTGTCCCCGACCCGAAGGCGTAAGGACGCGACCCTCTCGTTCACCGGAGTGAACTCCAACACTTGACGACTGAGCTGGGGAGCAATAAGCAATGCGACCCCAGCTCTCCGCCTCTCCCCATGGGCGACGCCAGAAAAATGAAGCATCCAGCCCCTCTCCACGAGTTGGGTACCAGAGCCCAAGCTGAGCGTGGAGGTGAGCCCGACTATCTCTAGTCGGTATCTCTCAACCTCCCGCACAAGCTCAGGCTCCTTCCCCCCTAGCGAGGTGACATTCCACGTCCCAACAGCCAGGGGCTGTGAGCATGGACTGGCTGCCGGGCCACCCGCCCTCGACCGTCACCTAATCCTCTCTGCACCAGACCCCCATGGCCCCCTCTGCAGGTGGTGAACCCACAGGAGGGCGGGCCCACGTCACTCTTTCGGGCTGAGCCCGGCCGGGCCCCATGGGCTAAGGCCCAACCACCAGGCGCTCGCGCGCGAGCCCCAACCCCAGGCCTGGCTCCAGGGTGGGACCCCGGCTCCACCATACCGGGCGACGTCACGGTCCTTGATCTTTTACTGGTCATGGAGGTTCTGAACTGCCCTTATTCTGACCCGTCACCTAGGACCTGTTTGCCTTGGGAGACATTACAGGGAACACAAAGCCCCCGACAACATAGCTCCTAGGATCATCCGGGTACGCAAACTCCCCCACCATGATAAGGTGGCAGCTAGAGGGGGAGCAAAAGAGGAGGGGGAGAGAAATATATATATATATATATATGTGTGTGTGTGTGTGTGTGTGTGTGTGTGTGTGTGTTTTTACTGTAATACAGAAAAAAATGCAGCTTGAAAAGAAAGCAGTTCACATCAAAACACTATGAAGGTCTCCAACAAGATATGTATCCTGAATGCAGTGTCATGTTCTAAAGAGTGTTATAATATCAATATCAAGTTGAAACATTTTCCTACACCAGTACTTTTTGCTAAAACGAGGAATCTGGGTTTTATGTGACTATTACGTGTCTAAAAATAGATAAGTGCCCATTAAAGTCATATTGTGTCTTTTTTTTTGTTTGTTTGTTTGCCATATTATGATCATGGAAATAATTGCCATTAAAAACCACCACATTGTATGTAACTTTCACCACATACCTAAAATGACTTCCCAGGCTGCCAGTTTTCTCTTCTGATGACCTCAATCCATTTCATGTGTCCGGATTCTCTTTATATGACCTGTCTGTGGTCTCTGTTTTTTTTCCGTCCCTGTGGTTTCAGTTAGAGTGGCTGATTAACTGCACTTGTGGCAGCCTGCACACTTGCTTCTCGTCATCATCATCAACATACAGTATATCTTCACTAGTTTCTCACTCCACATTCACCAAATTGTTCTGCCTTGAAGTGCAATACATGTTGACTGAGTATTTTGATTAGCTATGTTGATGCCCCTCTGTTAACCTGTTTCTCCTGTATTTGCTCAGGTGTTGTTTACTGTCTGCCTATGCCCACTCCTCTATCCCTCCTCTGACTCTCTGTTTCCTGAGTTCCCTTTTAGTGCTTCCTCTTACCAGCATCTACTTCTCTGAATAACTGAATAATGATATATTATTCAATAAATTCTGGTTAATCATCTTGTAAATTATTTCATTTTACTTTTCTTTTGTTTTTTGCTTTTCAGTCCACATGCCCAGTTTGTTGACATCAAAATGACAAATTTCATTTTTTTTCTGCTTGCCAATTTGTGCACCCTATCACAGCATTTTCAGTTTTACATTTCACAGTTTTGGTCATATTTATTTTGGGTAGAAATGAGCATATAAACAGTTCACTGGAGTCCTGTATTCCAAGTGTTCGTGTTGGAGTCCAACACAAAGGCGCTTTTGCTCCATCAGCTTCGTGCCAAAGCCATCGGCATGAATTTCGCTGCAACTGTTTTCATGGCCAAATCTTCTGTCACAGTGGAATGTGCCAAAATAGTGCTGATGTCCACCTCTTCCGCAAATTTTCGGATAGTCACACGACGGTCCCACATCACCACAGCGTTCACTTTGGAAATGATCTGGTCATTTCAGCGTATTGATGGCCGATCAGAGCGCGGCTCGCTCTCCACCGTTGTGCGGCCGTCTTTAAACCAGTTGTACCACTTCTTAATCTGTGTGATGCCCATAGGATCGTCACCGAAAGCTGTCTGGATAATCCGAATGGTTTCCACCTGGCTGTCGCCCAGTTTCTGGCAAAATTTGATGCGACGCTTCAACAGTTGTTCCGTCTTTTTCCTTGGAATGAAAAAACGCCGAGCGCACGACACACACCTCACACAAAGGCTGCTTACCAGGAAATGATGCAATCGACAGGCATGAAAAAATTCACGCATGCGCACGATGGTTCAAGGTTAGCTCATGCAAGCACACGTGATTCAAATCCATCAGGTTTTTGAAAATAATGAAAAGGTCGCATACTTTTCTAACAGACCTCGTGTATGTCGTGGACATGAATGAGCGAAGCATCTCACCATGTCATTTAGGTCCTTCAGACATTTTTTGGAGTAAATGCTTCAGGAGAGCATCAGCATGGTTAAAACCTTTAAGTTTCTGGGCAGGACTCCACCGCCCAGACCCCACCACCTTTTTAAACATTTTTCTTTATTTGCCTCTCACATGCCTGGAAGCTCCTCACCATCTAACCATGTAATTTCAGTCCTTCAGACTTTTTTTCAGTAAAGTGGTTCTTAGGAGTATGAACATGGCTAAAACCTTTCAGCTTCTGGGAGCCCCCCCACCCCCCGGGCCCCCCCGCCTTTTTAAACATTTTTCTTTATTTGCCATTCAGCTTCTGGGGGGCTCCACCCCACAGACCCCACTAATTACAGCCCTGTTAACCCCATCCCACTTTAAAAATTTTTTAATGTAGATGTAAATTAATATTCAAAGTTTTCAGCTAGTTGACAGTAGGTGCTGTACAATATGGCCAAATTATCGTATCTCAATATTGTCATATCAGTATGATATACAATATGACTATGATTTTACACAAAGTGCAGCAACAGTGAAAATGAAACATTCTTAAACAAAACAGTAATAATACAACACTCATTTTGAACTCATCATAAGGTTAGGACACTGTCCTCTCCAGAAGTACTGGAACACTTGGTATTTCACACATTTTAATTTGTTTATGCCATTTCAAATACAAGAAATACAAAAATATAAAGAATAAAAATTTCTAAAATTATCTTCCTCAAACTAGTGCAGCATGGTGGCTTAGTGGTTAGCACTGTTGCCTCACAGCGAGAAGGTCATGGGTTCAATTCCTGTGGCCTTTCTGTGCGGAGTTTGCATGTTCTCCCCGTGTTTGCGTGGGTTTCCTCCAGGTGCTCCGGTTTCCTCCCACATCCAAAGACATGCGGGTTTGGTGGATTGGAATCTTTAAAATTGTCCGTAGGTGTGTGTGTGTGTGTGTGTGTGTGGGCTCCAGCCCCCCCGCGACCCTTAACTGGACTAAGGGGTAGAAGATGAATGAATGACTGAATCTTCCTCAAAGTCAAACTGAAAGCAAATCTCTAAAACTTGATAATACCTGGAAACATGAACATTTCCAAGTCACTGTATATGTCTTGGACATTATTTACATCAGTTATGAAGAATTACAAAAGTTTATTTCACCAAAACATCAAATCTAGGTTTTCATTTCAAATGTACTTTCTGTCAAATTGTAGTTGAACTTTCAGGTCTTCTTTTTAAAAACATCCTCCTCTACACCACTTCAGCTTTATTTTATATTTTTTAATTAATTTATATGAAGTTATAGACATGTGCTTTCAGTTGGAGTTTAAGGAAGATAACTTTATGTATTTATTTGTATTTGAAATGGCATAAACAAATTAAAATGTGTGAAAGTGTTCTAGTACTTTTGATTACAGTTGAGAAACACTCCGTGGCATGTGAAATGCATCATCCTGGTGCCAATCAAAGAGCAAAATTAAGCAGTTATTTAAGTCCTCCAGACAGCAAAAATTAAGAGGTTATTTAATCAACAGCTGTCTGCTCCCTCCAACACATATTGCATGCCGTGGGGAGCACACTTGCATAAAATGCTTATATGTCAAATGATTCTATGTATACATGGTACAACTCTGTACAGTATGTTTATACACATTAGGGTGTGACAATAACAAAAAAAAAAAATTGAAATGTTAAAGGCCTTAGCAATAAAATAGTGAATTTTGGGGTGCTGCATTTGAATATAACATTTATTTTAAAATAAAAATAAGTCTAGCAACTGCCATTTTCAGTTGAAATTTGGAAACATTGTGATTTTGTATGTGATTTTGTATAAAAAAAAAGGCAAACTCAAAATCTAGCAAATTGAAAAGGCCTTATTGATGAAATTGTGTATTTTGCAGTGGCAAGTTAGAATATGTCACTGATTTTTAAGTATAACTAGTGCTAGACAGTAGCATTTTGCTTTGAAAATTCATAAAAATGGCTTTTTATTTTTAAAGTGTGATTTTGTGTTAAATGGCATCCATATATCCATGAAAAGCTATGATACTAAGTGATGCCCGCTTTCAAAAAGGGACCCAAATCTTTAAAAAAAGAGAAACTGGACAAACAATATCTTCAAATAGGAAGATTTCAGAAATGTTAAATCTAAAGAATAATGCAAAATAGAAAAGTAAGGTACACAAGTTATATTAATCAATACAACCAAATCCCCATTAATTTCCACTATGCTAGTAATCACAAACAACCCTGAGTAAGTGTTGCATAACGGGATATAATATACTCAACAAAAATATAAACGCAACACTTTTGGTTTTGCTCCCATTTTGTATGAGATGACCTCAAAGATCTAAAACTTTTTCCACATACACAATATCACCATTTCCCTCAAATATTGTTCACAAACCAGTCGAAATCTGTGATAGTGAGCACTTCTCCTTTGCTGAGATAATCCATCCCACCTCACAGGTGTGCCATATCAAGATGCTGATTAGACACCATGATTAGTGCACAGGTGTGCCTTAGACTGCCCACAATAAAAGGCCACCCTGAAAGGTGCAGTTTTGTTTTATTGGGGGGGGGGGGGGGGGGGGGGATACCAGTCAGTATCTGGTGTGACCACCATTTGCCTCATGCAGTGCAACACATCTCCTTCGCATCATCCATGAAGAGAACACCTCTCCAACGTGCCAAATGCCAGCGAATGTAAGCATTTGCCCACTCAAGTCCTCTTCACACATAGTGCGAATTTGGTCAAATTGCACATTAACTGTGCATGAAGAATCATATGCATACCATGACTAGAGAATCATATACAAACCGTGTAATTCTGTAGCTGCTTCCAATGCCTCGTACACCTGTTGCTACAACTATTTGCGCACACCAGCGGCTGAAAGACAGAGTGTGCGTTGTGTGAGCCCATCGATCCCTGTCACAGCAGGTGTGGGCCAAATTCCAGCTGTCACGCATGAACATCTAACACTGCTTACTTAGAAAATGTGTGGCCATTGGCACTCTTGGCATGACAACAGACTGCAGACAATCACTGTCGTACTCATGGTGAAATTTGTCTAAGTGCTCCACGAGTGTGGCTTTGCTGTGTGCGCTGAACTGACATGAGGTGTGGCTATGACAGAAGCAACTGTGGGGATCTGTCATTCTGGATATCCCAGCTGGACAGTACTGTATTTGGACGGACATGGACTAACAACTGACCACTGTGATGTGTGTGTGTCTGTTTGCTGTCATCAAGTGGACATAAATAAAAACATATATCACTGTGGAGACGGGCTGCAGCAAGTGAGCATGTGCGCACGGCGTGCACATGGACAGGCTGCCACCAGGTTGAAACGGACCATCAGGTCAGAACACGCAGCAGGCAATAGTCACTGTCACGTCACCCACGTGAGCTCTGTTCCACATGACGCAGTGTCCTGTGGCATGCCATCCACAAGATATGCATGTCCACAGGACAGGCACGCAGGCCGGCTAGAGACGCCCCAGCAGATGTGGACATGAATGAAATGAGCAAACTGGTTCTCATTCATGTCATTTCATGACTGTTCGTCAGTGACCATGGGTCATCTACAGAGGAACAGATGGATCCTATTTGTTTTGGCTGCTTGATAAGAGGGATTTAATGCAATGCAATGTTTTTATATGGTGCATCATTTTTATTTATTTTTTAATATGTCCATGATCTTCCTGATATGAGGCAGTTTTCAGCACCTTTTACAGGACAGCGATGGTAGCTCATTTGGTAAAGTTTCTGACTGGCAATCAGAGCTTTTGGAAGGCGTGTGTTCGAATCCCGTGGCTGACATTTTTTTTATTTATTTATGGTGCATCATTTTTATTTATTTTTTAATACGTCCATTTGCTTCCTGATATGAGGCAGTTTTCAGTACCTTTTATAGAACAGTGATGGGAGCTCACATGGTAAAGTTTCTGACTGGCAGTCAGAGCTTTTGGAAGGCGTGGGTTCAAATCCTGTGGGTGACATCTATTTTTTTAATTTTTTTCTTCAGCTGCACGGTGTCAGCTGCTGGGGGAAAGCTGCTGTGTTTCTGTGTGCACAGAACCATCGCAGCATGTATTTTTTTATTTGTTATTTATTTTTTTCTTCAAATCGCCTGTGGTTTCACACAGTGCAGCTGGTGGCACTGTGTTCCCTCGTGCACAAACCATCACACCAGCATTGTGCACACCTGCCCATCAGCGCAATGTTTTGTGGCACTCATACCAGCTGCTCCGACGGGTGTCACCCTGGAGTTGTACATAGTCGCAGTATGTGTGAAAGGGTCTTAAATGTTCTCAATGGTACATGGAGGAGACATATCAGATTTGGCTTGGAACCCTAACTGAAAAAGGCAGAAGTTGAAAAAAGGACTTACATTTTAGTCCTTATCCCTGTATTCTTTAATGTGAAGTGGGTGAGACTCTACAAATCCCCTGTAAGTTGTCCGAACAGGTAGCATGACCAGGAATTGAGCTAAAGTGACTGGAACAATTGCAAGAGAAGGTGGTGAAATTTGATGGTGAAATGCTGAAATTTTACTAGATTATATTGAAATCATCTTCCTCCACTGTAAGACAGGTAGAACAATAGGAAAATGAGTTTCCCAACCAAAATCTTGACCTGGGCTGTATTCCCAGTCATGCTACCACTTTGTGTCCTTGGACAGGAGTCTACCATTCTGTAAATGGCTACCAGGATAGGATAAGGAATGAGCCTGGGATTTAGTGGTATTTGCATCCAGAGGGATTATTGACTCCTTACCAGTGGGAATCAGGGCATATACAGGACATCTTCTACCTGTCACAGTAGGTAGAAAAAATATCACAGTGATGTTGGAATATGGCACCTGTCACAAAGGTCAACTAAGACAGTAAGTAGGGCAGAGGTTATTCTGTTTTTCATAAGAAAAGCATATTAAAGAAAGTTAGGACTTTTGGCAAATTTGTAATACCATCAATATTTAACAATCTCCTCTCTAACTCAAGAAGCAGCTCACCCAAAATGTCTTTAAAGTCGGACACTTTTTGAAACATACTGCCTACAAGTAAACAGGAGTGATCATACAGTATGATTTTCTTCATCCTGTCTTTATTGGTAAATGTAACATACGTACATGCATATTTCTAATGGATTTTATTTGTTTCTAGTACTTGTAGTGTAATACCTTTGTGGTTACTTTTCCTTCCTGCAATTTCTCTGGGCCTAAATGAGGCTATTTTTGTTGAATGTGGGTCAGACTATGTTTTTCTTTGACAAGCCTGGAACGGTGTTGTTCTGCTGCACTCCTGATTAATGGCTTGGAGAATGTCACACTGACCTCAGGTGGAAGGTGTAAAACTGAGAGAAAACTAAAATATAATGATTTTGCTATATTTGGCGAATGGGTTTCCATGGACATTCCATTGCAACAAATAAAAATGCATCAGCAAAAATTAAGTTTCTTCTGGATAAATACAGCGTATGTTAAGTGAATGGAGCTTAGTCAAAATATTCTCTGTGTTAGTGCTAATTTGTGGCATGATACTACCTGATGAAGTGATAATGACTGTCCAGCATATGATCCATCCGTTGTTATCAGGGGTGTAACAATGAATCGGAAATCAATTTTAAAGTAATCGACATCAATACAGGAGCGTCTGAATCAAACTGAATGTATTATGAATGAGATGATGGCTCAGTTTTAAGGTTATCATTAATTTGAATTATGCTGCTTAGTTCAAAGGTGAGACCGAGATTCTCACTAGACAGGAAAATGGAACATGTAAAACAAAAACAAACATGTAACATGAAAATGGAACATGTAAAACAAAACAAAATCAACATGTTCAATAGTGGTAGGCGGTATAATGGCTGAACATTCACAACTTAACGTTTATGTTGAGTTTGCAATGTGTTCATACTGTTATACTGATTTAGAATGGGATGTTGTACTTTGCTATTTATGTTATGTTAGCAACAACTGGCTTCTTCTGGGCTTCTTCTGTGCTTTACTTTCTGCTACTGTATATGATGCTGCCCCCAGTGGTGGAAAAAGGTAAGCAGGGTCAGCACCACTGTGTAAATCATGAAGAAGGTCACTAGTTTTTTTATGAAATGTATTTGAAAATAAACAATGCCACTTTTAGCTTTTTCTTCTTCAACAGAGGATGTACTTTCTGCGGCAGCAAGAAAGTTCAACTTGCCAAAAACAATGATGGCAAACTTCTACACTGCCATCATTGAGTCCATCAACTCCTCTTCCATCACTGTCTGGTATGCTGCTGCCACTGCTAAGGACAGGAGCAGACTGCAGCGTATCATCCATGCAGCAGAGAAGGTATTTGACAGCAAATACATGCCATCCTTACACGACCTGTACCCCTCCAGGGCCCTGAGGCAAGCCAGGAAGATAGTGGCCAATCTCTCTCACCCAGGACACAGTTTTTTTCACCCTCCCCTCTGGCAGACAGTTGAAATCCATCAGGACTAAATCCCAAAGACACAAAAAACAGCTTCTTTGGATCTGCAGATAGACTTATAAATAATGCCAGACACCCCACTTACCCTGCCCCCCCACTCAAACAAAGTACAGATTGAAAGCTACTGTACATCTGCATGTCTGCACAGCCCCATTGCATTATATTTATTTGAAAATAAACATAGTTTTGCCCATTTGTCTATTTGACTCCTTTACTTCTTACAGAAGTATTTTTTTCCTTTTCTTTAATTGTTGTTTATGCACCAATTACTTCTTACAGAAGCTTTTTTTTCCCTTTTCTTTTATTGTTGTTTATGCACCAATGACACCAGATCAAATTCCTTGTATGTGAGAACTTACTTGGCAATAAATTTGACTGTGATTGTAATTTGTCATGAAAAATGAATGTCTACATTAAACAATAAATGTATCTGCTTTTCATGAAGTTTCTATGAACAGATCAGTAACGGAATATCACAGAGCCTTCTCAATCTACCACTTCCTGAAACTACAGAGTCACCTCTTCTTCCAGTCCCTGTTGTAGATAATCTTTCATTCATAGCCAATGCTAGAGCCTGGAGAAGGTCACATAAGGTGCTCTCTCTCTCTCTCTCTCTCTGCTGGTAGCCACTGAAATGCACAGAACATTTTTTTTTTGTAATTTATTTATACATTGTTGTAAAATATTTTCCATATATTACTCTAATTTTGTGATCTAAAGATTTTGTTACACACATGAATAATGATTTTTTTTTTTCCCACTAAGGTTTTGAAAAGTTTTAAAAAACACTTCATCTCTAAACCGTAGAGTCAAATTATTTCTCTCTGCAGGGCTGTTGACAAAGATGTGACATATATTCTGAAATTCTGAGATTCTTCTGAACAATTTGATTTGCAAAACATGGGCATAACAGTAAAGGGCCCTTCACACATAGCACGAATGAGGCACAATGGCACACAAAGGGACATTCAGACAACAGTCGTGCAAATTTGAATTGCACTCGAATGCTTTGTACAGCAGTCTGACAGCAGTCAGAACATCCTTTCAGTTACACCACAGCTGTGTCACACGCACATTGGAAACTCAATCGAATGGTGGTTGAGGTGCAGTTCCACTGAATTCACAACATTTGTACTTCAAGTCAGTACGCAAGTCAGACCGTTTGGATTGCGGTCGAGGGACCATCCAAACTGTCCGGCCATGTCGAATCCTGGCCAAATATCCCAATCAAGCCAGCCTTCACACTACAGACCAAATAAGGGCGAATGCTGATTTGACCCACACTCGGCCAAAGTCGATGTGCAATCCAAAGACCTCCAACAGCAGTCTCAGTGCACTTACAATAGCCAGGCTAATTCGCAGGGCCAGCTCAAATGTAGTGCACGACACCACAATCGCGGTGAGGTCAAGATGGTGAAAGCTCGCAGGGCAGTCAAAGTGTAGTGTGACAGCTGGCCAGACTGCATTTGAGGAGTATTCATCATGGTTAGGCACATCAAATCCTGTTGGCATATCCAGCTTGTGCCGTATGTGCACCTCCACTGGTTCATCATCATGCGATCCATCAAGTAGATTCCTCTTTCCATTTATTTATTTCATTGTAATTTCTGTTATTAGGAACCTAAGCCGTCAGATGATCACAGCTCATGCGCAAACACTGAGGTGAACAGATCATGGCACACCTGACCGCTGCATCATCGCAACTCAAAGCTGGAGAACACATGTCCTAGCATGTAGAACATCCAGCCCTCTTCAAGCTGTGGTGACGCACGTGTCGGCAGGCCCTCGTGACATGGAAAAAAATAAAAACACAATTCAACTTTGGAACATGTTCAGCTGCGCCTCAGCGCACACTGTGGAAACCATCAGCCAAGGTGCCCCAAGTGAAAATATCTGTGTGATCCTGTGATCAGCCATATTAAATACTAACAGACAAAAATAAATCCATTTGCTTCCTCAATTCCAACACTGACACGCCCCAGCACCAAGTCATCAAGCATCAATTAAACATCATTGTCAGTAACAAGATTGTCTTACATTTCAACGGTACATTCATTGTTCATGTAATGTTTGATAGTCTCTCATTATTTTGTCCTTCAATTTATGAACATTTGTACGAGATTTAACTGCTTCTGCACGCTGTGAGAGTGCACATCAGTGCGGATGCGGTATCACACCAGTTATCGTGGCTGCACTCTGTTTGTGCACGTGCACATACTAATAGTGCATGAATCCATCGCCGGGGGATCCTCCCACATTCTCGGTGATTGTATGGCATCTGTACACGGCTGTCCGACCATCTGTCCCTCCTGACCGCTTCACTACTTTTGGCATTTTCTTCCATTCGGCTTATTTTAAGCTCCCTCATGCTCAGTGTGAAGGAGACTTAACATTTGGTCAATGCAGAGTGACAAACAACAATATATTCAAAAAACAAAATTAAACATTTTTGTTTTGAACATTTATTATGCACTGATCTGAAATTTTCTTTATATATTACTGTACATCACTTTTGTAAGCCAAAGACTTTGGTGAACCCATTTCTACCACTATAACTGTTTGTCAACATGAATAAAAGTGTATTTTCAATATAGAATTTGAGAAAAGAAGAAATTTCAAACAAAGCTTTTCATTTTTTAATCTTAGAGCTAAATTATTTCTCTATACAGTATTCTAGACAAAATAGGTGACATATATTGTGAGAGCTGGGTTGGTTGTAAACATTTTGATATGCAACACATGGGAATTATACAAAAAAGTACAGTAAAATGAGGATTTCTGAAAGTATGAACACATCTAGAAAAATAACCCTGTACCCCAAAGGGTAAACTGAAATTATGATGAGAAAAGAATAAAGTGTGGAAGGTTCTCGGTTCAAACCATACCCATGCCACAGTTCTCCATGCAATGTGGAGTTGCATCAGAAAGGGCATCTGTCATAAAACTTGTGCCAACTCAACATGCAGATCCACTTTGGTCAGCTGTGGCGACCCCGAGTGACAACAAGGAGCAGCTGAAGTGACTTACTATTTGATTTCATCATCTGCAAATCCACTGTTATCTTCTTTTGTGTATGCACCTGTTGGAAGTAATCAATGGCCATCCCTCTATTCAAGTGCTGATGACTTACTCGAATAAATGATCCTTCTCTGTTAGCTGGAAAAGAAAAAAGAAAGCACTTTCATGGTGAATGACATTTCAATTAGCCTCTTGTCCTCTGCCCCCTCTTGTCCACTAGTAATCAGATTGTGAGTTGAATAAAGGACAACTCAGGTCATTAAAATGTTCTCAGAATCTCACCAGATTTACTGTAGGCTGCAGATGTTGCTTTCCTTTGCTGGACATTGAGTGCTGCTTTCTCAATTTTTACTCCTCAGATGAAATAAAAGCTATTGCTGTTGCTGTAAATGCTGAGAAAAAAATGATTTTCCAGTGTATGAAACGCTTTATGAGGTCTATTAGAAAAGTATTCGACCTTATTATTTTTTTCAAAAACCATATGGATTTGAATCACGTGTGATTGCGTCAGATAAGCTTGAACCCTCGTGCGCATGCGTGAGTTTTTCCACGCCTGTCGGTTGTGTCATTCGCCTGTGAGCAGGTGTCGGTGGTTTTTCCATCAAGTGATTATCCGATTGTGGATTGTGGATGTGCCTGGACATGCCAGAACATGTCCCATGAGGCTTCATCACGGCGTTGCTTTGCGCCATGCGGCACTGCTGCGACGTGCGGAGGAATTCCGCCACGTCTTTTCACAATTCCTGTGCTAGTCAGATGACATCCCAGATAAAACACAGCATCCAGTTTGGAAATGAACGGCACATTCCACTGTTACAGGAGTGTTACAAGAGGAGCGGAGGCATCGCGCGTCGTGGCGGTGCCACATGGTGCACAGCAACACCGCGATGAAGCCTCACGGGACATGTTCTGGCATGTCCAGGCACATCCACAATTTCTCGGATAATCACTCAATGGAAAAACCACCGACAGCTGTCTGAACGCCATCTCAAAGCCGTCCTGTGAGACCAAAACGGATGTGTTCCTTTGTCTCACTCCATCAGCAAATCGGTCGTGACGCGCGAAGCCTCCGCTCGGCTTTCCATGACAAAATCTCTTGTTAAAAAGTGAAATCTGCCGGAAAATGGTTGATGTCCAGCTCTGGTGATAACCAGAGAAAGTGCACACGACGGTCTCGATCCACAGAGCCATCCGTTTAGAAATGATCCGGTGGTTTGTGGCTCTCGATGGTGGCACGGAGCGCGGCGTGCCGAGCGTCCTTAAGGCCGTCCTTAAAGCTGTAGTAACAGTCCTTATTCTTTGTGAAGCCCGTAAAATTTTCACCGAAAGCCAGATAAATTTTTCGAATGGTTTCCAGCTGCCAGTCTCTAACAGTTTCTGAAAAAATTCTGATGGAAAAAAAAGCCCAAATCATTCCGCCATTTCCTGACAATGAAAATCCGCCGAGGGGGTGGACCACTCCTCACTCAAAGCCTGCTCACAGGCGAATGACGCAACCGACAGGCGTGGAAAAACTCACGCATGCGCACGAGGGTTCAAGCTTGTCTGACACAATCACACGTGATTCAAATCCATATGGTTTTTGAAAAAAATAATAAGGTCGGATACTTTTCTAATAGACCTCGTATATGCTCCCTCATTTTTTTCCAGCATTTTTCTATATTGCTCAGCCCCTCACAGGGGCCTAGGAATAGTATTCCATGTCTTCCATTTAGTGCTCTCCAGTAAGATGTTGATTCAAAGTAGATTGCCAAATTATATAGACAAAACAACATGACAGTGTAATCAGACAATCAGAGAACTGTTAAAGCTTTTGAAGAATATATGTTGACAAAGGAAAAAACAAAACAAAAAACAATGAATTTGTGCTCAAGGTTCTCTCGCATCTTCTCGAGAGGAGGAGTACAGGAGCCCAGTGAAGGACTTTTCTGCCTGGTGCCACACAAAACATCAACAGCTCAAAACCTCAAAGACAAAGTAGCTGGTCATTGATGTTGGGAAGTGAGGTAGAGGCTGTGGATTTCTACAAATACCTCAGGCTGTGGCTGGACATCAAACTGGACTGGACAACCCACACCACCCACCTACAGGAAGGGACAGAGCAGACTGTACTTTCTGAGGAGACTGCGGTCGTTTAACCCTCTGGGGTCCGAGGGCATTTTTTGGACAGTTCACTTGCCTGGCATAAATGTTTTATTATTGATATTAGCAACTCTCCCTGCATCCCACAATCAAGTTTTATGTCTCTTTTTTTTCAGGACAACCTGTGCTTTCAGAATATATATGTTTTTGTTGTGTTTTATAAGTGTAATAAAGGTTTACAATCAAAAATAAGGAAGGAAAAAATAAAGCGAAAAATAATTTTCCACACACATTTATTCAAAACACACAGCAAACTATAATAAACAACTGTTTTGATACTTTATAAAGGTAATTTGAGGTCTTTCAAACAATAAACACAAATGCACATTTTAAACAATATATACAAAATGGTCTATGCATTTTGTTGTCCACTGATATGGTAAACAGTGCTTTACGCAGAGAAAGCAACACAGTTATCCAGTAACATTCACATGCAAACTAGTGGAGCAGTCCTGATAGTTACACACTCTTTGTTTGAGCACGTGGGATTGTCATCAGAGGTTCTCCGTCTGCTCCTGCTTTCACTGATCGCTGTGCGTAATGGCGCAGGGTGCACTGAGTATGTACTAATAGTATGTACTCATTGGAGCACCCAGGGGGCTATTCAAACGGGCCAACTAGTAACACATCACTCCTGAAAACGATCTTTGGCTTTTCACGTGAGGTAAATCTGCCCTACGATTGGATTTTTGGAAAACCATGTGACGGTGAACCAATTCCGATTGGACACTCATATTGCGCATGTCGTCACACAGCTTCTATGAGGAGTACAAAGATGGCCGATGGCTGGGTCGAAAGTCCGTGGAGTTAACTTTTCAGCAAAAAAAGAGTAAGTTTCTATCTTATATCATTCAAAAGTTTGGTCTTAGCCATCGTATACGACGGCGTCGACCCCAGAGGGTTAACATCTGCAGGTAACTCCTGTGGATGTTCTACTAGTCCGTAGTAGCCAGCATCCTCTTTTACACTGTGGTGTGCTGGGGAGGGTTGGGGGTGGCTGAGCAGCACATCCAAGACGGACACATCCAGGCTGGATAAACTGATCAGGCAAGCTAACGCTCTGGTTTCCATGAAGCTGAACTGTTTGGTGACAGTGGCAGAGACATTATGGACAATGCCAGTCACCCTCTGCACACTGTCATCAGCAACCAGAGGAGCCTCTTCAGCCACAGACTGCTCCGTCGCAAGTGCAGAACCAACAGACTGAAAAACTCCTTTGTCCCTCAGGCCATCAGACTGTACAACTCTGCACTCAGGGGGAGGAGGAGTAACAGGAAGACAGAGGACGGGAAGGAGAGAAAAAATAGTTGCCAGTAAACCAGTACTACTTGTAGTATCAGTATGTCTGGTATTTATGTTTATGTATTTATGTTTATATTTACAAACTGTTTTTACTTTCACTTTTGATACTCTGTGTGCTTCTTACCATTTGTGCTGATATACAATTCTGCTGGAACCTCAATTTCCCTGAGGGAGTCTTCCCAAGGAATCAAAAAGTTCTATCTAATCTAATTGAATCCAATCCAATCTAATCTAATCTAATCCAGTTTGTATGTGTCTGTGACACTGCAATATTACATTTAGTGTCTCTTTGATGGTTTTACTCTTTCTATGAACCTTTGATATGCAAAGATAAGCTGCTAATTCAAAATAAAACTTGAACAAGTAATAGAGTCTTTCTGTGCAAGCACATATTCCTAGGATTGAAAAAGCCTAGGCATGCACTTGAAAATGAAGAGAGTCACAAAAGGAATTAATTAATTAATACATAATAAATAATTACTACATCCCCTTCATTTTAACACAATAACACGCACACACACACACACACACACACACACACACACACACACACACACACACACACACACACACACACACACACACACACACACAGTTATGATCTTCTCCATCAAGAAACTGAAAGAAAATATTATGAGGATAAACCTTTTTGGCATTGGTGAACATTGAAGAACTACATCAATCAAAAAAGCAAAATTTCTTTATTTATTTTATTATGTCATATCCCATAGGCATGTCTGCCACCTGCAGGACAGTGACTGTAGGTGTGATGGAGGCCAGCAGGACTCGCTGTACATGTGGTAGTCATATGGACTCACTCCCCCTGACAGCCAAGGTATACGAGGGCTGTCAATAAAGTAACGGTCCTTTTTATTTTTTTCAAAACCTATATGGATTTCATTCATATGTTTTTACGTCAGACATGCTTGAACCCTCGTGCGCATGCGTGAGTTTTTCCACGCCTGTCGGTGACGTCATTCGCCTGTGAGCACTCCTTGTGGGAGGAGTCGTCCAGCCCCTCGTCGGAATTCCTTTGTCTGAGAAGTTGCTGAGAGACTGGCGCGTTGTTTGATCAAAATTTTTTCTAAACCTGTGAGACACATCGAAGTGGACACGGTTCGAAAAATTAAGCTGGTTTTCAGTGAAAATTTTAACGGCTGATCAGAGATTTTGAGGTGATTCTGTCGCTTTAAGGACTTCCCACGGTGCGAGACGTCGCTCAGCGCTCTCAGCCGCCGTCGTCAGCCTGTTCAAGCTGAAACCCTCCACATTTCAGGTTCTATTGATCCAGGACGTCGTGAGAGAACAGAGAAGTTTCAGAAGAAGTCGGTTTCAGCATTTTATCCAGATATTCCACTGTTAAAGGAGATTTTTTTAATGAAAGACGTGCGGACGGGTCCGCGCGTCGGGACGCAGCCGCTGCGACGCTCCGCCACAGGAAAAACACCTCTGTTGAAAGCCTTAAGGACAAGTTGGAACATGTCCTGTCTGTTAAACAATTTCTCATATACTCACTCCACTGAAAGCCATCTGTTTTGAAACAAGGTTCGGTCAGATCGGCACACAGAAATGATCACACAGACTGCATTTTGCTAGAACAAACAGGCGTATATTTATTCCCCACAAAAGCAGTTACATCAAACACAAGTGGTTGCAGCGCATAAAATATCTCTTTCTCTCTTACCGTGACGCCTTTAAGGTGGAGAGCCAACACCTTCGGCAGAGTGCGCTTGTCAACCGGCTGGGCGTTCGTACGTAACCCGCAGCAGACTCTATCGGAGCATGGCTCTGCCCCCTCTTTTCTAGTGTGTGCGCGAAGGGAGGGTGAGTGGCCATCTCAAACTCCCTGGCGCACATAATTCCTTTAATCAACAGGCATCTGAAAGTTATTTCCTCTTGCAAAAACATAATAACCCCAGCTCTTCACTCCCAGTTCAGAATGACCCCAGCATGCTTCACTCCCAGTCGTTAGTGGCTACAAAAACAAATTCGTGCAATCAGTGTAATAATAACAAGTACATCATTAGGGTTATTTTAAGACAGGGGCAAAACAACATAATCTTTTCTCCACACACCATCAAAAGCCGCCTGGATTTTACAAATGGTTATCAACACGGAGGTGTTTTTCCTGTGCCGCCGCACCGCGTCGGCTGCGTCCCGACGCGCGGATCCGTCCGCACGTCTTTCATTAAAAAAATCTCCTTTAACAGTGGAATATCCAGATAAAATGCTGAAACCGACTTCTTCTGAAACTTCTCTGTTCTCTCACGACGTCCTGGATCAATAGAGCCTGAAATGTGGAGGTTTTCAGCTTGAACAGGCTGACGACGGCGGCTGAGAGCGCTGAGCGACGTCTCGCACCGTGGGAAGTCCTTAAAGCGACAGAATCACCTCAAAATCTCTCATCAGCCGTTAAAATTTTCACTGAAAACCAGCTTAATTTTTCGAACCGTGTCCACTTCGATGTGTCTCACAGGTTTAGAAAAAATTTTGATCAAACAATGCGCCAGTCTCTCAGCAACTTCTCAGACAAAGGAATTCCGACGAGGGGCTGGACGACTCCTCCCACAAGGAGTGCTCACAGGTGAATGACATCACCGACAGGCGTGGAAAAACTCACGCATGCGCACGAGGGTTCAAGCATGTCTGACGTAAAAACATATGAATGAAATCCATATAGTTTTTGAAAAAATAAAAAGGACCGTTACTTTATTGACAGCCCTCGTACTCAGGCCACTCAGAGAAGAGCCCAGGTTTTAGCCAGCTGGTCATGGCATCCACCTCCCACGCTGGAGATCGCGTGAGTTCTTGGTTTGAGATGTCCTGGGACTTATCTGGTGCAACTTATATACCCAAAAAAATCATGTTTCAGGACTACAAATTTTCATTACAGCAAAAATTAGAAACACATCAAAATGACTTTAAAAAAAAACAAAACAGAAATGGACAGAGCTCAACTAATACAGCATGTGTTTAAACCCGAGTTAGGTCGCACATAAAGCATTCATTACAGGAGTGATCATGATGGTGTCACTACTTTGAGCCTTTCCTCATGTCGGGCTCCAGAAATAAAATACAATTAGCAGACTTGTAATGTCTTGTACTGAGGATCATTTGGGGCAGACCTTGGACATGATGGAGAAGGACAGAAGTTTAAATTTGTTTGAATCAAACAATGGTTTGATTCAAACAAATTATCGCTTCACTTTGGTAAAACTAAGTGTGTCATATTTGGAAACAAGTCCAGGAATTTCTGCAGAAATTTATCACTAAATGATATTGAAACTGAAATTGTAACTGATACAAAGGCCCAATCTCAATTCTCTTTTGTACCCCTTCTCCTTCGAATGGCCCTACCCCTACCCCTACGCCTACCCCTTTAAAACAAGGGGTAAGGTGAAGGGGTATGCCTCCACCCCTATGAAATGAGACACCCCTTCGCCTTACGGGGAAAAAACTGCCCGTGTCAAACTGCCGTCTTCACTGTTTGTCAGCATGGCAGCTGAAGCGCAACTTGTTGCAGTAGCCTGTTTGTTCTTTTTATTTTCTCACTTTTCTGCGTAAATGCAAAGAAATAGGAGAAGTCGCAGATTTTGTCGACGCATCGCAATCATGTCAGAGAATTTTGTGGTATTAATAATTAATTTAATTAATTACTAATTTATAATAATAATAACAATGATAATAAATAGTATTAATAATTAATGAATTAGTAATTAATTAATGTTAATAGTACTAATAAAAATTAATAATTAATAGTAGTAATGATTAATATTGTTAATTGATTAATCATAAATTTATTGATTAGTAATTAATTAATTCAATAATTGATTAGTAATTAAAATAAATAAACACTTGAAATATATCAGTCTGTGTGGAATGAATGTATAGATTATAGAAGTTTCACTTTTTGAATGGAATTATGGAAATAAATTAACTTTTTCATGATATTCTAATTATTTGACCATCACTTAGTTCTGTTAACCTTATATTTCTTTTTCAAATTCTCCCATTTTTTTGCATCCAGCTTTATTTCCTTTAGAAATTTCCTTGACAAATAGTAGCAGTCTATTAGGACGTAAGGTTATGTGTTACACATATACATGTGTGTGTATATATTTTCCAACTTACTCCCATCAGCTTATTAGGAGACAAGTGTGCTCAGGGCTCCCTGTTTGTTTACAAGATACACACACGTTACAGACCCTGAAATCCAACAGCAGGGATTGATATTATCCAAAGATTTATGAACATACAAATTAACAAGCTTATCCTTTATTATGATTTTCTCCATTGTGAAAAATAAAAGTGTCTTATCGTAGCGTTCGTGTGTATATGCATTATAAGGCCTCAGCACACGAGTGAAGTTATGATATTCCTCAGAACGACAATATACGCAACATGCATCCAGCAGCATGCACGTTGGCAAGTTATAACTTTCTAAACATCGTAATTTCTAATGAAAGCCGCTGACATTTTTTGCGACTCTTTCGGCGCCTTGTTTGTTTTTGTGGAGACAGCAGTAAGCGCCTCCGACCCCTCCAAATGGAGTGTGCATCCAGATTCACTCCGTTTGAAGGGGTTTATAGCCCTCCGCCTACCCCTCCGCCTTGCTCCAAAAAGAGAATTGAGGCACCCCTCTGTCTCTCATGCCCACACAAAACGGAGGGGAAGGGGTAAGGGGAAGGGCCAAGGGGTAGAATTGAGATTCAGTCTAAATTTATTGGTGTTGTTATTGATGACAAACTGAGCTGGAAATCACTTTTTTTTTATCTAAAATGTCAAAAGTCATTGCAATCTTGCATAAAGCACAAGATTTCATTTCCCAATGCTCATTAACTATTTTATGTCATTCCATTGCTCGTTCCATATATGACCAATTGTTTTGAGGTATGGGGAAATACGTATAAAAGTAATACTATTCCAATATTTTTGTTGCAAAAGAAGAATATAAGAATTATTTAAATTTCAATGTATTTTCATTTATATAGTGCCAAATCATAACAAAGTCACCTCAAGGTGCTTCCCATAATTAAGGTCGAAACTTACTAACCCCCAGGGCAAGCACACCTGTGACAGTTGTAAGGAAAAACTCCCTCTGACGATTTGAGGTAGAAACCTCAAGCAGACCAGACTCAAAGGGGTGACCCTTTGCTTGGGCCATGCTACGACACATTTTACAAAACAATTTACAAAATGAATATTATTTTTTGAAAAATTAAGGAATCAAACTACTGCAAAAAGTCATTGTGTTTCTGATAAAGGAGTTAACGTCTGGAATAACTGTCCTGACAATATTAAAGTACTTGGTACTTTGGTTAGGTTAAAAGGCATTACAAGAGTAAAGGCCCCCTAACACTTACACAACTTTGATCCGCGCACTTGAACGTACATCATCGTGACAATCCCACCAGCTGTGTTCCCAGCTGGATGCTGTGCTATGTTCCACTGGATGCCATGCATTGTGCCCTGGATGATGCGTATATAAAATGATTATTTTGTAGTGGATTAATCATTTTCTCTGCGAGTTGCCTGTTGAAAATGTCTCTAATTGCTTCCAGAATGTGCTAAATGAGGTGGAGAAAGCATTTGAAGCCATCCAAAAAGGTAATTATTTGTCATGGTTACATTGTCATGGATTGGTAAAACAATTGCATGTTCATTCCTTCTTGTGTGCATCTGTAAAAGTATGTTTATGAAAGATTTAACTTTTCTTTATAATCGTTCAGATGAGCTGCGCTCTGATGCAACCACTCGCACGCAGACGCTGTGTTTTTGACTTGTTTGCGCCATGTTCACTTGAGGTTCACATCATCAATGTGTGATGGAGATTTTGAACATTTCCAAATTTTCTTTAGTCACGTGCATGAATCCACGCACCGTTTACACCAGCTTACAATGAGTTTGAGAAGAGTTTACTCCTGTGCATGGCAGAGTGCCTGCAAGTGCATGCATCAAATTTGTGCAAGTGTCAGGGGGCCTTAATAAAATTGCTTGACTTTTTGTTATTGCTTTTGGGCTTGTTTGTTGTGCGTCATTGTTTATCTCGTTGAGTTTTGTAAATTTGAGTTAATTGACAAATATTGCACCTTTTTTGTATTTGTCATCATGGGTGTGTGTATGTGTAGGTACAACCCCAATTCCAATGAAGTTGTGACGTTGGGTTGTTGTTGTTGTCATCCATTCGGCTGCTCCCGATTCATTCGGAGTCACCACAGCGGATACAGCAAAATCTGCACTGGTATTTGACACATGTTTTACGCCGGATGCCCTTCCTGACTCAACTCCAGCTTAACCTGGAGAAACACACAGCCACTGGTGTTCCAAAGAGGTCTCCCATCCAAGTACTAACCAGGTCCCACACTGTTTAGCTTCTGAGATCTGATGGGATCAGACTGACACAGAGCAGACCAGCTGCATGAAGTTGGGATGTTGTGTAAAATGTAAATAAAAACAGAATACAATGATTTGCAAATCCTCTTCAACTTATATTCAATTGAATACACCACAAAGACAAGATATTTAATGTTCAAACTGATAAACTTTATTGTTTTTGTGCAAATATTTGCTCATTTTGAAATGAATGCCTGCAACACGTTTCAAAAAAGTTGGGTTGGGGCAAGAAAAGACTGGGAATGTTGATGAATGCACAAACAACACCTAATTAGAAACAGCTGAGTGTCATGATTGGGTATAAAAGGAGCATCCCCAAAAGTCTCAGCCATTCACAAGCAAAGATGGGGCAAGGATCACCACTTTGTGAACAACTGCGTGAAAAATAGTCCAACAGTTTAAGAACAATGTTTCTCAATGTTCAACTGCAAGGAATTTAGGGATTCCATCATCTACAGTCCTTAATATAATCAGGAGTCTCAGGGAATCTGGAGAACTTTCTACATGTAAGCGGCAAGGCTGAAAACCAACATTGAATGCCCATGACCTTCAATCCCCCAGGCGGCATTACATTAAAACTGACATGATTGTGTAAAGGATCTTACCACGTGGGTTCAGCAACACTTCAGAAAGCCAATGTCAGTTAACCCAGATCATTGCTACATCTACAATTGCAAGTTAAAACTCAACCATGCAAAGCGAAAGCCATACATCAACAACATCCAGAAATGCCACCGCCTTCTCTGAGTCTGAGCTCATTTGAAATGGACAGACATAAAATGGAAAACTGTGCTGTGCTCTGATGTGTCCACATTTCAGATTGTTTTTGGAAAACATGGACATCGTGTCCTCCGGACAAAAGAGGAAAAACACCATCCAGATTGTTACCAGCGCAAAGTTCAAAAGCCAGCATGTGTGATGGTATGGGGGTGTGTAAGTTGCCCATGGCATGGGCAACTTACACATCTGTGATGGCACCATCAGTGCTGCAATGTACATCCAGGTTTTGCAGCAACACATGTTGCCATCCAAGCAATGTCTGTTTCAGGGACGTCTCTGCTTATTTCAGCAAACAGCGTGTCTTCATAGTAAAAGATTGCGGGTACTAGACTGGCCTGCCTACAGTCCAGACCTCTCGCCCATTGAAAATGTGTGGCGTATTATGAAGTGCAAAATATGACAACGGAGACCCCAGAGTGTTGAACAACTGAAGTCGTACATCAAGCAAGAATAGGAAAGAATTCTACCTACAAAGCTTCAACAATTAGTGTTCTTGGTTCCAAAACACTTATTGAGTGTTGTTAGAAGGAAAGGTGATGTAACACTGTGGTAAACATACAACTGTCCCAGCTTTTTTGAAATGTGTTGCAGGCATCCATTTCAAAATGAGCAAATATTTGCACAAAAATAATAAAGTTTATCAGTTTGAACATTAAATATCTTGTCTTTGTGGTGTATTCAATTGAATATAGGTTGAAGAGGATTTGCATATCATTGTATTCTGTTTTTATTTACATTTTACACAACATTCCAACTTCATTGGAATTGGGGTTGTAATATCAGAGCTGATGTAGTGTAATTTACACACCCACAAGCCCTCAGAAACTCTGACTGTTCTCAACCATGTAAACATTGAACATGGATCATTAATTTATTCATTTTCTAAATTACTCCAATCAAGGGGCTGGAGCCATTCCGAGCAGTCAGAGGGCATGTGGCAGGGTACACACTAGACAGAATGCCAGTCTTTTGCAGAAAGACAAACACATTCACACTCTCACTCCCACATACAATCACCTAACTCCACATGTCTTTTGGAGGTGGGAGGAAGCAACCGGATGGAACCCACACGAACACTGGGAGAAAATGCAAACTGCACTCAGAAAAGGCTGTGCAGGAAGCAGTCCCGGGATCTTCTTGCTGTGAGGCAACAGTGCTAACCACGAAGCCACCATGTCACCCTCACTCTCATGTGTGTATCAAAATTGTGATTCAAGGCTTGGGTGGGCCACAGAAGATGTATGGATTTCAAAGTCAGTTTTAGTTTGGGAATAGTTGGTGTAGCTCTAACAAACCTTAGCAAGCACAATAACAAAGGAACACCACCCTGACCCCACCCTCTTTTTTTGTCATTTTACAAAAGCAGCCTCAAGCAGACATGACCCATTTGGGTTACAATCTGTTCTGGCCATTCTCTCAAAACAGAACAGAACACATGACACATGTTTGACAATAACATGCTACAACTTATAACAGGAAAGATGCAACTGAGAGTGGCAGGATAACAACTGAGTATACAACAGCGAGGTGAAGGTCAGAATTTTATGAGATAATAGTATTTTATGTGTCATGTACAGCACTTTGTGGAAGATGTAGTTGTGTGTAGTGCTATATAAATAAAGCTGAGTTGAGCTGAGAGTTACAGAGAAACAGAGTGCACAGTCTTTGGGCATGTTGAAGTACGATCTAAGTCATTCTAAGAAGTGATATTCAGAAGTTCACTCCACGCCAACTAGAATCCTGTTGGTCTCTAAGACATGTCTCCACCCATGTAAGTGGCTTCCTCAGTTCAAAAGAATTTCTAGATAGTCTATGCCTGGTGGTGTTGATGGCAATTTGGATATACTGTTTGGTGGGGTTGAATTTGCAATGAAGTAGATCAGAGTCACCCAAGGCAGCTTGAAGAAACAGGAGCAAATCAAATCAATTTTATTTATATAGTGCCAAATCACAAGAAACAGTTGCCCCAAGGCGCTTTATATTGTAAGGCAAAAGCCATACAATAATTACAGAAAAACCCCAACGGTCAAAACGACCCCCTGTGAGCAAGCACTTGGCAACAGTGGGAAGGAAAAACTCTTTTAACAGGAAGAAACCTCCAGCAGAACCAGGCTCAGGGAGGGGCAGTCTTCTGCTGGGACTGGTTGGGGCTGAGGGGAGAGAATCAGGAAAAAGACATGCTGTGGAAGAGAGCAGAGATCAATTGGGGTAGTCTGGACAGTACTTCACTACCTCCAGACTGTAGCAGGATCCAGAAGAATATAATATGTGTTTTAGGTTATCTGAAATTATCACTTGTGGATAATTTTACCTCGAATACTGGGGGCACCACCTATGACTGAATGATATTATAATAAGGTTATAATATCACTGAATTTAGGGTCAGTCAATAGGAAATATTAAAATCAATCTCTAATCTTCAGGAGTAAGTTCCACATGTCAAGTCCGACCCCATCTGTAAAACCATACAAAATCACAGACACCTTCACACGTTTAAACATTTATTTAACTCAGACAGGAGTTAAATAACAGTGCATATCACAGTCAGGCAATTTGATGATGATGAATTTCACTGAGCAATTATTATATGACGTTCAGACAATTTGGTTTAGTTGCGGGAATTTAAGAATGAATTTCGTCCTAATCAGCAGGGAATTTACTTTGGTATTTATTAATGTGAGATGGTTAGTGAAGGTGAATAGGATTAAATAAAAGCCACTCTGTTTTTATCTGACACCATAGCCCGGTCTTAGTTTGGAGGCGCTGTGCAGATCGGCCTCTGTAGGTCAGGTGCTGGAATCGTCTCGTTTTCAGTCAATGATCTGTCTGTCACACAGCTGCTTCAGGAACCTTGATGAAGAGACTCTGCCGGTCACCATGCCCGGTTTCGTTGGTTACTGGGGACGCCTTCCGTTGTTAAGCTGTGACTTGCGGCGGCGGTTCAAATTGCTGTTGACGTCTCAGCTGACCTGGATGTTTTTATCTCTGCAGTGCTTGGGATCGTCAGAATAAAGGCTTAAGTGTCTTTATTTTTTCTATTTGCCAAAACAAAAATTCATCTTTGGAAGCCGGATCAAATCACAAAACTCGACACAGAAATAGTTGACTTTGTAAGAAAAATGTTGAAAAAGATGTTGAAAATGTTGAAAAAGTTCAAGAAGAAAAAAGGTTTTAATTTGAAAAATCACAAAAGGAAGTTCAATGTGCCTGCGTGGGTTACCTGCAGGTTATCTGTAGGAAAAAGGAAAAAATAATTTCTTGTTGGCGAGCACAAAAAAGAAATAAGTTTTACACAACACGTAGTTGCAGACAAAGGGTCATGAAAATTTTTGACAGCTAGACAGCATCTCAAGACCCAAGAAAAGAAGAGTAAGTGGTCGGCGCGTAAGAGAGAAGAGAGCATTTCCCCGGGGGCGCCTGCTTTTAAAAGGTTAAAAGCTCCACCCCCAATAATTCTGGGTACTGTAGTTTTCTTTGTGTTTCTTTGTCTAGTGTTATAATAAATCACTGACCACTCTTAGATTCCTGCTTTAAAACCAAACAAGTCCTGTAGGATAACTCTTGTAAATGGTTTTCCGTGGAAATACACAAACATAATTATATGAAAAAGCACACTTGATAAACTTCCTACGATCTATGATCAGAACACAAAATACCATATATAGATTTCATGTGTGAGGCTAAATGATCACATTTGTTTCTTTCTTTCCTCTTTTCTTCTAGTTACAACAGCAAAGTACAGCTTTTTAAAGGTGGTTGAACTTTATAATACTGTACAAGCCGGTCACATGCCCTTCCCCAATTTGTCCAACAGAGGTCACTCTTTTTCCATGAACTGTGAGAGACTGGTTTTCGGGTCTCCTCACAAAATGTGAAATCTGTTAATCTGGGGTCGACTTTATCCAGACAAACGGGACTGTGATCAACAAGTTGATGGCAATTCTTCAGTCAGATGATTTTACTTGAATCTTGTTGCAAAGACATAGTTTTTAGACTTTTGGGAGAAAGTATGTTCTTCCGGTGTCTGTGTATTTTTAGATAAGAAAGGAGTTAGCACATCTGGTTTCGGGCTGATAAGGGAATTCACACCTCCATGAGGAATGCACTTTAGAGAATCTTAAATCCTGGAAAGGGTGGGGGTTTATAACACCAAGCCATCCTGTGTTGGCTCGGAGGGTCTCCCTTTGACACTTGGATATATACCAGGCCTTGCTGTGTTGGGTTCTTCTCTTTGAAGAAATTTATAGCCTTTGCTTAATGCAATCTTAGGACGTTGAATGTTGGTACAGCTTTCCTCTACAATACGGTTCCTGAGGCATCAACCCCGACAGAAAAACAGAGCTAATATTTAGATAGGTGATTCAGTGGATCCAGAAAGTATTCACAGAACTTCACTTTTTTCCACATTTTGTTATGTTACAGCGTTATTCCAAAATGATAAAATTATTTTTCCTCAAAACTCAAGACACAATAATGACAATGCAAATATATATATATATATATATATATATATATATATATATATATATATATATATATATATATATATATATATATATATATATAAACCCTTGCATGTACAGAAGTATTCACAGCACTTGCCATGAAACTCAAAAATGAGCTCAGGTGCATCCTGTTTCCATTGGTCATGCCTGAGATGTTTCTACAGCTTAATTGGAATCCACCTGGGGTAAATTCAGTTGATCAGACATAATTTGGAAAGGCACACGCCTGTCTACATATAAGGTCCCACAGTGCATGACAAAGCTCAGGTGCATCGTGTTTCCATTGGTCATGCCTGAGATGTTTCTACAGCTTAATTGGAGTCCACCTGGGGTAAATTCAGTTGATCAGACATAATTTGGAAATGCACACGCCTGTCTACATATAAGGTCCCACAGTGCATGACAGAGCACAGATCAGGCATGAAGTCAAAGGAATTGTCTCAAGGCACAAATCTGAGAAAGGGTAGAGAAACATTGTGGCTGCTTTGAAAATCCCAGTGAACTCAGTTGTATCCATTATCCATAAATGGAAGAATTTTGGATTCACGAGATTGGGGGAGACGGGCCTTTTGTCAGGGATGCGAACCCGGTGGTCACTCTGTCAGATCTCCAGCATTCCTCTGTGGAGAGAGGAGATCCTTCAAGAAGCACAACCATCTCTGCAGCAATCCACCACAATCAGGCTTGTATGGTAAAGTGGCCAGAAAGAAGCCACTCCTTAGTAAAATGTCAGCTCGCCTGGAGTTTACCAAAAGGCACCTGAAGGACTCACAGACAATGAGAAACAAAATTCTCTGGTGTGATAAGACAAACACTGAACATTTTGCATGAATGCAAGGCATCATGTTTAGAGGAAACCAGGCACCATCCCTACAGTGAAGCATGGTGGTGGCAGGCTCATGCTGTGGGGATGTTTTTCAGTGGCAGGAACTGGGAGACTAGTCAGGATTGAGGGAAAGATGAATGCAGCAATGTTCAGTGACATCCTGGATGAAAACCTGCTATTACGGTTGAGGACCAGGTTTGGATGTTGACCCAAATGCAGGAGCAGTAAGGCAGACAGTGAAATAAGAGTTTATTGAACAAAAAGGGGACTGCGCAGTGTAAGAACAAAAACTAGGAAAAACCACAATGACCGGACCAATAAGACAGACTGGACAGGGACTAGAAGCACAGGGACCTGACAGACGGGACATACAGGTCAGACAGGACAGGGACCAGATGAAGCAAGCCTGTGGAGCTACTGGAACTGGATAAACTACGCACAAATTCCACCAGTACCACAACATCCTGGAGGACATAGCGAGAACACCGGGCTCTCCGTGGATTACTGGCCAGCCCAGCAGGCAGGGAAGGTGGCGTAGAGACAGGAAGCAGAAGCGAGGATGTCAGTCCGGCTCCGATGCTATGCTATGTAAACAACCACACAAGCCAGCATTACCAAGCCTCTTCCTCTCCAACGCTAGATCCATCACACACAAAATGGACGAATTGGAGCTACAGATGGCCACAAACAGCTTTGTGCGGAACTGCAGCGTTATTTTTCATCACGGAGACGTGGCTTCACCCGCTGATCCCCGATGCTGCAGTCGAGCTAGCAGGCTGCACGCTACACCGGAAGGACAGAACCAGTGATTCGGGTAAGAGGTGGAGGGCTCTGTGTTTATGTGAACCGCGAGTGGTGCTGCAGCAGCAAGGTCATTGACTCTCACTGTTCTCCTGATTTAGAGGTGCTCATGCAGACCTTTTTATCTCCCAAGGGAGTTCACAGTAGTCGTTGTGTTTGCTGTTTACATCCCACGCGATACTAACATTAGCACGGCCCTTAGCCTCTTGCTTGCCTGTGTAAGCAAACAGCAGCTGGCCCACCCGGATGGCGTTTGTATTGTTGCTGGTGACTTCAACCAAGCGTGTTTAAAGACTGTGCTCCCTAAGTTTGTCCAGTACATGAAGTGTGCCACCAGAGGGGAAAATACTTTGGACCATGTCTACTCAAACATAAAACACGTATACAAAGTCACTCCCCTCCCACATCTCACTGGATCAGACCATCTCTGCCTGTCCCTCACCCCCACCTACACCCCCCCGGGCTGAGGCGAACAAAGCCACAACGGAAGACAATCCAAACCTGGCCTGAGGGAGCGCTCTCCCAGCTACAGGACTGCTGCTCACAGACTGTATGGGATTTATTCTCCAGCCACAACCTGCAGGAGTACACTGACACCATACTCTCTTACATTAAGAACTGTGTTGACACTGTCACCGTCAACAAAAGAGTCAGGGTTTTTCCAAACCAGAAGCCCTGGATGAACAGTGCAGTCCAGTCCCTATTAAAAAGCCGCAACACCGCCTTTAAATCAGGGGACAGGGCCCTGTACAGCGTGGCCAGGTCTGATCTGAAAAGAGGCATCAGAGGCCAAGGCTGCCTACAAGGAAAAGATAGAGGACCACTTTGCTGTAAATCATCCCAGAAGGATGTGGCAGGGAATAAATCATATAACCAACTACAGAAGCACCAACCCAGGAAATGCTAGGTCTGACGCCTCACTGGCAGAGGAGCTGAACCGCTTCTTTGCCCGCTTCGAAGCAGACAGACCAGCAGCAACTCCACACCCACCACCCTCCAGCACTAGCATGCTAACACTTCAGGAACACAAAGTGAGATGTGTGCTGCAGGCGGTGAACCCCAGGAAGGCGGCCAGCCCTGATGGTGTACCTGAAAAGGTACTGAAAGTGTGTGCTGACCAACTGGCTGGAGTTTTCACCTGCATCTTCAACCTGTCCCTGTCACAGGCCATCATTCCACCCTGCCTCAAATCCTCCACCATCATTCCAGTCTCAAAGAAGTCAGCAGTGGAGAGCATAAATGACTACAGGCCTGTTGCACTTACGCCTGTGGTCATGAAGTGCTTTGAAAGACTGGTCTCTCAGCACATCAGAGTCTGTCTGCCTCCCACTCTGGACCCCCACCAGTTTGCCTACAGGGCAAACTGCTCCACAGAGGACGCTATCACCACAGCTCTCCACACCGCGCTGAGCCACCTGGAGCACCAGGGGAGCTATGTGAGGATGCTCTTCTTGGACTTCAGCTCAGCCTTCAACCACATCATCCCGGAGATCCTGGTCCAGAAACTGACACATCTGGGCATC
The DNA here is from genome assembly GCF_902500255.1 of Thalassophryne amazonica. Classification (NCBI taxonomy): domain Eukaryota; kingdom Metazoa; phylum Chordata; class Actinopteri; order Batrachoidiformes; family Batrachoididae; genus Thalassophryne; species Thalassophryne amazonica. The sequence continues at coordinate 65,095,762 of NC_047106.1, read as the reverse complement.
TCCACCCCCATCTTCCAGTGGATCAAGGACTTCCTCACAAACCGCCCACAGTCCGTGAAACTTGGCCCCCACCTTTTCTCCACCATCACACTCAGCACCGGTTCTCCTCAAGGCTGTGTACTGAGCCCCCTCCTGTTCACCCTTTACACACATGACTGCTCTCCGACCCATCCCACAAACACCATCATAAAGTTTGCGGATGATACCACCGTGATTGGGCTCATCTCAGGGGGGGATGAGACCGACTATAGAGATGAGATAAATCTACTGACAGCATGGTGTTCAGCTAACAACCTGCCGCTGAACACCACAAAAACAAAAGAAATAATCCTGGACTTCAGGAAGAACAGAGCTGACCCAGCCCTGCTTTACATCCAAGGGGACTGTGTGGAAAGGGTCAGCTCCATCAGGTCCCTTTGAGTGCAGCTCTCTGACAGCCTCTCCTGGACTGCCAACACCACAGTGGTGGTGAAGAAAGCCCAGCAGCGACAGCACTTCCTGAGGGTGCTCAGGAGAAACAATCTGGAGGAGAAGCTGCTGGTGTTGTTCTACAGAGCCACCATCAAGAGCATCCTGACATACTGCATCACAGCGTGGTACAGGGGGTGCACAGCAGCAGACAGGAGAGCGCTGCAGAGGGTGATCAAAACGGCCCAGGGGATCACTGGTTGCTCTCTGCCCAGACTGGAAGACATTGCTAGCTCTAGCTACCTCAGCAGAGCTGCCAGCATCTGCAAAGACACATCCCACCCCAGCAACCACCTATTTGACCTACTACCCTCGGGCCGACGGTATAGGTCAATCAAAACTAGGACAAACAGACTCAGGGACAGCTTTCTCCCCAGAGCAATCACTGCACTGAACAATAACAAATCACTCTAACCCACACCTTTCAAGTTTCTTGTGCAATATCTGTAAACCATGTGCAATATTCCCATGCAATATGAATCCACAGTTGTATATAATTCTCATTTTACATTTTACTTGGTCCACATTTCATTTCATTTTATTTTACCTTATGTTTATATTAGTTGTACATATACTCTGAATAATTTACTGTTAAATTTCACTATCCTTTATTTGGCTAAAAATTACTCGCACCACGTAAAAGCACCTTTTTGGATTTGCACCCAAATCTCGTTGTAATGCAAATTACAATGACAATAAAGGTGATTCTGATTCTGATTCTGAACTGTAAGGGAGAATGAGAGAGCAGGTGAGACTGTGTAGGTGCATTTGAGCACACATCAGGAAATGAAAGTCTAAACTAAACTTAAATAGATCATTCAGAGTAGCAGTTCATTCAGGAGTTCAATTCATTCAGGAGTTCAGATCAAAATTCAGGATCAAAAAGTCTTAGTTCGTTCAGGATTTCATTTCTACATGACACATACCACAGGCATGCACATGTGGCAGACAGATAGAGTCAGATGACCATTTCAGGTGCCAGGCTTAGGAGTGCAACAATACAGCAGAGCTCTCTGGGTGACTGCACTCAGAATACCACAGGTCCATTCACTCAGGAACATAGCAACTGCGTGCGGACCAAGGGCGCAATTTAGAACTAGAAATTTGGGGGGACAAAGTGCGAGGCCAACAGGGCCGAAGCCCATAGGCCGGGGGTGTGGGGGCCGCTTTAGGCCCCCAGAAGCCAATGGTTTCTAGATAAGCTCAGATGCATTCTGAGCATCCAGAAGAGTAATTTTAATGTTTTGAGAAGACCATAAAGTGGACACCATTTGACTTATGCAATTTAAAACTGAGGATATAAGTACTTTATTCTGAGAATAGCCAGCATTGATTTTATTAACATCCTGGTGTAAATAAGGTATCACCACATGTGTAGAACTCAAAAAGAATGATTGGTTGAGTTTTCATTAAAAAAACAACTGCAATGTGGTAAAATGTATTCATAAATATGAAAGAACAGGCTCTTAATAATTATTAACTATTGCATACTGTATTTTTTTTCTCAAGATTTGTTTTTGCATAAGTTTGAAAAAACAACAGATCATAGGTTTAGGATAAATTACTTATCATGAATTTAATTTTCGAAGTGGCACTAATGACAACACTCATACTGAACATAATTTCACTTGCATAGACTGATTTTGGAGATCAGGGTTATGGGTTATGGAGATCAGGGAGATGGGCTTTCTGAGGTCCCAGATAGCTTTTCTGATTTCCTTTTCTATCTTTCAGAATTGAGTAAATTAGCATATGGTCCATTGATACTTATGTCTAGACACTAGTCCCTAGAGGCAACTATTTTTGGTTTCAAATCTGGGCAAATGCAGTCCCAGAAAATTCCGAATGTGACAAACAAGAAACAGGTGTTGTAAACAAGTCAATGCTGCTAAAAATACAAACTTGCAGAAATAAAGATACTATTCTGATATGGTTTTGCACATAAGACTGACATAGCATGTTTCAAGTACACACATATATGTCAGAAGGTGTGGGGGGGCATACCATATTCTGTCCCCCCTGGTTGAAAAGGTGGGGGAACATGTCCCCCCTATCCCCCACCAATTTGCGCCCATGGTGTGGACCACTCCAGACTGTTAGTGGATCTGATCACTGATGATACAAAATAACAGTTCAAAACAAAAAAAACTACATTACTGTGCACACTATTCCTGAAACCACGCAGACATGCACAAACTCTGATTTTTACTGAACTACGTGGAGAGGAACGGACTCAGAGAACTGAATAAGAGCTGATCACTAAGCAGCACAGAATAGAATGGACTCTGATAATTAACAGCTGATTAGTGTGAGGCGCTGCATGTGAAAACACACCAGCTGGACAGCAGATTATGTAGGGGTTGAAGCAAAAGGCACGAAGGTGTGACCGTGGAGTAAACATGAATGAGCCACTTTCAATAACGGAAGTAATATTTAGAGCTGGAGCGCACACAGCAAAAACGCGATAGATAACTTTAACATTACAACCCAAAAGCTCACAAAGAAATACACGGGCAGTTATGTCTGGACCAGAAAAACTCACAGAGGAAATAAAGACTATCGATTAAGCCTGGGAGCTTATAACAGGAAAATCATAACTGAATACATTCAGGGAATGGATGTGCAACTCAAACAGGTTGCTTTCTAAGCCTGGAATCTCACGGTAGGAAAAACACGATAAATTACATAGTGAGCATGAAATCTACAGTGGGAAAACACAACAGATAACGTTCGTGAACACAAAAGCTCACAGCAGAAAAGCCATGACAGAACGTGTGGAGCGAGGAGGCACCGTCCAGAGAAACAGCAGAAAATTTAATGAGTCACTACGGGAAAAACATGAGAATTTTTCAATTTAATTTCAATTTATTTTCATTTATGTAGTGACAAATCACAACAGAGTTGCCTCAAGGCACTTCACACAGGTAAGGTCTAACCTTACTAACCCCCAGAGCAACAGTGGTAAGGAAAAACTCCCTCTGAGGAAGAAACCTCAAGCAGACCAGACTCAAAGGGGTGACCCTCTGTTTGGGCCATGCTACAAACATAAATTACAGAAAAATTCATGGACGAATATACAAGAAATGCTGTTGGTGCACAGGACAGGAGGGTCGCCAACACAAATACAACTCCCATCTCTGGATGGAGCTGCACCTTAGTGACATTAGTTCCACAAACAGAGAGAGATGCCAAACCAAGAACACTTAGACAAACATAAGATCAAGTTACCGGCTGAGTGCACTGTCAGAGCACAGCTGGGAACCGGTGGCAACCCAGTTGTAACCCAGAGGAACACGACGGTTCATGCTGGCGGTAATCAGAGATTCTGGCCCCAAATCAATGGAGGATCCGAGGTTAAATCTGGAACGGTGATGAGATGAGATGACCGTCAGCTTTGGACACCCACTCAGCGGGAATGCTGATCAGCCGTGAGACGCCGCTCTAACAGCGCCACATGCTGTCTTGACGGATGGGGTGGAGCCCTGATGTAAAGACGCTGCTCAGACAGCTCCCATGTGCAGCTTGACAGCCGGGAGATGAGCCATGATGTCACCAGCAGCTGATGCACAGTCCGAGTCGAACACTGCCACAGGGGCTTTACCTCAGCTTCACCTGGAAACACAGAGACAGAGCAGGGACCCAGACAGAGCCAAGGGCAAACCCCAACAGTGCTCTTGACCTCAGACTGGAGTGATGGTTCATCTTTCAGCAGGACATTGGGCCTTATGTATCAATGTTGCACACTTGTGGCGTAAATTTATGGCGTAAACTTGAAATACACCAAAGTCGCCGTGACATGTATCAAGCAGTGCACACCTGCCCATTTCTGGCATACGCCTGACGTGATCTTGATAAATGCGGCGGGTGAAAACAATCGTAATTATAATAAACATGCCCATAAATATTCAGACTCCGCTTCAGACACATCCTCATTTTACAACATGGAAGCCAAGAAGACGGCAATGAAAAAGAACTCCACCAATCACGACGCATGCCAATAGAGCGTCAAAAGCGGCTGTCGTATTAATTGTTTTGTAGTATATAATCAATAAAGTGTTACAGTGGTCCCTCATTAATCGCTGGAGTTACGTTCTAAAAACAGCCCCTAATACGCGAAACCGCGACGTAGTCAGCGTTATTTTTTACAATTATTATAAACGTTTCAAAGCTGTAAAACCCCTCACTGCACAGTTTATACACAATTTCAATCAGGCATGAACATTTTCTCACTTTTCTCTCATGTGTAAACACTCTCAAAGTTCAAACCTTAGTAGGAAAATAATACCAAACTGTTTTCAGGCCCAAACATTTGTCTGAGAAATAAAAATAGAATGTTTTCCTATAAATAATTATGATGGCATTTAGAACTAACGAATTAATTTTAACGATCAACGAACGAGGTCGGACACATAAGAAATTATTAATAGTGACTCACCAGTATTTCACAGATTGGGCCTCTGCATCCTGGTGCTGCGCCTTTTCCCACTCACATCTCGCTACAGCAGGTGTCTGTGTCCGTGTGACAAACACAGTTATGAGTAGTTGTTGGCGCTATTTTCTCTTCTGGGCAGCAAGATTCTTATAAACAGATATGCAGAACACAGAACACTGTAAAAAAAAAAGGCATGCAAAATTGGACTAAATACTCCGCGAGACTCCGAGGCCACGACAGGTGAACGGCGTTATAGCGAGGGACCACTATATTCTCTTTGCACATGTCAATAATTCTTGACGTGGATATTTGCTCGCTCAATTAATAAGACACGCCTAATCTGTCAGATTTCTTTATTTTTTAAATGTATTTCTGTAATTATTTTATTGTGACAACCGAATGGAGATGACAAAACCTGGTTGCAGCACGGGCGAATTACGGGAATGACAAAACTACAGTTGTTATTATCAATTTCATTGTCTAAAACGATCACACCACATGAAGTGAAGCTCAGCGCTACTCTGGCTCCAGGCTTGAAGTCTGGAGAAAAAGGCGAGCAGCGCTTTCCTTCCTGTCAGCGCTGTAGCCACGGATCGTGCTCGAGACCAACAATCCTGCAAAAGCGGGATTTGTATTGATTATTATGTAGTATAATCAGGAAAGTGTTATTTATGTAACATATGCATTGATTTGTATAATGGCACTGTTTATCATGTTGATCATTTTCATTTTTATGTGGATTCCAGCGCTGGTTCATTTTGGTGTATAATTTACGCCACCTCTCGACCTGGTGTATATTTTCAGCACAGCGTACGCCAACGACCACATTGATAAATGCCAAGTAGCGCAGCCGTTTTGGTGTACACCCCATATACGCTCAAATATCGCCGTACGCAACGTTGATATATGAGGCCCATTGACCCTAAGCACACAGCCAAGATATCAAAGGAGTGGCTTCAGGACAACTCTGTGAATGTCTTTGAGCAGCCCAGCCAGAGCCCAGATTTGAATCCGACAGAACATTTCTGGAGAGATCTGAAACTGCACATCCATATCTACTCCTTTTGATGACATGGCTGGTGGGTTGACTCCTATGCAAAACAGCAGCAAGGACATGGTTTTCACACTTAAACATGGCTGGTTTCTTAAAGTCCCACTATCACAGACTGTGCATGTATTTGATTCTCTGCTATAAGCACATTCAGCTTGCTTTACATTTTTTGGCAATACATGGCATGGAGTCCATATGTGGACATCATGCATGCTCTGTAAGATATGGCTATTTTAACCAGTATGGATTTTTTTTTCTTTTGCAATTTGTGGAGGACAGATGAGAGATAACCACTCTTTGAGGGTAAAGTTCTACCTGGTTTTGCAAACCAGATGATCAGTTAAATGTTTAATTGTACGCATGTGGTATTCATCATCACAATAACTCTAAAAAATGCAGGGCTAGTTGACCCCTCATTGTTCTTTAAATTATAGAGATTTCCAAAAATGCCATTTTCCTTTGTGGAAATAACTAAAGATTTGGCTCATTCTGTCCAAGTCTGATACAGAGACACTGATTCATGCTTTAGTGCAACATGTCATTGATTATGGCCATGTCTTCTTTTTTTTTCTAGCTTACCACAGACTACTATTAGAAGTCTATTTGCTTCAGAACCCTTCTGCTGGAATACTAAACAAGAGAAGAAATTTTGATTGTATTACCCCAAGTTCATCCTCACTTCACTGGCTTCTTGTTCATGTAAGGTCTTCTTGTAACATTCTGCTGCAATTCTGAACTGTCAGGTGCCTTCACTTCTGGTCAATCTTGAAGCCTTTATGTACTTTACCATGCCCTGTGTTCTCATAATGCTGGAGTACTTTGATTTCCAAAGGTACAAAATAATTCATTACTTCATTGAGCTAAATCTTGCCATGCTCCTTTCATCTGAATTAGTCTGCAGTCTGATTCCACTGACTCATTTAACCCTTATAAGGTCTTCAGGTCTGTGGGACCCATTTTCAGTTTTTAGCTTAACAACAGTGACACAAAAAGTTTTTTTTTTGTTCAAACTAAGATTCATGTCCTTATTTTATGTACATGTTCAGTGTTTCTCATTGTCTGAGAGTCCTTCAGGTTCCTTTTGGCAAACTCCAGGCAGCTGACATTTTACTAAGGAGTGGCTTCCATCTGGTGACTTTACCATACAGGCCTGATTGGTGGATTGCTGCAGAGATGGTTGTTCTTCTTTTGTATCACTGTTGTTAAAACAGCGATACAATTTTTTTTTTTTCAAACTAAGATTCATGTCCTTATGTTATTACATTTGAATTAAAGAAAAAAAAAAACAACAAACAAAAACAAGTGGCGTTTTATTCATAAATGTAATATAACAAAGGTAAAATGAACAAATTTAACATGTGTAGTGTTTATATTACTTGCAACTGGGATGAAGTAAACATCTGCTGAGTATTTTAACAAAAAAGTTTATGTTGAATTAAAAGCCCCAAAATGCTATGGGTTCACCAGACCCAGCAGGACTCCCTGTGTCACAAAAAACCCAAAGACCCTATAAGAGTTAAATCCATGTACTGCTGGTTTGTCTTATGCTCTGACGAGTCAAACCATTCCCTGGATGCAGTCTCCTCAAAGGCTTATTTCAAGTACAGTTAGCTGAGTGTAGGAAGCTCTTTCCAGTGAGGATGTTAAATCATTTCAAATTGATGTTAAAATGGAACAACGCATCTCGAAAGAATTCAAGGTGCTTCACTTTTTGCACATTTTATTATGTCACAGCCATATTCTAAAATGGAGTAAATCCATTTTTTTCCCTCAAAATTCTACTCACAACACCCCATAATAACAAGATTTTTTTTTTTTTTTGGAAATGTTTGTGAATTTATTAAAAATAATAATAACAAAAAAACTAAGAAATCACACGTACATAAGTATTCACACCATTCGCTCAATACTTTGCTGATGCATCTATGGCAGCAATGCAAAGCATATGATGCCATAAGCTTGGGCTTTGGATGGGGGGCGTCTGTTCACAGCCATTTTCAGATATCTCCAGATATTTTTAATCAGATTCAGGTCTGGGATCTGACTGGGCTGCTCAAGGACATTCACAGAGTTGTCCTGAAGTCACTGCTTTGATATCTTGGCTGTATGCTTAGGGTCATTGTCCTTCTGAAAGATGAATTGTCGCTCAAGTCTGAGGTCAAGATCGCTGCAGGAGGTTTTTATCCAGGATGTTTCTGTACATTGCTGCATCCATCTTCCCCCTAATCCTGACTCGTCTCCCAGTTCATGTCACTGAAAAACATTCCCACAGCACGATGCTGCCACCAACATGCTTCACTGTGGTGTGATCATTCGATGTCTAGCAGAAAGACACTGCAGGTCTCCAAAAGATAGCAGACCACAGTGTTCACTCTGCCATGCCCTTCCCCTGGCTTGCCTTCCACCTTGACTTTGAGTGGCGATCAGACCAGCTTTTGTGTGAAATCATGATTAGAATCAACTGCTGAAATCACCTGCTTGAAATAACATTTATTTATTAATTTATTTATTTATTCATAAATACATCATAACAAGCCCAGAATTGTCCCCTTCTTAATTTTTCATGGAATGTGTTGCAGGCCTTAAAAGCAGGAATGGGTATATAGGCAGCACGGTTGCTTAGCATTTAGCACTGGAGTTAACACAGTTCATTTCAATTTCAATTTCAATTTATTTTCATTTATATAGCGCCAAATCACAACAGAGTTGCCTCAAAGCGCTTCACACAGGTAAGGTCTAACCTTACCAACCCCCAGAGTTGGGTTGGACCACAGTGGTAAGGAAAAACTCCCTCTGAGGAAGAAACGTCAAGCAGACCAGACTCAAAGGGTGGCCCACTGCTTGGGCCATGCTACAAACATAAATTACAGGACAATTCACAGAACAGTTCACGGATGAATATACAAGAAATGCTATTGGCGCACAGGACAGGAGGATCGCCAACACGAATACAACTCTCATCTCTGGATGGAGCTGCACCTTGAACAGAGAGAAAAAACAGAATCAGGCATCAGAAAGACAAAAAATACTGTATAAGTTGCCAGCATTAAACAACAAGAAAAACAGAGAAATACTAAGGTGATCGCTGGCCACTAGCCCTAAACTTTACTAAAAGACTCAGAATTTAGGTAATGTTGAGGCCGCAGCCCGCTCCAATTATTAATAAATGAATTAAAAGAGTAAAAAGCGTAAAACAAAACTGTACCAGTATGCTAGCCATATGGAAGGGAAAATAAGTGCTTCTTAAGTCTGGACTTGAAAATCTCCACAGAATCTGACTGTTTTATTGACGCAGGGAAATCATTCCACAGAACAGGGGCATGATAAGAGAAAGCTCTGTGACCCGCAGACTTCTTATTCACCTTAGGGTTCTCAGGGTTAGGGTTCTCAGGGTGCAGGACTACAAAGTAGTCCTGCACCCTGAGAACGTAAAGCCTGGGCCGGTACGTAAGGTTTAATTAGGTCAGCTAGGTAGGAAGGTGCCAGTCCATGAATAATTTTATAGGTTATTAGCAGAACCTTAAAATCTGATCTCACTGGGACAGGAAGCCAGTGAAGGGATGCCAAAATGGGTGTAATGTGGTCGAACTTTCTGCTTCGTGTCAAACGTCTGGCTGCAGCAATTTGAACCAGTTGGAGACCCCTAATGCTAGACTGCGGTAAACCAGAAAATAGAACATTGCAGTAGTCCAATCTAGAAGAGATAAATGCATGGATCAGGGTCTCAGCATCAGCCATAGACAGGATGGGACAAATCTTCACTATTTTTCGCAGGTGGAAGAAAGCAGTCCTAGTAATATTTCTAATGTGGAGGCCAAAGAACAACGAAGGATCAAAAATTATCCCAAGGTTCCTCACTTTGTCAGTGTGATGTATGACACATGAGGCGAGGCTGAGCATTAACTGGTCAAATTGATGCCGATGTCTCACTGGACCAAGAACCATCATTTCAGTCTTATCAGAGGTTAAAAGTAGGAAGTTTCTAGACATCCAACTTCTCACTGCTGCAAGACAGTCTTCTAAGGATTTTATGTGAACGAGATTACCAGCAGTTATCGGCATGTATAACTGGGTATCATCTGCATAGCAGTGAAAGGTAATCCCAAAACGCCGCAATATTTGCCCAAGGGGTGCTATATAAAGGGAGAAAAGCAGGGGGCCTAAGACAGACCCTTGTGGAACCGCAAATTTCATGTCACTAAGGTTAGAGGTAGTGTTACTGTACAAAACACAGGGAGAACGACTGGTCAAGTATGACGTCAGCCATGCAAGGGCACTCCCAGTAATCCCAAAATGATTTTTCAGCCTATCAAGTAGAATATGATGATCCACTGTATCAAATGCAGCACTGAGATCTAACAGCAACAGAACCGTAGTGGTGTCCGAATCCATTGTAAGCAGATCATTCACCACTTTAGTGAGAGCCGTCTCTGTGGAATGATATTTTCTAAAAGCAGACTGCAGTGGCTCAAAGAGATTATTTTTAGTAAGATAGTCTACGAGCTGCTGTGACACCACTTTTTTCCAGAATTTTAGAGAAAAATGATAGATTTGATATCAGCCGATAGTTTGTCAATACACTAGGGTCAAGATTAGGCTTCTTAAGTAATGGTTTAATCACTGCGGATTTGAAACATTTAGGAACAGATCCAGAAGATAAAGATAGATTAACAATTTCCAGCACAGTCGGCCCAAGAGTGGGCCACAGGTCCTTAAACAGTTTTGTGGTATAGGATCAAATAAACAGGTTGTGCTTTTTGTTGACATTACGAGTTTTGTCAGCATGCATAGTGAGATACTATCTAATTCTGTAAATCTAGGTAATACCTCAGTAGTGGCGCCCACCTCAATAGCAGTGTGTAGTGGCTGGGTTAAGGCATGCTGAGATATGTTTAACCTGATGTCTTCTATTTTCTTCCCAAAGTAATCCAGGAAATCTTGTGCTGTAAAAGGAGAGCGAACTACAGGTGGTTGTCCATGCATAAGTGTTGCCACCATGTCAAACAAGAACTTTGAGTTATGCTTGTTTTTGTTGATCAAATCAGAATAGTAAGTCCGCTTTGTAGCCAGTAATGCATCACGCCACGCAAGGTGAAATACTTCTAATTTTGAACGACACCATTTCCGTTCTAGACCTCTTGCTTTATGCTTGAGGTCATGCAGATAATCACTGAACCAAGGTTACTGTGATTTGGGGGAGCGCTGTTTTAACACAGGTGGTGCAATCATGTCAAGTGTAGTTTTGAGCACTGAGTTTAAACTATCCACACGTCTGTCTGCTGACTGGGCAATTGTCAAATGTGAAGCTAAGACATCAGGCAGTCTAGTTTCAAGTTCAGTCTTATTTGAGGAGTTGATGCATCACCGTAATGATATATAAGGTTGTTGTTCCACTAAACACGGCAGCGAAACTGTAAACTTAATAAGTGAGTGATCAGACACCACTGATGTAAGAGGCATGATGTCAATATTCGTGATAGCAATACCACGTGCGAGAACCAGATCCAGGGTATTTCCACTAATGTGCGTCGAATCCCGAATGCATTGCCGAAATCCTAATGCATCCACAATTTCCATAAATGATTTGCAGAGGGGATCAGAAGGCTTATTTATATGAATGTTAAAGTCACCAATGATCAGAATGTTATCTACACTAGTTGACAAGTTAGAGATGAATGCACCAAATTCATCTAAGAATTCAGAATATGGGCCAGGAGGCCTATATACAGTGACAACGTAATATGACTGATTTTTATTCTTCTGACCTTGGCAATATGTAATTTCCTGAGAAGAGCGGAGAATCAGATGCTCAAACGAGTGATATTTGTAACGTCCAACAGCTAATAAGCTAAACCTAGATTTATAAATAAGAGCAACACCCCCGCCTTGCTTCACATCACGAGGGACGTGACTAAATGTATAAGCTGGTGGGCAGGCCTCATTTAAGGGGAGGACAGCTGTAGGTTTAAGCCAGGTTTCACATAGCCCAATCATATCTAAGTGATGATCAATAATTAGAGTTAACATGTGCCAGCTGCAGCACCGTTTGTCATAGCTAATATTATAGTCGGTTCTGTTCTGGTTGGGAAACTAACATTAATACACACTTTTGTTTACATTTGTTTTATATGTATTTGTTGATAATGCCGTTATTGTAGGGTTAAATTGTGCTTTATACGCTAGTTACCAGCTTTGTTTAACCTTGTTGGCTATTAAGGTACGGTTGGCTAATTAACGGCTAAGTTAACAGTAACTCATCTAGCTATAGTTAGCTTACTTTTGTGATTTACACTTTTATTATACAAGGTGTACACTTTTAATGGTTCTTCAGTTCATGGGTTCTTTAATAGATATCAACAGATAATATCTATGTTTGGGGTTCCCATTAGAAAGCATGTAGAGTATGGATTTTGTCTTCCTATAGTAAGCTAGCAGGGTGAACTTCAGATAGATACCTAAAACATATTACATCATAGTCTCTGTTTCTCTAATAAAATAACCATATTTATATCTTAGCCTACTAGCTATAATTTAGTTTTACAAGTCTACAGACTAGGTAGACATATACTACAATCTTCTCTTTTAATATTTAGGTTTTAGAAGCTAACTCCTATAATACTATGTAATAACTATATTTCTTGTATATGATGTTTACTACCCTGATTGTGTAAATATCACTTATATACATACTGTTCATATTCTTGAGCCGCTTAGATGGGTAGGGAGAGTTCCCATGGGATAAAAAAGCTTTTCAACCTACCATCCCTGGTTCTCAAGACCAGACAAATACGTGGCTCTATTCTCTCTCTTTTTTTTTTTTTTAGATATTAAGATATACTTTAGTATACACTAGTAGATTTCTACCTTAGAATTGGAATGTATATTAGAAGTTATACGTACGTTACTGAATTTTCATGGGTTTAATTCCCACCTGTGGCCTTTCTGTGTGGAGTTTGCATGTTCTCCCCATGTTTGCATGGATCCACTCCGGTTTTCCCCCACATTTAAAGACATGCATATTTGGTGAATTGGAGACTTTATAATTTCCCAGGTCTCCCTTGCAAAAGAGATCTCGATTTCAATGTCTCTAATCTGGTTAAATAAAGGTTAAAATACACAAATAATTGAAATGAAGTTAAGCGCACCAAACATGAAATATTGTGTGTTCATACTATATATACTCTTCAATGACACAGAAGTCAAAATATGTATCAGAATCATTGTTTTGCATTTTCTACACCATCGTAATTAATTTGATTTTGGGGTTGTACTGTATTCTGGATGTATAATTTTGATCCTGTTTTGCTTTCATTAAGACACAAAATAAATTATCATGGACACATCTTTTTTATAATTAAAGATGCTGCATAGTCATTCTTCCATAGACAAATATTAAGGGCCCCATCACACTTAGTGCAAATGGTAATAAAAGCCAAACACTGAGGCGCAGTCGGGAGGGACAGACATTCATACAGCCGTGTACAAATGCCATTCAACCACTTAGAATGTGGGCAGATTCTGCCTCGACTGTGTGTTACAGCTATGATGATCATCATGATTCACACACATTATGTAACCCATGAGAGGGCATGACAATGTATCTGTAATCTAAGGTTTATTATGGATATAACACCCCGTTCAGATGTGTGTGAGGTGCCCGCAGCTGTGGGATGCATTGACTCGCAGGGACACATGGCACTTTCAGTTTGATTGTGCAATGTTCATGTCTAGTTCACAAGATGAATGCATGCCACAGACATTGCACATAAAATATCTTCTTTGCAAACCCCAAAAGGGATCTAGTGGAGGTGCACATATGGCTAATCCATGCCACATTCTGGAAATGCTGGCTGGATTTGACATGCCTGACCATGGTGAATGTCCCAAGAATGATCACACTGTTCCAAATGCTATTTTGACACCATGAGAATATTTAGAATGCAGACAGATTGCGATTGGACTGCACATCGTCTGCTGTTCGATTGTTTTTCCACTTCAATTGTGCCACAGTTGTTTTGAACATGAGCAAAACCTTCAGGGTGGCCACACAACTGTGCCCACATGTTTAGACTGCACTCAGAATGCTGTCCAACATTTGCGACTGTGTCTCAACACTTCCTGAATGTGGGTCAAATTTTCATTCGGACGGGATTCGAGCTCATTCAGCCTCTAGTGTGACAGGGGTATAACTCATAGAAATGAGTGAATAGTCAATATTGCTTGATTCTTGCTTGAGCAATTTTGCAAAATTGTTCAGTTAAATTGTTTAGTTCATTTAAATGTCTTTGTTTTCAGTAATTTTTTAAAATTTGATTAATCAGGATACCAAATTTTCTTCAGCTGCATCATCCACAACACATTATACCACAAGAGAATAAGCTGGAGCCAGTAATTCTCTGACTGAGGGGTTGCATGAGTCTGTCTGTTGTTGGCGGAGAATTACTTTTTTTTATTTTAACTTAACTGAGTTAATTTCTATTTCTTTTTCTTATGAGTTTACTGGATTTCTGAAAACTAAGTTTCTTCTGAGCCTTGGATCCCACTGCAAAATCCTGAACTAAAGACTAAGCTATGGGATCTTGAGCTGAGCACTGATGGCAAACACACAAAGTTTACTTTGGGCTGAGCTTCATGTATGTTGCCTTCCTGCAGACTAGTTAAATTCTGTGAATTTCTGTTTGTTTTTTTCATGCATCCTGTGTTAGCCTCGACACAGTATTTACTCAGAGTGTTATGTGAAATGGCTGCCCTGTGGCTCTTTATCATGTGCTTTAACCTGGTATAGTGTGATGCCTCTACGAGGTCTATTAGAAAAGTATCCGACCTTATTATTTTTTTCAAAAACCATATGGATTTGAATCACGTGTGATTACATCAGACATGCTTGAACCCTCGTGGGCATGCGAGAGTTTTTTCATGCCTGTCGGTTACGTCATTCGCCTGTGGGCAGTCTTTGAGTGAGGAGTGGCCCACCCTCTCGTCGATTTTTTCATTGTTTAGGAATGGCTCAGAGACTGCTGCTTTGTTTGATCAAAATTTTTTCAAAACTGTAAGGCACAACTGAGTGGACACCATTCGATAAATTCAGCTGGTTTTCAGTAAAAATTTTAACGGCTGATGAGAGATTTTGGTCTGGTAGTGTCGCCGTAAGGACAGCCCACGGCGCCTGATGGCGATCTGCGCTTCGAGGCAGCAGCGTCTCGCCGTTTCAAGTTGAAAACTTCCACATTTCAGGCTCTGTTGACCCAGTAAGTCGTCAGAGAACAGAGAACTTTCAGAAGAAGTCGGCATGAGGAGTTTATTCGGACATTCCATTGTTAACGGACATTTTGTAATGAAAGAACGTGCGGGCAGAGTCGCATGTCGGGCTGGACCCGACCGCGGGGGTTCGCGACAGGAAAAACACCTCCGTTGGAAACCTTAATGGGCAAGTTGGAACATGCGCAAGCTGTTAAACAATTTCTCAGTTACTCACTTGTTGAAAGCCATCAAAAGCCGCCTGAATTTTACAAATGGTTTTCAACACGGAGGTGTTTTTCCTGTCGCGGCGCACACAGATTCACCGAGTCCTCACGGAAACGACTCGGCGAATTTGCGCGCACGTCTTTCATTAAAAAATGTCCATAAACAGTGGAATGTCCGCATAAAGTCCTCATGCCGGCCTCTTCTGAATCTTCTCTGTTCTCTCACGACATCCTGGGTCAACAGAGCCTTAAATTAGGATGTTTTTAGGTCGAAACAGGCCGACGATGGCGCCTGGAAGCGCTGCATGACGTCCCGCTCCATGGGAAGTCCTTACAGCGACAGAAACACCCCATAATCTCTCATCAGCCGTTAAACTTTTCACCGAAAACCAGATGAATTTCTCGAATAGTGTCCACTCGGATATCCCTCACAGGTCCAGAAAAAAATTTGATAAAGCAACGCGCGCTGTCTCGAGCAGCGTGTGAAACAAAGGAATTCAGCCGAGAGGGCGGGACCACATCTCACTCAAGGCCTGCCCACAGGGAAATGACATCACCGACATGTGAAAAAACTCACGCATGCGCACGAGGGTTCAAGCATGATTGGTGTAATCACATCATTCAAATCCATATAGTTTTTTTTTTTTTTTATAAAACTGCCGGTTAGTTTTATAAGATACCTCGTACTTTCATCTACAGTGTTTGTCTTTGTCATTTTGGGTGGTGTGTAAATACAACCCCAATTCCAATGAAGTTGGAACGTTGTGTAAAATGTAAATAAAAACAGAATACAATGATTTGCAAATCCTCTTCAACCTATATTGAATTGAATACACCACAAAGACAAGATATTTAATGTTCAAACTGATGAACTTTGTTGTTTTTGTGCAAATATTTGCTCATTTTGAAATGGATGTGTTAAGGATTTTATATATATATATATGTTATCACTGTTAAACATTTGTAGCTTTGTCTTCTTTCTCATGAGAACGGTGTTGTGCTGTTTTGCACTTCACCCTGAGAACGTACGTGTTATTCAACCTTGTTTTAGCTTTGTCTTCTTTCTCATGAGAACGGAGATGTGCTGTTTTGCACCTGTCTTAATGCAATCCTGAGAATTCAATTTTGTTTTAGCACTCTGGGGTCAATCTGAACTGGGAATGAAGGACTGGATGTACTTATTGTTATAACATAACTTTGTTTTCGTAGCCGCTAACGACTGGGAGTAAAAGAACTGAAGGTTGAATTTTGACTGATTGTGATGCTTAGTGTTCCAGGCAGATGCAAAACAGCTGATAACTGCAACAGACGAACGAGATGTGCTGACCTGAAGTGTTCTTCCTTACAGCTGCACTTGACGTATGCGTTTATGTTATGGGAAGAAACTTGTCTTGCGTCATTACCCCCCACCCTTAGGACAAGTTTCTTGTTTATGTGATGAGGGCGTCTCTTAATAAAAAGAGCGGAAAAGCAGGCCAGACTTTAGTGTAGCCTTGGTGTACAGCCTGGCCGCACTCCGCGCGTAATATTTGACTTTCTGTCTCACTGGTGTTTCTTGACTCTGTTTGTCTTGTTAAAGGTTTAAAAATGTTTGGAGGAGAAAATACCCAACATTGACTGGGGGCTCGTCCGGGATTTGAACCCGGGACCTCTCGCATGGCAGGCGAGAATTCTATATTGTCACAAATTCAGAAGTATTGGATTCTGCTTCATTGCCATCCTCATTTTCAGCACAAGCAGCTGAATTAGTTGCTTTAACTGCAGCTTGCTATCTGTTTAAAGGTACGGCTGTATCAATTTATACAGACAGCCAGTACGCTTTCAGTACGCTGTGAAATTGCCTAACCAAATTGCTATATGCAAATGTGCGGCTCACACCAAAGGCTCTGACAGTGTTTCAAAAGGAAATGACGTTGCTGACAAAACCGCAAAGGCGGCAACAGCTCTTTCTATTTTTCTCCTATATGACACCCCTCCGGATATGACCACAAAGGAAACCCATATTGCCAAAAAAAAATATGTTTAAATGGGCAGCTATTATGAGCCATGGCGTGACGCATGTCTCATCAGGGGGTATGATATCGCAATTGCAATCTATTTTTTGTCTTTATGGGTTCGATGCATATGCAAAACAGCATTGTAGAGCATGCATGACATGTGCAAAACACAACTCACAAGGCAATTTGAGACCCCAAAGAGGTAAATTTCCAACACCACAATATCCCTTTCAAGTGATTCATATGGATTATATACAGCTGAGTAAACATGAAGGGAAGGAATTTTGTTTAGTCATAATTGATGCCTTCTCAAAATGGGTAGAATTGTTCCCTACAAAACATGCAGATGCACTTACAGTGGCTAAGGCATTGTGCAAAGACATCATTCCATGATTTGGAATACCAGAAACAGTCTATTCAGATAATGGAGCGCATTTTGTTAATACAATAGTGCAATACGTAGGAGAAGCGCTACAGGTCAATCTCAAAACTCATTGCGCTTATCATCCACACAGTGCCGGATTAGTGGAAAGGACAAAGGGCACAATAAAAATAAGATTAAGGAAATGTATAGAAGAGACAAAACGAACCTGGATTGAATGTTGGACCTAGTAAAATTGTATATGAGAATAACACCAACACCATCAGGGTTAACACCATTTGAGATACTTTATGGACGACCATATCGTCTACCAATTTTGACATGGATACTAAAACAGCAGATGAGGAACAAACATTAGCAAATTTTATGAAAAAGACATTAACACAGAAAGAGATAACTTAAACACATTTACTGCCGAATAATTTTGATCTTCCACAGGACGGCCTTCCAGTAGTCTAGCCAGGAGACTGGGTGTTCATCAGAGTGATTAAGAGGAAGAACTGGTCCAGTCCTCGTTGGGAAGGTCTATACCGAGTGCTGTTAACAACACCAACTGCAGTAAAGATAGCGGAGAGATCAACGTGGATACATCACTGTAAGATACAGCGTGTGTTGGCGGCCTCCACAGTGTAAGGGGAAGTCTGGCTACAAAGGGAGTCTATTTAATTAGCAATAGATTGTCTCAATGCCAGTGAAGCAGGGAGATCCTTGCACTATTAGGTGAGGTGGTTAACAACACTGTATCCTAGCAATCATGACTGAACTACAGCAGACCCCGGAGCGGCGTGCTCAGCGCCGCCGCTGCCGGACTGTTGGTAGGGCAGCCGGTTGTGTTGTGATCTTAGTGTGTTTCGTGCTCCTCGGATTCCTGGCCTGGTGGTTGACCCAAGAATTGCAGCTCACTGTGGACCGAGCCAGAGAACAACGCAAGCAACATCAGAAGAGGTTTATTCATAATGTGAACGAGACAGATGGACACCCTCATATATACCATACTAATATGTGGTACAGATATGTTCATTTATTGGCTATGGAATTACGTTACTAATTATTATGTTTGTTCGCAAATACCTATATCCTCAACACACCCAGCTCTGACGGCTAAACCGTACCCTGCTAGGGTGACAGAATGTCTTATCATACGGATGCATAATCAAACTGTATTTCGGGGGCAGCAGTTCTCAGCAAATCTGATAAGATGTAACACCACTTGCCTCAGTGCAACCACTTATATGATAGGGATTTCAACAGAGGACGTACAAGCGTGCCCAAGTGCTGCTCCATTGACTAGACTGAAGGGAAACGCAAAAATATCATCACGTTAAATTGTCATCACAACGGCCATTCCCAATTTGCTTTTACGGGACAGGGAATAAAAATGTAGGTAAAATTAAGAAACGTCTGTGTACCCAAACGTATGTTTTATCAAATAATTTAAGCCTAACCAAAACATAATATGTGGATGGTACTTATCTTCATCACATTGGACGGGGATGTAATTATACAGGCTCCTGTCCATGGGGAACGGATGAATCATGTGCTTATGTTAGTAAGTTTTGCTACCACCTGTAAATGGTACTCCGGTGTATGATGACATCTATTGGCTTTATGGTTCCAGACTGTACATGAGTCTCCCACCAAATTGGGGTGGTGTGTGTGCACCTACCCAGGTGACTGACCATACATATGTGGTAAGACCTCCACAGAGAAGAATGGCAGCACCAGACGGAGGAGATTGATATACCCAGATGTGTTACCACATAATCACATGTGGGGCTCGGATGTACTAAAGGACCAAAAAATTGTGGTCTGTAGGAGATAAAATAGCACATTCATTGTTCCCCTGGATAGGAGTGGGAAAAAATTCATTAATGATTGAAACTCTGAATTATTGATTGGGTCTGTTCATGAATGTAACAAAAAAAATAGTAGCAGCTCAAAACACTGAAATAGATGCTTTACGTACCATGGTGATGCAAAATCGCATGGTTTTAGACTTGCTTACTGGTTCACAGGGAGGAGTTTGTGTTCTGCTGAACACAACATGCTGTACTTTCATCCCAGACTCCATTCATTCAGTGGATATGCAGGACGCATTGGAGGAGCTGAATGAACTTCGTGATGCAATGCATAAAGACACCCTAGCCGTGAACCGGTGGAATCCCTGGTCCTGGTTGACTTCAGGACCATGTTGGCAGTTACTATTGAAAATGGTGTCAAATACATTTGTACAGCGTAATCTGGCCTTCCAACAAACTATGCCAAAATATCAAGCATTGAAACAGTCAGACCTTAGTGGAGAAAACTGTAATGACTGTACTGAGAATTATGATGATATTGAAAAGCTCACAACTCCAGTTCAAGCTTGAACTGTTGACGTGATGAGTTAACACACTCTTAGCCTATGAAGCTTTAGCTGAAAAAGTAATAAGACAAGTGGTGTAGTCGAATAATACAGAAAAACGGTTCATTTATACCAGTCGGTAGGAGTGATGTATGGTGGTGGTGTGGTGATAACAGAATCTTTGATAGACTGCCACGAAATGTGTCAGGTTATTGTGCATTAATATCATTATTGTTACCCATGACCCCTGAAGACGTTACGACATATGCAGCCTCTTATTCCTGAGGATTGGCAGAAAGGCATAGCCAGACATAGAGTAAAAAGAGATTGGAAAGGAGTAGGAAATCCAACATATATTGACGCAATAGGAGTCCCCAGAGGAGTGCCTGACGAGTATAAACTGGTTGATCAAATAGCAGCTGGATTCAAATCTTCCATCTGTTGGTGGTGTTCAATTAATAAAAACGTGGACAGAATAAACTAAGTTAATAAACTAACTAACTAAGCTGGGTGATGCCTGCTATACGTTTAACAGGTGATAAACAGGTGGGAAATGTTAAGGATTTTATATATATATATATGTTATCACTGTTAAACATTTGTAGCTTTGTCTTCTTTCTCATGAGAACGGTGTTGTGCTGTTTTGCACTTCACCCTGAGAACGTACGTGTTATTCAACCTTGTTTTAGCTTTGTCTTCTTTCTCATGAGAACGGAGATGTGCTGTTTTGCACCTGTCTTAATGCAATCCTGAGAATTCAATTTTGTTTTAGCACTCTGGGGTCAATCTGAACTGGGAATGAAGGACTGGATGTACTTATTGTTATAACATAACTTTGTTTTCGTAGCCGCTAACGACTGGGAGTAAAAGAACTGAAGGTTGAATTTTGACTGATTGTGATGCTTAGTGTTCCAGGCAGATGCAAAACAGCTGATAACTGCAACAGACGAACGAGATGTGCTGACCTGAAGTGTTCTTCCTTACAGCTGCACTTGACGTATGCGTTTATGTTATGGGAAGAAACTTGTCTTGCGTCATTACCCCCACCCTTAGGACAAGTTTCTTGTTTATGTGATGAG
Organism: Thalassophryne amazonica; assembly: GCF_902500255.1. Lineage (NCBI taxonomy): Eukaryota > Metazoa > Chordata > Actinopteri > Batrachoidiformes > Batrachoididae > Thalassophryne > Thalassophryne amazonica. The sequence continues at coordinate 65,074,545 of NC_047106.1, read as the reverse complement.
GGCGTCTCTTAATAAAAAGAGCGGAAAAGCAGGCCAGACTTTAGTGTAGCCTTGGTGTACAGCCTGGCCGCACTCCGCGCGTAATATTTGACTTTCTGTCTCACTGGTGTTTCTTGACTCTGTTTGTCTTGTTAAAGGTTTAAAAATGTTTGGAGGAGAAAATACCCAACAGGATGCCTGCAACACGTTTCAAAAAAATTGTGTGTCATGATTGGGTATAAAAGGCTCAGCCGTTCACAAGCAAAGATCGGGTGAGGATCACCACTTTGTGAACAACTGTGTGACAAAAATAGTCCAACAGTTTTCAACAATGTTTCTCAACGTTCAGTTGCAAGGACGTTAGGGATTCCATCATCTGCACTCCATAATATAATAAGAAGATTCAGAGAATCTGGAGAACTTTCTACACATAAACAGGCAAGGCCAAAAACCAAAACTGAATACCCGTGACCTTCGATCCCTCAGGCGGCACTGCATTAAATTCCGACATCATTGTGCAAAGGATCTTACCGTGTGGGCTCATGAATACTTCAGAAACACATTGTCAGTTAGCACAGTTGGTCGCTACATCTACAAATGCAAGTTAAAACTCTACCATGCAAAGTGAAAGCCATACATCAACAACAACATCCAGAAATACTGCTACCTTCTCTGAGTCTGAGCTCATTTGAAATGGACAGATGCAAAGTGGAAAAGTGTGCTGTGGTCTGATGAGTCCACATTTCAAACTGTTTTTGGAAATCATGGGCATTGTGTCTTCTGGACAAAAGCGGAAAAACACCATCCAGATTGTTACCAGTGCAAAGTTCAAAAGCCAGCATGTGTGATGGCATGGGGGTGTGTAAGTTGCCCATGGCATGGGCAACTTACACATCTGTGATGGCACAATCGGTGCTAAAAGGTATGTCCATGTTTTGGAGCAACACATACTGCCATCCAAGCAATGTTTATTTCAGGGACGTCTCTGCTTATTTCAGCAAAATAATGCCAAGCCACATTCTGCATTTTTTACAAGACTGTGTCTTTGTAGGTAAACAACTGAACAACTGAAGTTATACATCAAGCAAGAATTGGAAAGAATTCCACCTACAAAGCTTCAACAATTAGTGTCCTCAGTTCCCAAACTCTTATTGAGTGTTGTCTGAAGGAAAGGTGATGTTGTATACATTTAAGGAATTGTGTCAAATTTTTGTCTGACCAACTGTTTTGCCTTAGGTTATGCATGATAACAGTGATAATTGAAAACAGAAGCTAATTTACATTTCAATAAAAAAATCACTATCTATCTTTCTAATAATGTGCTCTTATACAATTTAAACAATCATCCAAGAAGGTTAAATTATGAAATATAATATGCAGCAGTTGGATGATCTTATTGTTTTCTTACATGGGAAACCTCTTCCTTACTTGCTTCCCCTTTGAAGATGAGAGGAGGTCGAACAGAATTGGGAGGTGTAGTATAAGTTCCCTTTCTTTAAGACTCACCTTCATATTGGAAGAGACTGAATTTAATGCCTTCTTTGATCTATTGTCTGTGGAGCAGTGAATAAAGGAAGTTGTAAATGTCAAGTCTCTATACTCAGGTGGACTCGTGCTTAAAGACACCACAGTGAATGCACTGTGGTGTCTAAGCATTCACTTACAAATGGATTGATATTTCTGGTTTAAAAGATGCTTTTCCAGAAAGGCCTGATTAATTTGGTTCAAGCATTTTTTTCTTTCTGTTCAAATAAAATAATGCAAAAATGTTGGTACACATATTAATATCATTGGAAGAGGCAAATATCCACATATGAATCCAATTTTTCCACTCGGACAAAAAATCTAATCCTGCTGTCAGGTCAGAAACCATACACTGGTGCCAGATGTTGGCACATCTACTACTGTGTGGATCTGCTGCCCTGGTTGGCAGCTGCCCAGGTAGACCACCAGTCCATTTGTAATTTCCAAAAAATAGCCATCTCTCTGCCACAACCAGGTGATATATCTTTGTCTCCTTCGTTCTCATGTATAAAGACTTGCGTGGATTTCCTACTGAAACATGGTGTACGCCAGGGGTGCCCAAGTTCGGTCCTTGAGATCTACCTTCCTGACAGTCTTAGTTGTCTCCCTGCTCCAACACACCTGAATCCTATGAAAGGCTCATTAAATGCCTGCTAACGAGGGGCTTGTTTCAAAGTCTGGGTGCGGCCACATAGAATGCCCGGTCTCTCCAGTGGCAGTATCTGGACTTCGGAACCTCTAGTGCACACTGGTTAGACGATCTCAAAACTCTGTTTTGGTCCCGATGTGTCAGCAGCTCGGCTATATGTATGATAGGTCCAAACCATTCAGAGCTTTAAAAACAAACATAAGAATTTTAAAATTAATTCTAGCCCAAACTGGAAGTCAATGCAGAGTGTAGAGGACTGGGGTGATATATCACATCTACGTGTGTCAGTTAATAGATGTGCTACAGTATTTTGAACCAGTTGTCATTGACTAAGGGAAGACTGGGAGACTCCAACATAAAGTCCATTGCAGTAGTCCAGCAAATAACTAATAAAAGCATGAATAGCTTTTTCCAGATCTACAGGATTTATAAAAGGCTACACCTTCACTAAAAGCCGTGGTTGGTAAAAACGCGACTTTACCACAGAGTCAGTTTGTTTGTCAAACTTTAAACCACTGTCAAGCATCAACCCAAGATTTGTGACAGTGGTTTTAACTGACAATCACCCAAAGTCCATTATCTGTGAGTCACCAAACAGAATACACTCAGTCTTGTCTTCATTTATGTGTAGGAAATTTGAAGACAACCACTATTATATTTCTGCAATACAGCTGGCCATGCTGCCTCCAGTGACCGTGTCAGTTTGTTCCAACAAGAGATAGATATGAATGTCATCTGCATAACAGTGGGAGGACATATTGTGTTTTGCAATGATTGATCTAAGTGGCAACATGTTCAGGGAAAGAGAGTGGGGCCAAGGATTGAACCTTGCGGAACACCACGGACAAGAGAAGCACTTGAAGAAGACAGATCACCAATCATTACAGAGAAATGCTGATCAGAAAGGTATGATCTGAACCACTTCAGAACAATGCCATCAAGTCCAACATGTTCTTTTAAATGGGACAGGAGGACTGAGTGGTCAACTGTATCGAAGGCAGCTGGAACAAAAAAGAAGTGAAGGGGGAGTGTGTATGCAAGGCTGTAAATACTGTAGACTCAGAGCAGCGTGCACACACACTGAAGAAAAAATAGTCAGACATTATATCCCCATCACACGAGAGCAAAAATTGCACAAATACAGTACGAATTGGCATTCCAGCGACATTCATGCAATTGGTTGTGCATTCAAACTGCACTCAGACGCCTCGTACTGCATTCCTACGGCAGTCAGCACATTTGTGTGTGGCTCATGCTGGAAAACATATGAATGTCAGTGGAGTCAGTTGTACTGCATTCGTACTGCCATGAGAATAGACAGTCAAATGTCAGTTGTGCAAGTTGACCTGCAGTCATATTGCAGTCAATCAGCAGGACCTATGAAGGTCTAGCATTTCTTGAAATTTGCTGGACTTTAACTTCAGTCTGTGTATGATCATCACACAAAGTTTCACTTATTTTGGTCGCTTTGCATGAAAGTCGTGTTCTGTCAAAATTATGCTCCAAATGGTATGATTCATTAGCGAAATAGGACTACAGGCAAAATGTGTTTTCCTTGGCTCACCAAGACATCTTGGGGAAGACAATTTGAACAACAGTCTCTGCTGGACCTTTGTAGGATTTATTAGAATTTTAATGGGTTCTGTTTTTTTTGTTTTTTGGGGGGGGCGGGATCACCTTGTACATTACTTAAGCTGTTTGAAATTCACTTCATAGCTGTCTGTCACCCCCTGCCAGATGTCTGCCTTACTCTTGGACCCCCTCTCCATCTTCAACCGCTTTGACCAATTAAGGGTCGCGAAGGGCTGGAGCCTATCCCAGCAGTCATGGAGAGTGAGGCAGGGTACACCATGGACAGGACGCCAGTCTGTTGCAGGGCCATATATAGACAAACAAACACATTCGCAACTGCACGCAATTCACCTAAACGTCATGTATTTGGATGTGGAAGGAAGCTGGAGCACCCGGAGAGAACCCACACAAAACACGGGGAGAACACGCAAACTCCACCCATCAGCCTTTATTGGGCCACTGAGAGTCTTAGAAAGAGGGAAAAGTGTGGGAAGCTATCAACAATTTTTCTTCAGTATTTATACACAGTAAATTTTGCTGAGTAAAATATACTCTATCACAGAGCTAAATCAACTCAACACAGTGTAAAATCAACTCTTATTACAGTAAAACCACTTGCATTGACCAGTCGGTATCACCGACCGAATGGTCCCCCCTAAAAATCGGTTCGCCCTGCCTTCACTGTGCATGCCTCAGCATCCACGGTTCACTGATTATCACCTCTTTTCTGCTTAAAACCCTACTGGAGTCATCATCTATTTCAGCGACAGACATCGGAAACTTTTGTACAACAATCATGTCCAAATAAATTCAGCATTATTCCGTAATAATAGATGGAGGAAGCCAACAGAGTGCTGCAGCTGTGTGGGCAGTTACTTGATGCATTCACTGCGCTTCGGTCATTTCAAAGCGTCACTGTTTCAAGCCTTGTTCTGCTTAAAACTGACTTTAGAATGATTCAAGAGGTTTTACCTTGTCATCTTATAGCTAATAATCCCATTAATCCATTTGATCACTGTGGGTGGAGAGACTCTCTGTCAGATGGGTGGCTGAGCTCGGGAATTACACATGTGCAGTGAAGGCAGGCGGAGCAATATTTAGGGAGGGGACCATTCAGTCTGCGACAACTGTTGAGCTGATTCACTCTATGATAGAGTGTAACTTACTCTGTTTAGACTGGGATCAAATGCTCAGCAGAGTAAATTTTACTCAGCAAAATTTCCTTTGTACAAACTGAATAGTATACGATGTGTGTTAGAAAATTACCCGACCTTTTTATTAAAAAAAAAACAAAAAAAACTATATGGATTTGAATCATTTGAATCATCATTGCATCAGCCAAGCTTGAACCTTCGTGCGCATACGTGAGTTTTTTCACGCCTGTCGGTTGCATCATTCGCCTGTGGGCAGGCTTTGAGTGAGCATTGGTCCACCCCCCTCGTCGGATTTTCATTGTCAGGGAAATGACTGAGCGATTGGAGCAGCGCTGAATCAAATTTTTCCAGAAACTGTGAGAGACAGCCAGGTGGAAACCATTCGGAAGATTCAGACGGCTTTCGGTGAGGATACTCTGGGTGTCACACAGATTAAGGAGCGTTACAACCGGATTAAAGACGGCCCACAGCGGCCATCGACAGGCTGAAACGACCAGATCATTTCCAAAGTGAACGCTGTGTTGATCCGGGACGTCGTCTGACTACCAGAGAAACTGCAGAAGAGGTAGACATCAGCGCTTTTGTGGCACATACCACTGTTACAGGAGATTTTGTAATGAAAGACGTGCAGAGGAATTCGCGCGTCGGGACGGAGCCGCAATGGCGCACAACAAAAAGCATGTCCGTGTTGGAAGTCTCACAGGACAAGTTGTGACATGCCCAGCTGTTACACAATTTCTCGGATACTCACTCGACTGAAAAGCCACCGAAAGCCGTCTGAATCTTCAGAATGGTTTCCAACACGAACGTGCTTTTTGTTGTGCGCCATTGCGGCTCCATCCCGACGCGCGAATTCCTCTGCACGTCTTTCATTACAAGATCTCCTGTAACAGTGGAATGTGCCGCAAAAGTGCTGATGTCCACCTCTTCCACAATTTCTCTGGTAGTCAGATGACGTCCCGGATCAACACAGCCTTCACTTTGGAAATGATCTGGTCGTTTCACCCTGTCGATGGCCGCTCAGAGTGCGGCGCGCCCCGCTGTGGGCCGTCTTTAATCCAGTTGTAATGCTCCTTAATCTGTGTGACGCCCAGAGTATCCTCACCGAAAGCTGTCTGAATCTTTCGAATGGTTTCCACCTGGCTGTCTCTCACAGTTTCTGGAAAAATTTGATTCAGCGCTGCTCCAATCACTCAGCCATTTCCCTGACAATGAAAATCTGACGAGGGGGGTGGACCAGTGCTCACTCAAAGCCTGCCCACAGGCGAATGACGCAACCGACAGGTGTGAAAAAAACTCACGCATACGCACGAAGGTTCAAACTTGGCTGATGCAATCACACGATTCAAATCCATATAGTTTTTAAAAAAAATAAAAAGGTCGGATAGTTTTCTAACAGACCTTGTGTATAACAATAAGCATCACTGACCTGCCTCAAACAATGTTGCTTGTTGAACTTACGTTGTCTGACATTGATTTGTGTGTGTGTAATGCCATGCATGTTGTTTGCACATGCACAGTGTTTGAAACATCACGCTTGATGTTTCAAACACTGTGATTTTTTTTATTCATTTTTAATTATTTATTCAATTTTATGTTGACTTGTTTTATGTAAGGCGTCTTGAGACGGCTTTTGCTGTGATTTGGCACATTATAAGCTAATTGAATTAAATCAAATTAATTGATATTGTATATTGATTATATTCAATCAATCAGATTAAAATAGGCAGCCATCAAACTTTGATCCACACTGAAGGGCTAGAAATAACTGAGCATTAGTTGGTCAACCGAGTCCTGTCTGGATCACCTGACAACATAATCATCATGTTGCAGTTATACTGAGCAGCGAGAGGCGGCGGAGCTGCTGAGTGAAGCGAGGATGTTGACGGACGGGCATGACGTCAGAGTTGTAGTCCATCCGACTCACTTTCTGCCATGACGGCAAACTGGAAGCACGCTTTCATCACTGCAAACAGGAAGTTAAAACAGGAAGTACACAAGAAAACTCAATCATCCAAAAATTTCTGAAGGTGAAATAAAAAAAATTAGAACTGAATATCTAAAATTTCCCATTAGTCCAAAAACAAAAGAAACACACTTTAAAATTTTTAATGAAATGTATCCATCCAGGGAACTGCTTAGAAAAATATTTAATATTGAACAAAACAACTGTATATTCTGTGATAATGACATTGGAACAACCGAACATTTATTTTACCAGTGCATATATTCCAGGACATTCTGGGACGATTTGTGGAAGTGGCTATCTTCAAGAATCCAGCTACAAAGTGATTTGAAATGGGATGATATTGTTTTTTGTATCTCTTCAAGAGACATTGAAACAAGAATATGCTGAACAATACTTTACTGTTAGCAAAATATTTTATACATACATGTAAATCCAAAGATGGATTATGTCCAAAGATCCAAAGATGGATTATATATATATATATATATATATATATATATATATATATATATATATATATATATATATCCATCCTGGACTTCCGTCGAAAGAAAGCTGCCCCTGCCCCCCTGCACATCAATGGGAATGCGTGGAGTGAGTGGAGTCCTTCAAGTTCCTAGGGGTTCACATCTCTGCTGAAAGGAAAAAAAGTCCGATCACAATGAAAAGTTAATAGTTTTCATTGGAACTGTTTCTACAAACTGTTTACAAGCCTCAGTGTAACAGGAAAGTGGGGAAAAAGTTTTTGTAATTGCAATTTAGTGTTGTGTGGGCCGCTGAAGAGGAGGTACTGCTGGCCCACCACCACCAGAGGGCGCCCTGCCTGGAGTGCGGGCTCCAGGCACCAGAGGGCGCCGCCGCCTCACAGGAGCAGCCAAGGTGACAGCTGTCACCCATCACCTGAGACAGCTGACAGCAATCATCAGTGGGGTATATCAGCAGGACGGCATCTCCACCTCAATGCCGAGATATCGTTTCTACCTGAGAGGTAACGTATCAAAGCTGACGGAGTGTATCCTTTTGGATTTGTGCTTAATTTGTGGATTACTGTTCCAACGAGAGGTGGAGGTAACTTCCCTGCTGTTCGGAGTCCTGGGTGCAAACGCGCCCCCATCTAACTGTTCTTTGTTCCTCACCAGCAGTACCAGGTCCGACACGCGGAGGCAGTGGCCACCTGGGAGTTCGGGACTTGGCGGCTCCCGTATTCCCGGGGTCCTGTGGCGGAGGAAGCCGTGTGGTTCCGGTCTTACCTTGGAGAGGCGTTTCCTATCTTCGAGCCTGCCCACACGACACTTTTGTGAATTGACTGTTGTCCATTTCCGTGATTGGTTGTATTTGTTGTGCACATTCACAACAGTAAAGCGTTGTTATTTGACTTACTCCATTGTCCGTTCATTTGCGCCCCCTGTTGTGGGTCCGTGTTCCTACACTTTCACAACAGGATATCTCGGCCAGCGTCATGGATCCCGAGGGGCGTCAACCGGCTGTTGAACGGCCAATGGAAGAACAAGGCGCACAGGCGTCCGCAGGAGGGGTAATCGGTGAGTTGCAGCGGATCCTCACCGCTTTCACGACTCGGTTGGATTTGATGACCGAGCAGAACGTCCTCCTGAACCGCAGGGTGGAGGCTCTCGCCGCGCAGGTGGAAGCGTGCCCTCCGGGCGCCGCTGCGGCTCTCTCTCCCGTTGACCCTGTGCGTAACAGCGACGTTCCACTGGTTGTCCAACGACCCCTCCCACCTTCCCCTGAAGCATACATAAGCCCCCCAGAGCCGTATGGAGGCTGTGTGGAGACGTGCGCGGATTTTCTTATGCAGTGTTCGCTCGTCTTCGCACAGCGTCCCGTCATGTACGCGACCGACGCTAGCAAAGTAGCTTATGTGATAAATCTGCTTCGTGGTGAGGCACGCGCTTGGGCTACAGCGCTCTGGGAGCAAAGTTCACGGCTCCTTCTGACATATGATGGGTTTGTGAGGGAGCTCAGAACGGTGTTCGATCACCCTAATAGAGGAGAGACCGCTTCAGCCGTGCTGCTGTCAATGAGACAGGGGCGCCGGAGCGCAGCTGCCTATGCAGTCGACTTCCGCATCGCGGCTGCGAGGTCCGGCTGGAATAGCGCTGCCCTCCGCGCCGCCTTCGTAAACGGACTGTCGTTGGTCCTCAAGGAGCACCTGGTGGCTAAGGACGAACCGCGGGATTTAGATGGGCTTATCGATCTTGTCATACGATTAGACAATCGGTTAAATGAGCGCCGTCGGGAATGAGACGAAGGGCGTGGCCAGGCACGCGTCGTCCCTCTCCCTTCCGGTTCCGACCGCGTTCCGCCCTCCCCACGCTCCACGGCCCCTGCGCTCCGTGCGGTTACAGCCCCCCCTGCTGACGAAGCTATGGACACGAGTAGGGCAACATTTAGGGCACCGGTCACACAAAGGAGGCTGGCCCGCGGGGCGTGTTTTGTTTGTGACTCGATTGAGCATCAAGTAAGAGACTGCCCCGAGCGGTTAAACACCAACGCCCGCCCCTAGAAACTGGGCTAGGGGTGGGCCGAGACATTCACGTGGGACACACCCACATCGCCACACGACTCCCAGTTACAATCCTTTATGAGGATTTAACCCTGAAGGCCCCAGCACTGGTGGACACGGGCTCAGAAGGGAATTTGCTAGACAGCAAATGGGCCAGGGAGATAGGGTTCCCTCTGGTGGCGCTTACCTCGCCTGTGCAGGTACGGGCGCTAGATGGCTCCCTACTCCCTCCAATCACTCACAAGACACCACCAGTAACTCTGGTGGTGTCGGGGAATCACCGGGAGGAGATCGAGTTTTTCGTGACTCCGGCCACCTCCCGTGTGATTTTAGGTTTTCCCTGGATGTTGAAACACAATCCCCGGATCGATTGGCCGTCCGGGGTAGTGGTTCAGTGGAGCGAGACCTGCCATCGGGTATGTTTAGGTTCCTCGGTTCCTCCCGGTTCCCAGGCCAGGGAGGAGGTCAGAGCCCCGCCCAATCTAGGGACGGTGCCGGTGCAGTACCATGACCTTGCGGAGATGTTTAGCAAGGATCTGGCGCTCACCCTTCCCCCGCACCGCTTGTATGATTGTGTCATTGATTTGGTTCCAGGCGTTGAGTTCCCGTCCAGTAGGCTGTACAACCTCTCACGACCTGAACGCAAATCAATGGAGACCTACATCCAGGACTCTTTGGCTGCCGGGTTGATCCGGAATTCCACCTCCCCGATGGGTGCGGGTTTCTTTTTTGTGGGGAAAAAGGATGGCGGATTACGTCCATGCATCGATTACAGGGGGCTGAACGAAATCACGGTTCGTAACCGATACCCCTTACCCTTGTTGGATTTGGTGTTCACGCCCCTGCATGGAGCTAAGATATTCACCAAGCTTGATCTTAGGAATGCGTACCACCTGGTTCGGATCCGGAAGGGAGACGAGTGGAAGACGGCATTTAACACCCCGTTAGGTCATTTTGAGTACCTGGTCATGCCGTTCAGTCTTACAAACGCTCCCGCAACGTTCCAAGCATTAGTTAATGATGTCTTGTGGGACTTCCTGCACCGATTCGTCTTCGTATATCTAGACGACATACTCATCTTTTCTCCGGATCCTGAGACCCATGTCCGACATGTACGTCAGGTCCTGCAGCGGTTATTGGAGAACCGGCTGTTTGTTAAGGGCGAGAAGTGTGAGTTTCACCGCACCTCTTTGTCCTTCCTGGGGTTCATCATCTCCCCCAACTCCGTCGCTCCTGATCCGGCCAAGGTTGCGGCGGTGAGAGACTGGCCCCAACCCACAAGCCATAGGAAGCTGCAACAGTTCCTCGGCTTTGCGAATTTCTACAGGAGGTTCATTAAGGGCTACAGTCAGGTTGTTAGCCCCCTGACAGCCCTGACCTCACCAAAAGTCCCCTTCACCTGGTCGGATCGTTGCGATGCCGCGTTCAAGGAGTTGAAACGGCGCTTCTCGTCTGCACCCGTTCTGGTGCAGCCCGATCCTAGTCGCCAGTTAGTGGTTGAAGTGTACGCCTCGGACTCAGGGATAGGAGCTGTGCTGTCCCAGAGTGGGAAGACCAATAAGGTCCTTCATCCGTGTGCCTATTTTTCCCGCAGGTTGACCCCGGCTGAACGGAACTATGACGTCGGCAACCGAGAACTCCTTGCGGTGAAAGAGGCTCTTGAAGAGTGGAGACACCTGTTGGAGGGAACGTCCGTGCCATTCACGGTTTTCACTGACCACCGGAACCTGGAATATATCAGGACCGCCAAGCGGCTGAATCCCAGGCAAGCCCGCTGGTCACTGTTCTTCGGCCGTTTTGACTTCCGCATCACCTACCGGCCCGGGACCAAGAACCAGAAATCGGATGCCTTGTCCCGGGTACACGAAGACGAGGTCAAAACGGAGTTGTCGGATCCACCGGAACCCATCATCCCGGAGTCCACTATCGTGGCCACCCTCACCTGGGACGTAGAGAGAACCGTCTGGGAGGCCCTGGCACGAAGCCCGGACCCCGGGACTGGACCAAAGAACAGACTTTACATCCCACCAGAAGCAAGGGCTGCAGTCCTGGACTTCTGTTACGGCTCTAAGCTCTCCTGTCATCCAGGGGTGCGAAGGACCGTGGCAGTTGTCCGGCAGCGCTTCTGGTGGGCGTCCCTGGAGGCCGACGTCCGGGACTATATCCAGGCCTGTACCACCTGCGCCGGGGGCAAGGCCGACCATCGCAAGGCTCCGGGACTGCTACAGCCGCTGCCCGTGCCTCATCGCCCCTGGTCCCACATCGGCCTGGATTTTGTCACGGGCCTCCTGCCGTCCCAGGGAAACACCGTCATCCTCACGATAGTGGACCGATTCTCCAAGGCGGCCCACTTCGTGGCCCTCCCGAAGCTCCCAACGGCCCAGGAGACAGCGGACCTCCTGGTCCACCACGTCGTCCGCCTGCATGGGATACCATCAGACATTGTCTCCGATCGCGGTCCCCAGTTCTCCTCGCACGTCTGGAGGAGCTTTTGCCGGGAACTGGGGGCCACGGTCAGTCTCTCATCCGGGTATCACCCCCGGACCAACGGGCAAGCAGAGCGGGCCAATCAAGAAATGGAGCAAACACTACGTTGTGTGACAGCCGCGCACCCGGCGGCCTGGAGTACTCATCTGGCCTGGATCGAGTACGCCCACAACAGTCAAGTGTCATCAGCCACCGGCCTCTCCCCCTTTGAGGTGTGTTTGGGGTATCAGCCCCCCTTATTCCCGGTGGTTGAGGGAGAGGTCGGTGTGCCCTCGGTCCAGGCCCACCTGCGGAAGTGCCATCGGGTGTGGCGTGCCGCCCGTTCTGCTTTGTTGAAGGCCCGGATGAGGGCGAAGACCCATGCAGAACGGCGGCAGACCCCGGCCCCTACGTATCGCCCCGGGCAGGAAGTGTGGTTGTCCACCAAGGACATTCCACTTCAAGTGGCCTCCCCAAAACTGCAAGACAGATACATAGGTCCGTTTAAGATTCTCAAGGTCATCAATCCCGCCGCAGTGAGGCTTCGGCTTCCGGCCTCACTGCGGATCCATCCAGTATTTCATGTGTCAAAGATCAAGCCCCATCACACCTCGCCCCTCTGTACACCCGGTCCGGCACCACCTCCTGCCCGGATCATCGCTGGCGAGCCGGCTTGGACAGTGCGCCGGCTGTTGGACATCCGACGGATGGGCCGGGGCTTTCAATATCTGGTGGACTGGGAGGGGTACGGTCCCGAAGAACACTCCTGTGTGAAGAAGAGCTTCATCCTGGACCCAGCCCTCCTGGCCGACTTCTACCGTCGCCACCCGGACAAGCCCGGTCGGGCGCCAGGAGGCGCCCGTTGAGGGGGGGTCCTGTTGTGTGGGCCGCTGAAGAGGAGGTACTGCTGGCCCACCACCACCAGAGGGCGCCCTGCCTGGAGTGTGGGCTCCAGGCACCAGAGGGCGCCGCCGCCTCACAGGAGCAGCCAAGGTGACAGCTGTCACCCATCACCTGAGACAGCTGACAGCAATCATCAGTGGGGTATATCAGCAGGACGGCATCTCCACCTCAATGCCGAGATATCGTTTCCACCTGAGAGGTAACGTATCAAAGCTGACGGAGTGTATCCTTTTGGATTTGTGCTTAGTTTGTGGATTACTGTTCCAACGAGAGGTGGAGGTAACTTCCCTGCTGTTCGGAGTCCTGGGTGCAAACGCGCCCCCATCTAACTGTTCTTTGTTCCTCGCCAGCAGTACCAGGTCCGACACGCGGAGGCAGTGGCCACCTGGGAGTTCGGGACTTGGCGGCTCCAGTATTCCCGGGGTCCTGTGGCGGAGGAAGCCGTGTGGTTCCGGTCTTACCTTGGAGAGGCGTCTCCTATCTTCGAGCCTGCCCACACGACACTTTTGTGAATTGACTGTTGTCCATTTCCGTGATTGGTTGTATTTGTTGTGCACATTCACAACAGTAAAGCGTTGTTATTTGACTTACTCCATTGTCCGTTCATTTGCGCCCCCTGTTGTGGGTCCGTGTTCCTACACTTTCACAACAATTTAGTATGGGAAATGGCTATTCGCACGATCGATTCGCCAATTTTTTTTAACCGATTTTAAATCCCACAGATCGATTCATACATCCAAAGATGGATTATACATATATATATATATATATATATATATATTACATATATATATATATACACAGCGTTGCTGAAAAAATGATGCTGCGGTTGCGCTGTTTCCAAGTGTGTGAAAATTATAATTTTTCTACATTGATTGTGGACCAGGTGGTTCTGATTTTGAGCAGATCCACAATTTATTCATCAACCTCTGTCAAAGTTATTTAAAGATGTCAATCATGATGACCTGGACTCTTGTCTGTTGTGGGCAAGTAAAGAGAAAAGTCTGCCATTTAATTCACACAGTGGTGTTTTTTTTTTTTTTTTTTTGCATTCGTTCCCCATAATGTGCCTTTTCCGTGGGAGAGAGCGCGAAGGTTCTGCGGTGTGCACTGATTTTTCAGCCAGGCAGCAAGTGCTGGTGAAAAAGACTGACTGAACCGCCAGTCAGTCTGCGTTAGAGGTGGGCGGATCGATCCTAATATTGATAATATCGATACCAATACTGGTATTGATGTTGAATGATCATCGTGTAAAAAGATCAATACTCAAGGGTTTTTTTTTTCTCCCGCAAGCACTGATTGCAGTGCACGCAGATTCATCAAAGTCTACTCTCTGTTTGCAAGAGCAGCGCTGCGCTGTGTCACACAACATGGAGCAGCGCACCCTTATATTGTGGTTTGTCAGCCCTCTACCTCAGGAGATTTTGTTTTAAGTTGTGTTGAGTAATATTTTTTTAAACAAAAATGTTGATTGTGATAATAAAGTATTTTGTTGTCACGTACAATGTTTGGTGAAATTCTATCCTAGATCTTTTGGATCCTTTGGATATATGAAGCTTAAGTATGAAAAAGTATCCGTATCGATATCGGCAATACTGGGGCTGTATTTACTTGGTATCAGATCAATACCAAAATTCCTGGTATCACCCACCTCTAGTCTGCGTGGCTGTGGGTGAAGTTCTGCTGCAGTGTGCCGCACAGCCAGCACAGTAGAGGAGACTGGGACCGTTTGCCCCGGGAACTTTTTTAAATTTAGAACTCTGTGAAACACTGTTGCCTGCATTTTGAAGGCCACATTTTGTTAAGTAAAGCCATAGTTTTTAATTTTTAATCTTTGTTACAGCCTTACTTTAAACCCAAAAGAAACAAGGCATCAGGCCAAAACAAGGAAGCCTGTAGAAATGTACCTGTGTCAGGGCCAATGCATCAGGTCCCTCTGGCACACTCTTTTGGCTGCTATTCAGCCTGTTTGTAAAATAAAATACTATAATATCATTCTGGGAGGGGGATTGGTCCGTGCCATCAGTCTTATAGCCATCTGTTGTGTGGGCCGCTGAAGAGGAGGTACTGCTGGCCCACCACCACCAGAGGGCGCCCTGCCTGGAGTGCGGGCTCCAGGCACCAGAGGGCGCTGCCGCCTTATGGGAGTAGCCTGGGTGACAGCTGTCACCCATCACCAGACACAGCTGTTCCACTCAGCACAGAGGTATATCAGGAGGACGGCGTCTCCACCTCAGTGCCGAGATATCGCCTAAGACTGAGGTAATATTCTCTGCATTTATATTCTGAACAACCAGCTAAACTTGTTAAACCTTTTCAGGACTGTTGACTACTGATAGCTTCATTGCTTGGATAAGTACTCACCTTCCTGCTGTACTTTGACAAGAGGTGGAGGCGGCTTCTCCCCTCTCCGTTACTGGGTGCGGTCGCATCCACACCTGTGTGTTGTTGCTCTCTCCCGCCAGCAGTACCGGATCCGACGAGCGGAGGCAGTGGCCACCTGGGAATTCGGGACTTGGCGGTTCCAGTATTTCCAGGGTTCGGTGGCAGAGGAGATCTGGGTGGTTCCGGTTCGACTGAGACGGACGTCTCCTACCTTCGAGCCTGCCCACACGACACCAGCGGATTCGACCCCAAATTGTGATTGTTGTATTTATTGTGCTCGTTTCACAATAGTAAACCTTGTTATTTACCTTCTCCATTGTCCGTTCATTGCGCCCCCTGTTGTGGGTCCGTGTTCCTACACTTTCACAACAGGATATCTCGGCCAATGTCATGGACCCCGAGGGGCGTCAACCGGCTGTTGAACGGCCAATGGAAGACCAAGGCGCGGCGGAGGCTTCGGGAGGGGTAATCGGTGAGTTGCAGCGGATCCTCACCGCTTTCACCTCTCGGATCGATTTAATGACCGAGCAGCACGTTCTCCTAAACCGCAGGGTGGAGGCTCTCGCCGCACAAGTGGAGGCGCGCCCTTCGGGCGCCGCTGCGGCTCTCCCTCCCGAGGACCCTGCGCGCGAAAGTGACGTTCCACTGGTCGTTCAACGGTCCCTTCCTCCGTCCCCAGAAGCATACATAAGCCCTCCAGAGCCGTACGGAGGCTGTGAGGAGACGTGCGCGGACTTTCTGATGCAGTGTTCGCTCGTCTTCGCACAGCGTCCCGTGATGTACGCGACTGATGCTAGCAAAGTAGCTTATGTGATAAATCTGCTTCGCGGGGAGGCACGCGCTTGGGCTACAGCGCTCTGGGAGCAGAACTCATGGCTCCTTCATACATACGATGGGTTTGTACGGGAGCTCAGAACGGTGTTCGATCATCCCAACAGAGGAGAGTCCGCTTCAACCGCACTACTGTCAATAAGACAGGGGCGTCGGAGCGCAGCTGCCTATGCAGTCGCCTTCCGCATCGCGGCGGCGAGATCCGGCTGGAATAGCACTGCCCTCCGCGCTGCCTTTGTAAACGGACTGTTACTGGTCCTAAAAGAGCACCTGGTGGCTAAGGACGAACCGCGGGATTTAGATGGGCTCATCGATCTAGTCATACGACTCGACAACCGGTTAGAAGAACGCCGTCGGGAACGAGGCGAAGGGCGTGGCCAGGCACGCGTCGTCCCTCTCCCTTCCGGGTCCGATCGAGCTCCGCCCTCCCCACGCTCCTCTGTTCCTGCGCTCCGTGCGCCTATGGCTCCCCCTGCTGATGAAGCTATGGACACGAGCAGGGCAACATTTAGGGCACCTGGAGCACAAAGGAGGCGGGCCCACAGAGCTTGTTATGTTTGTGGCTCGAGTGAGCATCTCGCAAACGACTGCCCCGAGCGGTTAAACACCAACGCCCGCCCCTAGAGACTGGGCCAGGGGTGGGCCAAAATATTCACGTGGGACACACCCACATTGCTACACGACTCCCAGTCACGATCCTGTTTGAGGATTCAACCCTGAAGGCCCCAGCACTGGTGGACACGGGCTCTGAGGGGAATCTGCTTGACAGTAGATGGGCCAGGGAGATAGGGCTCCCTCTGGTGGCTCTTACCTCGCCTGTGCAGGTTCGGGCGCTAGATGGCTCCCTACTCCCACCAATCACACATAAGACACCTCCAGTAACTCTGGTGGTGTCAGGTAACCACCGGGAGGTGATCGAGTTCTTTGTGACTCAGGCCACCTCCCGTGTGGTTTTGGGGTTTCCATGGATGCTAAAGCACAATCCCCGGATCGATTGGCCGTCCGGGGTAGTGGTTCAGTGGAGCGAAACCTGCCATCGGGAGTGTCTAGGTTCCTCGGTTCCTCCCGGCTCCCAAGCTAAGGAGGAGGTCTGAGTCCCGCCCAATCTGAAGGCGGTGCCGGCGGAGTACCATGACCTCGCTGACGTGTTCAGCAAGGATCTGGCTCTCACGCTTCCTCCCCACCGCCCGTATGATTGTGCCATTGATTTGGTTCCAGGCAGTGAGTTTCCGTCCAGTAGGCTGTACAACCTCTCACGGCCGGAGCGTGAATCAATGGAGACCTACATCCGGGACTCATTAGCTGCCGGGTTGATCCGGAATTCCACCTCTCCGATGGGTGCTGGTTTCTTTTTTGTGGGTAAAAAGGATGGCGGGCTTCGTCCATGCATTGATTATAGGGGGTTGAATGAAATCACGGTTCGCAATCGATACCCGTTGCCCCTGTTGGATTCGGTGTTCACCCCCTTGCATGGAGCCAATATCTTCACCAAACTTGATCTTAGGAATGCGTATCATTTGGTTCGGATCCGGAAGGGAGACGAATGGAAGACGGCATTTAACACCCCGTTGGGCCATTTTGAGTACCTGGTCATGCCGTTCGGTCTCACTAATGCTCCCGCGACCTTCCAAGCGTTGGTAAACGATGTCCTGCGGGACTTCCTGCACCGGTTCGTCTTCGTGTATCTGGACGATATACTCATCTTTTCCCCGGATCCTGAGACTCATGTCCGGCATGTCCGTCAGGTTCTGCAGCGGTTGTTGGAGAACCGCCTGTTTGTGAAGGGCGAGAAGTGTGAATTCCACCGCACTTCTTTGTCCTTCCTGGGGTTTATAATCTCCTCTAACTCCGTCGCCCCTGATCCGGCCAAGGTTGCGGCGGTGAGAGATTGGCCCCAACCTACAAGCCGTAGGAAGCTGCAACAGTTCCTCGGTTTTGCTCATTTCTACAGGAGGTTCATTAAGGGCTATAGTCAGGTAGTTAGCCCCCTGACAGCCCTGACCTCACCAAAAGTCCCCTTCACCTGGTCGGATCGGTGCGAAGCCGCGTTCAAGGAGTTGAAACGGCGCTTCTCGTCTGCACCAGTTCTGGTGCAGCCCGATCCTAGCCGCCAGTTAGTGGTTGAAGTGGATGCCTCGGACTCAGGGATAGGAGCGGTGCTCTCCCAGAGCGGGAAGACCGATAAGGTCCTTCACCCGTGTGCCTATTTTTCTCGCAGGTTGACCCCCGCTGAACGGAACTATGACGTCGGCAATCGGGAACTCCTTGCTGTGAAAGAGGCCCTCGAAGAGTGGAGACATCTGTTGGAGGGAACAGCCGTGCCATTCACGGTTTTCACTGACCATCGGAACCTGGAGTATATCAGGACCGCCAAGCGGCTGAACCCCAGGCAAGCCCGCTGGTCACTGTTCTTTGGCCGTTTTGACTTCCGGATTACCTACCGTCCCGGGACCAAGAATCAGAGGTCGGATGCATTGTCCCGGGTGCACGAAGACGAAGTCAAAACGGAACCGTCGGATCCCCCGGATCCCATCATCCCGGAGTCCGCTATCGTGGCCACCCTCACCTGGGACGTGGAGAAGACCGTCCGGGAGGCCCTGACCCGTGTCCCGGACCCCGGAAACGGACCAAAGAACAGACTATACGTCCCACCAGAGGCTAGGGCTGCAGTCCTGGACTTCTGTCACGGTTCTAAGCTCTCCTGTCACCCAGGGGTGCGAAGGACCGTGACAGTCGTCCGGCAACGCTTCTGGTGGGCATCCCTGGAGGCCGACGTCCGGGACTACGTTCAGGCCTGTACCACCTGCGCCAGGGGCAAGGCCGACCACAGAAAGACCTCGGGGCAGCTACAGCCACTGCCCGTGCCTCATCGCCCCTGGTCCCACATCGGTCTGGACTTCGTCACGGGTCTCCCGCCGTCCCAGGGAAACACCGTCGTCTTCACGATAGTGGACCGTTTCTCCAAGGCGGCCCACTTCGTGGCCCTCCCGAAGCTCCCAACGGCCCAGGAGACAGCGGACCTCCTGGTCCACCACGTCGTCCGTCTGCATGGCATACCATCAGACATCGTCTCCGATCGCGGCCCCCAGTTCACCTCACACATCTGGAGGAGCTTCTGCCGGGAACTGGGGGCCACGGTCAGCCTCTCGTCTGGGTACCACCCCCAGATCAACGGGCAGGCAGAGCGGGCGAATCAGGAACTGGAGCAGACACTTCGCTGTGTGACAGCCGCGCACCCGACGGCCTGGAGTACCCACCTGGCCTGGATCGAGTACGCCCACAACAGCCAAGTGTCATCAGCCACCGGCCTCTCCCCGTTTGAGGTGTGCTTGGGGTATCAGCCCCCCTTGTTTCCGGTGGTTGAGGGAGAGGTCGGTGTGCCCTCGGTCCAGGCCCACCTACGGAAGTGCCGTCGGGTGTGGCGTGCCGCCCGCTCTGCCTTGTTGCAGGCCCGGACGAGGGCGAAGAAACATGCAGACCGGCGGCGAGCCCCGGCCCCCAAGTATCGTCCTGGGCAGGAGGTCTGGTTGTCCACCAAGGACATTCCTCTACAGGTTGACTCACCGAAACTCCAAGAACGGTACATCGGACCGTATAAGATCCTCAAGGTCATCAACCCCGCTGCAGTGAGGCTCCAGCTTCCGGCCTCACTGCGGATCCATCCAGTTTTTCATGTTTCCCGGATCAAGCCCCTTCACACCTCACCCCTCTGCACCCCGGGTCCGGCGCCGCCTCCTGCCCGGATCATCGACGGAGCACCGGCTTGGACTGTCCGCCGGCTCCTTGATGTCCGTCGGATGGGCCGGGGTTTTCAGTATCTGGTGGACTGGGAGGGGTACGGACCCGAGGAGCGCTCCTGGGTGAAGAAGGGTTTCATCCTGGACCCGGCCCTCCTGGCCGACTTCTACCGTCGCCATCCGGACAAGCCCGGTCGTGCGCCAGGAGGCGCCTGTTGAGGGGGGGGTCCTGTTGTGTGGGCCGCTGAAGAGGAGGTACTGCTGGCCCACCACCACCAGAGGGCGCCCTGCCTGGAGTGCGGGCTCCAGGCACCAGAGGGCGCTGCCGCCTTATGGGAGTAGCCTGGGTGACAGCTGTCACCCATCACCAGACACAGCTGTTCCACTCAGCACAGAGGTATATCAGGAGGACGGCGTCTCCACCTCAGTGCCGAGATATCGCCTAAGACTGAGGTAATATTCTCTGCATTTATATTCTGAACAACCAGCTAAACTTGTTAAACCTTTTCAGGACTGTTGACTACTGATAGCTTCATTGCTTGGATAAGTACTCACCTTCCTGCTGTACTTTGACAAGAGGTGGAGGCGGCTTCTCCCCTCTCCGTTACTGGGTGCGGTCGCATCCACACCTGTGTGTTGTTGCTCTCTCCCGCCAGCAGTACCGGATCCGACGAGCGGAGGCAGTGGCCACCTGGGAATTCGGGACTTGGCGGTTCCAGTATTTCCAGGGTTCGGTGGCAGAGGAGATCTGGGTGGTTCCGGTTCGACTGAGACGGACGTCTCCTACCTTCGAGCCTGCCCACACGACACCAGCGGATTCGACCCCAAATTGTGATTGTTGTATTTATTGTGCTCGTTTCACAATAGTAAACCTTGTTATTTACCTTCTCCATTGTCCGTTCATTGTGCCCCCTGTTGTGGGTCCGTGTTCCTACACTTTCACAACAGCCATCATTATTAACTATCAGTACTTCATTAATTTGCTGTCAAATATCAATATAATACTAGTATTAATATGTTGCATAACTAGACAATTAGGTAACAGTTCAAAAACGGTTTTAATAATGCTAAACCAAATCGGATTGAATCGAAATAATTAATTCTGAATCTTAAGAATGTGAATTAAATCGATTTTTGAAATTTGACTCGATACCCAGCTCGAGTTGTCAGTGCCACATAAGTCAGGAGAATAAATATCTTTTGTTGTGTATAAACTCATCAACCCCTGAAGAAAATGATTACAATAATATTGTCCAATTGAATCTTCAATTTTTTTACAGTATTTCAATCAAACATCTTCAGTATTTTTCCATAGAGGAAAACGCTGCTCGGTCAAAGGCTTTGCCTTCATTATATTAAGATTGCATTGTCATTCCATCCAGAAGAACAAGAATGATCAGAGGTGTGGCTGCACTGAGTGACAGCTTGGTTGCCAAGAGGCTGCTGGCTATGGCTACTGTGGAGGATCTTTTTTTAAACATTTTATTACAAATATCTATTTTAATATGGCTTGTTGTGTGGTTTGTTGTCCTGATGGAATATCTAAGAAGGGCAGTATTTGTCTCAAGTGAAATTACTGTGTGATTTAATTTGGATGCTAACACTTTTTTTTAGTAGATATTGGTAGCTTGATGACTTCAGATCCAGTTAATCAATAATTACTGAGGAACTAAGCAGGCCATAATTTCAATGCCCACACCAAAGCAAAATGTTTTGAGAACCATTGCTCAGAATCCCAAAATATGACTTTATAAACACCTGAACCGAGATTAGCTTGTTAGCTTGTTGGTAATTATTAACATGGGGTGTGTGTTCATTGTATGCTTCACCTCTTTATCCAAATATGGGTTGGCCATGACATAAGCAGAGTAAGCATTAAGATTGTGACACCCACAGCAAGAATTTTTGGGCTTCAAAATGACTTACAAGTCTGTATAGAAAACCTATTGGTGATGTAATGGAAGGTTTGTCCATTATATACACCACATTTTTAAATAACAGTGCACAAGGTTCCAGCACACTCCTATATTTAAAGGGAATGGCCGATGACTGTCTGATTAGTTTATTTCATGTTATGCCTAAACAACATAAACACACTGGTAATGGCAACCCAGAAAGGTACTGAAAGCCTGGATCTTCATCTTGATCCAGGACAGTTGCAAATCTAGAAACCCGAACTCTTGATTGGGGCTTCTCAAGTGATGCAACCATCACATGCATTTGCTTCCACAAACATTAGAGCGTGATTTCAAAAGGCACTGTCAATGAACCAGAAATGCACCCAGATCACTATACTCCATGACTTTACCAACATTCATTCCATGCAAACAGTGAGTAGAACAAGGTGCGGAATGCATCCTTGACAACCATCATCTGTAGCTGACCAGATTAAAATAAAAATGTCATTAAAATGCATGGGATGTCTTAAATATAAATTTTGTCTTGGAAATGTATTTTTACACGTATGTCACTGTTCTGTTGACGACACAATACCATGAATTGTCAAACAACATATGACTTAATATGAATGTCCATCACATTTACCAACACTTTTTTTCTTACATCTTGAATTTAAGTCCAGCATACCATCGTCAATTCAGCTCCTGTTTTTATCCAAAGAAATCCTGGCAAATAAATATATTTGTCTTTGTGGAGCAGGCTGCTTATTTTAGTTGCTTGCTGTGTTTTGCTTGCCAACGAGCTGTCTGAGCTCTCGTGTTGGGAATGGCTCTCTAGGATTATGGATTTAAGGTCTGCTAAGTGGAGCGAACTAAAACAAAGAACAAAATATACCTAAAAACAATGAGCTGCAGATTTGGGTGTTAACTCATTAGATTTATTTTTAAATGACAATGTTTTCCGTTACACTTGTGCAGTCTCCTGTGATTTTCAAATAATTGCATTTAAGGTCTGTGAGAACAGATTCCACATAGACATGAGTAATTATCAAGCTCAGTACAGCTGCATGTTAAATTTCAATGGGAGCATTTTCTATTAATTATCATGAATAGTAGTAGTAGTAGTAGTGGTAGTTGTTAAATTAATGGTAACAATAATAATAATAATAACTGTTATTATAAATTTTCTATACCAATTTATTCCAAATAAGGGTCATGGGGTAGCTCTCCCAGTGGTCATGGTACATACTTTTCAGTCAAGTTCCACACTGTGACAATAGCAAAGTGGAGCCTGACACATCCCAAATGCACTGACACTACGTATTTTAAATTGTGCCCCATACAGTAGTTTGTTATAATAGGGCTGAAAGGTTGTGGCCATGATTATTATTATTATTGTATCAGACTAATTTATAGTCAGACAACTTACACATATACAGTAGTGTTTAGAATAATAGTAGTGCTATGTGACTAAAAAGATTAATCCAGGTTTTGAGTATATTTCTTATTGTTACATGGGAAACAAGGTACCAGTAGATTCAGTAGGTTCTCACAAATCCAACAAGACCAAGCATTTATGATATGCACACTCTTAAGGCTATGAAATTGGGCTATTAGTAAAAAAAAAGTAGAAAAGGGGGTGTTCACAATAATAGTAGCATCTGCTATTGACACTACAAACTCAAAACTATTATGTTCAAACTGCTTTTTTAACAATCCTGTGAATCACTAAACTAGTATTTAGTTGTATAACCACAGTTTTTCATGATTTCTTCACATCTGCGAGGCATTCATTTTGTTGGTTTGGAACCAAGATTTTGCTCATTTACTAGTGTGCTTGCAGTCATTGTCTTGTTGAAACACCCATTTCAAGGGCATGTCCTCTTCAGCATAAGGCAACATGACCTCTTCAAGTATTTTGACATATCCAAACTGATCCATGATACCTGGTATGCGATATATAGGCCCAACACCATAGTAGGAGAAACCACCATGCTTCACTGTCTTCACTGTCAACTGTGGCTTGAATTCAGAGTTTGGGGGTCGTCTCACAAACTGTCTGTGGCCCTTGGACCCAAAAAGAACAATTTTACTGTCATCAGTCCACAAAATATTCCTCCATTTCTCTTTAGGCCAGTTGATGTGTTCTTTGGCAAATTCTAACCTCTTCTACACGTCTTTTATTTAACAGAGGGACTTTGCGGGGGATTCTTGCAAATAAATTAGCTCCACACAGGCATCTTCTAACTGTCACAGCACTTACAGGTAACTCCAGACTGTCTTTGATCATCCTGGAGCTGATCAATGGGTGAGCCTTTGCCATTATGGTTATTCTTCTATCCATTTTGATGGTTGGTTTCTGTTTTCTTCCACGTGTTTTTTTTTTTTTCTTTTCATTTTAAAGCATTGGAGATCATTGTAGATGAACAGCCTATAATTTTTTGCACCTGCGTATAAGTTTTTCCCTCTCCAATCAACCTTTTAATCAAACTACGCTGTTCTTCTGTACAATGTCTTGAACGTCCCATTTTTCTCAGGCTTTCAAACAGAAAAGCATGTTCAACAGGTGCTGGCTTCATCCTTAAATAGGGGACACCTGATTCACACCTGTTTGTTCCACAAAAATGACGAACTCACTGACTGAATGCCACACTACTATTATTATTATCCCCTTTTCTACTTTTTTTTTTTTTACTAATAGCCCAATTTCATAGCCTTAAGAGTGTGAATATCATGAATGCTTGGTCTTATTGGATTTGTGAGAATCTACTGAATCTACTGGTACCTTGTTTCCCATGTAACAATAAGAAATATACTCAAAACCTGGATTAATCTTTTTAGTCACATAGCACTACTATTATTCTGAACACTACTGTACATATACACATATTAACGGTTTGCCTTGTGATGAAAAAGATACTTTATTTAAAAGTCATGAACTTCATCACTTTCTTTTTCCTGCAACAATCAATAGAACAATCAGTTGTTTTGGATTCAATATCAACAGGCCAGTTTAACCCAACAATTTCCATACTGGCAATATACCATTAACTGTTATGGAATTGTATGCATTGCTTTTGTAATCAAGCCCTCTGTAAATCCACTAACAACAACCCACCAAGCAGCATGCTAAGTATACAGTAAGCTGCAGTTAACATGATGGTTGCAAATTAAAGTTTGGTTGGCTCTCCCAAGTATGGACACAGCTGTTTGCTGTGGAACGTGTAGGAGGAAGACAATAGAAACCTTTTTGACCTGCAAGAGGAAGAGTGAGGAGGCCCAAACCTTGATTATCCATCTTATCACACGAGGTGTAAGAACTTTCTATCACCCACTCATGTGCAGGAGGTTTACCATATTAAAAAGGAAAAAACAAACAAACCAAAAAAAAACATAAAAAAAAACAAAAAAAAAACACTTCAACAAAAGGCAATTGTTCAAGTTACAAAGCTGTCTCATTGCACTAACCTCTGACTCCTCACACATTACTAGACCAAGTATTTCATGTTTCTTTCACACAAAGAAAGAAATCAATTCCATATATAAAATAGGATTGTCTCACTGGATTTTTCTTTCTTTCAGAAGAACTCTGTCAGCATTGGAAGGATGGTTTTCATTGCTTTGAAACAATGCGGTTGAACTGCTGACTTCAGCTTGAAAGGTATTTGAGGGTTTTCACAGACAGAACAATAGTGCGGAGTAGGAATTACAGACCTTTCTTACACTTGAGTACAAGAAGACATTTATGTCGGCATGGTTACACAAAAAAAGCCTCAAACTGATTCTGGAAAGCAGCACAACTAGCCTTTTTGTATTTAAAAGAATGGGTAAAGAAGTAAAGCTTAACATTATGTCCTTGTAGTGTCTGAAACATTGAATGGATGCTCAAAGCATTTTACAGTGGTGCCTCACATTCACGCAAACATACACACACTTACACTGTCATTGAAGTCAAGCTGCTGCCATGCAAGGCACTCACCTGCACATCAGGAGCAACAAGGGGATTATGGATGTTGCCCAAAGTTTCTTTGTGATTCAAAGGTCTGATTGGAAATCCAACCAAGGATCTTGTCATAAACGTTTTGACTCACTTTCCCATACAAAGTCAAAGCATTGGACCTCATGCATGAACATTTTCTGAAAGATCTCTCAAATTTATCTTCTATTTTTTTTAGTAAAAAGAGCTCATAAGAGGATTCAGCAAACCCTCGCAAATCCACAAATTTGCATAATTTGCAATTCAGAAATGTCCCAAAAATAAGGCTGTGATCCCTGCCTACTCGTATTCCAGAGCAAAGACACTGAGTTTCAGACACCAAAGAGAAACACAAAACAAAGTCCGTCGTGCAGCAGATAAGTGAACATTTACTGAGGGATCCTTCAAATGGTGATGCAAGCAACAAATTTGGCACACATACTCCTTAGACATTACTCTTTTAAAAATGCCGGGTACCCACATGAACTTTCAACAGGCGGCCAAGAAGGGGTCAATTGAAGTATTACACAGGGGTCAAAATTTAAAAATGCTCCAATCATATTGAAAGGTATTCCATATTATTTGTCTGATCATAAAGATTCCAAAAAGGTAGAGTTTGGACTATCTGTGAATGAATGTTCCGAAGTTATGGGGTAAAAACAGCAAGAACAGTGACAAAAGTCAATTTCAGTTTGTACAGGGGTCAAAAGTTAAAGTTGCTCCAATTTTGGTAAAACGTAATGCAAATTATTAGTTGGGTGAATACGGTTTTAAAAAGGAATAGTTTGCATCATGTATCATGCTTAGTTATCATGTTACAGGGTAGCATATGTCACATGTCATAGAATCCAATGGATGCTGATATTGTTTAACCTTTACTTTGCAAACCAAGCACGCAGCACAGTCAAAACTATTCCATTTATTAATCCTATTAGCTCAACAAGTAATTTGCACCACTTTTTACCAAAATTGGAGCAACTTTAACTTTTGACCCCTGTACAAACTGAAATTGACCTTTCTCAGTGTTCTTGCTGTTTTTACCCCATAACTCCAAACCATGCATTCACAGATAGTCCAAACTCTACCTTTTTGGAATCTTTATGATCAGACAAATAATATGGAATACCTTTCAATATGACTGGAGCATTTTTAAATTTTGACCCCTGTGTAATTCTTCAATTGACCCCTTCTTGGCTGCCTATTGAAAGTTCATGTGGGTACCCGGCATTTTAAAAAAAAGTAATGTCTAAGGAGTATGTGTGCCAAATTTGCTGCTTGCATCACCATTTGAA
Source organism: Thalassophryne amazonica (assembly GCF_902500255.1). NCBI lineage: Eukaryota > Metazoa > Chordata > Actinopteri > Batrachoidiformes > Batrachoididae > Thalassophryne > Thalassophryne amazonica. The sequence continues at coordinate 65,047,686 of NC_047106.1, read as the reverse complement.
GCATTTTTTTTCAGTTATCCGCTGCACTACTTGACAGGACTGAGCGGAGGCGAGGCACAGACAGAGGCTGACACAAATGCAGGCTCACAACAGGACGTATGCGTAAAGGATGGTTTTATTCAGGCCTGGGTTCAGTAACAGGAAGGCAGTCCGCAGAGCAAAAGTACCGGGCAGGGACAAGACAGAGGATGTGGTCAAAAACAAGCAGGGTCAGTACACGAGCGAACAGAGTTGTCAGGGCTGAGGAAAAAAGCAGGATCCGGTACACAGAGCTGAGTCAAAAACACGGCTTGGCAAGAAAGTGCTGGTGAGTGAATGAATCAACAAATGAGCAGGGAGGAAGTGAACTGAAGCAGTTTAAATAAGAACAGGTGTTAATAAGATAATGAGGTGCATGTGGCGGAGGACGGGCCTGGAAGGGGGCGTGGTCAGGTGTAAACTAAGAGGCAAAAGAGAAGCAGAAAGGCAGTGACAAATGGGCAAGGAAATGACAGACAAATGGGGCGTGTCCAACAGTGATGAGAAAGTGCAGTTGCAGAGAGTGATCAGAAGAAGACTGATAAAAATGAAGCTGGGTGTGAACACGTGAGAACTGAGAAGAGTGCAGACAGAGCAGACGAGGACAGGATGAGACAGACAGGTGCAAGTGAGCAGTGAAGAGATTACAGACAACTAGAGAACATACAAAGAAAAACATGAACAGGAATCTAAACTTGAACAGGGCTGAAAAGAATACCAGAACATGATAAACAGAATGATGGGAAAACACACCAAGACAAAACTAAGTGGCACAGACAGACAAAACTATAAGAAAAACAGAAACTAAGTGATAACAAAACCTGGCATCACAGTACTACAAATTACAGAAATGAGAACAGCAAAAATAGGCAAACAACAACTAAATGATAAACCATGAAAACACAGACTGATAGAACAAAACTAGAATGGAACTGGAACATGGCTGAAGTATAAAAGTAACAAAGAAGAACGTGCCAAAGCAAAAATAGAACATAAAATAAACACATGATGAATATAGCAATTAATAAAACAAGGCTGGGGCAAAAGGAGCACAACCAAATAAAGAGGGAAAATAAGGACTGAAGGCTGGAACTGGGTGGGGCATGACACTACTGTAATTTCAGTGGTGTAATCTATATATTAATACCCAAGTGGTTTGTGTGTGTGTGTATGCATGTGTGTGCGTGGGTGGCGTCGATCATGAACAAACTGGGGACATTTGCTGTTTGTTATGCTTATGTATTTTGGGTCAACGATGAATGCAGCAAAAGGGAAAGGTGATAGGAGTAAGCTTTTTGGAGAACACAGGGATATTATAACAACAGTGAACAATGGACATTGATAATTAAATTCCTGACTCACACGCCATTCCAGCAGGGGGCAGTAAATCATCTACATATTTAAAGCCAAGTGTCGTGTGTGTACACGTATGTTGGCAGTTTCCTCGCTTGTGAGGATAGTGGGAAGGCCTTTTTTTTTTCTTTTTTTTTTTTTTTTTTCTTTTTTTTCTACAAGCCCTCTGGTGGCTGAAAAGTCCGATGCGGGGTGCACAAGACCTGTTACACTTGGGGCAAATGAACACTTGAGTAGGCTGGGCTTGTGCTGCTGCCCGCTCTTTCTGTCTTTGACGCTTCTGGCGTGAGGCCTCACTTCTTTCTGCCTCAAACTTCAGGCTGGCGGATTTGATGCTGGAACGCCAGCTGAGTCTATCTGTAGCTAGATGCTGCCATGACTGATGCTGAATGCCTGCAAGGGAGAGCTGTTTCTTCAGCTGGTCCTTATAGCACTTTTTGGGGGCCCCTTGGTTTCGTCTCCCTTCCTTGAGCTCGCCAAAGAGAATTAATTTTGGCATGCATGTATCATCCATCCTGGCTACGTGACCTGCCCAGCGAAGCTGTTGTTTGAGTATAATAGACTCCATGCTGGGCAATTTGAGTCTGGTAAGCATGTCCTCATTTGAGACGTAGTCCTGCCACTTGATCCCGAAGATGTTTTGGAGACAACGCTGATGAAAGCGTTCCAGTAATCTGATCTGCTGGCGATACAGAACCCAAGTTTCAGCTCCATACAGGAGGGTAGGGACCACAATGGCTCTGTAGACCTGCACTTTTATGGAAAGGCGCAGTGCATGATTCTGCCAGACTTTCTTAGAGAGTCGACCAGAAGAACTGCTGGCCTTGGCAAGGCGACTGTCTAGGTCCTTGGCAACAGATGCGTCGTTTGAGATAACACTTCTGAGATACGTGAAGTGCTCTACTGCATTCAGGCTGGTACCCTCGATGTTGATTTGGGGTGGGGTATATGCTGTATGGGGGACCGGTTGATATAGCACTTCTGTCTTTCTCAGGCTGATGGTGAGGCCGAAGGCTCTTGCTGCTTCAGCAAAACAGTTGACAATGTGCTGCAAGGCTTGCTCCGTATGGGCGGCGAGGGTGCAGTCATCTGCGAAGAGCAGCTCCATGATTAGCTGTTCTGTGATCTTAGTGTGGGACAGAAGGCGCCGCAAGTTAAACAGACTTCCGTCGGTTCTGAAGCGGATATAGATGCCGTCTGTCAAGTCTTCTTTGGCCTCACGAAGCATCATGCTGAAGAAGCTGGAGAACAGAGTGGGCGCAAGGATGCAAACTTGTTTGACGCCATTTGAGATGGGTAAGCTGTGTACACGTATACGTGCGTTTGTATCACCAGTTATCCATCTTTATGATGAAGTGGTATAGAGGAGGATTTTCTTAAAAAAGAAGATCTGAAAGTTTAGCTACAAATTGCCAGAAAGTACATCTGAGATGCAAGCCTGGATTTGATCTGTTTTGGTGAAAGAAAATCCTTTTCTGCTCTACTCCACTGTGAAGCTAAGAATAGTGATGCAAAATGCAAAGCCTGCACTGTGCACAATTTCTCCAATCACAGCCACATAAGCCCATAACTTCTCCTGGGTTGTCTGGGTGTCTTGGTGGCTTTCCTCAGTATTCTCCTTCTTGCACAGTTTTTGAGAACTGTCTACTCCATGCAGATTTACCATAAAGTGCCATATTGTTTGTATATCTTTGTAATTAATGTAAATAAAGTCCAAGACATATTCAGTGGTAGCTTCACCATCAGAGAGCCTCGTCCACAACTATCACAAAAGACTCCAAGTTGTCGTTGATGTTAAAGGGGGCAACACACGGTATTAAGAAAAGGAGTATGAAAACTATTGATCAGGATCATTTGGGTAGTTTGTGTTGTCATTATGACTTCAAAAGAATAAACACAGTTGTTTGACAATAAATGGCTTCACTCAACCAATAACCATGAGTGAAACAAAGTTTTTGTGTTATCATTCATATTCTTTGAAAAATGGCCAAAAAAAATACTATCTGCCATTGTATGTAAACGTTTGTGCACGACTGTACCTAAATATTCACACCCTTTGCTCAATATTTTTTGATCAACCTTTGGCTGTAATTACAGCCTCAAATCTATTTGAATATGATGCCACAAGCTTGGCGCACCTATCTTTAGGCAGTTTTGCCCATTCCTCTTTGCAGCACCTTTTAAGGTCCATCCAGTTGGATGGGGAGCTGGATTCAGTCAGATTCAGGTCTGGGCTCTGAATGGGCCATTTAAGGACAATCACAGAGTTGTTCTGAAGCCACTCCCTTGATATCTTAGTTGTGTGCTTAGGGTCATTGTCCTGCCGTAAGATGAACCATGGCCCCACTCTGAGGTCAAGAGCACCCTGGAGCAGGTTTTCATCCAGGGTGTCTGTTTCTTTCAATTCTGACTAGTCCCCCCAGTTCCTCACATCCTCACAGCATGATGCTGCTACCACCATGCGTCACTATAGGGATGGTGCTTTGTTTCCTCCAAACATCACAAGTGGCATTTACACCAATGAGTTCAGTCTTTGTTTCATCATGGTCAGAGTCCTTCAGATGACTTTTGGCAAACTCCCGGTCGGATTGCCATGCGCTTTTTACTAAGGAGTGCCTTCAGTTTGGCAACTCCACCATACAGGCCTGATTGGTGGATTGCTGCAGAGATGGTTGTCCTTCTGGAATGTTGTCCTCTCTCTACAGAGGAATGCTGGAGCTCTGACAGAGTGACCACTGGGTTCTTGGTCACCTCCCTGACTAGTCCCTTCTCTCCAATTTCTCAGTTTAGACAGGTGGCCAGCTCTTGGAAGTGTGCTGGTGGATCTGAATTTCTTCTATTTACAGATGATGGAGATCACTGTCCTCATTGGGACCTTCAAAGCAGCAGAAATGTTTCTGTACCATTCCCCAGATTTGTGCCTCAAGACAATCCTGTTTTGGAGGTCTTGGTTTCTGTTCTGTCATACACTTTTTGCTTCAATGCTTGATATGAGAAGGAGCAATGAAAGAAAAATAGCTGTTTCCAGACAAAGTAGTAAAGTTAAGAAATGTTGTCATTTTTAAACGTATGTTTGACTGTAACAGCATTAGTTTCCTAACAGGAATGTTTGTTATTGTCTGACAGGTTGAGCAATTTACAGTTTAGTCAAGACTTTGCCCTGATTCTTTTTTACGCTAAGGTTGTAAACATTTATATGACTTACAAGGAAGTGTTGCAATGACCCAGATATTGCTTCACTTTACCACATCAAAGATGTAACATCAATACTTTGATCAAAAGAGTATACCTTGCTTATTTTGGAGTACCACTTGGTGACCAGGACAAAATTGGGCACCTCACCAACTTTGCACAATTTGCGTAGAAACTCTGAGATCTCGGTCTCAAGCAAAGAATACTAAGCTCAAATTTGGTGTGCCAAATGTTTTGAGAGAACCAAAAACGCATTTAGATGACTGCTACTTCTGCATTGTAAATGTCAAGGGATTTAAAAAGGAAAAACAAACAGCACTTGCAGTACCCTAAATTACCATCTGCTATATGACCCCACAGTGATGAAATACCCGTACCCATTTTCACCAAGCTCCCAGGTATTGATGAGGACGAGTTTACTTTTTCCATGTCTTCATCCACTTCTGAAGATGAAGAAGAGGATATAGTGCATGAGGCATGGGATGCAGATCAAGTTTATTTGTATAGCCAATCCTACTACTGATCATTTTAAAGTGACAGTGTTACTTTTTCATGTATTTGTTGCATGCTTTTGGTTTGAAGCTGCAAATTTAATTCAGTGAGAAAGACAAAAAACTAAGAAAAAATTTGTTTTTTCAGTGGTGCCTTACCTGTGATGAGCATAATGCTCCAGATTATATTTTTTCAATATATTTCACTTGTTTAATATTTGTATACTGTGGTCAATAATGCTCAAAACGGTGCAAGCATAAATGTAGTTTTGGAAATGCCTTTTAAGGCAGTAGCTACCTTCCATTACAAACATTATTCCATATATGGATACTTAAATGCAATGTAATTTTTTTTTTTAACTTTCAGGAAAAAAATGTAAATAAAAAATAAGTTTTAATATTTCAAAAATGTGAAGAGATTGGCAAAAACTAACACTGGATTCAGAGCCACTAAATTACCCAAAATCTGTTGAAAAACCCATGCAAGAAAAATTGTTTTGGCCAGTGTTATCATTATTATTTTTATTTATTTATTTTTTTATTACTTGTATTTTGTAATTTGATTAAGTGGACCACAATGGAAATGATTTTCACTTTGTGTCATCCATGTATTTTTAAAATATTACGTACTTACTAATTAAATGACGTACACACGCATGCACTCTTAATATATATATGATTTACCACCCCCACCTGGAATGGTATGTGATTATAACATTGTTTAGTGTTGTTAGCTCATACACATAGTTTCTCCAAATAATATTAGTCCTATCAACTTTCTGTTTTGGCAGCGTTCATCCTTAACCCTAAATACATAGGCATAACAAATGGCAAATATCAGCTCTCCCCAGTTTGTCTGTGATCAAAGTCATACTCATGCACACTCACAGAACTTTTTTCCATTTCTGCATTCTGCTGCAAGCAGGTGCTTTTCATTTTATGCACCCACAGAGATGTGGCAGAGGACTACACTTTTCACTCATGGTAATGACAACGTGACAACACTCATGGTAATGGCAACATGATACTTAACTAATAGAACTGTTCAAAAAGTCAAATGTTACAAAATCTTTTGGGCCACATGTTGTTCTTGTTCCACTAATAAATTAAAAGATCTGTGCCAAATTTGATTGTAATTGGACTGTTATGGTTAGAGGTGCGGATGGAACTAAACCATTGCAGGCAATGGACCCAAATGCAGGGAGGTGGACACAGAACAGAGTTGTTGTTGTTGTTGTCCACTCAGCTGCTCTCATTTCATTCAGGGTCGCCACAGCGGATACAGCCAGACCAACATTGGCATTTGGCACAAATTTTACACCGGATGCCCTTCCTGACACAAGTCCAGTGTAACCTGGAGAAACACACACAGCTGCTGGTGCTCCTAAGAGGTCTCCCATCCAAGTACTAACCAGGCCCCACACTGCTTAGATTCTGAGATCAGATGGGATAAGGCTTAGACAGAGCAGACTGGCTGCATACACAGAACAGAGTACAAAGGAAAATATTTTTATTTATAATAAATAAAGCAAAGATGTTGTGCTGGGGTGCCTGCAGTGTGGAAAGATGGCCTGCCTCCTGTCGGTGACCTGAGGGAGCTGCAGGATCCCGAGCCAGTTCTGAAGGATAATATCAGCTAAGTTTTCAAGGTTCAGGACCAGGTTGAACGCTTGCCTCCACAACCAGGAACTATGGGGAATAAAGACACACAGAGTGAGTGAATGCACTTGTAACGCTGGAGCCTCAAAACAGTCACAGTTCATAAAAGGCTTAACACAGGTTGTTTCAGAGATCAGGAATTAAAGTTCTCCTCTTAAGAAATAAAGTTGACTGTTAAGGAATTGTTCATAAGTTGTATCCAAAGGTCAGAGATCAATTGTTGCGCATGGTAACGCAGTTCCAATTAAGCAGGACTTGATACAGCTGGGTTCTGAATTGTTTGATAGAGTTCATGCAGTTCTTAGGGAGAGTTCTTAGCACAGTTCTTTATCATAGCACAGTCAGAAACAGTTTTGAGTGAGAACAGGATCTCACTGAAGTGAGGAGGAACTTAACTGCCGTGTAGTCGAGACGTGCTCTGCGCCGATAGCCAAGGAGTTCCAAAGTGACATTGCTGTGCAGCTAGTCAGGGCCACGATCCAGGTCCGCTTGGGAGCCATACCGGAATCATCTGGATCATCAGGAAAAGGCAGTTCGCTCTAATACAGGAATTAGAGGGGAGGCCAGGTTACCTGAGCCTAAGCTGCAGTACGTTCCACGGTCTTAAGCGTACAGCTGGAAGACGCAGTCAAGGTCACAGGGCGGCATTCAGGTTTGATCCTCTTGAAGACGTCCTTGATTAAAGGCGGCTGTGGAAGCTGGCGAGGCAAAATGAGGCAAGCAAGCCAAACAAGTATCTGGAAATACATGAACAGAAAGTCAGGGTTTAAATAGTCCATCAATAATCAGCCCAGTCTCACTTTTTTTTTTTTTCGTGCTCCGGTCACGAAATGGGTCAAGTTTTGGTGACAGGGTTTTTAACTCACTATTACTAACCCTACTCCTACCCCCAACCTTAACCATAACCTAATCCTACTCCTTTCCCCAACCATAACCACCTCAACCCCGCCCCCCCCCGCTTCACTTTGAATTTTGTGCAGTCATCACAGAATGAATGCTACCATGACAAAAATTAGGTACTTTTTGTCACAATATCATGAACCAATACATTAATGTATATTTCGTGCTGCTGAATCACAACTTGCCGTGAGACCAGGTTGCAATAATCAGTCACTCATCCGATCTAGGTGTGAATCAAAACTGAGGGCGTCATCTGGTGGAGAAAGCAACACATGACACTGGCAAAACAGTGTCAAAACCAGGATCAGAGGGAAAATGTGTCACTCTGGGGGACATCTAAATCTTATATGATTGATGTAGCACCATGGCCTCGATTAGACTTGATTAAATAAAATATATTAATCCTGTCTCAACCACAAAAACCCACTTGAGACAGAGACTGCGTTTCCACCCCAGTTGACAAATTCCTAAGTCAAATTAATTTTGGACAAGTTAATTAAAATTACTGTCATGTCTGAAGTTTTATTAAGTGAAAATATCAGATATATGTTTTAGTTTTAAAGTAATGTGCTAATTTTTAAGGTTTTGTGAGCACATCCTGTGACCCACAATGCATTTTGGGTAGGATGATGTAATCTCAGTACATCACGACAGGACAAATGCATTTCAGACACTCTGTTCAGGCTCCACGGAAAACAGCATTAAACTCTAGTGTCTAAAACTCTCTTGAATATATTCTCTGCATTTATAGATGTTGGTTTTATTTGCGTTTGTTAAATTCCACGCATTTTAAATGTAGCAGACAGGGATTACTGTATCTGGAATTTTGTTTTCAAGGCCTCTACTGCCATCTACTGGTCAGTAGTGTTCACTAAGCATGTGGGAACCAGTAGATAGCAGTGTTCTATTTATTTTGACCCCGGTTATGTCAGATGATTGTCAAATCAACTTTTTGGCTTTGCAAATGGCTTTTTTTTGTGTGCAATGAATGTATACATTATACAAGTTTCACTTTTTTAATGGAATTACAACCTTATTTCTTTTTCAAATTCTCCCATTTTTTGCATCCAGCCTTATTTCCTTTAGAAATTTCCTTGACAAATAATATCAGTCTATTAGGACGTCAGGTGATGTGTTACACATATACATGTGTGTGTATATATTTTCCAACTGATTCCCATTGATGAAACTTTTCATTTTCTGCCTGAAAGCTTATTAGATGAGTGTGTTCAGGGCTCCGTTTGTTTACAAAATACACACACGTTACAGACCTTGAAATCCAACAGCAGGGATTGATATTATCCAAAGATTTATGAACATACAAATTAACATGCTTACGCTTTATCATGATTTTCTCCATTGTGAGATATAAAAGTGTCTTATCGTATCGTTTGTGTGTATATGCATTATAATGCAGCGCACGAACGACGTTACGATATTCTTCAGAACGACAACATATGCAACATGCATCCAGCAGCATACACGTTGCTGTCTTAGACAACTGCCTAAAGTTTTTTGGCAAGTTATAACTTTCTAAACAGCGTAATTTGTAATGAAAGCCGCTTCATTTGTGCGGCTCTTTCGGCACCATGTTTGTTTTTTCAGAGACAGCAGTAAGCTCCCCCTACCCCTCCGAATGGAGGGATTTGTAGCCCTTCGCCTTCCCCTCCGCCTCGCTCCAAAAAGAGAGACTCAGCCAGTGTTTAGCAGAGGCACTTTTACCCAGAATCCTTTGCGATCTGCCTGTTTGTTACAAAACCTCAGAATTAGTGCATTATTCAACATTAAAAGATATATGTTATATTTTAACTTTGTACAAATGACATAATTGACATTAATGGAGTTATTCTATCAGTATTAATGTTATTTATAATCAAAACCATAAGTCAGCATGACTTTATTTTTTAAGACCTGCGCCTGACCGGAGTGTTGTACGAGGTCTGTCCATCAAGTAACGGTCCTTCTTATTTTTTTCCAAAAACTATATGGCTTTCATTCATATGTTTTTATGTCAGACATGCTTGAACCTTCATGCGCATGCGTGAGTTTTTCCACGCCTGTTGGTGATGTCATTCGCCTGTGAGCACGCCTTGTGGAAGGAGTGGTCCCGCCCCCTCGTCGGATTTTCATTGTCTGGAATGGTGGAATGAAAAGAACTTTTTTTCCATCAGAATTTTTTCAGAAGCTGTTAGAGACTGGCACCTGGAAACCATTCGAAAAATTTATCTGGCTTTCGGTGAAAATTTTACGGGCTTCACAGAGAATAAGGACTTTAACTACAGCTTTAAGGACCCCTTTAAGGTCGGTCGGTGAGCCGCGCTCTGAGCTGTGACAATGAGGCACAAACCACTGGATTTCTTATATATATTGTAAATAAATTGTAAATGTTTCTACTGTGGTTTATTTTGTGTACAGAAGGAAACTCTTGGTCAACTGCATTGTGAGAATTCATGATTTTCAGATCAGAGATTGATGGAATTAAATCAGGACTAATTAATTCATTTGAGATTGATAAATTAATGTTTAAATTATAGTACTTATGCTATATAAAAAGAATAAGTGGTGCCCCATTAATGCTTAAATAATAAGTATTAAACCCTAAATTAATTATTTTGGTGACCCGTTATTTTGGGGCCTAATCCAATCTAATTCAGTTTCAATTTAATTCAACCGGGGGCTGTCCCGGTTGTGTCCATGGCGGCAGCGCCCTCTGGTGGTGGGCCAGCAGTACCTCCTCTTCTGGCGGCCCACACAACACAGTTTGGGAGTTTAATTACTTATTCACTCCAACTAAATGCTCCATATTGGGTCCCCATTGTGAGGCCTGACTATATGTAAAGCAAAGTATCTCCAATCAATAAAATAAAAATGCTACATATATTTTGGTGTGGCCGTGTGGAGACAAAGATTTAACCAAAATCACTACATATTTATTGGTGCTCCATGTGAGCGTGATTCAGTAAATAAATTAATAAATTTAATCCAATAAATTTATTAATATCGTTACATCTTCTGTTGCCCCATATGGAGGCTTTATTATTAAAACTGTTATATTGAGTTCAAATTTGGTTTGCACCTATAAAACCCCAAGTGGAACAAAAACAACATGTGGCTCGAAGTCTCCAATACCTTTTATTTTTTTCATATGAACAACCCTATTACCGAAACCAATTGAACTACAAAACACCATAAATTAATAACACTAACAGCACTGGTAAACTAACATGAACTACAATAACATTTAAAACCTCAGAACCCTGAACTCTCATGGTGCATTGCAGCACAATGTCCATTGTTCACCCTTGTTGCTAATATCGGTAATTCTCCAAAAATATGAGTCCTATCAACTTTTCATTTTTGCAGCTTTCATCCTCGACCCAAAATGCATAAGCATACCAAACGGCAAATCTCAGCTCCCACCAGTTTCTCCATGATCAAAGCCACACACACACATGCACACACACACACAGAGGCCACTTGGCTATTACAATATAAATAAGTAAAGCAATATTCTCCAGTTTCACTTCAGTATCTTGCATGTTATTGAAATAATCACATTGGAGGCAGAATTTTTCAGCCATCCTTGTGAAAGTGTCGTGACACGGACCCACAACAGGGGGCGTTAATGAACGGACAATGGATAAGCCAAAAAGTAACAATTTAATGTTGTGAATCACACAACGATGTACAGACAATAACAATACAGTGACTGTCAATCATACACCAGGTGACGTGTGGGCAGGCTCGACGATAGAAGACGCCTGGCGAGAGAAAAGCCGGATCCACACAGCTTCCACCGCCAACGTAGCTGAAGAACACCGGAGCCGCCAAGCCCTGCGCCCCAGGTGGCCGCCGTCTTCAGCAGTCAGACCCGGTACTGCTGGCAGAGAACAGAGACAGTCCAGATGAGTGTGAGGTCGCACACTCAGTAATCCCACAGTCTGTATTCAGTAAAGGAGGGAGAACCTCCACCTCCAATCACACACTCGTGCAGCTCCTGAGATAACCACTTATCTGGGTGGGGTGTGAGGCGAAGCCGTCGCAGTCCACACCAAACGCCAACTCCACAGACAGGGTATCCATCCCAGGAAAACGGCTGCAAAAAGAGATCAGACTAATACTCGAATTTGAGGTTTAGCAGAGAATTACCTGATTGGTAGTTGATTTCTCGGCGAGGAGGTGGAGTTGCAGTCCGGCCTTTATGGTGATGGTGACGAGATGAATGAGTGACAGCTGGTGCTGATGACGAGTAACGGCTGTCACTCCCGGTTGCAATGATGCCCTCTCATGCTTGAAGCCCGCACTCCAAGCAGGGCGCCATCTGGTGGTGGTGGGCCAGCAGTACCTCCTCTTCAGCGGCCCACACAACAGGACCCCCCCCCAACGGGCGCCTCCTGGCGCCCGACCAGGCTTGTCCGGGTGCCGGGCGTAGAAATCAGCCAGGAGGGCCGGGTCCAGGATGAAGCTCCTCTTCACCCAGAGCATTCTTCGGGTCCATATCTTTCCCAGTCCACCAAATACTGGAACCCCCGGCCCTTTCAACGAACGTCCAGGAGTCGGCGCACAGTCCAAGCTGGCTCCCCGTCGATGATCCGGGCAGGTGGCGGCGCCGGTCCGGGGGCACAGAGGGGAGAGGTGTGGCAGGGTTTGAGTCTGGAGACATGGAATACTGGATGTATCTGCAGTGAAGCTGAAGCTGCCAGCTGTGGCAGATGAAACTTGGCTATTATGAGCGTACTCGATCCAGGCCAGATGGTCACTCCAGGCCGTCGGGTGCGTGGAGGTCATGCAGCAGAGGGCCTGCTCCAGTTCCTGGTTAGTCCGCTCTGCCTGCCCATTCGTCTGGGGGTGGTACCCAGACGAGAGACTGACGGTGGCCCCCAGTTCCCTGCAGAAACTCCTCCAGACCTGGGAGGAGAACTGAGGACCACGATCCGAGACAATGTCTGATGGAATCCCATGCAGACGCACGACGTGGTGGACCAGGAGGTCTGCAGTCTCCTGGGCCGTCGGGAGCTTCGGGAGGGCCACGAAGTGGGCCGCCTTGGAGAACCAGTCCACTATCGTTAAGATGGTGATGTTGCCCTGGGACGGCGGGAGGCCCGTGACAAAGTCCAGGCCGATATGAGACCAGGGGCGACGAGGCACAGGCAGAGGCTGGAGGAGGCCTTGGGCCTTGTGATGGTCGGCTTTGCCCCTGGCACAGGTGGTGCAGGCCTGGACATACTCCCGGACGTCGGCTTCCATAGACGCCCACCAGAAGCGCTGCCGGACCACTGCCACTGTCCTTCGCACCCCTGGGTGACAGGAGAGCTTGGAACCGTGACAGAAGTCAAGGACCGCAGCCCTGGCCTCTGGTGGGACGTACAGTTTGTCCTTCGGACCTGTCCCCGGGTCCGGGCTCCGTGTCAGGGCCTCTCGGACGGTCTTCTCCACGTCCCAGGTAAGGGCGGCCACGACAGTGGACTTGGGGATGATGGTTTCAGGGGGGTCTGACAGCTCGGTCTTGACCTCCTCTTCGTGCACCCGGGACAGGGCGTCAGATCATTGGTTCTTTGTCCCGGGGCGGTAGGTGATCCGGAAGTCAAAACGCCCGAAGAACAGCGACCAGCGGGCTTGCCTGGGGTTCAGACGCTTCGCGGTCCGGATGTACTCCAGGTTCCGATGGTCCGTGAAAACCGTAAATGGTACCGATGCTCCCTCCAACAGGTGTCTCCACTCCTCAAGAGCCTCCTTCACCGCAAGAAGTTCCCGATTGCCGACGTCATATTTCCGTTCAGCTGGGGTCAACCTGCGGGAAAAGTAGGCACATGGATGGAGAACCTTGTCGGACTCCCCACTCTGGGACAGCACGGCTCCTATCCCTGAGTCAGAGGCATCCACTTCAACAACAAACTGGCGCTTGGGATCGGGCTGCACCAGAACCAGTGCAGTCGAGAACCGGCATTTCAACTCCCTAAACGTGGCTTCGCACCGATCCGACCAGGTGAAGGGGACTTTTGTGGAGGTCAGGGCTGTCAGGGGGCTAACTACCTGACTGTAGCCCTTGATGAACCTCCAGTAGAAATTTGCAAAACCGAGGAACTGTTGTAGTTTCCTACGGTTCGTTGGTTGGGGCCAATCTCTCACCGCCGCAACCTTGGCCGGATCAGGGGCGACGGAGTTGGAGGAGATGATGAACCCCAAGAAGGACAAAGAAGTGCGGTTGAACTCACACTTCTCGCCCTTCACAAACAGCAGGTTCTCCAACAACCGCTGTAGGACCTGACGTACATGCTTGACATGGGTCTCAGGATCCGGAGAAAAGATGAGTATATCGTCTAGATATACGAAGACAAACCAATGCAGGAAGTCCTGCAAGACATCATTAACCAATGCTTGGAACGTCGCAGGCGCTTTGGTGAGGCCGAACGGCATGACCAGGTACTCAAAGTGACCTAACGGGGTGTTAAATGCCGTCTTCCACCCGTCTCCCTCCCGGATCCGAACCAGGTGATAAGCATTCCTAAGATCCAATTTCGTGAAAATTTGGGCTCCATGCAGGGGCGTGAACACTGAATCCAACAGAGGTAACGGGTATCGGTTGCGAACCGTGATCTCGTTCAGCCCTCTGTAATCAATGCATGGACGGAGTCCGCCGTCCTTCTTGCCCACAAAAAAGAAACCAGCACCCATCGGGAAGGTGGAGTTCTGGATCAACCCGGCAGCTAACGAGTCCCGGATGTAGGTCTCCATTGATTCGCGTTCCGGATGTGAGAGGTTGTACAGCCTGCTGGACGGGTACTCAGCGCCCGGTATCAAATCAATGGCACAATCGTACGGATGGTGCGGGGGCAGCGTGAGTGCCAGATCCTTACTGAAGACGTCAGCAAGGTCGTGGTACTCGGCCGGCACCGCCGGCAGATTGGGGGGGACTAAAACCTCCTCCTTAGCAGTCACACCGGGTGGAACCAAGGATCCTAAACACTCCCGGTGGCAGATTTCGCTCCACTGAACCACAACCCCAGACGGCCAATCAATCCGGGGATTGTGTTTTAACACCCATGGAAAACCCAAAATCACTTGGGAGGTAAAAGGTGTTACATAAAACACAATCTCCTCCCTGTGATTCCCAGACACCACCAATGTCACTGGCTGTGTCTGGTGTGTGATTATTGGAAGAAGGGTGCCATCTAGCGCCCGCACCGACAATGGTGACAGTAAGGCCACTAGAGGGAGCCCAACCTCCTTTGCCCATCTGCTATCCAGCAGATTCCCCTCCGACCTCGTGTCGACCAGTGCTGGGGCGTGAAGGGTTAAATCCCCACTCAGGATCGTGACTGGGATTCGTGCAGATCGTCGGGGTTTCCCCACGTGGGTGTTGTGACTCACCCTTAGCCCAGTCTCTAAGGACGAGTGCTGTTGTTTTGACCGTTTGGGGCATTCTCTCTGTATGTGCTCGGTAGAGCTGTAGAGAAAACACTCTCCACGGATCAGCCTCCTTTGTCTCTGATCTGATCGTTTTTTGGCCCTGCTCGTTTCCATAGCAATGTCAGCAGGGGGAGCTGTTGTCACGTGGAGAGCCCTGGCAGTGGAGCGTGGGGAAGTCGGCTTCCTTTCGGACCCGGGAGGAAGAGGGACGGCTTGTGCCTGGCCACGCCCCTCGTCTCGTTCCCGTCGGTGTTCCGTTAATCGGTTGTCTAACTGTATAACCAGGTCGATAAGCCCATCTAAATCCAGTGGCTCGTCCTTCGCCACCAGGTGCTCCTTAAGGACCAGAGACTGTCCGTTTACAAAGGCGGCGCGGAGCGCAACAGCATTCCAGCCGGCTCGCGCTGCCACGATGCGGAAGTCGACTGCATACTTCACTGCGCTCCGACGCCCCTGCCGTATCGACAGCAGCACACTTGAAGCGGTCTCGCCTCTATGAGGGTGGTCGAACACCTGTCGGAACTCCCTCACAAACTCAGTATAAACCGTTAGGAGCCGTGAATTCTGCTCCCAAAGCGCCGTAGCCCAGGCGCGTGCCTCTCCTCGAAGCAAATTGATCACATAAGCCACCCGGCTGGCGTCTGCTGCGTACATCAATCAATCAATCAATTTTTTTTTATATAGCGCCAAATCGCTATATAAAATAGCGCTGTGAAAAGACGAGCGAGCACTGCATCAAGAAGTCCGCGCACGTCTCCACACAGCCTCCGTACGGCTCCGGAGGACTTATGTATGCTTCAGGGGAAGGTGGGGGGGTTCGTTGAACGACCAGCGGAATGTCTGTTTCTGGCACACGGTCAGCAGGAGGAGGTGCTGCAGCAGCGCCCTGAGCACGCGCTTCCACCTGGGCGGTGAGAGCCTCCATCCTACGATTGAGAACACTGCTCTGCTCGGTAATTAAGTCCAACCGAGCGGTAAAGGCGGTTAAGATGTGCTGCAGCTCACCCAACACGCCTCCTGCTGGCGCCTGTGCACCTCGCTCTTCCATTGGCTGTTCAAGCGATGGTTGACGCCCCTCGGGATCCATGACGCTGGCCGAGAAATCCTGTTGTGAAAGTGTCGTGACACATACCCACAACAGGGGGCGTTAATGAACGGACAATGGATAAGCCAAAAAGTAACAATTTAATGTTGTGAATCACACAACGATGTACAGACAATAACAATACAGTGACTGTCAATCATACACCAGGTGACGTGTGGGCAGGCTCGACGATAGAAGACGCCTGGCGAGAGAAAAGCCGGATCCACACAGCTTCCACCGCCAAAGAAGCTGAAGAACACCGGAGCCGCCAAGCCCTGCACCCCAGGTGGCCGCCGTCTTCAGCAGTCAGACCCGGTACTGCTGGCAGAGAACAGAGACAGTCCAGATGAGTGTGAGGTCGCACACTCAGTAATCCCACAGTCTGTATTCAGTAAAGGAGGGAGAACCTTCACCTCCAATCACACACTCGTGCAGCTCCTGAGATAACCACTTATCTGGGTGGGGTGTGAGGCGAAGCCGTCGCAGTCCACACCAAACGCCAACTCCACAGACAGGGTATCCATCCCAGGAAAACGGCTGCAAAAAGAGATCAGACTAATACTCGAATTTGAGGTTTAGCAGAGAATTACCTGATTGGTAGTTGATTTCTCGGCGAGGAGGTGGAGTTGCAGTCCGGCCTTTATGGTGATGGTGATGAGATGAATGAGTGACAGCTGGTGCTGAGCATGAGTGACAGCTGTCACTCCCTCCGGCGCCCTCTCGTGCTTGAAGCCCGCACTCCAAGCAGGGCGTCATCTGGTGGTGGTGGGCCAGCAATACCTCCTCTTCAGCGGCCCACACAACAATCCTTTGTGTATAAAATGCTCACAGTGCATTGGGGTTCTGCCTGATGTCCAGTACCTTGAGACTGTACAATGTGGGAAAAAAACAATGGCCAAAGGCTAGTCAGAATCAGAGCCATTATCCAGGATAAAACATGATGAATGCAGAAATACCTCAAGTAGCTGGTGCCTGGGGTGGAAAAAATACTCAGTGAGTACATCAAACAGCAGAAGACAGAAGGTTGTGAAGTACAGAAGAGGAGACATCATGGAAGTCCATGCTGATCCATCGGATATACCACCTGCAGTTAGAAGGGGTATCGAACATCAATAGATCCTACCAATGGCTGAAAAAGGCCGGGCTGAAAGAGATCAGAGAGCTTCTGATCATGGCATGACAAGAACAGGCCTTAAGCACCAGGATCATCTGCAAACCCAAGGCCAGTAAACCGTCCCTTACTCACAAATTCTTTCAAATCCAGGCAAGCACTGAATAGTCGGGGCTCAGAAACATCCCTGACATACCCCAGACTAAAAAAAAAAGTCAGAGACTCTGTCTCCACCTTGCGCAATACTGAGACTGTCGGAGTATCTCCCAAAAATGATAACCAACATCATAATGGAGATCCAACAAGAGTCAAACTGTCTGTAGTCAAAGGCTATATAACAATAAAAAAGACAAGTTGGAGAGATATCTAAGAAAGTGGAGAAAAGTAGGTTGAACGTGTTTGAACATGTAATGAGAAAAGTTGATTATTGGTAAAAAAAAAAAAAAAAAGATCAGAATGTAAGTGAAGAGGAAGCACTGAATGCAAAAGTGGATTTGGATAGAGTGTAAAGAAAAACAATCATAAAATTAGGGGTGAATGAGGAAAAGCTGTAGAACTGGGATACTTTGTTATAATTATCAACTTCATATAAAAGTGTAAACAATGAAAGTGAAGAAAAAGAAGTTTAATATGCTCTACTTCTAAATAAGAATCTACCAACACTCACTGTTGAGGTGTGTACACTTTTATTTTTTTCTGATCACATTAAACCACACTTTGGTAAGTGTTCAACCAGCATGTGTGTTGATTTGCTTCCATGTTTCATCCCACTCCATATTAGTGTGACTACACAACACAAACTGCAGGGAAATGGGGGTCGATGAACATGCACCCCTACAAATGTCTGTTACACATAAATCAAAAGAAATCAATGCCAGATTGAGGATTGTGGCCTCTATTGTGCAAATGAAGACAGGCTGCGGAATAAGATAATAAATCCCTGCCATGTTATTTCAGCTTTTGATAAATGGGGCAACACCATGAGTAATGGGGGTTGAAGGAGGGGTATAAGTAGGAGCATGGGGTATACATCTCACTAAGAATAGCTCGAATAAAACATGAATGCCTTTGATACGCCAACACAGTCCTCCAGTTTATACATATTGGATGGAACACTGACACTTTCTTCTCTCATGTTAGTAGGTAAAACCTCTGCGAAGACCATTACAGTTTCAGTTGTCTACTCCTCAGTTTATTGATTAGCTTGTTAGGTAGCCATATTATCTAAAACCTAATTAGCCAATTTTAAATTAAACCAGTTGAGGGAATATTGCATGGGCCAAAAAAAAAAAAAAGAATAATTTACATTTCCAGATTAAATCTTGTCTGGATTAAGGATGGGCAGCACAGGGGCCTGTGGTTAGCACTGTTGTCTTACAGCAAGAAGGTTGTGGGATCACTTCCCAGCTGGTGTCTTCTGTCTGTTTTCATGTTGTTCACATGGGTTCCCTCCGGGTGTTCCAGATTCCTCCTACATTCAAAGACATGCATGTCAGGTGAACTGGAAACTCTAAACTGCCCATAGGTGTGTGTGTGTGCACGTGTGAATGTGTCTGTCTGTCTATATGTGCCCCTGTCACAGACTGGCTTCCTGTCCAGGGTGTACCCTGCCTCACGCCATATGTCTGCTGGGATAGGCTCCAACCCCACCATTACCCTTAATTGGAGTAACCTGGTATAGAAGATGGATGGATGAAGGATCAAGGGAAACATCACCAATTTAAAAGCACGGCAATCAGCATGCATGCTCAGCAATAATAATCAAAGGTCAGAAACATGACCAAAAGTTAGCAATCAGGATCCAAGTTCAGAATGAAAAGTGAGCAAGAATAAAAATTTATGAGTAAGGTGTAAAGGTCAGCAATCACAATCAGAAGTCAGAAACAAAGTTCAGCAACACTAAACATAGTCAGATACAGTGAGGAAAATAAGTATTTGAACACCCTGTGATTTTACAAGTTCTCCCACTTAGAAATCTTGGAAGGGTCTGAAATTTTCATCAATTTTCATCCACTGTGAGAGACAATCTAAAAAAAAAAAAAAATCCGGAAATCACAATGTATGATTTTTTTAATAATTTATTTGTATGTTACTGCTGCAAATAAGTATTTGATCCCCTATCAACCAGCAAGAATTCTGGCTCACACAGACCTGTTAATTTTTCTTTAAGAAGCCCTCTTTACCTGTATTAATTGCACCTGTTTGAACTTGTTACCTGTAAAAAAGACACCTGTTCACACAATCAATCACACTCCAACCTGTCCACCATGACCAAGACCAAAGAGCTGTCTAAGGACACCAGGGACAAAACTGTAGACCTGCACAAGGCTGGGATGGACTACAGGCAAGCAGCTTGGTAGAAGACAACAACTGTTCTGATTATTTATTAGAAAGTGGAAGAAACACAAGATGACTGTCAATCTCCCTCAGTCTGGGATTCCATGCAAGATCTCACTTTGTGGGGTAAGGATGATTCTGAGAAAGCTCAGAACTACACAGGAGGACCTGGTCAATGACCTGAAGAGAGCTGGGACCACAGTCACAAAGATTACATTAGTAACACATGATGCTGTCATGGTTAAAATCCTGCAGGGCAGCAAGGTCCCCCTGCTCAAGCCAGCCCATGTCCAGGCCCATTTGAAGTTCACCAGTGACCATGTGGATGATCCAGAGGAGGCATGGGAGAAGGTCATGTGGTCAGATGAGATCAGAATAGAGCTTTTTGTAATCAACTCCACTTACCATGTTTAGAGGATGAGAACAACCCCAAGAAAACCATCCCAACCGTGAAGCATGGGGGTGGTCTTCTGCAAAGGGGACAGGACGACTGCACCGTATTGAAGAGAGGATGGATGGGGTCATGTATTGCAAGATTTTGGTAAATAACCTCCTTCCCTCAGTAAGAGCATTGAAGATGGGTCATGGCTGGGTCTTCCAGCATGACAATGACCCCAAACACACAGCCAGGGCAACTAAGGAGGGGCTCCGTAAGAAGCATTTCAATGTCCTGGAGTGGCCTGGCCAGTCTCCAGACCTGAACTCAATAGAAAATCTTTGGAGGGAGCTGAAACTCCAAACCTGAAAGATTTGGAGAAGATCTGTATGGAGGAGTGGACCAAAATCCCTGCTGCAGTGTGTGAAAACTTGGTGAAAACTACAGGAAATGTTTGACCTCTGTAATTGCAAACAAAGGCTACTGTACCAAATAGTAACACTGATTTTCACAGGTGTTGAAATACTTATTTGCAGCAGTAACATACAAATAAATTATTGAAAAATCATGCATTGTGATTTCCGGATTTTTTTTTTTTTTTTTTTTTTTTTTTAGATTATGTCTCTCACAGTGGACATGCACCTAAGATGAAAATTTCAGAACCCTCCATGATTTCTAAGTGGGAAAACTTGCAAAATCGCAGGGTGTTCAAATACTTATTTTCCTCACTGTATATGATCGACAATTAGTAATCAGGATCAGATATCATGATAAAAATGAGTGATCTGGAATAAAGATATTGATTAAGCATCAAATGTCATGATTTGGATCAAAGGTAAGCATTAAGGATCAAAATTCAGAGATTGTATGATAGAGCAGTGGTGAGGATCAATGCACAATGAATAGCATGAAATGTTGCTGATCAGGATCAAAAGTCATGATCATGAGTAAAGTTTTCCAATCAGGATTAAAGTTCAGGAATCAGGATCAAACACTGGCAAGATCATAATGCTACTGTCACGTGCCCGTGGCTCAAAGGACAGTGACAAGGAGGAGACACAAATGACAGGATTAGAAAAATAGAAGTATTTATTTACAATAGTTTAAGTCAATAAATTAAAAGGTGCAAAGATATGCAGCTGTGCAAAAAGGCGCTCTGTTACCGGTCGGCGCAGTGAGACGTCATAGAAAGAGAGAGGGAGAGAACAAAATTAATTAGTTGGGCCCACTTAAATAAGAGACAGGGACACCGGGCCAAGGTGCCCCTGATTATGGGCCCGCCCCGCTACAAGACAGCGGGGACCGTCACACCCTCCCCCTTCAAAAGGGAAGTCCACCTAAGGACTTTCCAAACCAATTGCAAACAGCACAATTCTCTCTTTTTTTTTAGTAGTACTACATTATATTTTTTTGTTGCACCAAAATTACATTATTTACAGCTTACCTATATTCAGCTATACATTTTTTTCCTTTACAAACTACTTTAAAATCTGATAGGACTAAGTTTTTTTCTTCTATTTTCCATTACCAAACAAGAGAAATTCTACCATTTGCAAGGAATCAAATTAGACTTAGCTATACAAGGCTAAAGATGACACCAATTGGTAAAGTCACAAGCTTAGCACACATGTCCTCTGCTGCACCTCCAGAGTTCCGGCGCCTGAAACTGGGGAGAGGCAGAAGAGAGACAGGCACAAAATTTAAGGCAACTTTGCTTTTTCCTTTTTTAAACTGGCGCACGTGACAAAGCATCAACAAGTTATCAGAACCTTTAATATGACGAATGTCTAAACTAAACGCCTGTAGAAACAGCGCCCATCGAATTAGACGTTGATTTGGACTTTTCAGTTAACTGACAAACGTGACAACTTTTAATGTATTTTGACACATCACGTTTTAACCTAGGCCAGAAAAAATAACGCAGCACTCTATCACACGTTTTCTTCACACCTAAGTGACCAGAGTCATCATGGGCAACTCTGAGCACATCATCATGAAACATCTCAGGAACAACTATCTGAAAAATGGGATCACCAACGAAGTCACCATGACATGGGACCCACTTGCGCACCAACAGACCCTCCTGCATGAAGTACCCATGAGCAACACTGGAAGAACATTTTCAAACAAAACTGAAAGAGTTGGATCAGACTTTTGATGCTGACTCCATTCCTTCACAGAGACAGATGCGGGGAGCTCGGGCAACAAGACTGAGCGCTCAAGCACATCCGACTCAGACGCACGAAATTGAGCGTGCGTCACGACACAAGCCGGAAACACCTCTGGACACTGCTCTTCAAATGGAGATGATGAGCGTGGCTCAGGGGTCACCACGGGCAAAGGAGACCTCGGCCACACCGCACTACCATCCAAATCATTGCCTAAAATCAGTGAAACCCCAGGAAGCGGCAGAGCGGGGCGCACGCCTACAATCACCAGACCATTAATAAACCCACATTCTAACATAATTGTGTGCCTCGGCACAGAGACCACACCCAGCTCCATCCCATACATAAGGACAGAGTCACCCATTTCTGTAGCAGAGAAGAATGGAAGCACAGAAGCCACTATAAATGAGTGTTTAGCCCCTGTGTCACGCAGCATCTTAATATGAACACGCTGCTCGCTCCCCACAATGGACACATACGCATCATGGATAAAAGGAGCAAAAGCTTTATCGAACTTTTTCCTGGACTTATTGTTTGAAGCTAACAGAGCAGGAGCTGAAGGTACGTACATTTTACGCCTGCTATTAGACTTGAGCACAGGACACTGAGACTTCCAGTGGCCCATTGCCTGACAGTAATTACACCTGCTAGAATGCCCTCTGAATGAAGCAGAGCGACCCTGCGCAAAGGTCTGCGAGTAGGAGCAACTTTCACTGACTATAGGCTTGGTCCCAGA
Organism: Thalassophryne amazonica; assembly: GCF_902500255.1. NCBI lineage: Eukaryota > Metazoa > Chordata > Actinopteri > Batrachoidiformes > Batrachoididae > Thalassophryne > Thalassophryne amazonica. The sequence continues at coordinate 65,024,851 of NC_047106.1, read as the reverse complement.
TGGAAAGATTTCACCCATAGCCCCCTTGTGAGTCAGGACAAAGTCATCTGCCAGCTCAGCTGCCTTCAGAGCGGTGCTGGGTTTCTGTTCAGTAACATAAGTAGCTACATGCCGAGGAATACAGTTCTTAAACTGCTCCAAGATCATCAACTCTGACAAACCCTCAAAAGTGTCAATATTCAAAGCAGAACACCAACGATTAAATTGACAGGTTAAATCTCTAACGAATTCGACGTGAGTTTGACGTTCATTTTTCTCAAAATTCCTGAATTTCTGGCGATAAGCTTCTGGGACTAATTCATAGGATTTTAGAACCGCAGCCTTTATTTTGGCATAATCCAGACACTCTGCAGCGCTCAACGCAGAATAAGCCTCCTGGGCACGACCAGTAAACACGGACTGCAACAACAAAGCTCTATCACAATCCACCCAATTTTTAACATCTGCAATGCGCTCAAACAGAACGAAAAGAGTATCTGGATCTTTTTCATTAAACTTTGGCATTAGGTGCAGACTAGCACCCACGTCAAATGCGTTAGGAGCAGGCCTACAAACAGCAGAGGAAAATGATTCTTCACTCACCTCGCCTATAACCTTACCATCCCGAATCAAATTCAATTTATAGTGTTCCAGTTCCAATCTCATTTTTTCAGTCTCTTGTCTGACACGTTCCAATTGAACCTCTTTTTCAGCTTCAGTTCTCAGTCTCATTTGTTCCAATTGAAGTTCAGCATCTTTTCTGCTTTTCTCTTGTTCAATTTGCAGCAACATTAATTCCTTACACTGCTCAAAACTCAGTCCATCAAACGAAACAGACAGCTCGGGTTCAGAATTAACATATAAACCCGACTGTTGCTCTTCCCCTCTCAGGACACCTTTATTAAAGAGCGCAGCAGTGACTATATCTCTAACATCATCTTTGCGTGTATTATTTCCCACTGTAATGCCATAGTGTTTAGCTATCTGCAATAAATGTTTCTTTTGACAGTTTTCCAAAAAACTTTCAGAAGGAGTGGAAAAAAAATGCAAAACAGAAGCCATGGTTACAAAAAAAAGTAATGTGAACCAAACTGAATGCAAACTGTCAATCTCACATAACCGAGGCTGAGGGCCAGCGCGTCCCTCGGAGTCCCCCGCCCTGAGCTACTTAACCCAAATCTACCTGCTTAACCTAGTCTTCTTGCGGTCTCATATGGTGGGTATTTATGCGCTAAAACCCGATGGGTCTGAGCAGCGACCAGCAGGCTGGCAACCCCCAGAACACCACGGACGCGCTCCCAAGCCGAAGCTTGTAGCCACTTTCACCGCTGCCCTCACAAAACAAAAGCAGGCAAATCTCCTTATGAGAAAAGCCACTAAAGCCTAACGAAGGACTCCAAAACACCATGCAGCACGAGACAGCACTTACCTTCACCTTGGATCAAAAAAAAAAAAACACACACAATTTGGCTTCAAACCTCTCGCATGTCTCCACAAACAAACGAACGCGCAATCAGCAGGTGCGCACCAGATTCTAATCATGTAATCAGTGCGCGGCAAAGCCCCAACACAAAAAACAGGCCTAAAAACAAACTAACCAAATAAATTTACAAAAACTAAACACGCTGACTACAAAAATTAAACTTAAAGGACGAGCCCCCACTCTTGTCACATGCCCGTGGCTCAGAGGACAGCGACAAGGAGGAGACACAAATGAGAGGATTAGAAAAATAGAAGTATTTATTTACAATAGTTTAAGTCAATAAAGTAAAAGGTGCAAAGATATGCAGCTGTGCAAAAAGGCGCTCTGTTACCGGACGGCGCAGCGAGACATCCTAGAAAGAGAGAGGGAGAGAACAAAATGAATTAGTTGGGCCCACTTAAATAAGAGACAGGGACACCAGGCCAAGGTGCCCCTGATTATGGGCCCGCCCCGCTACAAGACAGCGGGGACCGTCACACTACACTCAGTAATCAGAACAAAAAAGGCAGTGGAATACCTCTTGCGAGTGCAGGGTAATTTTTGCTTTCTGGTGCATCACCTCAGAAAGTGCACAACTGTTACATTGAAGCACTAATGGCACATACCAGCTTACAGTCAGTTTACATGTACCTTTTAAAGATTGCTTTTTTTTCCGCCATTAGAGGAAACCTATCTGCTAATGCCTTTGATGTTGCTCAGTTATGCATTGCCCATCAGGATAGCCAGCTCTGCAGTTAGAAGAAGGCCAAAGACTGAGAGCTTTGCTATCAAAACCCAGCCAGGTTTAAGCCTCTGACAGATGTGGGATCAGTGTCAGTTGAAGCTATGCCAGAGGGCTGGATTGGTGCAGAGGGATGAAATGCCTAGACTCTTCTGGCCCCAGAATGTCTTTCTATGCTGGCCCCCAAGGTAAGTGATGACAGGAATACAAAAAGGAAAAGTTCCTTGTCATACATGCCACCAGCCACTCGTTCGTGTGTTCCACCATAAAGCTGACTGCAACTCCTGATTGTTATCTTTGAGTTTTTCCATGCTTCGGTTGCGTCATTCGCCTGTGGGAAGGATTTGAGTGAGCACTGCTCCACCCCTCTCGTCGTTGTTTTATTGCGAGGAAATGATGGAATGATTTGGGCTTTTTTTCCATCAGAATTTTTTCAGAAACTGTTAGAGACAGGAAGCTGGAAACCATTCGAAAAATTTATCTGGCTTTCGGTGAAAATTTTACAGGCTTCACAGAGAATGAGGAGTGTTACTACAGCTTTAAGGACGGCCCACAATGGTGCACGGTGTGCCACGCTCCGAGCCGCCATCGAGAGGCAGAAACCACCACATCATTTCTAAATGGATCGCTGTGTGGAGCCGGGACTGTCGTGTGCAATTTCTCTGGTTATCACAAGAGCTGGACATCAGTCATTTTCCAGCAGATTTCACTTTTAACAAGAGATTTTGTCATGGAAAGCCGCGCAGAGGCTTCGCGCGTCACGACCGATTCGCTGATGAAGCGAGACAAAGGAACACCTCCGTTTCGGAGTGTTAAAGGACAAGTTGGGACATGCCTATTTCGGCTTTCAGTGCTTACCAGTCGAGTGAGTATAAGAGAAATTGTGGAGAGCTGGGCATGTCCCAACTTGTCCTTTAACACTCCGAAACAGAGGTGTTCCTTTGTCTCGCTTCATCGGCGAATCGGTCATGATGCGCGAAGCCTCCGCACGGCTTTCCATGACAAAATCTCTTGTTAAAAGTGAAATCTGCCGGAAAATGACTGATGTCCAGCTCTTGCGATAACCAGAGAAATTGCACATGACGGTCCCGGCTCCACACAGCGATCCGTTTAGAAATGATGTGGTGGTTTCTGCCTCTCGATGGCGGCTCGGAGCACGGCGCGCTGTGCGCCATTGTGTGCCATCTTTAAAGCTGTAGTAACACTCCTTATTCTCTGTGAAGCCCGTAAAATTTTCACCGAAAGCCAGATAAATTTTTCGAATGGTTTCCACCTGCTTGTCTCTAACAGTTTCTGAAAAAATTCTGATGGAAAAAAAGCCCAAATCATTCCGCCATTCCGCTCACTCAAAGCCTGCCCACAGGCGAATGACGCAACCGACAGGCGTGGAAAAACTCACGCATGCGCACGAAGGTTCAAGCTTGGCTGACGTAAAAACATATGAATCAAATCCATATATTTTTTGCATAAAATAAAAAGGTCGGATACTTTTCTCACAGACCTCGTATATATATATATATATATATATATATATATATATATATATATATATATATATATATATATATATATATATATATATATAAAAAGATGTCTGAAATTCAGTTTGCGTTTATTAAATTCCACACATCTTAAATGTAGCAGACATGGATTATCTGGAATTTTGTTTTGGCAAGTTTTCTCTCTCTCTCTCTCTCTCTCTCTCTCTCTCTCTCTCTCTCTCTCTCTCTATATATATATATATATATATATATATATATATATATCACAACTTGTAGTTCCTAGGGTTTGTAAGAGTAGAATGGGAGGCAGAGCCTTCAGCTTTCAGGCTCCTCTCCTGTGGAACCAGCTCCCAATTCGGATCAGGGAGACAGACACCCTCTCTACTTTTAAGATTAGGCTTAAAACTTTCCTTTTGCTAAAGGTTATAGTTAGGGCTGGATCAGGTGACCCTGAACCATCCCTTAGTTATGCTGCTATAGACTTAGACTGCTGGGGGGTTCCCATGATGCACTGAGTGTTTCTTTCTCTTTTTGCTCTGTATGCACCACTCTGCATTTAATCATTAGTGATTGATCTCTGCTCCCCTCCACAGCATGTCTTTTTCCTGGTTCTCTCCCTCAGCCCCAACCAGTCCCAGCAGAAGACTGTCCCTCCCTGAGCCTGGTTCTGCTGGAGGTTTCTTCCTGTTAAAAGGGAGTTTTTCCTTCCCACTGTCGCCAAGTGCTTGCTCACAGGGGGTCGTTTAGACCGTTGGGGTTTTTACGTAATTATTGTATGGCCTTGCCTTACAATATAAAGCTCCTTGGGGCAACTGTTTGTTGTGATTTGGCGCTATATAAATAAAATTGATTGATTGATTGATTGATTGATCTTGAAGTCTGGGTTGTGCCAAAGTGGAGTGTCTATACAGATTTCCATTAGTGAGTTTGTAATTTCTAAAGTTTCCACCAGGCAGTCAGAGTGGAAGAAATCAACAGATTTTTAAAACATTTATGGTGTTTAACAGAAGTATTAATAAAGGGTACATCTGAGAGTTTGATGTTGTTACATTCTAACTTGTTGTGGGCTGGGGTGTTTGGCTGGCTTTGGTTTTGTTTTCTGTTTCTCCCACCAGGTGGTATGCGTTCAGGACTGAGTGGCTGACGTATGGCTGAGTATTAGGACCTCACCCTGAACACCTGAGGCTTGTTATCATGTGCAGGTCATCAGGACTCACAGCTGTGGTGTATCTGTCTTGATCAGAGCTTGCTGCACTTAAACCTTGAATGCACAGTGTGTGATTGCCAGAGACTCGACCTTGTGAGCAGACGTGTGAGATCGACGTCAGGAGCCACGTCAAACGCTGGGTCGGTGCTCCGACCGCGTCCGACACATAACATAACTGTTCTAATTCAATCCAGGAGCTGTGGACTGGATCAGGATGAATCCATTTAATCAAGTATTGTATCTGGTTAGAAAATTTGGTTCTTCCAGACCCCCTTGGGATTTATTTTTCTAAAGAGTAGCGAGACTAATTTTAGCTTTATTTATTTTTCCAGTAAAACTTTGAAATGGCCAAATCTAAAGACTGAAACCATTTGACTGTGGGTTTGAATGGAATCATTGAAAAGAGGTAATATTTTGATAGTTGCTATTTGTCCTAATAAGGAGATGGGGAGGTTGTTCCATCATTTCAGATCAATACAGATTTTGTCAGTGAGTGGGGTGAAGTTCAAATGGGCCAGCTCTCCTAATTTAGAAGAGATGTTTATGCCTAGGTGCTTAATATTGCCAGTGGGAAAGGTATAGTGTGGATCTTGGGGTGAAGGATTCCATGAATCCTTGGTTAAAGGAAGTAGCATTGATTTTGACCAATTAATAGAGTAATCTAGTAGTGATCAGTTTAAATATTTCTTGTAGTGATTTTGAGGGTTCTAGAAGATATAGTATGATATCATCAGCATATAAATTGATTTTGTGGTCAGACATTGAAGAGTTGATACCCTTGATATTAATGTTCTGACGTATTGCAGCCGCAAGTGGCAGCCTTGTCTAGTCACTCTTTACAATGTGAAACTTTTGGAGGTAATCTCATTAGTTGTGACTGTGGCCTTTGGTGAGTTATATAGAGTTGTGATTCAATGCTTTTTCCGCATCCAATGACACCACTATTGCCTTTGTATTACTACGCTGTGATTTGTCAATGAGATTGAGAAGTCTTCTGACGTAATTGGTAGAATGTCTACCCTTAATAAACCCAGTTTGGTCATTATGTAAGACACTAGCACATTTAGAATTTAGAAATTGTTTTGCTTCTTATCATATACACACTATTATCATTATTATAGTTTTATTATTACTTCTATTTTGTCATTTGATATTTAAATGGACCACAATGGAAATAGTTATTTTCCACTTTCCTGTGTCAACCATGTATTTACAATTATATAATGCACTTACATTGAACTTACTAAATAAAATCATGCACTCACGCTTTTAATATAATGATGATTTCCCTTCTCTGCTGGAATGGCATGTAGGTCTGGAATGTAGTTAGCAACATCCATTGTTCAGTATTGTTTGCTAATATCCATAGCTTCCCCAAAACTGTTACTCCTGTCAATGTTGCATTTTGACAGTGTTCATCCTTGAACAAAAATACATAAGCATACCAAACGGCAAATGTCAGCAGTCCACAGTTTCTCCATGATCGAAGTTACACGCACACACGTGCACATGGAGAGCTTTTTGTCTTTTCTGCATTCGGCAACAAACATGTGCTTCCAATTTTAGACATACACAAACAGAGATGGTGCTGGAAGCCATCAAATGCAATACACTTTTCAGTCATAATAATGGCAACATGAGACTTAACTAAACTGACTAAACCAATTGAATGACAGAAACACAATAAATCAAGAACACTAATAATGCTGTTAAACTAAAATGAACCATAATAGCACTTAAAACCCCAAAACCCCGAACTCCCATGGTGTATTACAGCATAGTGTCCATTGTTTACTGGTTAGCAAAAATTGCTAATTTCTCCAAAAATATTAGTGCTATCAACTTTGCATTTCCACAGCATTCATCCATGATCTAAAATACATTGGAATACCAAACAGCAAATGTCAGCTCTCCCTGGTTTCGGTGTGATCAAAGCCATACATACACATGCACGCACACACACAAAGACTACTTGGCTATTATATTACAGCTGCACCACGAGGTGGCAATGACTCATCTACCAGTACTTTTGAACCCACCTGTTAATAATGACCATTCACTCAGAATGCTTCTTCACCTAGACATCAGTCACCTATGGACATAATCGAAAAATTAAAAAAAATTGGCATTACAGTTGTCCCAGAATCCTTTGCACTCCTGTGACATCACTGTGCTGCCACCTCTATTAAGTTCAAATATCTCCTAATGAAATTTGAGCAGTTAAAATAAAGGGGGCACTTATTAAAATTAGATTAATGGTTTGTAGTCACAGCTGGAGATCAAGGTGCTGGTTGACTGTAAAATTTTAACATATATATATTATATACCTTTTCAACCGGGGGGCAGAATATGGTATGTCTGAGAAATTGCAAATTGGGGGAGGTGATGGTTAAGGTGTTGGGCTTGAGACCAGAAGATCCTCAGTTCAAATCTCTGCCTGACTGGAAAATCACTAAGGGCCCTTGGGCAAGGTCTTTAATCCCCTATTGCTCCCGGTGTGTAGTGAGCGCCTTGTATGGCAGCACCCTAACATCGGGGTGAATGTGAGGCATAACTGTAAAGCGCTTTGAGCATCTGATGCAGATGTAAAGCGCTATATAAATGCAGTCCATTTACCATTTATGTATTTCTCTGCACTCCAGCCTCATCTGTGCCCTGTGAGTGGGTGTTTTCTGAAGCTGGCAAAGTTGCATCAAACAAGTGTAACAGACTCAAATTCAAGACTTTGGAACAACTTCTTTTTTGAATAAAAATTTGTCAACAAAATAAAATCCCAGTCCACAAGCATCCTCATTCACAACATGTTCACTTAGATTTTCATGTTATGATACATTTATTTATTATTGAAGATTTTAAATATAACTGAAGATATGAAACGATACAAAATGACCTACAATGACTTAGATTATATTATTGTATATACTAGGCCATGAAATCAATGTCAGTTGAGAGCGTAAACACGGGTGGCTGTAAGGATTTTTTAGGTCCAGCAGGTGTCAGTAGTCAGTGACACGGTATCGACACAGTATCAATACAGTTTGGCAATGTGTTGAAACGCTTCATGACGCCTCATCGACCCATCACTACTGGATTCAGAAGTCAGTAAAACTGGGTATAATAAAAGTTCAGGCATGATTGGGGACACAGGTAGGCAGGCCAAGACAAGCAACAGCATCCGAAGCATTAGGCAGAGACAACATCAAAAACTGGCAGGCAGGTCAAAACACGGGTAGGCAAAAAACAGGACAGAAGTGCTCAGAAAAATAAGTGCTCAAAAGTGACTCAAGTCTCAACAGTCTCACAACCAGACAGGGTGAATGGTGTGAGTTAAACAGAGGGAGTGATTAGCAGGAAATGCAGGACAGGTGTATGTGGAAGGATCTAGAAAGGGGTGTGGCAAGCAGGAGAGAGGATGACAGGGAAATGCCCATCACCAAACAAGACAGCAGAAAAGAAAGATCCACCAAACCCCAAGCAAACATGGCAGTGACAGAAAATGGGCAGAAACAAGATAAAGAAAACCAAAAGACACTTCATACAAACCCCAATCATAAGAATTTCATTTTGTAGTTTGAGCGTGATAACTAAGATTCTCTTCAGTCAAATTTAGCCGATCATTAAATCAAATCTGTTGAAGTTATTTCATTTGCAAATTAACAACTCCATGCTATATTTTAGGACAGTATCTGTGTTGTGATTGTTGTTCCACAGAGATTTAATTTTTCCTCTCTGATGTGCCGAGCTCCTCCCGAGTTCGGTCACTTGGGAGGAGCTCGGTCACTCAGGAGGAGCTCGGAGTCAAGCCGCTGCTCCTCCACATCGAAAGGAGCCAGCTTTTCCGGATGCCCCCTGGACGCCTTGCTGGAGAGGTGTTCTGGGCACATCCCACTGGGAGGAGGCCCCGGGGAAGACCCAGGACATGCTGGAGGGACTTCATCTCTCGGCTGGCTTGGGAACACCTCAGGGTTCCCCCAGAGGAGCTGGGGGAGGTGTGTGTGGATCGGGAGGTCTGGGCGGCTTTGCTTGAGCTGCTGCCCCCGCAGCCCGACTCCGGATAAAGCGGAAGAAAATGGATGGATGGATGGATATTATTTTAATGTGTTCCTTTCATGAAGCTTTGGAAGCTCAAAGTGCAATGTCTTGAAAAGCAGATTTTTTTGGAATAATTGATATCTTTGCACTTCTCTTAATAGAATACAGTAGTACAGTCTGTGTGTGTATATATATATATATATATATATATATATATATATACAGTGGGGAAAATAAGTATTTTATTGCATGAAATAAGTATTTGAACCCCTAGAAAAACAGAACTTAACAATTGGTACAGAAACATTTGTCTGCCGTTACAGAGGTCAAATGTTTCCTGTAGTTCTTGACCAAGTTTTCACACACTGCAACAGGGATTTTGGTCCACTCCTCCATACAGATCTCCTCAAAATCTTTCAGGTTTGGGGTTTCAGCTCCCTCCAAAGATTTTCTATTGAGTTCAGGTCTGGAGACTGGCCAGGCCACTCCAGGACATTGAAATGCTTCTTACGGAGCCCCTCCTTAGTTGCCCTGGCTGTGTGTTTGGGGTCATTGTCATGCTGGAAGACCCAGCCATGACCCAGCTTCAATGCTCTTACTGAGGGAAGGAGGTTGTTTGCCAAAATCTCGCAATACATGACCCCATCCATCCTCCCTTCAACACGGTGCAGTCGTCCTGTCCCCTTTGCAGAAGAGCACCGCCAGAGTATGATGTTTCCACCCCCATGCTTCATTGAGTCCAAAAAGCTCTATTTTGGTCAAGTTAGGACAAGCCCAGCTCTCCACAATCCTCTGATACTTACTGGACTGGTAAGCATTGAAAGCCGAGATAGGCATGTCCCAACTTGTCCCATGACACGCCGAAACGGAGGTGTTCCTTTGTCTCGCTCAAACAGCGAATCGGTCGTTACGCACGAAGCCTCCGCGCGGCTTTCCATGACAAAATCTCTTAGTAAAAGTGAAATCTGCCGGAAAATGGCTGATGTCCAGCTCTTGTGATAACCAGAGAAAGTGCACACGACGGTCTCGTATCCACAGAGCCATCAGCTTAGAAATGATCTGGCGTTTTGTGCCTCGTCGTCGCAGCTCGGACTGCGGCGCGCCGAGTGTCCTTAAAGCCGTCCTTAAAGCTGTAGTAACAGTCCTTATTCTCTCTGAAGCCTGTAAAATTTTCACCGAAAGCCAGATAAATTTTTCAAATTGTTTCCAGGTGCCAGTCTCTAACAGCTTCTGAAAAAATTCTGATGGAAAAAAAGTCCAAATCATACCGCCATTTCCAGACAATGAAAATCCGACGAGGGGGCGGGACCACTCCTTCCACAAGGCGTGCTCACAGGCGAATGTCGTCACTGACAGGCGTGGAAAAACTCACGCATGCGCATGAGGGTTCAAGCTTGCCTGACGTAAAAACATAAGAATCAAATCCATATAGTTTTAAAAAAAATAAAAAAGGTCCGTTACTTTATTGACAGACCTCGTATATATACTCAACAAAAATATAAACGCAACACTTTTGGTTTTGCTCCCATTTTGTATGAGATGAACTCAAAGATCTAAAACTTTTTCCACATACACAATATCACCATTTCCCTCAAATATTATTCACAAACCAGTCTAAATCTGTGATAGTGAGCACTTCTCCTTTGCTGAGATAACCCATCCCACCTCACAGGTGTGCCATATCAAGATGCTGATTAGACACCATGATTAGTGCACAGGTGTGCCTTAGATGGCCCACAATAAAAAGCCACTCTGAAAGGTGCAGTTTTATCACACAGCACAATGCCACAGATGTTGCAAGATTTGAGGGAGCGTGCAATTGGCATGCTGACAGCAGGAATGTCAACCAGAGCTGTTGTTCGTGTATTGAATGTTCATTTCTCTACCATAAACCGTCTCCAAAGGCGTTTCAGAGAATTTGGCAGTACATCCAACCAGCCTGTTCATTAAGAACAAGGGGCCCCACAAACAACAGCGTTACTCCAGAGGGCTTGACTGTAGAATGCATCATGCAGTGGATGACTGGACAATGACACAAGCCTGTTCTGCCAAGCGAAAAAAAGGACTTTGTCATAAATATAAAATTCCACCATGACTGTGACACACAACACACTGTTTGTTTTCCAACGGTAAGTGCCTGCAGTCATACAGTCACATTCCCTTCAGCTCACATGAAAACATACAGTGAATTTAGAAACATTTTGACACTAGCCATATGCCGCAGGCAAACCTTTGACAGGGTGTTAAAACCAAGGAACTGAGACTGTGACATGTCAGATCATATGTTTTATTCTTTTGTCATTTTTATGTGACAACGTCCTGTGTCAGTCAACTTTTTTTGTTTTGTATTTCAAAACCATTGATTTTTAGTTCATGATGGCTTTCTCCAGAGTTAGTTTTTACCTCCATATTACTCTTCAGAATACCCACAGTTATTTCTAGTTTTGGAGTCAAGTTGTGGAAACGTGGCACATTTAATTCTGATGAATGTAATGGAAATTTCATTCGAATGTTTTCAGTGTTTTTCAGTAAAATTGGGTGGGACTCCTGTCTCATGCTAAATTGAACAGATGCCAGAGGAAGCTTTTTTAATCTAAACCTTTAAATCCATTTATCATTAAATCTTTTGCAAGGTTTTGTTACATCGCAGACATTTCTTATGTTTCCCATAGACTTTCAATACACTGAACCATTGTTATGTAAATGTCTCTGCCAAATGATTCTGATGATGCCAAGGGATTTATCATGGACTCTACAGTTTACATAATATATGGAGTCAGAGGGCACTTAATTACTTGGACACCATATGGTTCCTTGTGCACAGCATCAAACATCTCCCAGTCAGTTCCAAATAGCTCCATGTTCTTGGAAAGAATTTTTATATGTACAGTAGTCAGGCTTTGGGAGTAACGGAATACATGTAACAGCGTTACGCAATTAGGATACAAAAAAAAGGTAACTATTCCGCTACAGTTACAGAAAAAAAGATGTATTCAGATTACAGGTATATTTAGTAAAAATGGGGATTAGTTCGCAGGATTACAATTTTAATGCATTTTATGATATTATCTGTATACAATATATTTTTTTTTCCTTTGAAATGAAAACATCCCTTCATGGACAGCGACATGACGTCTCCTAACTGGGCAAAATATTGATGAAGTACTTGGATGTTAATGCTTTTTCAATGGAGATCCGTGACTGAACACACAGAAAAATGCTCGCAAAATACGTGTTAAAAAATGCCATTTTGACCTGGATATCGAGCCAGTAAAATTAAATTACATTAAATTATGTCATGAAAGTATTAAACTTACTCTGACACACACACATTCCCAAATATTAGTGTTGAAAGTTACACAGATCTGCGCTGTTCCAGCTGCTGAGCTGAGGCGTCCTGCTGCAGCTGCTGTTCAACGCAGCGCGGCTCCTAAAACCATTACAGTACATTTATATATATTATATTTTTACACAGTTATCCTTTATTGACTGAGTTTCATTCATGAAGTCAGTGGTGTGGGTACACATCTCTATGTGTGGGTGTGACTGAGCGGCACAGCGCGGGTCATTATAATGTCATTATTTTAAGGTGCCAATTTAAAAAAAATATCCCCAGTCTTATCGAACAATTTTAATCACTAACGACAAGTATTTTAACTACACATTGGTCGAGCAGTGGAAAATATCAACTCGACATAAGTGAAGAGTTAATGGTCCGTGTCATCGGGCGACACAGGTACCGCAAGAAACATACAGCTGTTTATCATCCAAATATCACAGACAAAGTGACAAGAAGAACCAGAACCACTTACTTATGGAAGGAAATATTGTCTCCCTTGTTCCTCCGCTTGTGGCTTTGCCAACATGCGCAGCTTTCCAGCATATTCCACCTGTTTCTTGAACGCCTATGCACGCAAATCAGTAACTTGCCTGGAATTAAAATGGCGACCACGCCTCCTTACTGACAGTATTTACTTAATGGTTTTCATTCAATAAGTGGACTGATATGTTAAACGTGGTGTGAATGCTATGTGAAAGGCTAAAGTAAGATAATTTTAGGTTTACTGAACAAGTAGTAGACTTTTTGCCTGAGTTTTCATTATCCTTCATTTGTTTGGCATTTTTTGTTGAAACTTTAGCAGGTGAACACTGGGTGTGTTTAAAACAATACTGTGGGTGCTCTTAATTCATAAAGTGAAGTAAAACAGAGCATGCCATGTAAAAGAAACAGTTTTATTTTTTCTTAATAAACTGTACTATGTGGTCAAGACTATTTATATTTAAGGATTCATTCAAAGGAGTTTATTGTCATATGCACATAGGAACATGTTCCCTGCAAATGAAATGTGTTTACTGCATTTAACCCATCCTAATTGCCAGTTAGGAGCAGAGGTCGCCTTTACGGCATCCGGGGACCCAGCTCTAGATGTATGTCCCTGCCCTGAGTCACGAGCAGGGCTGAGCAAACCTTGACCGGCTTCATAACACGCTTAACAAACAACAACACACATAAGCTGGTCCGGTACATAAACACACATAAAAGCACACACAAGGAAAGTATTGGGAAAAGAAAAAACCTCCATTGCTGCTGTGTTGAACACACACAGCACCACTGAAGCAAAAAAAAAAAAAACCCATAAGCACAGAAAACAGTCACAGAAAAACAGTAAATAATCACAGCAGACAACAGACGACAGTCGAGACTTGAATGTGTCCAGTGTTCAGACAGACAGCCCAGAGGCCGCCCTTGGCGCCATCAACAGGCCTTATCTGTCCATCCTGGGGGGGATCCCAGTCCTGAATCAGTCCACCAGAGTCCAAGGTCCCACAGTCAACATCACAGGACTGGGAGGGGGAAAGACAAGAGAGGCGGGGTAAGACGAGGAGCGAGGCATCAGGAGTGTTCCTTGGGGGGAGGATTTTATCTCAGCAGCCTTGAAGGGCAGCTGGTGTTTGGAAACCAAATAGATATCCAGATTAACAGACGCCTGGAAGATTCCACTGTCTGAAATTTCAGAGTGGCTCCCAAATATATCTGAATAGAGGAGAACAGATGTGGTCATTACTGACGATCAAAGCGGTTTCCCAGTGCAGCCATTCTCCCCGAGATGGATTCCAACGTGCGGTTAACACCCGCCGACTGAGCTGACACTGCCCTTCCAATCAAATCGATCATGTGGGGCAGCCTGGATGAGCCAATTAATGCCACCTCCACCTTCTTAATTTTCCGGTAAACCAGTGCTATGGCCGCTCCACACAGCAGAAACCCGGTCACCACAGCTCCAAATAAGTAAACATCTTCAACATCCTCCACAAACAACGTGTACAGGCACATGACTTGCCACCTCCGCCAGCTGTCCATCACGTAACCCGCCACATGTGTCCCGGCAGGACAGGTTGGGTCCTCCGCTCCCGAGTGTCTTGTAGAAAAAATAGTGTCAATTGCATTCAGAGACCACTTGATTAGATCCATTTTGCCGTTTCCAGAGGAGCAGGGCTGGCAGCCTCACAGACAAACATGCTACAGTAGCAGGAAAGTTGGGGAGGGAGGAGGAAAGAAAAATGCGACCGTCCGACCGTTAGTTTATTTGGTCTGTATTAGCATATTTGATATTGGAGTAATCCAGAAGTAATTGAAAGTAACAAAATTACATTAGTTTAACTCATTGAGTGCCAGCCATTTTCAAAGTTCAGAACATCCCAGTGCCACAATTTCTTCAGCATTTGAGTGTTTTTTCAAAACCCACAGAAAATTGAGTTCTATGTCCATGTCAACAACAAACATACCACAGAAAAGAAAAGAGAAGAAAAGAAATTGGCTCGATGACGTGTCTTTGGCGCGGGGCGTTACTATTGGTTTTGAGTCAATGGCATCCAGTGAGTTAATATTATGGTACTTTGATTACGTTACTGACTACATTTTTCAACAGGTAACTAGAAACTGTATCGGAATACATTTTTAAAGTAATCCTCCCAACCCTGACAGTAGTGTTCAGAATAATAGTAGTGCTATGTGACTAAAAAGATTAATCCAGGTTTTGAGTATATGTCTTATTGTTACATGGGAAACAAGGTACCAGTAGATTCAGTAGATTCTCACAAATCCAACAAGACCAAGCATTCATGATATGCACACTCTTTAGGCTATGAAACTGGACTATTAGTAAAAAAAGGTAGAAAAGGGGGTGTTCACAATAATAGTAGCATCTGCTGTTGATGATACAAACTCAAAACGGTTATGTTCAAACTGCTTTTTCAGCAATCCTGTAAATCAGTAAACTAGTATTTAGTTGTATAACCACAGTTTTTCATGATTTCTTCACATCTGCGAGGCATTAATTTTGTTGGTTTGGAACCAAGATTTTGCTCGTTTACTCGTGTGCTTGGGGTCATTGTCTTGTTGAAACACCCATTTCAAGGGCACGTCCTCTTCAGCATAAGGCAACATGACCTCTTCAAGTATTTTGACATATCCAAACTGATCCATGATACCTAATATGCGATATGCATAGGCCCAACACCATAGTAGGAGAAACATGCCCATATCATGTTAACTTAACTTTAACTAGTAATGACTTCATGACTTTCTTTGCTAACAAAATTTTAACTATTAGAGAAAAAATTACTCATAACCATCCCAAAGACATATCGTTATCTTTGGCTGCTTTCAGTGATGCCGGTATTTGGTTAGACTCTTTCTCTCCGATTGTTCTGTCTGAGTTATTTTCATTAGTTACTTCATCCAAACCATCAACATGTTTATTAGACCCCATTCCTACCAGGCTGCTCAAGGAAGCCCTACCATTATTTAATGCTTCGATCTTAAATATGATCAATCTATCTTTGTTAGTTGGCTATGTACCACAGGCTTTTAAGGTGGCAGTAATTAAACCATTACTTAAAAAGCCATCACTTGACCCAGCTATCTTAGCTAATTATAGGCCAATCTCCAACCTTCCTTTTCTCTCAAAAATTCTTCAAAGGGTAGTTGTAAAACAGCTAACTGATCATCTGCAGAGGAATGGTCTATTTGAAGAGTTTCAGTCAGGTTTTAGAATTCATCATAGTACAGAAACAGCATTAGTGAAGGTTACAAATGATCTTCTTATGGCCTCGGACAGTGGACTCATCTCTGTGCTTGTTCTGTTAGACCTCAGTGCTGCTTTTGATACTGTTGACCATAAAATTTTATTACAGAGATTAGAGCATGCCATAGGTATTAAAGGCACTGCGCTGCGGTGGTTTGAATCATATTTGTCTAATAGATTACAATTTGTTCATGTAAATGGGGAATCTTCTTCACAGACTAAAGTTAATTATGGAGTTCCACAAGGTTCTGTGCTAGGACCAATTTTATTCACTTTATACATGCTTTCCTTAGGCAGTATTATTAGACGGTATTGCTTAAATTTTCATTGTTACGCAGATGATACCCAGCTTTATCTATCCATGGAGCCAGAGGACACACCAATTAGCTAAACTGCAGGATTGTCTTACAGACATAAAGACATGGATGACCTCTAATTTCCTGCTTTTAAACTCAGATAAAACTGAAGTTATTGTACTTGGCCCCACAAATCTTAGAAACATGGTGTCTAACCAGATCCTTACTCTGGATGGCATTACCCTGACCTCTAGTAATACTGTGAGAAATCTTGGAGTCATTTTTGATCAGGATATGTCATTCAAAGCGCATATTAAACAAATATGTAGGACTGCTTTTTTGCATTTACGCAATATCTCTAAAATCAGAAAGGTCTTGTCTCAGAGTGATGCTGAAAAACTAATTCATGCATTATTTCCTCTAGGCTGGACTATTGTAATTCATTATTATCAGGTTGTCCTAAAAGTTCCCTAAAAAGCCTTCAGTTAATTCAAAATGCTGCAGCTAGAGTACTGACGGGGACTAGAAGGAGAGAGCATATCTCACCCATATTGGCCTCTCTTCATTGGCTTCCTGTTAATTCTAGAATAGAATTTAAAATTCTTCTTCTTACTTATAAGGTTTTGAATAATCAGGTCCCATCTTATCTTAGGGACCTCGTAGTACCATATCACCCCAATAGAGCACTTCGCTCTCAGACTGCAGGCTTACTTGTAGTTCCTAGGGTTTGTAAGAGTAGAATGGGAGGCAGAGCCTTCAGCTTTCAGGCTCCTCTCCTGTGGAACCAGCTCCCAATTCAGATCAGGGAGACAGACACCCTCTCTACTTTTAAGATTAGGCTTAAAACTTTCCTTTTTGCTAAAGCTTATAGTTAGGGCTGGATCAGGTGACCCTGAACCATCCCTTAGTTATGCTGCTATAGACGTAGACTGCTGGGGGGTTCCCATGATGCACTGTTTCTTTCTCTTTTTGCTCTGTATGCACCACTCTGCATTTAATCATTAGTGATCGATCTCTGCTCCCCTCCACAGCATGTCTTTTTCCTGGTTCTCTCCCTCAGCCCCAACCAGTCCCAGCAGAAGACTGCCCCTCCCTGAGCCTGGTTCTGCTGGAGGTTTCTTCCTGTTAAAAGGGAGTTTTTCCTTCCCACTGTAGCCAAGTGCTTGCTCACAGGGGGTCGTTTTGACCGTTGGGGTTTTACATAATTATTGTATGGCCTTGCCTTACAATATAAAGCGCCTTGGGGCAACTGTTTGTTGTGATTTGGCGCTATATAAAAAAATTGATTGATTGATTGATATCATGATTCTTACACCATCATGCTTCACTGTCTTCACTGTGAACTGTGGCTTGAATTCAGAGTTTGGGGGTCGTCTCACAAACTGTCTGTTTTTTTTGTTTTTTTTTTGTCCATTTTAAAGCATTGGACATCGTTGTAGATGAACAGCGTATAATTTTTTGCACCTGTGTATAAGTTTTAAATCAAACTATGCTGTTCTTCTGAACAATGTCTTGAACGTCCCATTTTCCTCAGGTTTTCAAAGAGATAGGCATGTTCAACAGGTGCTGGCTTCATGCCTAAATAGGGGACACCTGATTCACACCTGTTTGTTCCACAAAATTGACGAACTCACTGACTGAATGCCACACTACTATTATTGTGAACACCCACTTTTCTACTTTTTTTTTACTAATAGCCCAGTTTCATAGCCTTAAGAGTGTGAATATCATGAATGCTTGGTCTTGTTGGATTTGTGAGAATCTACTGAATCTACTGGTAGCTTGTTTCCCATGTAACAATAAGAAATACGAGGTCTGTCCATAAAGTATAGGTCCTTTTATTTTTTTCAAAAACTATATGGATTTCATTCATATGTTTTTACGTCAGACATGCTTGAACCCTCGTGCGCATGCGTGAGTTTTTCCACGCCTGTCGGTGATGTCATTCGCCTGTGAGCACTCCTTGTGGGAGGAGTCGTCCAGCCCCTCGTCGGAATTCCTTTGTCTGAGAAGTTGCTGAGAGACTGGCGCTTTGTTTGATCAAAATTTTTTCTAAACCTGTGAGACACATCGAAGTGGACATGGTTCGAAAAATTAAGCTGGTTTTCAGTGAAAATTTTAACGGCTGATGAGAGATTTTGAGGTGACACTGTCGCTTTAAGGACTTCCCACAGTGCGAGACGTCGCACAGCGCTCTCAGGCGCCGTCATCAGCCTGTTTCAAGCTGAAAACCTCCACATTTCAAGCTCTATTGATCCAGGACGTCGTGAGAGAACAGAGAAGTTTCAGAAGAAGTCGGTTTCAGCATTTTATCCGGATATTCCACTGTTAAAGGAGATTTTTTTAATGAAAGACGTGCGGACGGGTCCGCGCGTCGGCTCACAGCCGCCGCGACGCTCCGCCACAGGAAAAACACCTCTGTTGGAAGCCTTAAGGACAAGTTGGAACATGTCCAGCTGTTAAACAATTTCTCATATACTCACTCCACTGAAAGCCATCAAAAGCCACCTGGATTTTACAAATGGTTATCAACACGGAGGTGTTTTTCCTGTGCCGCCGCTCCGCGCCGGCTGCGTCCCGACGCGCGGACCCGTCTGCACGTCTTTCATTAAAAAAATCTCCTTTAACAGTGGAATATCCGGATAAAATGCTGAAACCGACTTCTTCTGAAACTTCTCTGTTCTCTCACGACGTCCTGGATCAATAGAGCCTGAAATGTGTAGGTTTTCAGCTTGAAACAGGCTGATGACGCCGCCTGAGAGTGCTGCACGACGTCTCGCACCGTGGGAAGTCCTTAAAGCGACAGTGTCACCTCAAAATCTCTCATCAGCCGTTAAAATTTTCACTGAAAACCAGCTTAATTTTTCGAACCATGTCCACTTCGATGTGTCTCACAGGTTTAGAAAAAATTTTGATCAAACAAAGCGCCAGTCTCTCAGCAACTTCTGAGACAAAGGAATTTCGACGAGGGGCTGGACGACTCCTCCCACAAGGAGTGCTCACAGGCGAATGACGTCACCGACAGGCGTGGAAAAACTCACGCATGCGCACGAGGGTTCATGCATGTCTGACGTAAAAACATATGAATGAAATCCATATAGTTTTTGAAAAAAATAAAAAGGACCTATACTTTATGGACAGCCCTCATATACTCAAAACCTGGATTAGGCTTTTTAGTCACATAGCACTACTATTATTCTGAACACTACTGTATATGTTTAAGTTGTCTGACTATAAATTAGTCTGATACAATAATAATAATAATCATAGCCACAAACGTTCAGCCCTATTATAACAAACTACTGTATGGGGCACAATTTAAAATATGCAGTGTCAGTGCCATTTTAGCACGATAATGCATGGTGAATCAGCAGTGTTAGGACAGTAAAACTAAGTAGAAATCACAATTTAGCCAAACTATGACCTAGGCCAGTGATTCTCAACCGGGGTGCCGCGGCACCCTAGGGTGCCGTGATCGATCGTCAGGGGTGCCGTGGGCAATTATCAAATATCTCCATTATTGGGTGTATGTGCTGTAATAGTGTGGCATATGGTGTAATGCTCTTTTATTCCAGTAGATGGCAGCAAAGCGCGCAGTAGCGCTGAGCCGTGTGCCGACAAGGAGGCGTGATCGCCATTTTAATTCCGGGCAAGTTAGTGATTTGTGTGCATAGAAGTTCACTTAGTCTCGTCAAGAAACAGGTGGAATATACCGGAAAGCTGCGCATGTTGGCAAAGTCACAAATGGAGGAACAAGGGAGACAATATTTAATCCATAAGTAAGTGGGTTTGGTTCTTCTTGTCACTTTGTCCGTGATATTTGGATGATAAACAGCTGTATGTCTCCTGCCGTACCTGTGTCGCCCGATGACACGGATCATTAATTTCACTTACGTCTAGTTGATATTTTCCACTGCTAGACCAATGTCTAGTTAAAATTCTTGTCGTTAGTGACTAAAAATTGTTCGACAAGACTGGGGAGTTTTTTTTTTTGCACCTTAAAATAATGAGATTAATGACCCGCGCTGTGCTGCCACACACACAGAAATGTTCACACACACACCGCTGACTTCATGAATGAAACTCGGTCAATAAAGGATAATTGTGTAAAAATATAATATGTATATAAATGTATTTTAATGGTTTTAGGAGCCGCGCTGCGTTGAACAGCAGCTGCAGCTCAACCGAGCAGCGCAGCTTATCAGCGCAGATCCGTGTAACTTTCAACACTAATATTTGTGAATGTGTGTGTGTCAGAGTAAGTTTAATACTTTCCTGACATAATTTAATGTAATTTAATTTTACTGGCTCGATATCCAGGACAAAATGGCATTTTAACACGTATTTTGCAAGCATTTTTCTGAGTGTGTTCAGTCGTGAATCTCCATTGAAAATGCATTAACATCCGGGTACTTCGTCAATATTTTGCCTGGTTAGGAGACGTCATGTCGCTGTCCATGAAGGGACATTTTCGTTTAATGTGCAGCATTGGGACTGCTCTCTCTAGTTCTCATATACAGCTCCATGACTATAGTATACTATGTTACGTCATATCTGTACCGCACGTGTTGCTAACGTGCTAACGCACCGTGTAGAGACAGTCGAGTTAGTAGTGTGTGACACGTGACACATGACAGTGGTGTGCCGCAGGATTTTGTAAATATAAAAAGGGTGCCGCAGCTCAAAAAAGGTTGAAAATCACTAACCTAGGCAATTAAGAAATGAGGCTAATGATAAAGAAATATTTTAAAACCATACCAAAGCACAAACTGACTTTTGCTGGCATTGTGCAGTGACAGAAAATGTGGAACCAGAGACTAAAATGTGTATAATGTTCAAGCAATCAGATCATGAAGTACATCTACCATAAATTTTGCTTTGCTGACATGTTCTGTGGGATCACATCAGGAAAGTGTCACACACACTTACTTCCATATGATTATTCAACAACTTGCTCCTGAATTTTAACCTTCTACTCCTTCCACACTGATGAAGATATTCACCCCATTAAAATCGAAATAAAATAACTTATATACTGTAAATTAGCCTTCAAATATTCTGAATGAGAGTTACAAATATGTCCCTTCGGCTGCTCCCTTGTTTGCACTCAGGGCCGCCATCCAAGGTGGATCTGCATGTTGAATTGGCACAGGTTTTACGCCGGATGCCCTTCCTGACGCAACTCCACATTACATGGAGAAATGTGGCAGGGGTGGAATTTGAACCCGGAACCTTCTGCGAGTTACAAATATGAATGGTTAAAATTATGCACACATCTTTTTGGCAGCTGTCTTACTCCATACCTATGGAGATAAAACAGTCTGATTATGGAGAGACATTCAAGTCCAGACTTAAGATGCATTTATTCCCGCTTTTGTATAGCTAGCATACTAGCATAGTATGGTACTATAATTCCTATTGTTTTAAATTTATTTCATTAGTAACAGAACAGGTCTCAGCATCAACTTTATCTAAATTTTTGGTCTGTTAGTAAAGCTTAAGGCTAGTGGGCGGCGATCATCTTAGTATTTTCTCTGCTTTCCTGTTTATTTATTCCTGATGAATTATATCTTAGGTGCAGTGGTGGGCACAGCTAACCAAAAAGTTAGCTTCAATAACTGGTAATCAACTAACTGAAAAGTTATCTTTTTAACGCTAAACAGATAAACTGCCTAAAAGCTTATTGGAAGCAGTGGTGGGCACAGATAACCAAAAAAATTTACTTTGATAACAGATAATCAGATAACTGAAAAGTTATCTTTGATAAAGATAAAACAGTAAACCACCCAAAATGTATCGGAAGTTACAGATAACTGATAAATTCCAGTATTGTCTCTGGTACAATTGCAACTACTAACAAGCTGATTTTGAGTTTTAACACCATCACCGCTTTTGGTAGCATCAAAAGTGACAACAGACCCAAACAATGAGCCAGCACCTCTGTCTTTGAACATCTTGCCCCTGCTGGAAGCTCATGTTTACTACATGGCTTCCAGCACAGAAGCAAGCTGAGAGTCTCAAGTCTCTAATCTCAAGTCTCTAATCAATCACAATGCTGCCATCAGGCGGAGGTCTTGGAAAATAAAGCAATGCTGAGTTATGGTTTGGTATACAAATAAAATGAATTTGGATAGAATAACTCCACTAATGTCAATTCTGTCATTTGTACAAAGTTAAAATATAACATATATCTTTTAATATTGAATAGTTTACAGATAAATGTGCTTTAGATATATATTTTTTTATTTGTAAAAACAGGCATTTTCAAAAACAAAAGCCAAGTTGTAATTAGATAACTGTCTGATATAACTGGTGTCAAAAATAAACAGAACACTGCCATGTTCTACTGGTGCCAGACATTCAGTACTTAAGCTGGGTTTACACTGTGCAAGTTTTGGCCCTTTTTCAGCTGTTTTTTCATTCGTGCAAGAATTTTTTGGATCACACTGAGTTTCAGGTTAATCGCGCGTCCAGCATTGTTTAGTATACATGGAGTAACGAGCTGCATGTAACATCTCACAACCACCTCGATTGGCGATTGTATGGTCAGATGAAAATCAAACCTGTTTGATATTCTGGTCAGCCGTCGTGACGGTATCCTGCTGCTGAAGAGCTACAACCATCCAAACTCTAGCACTGTGCATGTGCAAACACCACAGACCTGTCTTGTAATGTTTTTTGTTTTTTTTTTTAAACTTTGATGTCTCCCATTGAGAGTTTTTGTAAAAAATAAGAAATGTAAATTATATTTGAAAAAAAAAAGCTTCTGTTTATGTTTTGCTTCTGGAAACATGAGTCCGACGTGTGGTTTTTGAACGTACAATATGTGTGAGGATGTAAATCGGGCGCTCTGAACTTTTACACTGTGCGGTTCTGTGGTACAGTTTGAGCTGAAACAGAGTACAGTGATTGAAAATATCAGCCCAGCTTCAGTTTGAATACTGCCATGAACACTACTGGCCAGTAGATGGCAGTACAGACCATCAAAACCTGCCAAAACAAAATTCCAGATAATCCATGTCTGCTACATTTAAGATGTGTGGAATTTAATAAACACAAACACAATAATAATGTCTATAAACCCAGAGAACATATTCATGAGAGTTTTAGGCACTAGAGTTTAATGCTGTTGTCCGTGAAGCCTGATCAGAGTGTCTGAAATGCGTTTCTCATGTCATGAATGTACTGAGATTACCCTATCATACCCATAATGCACCTGGACACAGCATGTCCACACTAAAACCTTAAAGACTAGCGCATTACTTTAAAACTAAAACATATATCTGATATTTTTACTTTATAAAACTTCAGACGTGACGTTAATTTAAATAACTTGTCAGAAATTAGTTTGGTTAAAATTTTAACCATAAGTTAAAACTATCTGCCTCTGGATGACTTGGGTGCTATTGCCAGCGTATTAGTATGTGGTAAAAAAAAGATTTATTATTTTCTTTTCTATGACCAGTTCTCCTTTCCCTGCAGAGGATAGAGCAGTTTATTCTGGAACCAGCTCTCCTCTGTTTGTAGAGAATAGAACTGCGCATCTACAATGAAAAAACTACGTCTGCAAAAATGTTAGCAGTCTTAAAATTATCAGACCAAAACTAATTGGAAGATAATTGGTCCGATGATGGTTTTCAAAGTTTTCTGAAAAGCTAATCCGATAATGACAACATTATCTTTGATAATTAGTGGTTAGTGGATTAGCGGCGCTGTGCCCAGCACTGCTTAGGTGTAGTTTTTACGGGAAACTGATTTTGCTCCTTTTCTCTCTGTCAGAGGTACAGATAGCAGGATGGCTACAGAACATAGGATGATGAACTGACAGACTGCACACTGCAGTCACTCGTCACCTTTGTAAAAACCTTGTAACTGTTACAATGGCCTAAGCAGCGGGTCACCCCTCTGAGTCTGGTCTGCTTGAGGTTTCTTCCACATGTTCTTCCACCGCGTCATGTCTGTTCCACATGACACGGTGTCCTGCGGTGTACTGTCCACAAGATGTGCATGCGGGCCGGCAGGACAGGCGCCAGCAGATGTGGGCATGAATGAGACGAGCGAACTGCTTCTCATTCATGTCATTTCATGACTGTATGTCAGTGACCATGGGTCATCTGCAGAGGAATAGATAGATCATATTTATATTGGCCGCTTGATAAGAGCGATTTAATACAATGCAATGTTTTTATATGGTGTGTCGTTTTTATTTATTTATTTTTTTTAATATGTCCATATGCTTCCTGATGTAAGGCAGTGTTCAACACCTTTTACAGGACAGTAATGGTAGGTCACTTGGTAAAGATTGTGATTGTGATTTTGGAAGGTGCAGGTTCGAATCCTGTGGGTGACATGTATTTTTTTTGTGTGTGTGTGTGTAACCACATCGCGCAGCTGCTGGGGAAAAGTTGCTGTGTTTCCGCGTACACGGAACCATTGCAGCATGTATTTTTTTTTTCTTCACACCAGCTGCACAATATGTAACCACATCATGGAGCTGGTGTGAAGAAGTTGACACTATGTTCCTCCAAATATAAGCAACATCTTAATGGCCAAAGTGCTCTTGTCTCATCTCATCTGACCAAAGGACACACTTCCAGTATACAGAATCATTGTCCAGATTTCCCTTTGCATACTTCAATCTGGCTTGAAAGTGTTTCTACTGCAGAAGTGGAGTTTTTCTTAGTATGCAACCTCACAGTCCATTCCTGTTCAGGACTCTACTGACTGTCTTCTTTGAGACTACAATAGCCAACTTTACTAAGTCAAGAGCAAATTGACGCTGCCACACACACCCACACCCACCCACACAAAATCCACTCCACTGTAAGCCATCTGGATGCATGAAGACCTGTTCACATGAAACACTGATGTGATTTTTGGCCGGACTGAGGAACTACTTTTTTTTTTTTTTTTTTAATGGAAGTCTGAAGTCAGTGCACATCATCACTGGACTACACGTTACAGTGGAACACCAAAATGTAAGTCCCTTTTCTGTTGTTTATAAATTAATAAAATATCAAATGACAAGGATCTGTTTTAGCTGTTATATAAAACAAAAAAATGAATGTTTTTACATTCTTTCAATAGAACAAATATTTAATTTGGTAAAAGCTGCAACAAACCATTCAACGAGGCGAAGCCGAGTATGTTCCTGCTTTCACCTCATGAAATATTCATACTATTGAACTCAAACATATTATATATATATATATATATATATATATATATATATATATATATATAGGCCTCTACTGGTGGTTGGCTCTCACTGCGGTATTGTATCACTTCCTGTTCCGGAGCACAGCGGTGTTTTGCTGTATCTGTTAGCTGTTTAATCTGTGCAGTTAGATTGATCTAGATAACTAGATAACGATTTGTTTCACAGTGTAATCTTCACGTACCTTAACTAAAGCACTCCCTCTGCTGAATCACCTCTAAATTATTTACACATGATTCACTTCGTCTGTTTTTAGGAATCCACTAGCTTAGCACGGCTACTAGCTCTTAGCCGGTTTAGCATGGCAGCTTCTCCTGTCTCTCCCGCACTTTTCTGCTCTGGGTGTGAAATGTTTAGTTATTCCTCGGCCTCCTTTAGCAGTAATGGTACTTGTAATAAGTGTAGCTTATTTGTAGCTTTGGAGGCCAGGCTGGGCGAATTGGAGACTCGGCTCCGCACCTTGGAAAATCCTACAGCTAGCCAGGCCCCTGTAGTCGGTGCGGACTAAGGTAGCTTAGCCGCCATTAGTTCCCCTCCGGCAGATCCCGAGCAGCCGGGAAAGCAGGCCGACTGGGTGACTGTGAGGAGGAAGCATAGCCCTAAACAGAAGCCCCGTGTACACCGCCAACCCGTTCACATTTCTAACCGTTTTTCCCCACTTGGTGACACACCCGCCGAGGATCAAACTCTGGTTATTGGCGACTCTGTTTTGAGAAATGTGAAGATAGCAACACCAGCAACCATAGTCAGTTGTCTTCCGGGGGCCAGAGCAGGGGACATTGAAGGAAATTTGAAACTGCTGGCTAAGGCTAAGCATAAATTTGGTAAGATTGTAATTCACGTCGGCAGTAATGACACCCGGTTACTCCAATCGGAGGTCACTAAAATTAACATTGAATCGGCTTTGCAAAAACAATGTCGGACTCTGTAGTTTTCTCTGGCCCCTCCCCAATCAGACCGGGAGTGACATGTTTAGCCGCATGTTCTCCTTGAATTGCTGGCTGTCTGAGTGGTGTCCAAAAAATGAGGTGGGCTTCATAGATAATTGGCAAAGCTTCTGGGGAAAACCTGGTCTTGTTAGGAGAGACGGCATCCATCCCACCTTGGATGGAGCAGCTCTCATTTCTAGAAATCTGGCCAAATTTATTAAATCCTCCAAACCGTGACTGGGTTGGAGGACCAGGGTTGAGACCAGGAAGCAGAGTTGTAGTCTTACACACCTCTCTGCAGCTTCTCTCCCCCTGCCATCCCCTCATTACCCCATCCCCGTAGAGACGGTGCCTGCTCCCAGACCACCAATAACCAGTAAAAATCTATTTAAGCATAAAAATTCAAAAAGAAAAAATAATATAGCACCTTCAACTGCACCACAGACTAAAACAGTTAAATGTGGTCTATTAAACATTAGATCTCTCTCTTCTAAGTCCCTGTTAGCAAATGATATAATAATTGATCAACATATTGATTTATTCTGCCTTACAGAAACCTGGTTACAGCAGGATGAATATGTTAGTTTAAATGAGTCAACACCCCCGAGTCACACTAACTGCCAGAACGCTCGTAGCATGGGCCGAGGCGGAGGATTAGCAGCAATCTTACATTCCAGCTTATTAATTAATCAAAAACCCAGACAGAGCTTTAATTCATTTGAAAGCTTGACTCTTAGTCTTGTCCATCCAAATTGGAAGTCCCAAAAAACAGTTTTATTTGTTATTATCTATCGTCCACCTGGTCGTTACTGTGAGTTTCTCTGTGAATTTTCAGACCTTTTGTCTGACTTATTGCTTGGCTCAGATAAGATAACTATAGTGGGCGATTTTAACATCCACACAGATGCTGAGAATGACAGCCTCAACACTGCATTTAATCTATTATTAGACTCAATTGGCTTTGCTCAAAATGAGTCCACTCACCACTTTAATCATATCTTAGATCTTGTTCTGACATATGGTATGGAAATTGAAGACTTAACAGTATTCCCTGAAAACTCCCTTCTGTCTGATCATTTCTTAATAACATTTACATTTACTCTGATGGACTACCCAGCAGTGGGGAATACGTTTCATTACACTAGAAGTCTTTCAGAAAGCGCTGTAACTAGGTTTAAGGATATGATTCCTTCTTTATGTTCTCTAATGCCATATACCAACACAGGGCAGAGTAGCTTCCTAAACTCTGTAAGTGAGATAGAGTATCTCGTCAGTAGTTTTACATCCTCATTGAAGACAACACTGGATGCTGTAGCTCCTCTGAAAAAGAGAGCCTTAAATCAGAAGTGCCTGACTCCGTGGTATAACTCACAAACTCACAGCTTAAAGCAGATAACCCGTAAGTTGGAGAGGAAATGGCGTCTCACTAATTTAGAAGATCTTCACTTAGCCTGGAAAAAGAGTCTGTTGCTCTATAAAAAAAGCCCTCCATAAAGCTAGGACATCTTACTACTCATCACTAATTGAAGAAAATAAGAACAACCCCAGGTTTCTTTTCAGCACTGTAGCCAGGCTGACAAAGAGTCAGAGCTCTATTGAACCGAGTATTCCTTTAACTTTAACTAGTAATGACTTCATGACTTTCTTTGCTAATAAAATTTTAACTATTAGAGAAAAAATTACTCATAACCATCCCAAAGACGTATCGTTATCTTTGGCTGCTTTCAGTGATGCCGGTATTTGGTTACACTCTTTCTCTCCGATTGTTCTGTCTGAGTTATTTTCATTAGTTACTTCCTCCAAACCATCAACATGTCTATTAGACCCCATTACTATCAGGCTGCTCAAGGAAGCCCTACCATTAATTAATGCTTCGATCTTAAATATGATCAATCTATCTTTATTAGTTGGCTATGTACCACAGGCTTTTAAGGTGGCAGTAATTAAACCATTACTTAAAAAGCCATCACTTGACCCAGCTATCTTAGCTAATTATAGGCCAATCTCCAACCTTCCTTTTTTCTCAAAAATTCTTGAAAGGGTAGTTGTAAAACAGCTAACTGATCATCTGCAGAGGAATGGTCCATTTGAAGAGTTTCAGTCAGGTTTTAGAATTCATCATAGTACAGAAACAGCATTAGTGAAGGTTACAAATGATCTTCTTATGGCCTCAGACAGTGGACTCATTTCTGTGCTTGTTCTGTTAGACCTCAGTGCTGCTTTTGATACTGTTGACCATAAAACTTTATTACAGAGATTAGAGCATGCCATAGGTATTAAAGGCACTGCGCTGCAGTGGTTTGAATCATATTTATCTAATAGATTACAATTTGTTCATGTAAATGGTGAATCTTCTTCACAGACTAAGGTTAATTATGGAGTTCCACAAGGTTCTGTGCTAGGACCAATTTTATTCACTTTATACATGTTTCCCTTAGGCAGTATTATTAGACGGCATTGCTTAAATTTTCATTGTTAAGCAGATGATAGCCAGCTTTATCTATCCATGAAGCCAGAGGACACATACCAATTAGCGAAACTGCAGGATTGTCTTACAGACATAAAGACATGGATGACCTCTAATTTCCTGCTTTTAAACTCAGATAAAACTGAAGTTATTGTACTTGGCCCCACAAATCTTAGAAACATGGTTTCTAACCAGATCCTTACTCTGGATGGCATTACCCTGACCTCTAGTAATACTGTGAGAAATCTTGGAGTCATTTTTGATCAGGATATGTCATTCAATGCGCATATTAAACAAATATGTAGGACTGCTTTTTTTTGCATTTGCACAATATCTCTAAAATTAGAAAGGTCTTGTCTCAGAGTGATGCTGAAAAACTAATTCATGCATTTATTTCCTCTAGGCTGGACTATTGTAATTCATTATTATCAGGCTGTCCTAAAAGTTCCCTGAAAAGCCTTCAGTTAATTCAAAATGCTGCAGCTAGAGTACTGACAGGGACTGGAAGGAGAGAGCATATCTCACCCATATTTGCCTCTCTTCATTGGCTTCCTGTTAATTCTAGAATAGAATTTAAAATTCTTCTTCTTACTTCTTCTTTCCACAGACAAACTGAAGTGGTTTTACTCACCCCAGTGGAGGAGGCATGGCCACACCCCTCAGTCTGCTGCCTGTGTGGGAGGTAGTTGAACAGAGAAGAACAGCTTGCCAGGCACTTGAAGTGAGCCACTGGGTTATTCCACAGAGAAACTATGGAAGCATATCTGGAATTGGTTAATTTACCCTTTTAATACAAAACATGAACCTAAAAGTGAAAGCGTACCAGTCAGGCATTTGTTGTTGAATCACTGTCCCTATTACACATTCAAATTAAAACAGACATTGCCACCACCTTATAACAAAAGTTGACATTTTATATGTATTAGTGGAAAATGATGAGATGGCTGCCAAAGAGAGACACTGCATACAAAGATTTCAGCTCTGTACAGAGTGAGGTTTTATGCAGTTTGTGCCAAACACAAACAAGCTGAAAATGGGCAAAATATTGAAGGGAGTGTGGCTTCATGCATCGCACAACAGAAAAAAAAAGAAAAAAAAAAAACCAACAACAAAAAAACAAAAAATTTAAACAGTATGTAACACGTATAACATGTAACATGTAACGCAGGGAATTAATCTCAGCGAGAATGGCAAGAGATCCAATCCAATTCATAAATGTTTAATGAAAAAAGAAAGTTTACATTTACACATTGTCAGACACTGTTAAAGTGGCTAACAGCAGCTCTCTGCTGCTCACAGATTAAAGATACCGTACCAAACCTTGAAGACAAATAGGAAACAACTGTGACGTCTGTGTATGTGACACCCCTAATATGTAATGGACATTGTGCTGTAATGCACCATGGGAGGGGTTTTTGGGGTTTTAAATGTTATTGCAGTTCATATGAGTTTAACAGTGTTGTTAGTGTTATTGAATGATTGTGTTTTTGTAGTTCAACTGGTTTAGTCAATTTCATTAAGTGTTATGTTGCTGTTACCATGAATGACTTAAGAGTCATGCTCCCGATACCATTAGTGAAAAGTTCTAATGTCTTCCATCACAGTATCTGTCAAGTTAAAAGCACCGGCTTACAGCAGAATGCAAAAAAAAAAAAAAAGCTCTCTGTGCATGCGTGCATGCAATTTTGATCATGCACAAATCTGGGAGAGCTGACATTTGGCATGTTTATGTATTCT
Organism: Thalassophryne amazonica; assembly: GCF_902500255.1. NCBI lineage: Eukaryota > Metazoa > Chordata > Actinopteri > Batrachoidiformes > Batrachoididae > Thalassophryne > Thalassophryne amazonica. Next base: position 64,994,193 of record NC_047106.1, on the reverse strand, counting down.
GGGTGAAGGATGAATGGTGCCAAAATGAAACATTGATAGGTCTAATATTTTTAGAGGCGCTACGTACATATATTAGCGAACAATGCTGAACAATGGACATTGCAATTTACATTCTGGACTGCAGCAGGGGATGGTAAATCATCTATACATTAAAGCATGATTGTGTGCATGCCTGTCTGATTTTATTTTGAAAGTTCAATGTAAGTACATAATATATTTGTGAATACCTTAATACATGGATGATAAAAGTGAAAAGACATTTCCATTATGGTCCATTTAAAAATCAAACGACAAAGTAGAAGTAATAATAATAATAAGAAGAAGAATTACTGTTGTTGCTATTAATTATTATTATTACTAGTGTGTATATGATGACAATAACCTAAGCAATTGTTAAATACATTATGATAGCAAATTAACCTTAGAAAAAACAAAGAACAAAAAAGATAAAGGGTTGAGTTCTTCTAAAAACTGTTGAGGTCTATGGTTCTAAAGACATTCTGGAGTCACACATCATTCCAACTCATTATAATTTCAATTGGTTTCCATTTATAAGTTGCCTCAAGGTGCTTCACACAAGCAAGGTCTAACTTTACAATCCCCTAGAGCAAGCACACAGGGAACAGTGGTAAGGAAAAACTCCCTCTCATGATTTGAGGGAGAAACCTCAAACAGACCAAACTCAAAGGGGTGACCCTGTGCTTCGGCCATGCTTTCAACAAAATTGACAAAAACAAATGTACAGGAAATTTTGGGTATCCATGCCAGTGCACAGGATGGGAGGCTTGAGGAAAAGCACACCACCCCTCTGGATGGAGCCGCACTTCAGAGAGAAAAAAACAGAATCAGGCATCCTTAATATAACTGTGGCAAAGCAGTGTGATTTTAATTCTGATTGAAAGAGAATTATAATTTGGAGAAAGAAGACTGGGGAGATGGCCCCGGGACCATTCAAATTTAAATAATCCCAAAAGGCTACGCTTGGTTCATACTTTGTGTGTTATCAAAAATGTAGTTTTATTTACACAGCTTAAAGGAGACTTACAATTATATACAATATATTCCCAAACTTGCTTTAACTGTGCAAATCACGAATCGCACAGTTCACCTGTGATGGTTCCTTATCTCCGTCTCAACCAGTTTCCTAATATTGCACTTTCCCAGTGCTTTTATGTTGCACCTTCCAATCAGGATGAGCAATTCACCTGCGACCCTGATTCACGTGAACTAAACAAAAAATGAAGGCAAAGAACAGAACTAAAGAAAACCGCCTATTCCACAAACCAAATAAACCATAAAATAACCAGGCAAATATAAAAAAATAAACCAAAGAAAGCACAGACATAACAGTCAGGTGATGCGAATCTGGTCCCAGGTGTGTGTAACTAATGCACCAGAAGAGGGTGCAACACTTCTGAGCAGCAACACGCCCACAGCTGTTGAAAACCAGTCAAACCATTATGAACAAAACAACGGCCCCTTTAAGAGGGAGTGGCAGCTCAGCCGTGGTTCTTTGTGCCTAAATAAGAAACAAGAGTATAAATCAATGACCAATCACTGCATTAACTTCACCTGTATGGTTCACATCTTACCTGCCGGTGGAGGTACGCACATCTGCAGACAGCAGGAGGAGGAGGGGGAGAGAGCTACAATGGAATTGACGACGAGGTCCTGTAACCCAGGATCTGAAGCAGAATTTAACATCAGCCATAACCACCGCCCAAAGCCAAAGTGACAATGAACGGACTTACCACAGTAGAGACTCCCAGATCTACAGCAAGTGTCCAACCGCCCACACTCTCAACAACCAGGAAGGAATCCCCCACACAGACCAGACCTCTGCCCCGAAGCGCACAGCATTTGGCGTAGCACTTGCCAAAACAGAGTCGCACACGAGCGTGCAGCTCGTCGCCACCCGAAACCCACTCCAGGTGGTGTGTGTATGATGCGCAGAGTGTGCTCTCTGGCTTTCAAGGCCATGTTAGCGCCACACATCTACCTATAAGGTACAAAGCACACCAACATGCCACATTTACCCCCCCTTTTCTTTGTCGATGCCTCGACGACACAACTCAAGAATGACCTACTAAGTACCCCGGAAAAGATGAACATTACACGATTGTCCAGCAGTCACGATGACCTATGTTCATTCCTAGAATACAAGGTACTGGAAGCTTTACAGCAAGGGAACCCTCTACAACAAGCATTCTACAATAAGCTAACACTTCATTATCCCGAGCCTCATCCCACTCGAGATAACCAACATAAGGAATTTCGAATCATTAGCAGACCACATCTGCAACCGATATCAGGCCTGCAGACAATCTGTGCCCCATGACCCAAAATGCTTTCTAAACAAAAACTTTCTGAAACGGTAGACACCATGGACCAAGTGTCCAACAAACCAGGAAGCTCCATTCTACCCATGTCAATGTGAATAGTTAGACAAAACGACCCCAAGCCTGAGAATTCATCTACCATGGAGCCCACCAAAACTCCTGTAAAGCTCCTCAGTCTTGTGGTTGCCTGGAACAGAAAGCCCGCTGCACAATCACACATGTCAGCGCACAGTGATACAGTTGTATTCTGAGGGGCAGTTGCTTATTTTTCACTTTATACATTAATTGCACAGTTTTAAATGTAATCATACCATGAAGGTTTACTATTTCAGATTTAATAAACAATGAACTGGTGTGATCTCGATAACCTACATTGTGAATTGTTCTTAGTGTTCTTTTTTGAAGAATGAATAATGATTACAATGGAGTTTTATAATTATTGCACCAAACTTCAGCACAGTAAACCAATGAACAAAACAGAGTATGAAGTGCTTTGCAATCAAGAACATGCCTTACCTTATTTTGTACTGCAATCCTTTTTGACACTTTCTTTTGAATATGAGCTTTCCAATTTATTCTTCCATCAATAATTACACCTAAGAACTTATTTTCTTTGACATGCTCTATGATTACCCTTTGTATAATTAGCTGAATATGTATGTCTTTATTGTAATTCCCAAATCACATTATTTTAGTTTTGGACAAATTTAGTGATAATTTATTAATATCAAACCATCTCTATCATTCCAGTATGTAAATCGGGCAATAATTGCTGCAAATTTTCTTCTGAAAAAAACAGGTTTGTATCATCTGCAAACAGAACTGCCTTAAACACATCTGAAACTTTACATAAGTCATTAATGTACAAAATAAATTATTTTGGTCCCAACACAGACCCCTGAGGAAGCCCATAAACAATGTCCAGATAAGACCAGCAATCCTGAGTTTAACAAGCTGTTTAGCCAGGTAGCATAGACGTAAATCTACACTACCGGCCTAGCAATGCCTCGGTAAAGTGATAATAATGACAATTACTATTTCTAAAGGAATAGAAATGATTATCTGGATCCATCTCATAATCCATATCCTGTATATGTTGCTCAGTATACTGAAAAGATTGTAATTTCTCCAGAGAAGTAAAAATCAAATTAATCAGCTGTCATCATATCATAAAAAGAAAAGTCCACAAACCAACACCCCTCCCCCCAAAAAAGCAGTCAAATTAGGTCTCACTACATAATGTTAACACACATTATATAAAAGTCATTTTCCAGAATTGCTTATACCCAAGTTCATTTCACAGCACAACATAACCCTAAATAAACAAACAATACCCATCACTTAAATTTTCCCTTGTCCGCAAGCTCTCTTACCACTATGATTTTAGCTTCCTCCGGAGAGCCGTTTAACTTAATCATCACTTAACAGTTCCTCGTCCAAGTCGCTTGTATTTTTTGTTGTTTCTGGAGGATTCTGGCTTGTTTAGCTATATCTTTTTTTTTTTTTTTTTTGTCAGGTGTTCATTAACATACACATCAGTTCCTTTCAGCTTTTTAGACTAGTGGTGTCCAAACTATTCCAGAAAGGGCCAAGAGGATGCAGGTTTTCCTTGCAGCCAATGATTCCAGCAGGTGATTTCACTGATGAACTCATCCCACCTGCTCAAAAAGATGTTAATCAGTGAAATCACCTGCTGAAGTCAGTGGCTGCAAGGAAAACCTGCACTCTCTCAGGCCTTTCTGGAATAGTTTGGACACCAGTGTTTTAGACTGTCGCAACAATTCATTCTTAACTTACACTTACAGGCCTGTTGCACTTACGCCTGTGGTCATGAAGTGCTTTGAAAGACTGGTCTCTCAGCACATGAGAGCCTGTCTGTCTCCATCTCTGGACCCCCACCAGTATGCCTACAGGGCAAACCACTCCACAAAGGATGCTATCACCACAGCTCTCCACACTGTGCTGAGCCACCTGGCGCACCAGGGGAGCTATGTGAGGATGCTCTTCCTAGACTTCAGCTCAGCCTTCAACCACATCATCCGGGAGATCCTGGTCCAGAAACTGATACATGTGGGCATCTCCACCCCCATTTGCCAGTGGCTCAAGGACTTCCTCACAAGCCGCCCACAGTCCGCGAAACTTGGCCCCCACCTTTCCTTCACCATCACACTCAGCACCGGTTTCCCTCAAGGCTGTGTACTGAGCCCCCTCCTGTTCACCCTTTACACACACGACTACTCTCCGACCCACCCCACAAACACCATCATAAAGTTTGCAGATGATACCACCGTGATTGGGCTCATCTCAGGGGGGGATGAGACCAACTACAGAGATGAGGTAAATCGACTGACAGCGTGGTGTTCAGCTAACAACCTGCTGCTGAACACCACAAAAACAAAAGAAATAATCCTGGACTTCAGGAAGAACAGGGCTGACCCAGCCCCACGCTACATCCAAGGGGACTGTGTGGAAAGGGTCAGCTCCATCAGGTTCCTGGGAGTGCAGCTGTCTAACAGCCTCTCCTGGACTGCCAACACCACAGTGGTGGTGAAGAAAGCCCAGCAGCAACTCCACTTCCTGAGGAAAAACAGTTGCCCCAAGGCGCTTTATATTGTAAGGCAAGGCCATACAATAATTATGTAAAACCCCAACGGTCAAAACGACCCCCTGTGAGCAAGCACTTGGCTACAGTGGGAAGGAAAAACTCCCTTTTAACAGGAAGAAACCTCCAGCAGAACCAGGCTCAGGGAGGGGCAGTCTTCTGCTGGGACTGGTTGGGGCTGAGGGAGAGAACCAGGAAAAAGACATGCTGTGGAGGGGAGCAGAGATCGATCACTAATGATTAAATGCAGAGTGGTGCATACAGAGCAAAAAGAGAAAGAAACAATGCATCATGGGAACCCCCCAGCAGTCTACGTCTATAGCAGCATAACTAAGGGATGGTTCAGGGTCACCTGATCCAGCCCTAACTATAAGCTTTAGCAAAAAGGAAAGTTTTAAGCCTAATCTTAAAAGTAGAGAGGGTGTCTGTCTCCCTGATCTGAATTGGGAGCTGGTTCCACAGGAGAGGAGCCTGAAAGCTGAAGGCTCTGCCTCCCATTCTACTCTTACAAACCCTAGGAACTACAAGTAAGCCTGCAGTCTGAGAGCGAAGCGCTCTATTGGGGTGATATGGTACTACGAGGTCCCTAAGATAAGATGGGACCTGATTATTCAAAACCTTATAAGTAAGAAGAAGAATTTTAAATTATATTCTAGAATTAACAGGAAGCCAATGAAGAGAGGCCAATATGGGTGAGATATGCTCTCTCCTTCTAGTCGCCGTCAGTACTCTAGCTGCAGCATTTTGAATTAACTGAAGGCTTTTTAGGGAACTTTTAGGACAACCTGATAATAATGAATTACAATAGTCCAGCCTAGAGGAAATAAATGCATGAATTAGTTTTTCAGCATCACTCTGAGACAAGACCTTTCTGATTTTAGAGATATTGCGTAAATGCAAAAAAGCAGTCCTACATATTTGTTTAATATGCGCTTTGAATGACATATCCTGATCAAAAATGACTCCAAGATTTCTCACAGTATTACTAGAGCTCAGGGTAATGCCATCCAGAGTAAGGATCTGGTTAGACACCATGTTTCTAAGATTTGTGGGGCCAAGTACAATAACTTCAGTTTTATCTGAGTTTAAAAGCAGGAAATTAGAGGTCATCCATGTCTTTATGTCTGTAAGACAATCCTGCAGTTTAGCTAATTGGTGTGTGTCCTCTGGCTTCATGGATAGATAAAGCTGGGTATCATCTGCGTAACAATGAAAATTTAAGCAATACCGTCTAATAATACTGCCTAAGGGAAGCATGTATAAAGTGAATAAAATTGGTCCTAGCACAGAACCTTGTGGAACTCCATAATTAACTTTAGTCTGTGAAGAAGATTCCCCATTTACATGAACAAATTGTAATCTATTAGACAAATATGATTCAAACCACCGCAGCGCAGTGCCTTTAATACCTATGGCATGCTCTAATCTCTGTAATAAAATTTTATGGTCAACAGTATCAAAAGCAGCACTGAGGTCTAACAGAACAAGCACAGAGATGAGTCCACTGTCCGAGGCCATAAGAAGATCATTTGTAACCTTCACTAATGCTGTTTCTGTACTATGATGAATTCTAAAACCTGACTGAAACTCTTCAAATAGACCATTCCTCTGCAGATGATCAGTTAGCTGTTTTACAACTACCCTTTCAAGAATTTTTGAGAGAAAAGGAAGGTTGGAGATTGGCCTATAATTAGCTAAGATAGCTGGGTCAAGTGATGGCTTTTTAAGTAATGGTTTAATTACTGCCACCTTAAAAGCCTGTGGTACATAGCCAACTAACAAAGATAGATTGATCATATTTAAGATCGAAGCATTAAATAATGGTAGGGCTTCCTTGAGCAGCCTGGTAGGAATGGGGTCTAATAAACATGTTGATGGTTTGGAGGAAGTAACTAATGAAAATAACTCAGAACAATCGGAGAGAAAGAGTCTAACCAAATACCGGCATCACTGAAAGCAGCCAAAGATAACGATACGTCTTTGGGATGGTTATGAGTAATTTTTTCTCTAATAGTTAAAATTTTGTTAGCAAAGAAAGTCATGAAGTCATTACTAGTTAAAGTTAATGGAATACTCAGCTCAATTGAGCTCTGACTCTTTGTCAGCCTGGCTACAGTGCTGAAAAGAAACCTGGGGTTGTTCTTATTTTCTTCAATTAGTGATGAGTAGAAAGATGTCCTAGCTTTACGGAGGGCTTTTTTATAGAGCAACAGACTCTTTTTCCAGGCTAAGTAAAGATCTTCTAAATTAGTGAGACGCCATTTCCTCTCCAACTTACTGGTTATCTGCTTTAAGCTACGAGTTTGTGAGTTATACCACGGAGTCAGGCACTTCTGATTTAAAGCTCTCTTTTTCAGAGGAGCTACAGCATCCAAAGTTGTCTTCAATGAGGATGTAAAACTATTGATGAGATACTCTATCTCACTTACAGAGTTTAGGTAGCTACTCTGCACTGTGTTGGTATATGGCATTAGAGAACATAAAGAAGGAATCATATCCTTAAACCTAGTTACAGCGCTTTCTGAAAGACTTCTAGTGTAATGAAACGTATTCCCCACTGCTGGGTAGTCCATCAGAGTAAATGTAAATGTTATTAAGAAATGATCAGACAGAAGGGAGTTTTCAGGGAATACTGTTAAGTCTTCTATTTCCATACCATAAGTCATTTTGGAGCGCCTTGGGGCAACTGTTTGTTGTGATTTGGCGCTATACAAGAAAAAAGTTGATTGATTGATTGATTGAGAACAAGATCTAAGATATGATTAAAGTGGTGAGTGGACTCATTTACTTTTTGAGCAAAGCCAATAGAGTCTAATAATAGATTAAATGCAGTGTTGAGGCTGTCATTCTCAGCATCTGTGTGGATGTTAAAATCGCCCACTATAATTATCTTATCTGAGCTAAGCACTAAGTCAGACAAAAGGTCTGAAAATTCACAGAGAAACTCACAGTAACGACCAGGTGGACGATAGATAATAACAAATAAAACTGGTTTTTGGGACTTCCAATTTGGATGGACAAGACTAAGAGTCAAGCTTTCAAATGAATTAAAGCTCTGTCTGGGTTTTTGATTAATTAATAAGCTGGAATGGAAGATTGCTGCTAATCCTCCGCCCCGGCCCGTGCTACGAGCATTCTGACAGTTAGTGTGACTCGGGGGTGTTGACTCATCTAAACTAACATATTCATCCTGCTGTAACCAGGTTTCTGTAAGGCAGAATAAATCAATATGTTGATCAATTATTATATCATTTACCAACAGGGACTTAAAAGAGAGAGACCTAATGTTTAATAGACCACATTTAACTGTTTTAGTCTGTGGTGCAGTTGAAGGTGCTATATTATTTTTTCTTTTTGAATTTTTATGCTTAAATAGATTTTTGCTGGTTATTGGTAGTCTGGGAGCAGGCACCGTCTCTACGGGGATGGGGTAATGAGGGGATGGCAGGGGGAGAGAAGCTGCAGAGAGGTGTGTAAGACTACAACTCTGCTTCCTGGTCCCAACCCTGGATAGTCACGGTTTGGAGGATTTAAGAAAATTGGCCAGATTTCTAGAAATGAGAGCTGCTCCATCCAAAGTGGGATGGATGCCGTCTCTCCTAACAAGACCAGGTTTTCCCCAGAAGCTTTGCCAATTATCTATGAAGCCCTCCTCATTTTTTGGACACCACTCAGACAGCCAGCAATTCAAGGAGAACATGCGGCTAAACATGTCACTCCCGGTCTGATTGGGGAGGGGCCCAGAGAAAACTACAGAGTCCGACATTGTTTTTGCAAAGTTACACACCGATTTAATGTTAATTTTAGTGACCTCCGATTGGCGTAACCGGGTGTCATTACTGCCGACGTGAATTACAATCTTACCAAATTTACGCTTAGCCTTAGCCAGCAGTTTCAAATTTCCTTCAATGTCGCCTGCTCTGGCCCCCGGAAGACAATTGACTATGGTTGCTGGTGTCGCTAACTTCACATTTCTCAAAACAGAGTCGCCAATAACCAGAGTTTGATCCTCGGCGGGTGTGTCGTCGAGTGGGGAAAAACGGTTAGAGATGTGAACGGGTTGGCGGTGTACACGGGGCTTCTGTTTAGGGCTACGCTTCCTCCTCACAGTCACCCAGTCGGCCTGCTTTCCCGGCTGCCCGGGATCTGCTGGAAGGGAACTAACGGTGGCTAAGCTGCCTTGGTCCGCACCGACTACAGGGGCCTGGCTAGCTGTAGAATTTTCCACGGTGCGGAGCCGAGTCTCCAATTCGCCCAGCCTGGCCTCCAAAGCTACGAATAAGCTACACTTATTACAAGTACCGTTACTGCTAAAGGAGGCCGAGGAATAACTAAACATTTCACACCCAGAGCAGAAAAGTGCGGGAGAGACAGGAGAAGCCGCCATGCTAAATCGGCTAAGAGCTAGTAGCTATGCTAAGCTAGCGGATTCCTAAAAACACGCAAAGTGAATAATGTGTAAATAATTTAGAGGTGATTCAGCAGAAGGAGTGCTTTAGTTAAGGTACGTAAAGATTACACTGGGAAACAAATCGTAATCTAGATAACTAGATCAATCTAACTGCGCACATTAAACAGCTAACAGATACAGCAAAACACCGCTGTGCTCCGGAACAGGAAGTGATACAATACCGCAGCGAGAGCCAAACCATGTGCAATATGATTCCACAGTTGTATATAATTCTCATTTTACATTTTACTTGGTCCAAATTTCATTTCATTTTACCTTATGTTTATATTAGTTGTACATATACTCTGAATAATTTACTGTTAAATTTCACTATCTTTTATTTTGGCTAAAAATTACTCACACCACGGAAGGCACCTTTTGGAGTTGCACTCAAATCTCGCTGTAAAGTATACTCAACAAAAATATAAACGCAACACTTTTGGTTTTGCTCCCATTTTGTATGAGATGAACTCAAAGATCTAAAACTTTTTCCACATACACAATATCACCATTTCCCTCAAATATTGTTCACAAACCAGTCGAAATCTGTGATAGTGAGCACTTCTCCTTTGCTGAGATAATCCATCCCACCTCACAGGTGTGCCATACCAAGATGCTGATTAGACACCATGATTAGTGCACAGGTGTGCCTTAGACTGCCCACAATAAAAGGCTACTCTGAAAGGTGCAGTTTTGTTTTGTTGGGGGGGGGGGGGGGGTACCAGTCAGTATCTGGTGTGACCACCATTTGCCTCATGCAGTGCAACACATCTCCTTCGCATCATCCGTGAAGAGAACACCTCTCCAACGTGCCAAACGCCAGCGAATGTGAGCATTTGCCCACTCAAGTCGGTTACGACGACGAACTGGAGTCAGGTTGAGACCCCGATGAGGACGACGAGCATGCAGATGAGCTTCCCTGAGACGATTTCTGACAGTTTGTGCAGAACTTCTTTGGTTATGCAAACTGATTGTTTCAGCAGCTGTCCGAGTGGCTGGTCTCAGATGATCTTGGAGGTGAACATGCTGGATGTGGAGGTCCTGGGCTGGTGTGGTTACACATGGTCTGCGGTTGTGAGGCTGGTTGGATGTACTGCCAATTTCTCTGAAACACATTTGGAGACGGCTTATGGTAGAGAAATGAACATTCAATACACGAGCAACAGCTCTGGTTGACATTCCTGCTGTTAGCATGCCAATTGCACGCTCCCTCAAATCTTGCGACATCTGTGGCATTGTGCTGTGTGATAAAACTGCACCTTTCAGAGTGGCCTTTTATTGTGGGCAGTCTAAGGCACACCTGTGCACTAATCATGGTGTCTAATCAGCATCTTTGTATGGCACACCTGTGAGGTGGGATGGATTATCTCAGCAAAGGAGAAGTGCTCACTATCACAGATTTAGACTGGTTTGTGAACAATATTTGAGGGAAATGGTGATATTGTGTATGTGGAAAAAGTTTTAGATCTTTGAGTTCATCTCATACAAAGTGGGAGCAAAACCAAAAGTGTTGCGTTTATATTTTTGTTGAGTAAATTACAATGACAATAAAGGCAATTCTGATTCTTCTTAACTTTTGTGTTCACAAACCGAATAATAATGTCTGGCTTGGACTTGATGTCTTTCCTTGGAAGTAAATGACAGTCTGCAATGTCCCTGTTGTTAATATGGATGTTATTTGAAGAAAATAAAAAAAAGCGACCGGGTTTCTCCTGGTGTTTCCTCCATAGCACCAGTGCTACTGGCTGCTACCCTGGCATATGACCAATGTATAATATTCAATCCTGTTACAATTACATCATCCAATCTGGTATATTGCGCTAGATCCTCCACCCATTTTTCCAGAAGTCTGATATTGTTATCTTTCCTGTATCATTTCCTCAGCTCATACACCCCCTTCAACAGCCCCAGTAATTCAGTCTGGTTTGTTAACAACTGCACAAGTTCTTCAGACATAAAATTAAGTGACTGCTTAAATCTCTTCCAATTCCTCTCCAGTTACTGCCTTCTTAGGTGGCATGATAATAGCTTATGCAAACTTATGCAAGTGGGCTAGGCAGCTTAGCGGGCTAACAATTAGCCTGGCCTTGGGTTGATGGCTTCCTGCATTCTAACTGTAACCGTGAAGTAGCAGTGTCTCCTGCGGTGGTCCCAGAAGTAGCTGCCCCTGTAGCGGTGGGCTCGGAGATAGCTGTCGCTGTGGACTCTTGCCGCAAGCTGGGTAGGCCACCAGCTTCGCCGTAGGGCTGTACTGGGCCTCTGACTCCACCAGGGTTGGGTTGGGCCTTCGATTCGGCAATGACTTGAGTGGCCACGTTCGAGGTGGTCTCCTACACGAACCGGGATGCATCCACGAATCTGCCACGAGGCCAAGCTGGGCTTCCGACACTCACCGGGCTGCTGTGGGCAGGGTGTATCAGCCATGCCGCTGCCGAAAGGCCGAACTAGGCCTCCGATGCTGTCAGGGCTATCGCGGGCTGGGTTGCCGGCCACCAAGGGACCACGGGCCCGGGATGTGCCTGTGACTCCGACACGGACCTGGATGGCGGACCCAGCATCAGCTCACTCCCTGCTCCACTCCACCTTTTACAGATCACAGTCCATACATTTGAAGCCTCCTGACAGCAGGACTAGGGACTGTATATGTTCCATCCATGTTTCTGTGTAGGCTCTCAGTTGTCCAGGTGGTTTCCATAGTAGAGAAGCTTGAATCTTCGACTGGACTGGGTTGCTTGACGCGAGGACATTTCGCTTCAAATCGCAGAAGCTTCCTCAACTAAAATTCTTGCTCTGGAAGTCTGACTTCTGTCTGACTCTTGTAGAGACGAATAAACAGAAGCCAACAAAAGCTGGAGTTTTAAACCTAACCAGACCTCTCCTACTGAGAGGCAGACTGCTGTAGGCTAGTGACTATTGTTAGTGGCTATTGTTAGTGGCTATTGTTAGTGGCTATTAGTGGCTATTGTTTAGTCACTAGCCTATAGCAGTCTGCCTCTCAGTAGGAGAGGTCTGGTTAGGTTTAAAACTCCAGCTTTTGTTGGCTTCTGTTTATTCATCTCTACAAGAGTCAGACAGAAGTCAGACTTCCAGAGCAAGAATTTTAGCTGAGGAAGCTTCTGCGATTTGAAGCGAAATGTCCTCGCGTCAAGCAACCCAGTCAAGATTCAAGCTTCTCTACTCCGTCCATGTTATGTAGCATCCGCAACAGTTTAAAGAATGTCTCTGCTTACTCCATTTAAGGGTCATGGGGAGCTGGAGTGTAACCTTGATTAGTGGGCATTGAGCTGTGAACAGGTTTAACATACAGAGGTTTTCCTTATCAAGCTGTGTGAGACAGGACAGCCAATGTTATTGTAAGTGACTGAAATTTACATGTGAACAAGTTAGAGTGGGTCACCGGTGGTGGTGTGACTTGGTGATTGATATCAGGCTGGATGGTCAGAAATTTTGGACACAAAATGCACGGCTCGAACAGACAGCTCTGGTTGTAGAAAGGCTTTAGTCTGGTGGATAGCAATGGTTGGTACACAAGAAGGCAGTCAAGGACAAGCAGCAGTACAATAATCATCAGGCTTGAGGCGTGGTCAAAGCAACAGACAGGAGGTCAGGATCACAAGAGGCAGGAAGGACTACGGAATGCAGGAACAGAGCTGGAAAGTGTCACAAGGCACAACAATCTGGCGAGGGACTAACACTACTGCAGCAGATAAGAGAATATTTAGAGTGGAATCCTGCAAATAGTGATAAAAGCATCAAATTCGGCAGAAATACTCCTCAGACAATCCTCTTTTGAAAAAAACGATTGGCCACTTGAATTTTCAGTTGGCGTTCAGGTAGAGGTCAATTGAAGAATTACACAGGAGTCAAAATTAAAAGATGCTCCAATCATATTGAAACTTATGCCACATTACTTGCCTGATCATAAAGATTCCAAAAAGGTATGGTTTGGATGGTCTATAACTGAATTCTATGGAGTTACGGGATTAAAAACAGCAAGAGTGGTGACAAAGGTCAGTGCTGGTTTGTACAGGGTTCAAAAGTTAAAGTTCCTCCAATTTTGGTAAAAAAAAAAGTGATGCAAATTACTAGTTGAGTTAACACAGTTTTAAAAAGGAATAGTTTGGACCATGTATCATCCTTACTTATCACGTTACGGGGTAACATATGTCACATGTCATAGAATCCAATAGATGTAGACCTTGTTTGACCTTTACTTTGAAGACCAAGCATTCATCCACTGGTTATGTTGTCAAAAAAAAAGAAAGGGGGGAATGCTTTATATTAACTGCATGCTATAAAACAGTAGTAAAGGATTTATAAAGTGTAAGTGTAAATGCTTAAATAACTACTTGTAAAACATTTAAAATGGTAAAATGGACTGCATTTATATAGTGCTTTTCTATCTGCATCAGATGCTCAAAGTGCTTTACAATTATGCCTCACATTCACCCCAATGTCAGGGTGCTGCCATACAAGGCTACACACTGGGAGCAATAGGAGATTAAAAACCTTGCCAAAGGGCCCTTAATGATTTTCCAGTCAGGCGGGGATTTGAACCCATGAGCTTCTGGACTCATGTCCAACACCTTAACCACAAGACCAACACCTCCCCAAAGCATTTACAAAGCATTCTTATTAGCTACTCAATGGTAAGAGCAAAAATAGATGGCTTAATAATTATTAATAGCAAAATATGTAATGTCTTTATAAAACATTTATAAATTATTTTTTATTTCTCTATAAACCATTTAAGAAAAGTTGATCATTAATAGTTCATCATTTACAAATGTAAAATCAGACCCTATTCATTAGGGATAAAATACTTCACAAATCATATTTTTGTCTTTACATTTTTTTCCTCACAAATTATTAAGCCTTTAATAAGCATTAATAAACCATTAGTTGATGCTAAATGTATCAGTTATACCATTTGTAAAGATTGCATTAACTACTTTTCCTTATTCCTCAATACTTTATGTAATATTTGTTAATAATGTACAAAGCTCAATTCTCTTTCCCCATCATTATACATATGCAGTTGTAAAAACTTTATTTAAAAATTCTTCTTTCAATGTATGAATAAGCCTTAACTGAGCATTAGTAATATTAGTAATATATATTAGTAATAATATTGTGGTGATTAAATTTGTTTTATAACTCATTTCTATATGCTAAATATATATATATTAATCAATCTCAAACAGATGACCAATTCACGTTTATATGTCCATTTATAAATGCCTATCAATGCGTTAGTAAACTTAAAAATTCTATTCAAATTCTATTCAAGCCTTTACAAGCTGTTAGTAAAGTATTTGGTGAGCAAGAAATTTTCGAACACAGTATTTCTCAACAACTGATTTTATTTTGGATGTTTATATTATTTTGCACACACACAGATACAGTGATAAAAATAAGTATTTGAACACCCTGCGGTTTTGCAAGTTCTCCCACTTAGAAATCATGGAGGGGTCTGAAATTTTCATCTTAGGTGCATGTCCACTGTAAGAGACAATCTAAAAAAATAAAAAAAATCTGAAATCACAATGTATGATTTTTTTTTAATAATTTATTTGTAAGTTACTGCTGCAAATACGTATTTGAACACCTGTGAAAATCAATGTTAATATTTAGTACAGTAGCCTTTGTTTTCAATTACAGAGGTCAAATGTTTCCTGTCGTTTTTCGTCAGGTTTGCACACACTGCAACAGGGGTTTTGGTCCACTCCACCATACAGATCTTCTCTAGATCTTTCAGGTTTTGAGTTTCAGCTCCCTCCAAAGATTTTCTATTCAGTTCAGGTCTGGAGACTGGCCAGGCCACTCCAGGACCTTGAAATGCTTCTTCCAGAGCCCCTCCTTAGTTGCCCTGGCTGTGTGTTTGGGATCATTGTCATGCTGGAAGACCCAGACATGACCCATCTTCAATGCTCTTACAGAGGGAAGGAGGTTGTTTTCCAAAATCTCACAATACATGACCACATCCATCCTCCCTTCAATACGGTGCAGTCATCCTGTCCCCTTTGCAGAAGAGTACCCCCAGAGTGTTTCTTCCACTTTCTAATAAATAATCATAACAGTTGTTGTCTTCTACCAAGCTGCTTGCCTGTTGTCCTGTAGTCCATCCCAGCCTTGTGCAGGTCTACAGTTTTGTCACTGGTGTCCTTAGACAGCTCTTTGGTCATGGCTATGGTGGACAGGTTGGAGTGTGATTGACTGAGTGTGTGAACAGGTGTCTTTTATACAGGTAACACGTTCAAACAGGTGCAATTAATACAAGTAAAGAGTGCAGAATAAGAGGGCTTCTTAAAGAAAAATTAACAGGTCTGTGTGAGACAGAATTCTTGCTGGTTGGTAGGTGTTCAAATACTTATTTGCAGCAGTCACATACAAATAAATTATTAAAAAATGATACATTGTGATTTCTGGATTTTTTTTTTTTTTTTAGATTATGTCTCTCACAGTAGACATGCACCTAAGATGAAAATTTCAGACCCCTCCATGATTTCTAAGTGGGAGAACTTGCAAAACCGCAGGGTGTTCAAATACTTATTTTCCTGTGTATATATATATATATATAAAATCAGGGGTGGTGGCCAAGTGGTTATTGCGCTTGGTTTCAGTTCAGAAGGCTCCAGGTTCAAATCCCACCCCTGCCACATTTCTCCATGTAATGTGGAGTTGCGTCAGGAAGGGCATCCGGCGTAAAACCTGTGCCAATTCAACATGCAGATCCACCTTGGATTTGCTGTGGCGACCCCGAGTGCAAAAGGGACTTACTATATATATATATATATATATATATAAAAATCAAGAAACTAACTACCAAGGTCAAAATTATTAGCCCCCTTAAGAACTGACATTTTTGTTGAATTAGTCAAAAGTATTCCATTTATTAATCTTATTAGCTCAACCAATAATTTCCATCACATTTTACCAAAATTGGAGCATCTTTAACTTTTTGACCCCTGTACAAAATGAAACTGACCTTTGCTGTTTTTATCCCGTAACACTATAGAATTCAGTCACAGATTGTCCAAACTATACCTTTTTGGAATCTTTATGATCAGGCAAATAATGTGGAATATTTTTCAATATGATTGGAGCATCTTTTCATTTTGACCTCTGTGTAATTCTTCAATTGACCCCTACCTGACCACCGATTGAAAAGTCAAGTGGCCAATCGGTTTTATCAAAAGAGGAGTGTCTAAGGAGTATTTCTGACGAATTTGATGCTTTATCAACATTTGCATGATTGTTTCAGTTATCTGCTGCACTATATACCCAGTGAGCTTATATAAACCCAGGTGACGAGCAGCAAATCAGAAACAGATGTGCATGTAAGACACCAAAAAGGGCGTGGCCAAGGAGAGCAAAACACCCACCACCAAGAACCAAGAGACAGACACGAGAAATAGACACACCAGAGAAAACCCACAGAAAACCAAAGAAACAGAAATAAAAAATGGACTAGAAAATAAAACCAGATAACCAAAACAGAATTCAAACCCTGACAGGTGAATTATGCCCAAACGACTCCTTGTGTGTGCGCACTACAATATATATATATATATATATATATATATATATATATATATATATATATATATATATATATATATATATATATATATAAGAATCCACCCCTTTTTTGAAGAAAGTTGGTTAAACACACACCTGAAATTAAATTCAAATTGGCATTCCGATGTACATGATATTTGCCATGCTCATGTGTCGGCTAACCCCCTCTTCAGGCAGAATCTCGAGTGGAGATCCCTGGGCCCTCTGATGGGAGAACAGGTTACATATATTTAATACAGATGCGGAAACAGAACTGAGGACAATAGTCCACTGGCAGACAAGGTGTGCACGGTAACTATGTAAAATGTGTAAATCCTCTTCTTTGGTACTTGTGTAATAATCCACTTCAGAGTTCAGTTCTGTGCTAATGACTTGTTACCATTTTTGGGTCTAACCCCACTGTGGAAAGAAATGATCAAGCATTATACACAGTCCCTCGGTATGTCAGATCCGCTACATTATCCTCAGGCTGAATTATTATTCAGCGTTAACACTGCTGAGCTATTGTTCATTCCAAGTCCCTCACTGCTGTTATCAGCAGTCGCTCAGTGGTGCCACCACTGTCAAATTCCAAGAGCTGTGAAATCACTGGAAGTTCACAACAGAAGCAGCCGCCATGTTTATTTCATTACATTCCTTCACCTATGCTTGCCCATTTACTATGCACAGAAATGTTTGCCTCAAAGGCACCGATGGTAAAAACTCTCACTTCTGCTGTTGGTTATTTCGATTTGGGCACTTAGCATTCAGCAGAAAGTTAGGCAAGACTGAATTGTTGTACCTGTCATAAATATGTGCTTTTGTAGTTCTATAAGCCTTACAATTTGTAAGGTATATTACACGCACAGAGTACATAGATGTGGATGCCAAGTGAATTCATCTCCTGGAGAAGGTGACAAATGCTTTAAAGTAGAGGAGTTTTTTGTATGTATATATTTCTGTTGGCTTCAAAGAAAGCTGCTTTTTATTGTTTTCTATGTGACTTCCGTTCCAATTGTAGTTATCATTAATTTTTATCCATTTTCCTTTAGGATTTATTTTCTAAATTATTACAGTTTAACAGGTTCAGAGTTATTTCATTTCTGCGGTGATGTTTCCTCAAACCCTATGGCCTGACCTTGGGGACCCGAGTCTTTCCATGCCCACCCAAGTGAATGTAGCTGGACTGGACAAGCTCAGTCTGTATTGATAGACTCTTTAAGAGTTTATTGAAGGTCATTATATTTCATGCCCTTTAGCGGTGTGACACAATTTGACTGTGGTGTGTACGCTTTAAGTCTGATCAACATTTCTTTATAGTGTGGATGTTGAACTTCGCCCATTGGGATCACTGTTTCTGCACACATCAGCTTATGTTTTTTTTTTCTCTTCACTGTATAACCTGGCAACATAACAGATAAAATGGATGTGGAAGAAGTCAGGTGCTGCTGGTGCACACACCAATTGTGGATGGTTATAAGTCAGATACCAACAACAAGTTATAGCAAATTATTAGATTTGAATTGGCTGTCTTTCAGGGATCCACTGGTTATGCTGTCAAAAAAGGGGAACTCTTTATATTAACTGCACGCTATAAAACATTAGTAAAGCAGTTATAAAGTGTAAGCAAATGCTTAAATAACTACTTGTAAAACATTTAAAATGGTTAAACTTACTGCATTTATATAGCGCTTTTCCATCTGCATCAGATGCTCAAAGCGCTTTACAATTATGCCTCACATTCACCCCGATGTCAGGGTGCTGCCATACAAGGCGCTCACTACACACCAGGAGCAATAGGGGATTAAATACCTTGCCCAAGGGCCCTTAGTGATTTTCCAGTCAGGCGACCTTCTGGACTCAAGCCCAACACCTTAACCACCAGACCATCACCTCCCCAACCACTAGACCATCACCTCCCCAAAGCATTTCCAAAGCATTCTTATTAGCTACTCATTGGTAAGTTATATAGAAAAACATCATATACTTAACAAACAGCAGTATGGTTTCAGAAAAAAAATCGAACAACTTCTTTGGCTTTAATAGACTTTGTGGAACACATTACGAATGCAATAGAGAAGAAGCAATACACTGTTGGGTTTTTTTTTTTGACTTACAGAAAGCATTCGATACTGTTGATCATACTGTATTATTAGAAAAATTACAGATGTATGGTATTAGAGGACTGGCCTTTAACTGGATAGCTAGTTATTTACATAATAGATAGTGTGTTCACCTTGGTGAGATAAAATCAGAATTTTTGAGGATTACATGTGGAGTGCCCCAGGGGTCAGTTCTCAGGCCATTATTGTTTTTGCTGTATATTAATGATATAGGTTTGGTTTCTAAGTCTTTGAGTTGTATTTTGTTTGCTGATGATACAAGTGTGATTGGTAGTGGAGATAATTTGAGACAGCTCTTGGACTTGGTGGAGAGGGAACTGCAAAAATTTAAATACTGGTTTGACTCTAATAAATTATCACTTCATTTCGGTAAAACTAAATGCATTATATTGGGAAATAAGCCTAGAAATTTAAGCAGTAAATTATTGTTGAATGGTATTGAAATTGTATCTCAAACTAAATTTCTTAGAGTTTTTGTTGATGAGAAGTTCAGTTGGAAAACTCATATAAAACATAGAGTCCAAAATATCAAAAAATTATTGCTATCTAGTACAATACTTTCTCCCTCAACATCTGTTGGTTTCATTGTATCACTCATTACTTGTCTCTTATATGACTTACTGCATTGAAGTTTGGGGAAATACATATAAAAACAAATACTAATCCAATATTTCTGTTACAAAAAAAAAAGCTATAAGAGTGATAAGTAAAAAACCATATCATGAACCAACAAATTCACTGTTTGTTCGTCTTCAGTTTTTGAAATTTTATGACTTGGTTGATTATTTTACAATACAGATAATGTATAAAGTTAAAAATGGACTCTTGCTTCAACATGTCCAGGAGTTGTTTAAAATGAGAGAGTCCAGTTATAATTTGCGTGGATCTTTGGTATTTGATAGAAGAAAGATTCGAACTACTGCTAAAAGTCATTGCATTTCCATAAAGGGTGTTAGAGTGTGGAATGATTGTTTAGATTGTATTAAAGTATCTAGTACATTGGCTTTTAAAAGACTGTATAAAAATAATATATTAACTTGTTATAGTTTGCGTAAATTGTCTGTGTGGCTATTTTTTGTTTGTCTGTTGTATTACTTTGTTTGTTTCACTGCGTTACATTGCTGACTGGTAATTGTTTTTCGTGTTTATTTTTTGTTTGTACACAGAAACTGATGTACGGGGTGGGCGTTTATAAGCTTCTACCCACACCCTTTCAGGAGTACTAAATTGGTAAATTGTTTGAGTTTTGTTCTATATGTTTTAATTTTTGTTTTCTCTTGACTTGTTTTGTAAATGAGAGATTTTGTTTGTGCATGCTGAGTAAATATTCAAGAACATAAATAGATGACTTAATAATTATTAATAACAAAATATGTAATGTCTTTAAAACATGTATAAATGATTTTTTTATTTCTCTATAAACCATTTAAGAAAAGTTGATCATTAATAGTTCATAATTTAAATGTAAAATCAGAACTATTCATTAGTGATAAAATACTTTACAAATCATATTTTTATTGTCTTTACATTTTTTTACTCACAAATTATTAAGCCTTTACTAAGCATTAATAAACCATTAGTTGATGCTAAATGTATAAGTTATAACATTAGTAAAGTTTGCATTAACTACTTTTCCTTATTCCTCAATACTTTATGTATTATTTGTTAATAATGTACAAAGCTCAAGTCTCTTTCCCCATCATTATAAGTATGCAGTTTTAAAGACTTTATCTATATACAAATTCTTCTTTCAATGTATGAATAACTGAGCATTAGTAATATCCTTGTGGTGATTAATTTTGTTTTATAACTCATTTCTATATGCTTAATATATATTTTAATCACAATCTCAAACAGATGACCAATTCACATTTATATGTCCATTTATAAATACTTATCAATGTGTAAGTAAACGTAAAAATACTATTAAAGCCTTTAGCTGTTAGTAAAGTATTTGGTGTGAGCTTAATTAAAGTGATGGTTAATTTGCATTTTTTACTCATTTGTAGATACTAATTACATATTATACTGAGTCACCAACAGTTGACCAATTCACTTTTATATGTCCATTTATAAATGCATTAGTAAACTTAAAAATACTATTATAAAGCCTTTACAAGATGTTAGTAAAGTATTTGGTGTGAGCTCAACTAAAGTGATGGATAAATTTGCATTATAACTCATTTGTAGATGCTATTTATGTGTTACGCATTCAACAGTTGAACTAATTTACTTTTATATATCCATCCATAAATACTTATCAATGCAATACTTATTATCCGCTAACCGATAGCTAAACGTGGGCTCAGAATGGATTGGCATTAGCCGCTAACCAATAGCAGCTAATCAGCTAACTGGTCTTAAAAAACTAACGAGGTTTCACATCGATCAAGCGGATAGCCTCTCGGACAGAAACAAAGTGTCCGCTTGATGATTTTCAACCTTAGAATACGTTAAGCAGCTAGATTTGGTATGACAACAGTTAGCCAGTGTAGCTTTAGCCTAGCTTTCGCTAACACTTATGCACATAACCGATTAACCATCGTTTTCGGTGAAGTGTCCGCTGGAAGTGTGCATCAGAATGCCAGTGGTTAAGCAACATTAGTCCATATGGTCCAAAAATCTTTGTCCTCGGACGCACTTCGTCAATGAGAACAGAAACAGGAAGTGTAAAATCACATCTTATTTGTTTTGAAAAAAACAATAGGCTTATATTCCTAGAAATGATTGGGTGCTTAAAATTTAGAAATATAATTAATAAAACATAAAATAAATAAACAAACGATTGGGTTCCACAGGGGTCTGTCTTAGGCCCCCTGCTTTTCTCCCTTTATATAGCACCCCTTGGGCACATATTGCGGCGTTTTGGAATTACTTTTCACTGCTATGCAGATGATACTCAGTTATATATGCCAATAACTGCTGGTAATCTCGTTCACATAAAATCTTTAGAAGATTGCCTTGCAGCAGTGAGAAGTTGGATGTCTAGAAACTTCCTACTTTTCAACTCTGATAAGACTGAAATGATGGTTCTTGGTCCAGTGAGACATCGGCATCAATTTGACCAGTTAACACTCAGCCTAGGCTTGTGTGTCATACATCACACTGACAAAGTGAGGAACCTTGGGGTAATTTTTGATCCTTCGTTGTCCTTTGGCCTCCATATTAGAAATATTACTAGGACTGCATTCTTCCACCTGCGAAATATAGTGAAGATTCGTCCCATCCTGTCTATGGCTGATGCTGAGACCCTGATCCATGCGTTCATCTCTTCTAGATTGGACTACTGCAATGTTCTATTTTCTGGTTTACCGCAGTCTAGCATCAGGGCTCTCCAAATGGTTCAAAATGTTGCAGCCAGACTTTTGACATGAAGCAGAAAGTTTGACCACATTACACCCATTTTGGCGTCTCTTCACTGGCTTCCTGTCCCAGTGAGATCAGATTTTAAGGTTCTGCTACTAATCTATAAAATTATTCATGGACTGGCACCTCCCTATCTAGCTGACCTAATTAAACCTTACGTACTGGCCCAGGCTTTACGTCCTCAGGGTGCAGGACTACTTTGTGTCCCTAGGGTGAATAAGAAGTCTGTGGGTCAGAGAGCTTTCTCTTATTGTGCCCCTGTTCTTTGGAATGGTCTCCCTGCATCAATAAAACAATCAGATTCTGTGGAGACTTTCAAGTCCAGACTTAAGACACACTTATTTTCCCTTTTATATGGCTAGCATATTTTGGTACAGTTTTGTTTTACACTTTTTACTCTTTTAATTAATGTTATTAGTAATTGGAGCGGGCCGCGGCCTCAACTTTACCTAAATTCTGGGTCTTTTAGTGAAGCTTAGGGCTAGTGGCCGGCGATCACCTTAGTATTTCTTCTGTTTTTCTTGTTGATTAATGCTGGCAAATTATACAGTATTTTTTATCTTTCTGATGCCTGATTCTGTTTTTTCTCTGTTTAAGGTGCAGCTCCATCCAGAGATGGGAGTTGTATTTGTGTTGGCAACCCTCCTGTCCTGTGCACCAACAGCAATTCTTGTATATTCGGCCGTGAATTGTTCTGTGATTTGTTTCTGTAATTTATGTTTGTAGCATGGCCCAAGCAGAGGGTCACCCCTTTGAGTCTGGTCTGCTTGAGGTTTCTTCCTCAGAGGGAGATTTTCCTTACCACTGTTGCTCTGGGGGTTGGTAAGGTTAGACCTTACCTGTGTGAAGCGCCTTGAGGCAACTCTGTTGTGATTTGGTGCTATATAAAGGAAAATAAATTGAAATCGGGTGCAAAAAATTAAGAAATTGAATTCAATAAAATAAAAAATAAGGACTAATAAATAAAATAATAAAAATAAAAAAGATGGCACTGGGAAAAAGCGCAAAATGAGGACCTCCTTAACTGGAGGTGCTGTTGTGAAAGTGTAGGTACACGGACCCACAACAGGGGGCGCAATGAATGGACAATGGAGAAAGGTGAATAACAAGTTTTACTGTTGTGAAATTAGCACAACTGATACAATAATTCACAATTTGGAGGTGTAAGCCGAAATCTGCTGGTGTCCTGTGGGCAGGCCCGAAGGTAGGAGACGTCCGTCCTAGTCGAACCGGAACCACCCAGATTTCCTCTGCCACCGAAACCCAGAAGTACTGGAACCGCCAAGTCCCGAATTCCCAGGTGGCCACTGCCTTCGCTCGTCGGATCCGGTACTGCTGGCGGGAAAGAACACAAACACACAGGTTGGGATGCGACCGCACCCAGTAGATGAGAGGGGCAAGCCGCCTCCACCTCTTGTCACAATAAGCAGGAAGGTGAGTACTTATCCGATCACTCGGCTTTCGGTAGTCAGCTGTCCTGAAAGGTTTAACAAGTATTATAGTATTTTACTTAAATAAGCTGCAGAGAAGATTACCTTAGGCTCAAGGCGATATCTCGGCACTGAGGTGGAGACGCTGTCCTGCAGATATACTCCGTCCTGAGTGCAGTCAGCTGTGTCCAGTAATGGGTGACAGCTGTCATCCTGACAGCCTTCGTCGGCGGCAGCGCCCTCTGGTGCCTGGAGCCCGCACTCCAGGCAGGGCGCCCTCTGGTGGTGGTGGGCCAGCAGTACCTCCTCTTCAGCGGCCCACACAACAGGTGCAGCATTTGAGAGAGCTAAAAAAGAAGAGGAAAGAATTAGAGCACAGCTAAAAGAACAGAAGAAGAATGTGATGAACAAATAATAGGTGCAGAGAGAAGTTGTTATTGTGGGATTCTAAAATTGTTCAAAGTGAATTAAAACAATTTATCGATGTTTTATTAAGACATTACGTATTTTGTTAATTATTAAGCCATCTATTTATGTTCTTACCCATGAGTAGCTAATAAATAAGAATGCTTTGTAAATGTTTTACAAGTAGTTATTTAAGCATTTGCTTACACGTTATAAATGTTTTACCATGTGCAGTTAATATAAATTGTTACCAAAAAAAAAGAACTTTGTTAGAGAGCATTCAGCACAATATATGATCACTCTGTCCCATGAAGGAGCACGTTGAGGAGTTGGAGGAAAGTTATTTTAAACTGGCAAACATGCAATAAATGCGGGAAAGGTATGGATGAATTTGATGTTTGAGACAACTGACCTTGGCAACATAAATATGATCAAGCAGCCCCAGAGGGACCCCAGTGCTCCCATCACTAATCTGATTGCAGAGAAACACATGTACAAATTAAATTAAAACATTTTCTTCAAAAATTTCATTTTTTTAAAAACAGAACAAGAAATTTTCAAACACAGCATTTCTAAACCTGATTTTATTTTGCGCACGCACACATACATACATATATACACACATTTTATATATATATATATATATATATCTCAAGAAACTAACTACCAGGGTCAAACTTATTAGCCCCCTTAAGAACTGACATTTTTGTTGAATCAGCACAAACTATTGTTGTTCAGTGATGTGCTTTAACTTTGCAATGCTCAAAACTTGTAAAATAAAGTTAAAACTGGGGGTTATGTTCCAATGTTTAGACAGTACAAAACCTTCAGAGTATGAGCTGTCACTTGAGAAAGCAACATGTCAAAGACTTGAGAAAAATAATTGCTGATGCTCACAGAGCAGGAGAAAGAGTTATCACAGAATTTCCAAGTGTCAAGAACTAGAGTGAGAAGTATCATCAAGAAATTCAAAGAGCCACACAGTACAGAACAAACCTGGCAGAGGTATGAAGCAAAATGTCTCACCCAAATTTAAAAAGAAATTATATGAGGTGAAAAGGCAAACACCAACTCCTATCTATATCAAACCATATCACATTTGTATCTGTCTTATTATTGAGATTTTGTGATGGAATGATGGACAGCTGGACCCTCACTGTCCTTTGACCTACACATTAGAGAAACCATCAGATTTATTCCAGCTCCATAATATTGCAGAGATTCACCCCTTCCAGCCAATGGCTGATGCAGAGGCTCTGATTGATGCCTTTGTTGCTTGTAGATTAGATTGCTACAATATCCTATTCTCTGGCTTAATGCAGTTTGGCATTAAAAGTCTCCAGCTGGTTCAAGACACTGCTGCTAGGACTTTGACTAAGAGCAGAAAGTTTGACTGTATTACCCTGATTTTGGCCTCCCTTCAGTGGCTCCCTGTCCTTGTGTGGTCAGATTTTTATTTATTTATTTTACCAACAAAAAATATATATATAGCAATAATAATCCTTTATGGACTAGCACCTTGTTGCAGCATGGTGTAGCCGGTCTGCTCAGTGTAAGCTTGACTCCGTCAGATCTCAAAAGCTAGGCGGTGCAGCGTCTGGTTAGTACTTGGATGCTAGTCCTCTATGGAACAACAGCGGCTGTGTGTGTTTCTCCAGGTAAAACTGGAGTTGCATCAGGAAGGGCATCCAGCGTAAAACTTGTGTCAAATACCTATGTGGGTATAACTGTATCTGCTGTGGTGACTCTCACTCAAAATAGGAGCAGCTGAACTGAACCTTGTTGCAGCATATATTGTCACCAGGCACATATTGTTGCCAGCGGCAATATATGTCCAGCGTTTACGGTACATATTGTCACCAATCAGCACAGATATTCACTGGCAAAAATGTATGCCGGGTGTGTCACCACATGCAGTCGACTGCACCGCCAACAATATGTACCAATGTTCACGGCACATATTGTCACCGAAAACAATATAAGTGACAACAGTTCTGTGTGTTTGAGAGAGAGCTCCAAATAAAAATAAATAAATAAAAACATTGCTGTGTGCTTTGTCCCTGCAGAATTGTGCTCCTTAATAAAATAAAATAAAATAAAATGTGAGAGCCCTGAAGCCCGGTGCATCTAAAGCCAGGCCGGCAGCATCTCGGCCACTCAGTATGACTGTCTAATATTATCATTATTCATTTTCTGTGCCCACTTACATCAACCAAGTTCACAGCGGATGCTGGAGCCTATCCCAGCAGTCAGAGGGGGAGGGGCAGGGTACACCATGAAGAGGATACTGGTCTATCGCAAGACCACATAGTCGTAGACAAACACATTCACATTCACATACATGGATGCGCCCACAGTCAATTTAGTGTTACGTTAGCAGTCACAAACAGAACCCAATATGCAGGCAGCTAAAATGGGAGACATGGCGAGATAACAGGTGATTTATTGTCAGTGCACATGAAAACCAAACCAGCAACAATGTGAGCACCAAATCCAAACTTGTGATAAACAGTCCATCCAACAGAGTGAGAAACGGGGGTGGGGGTGGGTTGGGAGTCAAAACATGAAACCAAGATTGACATGCAGAGGATAATGGCAGACGAGACAGGAATAAAACAAACTACAAAAAATGGATACAATAACAACCACAGCATAATAAAGAGAACTGAGGACTTACAACTAATGCCCGAGAGGAGGCAAATGAGACAGAAAGAACTAAGAATTGAGCGGGGAATGGTGCAGGCTTAAATACACAAATGCTAATTAACAAAACATGTGACAGGTACAGAGTGTGACAGTAGGGGAAACTGGAACAAAAAATCCTGCATGTGAGCAAACAATGTGATACAAAACTCAAAGACCTGGGTTAAGTGGAACTAAAAAAAAAAAGGGGAAAAAGTGTGTCTCAGACCCCCTCCCCGGTTAAGGCTGGGGAGGGGTCAGAATATCAGAGCAAGAATTTTAGCTGAGGAAGCTTCTGTGATTTGAAGCAAAACATCCTCACATCAAGCAACCCAGTCCAGTTGAAGAGTCAAGCTTCTCTACTATACCATGTGTATTAGACTCCCGTCACACATAGCACTAATGAGGCTAAATGGCGTCTGAATGAAGATTCGGCCTACATTACAGTACAGTCTGAAAACATCGGACAGCTGTCTCAGAGCAGTTGACAAGTGCAACACCATTCACCTCGAAGGTTTTGCACATGTCCAAAACACACCTGGTGCAAACCAGGTGGGACACCCATAGGCAGCAGTCTATGTGTAGCTTGAGCGCAATCTCACTGCAATCTACATACTCATACAGCATCATAACAGTCAGGGGAGCCCTGAAATGGATCGCATGTCAAATCTTGCCGAGTTGTCACGCTTGTGCCACGTACATGCACCTCCACTGGATCCTACTCCGGGAGCGAAAAGGCAATGTCAATATGCAACATGTATGTGGCACACATCCATCATGTGAAGTGGACCTGAACCTTGTGCAATCAAACCAAAAGCACCAGTCACTGTGAATCAATGCATCATTGTGCGTGTCAGAGGCTCGATGCCCATAATGCAACTGAACGATATGTCACCCCCGTAATACACATATTCTGACATGTTTACCATCGAACGCTGTTAGAGGAATAATGGTGGAACTGTTTCACCAGCCCATGACACCATAAGCAAAGATGAAATCTTACCTCCTTTATGGCCCCAGGTGTGTGTCACAGCACAGGATGTACAACAGCCATGGGCTGCAGCCTGTGGTGAAGTCCCTCTTGGCCCATCTGTGCCATGTGCTGACAATATCAGCTCACAAATGCCTTATCTACCATGGCATAATAATATCCCATGTCAGGAACTGTCGCACGGCACACCGCACGCCGATGATCCAACCAGGCAGCCGGTGTGCAGTCCCTCTATGTACTCATCAGATCACTGTCATCCTGCTGTGTCTGTGAGCACAGTGCTTTTTTTTAATTTAACCGCAGGGTTCTGTATTGCATCCCCTTTTATGTATTATTTATAGAAACCCAGTGATATTCACTAATTATACAGCTGACTTTTATTTTATTTTCCTCCACATCAGTAACGCGATGTGGTGAACTCGTCCCACTGCTCGCATTGTCTTCCTGCTCGAAAGACACTGTTGCATGCATGAACAGTCGCACTGTCGATCGTGCACGCCTGCCCATCGGCACAACATTTCGTGGTGCGCCAAGTCCAACTGTTTTGCGCTGTTTCGCCCTAATTTGCACTTGCATTCGCATGTGTGAAGGGGTCCTAAGAATTGTCTTCTTTTTTTTTTAGGTCCGCCAAGGATGCAATAAAATCATTGGCATTTGTCTGTCTGTCTATTAGGAGGATTACGTCAAAAATACTGCATACTATTTATTTTGAAAAAAATAAATAAATAAATAAATCATCACCACAGATGATATTAGGCCATGGAAGACTCCCTTAAATTTTGAAGGTGATTCGGATTCTGGATCAAGGTTCACTGTATATAGGCTATGAAGGATTACGTCAAAATTACTACACAGACAAGATTTTTGCCACAGATAGATATGAGGCCATGGAAGACTCCATTAAATTTTGGAGGTGATCTGGAACTGGGATCAATATTTGACTTGATATAGTCTTTGAATGATTACCTCAAAACTTCCTCCAAGATTCTCCCCAAGTTTGTGCCACAGATATATATTAAGTCATGGAAAACTCCACAGAATTTTGGAGGTAATCCAGATCAAGATTTCACTTTATATATGCTTTGAAGAATTATGTCAAAACTGCTTCACGGATTTTCACAAAATGTTTAGTTGCTCCATAAGTTCAGCTCAGTCATTCTGGCTGGTGCTTACATCCCACCACCAGCTATTATGCATGAATCACAACCCACACTGGCTGACCAGATACTGCATGTGGTGCAGACTAATCTGGACTCTTTAGTTATTGTCCTGGGTGACTTTAACAAAAGGTAACCTCTCCCATGAGCTTCCCAAATACAGACAGCTCATCAAATGTCTGACCAGCGAGGACAGAATTCTGGATCACTGTTACACAACTATGAACAATGCTTATGCTGTCCCACATGCTGCACTGGGTCACTCTGACTATGCCATGGTCCACCTGATTCCTACCTACAGGCAGAAACAAAAGCTCTGCAAACCTGGAGTGATGACATCTAAACTGTGGAGCAGTGAGGCTGTAGAGGATCTACAGACATGTTCAGAAAAAACAGACTACGGTGTGTTCAAGACTGCCACTGACAGTCTGGATGAGTACACAGACGTTGTGACTTCATATATCAGCTTCTGTGAGGACTGCTGCATTCCATCATGAACCACAGTGAGGTATAATAAGGACAAACCCTGGTTCAGTCTTAAACTCAGACAGTTGAGGAGGAAAAAGGAGAAAGCTTTCAAGAGCTGGGACAAGGGCAGCTTTAAAGAGTCTAAGAGTAGAGGTGGGTGGATCGATCCTAATATTGATACCAACGCTGGTATTGATATTGAACAATCCTCATGTAAAAAGATCGATACTCAAGCTTTTTTTCTCTCCGCACGCACCGACTGCTGTGCACGCAGTTTCAAAGTCTACTATCTGTCTGTAAGAGCAGTGGTGCACTGTGTCACACAACACGGAGCAGCGCACCCTTGTATTGTGGTTTGTCAGCCCTCAGGAGATTTTGTTTAAAGTTGTGTTGAGTGATATGTTTTTAAACAAAAATGTTTTTTTTTTTATATTTCATTTAAAAGAAAAAGACAGAAAAGCAGAAATGAAATTTGCAAGACTTTGAATGAAAAGGAGCAGAGAGAAGAACAAGTCTTATATTTTCTGCCCCTTTTTACAATACAATCTTTCAATTTTAAGTTTTTTAAAATTTTTTTTATTTTTGTGATAAAGTATTTTGTTGTCACGTACAATGTTCGGTGAAATTCTATCCTAGGTCTTTTGGATCCTTTGGATCTATGAAGTTTAAATATGAAAAAGTATCAGTATCAATAGCGACAATACTGGGCCTGTATTTACTTGGTACTGGATCAATACCAAAATTCCCGGTATCGCCCACCTCTAGGTAAGAGTGTCATAAGCAAAAAAGATGCTGTAAAGACAAAGAGGAAGGAGCAAAATATATATATATATACACACACTCAACAAAAATATAAACGCAACACTTTTGGTTTTGCTCCCATTTTGTATGAGATGAACTCAAAGATCTAAAACTTTTTCCACATACACAATATCACCATTTCCCTCAAATATTGTTCACAAACCAGTCTAAACCTGTGATAGTGAGCACTTCTCCTTTGCTGAGATAATCCATCCCACCTCACTGGTGTGCCATACCAAGATGCTGATTAGACACCATGATTAGTGCACAGGTGTGCCTTAGACTGCCCACAATAAAAGGCCACTCTGACAGGTGCAGTTTTATCACACAGCACAATGCCACAGATGTCGCAAGATTTGAGGGAGCGTTACCATAAGCCGTCTCCAAAGGCGTTTCAGAGAATTTGGCAGTACATCCAACCAGCCTCACAACCGCAGACCACGTGTAACCACACCAGCCCAGGACCTCCACATCCAGCATGTTCACCTCCAAGATCGTCTGAGACCAGCCACTCGGACAGCTGCTGAAACAATCGGTTTGCATAACCAAAGAATTTCTGCACAAACTGTCAGAAACCGTCTCAGGGAAGCTCATCTGCATGCTCGTCGTCCTCATCGGGGTCTCGACCTGACTCCAGTTCGTCGTCGTAACCGACTTGAGTGGGCAAATGCTCACATTCGCTGGCGTTTGGCACGTTGGAGAGGTGTTCTCTTCACGGATGAATCCTGGTTCACACTGTCCAGGGCAGATGGCAGACAGCGTGTGTGGCATCGTCTGGGTGAGTGGTTTTCTGATGTCAGTGTTGTGGATCGAGTGGCCCATGGTGGCGGTGGGGTTATGGTATGGGCAGGTGTCTGTTATGGATGAAGAACACAGGTGCATTTTATTGATGGCATTTTGAATGCACAGAGATACCGTGACGAGACGAGCAGGATAATGCACGGCCCCATGTTGCAAGGATCTGTACACAATTCTTGGAAGCTGAAAATGTCCCAGTTCTTGCATGGCCGGCATACTCACTGGACATGTCACCCATTGAGCATGTTTGGGATTCTCTGGACCGGCGTATAAGACAGCGTGTACCAGTTCCTGCCAATATCCAGCACCTTCGCACAGCCATTGAAGAGGAGTGGACCAACATTCCACAGGCCACAATTGACAACCTGATCAACTCTATGCGAAGGAGATGTGTTGCACTGTATGAGGCAAATGGTGGTCACACCAGATACTGACTGGTATCATCACCCAATAAAACAAAACTGCACCTTTCAGAGTGGCCTTTTATTGTGGGCAGTCTAAGGCACACCTGTGCACTAATCATGGTGTCTAATCAGCATCTTGATATGGCACACCTGTGAGGTGGGATGGATTATCTCAGCAAAGGAGAAGTGCTCACTATCACAGGTTTAGACTGGTTTGTGAACAATATTTGAGGGAAATGGTGATATTGTGTATGTGGAAAAAGTTTTAGATCTTTGAGTTCATCTCATACAAAATGGAAGCAAAACCAAAAGTGTTGCATTTATATTTTTGTTGAGTGTATATATATATATATATATATATATATATATATATATATATATATATATATATATATATATATGTATATATATGTGTATATACATATATATATATGTATATACATATATATACATATATATATATATGTATATATATATATATACACACATATATATATGTATATATATATATATATATATACATGTATACATATATATACATGTATATATATATATATATATATATATATATATATATATATATATATATATATATATATATATACATATACATACATACACGAGGTCTGTTAGAAAAGTATCAAAAACCATATGGATTTGAATCACGTGTGATTGCGTCAGACAAGCTTGAACCCTCGTGCGCATGCGTGAGTTTTTTCTTGCCTGTCGGTTGCGTCATTCGCCTGTGAGCAGGCTTGGAGTGAGGTGTGGTCCACCCCTCTCATCTATTTTTCATTGCGAATAAATTTCTGAACGATTTGGAGCTTTATGCATCAATTTTTTTCCAGAAACTGTGAGAGACCTCCAGGTGGGCAACGTTCGAAAAATTAATATGGCTTTCAGGGACGATTTTATGGGGATTAAACAGATTACGGGGTGTTACTGCCCCTTTAAGCACGGCCCACAACTGCTGAGAGCGCGGCGAGCTCCCAGCCCCCATCGACAGGCTCAGACCCCACTGAAACAACCAGATCATTTCCAACGTGAAACGTTTGTTGATCCGGGACCTCGTCTGACTTTCACAAAAAGGCAGAAGATGTGGACATCAGCACTTTATCGGCACATTCCACCGTTACAGGAGTTTTTTTTCATGGAAAAAGAAGCGGAGGGACGCGCCACTGTGCCGCTCATGGCGCTGCACAAAACCACCTCTGTGTTGGTCTCACAGGACGGCTTAAAGATGTATTTCAGACGGCTGTTGGTTGCTTTTCAGTCGTGTGATTATCCGATTGTGATTGTGCATGAGCTGGACCTGCCCCAACATGTCCTGGAAGGCTTCATCACGGCGTTGCTTTGCGCCGAGCGGCTGCACCGCTTCTCTTTCCATGACAATAACTCCTGTAACAGTGAAATGTGACGTTCATTTTTAAACTGGACGCTGTCTTGATCTGGTATGTCATCTGACTAGCACAGGAATTGTGAAAAGACGTGGACATCAGGACTTTTCCGGCACATTAAGACAGACATGCGGAGGAGTTCCGCGCGTTGCAGTGCAGCCGCTCGGCGCAAAGCAACGCTGTGAGGAAGCCTCACGGGACATGTTCTGGCATGTCCAGCTCATGCACAATCACAATCGGATATTCACACGACTGGAAAGCAAAGGGAATCTGTCTGAAATCCACCTGAAAGCAGTCCTGAGAGACCAACACCGAGGTGGTTTTGTCCTGCATAATGAACGGCTCCGTGGCGCGTCCCTCCGCTTTTCTTTCCATGAAAAAAACTCCTGTAACGGTGGAATGTCTCAAAAATTGAAAATGCACAATAAATCAAATGAGGAACGAATGGGAGGAAACTGGAGTCAATGTCTGTGACCGAACTGTAAGAAACCGCCTAAAGGAAATGGGATTTACATACAGAAAAGCTAAACGAAAGCCATCATTAACACCTAAACAGAAAAAAAACAAGGTTACAATGGGCTAAGGAAAAGCAATCGTGGACTGTGGATGACTGGATGAAAGTCATATTCAGTGATGAATCTCGAATCTGCATTGGGCAAGGTGATGATGCTGGAACTTTTGTTTGGTGCTGTTCCAATGAGATTTATAAAGATGACTGCCTGAAGAGAACATGTAAATGTCCACAGTCGATGATATGGGGCTGCATGTCAGGTAAAGGCACTGGGGAGATGGCTGTCATTACATCATCAATAAATGCACAAGTTTACGTTGATATTTTGGACACTTTTCTTATCCCATCAACTGAAAGGATGTTTGGGGATGATGAAATCATTTTTCAAGATGATAATGCATCTTGCCATAGAGCAAAAACTGTGAAAACATTCCTTGCAAAAAGACACATAGGGTCAATGTCATGGCCTGCAAATAGTCCGGATCTTAATCCAATTGAAAATCTTTGGTGGAAGTTGAAGAAAATGGTCCATGACAAGGCTCCAACCTGCAAAGTTGATCTGACAACAGCAATCAGAAAAAGCTGGAGCCAGACTGATGAAGAGTACTGTTTGTCACTCATTAAGTCCATGCCTCAGAGACTGCAAGCTGTTATAAAAGACAGAGGTGGTGCAACAAAATACTAGTGATGTGTTGGAGCGTTCTTTTGTTTTTCATGAGTCCATAATTTTTTCCTCAGAATTGAGTGAGTCCATATTTTTTTTCCCTCTTCTTGGTCTAAAAAAGTAACCGTTACTGACTGCCACAATTTTTTTTCCTGATTTCTTATAGTGTTTCTTAAAGCCAGACAGTTGCCATTTGTAATGACTTTAGTTTTGTGTCATGTCTGTGATCTGCTTTTTTTCTACAAAATTAAACAACTGAATGAACATCCTCCGAGGCCGGTGATTCCATAATTTTTGCCAGGGGTTGTATTATTAAGTATGAAACACACGAATTGGAAAAACAAAAAGAATTCAAGCAGCGTTCATACGGATCAGACATTCACGAATGCCATTCGAATACCCAGAATGTGGTTCAAAGCCAGCTTGAATGAGTCATGCACAGTCGGAAAACAGCAGCTCACGAATCCAGGTGGACTGCCCAGAGTGCAGATTGAATGCCAACACAACACAGCATGAAACCCCACAATGCCCTTCCAGTGCCATACGTGCCACGAGGTCTGCATGGAAGGCACATGGGGGGGGGTGGAAGGGCGGTGAGCACTGTGGTCCACTCTGTTGAAGACCTGCTATGTCACACTGCTGGGTGTTGAAGGATGAATGACATCCAACCTATGCACCGATTACATGTACACCATGTTCCCTGACCATTGCATCACTGGAGTGCATGTTTGATCAGATTACTAGTCGTAATAGCCACCAGTCACGGTGCAAGGCAGTGAACACATGTACAGAGGATCCTATGACACACATAGCAGTCCAAATATTGGATAAGATACCAAGAGGTAAGGCAAGTCCTGACATTAATCCCCCCCCAAGGGAGATTAAAATATGCCTTAAGCCTGGTTCACACGACAGGATTTTAAAATTATCTTTAGGTTTCCAAAACCTGAGAGACCACACACGTGAAGATAAAAAATCATGGATCTAACAGGTTTGGTCATCCAGTGTGTGGTGTTCAGCCACACGGTAAGGACAACAACATCACACACAAACAGATTTCATACACGAACATTTACAGTTCAGACAGGAAATCTCGCAAAATCTCTCGAGATTAAACGTGACTTCAGAGTAAACAAACAGAGGTACTTTGTGGACTAACAGAGGGGAAAAAACGATACAAAAAGAAAAAGAAAAGGCGTTCTTTAAAGGAGTGGAGACAGCGCAACCACCGGACTTTCTGGTAAGTTAGAACAGCTGTTTTTATTTTATTTTCCACTCCGTGCGTCCGTCACCTCACTTTCTGATTGGCTGCACGTCACATTCAGCAGGCTGCGTGCTCGTTTGTGGTCGGAGGACACAACACACGCTGCGATATCGGGCCAAAAAAATTCCAACATGTTGAATATCCCCGATTTGCGATCGGAGCGCTCCTGACGCCCTTCCGTGCAGATCAGAGTGCTCTTAACACACCACACACGGGAGGAATATCTGATAAGATTATATTTAGTGTCATCACGATTGTCGGGCGTCCTTAAGATTGTCGGAAGGGGAAGATCGGGTCTGATATCAGCCTAATTATCCTGCCATGTGAACTCGGCCTACGTTGCACTTTACTCATGAAAAATAGCCCGGTAGGAGGTTGAAGGTTAAAAAATGTCACCTACCTATTTAATAAATACTTCCCAATATAATGCCCATGCATCCCCACCGGCAATACGCTAGTTGGATTTTAAATGTCTTCTCATCACTCATTCAGCCATTGATTATGGCTGATTGATTCCTCACAGCAGTGGATGGAAAATAAATTATAGACATTGTGAATAATTGTAAATATAAAACATCTACCGATTTAAATGAAATTGATATGGTGGTGGTAAAACAGGTCATTGAATGGATTGTAGAACCATTAACATACATCTGTAACTTATCATTTCAAACCGGTAAATTTCCCAATCAAATGAAAATAGCTAAGGTTGTGCCGCTGTATAAGACTGGGGATAGACACCACTTCACAAATTATAGACCTGTTTCTTTGCTTCCACAATTTTCCAAATTATTAGAAAAGTTATTCAATAATAGATTAGACAAATTCATAAATAAACATAAATTACTTACTGATAGTCAATATGGATTCAGAGCACATAGTTCAACATCACTTGCATTAATAGAATCAGTTGAGGAGATTACAAACGCCATAGACCACAAATTACATTCAGTTGGAATATTTATAGACCTTAAAAAGGCTTTTGATACAATCAGTCATGACATATTAATCAGTAAACTTGAACAGTATGGGATTAGGGGGTTGGTGTTGCACTGGGTGAGAAGCTACTTAAGTAACAGAAAACAGTTTGTGAAGTTGGGGGAATATACATCATCATGCTTGGACAATGCTTGTGGCGTCCCACAGGGGTCAGTATTGGGTCCAAAACTGTTTCTAATTTATATAAATGATATTGTCAATGTTTCCAAAATATTAAAATTAGTATTATTTGCAGATGACACAAGCATTTTTTGTTCAGGGGGGGATTTGCAGGAGTTACTGAGGAGGATCAGTATAGAAATGGGAAAATTGAAAATATGGTTTGACAGAAACAAATTATCATTAAACTTAAGTAAAACAAAATACATGTTATTTGGCTATTGTAATACAGACATACAGGTTCAGTTACAAGTCGAGGGGGTAGATATTGAAAGGGTACATGAAAATAAGTTTCTGGGGGTGATAATAGATGATAAGATAAACTGGAAGACTCATATAAAACATATACAAAGTAAACTGTCAAGAAGCATTTCAGTTCTAAACAAAGCGAAACATATTCTGGACCACAACTCACTCCGCATTCTTTACTGCTCACTGGTTTTACCATATTTACAGTACTGTGCAGAGGTATGGGGTAATACTTATAAAGGTACAACACAATCACTATCAGTAATGCAGAAAAGAGCTATAAGAATTATTCATAATACTGGCTATAGAGATCATACAAATCCACTATTTTTACAATCCAAATTCTTAAAATTCACAGACTTGGTTCATTTTCAAACAGTACAAATTGTGTATAAAGCAATAAACAATTTACTTCCAGCAAATATTAAAAATATGTTTTTTAACAGATCAGGGGATTACAGTCTGAGGGGGGAATTTAATTTAAAGCATCAGTGGGCACGAACAACATTAAAAGGTTTCTGTATTTCTGTCTGTGGGGTGAGGATGTGGAACAGATTGGGAGTGGGGCTCAAGCAATGTCCAAGCATGAACCAGTTCAAACAGCGGTACAAAAATATGTTTTTTTCTAGGTATAGGGAGGAGGAAGGGTAATGAGGGTTAGGGTGTTTTTGTTTTTTGCTTCGGCTTGTAAATATATAGTATTTTGTATGTAAGTAGGTATGTGTAGGTGTATATTTATGTTTGTGTATATATATGTGTATATATATGTATATATGTGTGTATATGTGTATGTATATATATATATCGGTTTAGGTGTGTAGGAATCTATGTGTATATGTGGCAAAGGGTATTACTGGTTGTGGGGAAGAAGGGGTAGGGATAAATAAGCTGATGCTTCACCCTACCCCTTTTCGGACATGTTGGGTACACAGTAGGAACTTTTTTGTTGTTGTCTTTACTGATCTATCTTGTAATTGTTGTTGTATCAAATGTTCGAAATAAACAGTTTTCATTCATTCATTCATTATGTTACCACTGCACTCAGACATGCTTTCAAGAGATGGCGGTAAGGGAACCTGGATTGCACAGTGTTGTCTAAGTGCTCTACAATGTGTGTGGAGGAAGATGGTTACATTTTACTATTCACAACAAGAAGGAAAGTTCTTGACTAATAAAATAACATAACACATTAGGGTGGTCCCCTACAGTATGCCAGAAATAAAAGTGACTCTTTTTTAAAGGTGCTTCCTGACGAAATTGTTCAGCTTGATGAGAAAATGTTTTGTCCAAAATATTATTTTGATACGACTATTCTAACCACTGCCATAGGTACGGTGGAAATTGCCATGATTGAGCATATTAGCGCAAACCAGCAATAGTAATGTACCTGTTCACAAATTAATTAGAAACAACAATCCTTTAACTGACCATACAGGAGACAAAAAACAACAAAAAAAATTACATGTCACTTCCACCTATTTGATGAAAACAAATAGTTGGCGTTTGGTTCCAATTTTCTTCACCTCCAGGATCTGGCATCGATGCCGCTCAACAACTTGCAGCAGGTATTGGCGCTGCTGTTCATCCTCCGTTAAGATGCGATTGTAATCCTGTATAAGTGCAACTCCTCCGTCAGAAAAATCATTGACAGTAGCAATATTATCCAGGACCTGCTGTGAAGAATGGAATCCTGCCCTTATGAGGGGTCCTTGATGAGGAAGTCCATGTTGAATGACTCTAAAATGCAACGTGAGGCCGATGGAACAAAATCTGCCACTAATGTATCCAGTCCATAACTGAAAAAAAAAAGTCCAAATAAAACATGGCAAAGTAATCCGAGGGAAATCAAGAACCTGCAAAACACACTATTACTTACAAAAACTGCAGACAGCAACATGAACAATGGGAGCAAAGTGAAGAAGACAGCAAATGATCAAAGCCACAGGTGCTACTTAAAAACTAAACCTGCTGATGAATAAATGAAGGACAGGTGTGAGATGGGGTCAAAAGGTCAAGAGACCAACCACCAACAACAAGGTGACTGAGAAATTAGACATCGAAGGGTAAGAGAAAACAAACCATACAATCACAAAACATAACCTAAGCAGAACGACACTGACAAAACCAAAATACAAATCTAAGTACATAATGCCAAAAAGAACATGGAACTCAAAAATGTAGTGTCAAAGTTGAAAGACAGAGAAGTAAATTGAGAGTAAAACAGAGGCAACACAGTGTCAAATATGACAGAGATTAGGGCCCCTTCACACATAGTGCAAATTTGGTCGAATCGCGCACGAAGTGCGCATGAAGCAGGAATTGTACACAAAACGTGTAAATTCCTAGCTGTCTCGAACACCTTGTACACCTGTTGCTACAACTATTTACACCAGCAGCTGAAAGACAGAGTGTGCGCTGTGCGAGCCCATCGAATCCTCTCGCAGCAGGTGTTGGCCAAATTCCAGCTGACATGAACGAACGCTCGTATGGCACTTAGAAAATGTGTGGCCATTTGCATTATCATCATTATAACAATGAGCAGACAATCACTTTCGAGCTGGATGTGAAATTTTTCTGAATGCCCCACAAGTGTGGCTTTGCAAAACAGCAACACACGTGAGGTGCCAGAGTGTCGTTGCCCCCCGCACACAGATGTTGCGCCCCCCCATCCGTAAACATGTGGTGCACTTGCATGAGGTACTGATATATGGATGTACAGATGTTGTGTTTGTGTGTGCGCTGGACTGACAGAGGGTGTGTCTGCCCATAGCCACTGCTGTTGGATCTCTGGTTCTGGACATCACGGCTGGGAAACACGCACCGTGTTTGGATGGACATGAACTTTCAACTGTTCACTGTGATGCGCGTGTGTGTGCTTGCTGTCTTCATGTGGACATACATTAAAAACATATATCGCTGTTGCGAAGGGCTGTGGCGAGTGTGCACATGGCATGCACATTGACAGGCTGCCCCAGGTGACAATGGACTGTCAGATCATAACAAGCAGCGGGCGATCTGACTGTTACATCACCCACGTGAGCTCTGTTCCACATGGACACATGTGCAATGTGGTTCAACACGTACCAGCTGGTTTTTATTTTTTTATTTATTTCACAGCAGTGACGCAATGTGGTTTCACAGCTACCAGCTGTTTTTTATTTTTTATTTATTCCACAGCGGAGGCGCAATGTGGTTCCACACGAACCAGCTGATTTTTATTTTTTATTTATTCCACAGCAGCAGCACAATGTGGTTCCACGGGTACCAACTGGTTTTTAATTTTTATTTATTTCACAGCAGTGGTGCAATGTGGTTCCACACGAACCAGCTGGTTTTTAATTTTTATTTATTCCACAGCAGTGGTGCGATGTGGTTCCACACAAACCAGCTGGTTTTTATTTTTTATTTATTCCATAGCAGCGACGCGATGTGGTTCCACAGGTACCCGCTGGTTTTTACTTTTTCCACAGCAGCGGCACAATGTGGTTACACATGCTCCAGTTGCTTGCACTGTGTTCGTGCACGAGCGTGCTCCAAACCTTTGCAGCAGGATCGTACATGCCTGCCCGTTGACGCAATGTTTTCGTGGTTCACTAATTTGAACTGTTTTGCCCTAATTCGACCATATTCACACTATGTGTGAAGGGGCCCTTAATAATTATCAACACAAAATCGAGATACAACTGCAGAAAACTGAAAAGGAGCTCAAAAGTGAATTAAGGTGAGAATAATTAAAGACAATGACAACAAGACACAGAGCCATAGATAGGGGACAGATCTCAAAGACAAATGGGAAGACAGACCAAGGACAAAGACGGAGGGCAAACCACAAGGAGGACAAATTTGAATGACAGATGCAAAAGGACACACGCTGAATACCAACAGGCTTGTGGACAGCAGAAAATAAACACATAAGTGCATGCTCAGAAACAAGACAGAGGACTAAAAACAAACTCATAAACCGAAGGACATGGGCAGGGTTGACAGACACACACAATAGCTGCTGTCTTTATGAATCTCGACAGAAGCAGTTTGAGCAGTGAAAACAATGCTGTTCTCTTGATGAAATAAAATTGCATGGGGCACACAGGAAATGCTTGGTATGCATGGGAAATTAGCCAATGCTGTGGTCAGAAATTTACATAATTTTGAGATTAGATTAGATTAGATTAGATATAATTTATTTAATCCCTTGGGAAGACTCCCTCAGGGAAATTGAGGTTCCTGTAGGATTGGATAGCAGCACACAGGGCAGGAGCACACAGCGTATCCAAAGCAAAAGTAAGAAAAAATTTATAAAATGTAAATATACATATAAATATAACTCCCAGAAATACTGCTTGCTGCTGTCTTCCTGTTACTCCTCCTCCCCCTGAGTGAGGAGTTGGACAGTCTGATGGCCTGAGGGACAAAAGAGTTTTTTCAGTCTGCTGGTCCTGCACTTGGGAAGGAGCAGTTTGTGGCTAAAGAGGCTCTTCTGGTTGCTGATGATGGTATGCAGAAGGTGACTGGTGTTGTCCATAATGGCCAGCAGTTTGTCCAGTGTTCTCTTCTCTGCCACCATGACCAGGAGTCCAACTTCATGCCAACCGCAGTGCTCTCTCGCCTGATCAGTTTGTCCAGCCTGTATGTGTCCTTTTGGATGTGCTCCCCCCAAGCACACCACGGTGTAAAAGAGGACGGTGGCTACCGTGGACTGGTAGACACTGGTAGGTATGGGGACACGACCACAAGTGCTATATACTGGTTCCTGTGGCGATCTTGTTAAAGTGTAGATAAATGATTGTGGACTTAAAAATGCAGAAAAGTGCCATTTTTTTTTTTCCTCTCAAAAAATATATTTCTAAAAGTTCTACTGACATGAAATTTTCAGCAGATGTGGGGAATAATGCAAGTAATCCATAGATGCAAAGAAACCAAAACAAATAATTACAGAAATTGCATTATATGCAATAACATAGAATGACACAGGGAAAAAATAATGAACACACTGAGTGAAATTTATTTTATACTTTGTACAAAAGTCTTTGTTGGTAATGGCAACTTCAAGATATCTCCTGTATGAAGAAACTAGTTGCATGCATTGCTCAGGTGTGATTTGACCCCTTCTTCAATACAAACAGTCTTCAAATCTTGAAGGTTCCATGAACCTCTTCTATGAACTCTGATCTTTATTTCTTTCCTTTGATGCTCTACTGGATTCAACTCAGGTGATTGGCTGAATCCATTCTAGGAGCTTTATTTTCATTCTCTCAAACCAAATGAGAGTTTCCTTGGCTGTGTTTTTGGGATCACTGTCATGCTGAAATG
This sequence comes from Thalassophryne amazonica, assembly GCF_902500255.1. Lineage (NCBI taxonomy): Eukaryota > Metazoa > Chordata > Actinopteri > Batrachoidiformes > Batrachoididae > Thalassophryne > Thalassophryne amazonica. Next base: position 64,952,064 of record NC_047106.1, on the reverse strand, counting down.
TTCACCCTCCTTTCATCGTCATCTTCCTGGTACATTTTATGAACAATGTCTCAGTATATGTTCCCCTTCATCCTTCCTTCAATTATATGTAGTTTGCCAGTGCCAGATGCTGAAAAACAGTCCCACACCATGATGTTCCCCCCTACAAACTTCATTGTTGGTTGGTATGGTGTTTTTGTGGTGATGTGAAGTGCCATTTATGGTGTGTATTATTGCATCCAAAGAGTTCAGTTTTGGTCTCCAATTACTAATAAATGAATTAAAAGAGTAAAAAGCGTAAAACAAAACTGTACCAGTATGCTAGCCATGTGAAAGGGAAAATAAGTGCGTCTTAAGTCTGGACTTGAAAATCTCCACAGAATCTGACTGTTTTATTCACGCAGGGAGACCATTCCACAGGACAGGGGCATGATAAGAGAAAGCTCTGTGACCCGCAGACGTCTTATTCACCTTAGGGACACAAAGTAGTCCTGCACCCTGAGAATGTAAAGCCCGGGCCGGTACGTAAGGTTTAATTAGGTCTGCTAGGTAGGGAGGTGCCAGCCCATGAATAATTTTATAGGTTAGCAGCAGAATCATAAAATCTGATCTCAATGGGACAGGAAGCCAGTGAAGGGATGCCAGAATGGGTGTAATGTGGTTGTACTTTTCACTCCTGTGTCAGAAATCTTGTGAGAAGCACCTGGTCATGGTTGATTTATGGTCAAATGATGTTTTCCCACTTTTAGATAATGGCCTCAAAGTTCTCACTGGAACACTCAGGAGTTTAGAAATCCTTCTGTAGCCAATGTCATCAGTTTATTTTGCAACATTAAGTGCAGAAGGTTCCCAGTTCAAATCCCACCCTTGCCCATTTCTCCATGTGATGTACAGTTGTGTCAGGAAAGGCATCTGACATAAAACCTTTGCCATATCAACAAACAGATCCATATTGGAACTGCTGTGGTGACCCTGATTGAAAAACAAGGGAGCAGCTGAAGGGACTTACTATTAATATTATGAATGATGATGGTCCATGAGTTGCCGTGGTTTCACGGTAGCTGGTGGACTACCTTACTGAGAATAATCTTTCTGAGCCACTGCAGTCTGCTTTTAGAAGATCATTCTGCAGAGACAGCTCTCATTAAAGTGGTGAATGATCTGCTTGTATTCGTACACCGCTACGGTTCTGGTGCTGTTAGATCTCAGTGCTGCATTTGATACCGTGGATCATTATATGCTTCTCGATAGGCTGGAGAATCATCTTGGGATTACTGGGAGTCCCCTTGCATGGTTGACCTCACTGACCAGTCGTTCTCACTGTGTTTGTGCAATAACACTACCTCTAACCTTAGGGCCCTGTCCCACTGGCGTTTAGGAGGATTTGCGCATGAAATGAGGAGACAAAAACTGAGCGTCTGCAACAAAGGTGGGCGGAAATGACAAATGTCCCGGGGTGGATCAGTGAATACATGAGGAAGAAAAGCGGATATAACAGGGAACAGAAGCAAAGGCGACCGTGAAGGTGCCCCCATGAGTGGCACAGCGGCCGTGATGCACTCGCTTCATCCGTGCCCACTCTGTCTGCATGCCTGACATACCATTTGCAACCGTGATGTGGTCGTGCTGGGCACACGTCATATCTGTTTTGCACGCTGTCCCAGTCCGCCGCCAAGCCGCGCCAACCCGTCGGTTGCGGATATCAGCGGATGATAGGGGATATGTGGCGCGTTGGTTGTGTATGTCCTGCGTATGTCTTCAGTATGTGTTCAGGCAGTGATGCGGATCTCATCTGCAGCAGGATTTTTGAGCTGCTCAAAAATCCTGGCTGCGGACATGCGGTTCTCTGCGGATGATCACGGACGTGTTCGGATGGCGGCCGACTCATACAGGAATGTTACACGGTTATTGCGGTTGTATGGCGGATGTGGGCCACTTTTGTGTGCATTCCATCCGCAAATCCTCCTAAATGCCAGTGGGACAGGGCCCTTAGTGACATGAAATTTGTGGTTCCACAGGGCTCTGTCTTAGACCCACAACTTTTCTCCCTTTATATAGCACCCCTTGGGCACATATTGCGGCATTTTGGGATTACCTTTCATGCTTCCAGATGGCATAGTGGACAGAACCGAAGTTCTCCTGCAGTGTGCCCCACACCGAGCGCTGGGGTAAAAGTTCTCCTACAGGCGCTAAAGTTCTTCTAGAGTGTGCCCTGCACTGAGCGCTGGGGGAAAAGTTTTCTGCAGCCAGTAAAGTTCTCCTTGGAGCAAACCATGCCCTGAGTGCTGGGGGATAGGGGAGAGCGGGGTAAGCTTCCCCCGTGAGATTTTTAAATTTATAACCCTCTGAAACACTATTGCCTGCATTTTGAGCACCAAATTGTGTGAAGGAAAGCCATATTTATTTTTTTTATGAAGTTTTTAATGAATCTTTGCTGCAGCCTTAAGGTGCAGTGACACGAGCATGTCCAGTAGCAGAGCATGTCATACACTCCCACGACCTGTGTCATGCTGGAGAGTAAACTCGTCTTTAACTGGTGCAGAGTGAACATGAGAGGGGTGCCGGTGCGTACTATTGTGCACAGAGAATTCTGAAATGTTCAAAAGATCTTTCATAGACAAATGTCATGCTATGTGGCGTGATCTAATCACCAACACAGTGTGCAGCTCATCAAGTTGAGTAAAGAAGACATGAACAGAGCGAGTGGTGATTTCAGCGGATCACATAAGAGCGCAGCTCCTCTGAACGATTATAATAAGAAGTTAAATCTGTTATAAACATAGTTTAACAGCTGCACACAAGATCAAAATGGAGATTCATTTTGGATCTGCTGTGGTGATCCCAAGTAAAAAATAAATAAATGAATTAATAAATATAAAAGGGTAGAAGCATAAGTAACTTCCTCTAAACTACTAAGTTATGCTTACAAGACACTAAATTAAGATTATCACTTTTTTTCTCAACATTATGGAACAGTAAGTCACACTTCCAGTATGTGATTGTGCTTTGGAATTATGAGATAGCAAATCATTTTAAGATGCTAAGACATAAACATGACTTATTATATAACAGCTGAGTGGATCCTTGTCATTTGATTGGTCCTTTGTATGTCATATGACATGGATTATTTGTCCAATTTGTGTTGCATTGCATTTAGAGTGCAGTTTTGTTCCATTTAGAGTGCAAATTTGGTTCCATACATTTGGTCCCATTGCACTCTGCACACACACACACACACACACACACACACACACACACACACACACACACACACACACACAAAATCCACTCCGCTGTAAGACATCTGGATGCATGAAGAACTGTTCAGATGAAAAGCTGACATGATTTTTAGCTGCACTGTGGAACTACACAAAGTCTTTTTTCTTTTTTATGGAAGTCCAAAGTCAGTGCACAGCATCACCGGACTACATGTCACAATTTGGACTTTAGCAGCAGTGGAACACCAAAATGTAAGTCCCTTTTCTGTTGTTTATAAATTAATAAAATATCAAATGACAAGGATCTATTTTAGCCGTTATATAAGACAAATAATGAATGTTTTTACATTCTTTCAATGGAACGAATATTCAGTTTGGTAAAAGCTGGAACAAACCATGAATGGTACAAGGGTAGGCTGAAAAGTTCTAAGGCTCCCCATGAAGGAGTAATGCATTAACTGCATTATAGTGAGCCTTAGAACTTTTCAGCCTACCCTCGTATGTTCCAGCTTTCACCTCATTCACCATTGAACTCATAAACATGCATTATTTGTATAATATATCATAAACTAGAGAATAAGAATTTTCTCAGAATTTTTATAAATAATTTCTTGTATTTATTTTTCCTTCCAAACATTTAGGATACTCTTGTCAAAATTTAAGATCTGGCCATTCATTTTCTATACCCACTTACTCCAGTTCAGAGTAACGGGGGGCTGGACCCTATCCTACCATTCATTAATCACTGAACTCACAAGAACACCAAATCATAAGTATTTAATAATAGCTGAACATTTATACAAACAGAGCTCTTTTTAATTTTAATCTCAGTATTACTAACAACATTACTAATCATTAATGTGGCAGAGTTGAAGGGTAGTTGCTGAATCTAATACCCCCGTCACACATAGCCGGAATCATGCAGAATGACGTCAGAATTATGAATCGGCGCAGATCCAAAAAGTGTCAGATTTCAGTTCCAAAATGTTCTGACAGCCATCTGCAGAAGTCCACACAGTTGGTCAAAATCGGCCGGAAGCCCCGAGTGTGATGCAGATGTTCAAAATCCTTTGGCCGCCATTGAGATGGGACACCTATCCGATGGCGGTCCATGTGTAATCTGAGGACCATCTGACCGCAATTTACATATTTCAATGGCGGCAAAACGGGATCCGAAAAGATTTGAATGCATATGAGGGAACCTCAAGATGGGTCTGGCACAGTATGCCTGCCAGTATGACCTGCACATGCCATGTATAATAATGTCCACCCCACGCAAAGGAACTGTTTATATGTATGAGGGGATGTCAAAAGGTTTTGAGCCTCACACATTTTTCCCAGTCAGATATTATAATGCATCACACCTGATCTACAGTGAGGAAAATAAGTATTTGAAGACCCTACGGTTTTGCAAGTTCTCCCACTTAGAAATCATGGAGGGGTCTGAAATTTTTATCTTAGGTGCATGTCCACTGTGACAGACAATCTAAAAAAAAAAAAAAATCCGGAAATCACAATGTATGATTTTTTTTAATAATTTATTTGTATGTTACTGCTGCAAATAAGTATTTGAACACCTACCAACCAGACCTGTTAATTTTTCTTTAAGAAGCCCTCTTATTCTGCACTCTTTACCTGTATTAATTGCACCTGTTTGAACTTGTTTCCTGTATAAAAGACACCTCTTCACACACTCAATCAATCACACTCCAACCTGTCCACCATAGCCAAGACCAAAGAGCTGACAAAGCTGTAGACCTGCACAAGGCTGGGATGGGTGACAGGACAACAGGCAAGCAGCCGGTAGAAGACAACAACCGTTATGATTATTTATTAGAAAGTGGAAGAAACACAAGATGACTGTCAATCTCTCTCGGTCTGGGATTCCATGCAAGATCTCACTTTGTGGGGTAAGGATGATTCTGAGAAAGCTCAGAACTACACAGGAGGACCTGGTCAATGACCTGAAGAGAGCTGAGGGACCACAGTCACAAAGTTTACATTAGTAACACATGATGCTGTCATGGTTTAAAATCCTGCGGAGCAGCAAGGTCCCCCTGCTCAAGTCAGCACATGTCCAGGCCCGTTTGAAGTTCATCAGTGACCATCTGGATGATCCAGAGGAGGCATGGGAGAAGGTCATGTGGTCAGATGAGACCAGAATAGAGCTTTTTGGAATCAACTCCACTTACCATGTTTAGAGGATGAGAACAACCCCAAGAAAACCATCCCAACCGTGAAGCATGGGGGTGGAAACATCATACTCTGGGGGTACTCTTCTGCAAAGGGGACAGGATGACTGCACCGTATTGAAGGGAGGATGGATGTGGTCATGTATTGTGAGATTTTGGAAAACAACCTCCTTCCCTCAGTAAGAGCATTGAAGATGGGTCATGGCTGGGTCTTCCAACATGACAATGACTCCAAACACACAGCCAGGGCAACTAAGGAGGGGCTCTGTAAGAAGCATTTCAAGGTCCTGGAGTGGCCTGGCCAGTCTCCAGACCTGAACTCAATAGAAAATCTTTGGAGGGAGCTGAAACTCCAAATCTGAAAGATCTGGAGAAGATCTGTATTGAGGAGTAGACCAAAATCCCTGCTGCAGTGTGTGAAAACCTGGTGAAAAACTACAGGAAACATTTGATCTCTGTAATTGCAAACAAAGAATACTGTACCAAATATTAACATTGATTTTCACAGGTGTTCAAATACTTATTTGCAGCAGTAACATACAAATAAATTATTAAAAACTCATACTTTGTGATTTCCGGATTTTTTTTTTTTTTTTTTTAGAATATGTCTGTCACAGTGGACATGCACCTAAGATGAAAATTTCAGACCCCTCCATGATTTCTAAGTGGGAGAACCTGCAAAACCGCAGGGTGTTCAAATACTTATTTTCCTCACTGGACATCAATGCCTTAGCTATTTATTTCATGTAGGATCATATTGCTCAATGCAAATGTGGCTATGAACTTCTTCCTCACCCACCCTCTTCTCCAGACCTAGCCACTAGGGACTTCCACCTCTTTCCCAGGCTGAAAAAATACCTTCTGGGCCAGAGATTTGAGGGTGATGATGAGTTGACTGCTGCAGCGGAGGGCTGATTAAATGAGACATGTGCTGAAGGCGGTGAACCCCAGGAAGGTGGCTGGCCCCGATGGTGTACCTGGCAAGGTACTCAAAGCGTGCACTGCCCAAGTGGCTGGAGTTTTCACCCATAGCTTTAGCCTGTCCCTTTCACAGGCATCATCCCACTCTGCCTCAAATCTTCCACCATCAACCAAGTCCCAAAGAAGTCAGCAGTGTAGAGCATAAATGACTACAGGCCTGTGGCACTTACTGTACGCCTGTGGTCATGAAGTGCTTTGAAAGACTGGTCTCTCAGCACATCAGGGCCTGTCTGCCTCCCACTCTGGACCCCCACCAGTTTGCCTACAGGGCAAACCGCTCCATAGAGGACGCTATCACCATAGCGCTCCACACCGTGCTGAGCCACCTGGAGCACCAGGGGAGCTATGTGAGGTTGCTCTTCCTGGACTTCAGCTCAGCCTTCAACCACATCATCCCAGAGATCCTGGTCCAGAAACTGACACATCTGAGCATCCTCACCCCCATCTGCCAGTGGATCAAGGACTTCCTCACAAACCGCCCACAGTCCGTGAAACTTGGCCTCCACCTTTGGGGAAGGTGATGGTCTAGTGGTTAAGGTGTTGGGCTTGAGTCCAGAAGATCATGGGTTCAAATCCCCGCCTGACTGGAAAATCACTAAGGGCCCTTGGGCAAGGTCCTTAATCCCCTATTGCTCCCGATGTGTAGTGAGCGCCTTGTATGGCAGTACCCTGACATCGGGGTGAATGTGAGGCATAATAGTAAAGCGCTTTGAGTGTCTGATGCAGATGGAAAAGCGCTATATAAATGCAGTCCATTTATCATTTACCATTTCACTTTCCCCCCCATCACACTCAGCACCGGCTCCCCTCAAGGCTGTCTACTGAGCCCCCTCCTGTTCACCCTTTACAAGCACGACTGCTCCCACAAACACCATCATTGGTTGGGCTCATCTCAGGGGGGGATGAGTCTGATTACAGAGATGAGGTCAATCGACTGACAGCGTGGTGTTCAGCTAACAACCTGCCGCTGAACACCACAGAAACAAAAGAAATAATCCTGGACTTCAGGAAGAACAGGGCTGACCCAGCCTCGCTCTACATCCATGGGGACTGTGTGGAAAGGGTCAGCTCCATCAGGTTCCTGGGAGTGCAGCTCTCTGACAGCCTCTCCTGGACTGCCAACACCACAGTGGTGGTGAAGAAAGCCCAGCAGTGACTCCATTTCCTGAGGGTGCTCAGGAGGAACAATCTGGAGGAGAAGCTGCTGGTGTTGTTCTACAGAGCCACCATCGAGAGCATCCTGTCGCACATCTGAACAGGCTGTTATATCCATAATAGACCTTACAGTACAGATATTTGTCCATTCCTTCCCATGGGTGGCTTAAATAATGTGAACTATTGTCTCCATCATAACTATATATAATACGGGCAGCTGTGCCTCTCCGTGGTCTCATGCACAGTAATGCGTCTTTGCACGGATCAGGCTTGGAGCTGAATGGATCTCATGCAGTAATAAATGATCACCTTCTAACTCGGTCAGAGATATGACATGGAACTGTTGGGCCAGGCCATTAAACCATGAATAAACTTGAATCTCACCTCCAACAGTGGTCCAGAGCTGTTTCACAGTGCGGCCATAGATGTGAAGCCAGGACAGCAGCCTGCGATTACAATCCTCTCACCCCCCCCCCCCCCCCCCCAAAAAAAAAAATCCAATGTGATAATCCAACCATCACAGTGTCCAGAGTTGCGTTGTGCTCCTGAAGTCAGCAAAAAAGACAAAAGAAAGTTCCCTGGAAAGTTGCTGCATCTGACGCAGGGTACAGCATGGCCAAATGGCAGCAAACTTTGAGCGAAGCTGTCCAGTTTCATGCGCATGTACGTGCACCCTGTGTGCGTGCTTAGTGGCCCATGCAGCATTATGCATACACACAGACACCCGGCTGAGTGATAACTGCAGCCTCACACGTGCAGTGCCACGCGTGAGGAATACAGCACTCCAGTCCCATCTTTGCCATTCAAACGTTTGAACATTGGACAGTCTGCAGCGCGTTTTGTGGCTGTCTAATGGCAGTCTGTATCATCCACCTGTTGTCTACATATGCTTTGGATGCCATTGTGCAGGTGTGGACGAGGTACTCCGGATACATTCTGACATGGCTGACCACGCCTCTTTTCCTCCCGACTGCATTGGATTATGGCAATATTTGTCATGTCTGGAATGGTTCCTCTCATCCACTTCACACTACAGCCTCCATGGGTAAGCCCTGGGAAAATGGGCCTCAGAGCCTTTTTTTAGGATTTACTTTCCAAATAAGAAATTCATGTACATCCCCAGAAGTCAGGCAAAACAAATAAATAAATAAATAAATAAAAAAATAAAAAAACAAAACAATCAAAGAAACCATTATTCTGTGGTCTTAAACCTTAATTGCTTTAACTTTCAATCTCAATAATTACCCAGCTAAAGGAGGCTTGCCTTAAAGTAAACATTCAAAATGTGTCTGTTGAACTTAGTTGATATGCAATGATACCAACCAATTTTTGATATATTTTGTTCTGTGGGAAAAAAAAATAAGCTCGTTCCCTGCTCCCCACCCCATCTTTGAGAGTAAATCCACACCCAACTTGTGAGACGCTGACACACACTTTTCTTTCTAACTGATGGGAGAGAAACTTCTGACAGTGACTGAACACTCCAGCAGCCATCAGCCACCCCGCCCTGCAGCTGGCTGTTACCCACGATGTGCACGTACGCACTGGGCTTGACACATGAGCTATGTGAACCAGAGTCATTGTGTCTATTTTACTTCGTGTGTGAAATCTGTAGACCCTGAGACTAATCCCATCATCTGCTCCAATACATTCATCTAAATGCATCAAACAACTATTGTCCATGACAATATTATTACATTATATTATGACTTTGCAAGAGGTGCTGTAAAATCAGTTTGTTGTCATCCAAAAAATATTTTGGAGAAAACCATGCAAATATTATGTCAGGTTAAATATACTTTCCATTACCATATGTTACCAGACCTTAAGAAACATTGTTTTATTATTCTATTAATAATACCATAACATCTTCTTGGCACTGAGTAGCTCCCATAAAACTGGGTAATAAAAAAAAAGTATTGATGTGTGGGAACACCATGTTTTCCTTCACAAAGTGATTACGGACTCTTTCTATCAAGGGTAACCAGTGGCCTGTGTCCACTAATTTACTTCTTGCATCTTTTATTAGATCAATGCAATTTGCCAAGGGAGCATCTTATTAGAATATAGGGCTATTGATTAACACTACCTTATCTGGATCACAGTGTTGCATGTGCTTTTTCTTCCTTTTCTACTTAAAGTTTTCGTTCTTGTGACCACAAAGCCTGTAATGAGAGAGAAAAAAAAAAAAATTACTGCAGAGAAAGAGATTGTGAATGTGCTGCTCCTGCAATAAAGGGAAACCACATGGTGGAGATCCATACATAATGCTGTGATAACACAATACTGCCATGATCATATTGATTTTTCACTTTTTCTTGCAGCTGGCAGGATATATGAGTGCATATACCGGCTGATTGTTGAAATATTGCCTTTTTCATGTTAGGCTTCTGCTCAAGAGAAATGTAGTATGAAAAGGAACAAAGAAGTAATATTCAGGAAAAAAAAATGACATTTTCACTAAAGATTGTGTTTCAGTCTTAGTTGGCCAAATGATCAATATCTTGCTCATTTTGAATAAAGGAAATGGATCAACAACAGCCTCACTTTATTGTATTAACAATATGTGGTAACAAGGTAACACAAAATAAAAATCAAAGTCTGTTAATAGCAACTAATCAAGTGCACCCCTTTATGCACAGCATGTGAACATGTTCATGCATTAGTTATTACAACAAACAAACAAACAAAAACAATCGTCAATATTTGAGTAAGCTGGTTAATAACGATGCTGTGTTATGCCACATTTATTTGCGATAGTGGGTGGAGTTAACCATTTGCTCACCATATTATTTTTCAGAAACATATTCCGGCTTCACCTTACAATGAAAAAATGCTGTCAAAACTGAAAAAAAAAAAGAAAAAAAAAAAAATATATATATATATATATATATATATGTGAGTTTTCTTTTAAAATTTTGGGATATTAAATATTATACCTGATTTTCCTGCTGCTGTGTTATGCACAGCTTATTAAACAAGAGTCAGAATGATTGATCTGAACGGCTGAAGCTGGAGTGGTCCTGTGTGATTCAGGAAGTGATTACAGCCATTTTCAACGGCCAATTTTCAGAGAAAATGATTAATCCGACATGGCACAATCCGGTGGAAGTGGTAGTTTCGGCTGTATTCCCTCTGCCATTGTACCGAAGTGAACTTATTTGGTGAAACGAGATGAGTGTACATGTGCGGAGGAGGGAGGGACAGAGGAGGGCATTGAGCCTGGTGACGTGAGCAGGAAGACTACCACCATTTTCATTTCCCAGACGAAATGAAAATTGCCAAGGTAGTCCCGTTATATAAAAATGGAGATAAACATATCGTTTCAAATTACAGGCCAGTGTCATTGCTTCCACAGTTTTCTAAAATTATGGAAAAGGTTTTTGTGACAAGGTTGGATAAATTCATTGAGAAACATCATATTTTAAATAATGCTCAGTATGGATTCAGAACAAAACATTCGACAGCTATGGCAATTATGGAATTAACAGAGAAAATATCAACAGCAATAGATAATAAGGATTATATGGTAAGTGTTTTCATTGACTTGAAAAAAGCTTTTGATGTTATCGATCATTCAAGATTGCTTCACAAGTTACAACAATATGGAATAAGAGGGATTGCACATCAGTGGGTAAAAAGCTACTTAGAAAATAGAAAACAGTTTGTTCAGATAAATAATACTAAATCAGAATTGTGTAATATTATGTGTGGAGTACCACAAGGGTCGGTACTTGGACCCAAACTGTTTATTTTGTATATCCATGATTTTGTGAATATATCTAATGTACTTGGTAGCATTTTATTTGCTGACAACACAACATTATTTTACTCTGGATTAGATATACAGGAAGTAGCACAAGTGATAAATACAGAGTTGGAAAAAGTGAAATATTGGTTTGATATAAACAGATTGTCACTTAATCTTAATAAAACAAATTTCATATTGTTTAATGACAGAGTTAAAAAAAAAAGATGTGTCATTAAAAATAGATGGAATGGACATTCAAAGGGTAAAAGAAAGGAAATTTTTAGGAGTTATGATTGATGAAGATTTTACATGGAAGTCACACATAAATTACATAAAAGGAAAGATAGCGAAAGCCATTGCTGTTTTGCATAAAGTTAAATATTCATTAAATAGTTATGGATTATTAACATTGTACAATTCATTGATTGTTCCATATTTGACTTACTGTGTAGAAATCTGGGGATCAACATGTACAACTTATACACAACCTTTATTTATTTTGCAGAAAAGAGCTTTAAAAGTGATTGGCAACAGTCGATTTAGAGATCCATCTAATCCATTGTTTATTAAGTATAAGGTACTTAAATTTCATGATTTAGCTGATTTGAACACGGTGGTTTGCTACACAAGGATAAAGTGGTTCAATTTTTGGTCAGAAGTGATCAAATGTCAGTGCCACAGAGAAAGATCAAAAACAAACACAAACACACACACACACACACACATATATATATATATATATATATATATATATATATATATATATATATATATATATATATATATATATATATATATTTAAGCATAAAAATTCAAAAAGAAAAAATAATATAGCACCTTCAACTGCACCACAGACTAAAACAGTTAGAGGTGGTCTATTAAACATTAGGTCTCTCTCTTCTAAGTCCCTGTTGGTAAATGATATAATAATTGATCAACATATTGATTTATTCTGCCTTACAGAAACCTGGTTACAGCAGGATGAATATGTTAGTTTAAATGAGTCAACACCCCCGAGTCACACTAAGTGTCAGAATGCTCGATGCACGGGCCGAGGCAGAGGATTAGCAGCAATCTTCCATTCTAGCTTATTAATTAATCAAAAACCCAGACAGAGCTTTAATTCATTTGAAAGCTTGACTCTTATTATCTATCGTCCACCTGGTCGTTACTGTGAGTTTCTCTGTGAATTTTCAGACCTTTTGTCTGACTTAGTGCTTAGCTCAGATAAGATAATTATAGTGGGCGATTTTAACATCCACACAGATGCTGAGAATGACAGCCTCAACACTGCATTTAATCTATTATTAGACTCTATTGGCTTTGCTCAAAATGTAAATGAGTCCACCCACCACTTTAATCATATCTTAGATCTTGTTCTGACTTATGGTATGGAAATAGAAGACTTAACAGTATTCCCTGAAAACTCCCTTCTGTCTGATCATTTCTTAATAACATTTACATTTACTCTGATGGACTACCCAGCAGTGAAGAATAAGTTTCATTACACTAGAAGTCTTTCAGAAAGCGCTGTAACTAGGTTTAAGGATATGATTCCTTCTTTATGTTCTCTAATGCCATATACCAACACAGTGCAGAGTAGCTACCTAAACTCTGTAAGTGAGTATCTCGTCAATAGTTTTACATCCTCATTGAAGACAACTTTGGATGCTGTAGCTCCTCTGAAAAAGAGAGCTTTAAATCAGAAGTGCCTGACTCCGTGGTATAACTCACAAACTCGTAGCTTAAAGCAGATAACCCGTAAGTTGGAGAGGAAATGGCGTCTCACTAATTTAGAAGATCTTCACTTAGCCTGGAAAAAGAGTCTGTTGCTCTATAAAAAAAGCCCTCCGTAAAGCTAGGACATCTTTCTACTCATCACTAATTGAAGAAAATAAGAACAACCCCAGGTTTCTTTTCAGCACTGTAGCCAGGCTGACAAAGAGTCAGAGCTCTATTGAGCTGAGTATTCCATTAACTTTAACTAGTAATGACTTCATGACTTTCTTTGCTAACAAAATTTTAACTATTAGAGAAAAAATTACTTATAACCATCCCAAAGACGTATCGTTATCTTTGGCTGCTTTCAGTGATGCCGGTATTTGGTTAGACTCTTTCTCTCAGATTGTTCTGTCTGAGTTATTTCATTAGTTACTTCATCCAAACCATCAACATGTCTATTAGACCCCATTCCTACCAGGCTGCTCAAGGAAGCCCTACCATTATTTAATGCTTTGATCTTAAATATGATCAATCTATCTTTGTTAGTTGGCTATGTACCACAGGCTTTTAAGGTGGCAGTAATTAAACCATTACTTAAAAAGCCATCACTTGACCCAGCTATCTTAGCTAATTATAGGCCAATCTCCAACCTTCCTTTTCTCTCAAAAGTTCTTGAAAGGGTAGTTGTAAAACAGCTAACTGATCATCTGCAGAGGAATGGTCTATTTGAAGAGTTTCAGTCAGGTTTTAGAATTCATCATAGTACAGAAACAGCATTAGTGAAGGTTACAAATGATCTTCTTATGGTCTCGGACAGTGGACTCATCTCTGTGCTTGTTCTGTTAGACCTCAGTGCTGCTTTTGATACTGTTGACCATAAAATTTTATTACAGAGATTAGAGCATGCCATAGGTATTAAAGGCACTGCGCTGCGGTGGTTTGAATCATATTTGTCTAATAGATTACAATTTGTTCATGTAAATGGGGAATCTTCTTCACAGACTAAAGTTAATTATGGAGTTCCACAAGGTTCTGTGCTAGGACCAATTTTATTTACTTTATACATGCTTTCCTTAGGCAGTATTATTAGACGGTATTGCTTAAATTTTCATTGTTACGCAGATGATACCCAGCTTTATCTATCCATGAAGCCAGAGGACACACACCAATTAGCTAAACTGCAGGATTGTCTTACAGACATAAAGACATGGATGACCTCTAATTTCTTGCTTTTAAACTCACATAAAACTGAAGTTATTGTACTTGGCCCCACAAATCTTAGAAACATGGTGTCTAACCAGATCCTTACTCTGGATGGCATTACCCTGACCTCTAGTAATACTGTGAGAAATCTTAGAGTAATTTTTGATCAGGATATGTCATTCAAAGCGCATATTAAACAAATATGTAGGACTGCTTTTTTGCATTTACGCAATATCTCTAAAATTAGAAAGGTCTTGTCTCAGAGTGATGCTGAAAAACTAATTCATGCATTTATTTCCTCTAGGCTGGACTATTGTAATTCATTATTATCAGGTTGTCCTAAAAGTTCCCTAAAAAGCCTTCAGTTAATTCAAAATGCTGCAGCTAGAGTACTAACGGGGACTAGAAGGAGAGAGCATATCTCACCCATATTGGCCTCTCTTCGTTGACTTCCTGTTAATTCTAGAATAGAATTTAAAATTCTTCTTCTTACTTATAAGGTTTTGAATAATCAGGTCCCATCTTATCTTAGGGACCTCGTAGTACTATATCACCCCAATAGAGCGCTTCGCTCTCAGACTGCAGGCTTACTTGTAGTTCCTAGGGTTTGTAAGAGTAGAATGGGAGGCAGAGCCTTCAGCTTTCAGGCTCCTCTCCTGTGGAACCAGCTCCCAATTCAGATCAGGGAGACCGACACCCTCTCTACTTTTAAGATTAGGCTTAAAACTTTCCTTTTTGCTAAAGCTTATAGTTAGGGCTGGATCGGGTGACCCTGAACCATCCCTTAGTTATGCTGCTATAGACGTAGACTGCTGGGGGGTTCCCATGATGCATTGTTTCTTTCTCTTTTTGCTCTGTATGCACCACTCTGCATTTAATCATTAGTGATCGATCTCTGCTCCCCTCCACAGCATGTCTTTTTCCTGGTTCTCTCCCTCAGCCCCAACCAGTCCCAGCAGAAGACTGCCCCTCCCTGAGCCTGGTTCTGCTGGAGGTTTCTTCCTGTTAAAAGGGAGTTTTTCCTTCCCACTGTAGCCAAGTGCTTGCTCACAGGGGGTCGTTTTGACCGTTGGGGTTTTACATAATTATTGTATGGCCTTGCCTTACAATATAAAGCGCCTTGGGGCAACTGTTTGTTGTGATTTGGCACTATATAAAAAAAAATTGATTGAATTGATTGATTGATATATATATACATACACATATATATATATACATACACACACATACTAGCTGGGGTACCCGGCGCTGCCCAGGTTAGCCTGTTTTAGACATAGGCCAAATGCCAGTCATTTTAATCAAAACAATTGCCCAACATTTGTTTCTGTCATGCTGATGTCTTATAAATGTAATATTTAATGGGCTAAAGGTCCAGCTCCACCGCGACGCGCTGAATTCCACTCCTCTTTCCATGACAAAAACTCCTGTAACAGTGGAATGTGCTGTTCATTTCTAAACTGGACGCTGCTTGATCCGGTATGTCACCTGACTAGCACAGGAATTGTGAAAAGACGTGGACATCAGCACATTAAGACAGACGTGCGGAGGAGTTCCGTGCGTTGCGGTGGAGCTGCATGGCGCAAAACAACGCCGTGATGAAGCCTTCCAGGACATGTACGGGCATGTCCAGCTCATGCACAATCACAATCGGATAATCACACGACTGAAAAGCAACCGGAATCCATCTGAAATCCACCTGAAAGCCATCCTGTGGGACCAACACAGAGGTGGTTTTGTCCCGCATAATGAATGGCTCCGTGGTGCGTCCCTCTGCTTTTCTTTCCATGAAAAAAACTCCTGTAACAGTGGAATGTGTTGTGAAAGTGTAGGAACACGGACCCACAACAGGGGGCGCAATGAACGGACAATGGAGAGAGTAAATAACAAGATTTACTACTGAAACAAGCACGAGTAATACAACAAACACAATTTGGGGTCGAATCCGCTGGTGTCGTGTGGGCAGGCTCGAAGGTAGGAGACGTCTGTCTCAGTCGAACCGGAACCACCCAGATCTCCTCTGCCACCGAACCCTGGAAATACTGGAACCGCCAAGTCCCGAATTCCCAGGTGGCCACTGCCTCCGCTCGTCGGATCCGGTACTGCTGGCAGGAGAGAGCAACAACACACAGGAGTGGATGAACGCACCCAGTAACAGAGAGGGGAGAAGCCGCCTCCACCTCTTGGCAAAGTATAGCAGGAAGGTGAGTACTTATCCAAAGAATGAGGTTTTCAGTAGTCACCAGTCCTGAAAAAGGTTTTAACAGTCTTAGCTGATGATGCAATGTATAACTGCAGAGAATACTACCTTGGTCTTAGGCGATATCTCGGCACTGAGGTGGAGACGCCGTCCTCCTGATATACCTCGGTGCTGAGTAGAACAGCTGTGTCTGGTGATGGGTGACAGCTGTCACCCAGGCTACTCCCATGATGCGGCAGCGCCCTCTGGTGCCTGGAGCCCGCACTCCAGGCAGGGCGCCCTCTGGTGGTGGTGGGCCAGCAGTACCTCCTCTTCAGCGGCCCACACAACAGGACCCCCCCCTCAACGGGCGCCTCCTGGCGCACGACCGGGCTTGTCCGGATGGCGTCGGTAGAAGTCGGCCAGGAGGGCCGGGTCCAGGATGAAGCCCTTCTTCACCCAGGAGCGCTCCTCGGGGCCGTACCCCTCCCAGTCCACCAGATACTGAAAACCCCGGCCCATCCGACGGACGTCAAGGAGCCGGCGGACAGTCCAAGCCGGTGCTCCGTCGATGATCCGGGCAGGAGGCGGCGCCGGACCCGGGGTGCAGAGGGGTGAGGTGTGAAGAGGCTTGATCCGGGAAACATGGAAGACTGGATGGATCCGCAGTGAGGCCGGAAGCTGGAGCCTCACTGCGGCGGGGTTGATGACCTTGAGGATCTTATAAGGTCCGATGTACCGTTCTTGCAGTTTTGGAGAATCAACCTGTAGGGGAATGTCCTTCGTGGACAACCAGACCTCCTGCCCAGGACGATACTTGGGGGCCGGGGCTCGCCGCCGGTCTGCATGTTTCTTCGCCCTCGTCCGGGCCTGCAACAAGGCAGAGCGGGCGGCCCGCCACACCCGACGGCACTTCCGTAGGTGGGCCTGGACCGAGGGCACACCGACCTCTCCCTCAACCACCGGAAACAAGGGGGGCTGATACCCCAAGCACACCTCAAACGGGGAGAGGCCGGTAGCTGATGACACTTGGCTGTTGTGGGCGTACTCGATCCAGGCCAGGTGGGTACTCCAGGCCGTCGGGTGCGCGGCTGTCACACAGCGAAGTGTCTGCTCCAGTTCTTGATTCGCCCGCTCTGCCTGCCCGTTGGTCTGGGGGTGGTACCCAGACGAGAGGCTGACCGTGGCCCCCAGTTCCCGGCAGAAGCTCCTCCAGACATGTGAGGTGAACTGGGGACCGCGATCGTAGACGATGTGTGATGGTATGCCATTCAGACGGACGACGTGGTGGACCAGGAGGTCCGCTGTCTCCTGGGCCGTAGGGAGCTTCGGGAGGGCCACGAAGTGGGCCGCCTTGGAGAAACGGTCCACTATCGTGAAGACGACGGTGTTTCCCTGGGACGGCGGGAGACCCGTGACGAAGTCCAGGCCGATGTGGGACCAGGGGCGATGAGGCACGGGCAATGGCTGTAGCTGCCCTGAGGTCTTCCTATGGTCGGCCTTGCCCCTGGCGCAGGTGGTACAGGCCTGGACGTAGTCCCGGACGTCGGTCTCCAGGGATGCCCACCAGAAGCGTTGCCGGACGACTGCCACGGTCCTCCGCACCCCTGGGTGACAGGAGAGCTTAGAACCGTGACAGAAGTCCAGGACTGCAGCTCTAGCCTCTGGTGGGACGTATAGTCTGTTTTTTGGTCCGTTTCCGGGGTCCGGGACACGGGTCAGGGCCTCCCGGACGGTCTTCTCCACGTCCCAGGTGAGGGCGGCCACGATAGCGGACTCCGGGATGATGGGATCCGGGGGATCCGACGGTTCCGTTTTGACCTCATCTTCGTGCACCCGGGACAATGCATCCGATCTCTGATTCTTGGTCCCGGGACGGTAGGTAATCCGGAAGTCAAAACGGCCAAAGAACAGTGACCAGCGGGCTTGCCTGGGGTTCAGACGCTTGGCGGTTCTGATGTACTCCAGGTTCCGATGGTCAGTGAAAACCGTGAATGGCACGGCTGTTCCCTCCAACAGATGTCTCCACTCTTCGAGGGCCTCTTTCACAGCAAGGAGTTCCCGATTGCCGACGTCATAATTCCGTTCAGCGGGGGTCAACCTGCGAGAAAAATAGGCACACGGGTGAAGGACCTTATCGGTCTTCCCGCTCTGGGAGAGCACCGCTCCTATCCCTGAGTCCGAGGCATCCACTTCAGCCACTAACTGGCGGCTAGGATCGGGCTGCACCAGAACTGGTGCAGACGAGAAGCGCCGTTTCAACTCCTTGAACGCGGCCTCGCACCGGTCCGACCAGGTGAAGGGAACTTTTGGAGAGGTCAGGGCTGTCAGGGGGCTAACTACCTGACTGTAGCCCTTAATGAACCTCCTATAAAAATTAGCAAAACCGAGGAACTGTTGCAGCTTCCTACGGCTTGTAGGTTGGGGCCAATCTCTCACCGCCGCAACCTTGGCCGGGTCCGGGGCGACGGAGTTAGAGGAGATGATAAACCCCAGGAAGGACAAAGAAGTGCGGTGGAACTCACACTTCTCGCCCTTCACAAACAGGCGGTTCTCCAACAACTGCTGCAGGACCTGACGGACATGCCGGACATGAGTCTCAGGATCCGGGGAAAAGATGAGTATATCGTCCAGATACACGAAGACGAACCGGTGCAGGAAGTCCCGCAGGACATCGTTTACCAACGCTTGGAAGGTCGCGGGAGCGTTAGTGAGACCGAACGGCATGACCAGGTACTCAAAATGGCCCAACGGGGTGTTAAATGCCGTCTTCCATTCGTCTCCCTTCCGGATCCGAACCAAATGATAGGCATTCCTAAGATCAAGTTTGGTGAAGATATTGGCTCCATGCAAGGGGGTGAACACCGAATCCAACAGGGGCAACGGGTATCGATTGCGAACCGTGATTTCGTTCAACCCCCTATAGTCAATGCATGGACGAAGCCCGCCATCCTTTTTACCCACAAAAAAGAAACCAGCACCCATCGGAGAGGTGGAATTCCGGATCAACCCGGCAGCTAATGAGTCCCGGATGTAGGTCTCCATTGATTCACGCTCCGGCCGTGAGAGGTTGTACAGCCTACTGGACGGAAACTCACTGCCTGGAACCAAATCAATGGCACAATCGTACGGGCGGTGAGGAGGAAGCGTGAGAGCCAGATCCTTGCTGAACACATCAGCGAGGTCATGGTACTCCGCTGGCACCGCCTTCAGATTGGGCGGGACTCGGACCTCCTCCTTAGCTTGGGAGCCGGGAGGAACCGAGGAACCTAGACACTCCCGATGGCAGGTTTCGCTCCACTGAACCACTACCCCGGACGGCCAATCAATCCGGGGATTGTGCTTTAGCATCCATGGAAACCCTAAAACCACACGGGAGGTGGCCTGAGTCACGAAGAACTCGATCACCTCCCGGTGGTTACCTGACACCACCAGAGTTACTGGAGGTGTCTTATGTGTGATTGGTGGGAGTAGGGAGCCATCTAGCGCCCGAACCTGCACAGGCGAGGTAAGAGCCACCAGAGGGAGCCCTATCTCCCTGGCCCATCTACTGTCAAGCAGATTCCCCTCAGAGCCCGTGTCCACCAGTGCTGGGGCCTTCAGGGTTGAATCCTCATAAAGGATCGTGACTGGGAGTCGTGTAGCAATGTGGGTGTGTCCCACGTGAATGTTTTGGCCCACCCCTGGCCCAGTCTCTAGGGGCGGGCGTTGGAGTTTAACCGCTCGGGGCAGTCGTTTGCCATATGCTCACTCGAGCCACAAACATAACAAGCTCCGTGGGCCCGCCTCCTTTGTGCTCCAGGTGCCCTAAATGTTGCCCTGCTCGTGTCCATAGCTTCGTCAGCAGGGGGAGCCATAGGCGCACGGAGCGCAGGAACAGAGGAGCGTGGGGAGGGCGGAGCTCGATCGGACCCGGAAGGGAGAGGGACGACGCGTGCCTGGCCACGCCCTTCGCCTCGTTCCCGACGGCGTTCTTCTAACCGGTTGTCGAGTCATATGACTAGATCGATGAGCCCATCTAAATCCCGCGGTTCGTCCTTAGCCACCAGGTGCTCTTTTAGGACCAGAGACAGTCCGTTTACAAAGGCAGCGCGGAGGGCAGTGCTATTCCAGCCGGATCTCGCCGCCGCGATGCGGAAGGCGACTGCATAGGCAGCTGCGCTCCGACGTCCCTGTCGTATGGACAGTAGTGCGGTTGAAGCGGACTCTCCTCTGTTGGGATGATCGAACACCGTTCTGAGCTCCCGTACAAACCCATCGTATGTATGAAGGAGCCGTGAGTTCTGCTCCCAGAGCGCTGTAGCCCAAGCGCGTGCCTCCCCGCGAAGCAGATTTATCACATAAGCTACTTTGCTAGCATCAGTCGCGTACATCACGGGACGCTGAGCGAAGACGAGCGAACACTGCATAAGAAAGTCCGCGCACGTCTCCACACAGCCTCCGTACGGTTCTGGAGGGCTTATGTATGCTTCTGGGGACGGAGGGAGGGACCGTTGAACGACCAGTGGAACGTTACTTTCGCACGCAGGGTCCTCGGGAGGGAGAGCCGCAGCGGCGCCCGAAGGGCGCGCCTCCACTTGTGCGGCGAGAGCCTCCACCCTGCGGTTTAGGAGAACGTGCTGCTCGGTCATTAAGTCGATCCGAGAGGTGAAAGCGGTGAGGATCCGCTGCAACTCACCGATTACCCCTCCCGAAGCCTCTGCCGCGCCTTGGTCTTCCATTGGCCGTTCAACAGCCGGTTGACGCCCCTCGGGATCCATGACGCTGGCCGAGATATCCTGTTGTGAAAGTGTAGGAACACGGACCCACAACAGGGGGCGCAATGAACAGACAATGGAGAGAGTAAATAACAAGATTTACTACTGAAACAAGCACGAGTAATACAACAAACACAATTTGGGGTCGAATCCGCTGGTGTCGTGTGGGCAGGCTCGAAGGTAGGAGACGTCTGTCTCAGTCGAACCGGAACCACCCAGATCTCCTCTGCCACCGAACCCTGGAAATACTGGAACCGCCAAGTCCCGAATTCCCAGGTGGCCACTGCCTCCGCTCGTCGGATCCAGTACTGCTGGCAGGAGAGAGCAACAACACACAGGAGTGGATGAACGCACCCAGTAACAGAGAGGGGAGAAGCCGCCTCCACCTCTTGGCAAAGTATAGCAGGAAGGTGAGTACTTATCCAAAGAATGAGGTTTTCAGTAGTCACCAGTCCTGAAAAAGGTTTTAACAGTCTTAGCTGATGATGCAATGTATAACTGCAGAGAATACTACCTTGGTCTTAGGCGATATCTCGGCACTGAGGTGGAGACGCCGTCCTCCTGATATACCTCGGTGCTGAGTAGAACAGCTGTGTCTGGTGATGGGTGACAGCTGTCACCCAGGCTACTCCCATGATGCGGCAGCGCCCTCTGGTGCCTGGAGCCTGCACTCCAGGCAGGGCGCCCTCTGGTGGTGGTGGGCCAGCAGTACCTCCTCTTCAGCGGCCCACACAACAGAATGTGCCAAAAAAAGTGCTGATGTCCACGACTTCTGCCTTTTTGTGAAAGTCAGACGAGGTCTCGGATCAACAAAGCCTTCACGTTGGAAATGATCTGGTTGTTTCAGCGGGGTCTGAGCCTGTCGATCGGCGCTGGGAGCGTGCCGTGCTCTCAGCAGTTGTGGGCCATCCTTAAAGCTGCAGTAACACTCCTTAATCTGTATAATCCCCATAAAATCGTCCCTGAAAGCCATATAAATTTTCCAAATGGTGTCCACCTGGAGGTCTCTCACAGTTTCTGGAAAAAAATTGATGCAGCAAAGCTCCAAATCATTCAGACATTTATTCGCAATAAAAAAACGACGAGAGGGTGGACCAGTGCTCACACAAAGCCTGCTCACAGGCGAATGACGCAACCGACAGGCATGAAAAAACTCACGCATGCGCACGAAGGTTCAAGCTTGTCTGATGCAATCACACGTGATTCAAATCCATATATATATATATATATATATATATATATTAGGGGTGGGCAAACATAAAAAATCTTAATCGCATTAACTCAGTGACTTTCTGTGATTAATCATGATTAATCGCATGGTATATGTGAAACCCAAAAATGAATTCAAAAGCCGCTTAAAAACACAGTTTTATTTGAAAATGTAAATGAACATTGCATAAATTTGAAAATGTAAATTTCAACTGAAACACACTAATAAAATCAAATACAAAACCACTGGCAGGTCATTTGTTATCCTGTTTCATATCAAAATAATATTCATGTCCATAACTAAATGTACTAAAACAAATACATCACAATTGTACACATACCACAATTTGATATGTGTACAATTGTGATGTATTTGTTTTAGTATATTTAGATTTTGTTGTGATTTGGCACTTTATAAGCCGATTAAATTGAATTGAAATTGAGTCTTAAAGTAAATAAATATGAATTTGGTTACTGGATCCTTAAACTTTGTACATAATGAACTCTACTTGGTGAATCCTTGATCTCTGGACATAAATAGGAATAAACAAAATCTGTAGTTTTTGTCAAAAGCATTTCCTTTCAGACATTGGCATGAATGTGTTTCCATATATCTGAGCTGAGCTTAGAGCTGCTGTGCTTCACTTCAGGATGTAATTTGAAAAGAAAATACAGCACGTTTCATTTTGGGAGGAAAAAAAAAAACATTTTAGTCGATTGTAGTTTCTTGTCTGTATTACATTTGGAAAGAGGTGCCATTTTATTTAAAGCGGCGATTCATTTTGAAGTTATTAATTCCGACCGGACTCTGTCTCAGCCGCAGCGTTTCGAGCTGTGTGAACGGAACGGAGGACGATTCTCGTTTCTTGACAGCAACAAGACAAGAGTCCCAGTTAGTGACTTTAATCCACACAAAAGTGACTGACGATATTTTAATGGCTTTGCGAGGGGTTAAGAAGCGGCTTGCCGTTTCTGAAGAACAGTGAATCAAAGAACCAACGAGCTACTGGATCGAAGCATTGCTTCAATGGCTCATGGTTTCAAAGTGGAGCCGCGCTGCAGAAATAGTTTATTACAGACCAAACCCTGAATACCCGACTTTACTTGTACGTCCGTATGACTCTGAAACTCGGAAAAATCCGTATAATTTACGGACTATAGGTTGACATGAAAACCACCGAAAAGCTGTGTTCACCGCGGGGACACATTCGGCTATTTGAGATTATTCAAGATTTTTTTTTTTTACCGATGACGAACGATGCGGAAAAAAATTTGACTGATCCAAACCGGTCTGGATCCGGGCCTGATCCTGTAGAACCTGGTACCGAAAATGTCCATTCAAAAGTTCGGCATCTTTCTGCATTTTGTTTTGTTGTGCATTGCATAGCCTGTACTTTTCTCGATCCTTGAGTCGTTTTCTGTGTGAACTCAGCTATCAGCAGGAAGCAGCAGCATAAGCTCGCCCCCGACTGACGCTTTCAAAATAAAAGGCAATGAGCAACAGTTATAAAAGGCTAAAAAAAAAACAAAAAAAAAACCGCAGTGTTAAGGGGAGGAACAAAATTGCCAGCGATAATGACCTCAATAATTAATGCAACATTAGCGCGTTAACGTTGCCCACCCCTAATATATATATATATATATATATATAAATCTTAATTGTTTAAGGCCCCTACCTCACACCCCATGAGTGCTGGAATAGGCTCCACCTACCCTGTGACACTTGACTGGAGTAAGCATAGGAAATAGAAGTATAAAAAATGAAAAAAAGAAGGAATGAACTATTTAAGGTCATGCAATAAGACTGTTTTTTTTATTTATTTTTTTCTAGTTTTCCCCAAGCAGCTCAGAATGTTCTTTGTGTGATTCATAAGGCACTATAATTAACTTTTACTATACGTTATCCTAAATTACTCACTGCAAATCCTTAAACACACAGCCTTTCCTTTCCCTTTTAATTAACCAGGGCCTTAAGCCAAGACTGTGAAAATGATGGAAAATGATGGAGGGGAAGAATGAAGGCTAAGGAATGAAAGAGATCAAATCTTAACTTTGAGCCACTTTAACGGGAAATTAGATTAGTTTTCTGCTGTGGGCAAGCTGTGTCATTTGAATTGATTACTTAGAGGGAGAGTTCTCAAAAAAATGGCTGACATCAAAAACACTGTGTTCAATAACAGTTACAACTTACTTAACCTCAGTCATTTTCTTGAGTGTCCATGACTACAGTTGAAAACACCACCAGATGTGCAGAGCAGCCAGGGGGCACTATTGTTAGTGTGACCACACTTGATTATGATGTCTGCTGGGCAATCATATCTGCAGCAGTTTGATGTCTATATGAAGTCACGAACTGTATGTGGTCTCATTTCAGCATCTGCCCCAAATTCAGATATTTCCACTGTAATCCCCATTTTTACCTCTTTACATTGGAGGCTGGGATACAATACATTGGATTTGTGCTGCTATTGTAATTACCAATATTTTGAAACTAATTTTGGTCTATGCCATTGTCGATACTGTGCAGTTGGAAGTTTACATGCAGTCATCATGTTCATGAAAGCCATAGTAATTTTAAGCTTTTAGTAATGTCTTTGAACTGTTATTTTGCAAGTATAGAAAGATTGTACAGCATACCTCAGTATTTACCTTACAAAAACAAATATTGGGTGCACAACTGACTTTATATTGGATAGTCTCAGATGAAGGCTATCAGATAATGAGGACATGTCAGTGATGACCTCTTGTCCATGAGATGTGCTTCTTTGGGCATGATCCAACATGACTCCCATCCATGTCGCACCACGGACAAGCAGCAGTCTGGCTGGCATCAGGGCCTATGGACGCTGCATCCGGAAAGTATTCACAGCACTTCACTTTGTCCACAGTTCGTTATGTTACAGACTTATTCCAGAATGGAGGAATTTTTTTTTTTTTGCCTCAACATTCTACTCACAACATCCCATAATGACAACATGCAAAAGTTTGTTTTTTTTTTAATTTGTGCATTTTTTAAATAAGAATACTAAGAAATCACATGGACATAAGTATTCACACTCTTGGCTCAACACTTTGTTGATGCACGTTTGGTGGCAATTAAGTCTCAAGTCTTCTTGAATATTGCCACAAGCTTGGTTCACCTATCTTTGGACACTTTTGCCAATTCCTCTTTCCAGCACCTCTCAAGCAACATCAGGTTGGATGGGAAGTGTCGGTGCACAGCCATTTTCAGATCTCTCCAGAAATGTTCATTCGGAGTAATGCCTTGGCTTTGGCTGGGCCACTCAAGGACATTCACAGAATTGTCCTGAAGCCACTCCTTTAATATCTTGACTGTGTGGTTAGGGTCATTGTCCTGCTGAAAAATGAACCATTGCCCCAGTCTGGGGTTGAGCGTTCTGGAGCAGGTTTTCAACCAGGGTGACTCTGTACATTGCTGCATTCATCTTTCCATCAATCCTGACAAGTCTCCCAGTTCCTCCCACTGAAAAACATCCCCACAGCACAATGCTGCCACCACCATGCCCATTGTAGGGGAGGTGATATTCTAGTGGTTAAGGTGTTGGGCTTGAGTCCAGATGATCATGGGTTCAAATCCCCGCCTGACTGGAAAATCAATTTTCTAATGCAAGTAACTGAGTCCACTCAAAACAGAGGCACAGTCTTAATTTGATTAAAGGTTGATTAGTCTTTTGTTAAAGAGGTTTCACAAGGGAAACATAAAAAACCCTAGAATAAATTCATTATCTACTTAATACAATTACTAATGCTTCAACCACTTTCACTGTTCTGCCCACACAACACCCAAACATGTTTTGACCAATTAATCATGAGCTTTGTGATGTGTATCCATTGTATCTGTAGCCCCACCGATATCCTTTGATCTGAATGAAATAATCATGCAGAAATTTAACTCTACAAAAGAAAACTGAAAAAGTGAAGCAAGCACCCATGCCCACTGGAAATTATTAATTTAAGAATGTGAATTATATATATATATATATATATATATATATATATATATATATATATATATATATATATATATATATATATATATATATATATATATATATATATATTTTTTTTTTTTTTTTTTTTTTTTTTTTAAATGAAAGTATTAAACTTTTAAAAGTTTTTGGTGTCCTCAAACTAAAATCTCTTCTTATTGTAAGAATATCTAAATATTTTGTGAAAGTGAGTGAGGTGTGTTATGCTGTTTGTCACATGAAAAGAAAAGGTAACATTTCGATTCAGTTTAAGCAATGTGTGGATAATACATAACACCAACTGCAAAGGAGCTTTGTTTCTCAGCTGCTTTGTAATGTAAAATGTGCTGCATAAATGGCAGTTATCTTGTACTAGAATTAAAATAATAAGCATGAAGCTGCACATTAAAATGTCTTTTGTTCTCAGGATTTACTCCACTTACACTGTAAAACCTGACAAGTTGACTTTACTTAACAAAAATGTGGAAACCGATTGCCTGGAAAAAGATAAGGACAAGTACTTTTTCATGTAAAATAAACTAGCATGATTATTTGACATGAAACAAAGTACATGTCCTTTACTTGTTTTTGTCCAGGCAATTGATTTCCACTTTTTTTTTCAGAAAACTAAACTTTTCACATTTTACAGTGTAGGCAATAGCACCCATAAGCATGAAGACTCCCCAGTGACCTTCACCCCACTGACCATTGGCAATTTTTTCTTCACCTGAGCAATTCCAGAACCCACAAATATGTGCCACATTTGTTGCATATCAGAGTGAAAAAAATAAATTTTGACATTCGACTCCAATGACCTTGACCCTAGTGATTGACCTATAGCAAATCAGACCTTGCCTGGGTAGTAGACAGTTGTTACATTCTCAGTGTGCATGCTCAGTTGTGCGTAAATCTGACATGGCTGAGCATGAGGTCCCACCTCTGCTGTCGGTATGGGGACGTTTATTGCACTTTCCTCCAAAAACAGGTATTAGGAGCAGCTCTAGCAGCTTATTCCACAGGGTGCTGTTCCACTATGATTACCCATGGTCCAAAAAAGTCCCAAGAAAGGATGAAACAGCTCAATCCAGCTAGTTTCCTAATACATTGGTTTATACAGTACAGACCTGTCAGGCAGTTACTTTGCAAAACTAATCCAGTTACTGATTACTGATTATTCCTTGAAAAAGTAACTTAGTTACTTTACTGATTACTCAGTTTTCAAAGTAACTAAGTTAGATTACTAATTACTTTTTTAGTTACTTTCAGCAGCTGCTGACAACCCCCCCCCCCCCCCCCCCAACATGAAAATGATTAGCCGGTTTGCAATACTCACTTTATAGTCACTCTGTCTTGATTCAATGAACATAAACACTTGTTTAATAAAAAATAAAATAAAGACACCTTTCTTGACCTCATATTTAAATGTTGACAGCACTGTAATGGTAAAACCTACAGTTTCTAACCTAAATTATTTACAAATGTAACTATTAAATTCTTTTCGATTTTTCTAACACTTAAATTCTTTCTAAACATTTTAGTTGTTGAATTTATTGTTATTATAAATAGTATTAGTTTGAAAAAATGTCTTCAAAAGTGGACCTTTAATGTAGGGCTGTTGTAGGAAGACACCCCCCATGCTCCTTTCCCTTATGGATTCGCCACTCGCTTGCTGTTTGAGCAGAAAATTGGATAACATTTATACAACCCCTGGCAAAAATTATGGAATCACCGGTCTCAGAGGATGTTCATTCAGTTGTTTAATTTTGTAGAAAAAAAGCAGATCACAGACATGATACAAAACTAAAGTCATTTCAAATGGCAACTTTCTGGCTTTAAGAAACACTATAAGAAATCAAGAAAAAAAGATTGTGGCAGTCAGTAACGGTTACTTTTTTAGACCAAGCAGAGGAAAAAAATATGGACTCACTCAATTCTGAGGAAAAAATTATGGAATCACCCTGTAAATTTTCATCCCCCAAATTAACACCTGCATCAAATCAGATCTGCTCATTGACATTGACCCTATGCCATGACATTGACCCTATGTGTCTTTTTGCAAGGAATGTTTTTGCAGTTTTTGCTCTATGGCAAGATGCATTATCATCTTGAAAAATGATTTCATCATCCCCAAACATCCTTTCAATTGTCCAAAATATCAACATAAACTTGTGCATTTATTGATGATGTAATGACAGCCATCTCTCCAGTGCCTTTACCTGATATGCAGCCCCATATCATCAATGACTGTGGAAATTTACATGTTCTCGTCAGGCAGTCATCTTTATAAATCTCATTGGAAAGGCACCAAACAAAAGTTCCAGCATCATCACCTTGCCCAATGCAGATTCGAGATTCATCACTGAATATGACTTTCATCCAGTCATCCACAGTCCACAATTGCTTTTCCTTAGCCCATTGTAACCTTGTTTTTTTCTGTTTAGGTGTTAATGATGCCTTTCGTTTAGCTTTTCTGTATGTAAATCCCATTTCCTTTAGGCGGTTTCTTACAGTTTGGTCACAGACGTTGACTCCAGTTTCCTCCCATTCGTTCCTCATTTGTTTTGTTGTACATTTTTCGATTTTTGAGACATATTGCTTTAAGTTTTCTGTCTTGACGCTTTGATGTCTTCCTTGGTCTACCAGTATGTTTGCCTTTAACAACCTTCTCATGTTGTTTTTATTTGGTCCAGAGTTTAGACACAGCTGACTGTGAACAACCAACATCTTTTGCAACATTGTGTGATGATTTACTCTCTTTTAAGAGTTTGATAATCCTCTCCTTTGTTTCAATTGACATCTCTCGTGTTGGAGCCATGATTCATGTCAGTCCACTTGGTGTAACAGCTCTCCAAGGTGTGTTCACTCCTTTTTAGATGCAGACTAACGAGCAAATCTGATATGATGCAGGTGTTAGTTTTGGGGATGAAAATTTACAGGGTGATTCCATAATTTTTTCCTCAGAATTGAGTGATTCCATATTTTTTTCCTCTGCTTGGTCTAAAAAAGTAACCGTTACTGACTGCCACAATCTTTTTTTCTTGATTTCTTATAGTGTTTCTTAAAGCCAGAAAGTTGCCATTTGAAATGACTTTAGTTTTGTGTCATGTCTGTGATCTGCTTTTTTTCTACAAAATTAAACAACTGAATGAACATCCTCCGAGGCCGGTGATTCCATAATTTTTGCCAGGGGTTGTATATGCAGAAAACACAACCAGATTGACAGGTAAGAACATTTCATCTAAGTTTATTTACATCATGATATCCTCAGAAAGAGACTTGGGTGTATTTGGGTGGAAAAAGTGTTAGTATTTGTGCTTTGTGGATCAGCTGTTTTTAACAAGGACACGCACAGAGCGGCACAGGGTTTTAAAGAAAAAAGCATATCAATGTCTTTCTAAAGCCATAGCTCTGAGCGTTACTGCGCTTTGAGAGACAACTGTTTTTCAACTTGGAGCTGAGCTGCACAGTGGATGCGGCTCCGTGCAGTAGCTCGCTGAAAGTGGACTGTTCAGACCTCCCCCTGAATCTCATCAGGACACCTGTTTTAAAGCTGCAATCAACCCACAATACAATAATAGTAGTAACACACAGTGACTCGGAGAAGTAACTTTAATGTGATTACTGATTTGGAAAGATTAACACGTTAGATTACTTGTTACTGAAAAAGGGGTCAGATTAGAGTTGAGATGAGATTACCGACATCACTGCTGGCAACCCACCCCAAAAATTAAGGTTAAAAAGCGAGAATTTAAATGGAAAATAATTACAAGATTCTTTACGACACCAGAAATCACATCCAGAATGAATCCTTCAAATCCTGACACCTGCTGGCGCAACTGTGGCACTTACCTGGGAACTCACACCCATATATTTTGGACATGCCCAAAGGTGAACTTGTTTTGGAATGATATATTTACCACACTCAATACCATATTTCAGCAACCATCTGTAAAAGAACCACAGCTTGCCATTTTAGGGGCAGTTCTGGATGGCTTTGCAGGAAATAGTAGAAAATATCTTTTGAGAATTTTACTGACTGCTGCACTTAAATGTATCACTATCAAATGGTTGAGTCCAGATCCACCTACTTATACTGTTTGGATTGAGAAAGTCAGAGAGATCTATCAGATGGAGGAGATCACACACTCCTTAAGATTGCAGAGAGAACTTTTCACAGAGAGATGGAGGCCCATGATGGGTTTGTTACATCCATAAGGGTTGCATAGCTTTATTTTTGTTTTTGTGTTCTTAATTCTGCTTCATTCGCATTGTATATTATTATAACATGTGCATGTACATAGGTGAATGCCTGTGAATGCGGAATACTTTGCATCTCTAATGTACATGGTGTAATATTTTCTAAACTCAATAAAAATAAAGTTAAAAAAAAACAAACTTCACACAGCCAGAATTTCCATAGCTTACAGTTGCCTTTTACTGTTTGTAAATGCTTGAAAAATATTGAGTTGGTATTTTCTTTTCATGACAGCTGGAGCAGTACATTTTAACATTGTGTTTGTGTTCTTTTTTTTTTTTTTTGTAATACTGGATGATTTCAGAATCAGAAAAGCCTTTATTTGCCAATACAAGGAGGATACAAGGACTTTGACTTTGGTTTGAGCTGCTTGCTCTCCATATGACATGTATGAATATACACTAAATACTGAATAATTTGCAGTAAAAGGGTGCAAATAAAAATTTCAAGTAAAATAAAATGTGCAATATGAAAAAAA
This sequence comes from Thalassophryne amazonica, assembly GCF_902500255.1. Classification (NCBI taxonomy): domain Eukaryota; kingdom Metazoa; phylum Chordata; class Actinopteri; order Batrachoidiformes; family Batrachoididae; genus Thalassophryne; species Thalassophryne amazonica. The sequence goes on along the minus strand of NC_047106.1, from coordinate 64,920,999 downwards.
ATGCGTGAAACAGACAAACAGTTTGAAGTTGTGCATGAGGTATATGAATTGGTGAGTTTTTTGGCCGGTTAAATTGTTCATCATTGTGATGGCCTGTGGGAAGAAACTGTTCCTTGAGCAGGTTCAACTCCAGGTTGTTCTGACCACACCAGAGGACCAACTGTTACACCTCCTGTCTGTATGCAACCTCATCACCATCCTGGATGAGTCCATTGATGGTGGTGTTGTCCACAAACTTCAGGAGTTTAACAGAGGGGTTCCCTGAGGTAGAAGAGCAGTAGAGAGAGCACACACCCTTGAGGGGTGCCAGTGCTGATTGCCCATGTGCTGGATGTGATGCTCCCCAGCCTCACCTGCTATGTCATGTTCATCAGGAAGTTGGAGATCAGCTGACAGGTTGGAGCTGGCGCAGAGAGGTTGGAGAGTTTTTTTTTTTGTGGAGAATGTTGGGGATGATGGTGTTGAATGCGAGCTGAAGTACACAAAAAAGATCCTCGCATATGTATCTGCAGAGTCCAGGTGCAGCAGGATGTAATGCAATCCCATGTTGATGGCTCCCAACTAACCTGTTTGCCCGGCAGGCAAACTGCACTGGGTTCAGCAGCAGTCTTGTGATGTCCTTCAGGTGGCTCAACACCAGCCGTTCAAAAGAATTCATGACGACAGATGTCAGGGCAATGGGCATGTAGTCGCTTAGTCCTGTTATAGAGGATTTTCTTTGGCACTATCATAATAATGGAGCGTTTAAAGCAAGAGAGGACATTGCACAGCGCCAGAGATCTGTTGATGATCTGGGTGAAGTTGGGCTCCAGCTGATCAGCACATGCTCTCAGACATGATAGACACCATCCAGCCCTGGAGCCTTTTTTCCATGCCACCAGGGATTTTGTGCCCCATGAAAATTAATTTTTCTAATCTTAATCTAATCTTAATTGTATTGGGAGGCACAGTGGCTTAATTGATAGCACTAGTGCCTTACAGCAAGAAGGTCATGGGATCGATTCCCAGCCTTTCTGTGTGGAATTTGCATGTTCTCCCCATGTCTGCATGGGTTTCCTCCCACAATCAAAAACATGCTTATTTAGGGTCTGCTCCTTTCTCTGCCCCTGACCAAGGCAACACCTCTACAACTGGAGTTGGTCCCTCCATGCATGCCAGACTGTGGCTGCCCACTGCTCTTAGTGCAGGCGTCACCAACCATGTTCCTGGAGGGCACCTGTCCTGCATGTTTTCTAACTCTCCCTGTTCCACTCCCTGACAGTTAACTCTATTAGGTGTGCTCAGCCAATCAACAGCTGGAAGACACCACTTAAAAAAACCCCCCCCAAAAAAAACGGTGTCACTTGAGTAGGTTGACGTGTAAAACATACAGGGCACGGGCCCTCCAGGAACAGGACTGGTGACCCCTGAGATACAGATTTGAACAAAAGCTCATAATGGTCAGTATTTGTGACTGACTGATGATGAACTAATATCTACCTATCTATCTATCTGATGACTACAAATAATTCTTTTATTTTTATATACAATGTAATGTATTAGTCATTTTTTAATCTTATTCTCAGGATTTATGTATTGATTTACTGATTTTGGAACAGCTCCATACTGTCACCTTTGAACATCTCGCCGACTGTTACTACTCTCATTCATCACCAAAGTGTTTTTTTTTCGCAACCCCTTTGTTTCAGTCTCACTATCTTTGTGTCTCTTTCTCAGTATCACTGACAGGGTTGGTTTCATGAGCAGACTGCCAGCATGCTCAATGCCAACTGCCCCCAGCTCAGGGGTTGTGGTGCGCGCAGCCCTTTATCACCGGGAAACAGACGTGTCCGATCACCTCCTCGGGGGCTGGTGTGGGCAAAGGATGGATACAATGGGAGGAGACTAACACTTTTTTAAGTTGTTCCATGTATTTCAAACTCAAAATCCTTGCACATATATGAACATATTCTGAAACACACAGGCAGTGCAAGGAATGGCAATAATGTATATGTGATGGGCACAGCTACAGTGCTGCAGTTCTTCCACACTTTGCTATGTTACAGCCTGATTCCAAAATGGATGAAATTCATTTATCTGAAAATTCTACACACAATACCTCATTTCATTATGAGGTATTGCGACCGGACCTGTGGTGGTGGAGGCTACGGGTGAGAATTGTTTTTGTAATCAATAGTGGCCATACTGAGCCACGATAGTCGGCATGGCACCACCCAGAAAAACAGATAAACTCAAGGAAGATATAGAGGAGATAAAGACCTCATTAAACCGTATATCAAAAGACATGTCTAATTTAGACAAGCTGATGGTGGAGATTAAAGAACTCCAAAGTCTGGTTAAAGAGAAGGACAAGATCATTAAGAAACTTGAGCAACGAATAGATGAACTTGAAGAATTCACTAGAAAAGATGATGTTATAATATCTGGACTAGAAACAAAACATCGGACATATGCAAGGGTGGTGGATTCTGGTGGAGCTAGTGGGGAGGATGCACCACCTGAAGAATGACAATCATTGGAACAACAAATTACAAACTTTTTATATCAAAAAGGTGTTGTCATCCATCAAGACACAATAGCAGACTGTTATACTATTCCAACTAAAGATAGAAACAATAAACTAACATTGTTATACGATTTACAAGCAGAAAATATAAAAATCAGTTATGAAGACAGGCAAAGAATTTGAAAGGAACGAGTGTCTATATAAATGAGCATCTAATGAAAAAAAATGCAGATATTGCTAGGGAAGCAAGACTATTAACAAAACAGAAACACATTGTTGCTACATGGGTCTGGAATTGTAGGGTGTGGATTAAAGTAAAAGAAGGAACAAACAGTATACAAATCAAAAACATGGAGGACCTTACGAAATACAGACCTGAATAGACGATCAAATATGACGTCTGTTGGTAATTGGACCAACAAAAAATCAGATCAAACATGGAAACAGATGATAAAATATATGACGTAGACACTAATATTGATGAAAGTATATTTGAGGGATATGAGCTGTATTTTGTAAACAGAAGATATAAAAAAAGGCGGTGGTATTGCTCTGTATATAAAAACAGATCTGATGTGTACAATTGTTGAAGAAATGACAATTATGAATGATGTCATAGAAATTGTAACAGTGGAACTTGTACATGAAACATCTAAGAATATTCTAATCAGTTGTGTATACAGAGCACCAGATTCTTGTGTTGTGAAATTTACAGATAAAATAGAATTATTCCATCAAATTAAAAACAAAACGCTTTTTATGTGTGGGGACTTTAACATTAACATAGAAAGCTCCAGCTGCCAAAGATTAAGTGATTTTGTGAACTCAATGTATAGTTTGAGGTTATTCCCCTTGATAACAAAACCAACCAGAATTACATCGCAAAGTGCAACGGTAATTGACAATATATTTACAAACAGAACAGATGAAATGATCAAGAATGGGATCTTCATGACAGATATTAGCGACCATTTACCAATTTTTTCAATATTTAAATATAAAAATAGGTACAACAAAAAAACTGTTATAAACTTTAAAAGAGATAAGTCAGTAAAAGCCTTAGAGGCATTAAAATATGACCTTAAAAATCAAAATTGGGAAGAAGTTTATGTCAGTGATGTCAATGTAGCATATAACTCATTTATGAAAATATTGATGAAATCATACAATAAAAATTGTAAATTAATAGAAATTAGTAAGAAAAGAGTAAATAAACCATGGCTGACAAAGGGAATAAAAAATGCTTGTGCAAAGAAAAACTATTTATACAGGTGCTTTTTAAAATTGCAAACAAAGGAATCAGAACATAAATACAAAAAATATAAAAATAAACTATTAACAATAATTAGGAAACAAAAAAAGATCATTAGAGTGAACAATTAAATAAGAGTAAAGATAATATATATAAGATAATATGATTATCTATCCATGAAGCCAGAGGACACACACCAATTAGCTAAACTGCAGGATTGTCTTACAGACATAAGGACATGGATGACCTCTAATTTCCTGCTTTTAAACTCAGATAAAACTGAAGTTATTGTACTTGGCCCCACAAATCTTAGAAACATGGTGTCTAACCAGATCCTTACTCTGGATGGCATTACCCTGACCTCTAGTAATACTGTGAGAAATCTTGGAGTCATTTTTGATCAGGATATGTCATTCAAAGCACATATTAAACAAATATGTAAGACTGCTTTTTTGCATTTACGCAATATCTCTAAAATTAGAAAGGTCTTGTGATGCTGAAAAACTAATTCATGCATTTATTTCCTCTAGGCTGGACTATTGTAATTCATTATTATCAGGTTGTCCTAAAAGTTCCCTGAAAAGCCTTCAGTTAATTCAAAATGCTGCAGCTAGAGTACTGACGGGGACTAGAAGGAGAGAGCATATCTCACCCATATTGGCCTCTCTTCATTGGCTTCCTGTTAATTCTAGAATAGAATTTAAAATTCTTCTTCTTACTTATAAGGTTTTGAATAGTCAGGTCCCTTCTTATCTTAGAGACCTCATAGTACCATATCACCCCAATAGAGTGCTTCGCTCTCAGCTTGCAGGCTTACTTGTAGTTCCTAGGGTTTGTAAGAGTAGAATGGGAGGCAGAGCCTTCAGCTTTCAGGCTCCTCTCCTGTGGAACCAGCTCCCAATTCGGATCAGGGAGACAGACACCCTCTCTACTTTTAAGATTAGGCTTAAAACTTTCCTTTTTGCTAAAGCTTATAGTTAGGGCTGGATCGGGTGACCCTGAACCATCCCTTAGTTATGCTGCTATAGACTTAGACTGCTGGGGGGTTCCCATAATGCATTGAGTGTTTCTTTCTCTTTTTGCTCTGTATGCACCACTCTGCATTTAATCATTAGTGACTGAGCTCTGCTCCCCTCCACAGCATGTCTTTTTCCCGGTTCTCTCCCTCAGCCCCAACCAGTCCCAGCAGAAGACTGCCCCTCCCTGAGCCTGGTTCTGCAGGAGTTTTCGTCCTGTTAAAAGGGAGTTTTTCCTTCCCACTGTTGCCAAGTGCTTGCTCACAGGGGGTCGTTTTGACCGTTGGGGTTTTTCCGTAATTATTGTATGGCTTTGCCTTACAATATAAAGTGCCTTGGGGCAACTGTTTGTTGTGATTTGGCGCTATATAAATAAAATTGATTTGATTTGATTTGATATGAGGGTAACATGGGGAATTATAAAAAGTGTGATTGATAGTGATGGAGTGAAAGCAACTATTCCAAATTACTTTGTTAAGGAAAATAAAGAGATATATGACACAAAAGAAGTTGCAAATGGGTTTAATGATTATTTTTCAAATGTAGGATCAAGTCTGGTGAGAAATAAACCAATAATAGAAGATAAATTACATACACTGGTAAATACGGTCAATAGTATTTTCCCGGACAATGTGGAAAAAGATGAAATAAGAAATATTGTAAAAAACTGTGTAAGCAAAAGATCAACTGACCATGAAGATTTAGACATGATGACTGTAAAAAGTATAATAGAAATTGTTATTGAACCATTTACTTATATTTATAATCTGTCTCTGTCAACTAGGATTTTTCCAGATGAAATGAAAATTGCTAAGGTAGTCCCATTATATAAAAATGGAGACAAACATAATTTTTCTAATTACAGGCCAGTATTATTGCTTCCACAGTTTTCTAAAATTATGGAAAAAGTTTTTTTGTGACAAGATTGGATAAATTTATTGAGAAACATCATATTTTAAATAACGCTCAGTATGGATTTAGAACAAAACATTCAACAGCTATGGCAAGTATGGAACTAATAGAGAAAATATCAACAATAATAGATAATAAGGATTATTTTGTAAGTATTTTTATCGACCTGAAAAAGGCTTTTGATGTTATAGACCACTCAATCTCATCAGTGGGTAAAAAGCTACTTAGAAAATAGAAAACAGTTTGTTCAGATAAATAATACCAAATCAGAATTGTGTAACATTACTTATGGAGTACCACAATGATCGGTACTTGGACCCAAACTGTTTATATTGTATATCAATGATTTTGTGAATGTATCCAATGTGCTTGGTAGCATTTTATTTGCTGATGATACAACGCTGTTTTACTCTGGATCAGATATACAGGAAGTAGCACAAGTGATAAATACAGAGTTGGAAAAACTTAAACATTGGTTTGATATAAACAGATTGTCACTAAATATTAATAAGACAAATTTTATATTGTTTAATGATAGAGCGAAAAAAAATAATGTGTCATTACAAATAGATGGAATGGATATACAAAGGGTAAAAGAAACTAAATTTTTAGGAGTCATGATTGATGAAGATCTTACATGGAAGTCACACATAAATTACATAAAAGGAAAAATAGGAAAAATTATGCTGTTTTGCATAAAGTAAAATATTCATTAAATAGTTCAATTCATTGATTGTCCCATATTTAACTTACTGTGTAGAAATCTGGGGATCAACATATACAACCTATATACAACCTTTATTTTGCAGAAAAGAGCTTTAAAAGTGATTAGTAACAGTGGTTTTAGAGATCCATCTAATCCATTGTTTATTAAGTATAGGGTACTTAAATTTCATGATTTAGTCGATTTGAAAATATTACAAACAATGTACCAAGTTAATAAAAATACTTTACCAACAAGCATTCAAAATATGTTTGAAAAAAGAGTAAGTAGTTATAAATTGAAAGGAATAGAAGTCTTTTAAAAAACAAGATTTATAACCAAAGTAAAGGAAAGGAGTATTGCAGTAAATGGTGTCAAATTATGGAACAATCTTAATAAAGAAATTAAAGAATTAAGGTTGCTTAAATTATTTAAAACACATATTAAATTAGATGTATTAAGTAAGTATGAAACTATGAAATAAGTCAGTGGGCTGCAAGAAAGTAAAAAAAAAAAAGGTAATCTGTTAATAATGTTTGGAGTGTCTTAAGTTTAAAATGTAACCTGTCAGAGATGTAATCTATTAATTAATGGTCATAATTATGAAATGGCTCAGTGGTATGTGACAAGTTAAAGAAATGCAATCTGTTAAATAATGTTGACTATGATGCTGGATATTGAAAGATTGTATTGTTAAAAGGGGCAGAAATTGTTGGGAAAGTGTAGTGACACGGACCCACAACAGGGGGCGTAAATGAACGGACAATGGAAGGAGTCAAATTATAACACTTTACTGTTGTGAATGACACAACCAAACACAGCAGATTACAGAACGTGCAAAAGTCAATCAATAAGGTGTCGTGTGGGCAGGCTCGACGATAGGAGACGCCCGTCTGGAAACGAACCGGAACCACACGATTTCCACTGCCACCGAACCCGAGGAATACTGGAGCCGCCAAGTCCCGAAGTTCCCAGGTGGCCACCGTCACGGCGTGTCGGATCTGGTACTGCTGGCAGAAAGCAAAGACAGCGAACACCGAATCTAACAAAGGCAACGGGTATCGGTTGCGAACCGTGATCTCGTTCAGCCCCCGGTAATCAATGCATGGACGAAGACTGCCATCTTTTTTGCCCACAAAAAAGAAACCTGCTCCCATCGGAGAGGTGGAGTTACGGATCAGCCCGGCAGCTAAGGAGTCCCGGATGTAGGTCTCCATTGATTCGCGCTCAGGTCGGGAGAGGTTGTACAGCCTGCTGGACGGGAACTCCACACCTGGCAACAAATCGATGGCACAATCGTACGGACGATGCGGGGGGAGAGTGAGTGCCCGATCCTTGCTAAAAACGTCAGCAAGATCGTGGTACTCAACCGGCACTGCCGACAGATTGGGGGGAACTTTGACCTGCTCTTTAGCCTGGGAACCGGGAGGAACCGAGGATCCCAAACACATCCGATGGCAGGTCTCGCTCCACTGTACCACCACCCCGGACGGCCAATCAATCCGTGGATTGTGTTTCAATATCCAGGGGAACCCCAGAATCACACGGGAGGTAGAAGGAGTCACAAAAAACTCAATGTCCTCCCTATGATTCCCTGACACTACCAGAGTTACTGGTGGTGTCCTGTGTGTGATTAAAGGGAGTAGAGTGCCATCTAGTGCTCGCACCTGCAAAGGTGTAGGTAGCGCCACCAGAGGGAGCCCTACCTCCCTGGCCCATCTGCTGTCTAGCAGATTCCCTTCTGACCCTGTGTCTACCAGTGCTGGGGCCTGAAGGGTTAAATCCCCACAAAGGATTGTAACTGGGAGCCGTGTGGCAATATGTGTGTGTCCCACGTGAATTTCTTGGCCCACCCTAAGCCCAGTTTCTAGGGGCGGGCGTTTGGTGTTTAACCGTTCAGGGCAATCGCTCAATTGATGCTCCATTGAGCCACAAACAAAACACGCCCCGCGTGGAAACCTCCTCTGTCTATTAGGTGGTCTAAATGTGGCCCTGCTCGTGTCCATAGCTTCGTCAGCAGGGGGAGCTGTCGCCCCACGGGACGTAGAGGCCAGGGAGCGTGGGAAGGGCGGACCTTTCTCGGACCCGGAAGGAAGAGGGACGGCGCGCGCCTGGCCACGTCCTTCGTCTCGTTCCCGACGGCGTTCCTCCAACCGATTGTCTAACCGTATAACGAGATCAATAAGCCCATCTAATTCCCGCGGTTCATCCTTGGCCACTAGGTGCTCCTTTAGGACTGACGACAGTCCGTTTACAAAGGCGGCGCGGAGCGCAGCGTTATTCCAGCCGGACCTCGCAGCCGCGATGCGGAAGTCGACTGCATAAGCAGCTGCGCTTCGGCGTCCCTGTCTCATCGACAGCAGCACAGTTGAAGCGGTCTCTCCCCTGTTAGGGTGATCAAACACAGTTCCCCTCACAAACCCAGTGTACGTGTGAAGGAGCCATGAATTTTGCTCCCAAAGCGCTGTAGCCCAAGCGCGTGCCTCTCCCCGAAGCAGAGTGATCACATAAGATATTTTGCTTGCGTCTGACGCGTACATGACGGGACGTTGTGCGAAGACGAGCGAACACTGCATAAGAAAGTCCACGCACGTCTCCACACAACCTCCGTACGGCTCAGGAGGGCTTATGTATGCTTCAGGGGATGGTGGGAGGGGTTGTTGAACCACCACTGGAACATTTATATCCAGCACAGGGTCGGCAGGAGGAGGAGCTGCAGCAGCGCCCTGAGCGCTCGCCGCCACTTGCGTGGAGAGAGCCTCCACCCTGCGGTTCAGGAGGATGTTTTGCTTGGCTATTTGATCCATCCGAGCCGTAAAGGCGGTGAGAATGTGCTGTAGCTCACCAATCACGCCTCCTGCAGACGCCTGCGCTCCCTGCTCTCCCATTGGTTGTTCAACAGCCTGGTGACGCCCCTCGGAGTCCATGACGCTGGCCGAGATATCCTGTTGGGAAAGTGTAGTGACACGGACCCACAACAGGGGGGCGTAAATGAACGGACAATGGAAGGAGTCAAATTATAACACTTTACTGTTGTGAATGACACAACCAAACACAGCAGATTACAGAATGTGCAAAAGTCAATCAATAAGGTGTCGTGTGGGCAGGCTTGACGACAGGAGACGCCCGTCTGGAAACGAACCGGAACCACACGATTTCCACTGCCACCGAACCCGAGGAATACTGGAGCCGCCAAGTCCCGAAGTCCCCAGGTGGCAACCGTCACGGCGTGTCGGATCTGGTACTGCTGGCAGAAAGCAAAGACAGTTAAGGGTGGGTGTGTGAACACCCAGTAACAATCCTGGTGGGAATTCCACCTCCACCTCTCACTCAATACGTTGCAGCGATCCCTCAGAGGAAAAAGAGTGCCGTCTTGCACAACCTCCACAAAAAGGACCGGTACTCCTGCAAACACTCACAATAAACTTTTTACAAAATACCATAAAAGGCTGAGGATATTACCTCTGGTAGAAGATGATATCTTGGCAGTGTGGTGGAGGTGTCTTCCTGCTTTTATTCCAGATGTGGATTGGATGATTAGTGACAGCTGTCACGGATGATGGGTGACAGCTGTCACCACGGCTTGTTCCTGAGGCGGCAGTGCCCTCTCGTGCCTGAAGCCCGCACTTCAGGCAGGGCGCCCTCTGGTGGTGGGCCAGCAGTACCTCCTCTTCTGTTGGCCCACACAACAGAAATCATAAGACTTGTTCTTCTTTCTGCTCCTTTTCATTCTGCTGTTGTGGTGCTTTATTTCTGCTTTTCTGTTTTTTCTTTTAAATGAATGAAATAAATATTAAAGAAAGAAAAAAATGTGAAAAGTTTTTTTTTTAGATTTTGCAAATTTATTAAAAATGAAACTACAAAGAAATCACATGTACTCAAGAATTTATAGCCTGAAAAAAAGTAAAAAAACAAACAAACTTTTTTTCATGTTTATGTTATGGGATTTTGTGAGTAGAATTTTGAGGGGAAAAAATAATTTCCTCCATTTTTGAATAAGGCCTATAACAAACACAATGTGGAAAAAGTGCTGTGAATATTTTCCGGATGCATTGTAAGCTAAACGTCATATTCAGTAACTGCTAACTGAAAAGTTAATTGTGATATTTCAAAACTGATAAGCTCTGAGGCTGATAGTCACTAGCTTTAATTATGTGGGTTTATCTTTATTATTTTTTCCTTTAAAATGTGAAAAACAAATCCAAAGTGCTGAAAATGGAACACAAAGAAACTTCAAGTGTAACCTATATACTTTGTTAAACTTTACATACAGTTGTACATAATGTACTAATTCTGAAGAATTAACTAAAAATGCTATAAACTGAAAGATTGATGATTTCGCAAGATTTAAAATTTGAGCTGAATTAATTCCATCTTCTGACTTCTTGTAACATCACTCCAGGAAGTCTTCACTACACAGGGATCTGCAGTTCTGGTGTTGATAAGAAAAGGCATTTTTTCATCAAAATATGTTGTAGGTGTGTTGTGGCTGAGTGCTCAAATAAGAGATATGATGTGCCCAATGTGAGCATTGCCCCAACCCTGAGAAAGCTGCAAAATGGATCTAGAGTTGGAACATGTATTTTTTCTGATGATTGCTACATGTAAGGGCCCATGCATTCCTCTGAAATGTGAATAAATATTATGTGAAAACTAGTGTTAAAGCCAGAAACAGAAGAAAATACTTGCGCAAAATATGTGGATTACTATACAAATCATGAATGTTTATGAGTTCAATGGTACATATATTTTATGAGGTGAAAGCTGGAACATACCATTCAACGAGGCAAAGCTGAGTTGACTAGTATGTTCCAGCTTTCACCAAATTAAATATTTGTTCCATTGAAAGAATGTAAAATCATTCATTATTTGTTTTATATAACAGCTAAAATAGATCCTTGTCATTTGATATTTTATTAATTTATAAACAACAGAGAAGGGACTTACATTTTGGTGTTCCACTGCTGCTGAAGTCCAAATTGTGATGTGTAGTCCGGTGATGCAGTGCACTGACTTCAGACTTCCCAAAAAAAAAAAAAAAAAAAAAAAATACTTGGTATAGTTCCTCAGTCCAGCCAGAAATCACATCAGCTTTTCAGTTTTTCATCTGAACAGCTTTTCATGCATCCAGATGGCTTACAGTGGAGTGGATTTTGTGTGTGTTATCACTGTCAGTTACAGTAGTGTTCAGAATAATAGTAGTGCTATGTGACTAAAAAGATTAATCCAGGTTTTGAGTATATTTCTTATTGTTACATGGGAAACAAGGTACCAGTAGATTCAGTAGATTCTCACAGATCCAACAAGACCAAGCATCCATGATCTGCACACTCTTAAGGCTATGAAATTGGGCTATTAGTAAAAAAAAAAAAAAGAAAAGGGGGTGTTCACAATTATAGCAGCATCTACTGTTGATGCTACAAACTGAAAACTGTTATGTTCAAACTGCTTTTTTTTTTTTAGCAATCCTGTGAATCACTAAACTAGTATTTACTTGTATAACCACAGTTTTTCATGATTTCTCCACATCTGCGAGGCATTAATTTTGTTGGTTTGGAACATTTAGTAGTCTGCTTGGGGTCATTGTCTTGTTGAAACACCCATTTCAAGGGCATGTCCTCTTCAGCATAAGGCAACATGACCTCTTCAAGTATTTTGACATATCCAAACTGATCCATGATACCTGGTATGCGATATATAGGCCCAACACCATAGTAGGAGAAACATGCCCATATCATGATGCTTGCACCACCATGCTTCACTGTCTTCACTGTGAACTATGGCTTGAATTCAGAGTTTGGGGGTCGTCTCACAAACTGTCTGCGGCCCTCGGACCCAAAAAGAACAACTTTACTCTCATCAGTCAACAAAATATTCCTCCATTTCTCTTTAGCCCAGTTGATGTGTTCTTTGGCAAATCGTAACCTCTTCTGCACGTCTTTTATTTAACAGAGGGACTTTGCGGGGGATTCTTGCAAATAAATTAGCTTCACACAGGCGTCTTCTAACTGTCACAGCACTTACAGGTAACTCCAGACTGTCTTTGATCATCCTGGAGCTGATCAATGGGTGAGCCTTTGCCATTCTGGTTATTCTTCTATCCATTTTGATGGTTGTATTCCATTTTCTTCCACACGTCTCTGTTTTTTTTTTTTTTTTTTGTCCATTTTAAAGCATTGGAGATCATTGTAGATGAACAGCCTATAATTTTTTGCACCTGCGTATAAGTTTTCCCCTCTCTAATCAACTTTTTAATCAAACTACACTGTTCTTCTGAACAATGTCTTGAATGTCCCATTTTCCTCAGTCTTTCAAAGAGAAAAGCATGTTCAACAGGTGCTGGCTTCATCCTTAAATAGGTGACACCTGATTCACACCTGTTTGTTCCACAACATTGACAAACTCACTGACTGAATGCCACACTACTATTATTGTGAACACCCCCTTTTCTACTTTTTTTTTTTTTTACTAATAGCCCAATTTCATAGCCTTAAGAGTGTGCATATCATAAATGCTTGGTCTTGTTGGATTTGTCAGAATCTACTGAATCTACTGGTACCTTGTTTCCCATGTAACAATAAGAAATATACTCAAAACCTGGATTAATCTTTTTAGTCACATAGCACTACTATTATTCTGATTATTCTGAACACTACTGTAGCTCAATCAAATCGTCGTCTCAGTAGCGTCGTTGTACCACGTGTGCGCAGTGCTCGCTCACACAACCAGCTCGGCACTTGTACGTGTGTGTACTGCAAAAAAAAAAAAGATTGTGTAGTTCCTCAGTGTGGCGAATAAAGATCACATCAGAAAGTAGTCCAGCTTTTCATTCTAACTTCCTGCTTATAGCCTTCAGATGGCTTACATTGCAGTGGATTTGTTTTGTGTGTGCCTGCGCGCATGTTGTGGGTGTGTGCACATGCATGTGTGTGCGTGCATGCATGTGTAGGTGTATATGTATTTGCACAGAGTGCAATGGTCCAAAATGTATAGAATCAAATTTGCACTCTAAATGGAACCAAACTGCACTCTAAATGCAATACAGTACAAATGGGACGAATAATCCATGTCACATGGCATACAAAGCACTAATCAAATGACAAGGATCCACTCACCCTTTATATAAAATAAAATAATGCCTCAGATGTGAACAGTAACTGGCAAGTCATTTACGTGTATTCTGTTGAGAGAAAGAGAGCGAAAGAGTGATTGAGGACTCAGAAATCATAGGTTATTTTTTGTTTTCTCATGATTGTCCTTTTTTAATGATTTTAGTTGCTTTGTTTCCCCGTGTGCCCCGACTTCCAGGTATTAATCCTTTCAGCTCCTGTGTATTTGTGCTTCCTCTGTTCAAAGATGAGTGTCCTGTAAAAGGCGACTATTTTCACATGCCTTCTTCCAGCTCTTTGTGGTTTCATCCCACTTTCTTGATCTCTTCTCATGTTCCCAGTTATTCTGGTCAGTATGCCTAGTGTTCTAGTTTAAAAGATATTTTGAAGCCTGTTAAGAACTTTGACACCTGAGTTTTGTTTAATATCTAAGGATGTAGTTACGGTATCTGGACTGCCTTTTGTTACTGACCTTGTTCCTGAACACTGGTAACCCAGCTGCCTTGTACTCTGAAAGAATACTGTTGGAAATCTAACTGTGTATTGAATTGCTGCTCTGAAAATTGTTAATCCTTCTGCTGTAACATTTTCAAAGACTGCTGCCAGAAAATTGATTTGTTGTTTTCCAAACTGCTGGCTAGACTCCACTCTGAGTAACACCTGCCAGAATAGGGACATTAAGACCTTGTATTGATTATCGTGTACTTCACGATTTTACTGGTAGGAATCATTTGTGCTTACCGTTAATACCCTCTGCTTTTAAGTTGTCACAGGGGGTTTTGTTTTTCACCTAGCTTGATCTGTGGAATTAATATAATCTGCATCAAGACAGGTGATGAATGCAAGACAGCAACACCTCCAGTGGTCATTGTGAACACTTGGAAATGCTCTTTCTGGACTTTGTAACAGGACCTTTATTCATAAAAATCACGGCACACAGCCCAATAATTCAGCCTCCACTGGGCAGTCATGGAGTGTCTGTACAGTGTTTGTCCATGGCTTGTGCAGTATTTGAGCAGCTACCAGCCTTGGAGACTCTTTTGCATTTGCAAACGCTCCATACTTCACAGCAACCATGAAGACCATAGTGTGTAGTGTGCAACTACCAAGCATGCTGGTGTTCTGTACCATTCTTCCTGATTTCCTTGCATAACGGATGCGGAATGAACTCCATCCCTGTTTAATAAGCAAATTAGTCTTATTAATGCACCCACAGTGTTCTAGGCCTTGGTGAAAAATGGATTCAGAGATATGTTCAGGGCCTCTGTTTTGTTTTTTGTTGTTTTTTTTTGTTTGTTTTTTTCCCACCTCCACATCTTCATTTTTCAGTGGACTTTGTCCAAGCACATCCATTTTGGATAACAAATGAACCCAGTGAACATAGGTTTACTGTGGTGGGAGAAATAACAGAACAAACATGAAATGAATAATAAGTTAATCATAAAAGCCCTGCAACAGCACACGCATACACATACATAAAACACATGACACTGGTGGTATGTGTAGGGCAGAGGGTTCAAACTGATTCCAGAAAGGGCCAAGAGAAATCACCTGTTGAAGTGGGTGGTTGCAAAGAAAACCTGCACCCTTTTGGCCTTTTCTGGAATCACTTTGGTATAGGATGTATCCTGCCTCTCGTCCAAGGATGGCTGACATAGACTACAGCCCCAGTTAACCTTTAACCAGACTAAGCGGGTTCAGAAAATGGGTGATGGAAGAAATAAAATTACACTTGAGAAATAATATTCGTACTTGAATTTACAGTATCTATTTGCTCAACTTGAACTCATGCTCCTTCATCAACTCAAGGTGGTTCTTGTTGCCTTTGCACAGTGTGAGTTCAGCTTTTTAGTTTCGTGTATAAGCTCCAGCAGGAACAAACAAGTATAATTTTTGAGTTTTTGACTATTAACCTTTAGTGAGAAACATGTTAGCTGACTTAAAGTTAATGGTACTAAATTTAGTGTAAGCTAAATGGTCCACCAGTGGTTTTCAAAGTTAACTGAAAACATAATTTGCTCACAAGATGTTAGTTTGCTATTAAGTGAACTGTGCCCCCTACTGTTTATGGATTAATTAACAGAAAAACCATATCTATTCTGGCAGTTTTGCTTGTCTTGTTAAAACAGTCCTTGCCTCTTTGTGCATTTTAATTTCTTGTCAACAGTTGGAAAATATGTGTGAGCCATGGCGACTGTAATATACTTTCACATGAAAACGCTTTGTTTCAGCATGTCTCCTTTCATTCACACTCTATATTCACGTGCCTGGAACAGCCTCTCCATTTCAAAAGACCATAGAAATGTATCTTCTGTGTGGATGACTCTAGTTTGCTCAAGACCAAGCACTGTATGTCTACTGGCTCCACTCTTAAAATCCACTCTTAAAATCCACCAGCACCAACCCAGAACCTGTTGGAAGGCAACCCATACTTCTAGCTGCCTGGCATTTGTTGATCACTATGCAACATCCATTTGCAGCACTCTGTTTTATCCGGCAGTATGTTTAATCATGACCTCAGGCTTTTACTGCCTACTTTTCATTCCTCTATTGCTGTTTGGCAGCAGTGACTCTGCTTCCAGCATCAGTTTCCCCAGTTAAATGCTTTCAGTGGTATCCAAAGACTTCTGTGATGCTGTTGTCATGCAGAACAAATAAATAAGCAGTTGGTATGGTGTTTCCTGGAGCCACTATGGTAACAGATGTATCAAACACATTTGTTAGTCTGGAGGAGTGATGGCGCACATATGAAGTTGTATTATGGGACTAACACCAAAAACCTCAATGTTTAACTGATTGCAATGCAGAATATGGAGAAAGGTAAGGCAATCTGTGATAATTGTCTATTCTGAAGGTTTTGTGGAAGAGTAAATTAAATTAAAGGCCTCTGTCTTCCACCCGGTGAACCAAGTTATAAGTCTGGTGCAGAAAAATATAGCCACTGTGGAAGTAACAAATTTTGCAGTTCTGTCAATGACCACCAGAGGCTGGCTGCAAAGCTACTTCAGCTAGCCGCAACCACATTTCTACTTTCTGAGAATTTTATGGCAAATATGTGAGATAATATGGTGTGGTGTGAGGTTAATTGTACTGTATTTACCATCAAGAATCTGGCTAAAGTATTTCCCATCTACACTGAAAACAAATGTCTTGGATTTACATGATTTAAACATCTACATTGGCTACCCATGATCAGAATGTGTCCAATGAACATTATGTACCCTTTGGCATGAGTGTGTTGAAATAAAAAACAAGACATTGGTCAGGCATAATGCATGAGCACTGGTTGCAGAGTGAACCGGCCAAAAATTGGTTGTAAGTCCACAGCTTGAGCTTTTTTCCTCAAGAATACCAGAGGGAGTGTTAACCATTGTCCACTGTCCACTGTCACCTATGTGGCTGCTCAGGGGGGTTGGTATGTTTAGACCAACAGAGGGCAATCATGTGCCATGAAGAGCTGAAACACTGCAGGTTTTCACCTCAGCAGGTAATTTCATTTTAATGATCAGGTGTCTCAACAGGTGATGAATCAGGTGTATGGGTGATTCTTTAACTACGGGCACTATTGGCCTTGTAAATGTAATTTCCACCACATCATTGCCTTACAATATAAAGCGCCTTGGGGCAGCTGTTTGTTGTGATTTGGCGCTATATACATGTGCTCTGATGTCACTGTTTATCTCCATAGAAACTACCCAAACAATCTTTCATACAAACTGTTTAAAGGGACATTACAGTGTTGTGGTGGAAATTACGGCAATAGTGTGGGACAACTACATTTTGTTTAAAAAAAAAAAAATCACAACAGTTGTATGACATTGAATACCCCGATTATGTTTTGATTATTTTACTGATATTTTCAGAGATATTTTAAAACATTAGAAAAAAATGTTTCTTTACCATTCATTTTTATCATTTAAGCTCAAAAGTCTGGGTGTGGGACAAGCACAAAATGCCAATATTTGCATATAATGATGCTGAAAAAAGTCATCACAGACTACTAGAACAATTTATTAACACACTTTCATTGTAAGATAACTATAAAGTGTGAAATTTCCCCTTTTTTCTGTTTTTCATACAATATGATCAAAGGACATAATAAGTGCCCATAGTCTAAGAATCACCTGTATATGTCCAGGGGAGACACTCATCAGCAAACCACCTACTGAGGTGATTGGTTGCAACGAAAGGCTGCAGTGTCTTGGCCCTCGTTGCCCACCCTGGGTTTTGACCTTACTCATGTGAAGTACCTTGGGACAGCTTTATTGTGATTTGTTGTGCCTCTCTCAGTATGACATGGTTGTGTGCACTATATCATTGCTTTCCTTCACTTTACATTAACCCTTTTTTGAAAAGATACTTGCTGTCCTTGTGAGCTCAAAAGAAAAGAGCAAATGCTTTATGAGGTCTCACTGGCCAGCGCTATGGATATGAGGTTTTACACCATATAATTGTCTATGGCATCAAAATACAAAAAATAATAGGAATACAAATGAATTAAGGCTATATTAAATAATATGCCCTTTAAAGTTACATGACAACAAATATCAACATGTTCCAAATTAATTAAACATACCCAAAGCCAAAACAATAATGCAGGGATAAGTACATATGGAAGTAGTACTGACTGCCTTGGCGACATGCCTTTATTTAAAGAAACTGCTACTGTTACACGCCAATCATAAGTGGTGATATAAAAGCTGCCCAACCCCAGTTTCTCCGGTCACAGGCAGAGAAGCACATTACGCTTTCAGCATTATCATGAGTGTGAGGGTGGCTTCACTCACAAGTCTCCTTTTGTTTATATGATGTTTGTATTTCTAAATAATTATATAAATGAAGTCTAAGACATACATTCATTGACTTTGAAATATTCATGTATGTAAAGTGGCTGAAAGACCAATGATTTGGTTGTGTTATATGAATGACAGCATATCCAGTGCATCCAGAAAGTGTTCACAATGCTTCACTTTATCCACATTTTGTTATGCTACAGCCTTATTCAAAAGTAATTTTTTTTTTCCCACTCAAAATTGTACACACAATACCCCACAATGCCAATGTGAAAAGAGTTTTTGTTTTTGTTAGATTTTTGAAAATTTTAAAAATAATAAACTAAGAAATCACATGTAAATTTAGGATTCACAGCCTTTGCCATGAAGCTCAAAATTGTGCTCAGGTCCTTCCTGTTTCTACTGATTATTCTCGAGGTGTTTCTGCAGCTGAACTGGAGTCCATCTGGGGTAAATTCAATTGAATGGACATGATTTGGAAAGGCACACTCCTGTCAACATATAAGGTCCCACAGTTGACAGTGCATGTCAGAGCACAAACCAAGCATGAAGTCAAAGGAATTGTCTGTAGACCTCTGAGACAAGATTGACTCCAGACAACTCTGGGGAAGGTTACAGAAACATTTCTGCTGCTTTGAAGGTCTCAATGAGCACAGTGGCCTATATCAGACATAAATGGAAGAAGTTCAGATCCATCAGGACTGTTCCTAGAGCTGCCTGCCCGTCTAAACTGAGCGATCGAGGGAGAAGGCCCTTAGTCAGGATTTTGATCAAGAACCTGATGGTCAGTCTGTCAGAGCTCCAGCATTCCTCTGTGGAGAGAGGAAAACCTTCCAGAAGGACAGCCATCTCTTTAGCAATCCACCAACCAGGCCTGTTTGATAGAGTGGCCAGATGGAATCCACTTGTTTAGTAAAAAAGCAACATGACAGCCCAACTGGAGTTTGCAAAAGGTCACCTGAAGGATTCTCAGACCATGCGAAACAACATTCTCTGGTCTGATGAACCAAAGATTGAACTCTTTGGGTGAATGCCAGGGGTCATGTTTGGCAGAAACCAAGCACAACCCAAGTGTGAAGCATGGTGGTGGCAGCTCATGCTGTGGGGATGTTTTCAGTGGATGGAACTTGGAGACTAGTCAGGACTGAGGGAAAGATGAATGCAGCAATGTACAGAGTCATCCCTGATGAAAACCTTCTCCAGAGTGCTCTTAACCTCAGGCTGGGGTGACGATTCATCTTTCAGCAGGACAATGACTCTCAGCAAGCAGGTATGATATCAAAGGAGTGGCTTCACGACAACTGTGAATGTCTTTGAGTGATCCAGCCAGAACCCAGACCTGAATCCAATTGAACATCTCTGGAGAGATCTGAAAATGGCTGTGCACTGACGCTCCTCATCCAACCTGATGTTGCTTGAGAGGTGCTGTAGAGGGGAATGGGCAAAACTGCCCAAAATAGGTGCGCCAAGCTTGAGGCATCATATTCAAGACTTTAAGTTGTAATTGCTGCCAAAGCATCAACAAAGTATTGAGCAAATGATGTGAATACCTATGTACATGTGATTAATTTGTTTTTTGTTTGTTTTTATATAAATTTGCAATTATAATAAAAAACGTTTTGTCACTATGCCATGTTGTCATTTTTGGGTGTTGTGAATAGAATGTTGATGGAAAAAAACTAATTTACTCCATTTTGGAATAAGGCTGTAATAACAAAGTGTGGAAAAGTAGCCAGTGTGCTGCTGAATCATCTTGTGCTGATGAATCACGACTTGCCGTGAGACCAGGTTGTTTCCAGATGCTCTTTTACTTATGCATTTTTTTATTTTATTATTTTTGTTATTTTTTGTCATTCTCTAGATTTGTTTTGAACATCTCTTTCACAGGCATAATTTTACAAATTTTGCAATTTGAAACCTGAAGTCTTGAAAATAAAAATAATGATAATAATAATAATAATCTCAAACAATTCAAAATGGAAACATTCAAAGGATCACAGACTTTTTCATCACATTTTATGCCTATTCATGAACTTACAGAAGAGTTGTAAATCATTCACTTTCATTAGTTTTAGCTTACCGAGAACTCACATCTTATCCTATAATTAAAACTCAAAGTTTTTGTTTTGAGCACTTTTAAAATGACTCAAACCCTGTAATCTGACAGTTAAATCTGCTGCTTGTCAAGTAGCATTCATTATTACAAGACAAAACCTGTTTAACTTGCAACAGCTTTCTCCACGAGTCAATATTTCAAAGTAATATTTTAAGTGCCTGTTGTATTTGGCTGCAGAGAAATATGTTCGATAGTGTTTCCCTATTCCAGATGACTGTAAGAGGGCTGTTGCAAAGATAGCATCTCCATGAAGAGGTGCTGACATTCTGCAAATAGAAATAACTTTAAGCACAAATTTGTTGTGAAAGTGTAGTGACACGGACCCACAACAGGGGGCGTAAATGAACGGTCAATAGATGAGCCAAAAAGTAACAATTTAATGTTGTGAAATGTGCACAAACGAAAGTACAGACAATCTCAGAATATAATTACAGTCAAATCACAAAGGTGACGTGTGGGCAGGCTCGAGGATAGAAGACGTCTGTCCTGAGAAGAGCCGGAACCACACGATTTCCGCCGCCTCCAAACCTGGTGAATACTGGAGCCGCCAAGTCCCGAATTCCCAGGTGATCACCGTCCCCGACTGTCGGATCTGGTACTGCTGGCGAGAACAAAGACAGTCAAGTGTAGGTGTGTGCACACCCAGTAACAATAACGGTGGGAATGCCACCTCCACCTCTCACTCAATATGTAGCAGAGTACCGCAGTGATCCCTCAGAGGGAAAAGAGTGCCGTCCTGCACTCACTCAGCCTCCACAGGAAGAGGGACCGGTACTCCTGCAAACACTCACAATATACAGCTTATTAGTAACACAAATGGCTGAGGATATTACCTCCAATGAAGTACGATATCTCGGCAACGAGGTGGAGATGACGTCTGGTCTTTATGGAGTGAGATGATGTTGAGTAGATGGGTGACAGCTGTCAAGAGATAATGAGTGACAGCTGTCACCCCCGGCTGTGTCCGTGGCGGCAGCGCCCTCTTGTGCCTGAAGCCCGCACTTCAGGCAGGGCGCCCACTGGTGGTGAGCCAGCAGTACCTCCTCTTCTGGTGGCCCACACACAACACAAATTAATATGTACACTTGAATTTCAGTGTCAGCAAGTCCTTGAACAAATATGAGCAAATTAGCATAAGAACAGAAACAGTTCAAATTAAGCGTGCCTTTCTGTGTGCAATGTTAAGAAAATTTAGCCACACAAGAAGGAAAGCAATGCATTACTTGGAACAAAAAATTAGCAGTTACAATGCACGGATGAATTTCTGACTTCAAACTGTGCCAATACATCATTCCCAGTTTACAAAATGAAAGTTTAGATCTCAGTGAATCATCATAAAGTGTGGTAATGTCAGTACCATGTGGCTCATTACGATCCATTTGGTCCAGGTTTTTATAAGGTAAAAGGGTTATGACAGGACAGTAGCCTTAAATGTAATAAAAAACAATAAATAATAATAATGTGATTAAGCACCGCTACCATATGCTCAGAGCCTCCACACCATGGACAGTTGATTAACACTGTCCTGTGATTGTTTTAGAGGTCAAATAACAAGTTTAAAAATGAGAAAGTGTCATTTTTAAGTGTCATCAAAGTGTCAACAAGTTTAAAAATGACTTAAAATGACAAAGCAAGTCACTACAGTACATGATAGTGAATACAAACAAATGCTGTGCTGATACAATACAATTAAACTGAATCAAACACTGAGATTTAATGGACTTTAAATTTGGTTGGTTTAAGTTTCTTTTGTTTTCATGTTATGCATATGGGTCAATGCAAAAATCTGGGCATTCCTGGACTCAGCCATCAGAAGTATATCTGCATGTGGTGAAAGTGACAAACGTGTAGTGCCCCTACCAGTGACAGTCATATCTCTGGGTTTCTTGGTCATTGTGATCAGGGAACACCTGAGAAGAGGTAATGAAGTAATGATGTTACTGAACAGCTGCTTTTTGTTTTTCTAATACAATGCATCCACAATGTATTCACTGCATGTCACTGTTTCCACAATTAGTTATGTTACAGCATTATTCCTAAATGGGGCAAATACATTTTTTTCCATTAAAAATTCTACTCATGACACCCCATAATGACAACATGAAAACAACCTTAAATTACATTGTTGCAAATTTATTACAAATGAAAAACAAATAAATCACGTGTAGATAAGTATTCACACACTTTGCTTTGTACTTTGTTGATGCACCTTTGGCAACAATTACAGCCTCAAGACTTCTTGAATATGATGCCACAAGCTTGGCGCACCTATCGATGGGCAGTTTTGCCCATTCTTCTTTGCAGCTCCTCTCAAGCTCCATCAGGTTGGATGGGGAGTGTCAGTGCACAGCCATTTTCAGATCTCTCCAGAGATGTTCAATTGGATTCAGGTCTGGGCTCTAGCTGGGCCACTCAAGCACATTCACAGAGTTGTCCTGAAGCCACTCCTTTGATATACTGGCTGTGTGCTTAGGGTCATTGTGTTGCTGACAGATGAACCACTGTTCCAGTCTGAGGTTAAGAGTGCTCTTGAGCAGGTTTTCATCCAGGATGTCTCTGTACATTGCTGTACTCACCTTACCCTCAATCCTGGCTATTCTCCCACTTCCTACCACAAAAAAAACCCAAAAAAAACATCCCCACAGCCTGATGCTGCCACCACCATGCTTCACTGTAGGGATGGTACCTGGTTTCCTCTGAACACGATGCCTGGCATTCACACCAAAGAGTTCAATCTTGGTCTCAGACAGAGAATTTTGTTTCTTATGGTTTGAGAATCCTTCAGGTGACCTTTGGCAAACTCCAGGCAGGCTGCCTTGTGTCTTTGACTAAGGAGTGGCTTCTGTCTAACCACTGTACAATACAGGCCTGATTGGTGGATTGCTGCAGAGATGGTTGTCCTTCTTGAAGGTTCTCCTCTCTCCACATCGGAATGCTGGAGCTCTGACAGAGTGACCCTTGGGCTCTTGGTCACTTCCCTGACTAATGCCCTTCTCCTCCGATTGCTCAGTTTAGACAGGTGGCCAGCTTTAAGACGAGTCCTGGTGGAGCTGAACCTCTTCCATTCAGGAATGATGGAGGCCACTGTGCTCATTGGGACCATCAAAGCAGTAGAAATGTTGTTGTACCCTTTTTTAGATTTGTGCTTCAAGGCAATCCTATCTCTGAAGTTTACAGACAATTCACATGACTTGGATGCTTGGTTTGTGCTCTAACATGCACTGTCAATTGTGGGATCTTATATGTTGACAGGTGTGTGCCTTTCAAAATCCTGTCCAATCAACTAAATTTACCCCAGGTGGACTTGAGTTAAGCTGTAGAAACATCTCAAGGATGATCAGTGAAACAGGATGCACCTGATCTCAGTTTTGAGTGTCATGGCAAAGGCTGTGAATACTTATGTACATGTGATTTATATATATATATTTTTTTTTTCTGTGTTAATAGGTTTGCAACAATCTCATTTTTTTTCACATTGTCCTTATGAAGTACTCTGTGTAGAATTTAAAGGGGAAAAAAATCCATCTTGGAGTAAAACTGTAACATAAAAAAATGTGGAAATAGTGAAGTGCTGTAAATACTTTCCAGATGCACTTTATCTTTGTCAGAGAACTGAAAGTCCAAGTCAACTGGGTCTTGGTGATTCCTCTCTTACTGCAAGGTTGTGATACTTGGATGCTAACCAACATCCTAAAGTGATGACTAGATGTTTTTGATGGTAAGTATCTGTGGAAGATCATTCTGTACATCTGGAATGACTGTTTCAAATGAACTGTTACAAAGGAAGACTAAAGATGCAGAGTACCACTTTCATTGAGATAGAACATCAGAAAGTACCATGTGTATTTCTCTGTGTGTGATCCAGCACCTCATTGGCTGGAGAAGACCAAGGTGATGCCAAGTCCATATGCATGTGGCTGTGTCAGATTACTTTCAAGAGATCCTGATGATGCCTACTTGAGCGTTTAAAGGCAGTCCTGTAGTGTTGTAAAAGCAGCAATCTGCAGTACCAGTACATGATCTGAGATGTGATCTTTGAGCTTTCACTCATTTTAATTTCTTCATGTAATAAAAACAGAATCCATCATTCAACATTGTAATATCATTCCCTTCAAGGTGACATTGAAAACTAAAGCCCTGGTCCCACTGAGTAATGAATGATGAATAATGAGCCACGTAGCATTTTTTTTTTTTTTTTGGTGCAAGTGAAGTTATTCAACAATCATGGGGGAATAGTGGCTCTTAGAGGCAGAATATTCGGCTAATAAGGCTCATCTCTGAGCATGGCACTAAATTTCAAGAAGTTCAAAATTTAGCAAAAACAACATGGGGTAGTGTGTTTACAGGGTACTACAAGGACAAACAAGGATATTAGGATGAGGATGAGGCTGTTAGAAGCCCATTATCCAAGTACCTGGTGGCTATGAGAACAAGAGAGGCTATTTTTGGCAGGCTATTTTGGCTCCACAATCTTGTGCACATTTTGTAGAGGATTAAACATTTTCACTCAGAATTTGGCTGTTGAAAACACATCTAATCGCTTCTGGAATCACAGAGGACCATTTCATTTGCAGCTTTTCTTTCTCTTTCTCTCATGCGCTTCATGAGGTGGAGAACATTTTTGGAAGAACCTATGTTTATATCATAATGGCTTGGTAAAACAGTTGCATGTTTATTCCTTCTTATGAGTAACTGTAAAAGTATGTTTATGATAAATTTAACATCTCCTTATAATCGATCAGACGAGCTGCGCTGTGTGCGCTGACACAGTCACTCGCACTTGCAGTGTTTTTTAATTGTTTGCACAATTATATAAATATATGTGGCTCATTATTCGAATAATCACTGAAATTTCTGACTAATCCATATGTGGCTCATTATTCATGGCTTTATTATTCATGGGAATTATTATTATTTATTATTCATGGGACAAACCTGACATAAATAAAAAAAAACTAATCTCTGTAACTTGACATACAGTAAAGAAAAATAAATAATTAAACTGTTTACATGAATTCATACAATACATCAGGTAAGTTGTTGGCAGTGTCTGTGTAGGGACAGTGATTCCACAAAAATGTGGATGAGTACACTTTCACTTTTAGGTTCATATTTTGGAAGAAAAAGATACATGAAGCAATTCCATTCATGCTTCCAAAGTTTCTGGGTCCAGTAATGCTATTGCTTCAACTGGCTGTCTCGCTGTTCCCTCTGATCACCTCACACACAGACAGCAGGCTTACCTCCTGCACAGAGCAGGCAATGAGAAGGATATAGTCTATGGACATTAGCAGAGAAATTCCCTGAAATGTTGGTGACTTGTGGGAATAAATAAGCATGTCTGTATGATCATACTGTGCAGAGTCGTATCCTTTATTCTGCATACAGTTCTGTGCAACAAATGGTCATGTGTGCACAGTACGGTTCAATAGAAATCAAAGTACTGTACCACCCATAATACAAAAGAGGATCACCACCACCATTCCAAGGAGTTCTCTCTCACACCTGGTACAGCACACAAAGTCCCAACCATCCCTTTTGTATGACTAAGATAATGTCATTCTCCAATGCTGCCACTGTCTTTCCATTTCTTATTCATTTTTATTTATCTGACAATTTCTCCAGATTCTGTATTCTTACCCTTTCCCCCGTCCTTTTTGAACAGTCTCCTCTTTGCACTGCCAGCCAATGTTTTCGTCCTTTCTGTCTCAGTGAGCACTTCTACCCCTGAGGGCTCTGGGCAAGCAGTTCCTCAGTCTCCTTAGCCTCCATGGTTCCTCACTGTATGAAAATGAATTTCTATGGGTAGTTAATCGACTTCCCACGCCTATACATCTCATCACTCTCTGCTATCTCTCTCTAGTAAGCATCTATGCAGTAAGCTTTTGTCTTCGTTATCCTCATCAATACTGAAACCACCACAATCAATGCACACACATTTGTACAAAGGTTAGGTTGTTGCTTGGCAGTCCACATTTATGAAATAGTATAACATGTTGTTACCATTTTGTACGCATTATTATTACAATTATTTATGAAGAAAGCATTTTCTATGTTTACAAAAAGATTTGGACTTCAGAACGCCTGTCTTGAAAAAGGAGAGTTGTCTTACGTCTTTGCTATGGTAACCTTATATTACAAAGAATACCGTAATACACAATGACGCATCATCAACTTCCACAATGTTCACACTCTAAACTGCATTATGAAGCCAGAAATCAGATCTTCAGACTTTGAAATTCTGGATAAGAAACCAACATAAATGGAGAGCTGATGTAAACATGAAGACGTCACACAGCCATGAAAGGGATGATTTGAACCTGCTGTACAATCAACTGAGTATGAGACATGAACAATCAGTCAATCAGTCAAATAATAGACTTTACTGCAGACTCATCTGCATTGCACAATGGCAAAAAAGAGTTCCATAAATAATACAAAATATGCTTTAAAAATAATAATAATAAAAAATAATAATTACAATTCTATTCATGGATAGGATATTGAGGCATAGTGGGGGGAGGTGGGTTTACAATTTGGTGGGCTCAGGGTCTCATCACTGCTTTTTGCAGATGATGTGGTCCTGTTGGCTTCATCGGCCTTGTCACATTTTCTGCCACAAGCAGGTGCTTCTATTTTTAGACGGGCAGAAACAGAGATGGTGGTGGAAGACACCAATTGAAATACACTTTTCAGTAATGAAAAATTAAACTTAAATAACTCATGGTAATGGCAAAGAGACTTAACTAAACTGCCTAACCAATAAACCATAACACTAGAAACCATGTTAAACTAACATGAACCACAATAACGTCATTTAAAATCCCAAAACCCCTAACTCCCGTGATGCCTTGCAGCACAACGTCCAGTGTTTACTGGTTAGCTGAAATTTCTGATTTCACCTAAAATATTTGTTCAATCAACTTTCTGTTTTTGCAGCATTCATCCTTGACCCAAAATACATGAGCATACCAAACAGCAAATGTCAGCTGTCCCCAGTTTCTTCATGAGCAAAGCCATATATACACACACAGGCACACACACAGAGGCCACTTAACTATTATAATATGGATAAATTGATGCCCAGAGGCCAAAAAAATATTCTAGAATATGATCCATGGCAAAATGCCCCTCTCATACACACAGAGTGAATGCTCTAACCTGTTATCACTGGCAATGAAATGAAAATAAAAACTTTTTGCAGCCATCACACACATATGGCACATCTGGTGTGCAACAAGCTTAACATGCGTATGCATGCCTAAAGAAACATTTGCATAGCACCTCCACTGACTACATGCCCAGCTCTGCTTGGACTGATCAAAACAGTTTGCTTTTGATAAATAAATATGAGTTTTATGAAAAGCAGCTCATCATCATAAAGCAAATGTTTGCTGTTTGTGTCTCTAATCAGGGAAGGAAAAAAGTCTTTGTAATTATGAACACATTTTCACTGTTGCACAAGGGAATAGGTTTGTCTCAGCTTAACTCCTTGAAGTTCATCATAACATTTTTGTGGCTTTATAGAGCTTCATACAATTATTTATTTATATATTTAACCAATATCTGCCATTTTCTGTCAAAGTTGGGTGAAGTTAAACTATTAACTCCAGACTGATACAACCATGAGAGTTATTATTGGACAAGTGTTCTTCATGAATGCTGGGGTAAGCTATAGTATCATATGCCATGTTCAAATGGATGACGTGTTTTATCCAAAATGACTTTAAGGGAATTCACTTGTTTGCATGTAAATGAGTCACCATCTGCTTTAGAGTCCATTTCTTTCAAACACACAAACAAAACCATACACTGTATTATAAATAGTACTGCTACCAAGACAATTAACCCTGGAAAGGATGCTTCTACAATCTGCTTGCAGACCCCAGTGTATTGTACTTCGGCAGAATAATCTAGTCGTAGGTCCAACTCTAGCATGAGATAAAGTCAGTGTAATAGCTGTCTTATATCTCCTCGTGTCCTTATCAAGCAGACATCTTCCCCTTGCTTAATGTGAACCTCCCCAGAGCAGCAAGGTGGAGAAGTCATGACCTAAAAGGGTTTCACAAGCCTTTTCGGGACATTTGAAGGTATCATCATAATAGTCACATGACATGTCATAAGTGTTTACATGACACAGTCATGGATGTGTCATAAACATTATGTCACTGTCATAAGTGGTTTATATTGCTGCTTAAGTGTCTTTGGTTGTAATGTAGTGTATTGTAAGTGTAATTGTCATTTTGTAATGACAACTTGACTTTTTATTTTATTTTATTTTTTTGGCTGGTTGTTGTTTTGGTTGGAAGTTGTCTGTCATGACAACTTGACAATAAATTTGTTTGGGATGCGATTATTATGACAACTTGATAATAATCAAAGTAACATTACCCAGCCCAGTCTCATGTTTTTTTTTTTGTTTGTCCTCCCATCACGAAATGATTAAAACTTTCGTGACGGGGTTTCTTTTAACTCGCTACTACTAACCCTGCTCCTACACCCAACCCTACCTTAACCATAACCTTACCCTACTCCTTCCACCAACCCTAACCATAACCACCCGACCCCTCCCCCACCCTGCTTCACTTTTAATTTCCTACAGCCATCACGGAATGTATTACAATGAATTTGTGCTGCCGTGACGAAAATGAGACGCTTTTCGTCACAATATCACAAACCAATCGATTAATGTATATTTCGTGCTGCTGAATCATGACTTGCCGTGAGACTGGGTTGCATTACCAGAAAATGTCATCATGACAACTTGACATTGTGTTTGGGATGTCCTTATTATGACAACTTAACATTATTGACATTACCATA
The DNA here is from genome assembly GCF_902500255.1 of Thalassophryne amazonica. Lineage (NCBI taxonomy): Eukaryota > Metazoa > Chordata > Actinopteri > Batrachoidiformes > Batrachoididae > Thalassophryne > Thalassophryne amazonica. The sequence goes on along the minus strand of NC_047106.1, from coordinate 64,891,769 downwards.
AAATATCTTTGTCATGTCAACTTGATATTAACAAAATATGCATCTATTTTTGTGTTTATGGCAAGTTGGCATTATTATAATTAGATGTGCAAGATTACAGGCCAATTCTAGCACTTGGTCATAGATGTTTGACAGGATGCAGACAGGATACCGAAAACTGCTATTATGAGCACACAAACATGCAGTGCCCTTTGCGCTATTTCCACCCCAAATGCACCTCCAGAGTTGAGAGCATGTGCTCTACATTCGGGCTGGCCACGGAAATGAGCCTGACTGTTAGGAATGCACACAGATATCTGTTGGAGGTTTTCGAAAGGGCCTTGACTTTGCCCAAATGGAGGTGGATTCTTCATTCGGCTGCCATTGTGACGGGGGTATTAACAATGAGTGCAGGTGAAGAATTGAAATTGCTACTCTCTCAATAATTCCACAGGATTTATGCATTACCAATATATTTGATTTCTGATGAGCTGTCTCAAAAATCCAATCCAATCCAACTTTATTTATAGAGCACTTTAAAAGAACAACAAAGTTGACAAAGTGCTTCACAAATAAGACATTAATAAAATACAACACAGATAAAAACAAAAAAATAGTAAAGAAGTGACCAACATGACTAGCACTGACTAGATCATGAACAATTTTGAAATGCCTTCGAGAAAAGATGTTTTTAATTGAGACTTAAAAACCTCTCATGAAGGAGCCAGCCTAACATCCAAAGGCAAATCATTCCATAGTTTGGGGGCCACCACAGCAAAAGCTCAGTCACCCCGGTGTTTCAGTCTCAACTTGGGGACAGCAAGAAGTAACTGGTCAGCCAATCTGAGAGACCTTCAAGGGGTGTATATATGTAAGAGGTTTGAGTGATACGTGAGAGCTAAGCCACTCAAAACTTTGAAATGCAACAATAAAATTATTAAATTAATTCTAAAATAGACAGGCAACCAGTGTACGAGTATAGAGGCAAGAATAGGGATAATGTGCTCACATATACAGTACATGCTCCTGTCAGGAGATGAGCAGCAGCATTCTGGACCATTTGTAGATGTGATAGCAAAGCCTGATCAATACCAACATAATTATTATATAATTATATAATAATTAAAATATATAATTATAATTAATTATCAAAGCTAATGTTTTCATCATCAGATTAGCTTTTCAGATAATTTTGAAAAGCATCATCGGATCAATTATCTTCTGATAAATTTTGGTCCGATATTTTTTAGACCGCATACATATTATTGCAAGCTTAATGAATAAAGCTTTAACAATTAATAAATATTAAAAGTCTGATATCAAAGATTCTAAAGCCTACCTGTTAAATATTTTGTAGCAGATGTGCAGTTCTGTCCTCTGCAATCAGAGGGGAGCTGGTTTCAGAAGAAACTGTTCTCTGTAGTCAGAAGAGAACTGGTCACAGAAAGAAAAAAAAAGTTTTAAAATAAATTTAAAAAAATCTTTTCTCTCAACACCCTACTAACTAGCCCACAATATCACTCACGTCATCGAGAGGAATACAGTTTTAACTTATGGTTAAAATTGTATCCAAACTGATTTTGGACATATTATTTAAATTAACGTCACGTCTGAAGTTTTCTAAAGTGAAAATATCAACTATATGTTTTAGTTTTAAAGTATTGCACTCATGAAGGTTTTATATGGACATGCCTCAGCAGTGCATTATGGGTAAAAATCATGACAGGAGAAATGCATTTGAGATGTTCTGATCAGGCTCTACATGAGAGGTGGACAACTTGTTCCAGAAAGGGCCAAGAGGGTGCAGGTTTTCTTTGCAGCCACCGACTCCACCAGGTGATTTCACTGATTAACTGATTTCATTTGCTCAAAGTGATATTAATCAGTGAAATCACCTGCTGGAGTCAGTGGCTGCAAAGAAAACCTGCACCCTCTTGGCCCTTTCTGGAACAGGTTGCCCACCCCTGCTCTACATGGACAACAGCAATAAACCCTTTGTTTATTGTGCCTAAAACTCTCATGAATATATTATCTGAGTTTATGGACACTGTTATTGTGTTGGTTGTATGTAAAAATGTCAGAAGCTCAGGTTGCTTCTCCATTATTTTCAGTTGGAATCACTGTGAGCTGCAATAGTTTCCTGTTTGCTCTATAATGTCCTGGTTATTTTCCTTTACAACACTTTGTCGTCTTTGTTCCAGAGTAATACTTATATATGTAAGATGTCTGAAATTTAGTTTGTGTTTATTAAATTCCACGCAGATTAAATGTAGCAGACACGGATTATTTGGAATATTTGTTTTGGCAAGTTTTCATGGTCTCTACTGTCATCTTCTGGCCAGTATTGTTCATGGCAGTATTTGTCCTAAGTCTTGATATATCTCATAATCCTTTGCGCAACTCTCTGGCAGGCAAAGGATTAGGGGTTAGGGTCTGAGTGTCCGGGCGCCAGTAGATGGCAGTGTTCTATGCATTTTGACCCCAGTTATATCAGATGGTTGTCTAATTACAACTTGACTTTTGGCTTTTGCAAATTACTTTTTTTTTCATATAAAAAAAATGGCACATTTTACAAAAGCACATTTATATGTAAACACCTGCACACACCTCACATTAACATGTATGTTTTTACATAGAATGAATGACTCAACCAATTAGTGTTAGCAGAGGCTCATTTTACCCATAAACCCTTTGGCATCTGTGTGTGTTTGTTACAAAACTTCAGAATTAGTGCATTATTTAAAATTAAAATTAACTTTGTACAAATTACAGAATTCTGATTAATGTAGTTATTCTATCCAGAATAATTTGATTTATAAATCAAAACCATAAGTCAAAACTGCTTTAGTTTCCAAGACCTCTGCCTCATGGCAGAACTTCTGTATGTGGTTAAGGAATAATAACATTTTTGTTTTTTGTGACAACCTGTTGGTCAAGCTCCTTTTGCTGCGATGGAATAAATACATAACAAACAGGAGCAGGGAGCACAGCGCACAAAGACAGAAGTGGTGATTCATTGTTTGGGTTGGTGATCATGGTGTTAAAACTCAATTTTGAAAGTTATCAGTTAACTGTAGCTTCAGATAAATTTTTGGGTGGTTTATCGGTTTAGCTTTATAAAAGATAACTTTTCAGTTAGCTGATTAGTTCTTATTGAAGCTAACTTTTTGGTTAGCGGTGCCCACCACTGCATAAAGGGCATAACAATAATCAAGGCGAGTGGTTACAAATGCATGCAAGACTCTCTAAATCTCGACAAGAAAAAAAAGGCTTAACTTTGGAGAGTTGTCTCAGCTGAAAGAAACCATTTCTCAGCACTGTATTTATCTGCTCGTCCATTTTAAGAGCTGAATCCATTTTTACTCCAAGGTTGGTTACAACTGGTTTGACACAAGATTTGAGGGGCCCCAGGTCAAATGGTAAGATTTATGGTAAATGGTAAAATAAATAATAATAATAATAATAACAACAGACAAAATTCCACGAAGAGATAGGCCCTTTGGTCACAAAAGATTTTTGAAAATTCTGACGCCTTTTTGAATAGATAAATTTTCATCCCCAAAACTAACACCTGCATCAAATCAGATCTGCTCGTTAGTCTGCATCTAAAAAGGAGTGATCACACCTTGGAGAGCTGTTGCACCAAGTGGACTGACATGAATCATGGCTCCAACACGAGAGATGTCAATTGAAACAAAGGAGAGGATTATCAAACTCATGGGAAGGTTGTTAAAGGCAAACATACTGGTAGACCAAGGAAGACATCAAAGCGTCAAGACAGAAAACTTAAAGCAATATGTCTCAAAAATCGAAAAATGTACAACAAAACAAATGAGGAACGAATGGGAGGAAACTAGAGTCAATGTCTGTGACCAAACTGTAAGAAACCGCCTAAAGGAAATGGGATTTACATACAGAAAAGCTAAACGAAAGGCATCATTAACACCTAACCAGAAACAAACAAGGTTACAATGGGCTAAGGAAAAGCAATTGTGGACTGTGGATGACTGGATGAAAGTCATATTCAGTGATGAATCTCGAATCTGCATTGGGCAAGGTGATGATGCTGGAACTTTTGTTTGGTGCCATTCCAATGAGATTTATAAAGATGACTGCCTGACGAGAACATGTAAATTTCCACAGTCATTGATGATATGGGGCTGCATGTCAGGTAAAGGCACTGGGGAGATGGCTGTCATACATCATCAATAAATGCACAAGTTTACGTTGATATTTTGGACACTTTTCTTACCCCATCAATTGAAAGGATGTTTGGGGATGATGAAATCATTTTTCAAGATGATAATGCATCTTGCCATAGAGCAAAAACTGTGAAAACATTCCTTGCAAAAAGACACATAGGGTCAATGTCATGGCCTGCAAATAGTCCGGATCTTAATCCAATTGAAAATCTTTGGTGGAAGTTGAAGAAAATGGTCCATGACAAGGCTCCAACCTGCAAAGCTGATCTGGCAACAGCAATCAGAGAAAGTTGGAGCCAGATTGATGAAGAGTACTGTTTGTCACTCATTAAGTCCATGCCTCAGAGACTGCAAGCTGTTATAAAAGCCAGAGGTGGTGCAACAAAATACTAGTGATGTGTTGGAGCGTTCTTTTGTTTTTCATGATTCCATATTTTTTTCCTCAGAATTGAGTGATTCCATATTTTTTTCCCTCTGCTTGGTCTAAAAAGTAACCGTTACTGACTGCCACAATTTTTTTTTCCTGATTTCATAGTGTTTCTTAAAGCCAGAGAGTTGCCATTTGAAATGACTTTAGTTTTGTGTCATGTCTGTGATCTGCTTTTTTCCTACAAAATTAAACAACTGAATGAACACCCTCCGAGGCCGGTGATTCCATAATTTTTGCCAGGGGTTGTATATGAATGCTATATTCAATTCATGCACACAAACACCCTTAAATTTCTACACCCTTTAGCTTTAATCTTTGTTTATTATTGCACAATTATTAAAAATTCTTAACTACTAGAACATGCCTTTTGATTTCACAGATCTCTCCAGTTACCTCATCCAGTTTTAACAGCATAACATGTAAGAAGTTGATGCTCTATAAATGTATGCTGTAATGCAAAATTGCTTTATGGCTTTCAATGAAATGTCTTAGAAAGAAGGCCCATGGGTCAAAGAGTTGTGGACATTTTGTTTGACATCTGAATGTACATGATCATTTTTTATGTCTGTCTGTAACTTCTTTTTGTATCATTGTTTTAGTATTCCTGTTACGATGTCAAAAATATCTGTTGAGGTGACACATCAGAAATCTGAATGCCACCACCTGTCAGCTCGGGGGAGGTATTGAAGGTTGTCTGCTATTACCCCAGCATTTTTTGAAAGCAAGTCATTTATTTTATTCAACACTGTCTGGTCTTCACAGCATCATTAGTGCTATTATGTGAGAAGTGTTAAATGTATGAGAAAAGGCTAAACCATCCCCCTTCATGAAATATATAAAATTGTCCTCCTTCCCATGGGTGTGCAAAGGGTTTTGAATAGCAATACGATGGCAAGTATAAAGGGAATGTAAGCACTTTAAATATTTAACGTAGGAACACTCCATTAACCACCCCATAGTATGGGCCTAAGGGCCTTTGTAGAGTGTCATGGCAGAGAGGTCAGCCTACTCACCAATGAGCTAATGTGTGGTGAATTTTTTTTTTTTAGGTTAAAATGTACCACTAATTATGGGTATTGGAAAGCTGTTAAAGACTTAAATAAGGATTTGAACAATTTTCAGCATAGTTATTCTTTAATTTCCTCCTGAATTTCAATGTATGCTGTCACTGTTTCAAATATTTCAAAACCATGCCCTCACAGTTTGTAAATTGAGGAAAAGGCAAATGTAGGAGGTTTAGCTGACCTTGGACTCTCAAACTCACAGGTGGCTTAAATGGTAAATAAATGGTAAATGGACTGCATTTATATAGCACTTTTCCATCTGCATCAGATGCTCATAGCGCTTTACAAATAATGCCTCACATTCACCCCAGTAATACAAATCTGTAAACTTAACTATGCATACTATAACAAGAAATTATACTATTTTATAAAGTCTTTTTAAAGCCAACTAAAGTACAAATAATGTTAATGTTATCAGGACAATTATTCCAAATATTTACACCTTTCACAGAAACTTTTTTTTTTTTTTTACAGAAGTCTCTAATTTATCAACTAACAAAGTTCCTCTCAGATTATAACTGGAGTCCTTCATTTTAAACATGAACATGTTGAGGTAGAAGTTCATTTTTTGCTTTGTAATGTAATTGACTAAGTCCCTGAATTAATAATTCGTATGGCTGTCTACGATAATAATCATCTCCCCCTGTCATCTTCACCTGTCCTCTTCTCAATGCCACAGGTGGGTTAAGACCAGTCTTTAATATGATGCGAGCACAACACCCAGCAGTGTGACATGGCAGGTCTGAGGGTGAGCCGACCACAGCACTCACCCTGCCCCCCCGACACACACACACACACACACACACACACACACACACACACACACACACACACACACACACACACACACACACACACACACTTGCTTTTCACCCAGATCTTCGGTGGCATCCACGCCACTGGAGGAGAATTCTGCATACTCCTGCTGTATTCTGAAGGCACCGTGGGGTTTCATGCTGTGTTGTTTTTACTTGTTTTTTTTTATTTTTTTCTGTTTTTCATTTTTTTTTATGGGGGAATGTTTATGTATGCATACGACATGCACTCTGGGTAGTTGACCTGGATTTGGGAGCTGCTGCACTCTGAATTTGAACCGGCTTCATACCACATTCTGGGTATTCATATGGCATTCATACACAGCTGTAAGAATATCTATACGAATGCAGCTTGAATTCTGTTTGTTTATTATCCAATTCGTGTGATTCGTATGGCATTTGTGCTCCAGTGTGACAGGGCCCTAAGGACTATAAAACTCTTCAAACAAGAGAATCTCACACAAAATGTGGAAAAAAAAAAAATAAGGTGGCTGTTCCCAGGCATCTGTGTTTAAAGTTGATGTAAGTACAAACAACAGTGGAAAGTAATACAAGGAATACACATCTAGACCAAAAAAAAGAGGTCAAGTGCTGAGGACAGAAAACTCAAAGCATTATGCAATCCTTGAAAACAGAAACTATTACTTGACAACAGGCGTCAACGTTTGTGACACTGTAGTAAGAAATTGGCTCAATTACATTTGATGTGCTTAAAATAAGGAAAACCAGCACTAACACTTAAACAGAAGGAAGCAAAACCACAGTGGGCTCAAGAGAAGCAGTTGTGGTGTTTGGATCACAGCATGAAAGCAACATTTGGTGATGAATCACAAATCTGCATTGGCCAGGGAGATGATGCTCAAAAGTTTGTCTCCTGCTAAATTATTTTTTGCAGCTTTTTATTAATTACTGGAGAATTTTGCTGTTCAGCCAAATGTTTCAGAACAGAAATTACTTTTAGAGGCAGAGGCGAACACCAGACAGGGCTGGTGTAGATTTTGGGAATCACTGCCACATGGTTTGTTTATGAGGGGTGATTAAGAAGGTCTGAGCCTGGTGCCGAAAACATAGGGCATGGTTCTCCATTGTTTGCATTCTGAGAAACCAACATTTCTCAAGACTGTGTGAAGTTTTGATTCATTAGGTGCAACGGTGGAGGCATGGGGCACAACGGAATTGGCGGTGCTCACACTGTTGCTACTTTACACCACAAAAGAAACAAGACATCTTATATACCTCAAAAAATAGTTTTTATATATAAAGATATATATAAAAATTTTATATATAAAGTTTACATACTCTGGCAGAGTAAAACAGAGATAAAAACAGAAAGGAATGATTTGCAAATCCTTTAGACATTTTTAAATTGAACTGACTCTTTCAGTCTGTTACTGGTGGGACATACGCTTGACTTTGTGTTGTCTTGTGTGGTACATGTGCACAAGCACTTGTGTCATGGTGTCATGCTATTTCAATAAATCTATCCCATTTACTAATTTTTGGAATCTGGGTTGAAACTGGGGCCAAAGATCTGCAATGAAAGACTGGCTTGAATCCTCTCAATTCTCCTCACCTGTTAATTAAATAAAACACAACACAGCTTTGAACTCACCAGTCACTGTTCATCTTCAACACTTTCTCATTCAATGTCATATTAAATATTTATATTGTGTTTTAAATACCCACAACTGGCTTAAAAGGCTAAGATGTCCTGCATGAAGTCACCTTTATTGATGAATAACTACAGGTTTCACTGCATCTAATCAATTAGCAGCTTATATTTGCAAGGAGATAGCACCATAAAACATTCTATATTTTAAAGTATAGCTCACAGCAGTGTAGCTTGAAAGCATTCAAGATCCCCAGGCCTGTACCAACTACTGTGGAGTGTTGTCTTATTTTTGGAGCTTAGAGCCCAGAATGAATGTTGAAAAATTAGCCCTAATGGGCCTTTCACACTGAATACGTCAGATGCTTCACTTGCGTCAAAAATCGGTCTAAAAAGCATTATTTTCAATGAAATGCGTTGCATTTTAGATGCATCAGATGCGTCGCGTCAAAAGCCGAGCTAAACCGATGCATCTGACGGGAGCGCGCATTGCCGTTTGTCAGCAGGCTGACGGAGTCAAAGTTCAATCCAATCCAACTTCCGACTTGCTGAGCTGTGACATACCTTTGCATTGTCCAATAGGAACGACACATCGGGCCAAAACATGGAAGACGGGTGGCAGAAACCACTGATCTCTACAAAATGGATGGTGCAGAATCCACTGATCTGTGCAAAACATACGTGTCACAGGACTGCTCATTTATGGAGCAGTTTTCTGAAGAAAAATCCTTCAAAATGTTTTTTTTGTTGTTGTTACCTCATTATTTCTGATTACTGTTAACAAAAAAGTTTAGAACACTTGTAATTAAAATAGCTAAATAAATCAATAAATGGTTCTTTAGAAACCTTTCGTCTGTAAATTAAAACCACCTGTTATTTCAGATTAGATAATTTCTTGTTTAACATAAGGAACCTCGGCCATTTATTTTTAGACAACATGGAAATTTGTACATTTTTTTTTTTTTTAAGTCTGGTAGATTATTTATATCTCATTTTAACCAGAAAAACAGACACTGTAAATAAATACTAATGTTTATTATAAATGCAACAGGAAATAATTTAACAGTGACTGCAGTGTGATTGTAAAGTAGGATTTCTGTGACATAAACCTCATGATGATTTTATATATATATATATAGTCATTTCAACTTGTAATTTCACCAAAATATGTAATTGCCTTTAATGTTGCTATAAGGACAGTCATTTCTAAAATATGAATTTGAGCACAATAAGTGGAGAGCTTCTACCTGTGCAAATGTCTTTTGACTTTGATTTTGTGGACATTTTTGCTGATCCGTTCATTTTTTGTTAAAATATAAAATGAAACAGCTTTTTTAAAAAATAATAAAATAGTTGTTGTTCAAAGAGCCTTTTATTTAGAAGCAGGTGATGTTCTGCTAGATTCTCTGGACCAGATGAAGGTCTCCTCTGCAGCTTTGAACTCTGGTGGTGTTGCTGAAGAGCAGAGATGTTTTCTTTCGACTGGACTTTGCGGTGTTCAGCTCATCAATGGGAGTTTGGTTGTCTGCACAGCAAATGTTCCTGATTGGGACAAATAAAAATATTTATTTAAATATAAAGAAACACTAAACAGTTTATACATAAAAAAGGGAAAAAATGGGAAAAAAAAATGATGGAAAAAATGCCCGAAAAAATAAGTTAAAGTTGAGCTTTTGTGGTGTCTGAAAAAAGCTGTAGCTTTATTTGGTAAAAATAAAAAGACTGAACCATTTAGAAATTAAAGTGTTCACTCAGATCAACTGTGCTAAAAGGCTACGCTAACGTTAGCCGATCATTAAACCTTCAAAGCAGTTCAGTAAATGTCACGTTTTATTTTTACATTATTCTCACCTCGATAAAGCTGCAGAACTAAACTCCGTTGGGCAAACTGGGACTTCGCATATATACAAAAAGTGGGAGATTTCAGACTGAGTGGGTTTGCTCCATCACCCCGACTGCCTGCCTCGGTCTGCCCAGTGATGATGCCTGAAGGCCGGCTTCTCCGTGTGGGTCGGCCCGCTGTCGCGGTTTGATCGATATCCCACCAAGTCGTGGGCCCTCCCTCGGTCGGCGTCACTCCGAAAAGTAGCTGGAAAAAAAAAAAAAAAAGATTCTCCCAGCAGGGAGATGGGAGAATCGTTCTACTGCTGTTTTTTAAAGCTTTTTTGTGGTTCAGGCGACCCAAATTCAAGATGGTGATCCCTGAACTTTTTTCAGATTGTGGAAACACCCCCTCTTACTTTTTTTTTTTTGCTGCTTCCAAAGCGACGCATCTGACGTCATGCGTTGGATCCGTCAGATGACGGATCCGTCGGATGATGGATCCAACGGATTCCGACACGTTGATGGATTGGCCTGATGTATTCAGTGTGAAAGGCCCATAAGAGATGTTCAGATCTTCCAAGAACTATAACTCATTGGCCCCAGCACCCTTGACTGGGTTGAGCCTCTACAAAACAAGGCTGGTCTCTGGTCAATCCCACTGAGTACTCTATTTCCAGATCTACTGGCACCGATGATGGGTTTTTCCACTTTAGTGCCTACAGTCACAAATATAGCAATCCAAATCGTGAAAGCATCAGCAGCTCTAGCAGTTTGGGTAGGAGGAGAAGAGATGAAAGGACAATTGATGCAAGTATAGTGGCTGTAGGAGTGATGCAGAGGAGGCGTGAGTCACCGTCAGCAAGGGCTCTCCATCTGGTCAGTCAGTTGAGTTGGAGTCTATTACATTTTATGTTGTCCTGGTATAAATGCCCATGCCAGTTCATTGAACATTTTGGTATTAATCTTACAGATACAAAATAAGGACTATATATAAAGCATGTATAGCTGTTTCCCTCATTTTAAAACCTGAAAAAGGGTTCAGTTACATTCAATATGAAAAGTCTTCACTTATTTCTAGTTGTCTCAAAACATTGGAGTAAATGTGAGATTTTCAAAAAAGAGTTTTATTTGAGGTGTGATGGTAACACCAAACATTTAGGGAAGAAAAATATTTTTCTTAAACGTAAACATTAGATAAGATAAGAAAAGCCTTTATTCATCCCTCAATGGGGAAATTGTAGTGTCACATCGCAGCATAGAACAATAGGAATAGAAGGGCATGCAATAAAACAGACAGTATCTCTTAAAAAACAAGAACTAAAAAAAAGCACTAAGTGCCGGGTAACATTAAGGCTACCATTGTTCAGTTCAATGCTGCACTGCCGGGATGTTATACACTGTCGGGATGTGAAAGTGATCAGGTAAAGTGACTTCAGCGTGACATGTACGATAAGTTACTCTGATATTTACAATATGGACAGGTTAAAATATAGTAGGTAAAGTGACTTAAGTTTGCACCATAAGTTAAATTTTTGCACCTAATAAATACAGCAGGTAATGACATGATTATTGTCCTGGTTGCTATGGTTACCACAGTACTAGCATTGTTCATTGTACAGTCTGACAGCAGCCGGGAGAAACGATCTGCAGAATCTCTCCCTCACACAGCGAGGGTGGATGAGTCTGTCACTGAAACTGCTCTCCAGAGCAGACAGAATGTCCAGCAGGGGGTGACACTCGTGGTCCAGCATAGATTTAAGTTTAGCCAGGAGCCTCCTGTCCCCCACCTCCTGCACAGAGTCCAGAGGACAGCCCAGGCCAGAGCAGGATTTCCTGATGATCTTATCCAGTGTTTCTGTGTAGGCTCTCAGTTGTCCAGGTGGTTTCCATAGTAGAGAAGCTTGAATCTTCAACTGGACTGGGTTGGTTGACGTGAGGACGTTTCGCTTCAAATCACAGAAGCTTCCTCAGCTGAAATTCTTGCTCTGGTAGTCTGACTTCTGTCTTGACTCTTGTAGAGAAGAATGATTTTCTATACAAGAGTCAAGACAGAAGTCAGACTACCAGAGCAAGAATTTTAGCTGAGGAAGCTTCTGTGATTTGAAGCGAAACATCCTCACGTCAAGCAACCCAGTCCAGTCGAAGATTCAAGCTTCTCTACGATCTTATCCAGTCTTTTCCTGTCCCTCTCTGTGATGCTGCTGCTCCAGCAGACCACACCATACAGGATGGCTGAAGCCACCACAGAGTCACAGAAGGTCCTCAGCAGTGGCCCCCTCACTCTAAAAGACCTCAGCCTCCTCAGGAGGTAGAGGCAGCTCGGACCCTTCCTGCAAAGCGCATCCGTGTTGTGAGTCCAGTCCAGTTTGTTGTTCAGATGAACACCCAGATACTTATAAGAGTCCACTCTCTCAATGTCCCTTCCCTGGATGTTCACTGGGGGGAGTGTAGTGGGGCGGCGTCTGAAGTCCACCACCATCTCTTTGGTCTTCCCCGCGTTGATGAGGAGGTGGTTCCTCTGACACCAGTCCACAAAGTCCTGCATTAGTCCTCTGTAGTCCGCGTCACTGTCGTCCATAATGAGCCTAATGAGGGCGGCTGTCCGTGTTGTGTCTGAAGTCTGCAGTGTAAAGAGTGAAGAGGAAGGGCGGGATTACCGTCCCCTGGGGGGCCCCCCACACTGCAGGTCAGACACGCAGTTCTTGGTCCTCACAAACTGGGGCCGGTTTGTGAGGTAGTCCAGGACCAGTGGTGGGCACAGGTCCGATAATCCAATAACAGATAATTATCGAAGATAATGTTTTCATTATCGGATTATCTTTTTAGATAACTTTAAAAACCATTATCGGACTAATTATCTTAGGATTACGTAGTAAATAAAGCTGAACAACAGCAAACATTTCTAAAATTGAAAATGAGTTGAGCTCCTACCTGATAAAAGTTTCCGAACAGATGTATGGTTCCACCCTGTGCAAACACAAGACAGCTGCTTCTATGAAGAACTACACTATCCTCTCTACAGGCAGAGAAAAAACTGTTTTAAAAAAAAAGTAATAATTTCCTTTAATACCATACTGATACGCTGGCAATATCACCCAAGTCATCCAGAGGCATGCATTTTTAACTTATGGTTCAAATTTTAACCAAACTAATTTTGGACAAGTTATTTAAAATTACTGTAATGTCTGAAGTTTTATAAAGTGAACATAACAGATATATGTTTTATTTTTAAAGTAATGTGCTAATTGTAACGTTTTAGTGTGGACATGCTGTGCCGAGCAGTGCATTATGGGTAGGATTATGTAATCTCAGTAAGTTCACGACAGGACAAATGCATTTCAGACACTCTGTTCAGGCTCCACGGACAACAGCATTAAACTCTAGTGCCTAAAACTCTTGTGAATATAGTCTCTGGGTTTCAAGACATTATTGTATTTGCGTTTGTTAAATTCCACACATCTTAAATGTCGCAGCAGACATGGATTATCTGAAATTTTGTTTTGGAAATATTTCAAGGCCTCTATTGCCATCTACTGGCCAGTAGTGTTCATGGCAGTATAAGTCCTGAAGATGAGCATACACTGTATGATATTTTTTAGTTTTTTCAGACTTAATTTACAAAAACTCTTGATGGGAGACATCAAAGTTTAAAAACAAAACGACAAAAAAAAAAAACATTACAAGACAGCTCTGAGGTGTTTGCACATGCACAGTGCAAGCGATAGGACGCTTGTTGCCCCTCACTCAGCAGCAAGAAACCCTCACGACGGCCGACCAGAATAATATCAAACAGGTTTGATTTTCATTCGACCATACGATCAGCAATCAGGAGGTGGTTGTGAGTTGTTAAACGCAGCTAGTTACTCCATGTACACTACACGATGCAGGACGCGCGATTAACCTGAAACTCGGTCCAAAAAATTCTCACATGAATGAAAAATCATCTGAACATTCTCACATTCTCTCCACATGCAAAACATGTTGTGATGACACTTCCAGGGCTCCATAAAAATGACTGTTTTTACAAATAAAAAATGGAATATTTTACAAAAGCGCATCTGTAAACACCAACACACGACACACGTCACATTAACGTGTTGGTTTACATAGTGAATGACTGAACCAATCAGTGTTTAGCAGAGGTACATTTTACCCAGAATCCTTTGCGATCTGTCTGTGTTTGTTACAAAACGTCAGAATTAGTGCATTATTCAACATTAAAATATATGTTATATTTTAACTTTGTACAAATAACAGAACTGACATTAATGGAGTTACTCTATCAGTATTCATTTTATTTATACACCAAACCATAAGTCAGTATGACTTTATTTTCCAAGACCTCCGCCTGACTGGAGCATTGTGATTGGTAGAGAGTTGGATTTGGTGACTGTTCTCAGCTTGCCTCTGCACTGTAAGTTGTGTAGTAAATAAGAACTTCCAGCAGGAGGCAGGATGTTCAAACATAGAAGAGTGGGTTCATTGTTTGGGTCTGCTGTTGCTTTGATGTTTCCAGAAGCGATTGTGGTGTTAAAACTTAAATTCAGTTTATTAGTAGTTGCAAATATACTAGAAACAATACTGGAATTTATCGGTTATCTGTAACTTCTGATACATTTTTGGGTGGTTTATCAGTTCATCTTTATCAAAGATAACTTTTCAGTTATCTGATTATCTGTTATTAAAGTTAATTTTTTTGGTTATCTGTGCCCACCACTGTCCAGGACCCACTCAGCCATTGTTAGGTTACTGAGAAACCCATATTTCATGATACCAAGATCCAAAGATTTAGTCATTGTGTCATGGTGTCTTGGTCTGCTCTCTCCCCCCTCCCCTCCTCTGTCTTCCAGGTGCCATGTCACGGAGTGGATTGGTCTCACCTGTTCCTCATCAGCAGCACCTGTATTTATACCCTGGCTTTTCCACTCATCAGACACCAGAAACTCAGTTTACCTGCAGGGTACCTGGCCTCCACTCTTATACCTCTGTTCCTTCGACTCCTAGCCTGGACTAATCGTTTTACTGTCTTTCCTCAGATCCCCTGCCGACCATCAGCTCCGTCGTGGCTACCTGGTCCTGTTCTACCATTCATGGTTCCATGCTACAAACTCTCTGGCCCTGTCTACATTCTGGACCACAATCCTGCTCTGAGCTTCAGTCATGCCTCTGCTCTCCAGTGCCTGCTTCAGCAGCGACCACCATTGCACTATTCTTTATTTACAATACAACCCTAAATCCAATGAAGTTGGGACGGTGTGTGAAATGTAAATAAAAACAAAAAATAATGATTTGCAAATCCTCTTCAACCTATATTCAATTGAATACAACACAAAGACAAGATATATAATTTTCAAACTGATAGACTTTTTTGTTTTCAAGCAAATATTTGCTCATTTTGAAATGGATGCCTGCAACACATTTTACAAAAAGCTGGGACAGGGGCAACAAAAGACTGGGAAAGTTGGTGAATGCTCAAAGAATACCTGTTTGGAACATTCCACAGGTGAACAGGTTAATTAAAACAGGTGAGTGCCATGATTGGGTATAAAAAAAAAAGAGCATCCCTAAAAGGCTCAGGCATTCACAAGTAAAGATGGGTCGAGGATCACCACTTTGTGAACAACTGCATGAAAAAAATAGTCCAACAGTTTAAGAACAATGTTTCTCAACATTCAATTGCAAAGAATTTATAGATTCCATCATCTACAGTCCATAAAATAATCAGAAGATTCAGAGAATCTGGATAAATTTTTACACATAAGTGACAACATTGAATACCTGTGACCTTCGAACCCTCAGGCGGCACTGCATTAAAAACCAACATCATTGTGTAAAGGATCGTACCGTGTGGGCTCAGGAACACTTCAGAAAACCATTGGAAGTTAACACACTTCATCGCTACATCTACAAGTGCAAGTTAAAACTCTAACATGCAAAGCAAAAGCCATACATCAACAACATCCAGAAATGCCGCCACCTTCTCTTGGCCTAAGATCATTTGAAATGGATAGACGCAAAGTGGAAAAGTGTGCTGTGGTCTGATGAGTCCACATTTCAAATTCTCCAGACAAAAGAGGAAAAAGACCATCCAGATTGTTATCAGTGCAAAGTTCAAAAGCCAGCCTCTGTGATGGTATGGGGGTGTGTTAGTGCCCATGGCATGAGCAACTTACACATCTGTGATGGCACCATCAATGCTGAAAGGTACATCCAGGTTTTGGAGCAACACATGACGCCATCCAAGCAACGTTTTTTTCAGGGCAATCCCTGCTTTATTTCAACAAGACAATGTCAAGCCACATTCTGCACATGTTACAACAGCGTGGCTTCGTAGTAGAAGAGTGCAGGTACTAGACTGGCCTTCCTGCATTCCAGACCTGTTGCCCATTGAAAACGTGTGGCGCATTATGAAGCGCAAAATATGACAAAGGAGACCCTGGACTGTTGAACAACTGAAGTCATACATCAAGCAAGAATGGGAAAGAATTCCACCTACAAAGCTTCAACAATTTGTGTCCTCAGTTCCAAACGCTTCTTGAGTGTTGTCAGAAGGAAAGGTGATGTACCACAGTGGTAAACATTCATTGTTTAACATTGTTCAACATTTGACTTTTTAAAAAAAATTTTAGACAAAAACAGTTACACAGAAACTTTACAGAGACAGACACACACACACACACACACACACACACACACACGAGGTCTGTTAGAAAACTATCCGACCTTTTTATTTTTTAAAAAAACTATATGGATTTGAATCATGTGCGCTTGCATCAGCCAAGCTTGAACCTTCGTGCGCATGCGTGAGTTTTGCGAATTCCTCCGCACGTTTTGCTCATAGGGGGTCGTTTTGACCGTTGGGGTTTTTCTGTAATTATTGTATGGATTTTGCCTTACAATATAAAGCGCCTTGGGGCAACTGTTTGTTGTGATTTGGTGCTATATAAATAAAATTGATTTGAAATTGAGTTGATATATATATATATATATATATATATATATATATATATATATATATATATATATATATATATATATATATATATATATATATATATATATATATATATATATATATATATATCAATTCAATAAAACCCGAATATGGCATGGTGATGGCATAGTGGCATGCCATAGATGGCATAGTGTTATTACTTGTCATATACTTGTCGCTATAAAATACCCAGATTGATTGAAAATGATTAATAGCTGGTCGCTTTTCTTCCAGCTCTTGTAGGTAATGTGACCCAGGAGCTAAAGGTAGATTTCACAGCTCTGTCTTGCACTGCATCTGTTTGGCAGTGCAGTCTCAAATGAGACTGTGTCTGTGATGGTGTCTGTTTCTTTTGTGTGTGTGTGTGGGGGGGGGGGGGGGGGGGGGTCTGTAAAAATAACCATTCTGACTCTTGTCATGTATGATCTGTTCATTAAAATAGAGCTGCAAGCAGCGATTTAGAGTGCCAAGCAGGAGGCCATTAATGTCAAATGACATCAAATTTGTTGTGACCCTCACAATGGGGTCCTATGATCAGGTACAGTTGTGTTCAAAGTAATAGCATTCTGTTTCTAAAAAAAAAAAAAACTAAAGCTCAAAATCCTTAGAATTCATTTCTACACACCCAAATGCACTGGGAATGCTGTACATTTTAATTACTTTTCAGAAAGTGGGGTGAGGATTAGGATGTTCAAAAAAATAGCAGTGTCTGCATTGTACTTGACCATCTCAAACATCTACTGTATAAACTGAAAAATGATTCATTTTTCCCGTGAATGACTGAACTAATATGTAGATGTATAACCACTGTTTCTGAGAACTGCTTCACATCTGTGTTGCATGGAGTCGACTAACGTCTGGCACCTGTGAGCAGGTATTTCAGGACAATTGGACTACATTCTACAATTTCTCTGCATTTCTTAGGGCCCCTTCACACACAGTGCAGATTTGGTCGATTTGCGTGTGAAGTGTGCATGAAGCAGGAATCGTATGCAAAACGTGTATAGTTGTACCTGCTTCTAAGGCCTCTCTCGGCAGGTGTCGGCCAAATTCCAGCTGACACACACGAACGTCTAACACCGCTTGCATGGCACTTAGAAAATGTGTGGCCATTCGAACTATTAACACAACAACAATCAGCAGACAATCACTGTCGTGCTAGTAGTGAACTTTGTGTAAGTGCCCCATGAGTGTGGCTAAACTGACAGGTGTGGCTGCAGACAGAAGCGGATGTGGAGATAGGTGGTTCTGAACAACACGTGCTGTGTTTGGATGGACATGGACTAACAACTGCCCACTGTGATGCACGTATCTGCTTGCTGTCAACACATGGACATCAATTAAAAACATATACAGTGAGGAAAATAAGCATTTGAACACCCTGCAACTTTGGAAGTTCTCCCACTTAGAAATCATGGAGGGGCCTGAAATTTTCATCTTAGGTGCATGTCCACTGTGAGAGGCATAATCTAAAAAAAATATCCAAAAATCACAATATATGATTTTTTAATAATTTATTTGTATGTTACTGCTGCTCCCCCCTCGAACTGCCACCTTATCGTGGCGGGGGAGTTTGCGTTCTTGGATGATCCTAGGAGCTACGTTGTCGGGGGCTTTGTGCCCCTGGTAGGGTCTCCCATGGCAAACAGGTCCTAGGTGACGGGCCAGACTAAGGCCAGTTCAAAAGCTCCCATGACCGACATGAAATCAAGGACCGAGACGTGGCCCAGTATGGCAGAACCTGGGCCCCACCCTGGAGCCAGGCCTCGGGTTGGGGCTCGCGTGCAAGTGCCTGGTGGTCGGGCCTTAGCCCACGGGGCCCGGCCGGGCTCAGCCCGAAAGAGCGATGTGGGCCCACCCTCCTGTGGGTTCACCACCTGCAGAGGGGGCCGTGGGGGTCAGGTGCAGAGAGGACTGGGTGGCAGTCGAGGGTGGGTGGCCTGGTGGCCCGGTCTGCACTCACAGCCTCTGGCTGTTGGGATATGGAACGTCACCTCACTGGTGGGGAAGGAGCCTAAGCTTGTGCGGGAGGTTGAGAGGTATTGACTAGAGATAGTCGGGCTCAGCTCCACGCCCAGCTTGGGCTCTGGTACCCAACTCCTGGAGAGGGGCTGGATGCTCCACTTTTCTGGCGTTGCTAACGGGGAGAGGTGGCGAGCTGGGGTAGCATTGCTTATTGCTCCCCAGCTCAGTCGCCATGTGTTGGAGTTCACTCCGGTGAACGAGAGGGTCGTGTCCCTACACCTTCGGGTTGGGGACAGGTCTCTCACTGTTGTCTCGGCCTATGGGCCGAGCAGCAGTGCAGAGTACCCAACCTTCTTGGAGTCTCTGGGAGGGGTACTAGATAGTGCCCTGACCGGGGATTCCATTGTTCTCCTGGGGGACTTCAACGCCCACGTGGGCGGTGACAGTGAGACCTGGAGGGGCGTGATTGGGAAGCACGGCCTCCCCAATCTGAACCGAGTGGTGTTCAGTTGTTGGACTTCTGTGCTAGTCACAGTTTGTCCATCATGAACACCATGTTCGATCACAGGGGTGTCTATAAGTGCACATGGCACCAGGACACCCTGAGCCGAGGTCGTATCATCTGACCTTCGGCCATGTGTCTCAGACACTTGGGTAAAGAAAGGGGCAGAGCTGTCGACCGATCACCACCTGGTGGTGAGTTCGATCTGCTGGGAGGGGAAGAAGTCGGTCAGACCTGGCAGGCCCAAACGTATCATGAGGGTTTGCTGGGAACGACTGATGGAACCCTCTGTCAGCGAGGTCTTCAACTCCCACCTCCGGGAGAGCTTCTCCCAAATCACGGGGGAGGTTGGATATTTGGAGTCCGAGTGGACCATGTTCTCCACCTTCATTGTCAATGCGGCTGCCTGCAGCTGTGGTCGCAAGGACTCTGGTGCCTGTCGCAGCGGCAATCCCCGAACCCGGTGGTGGACGCCAGAAGTAAGGAATGCTGTCAAGCTGAAGAAGGAGTCCTACTTGTCTTTGTTGGTAGGTGGGACCCCGGAGGCAGCTGACAGGTACCGGCAGGCCAAGCGTGCTGCAGCCTGTGTGGTCGCAGAGGCAAAAACTCGTGTCTGGGAGGAGTTCGGAGAGACCATGGAGAAGGATCATCGGTCAGCGTCAAAGAAATTCTGGCAAACCGTCCGAAGCCTCAGGAGTCGGAAGCAGCTCTCCAACCACACTGTCTATAGTGCGGGTGGGGAGCTGTTGACCCTGACTGGGGATGTTGTTGGGCGGTGGAAGGAATACCTCAAGGATCTCCTCAATCCCATCGCCACGTCTTCCGAAGAGGAAGACGAGCCTGGGGACTCAGCGGCGGACTTGTCCATCACCCCGGCCGAAGTCACCGAGGTGGTCAGAAAGCTCCTTGGTGGCAAGGAGCTTCCTTTTCTCTCAAAAATTCTTGAAAGGGTAGTTGTAAAACAGCTAACTGATCATCTGCAGAGGAATGGTCTATTTGAAGAGTTTCAGTCAGGTTTTAGAATTCATCATAGTACAGAAACAGCATTAGTGAAGGTTACAAATGATCTTCTTATGGCCTCGGACAGTGGACTCATCTCTGTGCTTGTTCTGTTAGACCTCAGTGCTGCTTTTGATACTGTTGACCATAAAATTTTATTACAGAGATTAGAGCATGCCATAGGTATTAAAGGCACTGCGCTGCGGTGGTTTGAATCATATTTGTCTAATAGATTACAGTTTGTTCATGTAAATGGGGAATCTTCTTCACAGACTAAAGTTAATTATGGAGTTCCACAAGGTTCTGTGCTAGGACCAATTTTATTCACTTTATACATGCTTCCCTTAGGCAGTATTATTAGACGGTATTGCTTAAATTTTCATTGTTACGCAGATGATACCCAGCTTTATCTATCCATGAAGCCAGAGGACACACACCAATTAGCTAAACTGCAGGATTGTCTTACAGACATAAAGACATGGATGACCTCTAATTTCCTGCTTTTAAACTCAGATAAAACTGAAGTTATTGTACTTGGCCCCACAAGTCTTAGAAACATGGTGTCTGGCCAGATCCTTACTCTGGATGGCATTACCCTGACCTCTAGTAATACTGTGAGAAATCTTGGAGTCATTTTTGATCAGGATATGTCATTCAAAGCGCATATTAAACAAATATGTAGGACTGCTTTTTTGCATTTACGCAATATCTCTAAAATCAGAAAGGTCTTGTCTCAGAGTGATGCTGAAAAACTAATTCATGCATTTATTTCCTCTAGGCTGGACTATTGTAATTTATTATTATCAGGTTGTCCTAAAAGTTCCCTAAAAAGCCTTCAGTTAATTCAAAATGCTGCAGCTAGAGTACTGACGGGGACTAGAAGGAGAGAGCATATCTCACCCATATTGGCCTCTCTTCATTGGCTTCCTGTTAATTCTAGAATAGAATTTAAAATTCTTCTTCTTACTTATAAGGTTTTGAATAATCAGGTCCCATCTTATCTTAGGGACCTCGTAGTACCATATCACCCCAATAGAGCGCTTCGCTCTCAGACTGCAGGCTTACTTGTAGTTCCTAGGGTTTGTAAGAGTAGAATGGGAGGCAGAGCCTTCAGCTTTCAGGCTCCTCTCCTGTGGAACCAGCTCCCAATTCAGATCAGGGAGACAGACACCCTCTCTACTTTTAAGATTAGGCTTAAAACTTTCCTTTTTGCTAAAGCTTATAGTTAGGGCTGGATCAGGTGACCCTGAACCATCCCTTAGTTATGCTGCTATAGACGTAGACTGCTGGGGGGTTCCCATGATGCACTGTTTCTTTCTCTTTTTGCTCTGTATGCACCACTCTGCATTTAATCATTAGTGATCGATCTCTGCTCCCCTCCACAGCATGTCTTTTTCCTGGTTCTCTCCCTCAGCCCGAACCAGTCCCAGCAGAAGACTGCCCCTCCCTGAGCCTGGTTCTGCTGGAGGTTTCTTCCTGTTAAAAGGGAGTTTTTCCTTCCCACTGTAGCCAAGTGCTTGCTCACAGGGGGTCGTTTTGACCGTTGGGGTTTTACATAATTATTGTATGGCCTTGCCTTACAATATAAAGCGCCTTGGGGCAACTGTTTGTTGTGATTTGGCGCTATATAAAAAAATTGATTGAATTGATTGATTGAAGGCTCCTGGGGTGGACGAAATCTGTCCTGAGTATTTTCAGTGAATTGAATTCATTTTTTCTGTTAATTGTTCACATGTGCATGCGCGAACAAATCGTCTGTGAGTGGACTGGAGATGTCCGGACTTTTTACTGGATGTGGATGTGTCCAGTCTCTGGCAATCAGTCTGTGAGCAGGACTTTTATAGACTTTATTTAAACAGAGTTGTGAGAGAATTTAAGAGCGAATAGCTGCAGCAGCCAGGCTGAGCATTTTTTTTCTGTGCTGTTTGAGCGTGTACTTTTACTGCATTGTGTACATGGTATAA
Source organism: Thalassophryne amazonica (assembly GCF_902500255.1). Classification (NCBI taxonomy): domain Eukaryota; kingdom Metazoa; phylum Chordata; class Actinopteri; order Batrachoidiformes; family Batrachoididae; genus Thalassophryne; species Thalassophryne amazonica. Next base: position 64,869,422 of record NC_047106.1, on the reverse strand, counting down.
AAACAATCCTGTGTGATTTATTCTTTGGGAACAATGGAACACAGCAGGACTCATGAATTGACGTCAAGTAAAGTTGTATTGTGAGCGTGTGGCTTCCAGTCATGTGGAGTACCGTTGCTTTGCCCTGACTTGCGTTGAAACCACCTACATTTTTTTCTGCATCCTGTGCTCAATGCAGAAAAAAAAAGATTAAACATGTTTAATTTTTGGCGTCCAATTCCCTTTGAATCTGTCATGGTGTTATGGTATTGCGTTACATCGTCTCGGCATTAGGTTGTATCCATGTGGTGTCATCATGATGCCGCAGTACGCAACTCGAAGTGGGCCCAGTGTGAAAGGAGCTTAACTGATAACTTTCAAAATTGGCTTGTTAGTAGCAAAGAGTACTCTCAGCTACTAACAAGCCAATTTTGAGTTTTAACTTCACAATCACAAACCCAAACAATGAGACACCACTTCTGTCTTTGTGCACCCTGCCCACTACTAGAAGTATTTTGCAGCAGTTGAGAAGCATTAAGCTCAACTCTATTGCAGCAAGAGGAGCCTGACCATCAACGTCCCACCCAAAAAAAAAAAAAAAAGCATACAGCAATACCACTGTGAGGCAAAGGTCTTGGAAAATAAAGCAGTTTTGACTTATGGTTTTGATTTATAAATCAAATTAATCTGGATAGAATAACTACATTAATGACCATTCTGTCATTTGTACAAAGTTAAAATACAACACTTATCTTTTAATTTTAAATAATGTACTAATTTTGGAAGTTTTGTAACAAACACACAGATGCTAAAGGGATTATGGGTAAAATGAGCCTCTGCTAACACTGATTGGATAAGTCATTCATTAAATCTAAAAACCAACACGTTAATATGACCGTCTGATATAACAGGGTCAAAATGCATAGAACACACTGCCATCTACTGGTGCCCAGACGCTCAGACCCTAACCCATAATCCTTTGCATGCCAGAGAGTTGCTGCGGTTTAAACAGAGAGAATCCACGACAACTGTAAATGAACAACCAAAATGTACATTTTATTTCTTTTCATCACCTGCAGCAAGAGGCTATAACAACTCTCTGGCATGCAAAGGATTATGGGATCTCAGTACTTCGGGTGAATACTGCCATGAACACTACTGGCCAGTAGATGGCAGTAGTGACCCTGAAAACAAATATTCCAAATAAATAACCCAGGTCTACTACTTTAATCTGTGTGGAATTTAAGAAACACAAACCAAATTTCAGACATCTTATATATATTACTCTGCATCAAAGATGACAAAGAGTGTTGTAAATAATAAGCAGGACATTAAAGAACAAACAGGAAGTGATTCAGCTCACAGTGATTCTAACTGAAAATAATGGAGAAGCAACCTAAGCTTCTTCTGGCATTTTTACATAAAAACAAACAATAACAACATCTATAAATCCAGAGAATATATTCACAAGAGTTTTACTCACAATATACAAAGGGTTTAATGCTGTTGTCTATGTGGAGCCTGATCAGAGTGTCTCAAATGCATTTCTCCTGTCATGAACTTTTACCCATAATGCACTGCCGAGACACCATGTCAATACTAAAACCTCCATAATAATCTGGTGAAGGAACTCAAGCTATGTCCAAATATCAATATAACACCAATATAAGGAACTGATGTTTTCTGTGAAATTGTCTAAATTCTCTGAAAATTCAATTCGTGGTTGAAGGACTATATAGGTGTTGGTTAAAGTATGGACAATTAAGTTATTAACTTTGTATTTTTTTTTATTTTTTTTTTGGATTATGCGATGTGTGCTTTTATTTGGTGTGGATATGATGAGGAATTTGAGTTTATTGATTATTTTAAGCTGTCTGTGTTTGCTGTTCTGCTCACTTTGTTTTGTTTTGTTTGGTTTTGTTGTGAAGTAAAAGTTGCTGAGGTAAAAGGAGTAGGTGTATATAAGCTTTGCTTCTACCTACACCCTTTCGGTTGCATGGGCTGACTGGCTGAGAAATCACTTTTGTTTTCTTTTCTTTTATTTTATTGCAAAGATCTGAAATCAACATGGATTGTTCATACCATTTGCCAATGTGTTCCATCTACCTTGCAATTTTAGTGCTATTTTGTGTGCAATTTTGGTACTGTATGATTTGTGCTTTTGCACACCTGACCACCACACGCTCTGACACTAGAGGCTATAGTGCTTATCTTAAAAACAAACATGGCAGGATTTTACTGATGCTGATCAATCCTCTAACACAAAAAACAAACAAACCCAGTACGCCATAAGCCATCTGGAGGAATTTGCAGAATTCGTTTTTTGGTCTTTGGCTGTATGCCAACTTGTCTACTTGTCATTACAAAAACCAAATAACACTTAATGACAGTAGTCATAAATGTTTATGACTTTGACATAATGTTTTTGACACCTTCATGACTGTGTCATGTAACAGTTATGACACTGTCTCTATTATGACGATACCTTCAATCAATCAATTCAATCAATTTTATTTATATAGCGCCAAATCACAACAAACAGTTGCCCCAAGGCGCTTTATATTGTAAGGCAAGGCCATACAATAATTACAGAAAAACCCCAACGGTCAAAACGACCTCCTGTGAGAAAGCACTTGGCGACAGTGGGAAGGAAAAATTCCCTTTTAACAGGAAGAAACCTCCAGCAGAACCAGGCTCAGGGAGGGGCAGTCTTCTGCTGGGACTGGTTGGGGCTGAGGGAGAGAACCAGGAAAAAGACATGCTGTGGAGGGGAGCAGAGATCAATCACTAATGATTAAATGCAGAGTGGTGCATACAGAGCAAAAAGAGAAAGAAACACTCAGTGCATCATGGGAACCCCCCAGCAGTCTAAGTCTATAGCAGCATAACTAAGGGATGGTTCAGGGTCACCTGATCCAGCCCTAACTATAAGCTTTAGCAAAAAGGAAAGTTTTAAGCCTAATCTTAAAAGTAGAGAGGGTGTCTGTCTCCCTGATCTGAATTGGGAGCTGGTTCCACAGGAGAGGAGCCTGAAAGCTGACGGCTCTGCCTCCCATTCTACTCTTACAAACCCTAGGAACTACAAGTAAGCCTGCAGTCTGAGAGCGAAGCACTCTACTGGGGTGATATGGTACTATGAGGTCCCTAAGATAAGATGGGACCTGATTATTCAAAACCTTATAAGTAAGAAGAAGAATTTTAAATTCTATTCTAGAATTAACAGGAAGCCAATGAAGAGAGGCCAATATGGGTGAGATATGCTCTCTCCTTCTAGTCCCTGTTAGTACTCTAGCTGCAGCATTTTGAATTAACTGAAGGCTTTTCATGGAACTTTTAGGACAACCTGATAATAATGAATTACAATAGTCCAGCCTAGAGGAAATAAATGCATGAATTAGTTTTTCAGCATCACTCTGAGACAAGACCTTTCTAATTTTAGAGATATTGCGTAAATGCAAAAAAGCAGTCCTACATATTTGTTTAATATGCGCTTTGAATGACATATCCTGATCAAAAATAACTCCAAGATTTCTCACAGTATTACTAGAGGTCAGGGTAATGCCATCCAGAGTAAGGATCTGGTTAGACACCATGTTTCTAAGATTTGTGGGGCCAAGTACAATAACTTCAGTTTTATCTGAGTTTAAAAGCAGGAAATTAGAGGTCATCCATGTCTTTATGTCTGTAAGACAATCCTGCAGTTTAGCTAATTGGTGTGTGTCCTCTGGCTTCATGGATAGATAAAGCTGGGTATCATCTGCGTAACAATGAAAATTTAAGCAATGCCGTCTAATAATACTGCCTAAGGGAAGCATGTATAAAGTGAATAAAATTGGTCCTAGCACAGAACCTTGTGGAACTCCATAATTAACCTTAGTCTGTGAAGAAGATTCCCCATTTACATGAACAAATTGTAATCTATTAGATAAATATGATTCAAACCACCGCAGCGCAGTGCCTTTAATACCTATGGCATGCTCTAATCTCTGTAATAAAATTTTATGGTCAACAGTATCAAAAGCAACACTGAGGTCTAACTGAACAAGCACAGAGATGAGTCCACTGTCTGAGGCCATAAGATCATTTGTAACCTTCACTAATGCTGTTTCTGTACTATGATGAATTCTAAAACCTGACTGAAACTCTTCAAATAAAGTGTTATCACCCATCCTTCCATCCATCAGCAAAACAAACTCTGCATGTTTCACTAAATGCTGCTACCCACTAGTGGGCAGAGTTCGCAGCATGCAATGGTACCAAATGTGTGGAACCAAAATCTACTGTAAATGGAAAACAAAAATGCACTCTAAATGCAACACAACACAAATGGGTTGAATAATCCATGTCATGTGACATACAAAGCACCAATCAAATTACAAGAATCCACTCAGCCCTGATATAAGCTGAGTGGATTCTTACAAATATATTTGATACACGACAAGCGATACGATACATAGAGCGATACATGACGATACTGACAATATGATTCACCCCTGTTCCCGATTCAATGCGATTTGATATGTATTTCATGACAATTCAGTTCCTCACAATGCGATACAATGCAGTTTGGTGCAATATGATGCGATTCAACATGATGCAAAGAATTATACCAAAAATTCAAATAGAAAATTAAAAGCTGAATTTCAGAATGGTGCTATGGTATTCTTCTTCTTCTGATTCTACTCGAGGCAGAGAATTTGTTTTACTTCATATAAGCCGCAAATATTCCAGAGTCAACATTAAGGAACAGGAACTGGTTCCTTCATATTTGGAACCTTTTTCATCACAGTCAGAAGTTAAACGGTACAGTAAACAGTAAGACAACATCACTCTCAATGAGTGACTTAAAGTGAGTCACTCACTGACACAGCCGTCTTGGCAAAAGTAATTTGAGAGACTTTTCTCACCAGTTTGCTGGAGCTCGGTTTACAATCTGAGGAATCCAAGCTGTTCTTGCGGGCCTCCATTTTGAAATAGATTTGTTGTCAAAATGTGCTTTTGAAGCAGTGATGGTGCATTCAATATGCCAAGGGAAAAAAAAAAAAAAAATCAATGCAAGCATGTAGCGTGATGCAACATGATTTCACCCGTCAATTGAAAAAAAAAAAAAAAAAAAAAAAAAAAAATAATATATATATATATATATATATATATATATATATATATATACACACACACACACACACACACACACACACACACACACACACACACACACACACAGTGAGGAAAATAAGTATTTGAACACCCTGCGATTTTGCAAGTTCTCCCACTTACAAATCATGGAGGGGTCTGAAATTTTCATCTTAGGTGCATGTCCACTGTGAGAGACATAATCTAAAAAATAAATAAATAAATCGGAAATCACAATGCATGATTTTTTTAATAATATATTTGTATGTTACTGCTGCAAATAAGTATTTGAACAACTGTGAAAATCAATGTTAATATTTGGTAGAGCCTTTGTTTGCAATTACAGAGGTCAAACTTTCCTGTTGTTTTTCACCAGGTTTGCACACACTGCAGCAGGCATTTTGGTCCACTCCTCCATACAGATCTTCTCTAGATCTTTCAGGTTTGGAGTTTCAGCTCCCTCCAAAGATTTTCTATTGAGTTCAGTTCTGGAGACTGGCCAGGCCACTCCAGGACCTTGAAATGCTTCTTACGGAGCTCCTCCTTAGTTGCCCTGCCTGTGAGTTTGGGGTCATTGTTATGCTGGAAGACCCAGCCATGACCCATCTTCAATGCTCTTACTGAGGGAAGGAGGTTGTTTGCCAAAATCTCACAAAACATGACCCCATCCATCCTCTCTTCAATACTGTGCAGTCGTCCTGTCCCCTTTGCAGAAGAGCACCCCCAGAGTATGATGTTTCCACCCCCATGCTTCGTGGTTGGGATGGTTTTCTTGGGGTTGTTCTCATCCTCTAAACATAGTAAGTGGAGTTGATTCCAAAAAGCTCTATTCTGGTCTCATCTGACCACATGACCTTCTCCCATGCCTCCTCTGGATCATCCAGATGGTCACTGGTGAACTTCAAATGGGCCTGGACATGTGCTGGCTTGAGCAGGGGGACCTTGGTGCCCTGCAGGATTTTAAACCATGACAGCATCATGTGTTACTAATGTAATCTTTGTGACTGTGGTCCCAGCTCTCTTCAGGTCACTGACCAGGTCCTCCTGTATAGTTCTGAGCTTTCTCAGAATTATCCTTACCCCACAAAGTGAGATCTTGCATGGAATCCCAGACCGAGGGAGACTGACAGTCATCTTGTGTTTCTTCCACTTTCTAATAAATAATCATAACAGCTGTTGTCTTCTACCAAGCTGCTTGCCTGTTGTCCTGTAGTCCATCCCAGCCTTATAGAGGTCTACAGTTTTGTCCTTGGTGTCCTTAGACAGCTCTTTGGTCTTGGCTATGATGGACAGGTTGGAGTGTAATTGATTGAGTGTGTGAACAGGTGTCTTTTATACAGGTAACAAGTTCAAACAGGTGCAATTAATACAGGTAAAAAGTGCAGAATAAGAGGGCTTCTTAAAGAAAAATTAACAGGTCTGTGTGAGCCAGAATTGTTGCTGGTTGGTAGGGGGTCAAATACTTATTTTCCTCACACACACACATACATACATACATACATACATACATACATACATATATATGAAATGGCTAAGCAACGAGTGCAAATTTTAGATGATTAGTTCTCAGTGTAAAAATGACCACAAGTAAGAAAGGATTATTAGTAAGCAAATGAATTAATCATTGTAAGAATATTTGTATCAATTAACTATATATTAAAGTGCTCTTCAATATGTTACATGCTCCAGCACAGTATGTCCACATATCACCCCAGACCATTCATTACCTTGACAACATTTTACTAGAAAACCACTGTCTGAGTCTCTCAGACTCCACACCAGACTATACTAAATTACTTCAAATCACAGCCCTCCTCTCCCACCTGCCTCTCAGAATCAGAAAATAAATTTATTCATGAGAAATCTTTGGGCCTCCTCCCCCACGTGTTTCATCTTATGAAGACAGGAAAAACACAAAAATGAAAATGCCTGACAAATATTTGACCTCACCGCAGCTTCTACAGCTTTATAAATTGTACTTTTTATTTCAGAATCCATCCCTTTGTAAACAGTGACAAATAGCTGGAATATAATTTTTAATGTATTGAATGATTTGGCTTCATTGTCATAATTTCATGTTGCCTCTCAATTATATTTAAAATCAATTGGCACAGAGGACATGCATGTTGGCAAATAATTTGATAATGATCAAAGTGTTCTTGAACTAACTTGAACCAAATGAACTACCATTTAATATAATTCCTTGTATAGATATGTGACATAACAATATCTACCCTCAATGCCACAGTTAATTAGCTAGATTATGCTAGATCAGGGGTGGGCAAAGAGGGCCGAGACCTTGCAGTTTTAAACACCTGATCGTCAATGAAATCACCTGCTGAGACACTGATCATTAATGAAATCACCTGCTGAGGTGATTGGTAGCAAGGAAAACCTGCAGTGTCTCGGCCCTTCATGGCACATGATTGCCCACCCCTGTCCTAGACACGTCTTAGCCTAACTGGATCTAGCTAATGGTATCACTACATATTTGACTGTCCTTCAAACATTGATGACTTTGAATATTAATGCTGTCAATGCAATGGAACTGCCACAATGCAAATATTCCTGTTTTGTGGTAAATGTTTCCACTATATTTCAAACTGGAACACCTTGAATTTCCATCAGAAAAGTTGGCATGTTTTCTCCAAGTATACATAAAAATACTGCTCACCTGCACACACGCTCACACACACACAATTATCTTGATGGCCTGATCAGCTAAGTAGGGAGGTGCCAGTCTGTGTAGGGCAGTAAGTTCACCACCAGTGGAGCCTTGCTGCCTGCAACCACCAGTCACACCCTATCATCTAGGAGGGTTACTGCCCATCATCGGAAACAGTGGGTGACACTAAGCAGCTGCAGCTCATTGTTGCCAGCTGCCAGTAAACTGCCACTGGTCCTCACCACCAGTCTGCTGTGCTCTGCAGCTATACTCTGAACACAAGCCAAACTGCTCACATGCAATGTGATGACAGTTACACTTTGCATATTTCGTAGCAACATATGTTAAACATATGTGATCCTGAAATAACAATATAATATGTTTTGAAAGCTGTAGTCAATATCTTAGTCTGTGTATCATCACTTACCCTGCCTCTCCCACACTACCACAAAGTACAGATTGGTCACCCATGCACTTAAAGGGACTGTACTCCTGTACTCCAATCAACTGTTTTTGCACAGCCCATTCCACTATGTTAAATTTATTCAAAAGTGAATATAGTAGTGCCTATGTGACACTTTTACTTCTTAGAGAAGTGATTTTTTTTCTTATTGTTTATGCACCAATAACATCAGATTAAATTCATTGTATGTGTTAAGTTACTTTGCAATACATTTGATTCTGATCATTGTTATTCTGTGAATATCTGAACATGAAGTCAACATGAAGTGTTTTTTGTCACTTGATAAATATCTCCTGGCTCACATGTTGAAGGCTGAAAAGGCTTTACTGTATGTCATGTATGTGAAAATTGCTAATAAACATCCATTGGACATCAAGGGTAAAGACAAAGTCTTTGGGCCCCTTCACACATAACATGAAAGACACAGGAACTGGAAGAAAATCCGCAAACCAAAAACAAAATGGGGAAACACAGAACAGTCCAACTGCTGTTGGGAGGAATGGACAGTCGAATAGGCCTGCACGATACAGCAGCGATGTTTTGTGCACGCTCGTGGTCACACGCAGGAACACAGTGCAAGCACGTGGAAAGTCACACACACAGCAACGGAGGACAAAAATGAAAAAACACCACAATTCATAATACTTACTTCCTATTTTGAAGAGTGGATTTAGCCTCCGCCTAGACATACACCAGGAAGTAATGAAATGATATGTATTACTGTTCTCCCTTTTATGTTTTACATGAATTACCTGATGCGCTCATCTCATGAAGAGCCAGATTCTCGCGTCGTGAACACATCAGCCAGCATGGTGCAGCCAGCATGGTGCATCCAGCGTGCAGTGGTCTGCTGCAAATATGATATGTGTTTTAATTATTACAATGTGGTGAAATCCTGCAGTGACACACAACTCACGGGGCATCCTGTGGGGTGATTTCCTGCATTGCACGATATTCACCAGTGTTGTGGGGCACTAAAGTGGTGGTCAGCTGTAGCAATATGTGTTTTAATTCATGAGCCAAATCTCATGACCATAGGTGAGGATCGGAACATAGATCGATCGGTAAATTGAGAGCTTTGCTCCCCTGCTCAGCTCTCTCTTCACCACGACGGTCCGATACAGTGACCGCATCACTGCAGATGCTGCACCGATCCATCTGTCGATCTCACGCTCCATCCGTCCCTCACTTGTGAGCAAGACATCGAGATACTTAAAATCCTCCACTTGAGGCAAGGTCACTCCACCGACCTGAAGAGGGCAAAGCACCTTTTTCCAGTCAAGAACCATGGCCTCGGATTTGGAGGTGCTGATTTTCATCCCGGACGCTTCACACTCAGCTGCAAACTGCCCCAGTGCACGCTGAAGGTCCTGATTTGATGAAGCCAACAGAACCACATCATCCGCAAACAGCAGAGAGGAGATTCTGTGGTTCCAAAACCAGACCTCCTCTACACCCTGTCTGCGCCAAGAAATTCTGTCCATAAAGATAATGAACAGAACCGGTGACAAAGGGCAGCCAACGTGCACTGGAGACAGGTTTGACTTACTACCGGCAATGCGAACCAAGCTCCTGCTGTGGTCGTACAGGGACTGGATAGCCCTTAGCAAAGGACCCTGGACCCCGTTACCCCCGGAGCACCCCCAACAGGGTGCCCCAAGGGACACGGTCAAATGCCTTCTCCAGATCCACAAAGCACATGTGGACTGGTCGGGCGAACTCCCATGAACCCTCGAGCACCCGATGGAGCGTGTAGAGCTGGTCCAGTGTGCCGCGACCAGGATGAAAACCACACTGCTCCTCCTGAATCCGAGGTTCGACTATCGGTCAAATTCTCCTCTCCAGTACTCTGGAATAGACCTTACCGGGGAGGCTGAGGAGTGTGATCCCCCTGTAGATGGAACACACCCGCCGGTCCCCCTTCTTAAACAGAGGGACCACCACCCCGGTCTGACAATCCAGAGGCACTGTCCCCAACCACCATGCAATGTTGCAGAGGTGTGTCAGCCAAGACAGTCCCACAACATCCAGAGATTTAAGGTAGTCAGGACGGATTTCATCCACCCCAGGAGCCTTGCCACCGAGGAGCTTTGGCCTGGGTAATGAATGAGTCTGCCTCTGAGTCCCCAGTCTCTGCTTCCTCTTTGGAAGAAGTGACGATAGGATTGATGGGATTCTGAACACTACTGTATATTATATATATATATATACACACACACACATACATACATACACACAGTGGTGGGCACAGATAACCAAAAAATTAACTTCAATAACAGATAACTGAAAAGTTATCTTTGATAAAGCTAAACCGATAAACCACCCAAAAATGTATCGGAAGTTACAGATAATCGATAACCGATAAACTCCGGTGTTGTCTATGGGACATTTGCAGTTACTAAAGAGCTGAAATTGATTTTTAACACGATCGCTTTTAAAAGCATCAAAAGCGGTAAAATACCTAAAGAATAAGCAAAAATGTTTGACCATGCTGCTCCCTGCAGGAAGCAGCACAGACAAATCCTGAGAGCACCCACAAAATCAACTCTTTACTAATCATAATCATTTTTCTTTGAACATTCTGCCCCTGCTGGAAGCTCTTGTTTACAACAGCACTCCCACCACAGAGACACACCAAGAGCACTCATAAGGCCAGCTCCCTATCAACTACAACACTCCGGTCAGGCGGAGGTCTTGAAAAATAAAGTCATACTATCTTATGGTTTTTTGAAAATACTGATAGAATAACTCCATTAATGTCAATTCTGTCATTTGTACAAAGTTAAAATATAACATATATCTTTTAATGTTGAATAAGGCACTAATTCTGAGGTTTTGTAGCAAACAGACCGCAAAGCATTCTGGGCAAAAGTGCTAAACAGTGATTGGTTCAGTAATCCATTATGTAAACCAACACATTAATGTGACATGTGTTGGTTTAAAGATAAATATGCTTTTGTAAAATATTCCATTTTTATTTGCAAAAACAGGCATTTTTACGGAGCCCTGGAAGTGTCATCGCAATTGCATGTTTTAAAACTTTCATGATGTTGTAAAATATTGCACTCAATATTAGTAAGTAAGTAATTAAATTTATTTATATAGTGCCTTTCACAGACATAAGGCCATGTACACACATTGTCGGGTATTTGTAAAACCGAATATCTTACCCTTTCAGTTTGGGGAAAAAACTTCACACTACGTCGTTTAAAAAAAAAAAAAATCCATCCACATCGAACCGTATAAATGTGTTGTAATTAGTCTGCCAAACCTTTGGGTGGTGGTACTGATTAAAATTCTATCCAATCAGGAGCCTTATTCTCTTGTCGTCACTTCCACAAAAACTGAAAACATGGCGCCAACCTCGGTCGTGTGGACCGATAAGGAGTCGGAATTACTTCTAACTGTAGTTTTGGAATACAAAGTTAACATATATGCACACAAAAAGCGCCTGGACAATGGACAATACCAACACTTTGAGAGCAGCCATGTACCCAGATGTTTAATACTGTCATTAACACTCCTGGCCAGTAGATGGCAGTAGCGGCCTTGAAAAAATGTCAAAATTCCAGATAATCCGTGTCTGCTACATTTAAGATGCGTGGAATTTAACAAACACAAATACACTAATGTCTATAAACCCAGAGAATATATTCACGAGCGTTTTAGGCACTAGAGTTTAATGCTGTTATCTGTGGACCCTGAACAGAGTGTCTGAAATGCATTTGTCCTGTCGTGAACGTCTGAGATTACCTTATGCTACCCATAATGTATTGCTGCCTGGCACAGCATGTGCTCACAAAACCTTACAAATTAGCACATTACTTTAAAACAAAAACATATATCTGATATTTTCACTTTATAAACTTCAGACATGACAATTATTTTTAATAACTTGTCTAAAATGAGTGGTTAAAAATTGAACCATAAGTTAAACATGTATGCCTCTGGATGACTTGGTGACATTGCGATTATATTAGTATGGCGTTAAAGGAAATTACTTTTTTTTTGGTCACCAGTTCTCCTTTGCTTACAGACGGTACTGTTGTGTGTTGGGGGGTTTGGCTGGATGTTTTTGTGTTTTCTTTGCTCTCCAGGTGGTATGCAAACTGTTTTTTTTGTCTGTGGAGACGGTGCTGGCAGAAGAATCCTTCACCCTCATCAGCATCATTGGCTGCACTTGTGGAGGATGTTCACGTGCAGGCCTAATGACTTGCAGCACCTGTGGATGATGCTCACGTGCAAACTTAAAGACTTTAAGCTGAAGCAGATAATGAGATGGCGTTCTGCATTTAAGCCATGAGTGGTTCAAGCAGAATTGCCGGAAACTTGACCTCGTGACGTTCATTTGTGAGACGCTGAGGACCGCGCCTGGGTTTGACACATCGTGCCTGTGAAGGAGGACGGGTGAGGGACACATGCTGTCAGCACACATCAGAGGTGATTGATTGTCTGAATAAGTGTTAATAGTAATTTGGTATTTTGTTACGCAGTATATTTGAACATTGATGAGAATTGTGCAGCTCGCTTCTCACGGCCGTGGCGTGCGGACTGATGATCCTCCACCTGTTGTGAGAAGCTGCTCATTTACATAAAGCTTAAAGTCAGACCTGAATGTGTTGCTGATAGTGTGTGCCTTTGAAGGATATTAGTTGTAGCTGTTGACTTACCTCACCTCTTCTATCCTTCACAGAGTCAGTTTGTCGTGTCCACCTGGGGGGGTGTTTGGTGGTGAATTTGAGTCCAGAAGTGCCGGGCTTCACTCCGCCAGACAAGCTCTATATTATGTTGTACACAATTATTGCACAAGAGGGGAAAATAAAATTGTTTTGTTTTTGGAACCGCTTTCTGGTTATTTAGCGCTGGGTTCGGTCAGACATTGGTCCGCTCATAACAGGTATAGTGGTTTCTGATTGCAGAGGGTAGAACAACATGCCTATTAGGAAACTTCTAACAGGTAGATCTCAACAGCTTTAACAGTTTTAAAAATGTTTCTGTGTAGGCTCTCAGTTGTCCAGGTGGTTTCCATAGTAGAGAAGCTTGAATCTTCGACTGGACTGGGTTGCTTGATGTGAGGACGTTTCGCTTCAAATCGCAGAAGCTTCCTCAGCTAAAATTCTTGCTCTGGTGGTCTGACTTCTGTCTTGCCTCTTCTAGAGAAGAATGAAAAATGTTTTTCACTGTTCAGCTTAATTTAGTACGTTATCGGTCTAAAAGTTACCGTACAGTAATTCATCTGAAGATAATTAGTCCGATGATGGTTTTTAAATTTATAATGAAAACATTATCTTCGATAATTATCTGTTATCGGATTATCGGAAGTGTGCCCACCACTGTGTGTATATATATATATATATATATATATATACATATATATATATATATATATATATATATATATATATATGTATATATATATATATATATATATATATATATATATATATATACATACACACACACACACACACACACACAGGGGTCCAGAGACTAGGACAATTTCAATTTATTTCAATGTATTTTCATTAAAATAGTGCCGAATCACAACAAACTTGCCTCAAGGCACTTCACACAAGTAAGGCCTAACCTTACGAACCCCAAGAGCAAGCACACAGGTGACAGTGGTAAGGGAAAACTCCCTCTGATGATTTGAGGAAGAAACCTCAAGCAGACCAGACTCAAAGGGGCAATGCTTTAGCTGGGCCATGCTAGCGACACAATTGATAAAACAATTTTCAAAACATTCATTCGTTCATCTTCTACCGCTTAGTCCAATTAAGGGTCACAGGGGGCTGGAGCCTATCCCAGCAGTCATAGAGCATGAGGCGGGGTACACCCAGGACAGGACGCTAGTCTGTCGCAGGGCCACAAACAGACAAACAAGCACAGACACACCCACACACACACCTACGGACAATTTAAAGACTCCAATCCACCTAACCCGCATGTTTTTGGATGTGGGAGGAAACCCATGCACACACGGGGAGAACATGCAAACTCCACACAGAAAGGCCACTGGAATTGAACCCACAACCTTCTTGCTGTGAGGCAACAGTGCTACCCACCAAGCCACCATGCTGCCATTTTCAAAACAAATATACAGAAAATTTTTCCAGTGCACAGACCGGGAGGGGTGCATAAGTAGACACCACATGCATCTCTGGATTGGAGCCGCATCTCAAACAGAAAAGAAAAACGATCAAACATCGGAAAGACAACAAATACAGTGTAATTTGTCAGCATCAAGCAACAGGAAAAACAGAATAAATATGAAGGTGATCACTAGCCCTAGTCCTGCACCCTGAGAATGCAGAGCCTGGGCCGATACCTAGGGTTTAAGTAGGTCAGCTATGTAGGGAGGTGCCAGTCCGTGAACAGTTTTATAGGTTAGTAGAAGAACTTAAATCTGGAAGGGACACAGGGACAGGAAGCCAGTGAAGAGATGCCAAAATGGGTGTAATGTGGTTAAACGTTTTGCTTCCTGTCAAAGTCTGGCAGCAGCATTTTGAACCAGTTGCAGACCCCAAATGCTGGACTGTGGGAAACCAGAAAATAGAACATTGGAGTAGACCAATCTAGAAGAGACAAATGCATGAATCAGAGTCTCAGCATCAGCCATAGGCAGGATAGGATGAATCTTTGTTCTATTTCACAGGTGGATGAAAGCAGTCTTCATGATATTTAGCTGCTGAAATTGATGCCCATGTCTCACTGGACCAAGAACCATCATTTCAGTCTCATCAGATGTTAAAAGCAGGAAATTGCTAGACGTTGAGCTTTTCACTGATGCAAGGCAATGTTCTAAGGATATTATGTGGATGAGATTACCAGCAATCGGCATGTATAATTGAGTATCATCAGCATAGCAATGAATGGTAATCCAAAAATGCTGCAATATGTGCCCAAGGGGTGCTATATAAGGAAAAAAAGCACAGGGCCCAAGACGGACCCCTATTGAACCACAAATTTTGTGTCACTAAGGTTAGAGGTAGTGTTATTGTACAAAACGCAGTGAGAATGACTGGTCAGGTATGATGTCAAACATGCAAGGGCATTCCCAGTAATCCCAAAATGATGCTGCAGCCTATCAAGTAGAATATGATGATCAATGGTATCAAATGCAGCACTAAGATCAAACAGCACCAGAATCGGCCCCAGATCGAAGGCCAGTTATCAATAAAACTCAAGCCTTGCTGTTTGTAAAATTGCTAACCACAAATGAATATGCTAACCACTGCTAAGATTCACATATGAATAGATTAATGAGCTACAATTTACAGCAGTTACACTGAAAAACTAACATAAGTATTAGACTGGTAGTAACAGTAATAAAATAAAAGGTGACCTAGCTAATGCAAACTAACTGCTAGCGAAACGCTAACTACTCCTAAAATTCACAACAGGAGAAATTTAGTTAAATAAGATTAATAATATATGCACTTAAAAACTAAAAGAATTGTTAAACAGAAATAAAATAAATGAATACAACCTTTTTGAGATTAAAAGGGTGTCACATCTTTACAACAGCACACAGTCCATCAGGAACAAGTTGCCAGATCTGTGAATCAGCATTCTCAGTGTCAGGACAGCATGACGATGCCTGTGTTTCATGCTGAAGTTATGCGACTTCATATCTTACAAGTCAGTACAGGTGTTATCGAGCTGTGATTTGAGCACAGATATCTGAACAGCTGCACATCACAGGGGGACACGCCCATAGTGTATGAGCAAAGTGATCACAAATGAATGAGTTCACACCATTACCATTATTTGTGTTATTTAATCTCCACTCTTTCTGCCTGTCACGTAAACTACAATTTTTGTGGTGGAAAGGACATCAGCCTGCTCACCCGACTTCACACCATGCTGTGCACTCAGACGTTGGCCAGTCCTCATGTGATCGTGTTGGTGCATAATTATCAGCATGTAATGAGGGCATGAGCGCCTGCCCACACATGTGCATTGCGTGTTCACCAGCTAAGCTGCAGTACACAGCGGTCAGCTGTTTCACTAGCGCACTGCGCTGGACAACAACCAGACTCCGGGGTGTGTCAGGCTGGACATGCGTGTCGTGTGAGCGGCATGCCGCAGGACAGACACCGCATCATGTGGGACATAGCTCACGTGGGTGATGTGACATTCATATCATCTGCTGCATGTTCACATGATCTGACGGTCCATTTCACCTGGGACAGCCTGTCAGTGTGTGTAGTTTTTCCCCTACTCCTGCTAAATAAGGGAGAGACACTCTTCTTGTCTCCATCTCCTGTCTATCTGGTCTCTTTGTTCTCTGGGACTTCTGCACTTTGTCCAGGGACCATCGCGGGTACCCACATACTGTGAGGGCTTTCCGGACAAGTTGTTGTTCTTTAGCCCTTCCCTCTGCAGTTGTGGGCACCTGTAGGGCTCTGTGTTGAAGCGTCCTGATCACCCCGAGCTTGTGTTCAAGGGGGTGGTTTGAGCCAAAGAGCAGCTATTGTCAATGTGAGTTGGTTTTCTGTAAACCCCTGTCTGGAGCTGCCTGTTCTCTCCAATCGTAACATTACAGTCCAAGAAGGCTAAATGGTTGTTTCTGGCATCCTCACGTGTGAACTTGATATTGGCGTCCACCGAGTTGATGTGTTCTGTAAAGTCCTCAACCTCCTGTTGCTTGATTTTAACCCATGTGTCGTCAACATATCTGAACCAGTGACTGGGAGAGATGCCCGTGAAAGACGTCAAGGCTGTCTTCTCCACTCGCTCCATGTACAGATTGGCCACAATGGGGGATACCGGAGATCCCATCGCACAACCATGAATCTGCCTGTAGTAATTCCCCCTAAACAGGAAATACGTGGTGTTAAGACAGATCTCCAAGAGTTGGCAGATGTGGTCTGGTGTGAGTTTGGTCCTTTCAAGTAGAGACACATCCTCCAGCAGTCTCTGCCTCACAGCTGAGACAGCCTCAATGGTGGGGATGCAGGTGAACAACGAAGTCACATCAAATGACACGATTGTTTCATCTGCCTCCAGCTGCAGGTCCTTGATCTTGTTCACAAAATCTTGTGTGTTCTCCACACTCAATCTTTCACAAGATTTTGTGAAATTTTGTCCCAAGAGACCAGATAGACAGGAGACAGAGACAAGAAGAAGAGGAGTGTCTCTCCCTTATTTAGCAGGAGTAGGGGAAAAACTACAGAGGATCTTCAGACAGCACAAAATCCCAGTTTACTTTAAACCGGTTAACACATTGAGACAGAAATTAGTTCACCCTAAGGACAGGATCCCTAGTCCCTAGTTACTAACAGAGCAATGTAGTGTATTCTATCAGATGTCAGGAAAACTGTAACGAACACTACATAGGTGAGACTAAGCAACCTTTATACAAAAGGCTATACCAGCACCGCAGAGAGGGCACCAGTGGACCTCAGTCTGCAGTTCATCTCCACCTTAAAGACACTAACCACACGTTTGAGGACAAGGAAGTTAAAATATTAGCCAGAGAGAAGAAATGGTTTGAGAGAGGGGTCAAGGAGGCATTCTCTGTGAAATGTTTGAAACCCAGCCTTAACCGGGGAGGGGGTCTGAGACACGCTTTATCCCCTGTTTACAATGGGGTACTCAGATCAAAGCAGTTTCAGTCGTTTGTTCATGGTAATGAGTCATTCATGTCATCAGCAGAGTCGTCAAGGGAGCCATCAGGAGAGGGACAGCTGCCCTGTCACTAGGAGGGTGCTAACTAGAGCACAATAGGTGCTAATTAGAGCTATTGTTTAGTCACTAGCCTACAGCAGTCTGCCTTTCGGTAGGACGGGTCTGGTTAGGTTTAAAACTCCAGCTTTTGTGACTTCTTGATTATTCTTCTCTACAAGAGTCAAGACAGAAGTCAGACCACCAGAGCAAGAATTTTAGCTGAGGAAGCTTCTGCGATTTGAAGCGAAACGTCCTCGCGTGAAGCAACCTAGTCCAGTCGAAGATTCAAACTTCTCTACTATGGAAACCACCTGGACAACTGAGAGCCTACACAGAAACACACACACATATCACAATGAGCCCCAGCATTCTTAAAGGTCCTTTCACACATGGCACGGATGAGGCTGAATGGCGCACGAAGAAGTCGAATGACATTTGTGGACATAAAAGCCACATTTTTGCCTCATACAGCAGTCTCACAGCAGTCGGCACATCTGTGCTTCCAGAGGACATGCACGCTACATTCGTGTTGCACTTGTATTGGAAAACAGTTGGATGGGGGTTGAGTTGCAATATTCGTACGGCAAGTCGTACACAAGCCGGACCATTCAGACTGCGGTTGAGGGGCTGTATGAAATGTTCAAAATCTGGATGAATGTCCCAACCAAGCCAGCCTTCACGTTGGAGACCGAATGAGGGCGAATGACGGCCGAACGTTAGTAAAGGCACATACACTATACATCCTGTGAACTACATTTGGGCTTTGCACTATCACACCGAAAAGGCACAGAGCAGTCAGAGTGCACACGGGGGGGGGGGGGGGGGGGGGGGGGGGGGGGGGGTCCCAGTGATTTTTATGTGAATGAATGGATGAATGTATTAATCAATCTGTTCAGCACACAGACACATATTCAGCCCAAAACAAAAGTCCTTATCAAAATAAAACACACAGATATTAAAAACACAAATTAAAAATGAAGAAAAAAGGAACACATATTTAACACATGACATATTTCCAGTGCAATCTATTTTAACATCCTTGGCAGGTCTTGTGAAGAGAGCTGGCCCACATGTTTGCCTTCCAGAATTTTAGACATTTGCGGCGATTGAACCTCATTCATCCAACACTTGCGCGCATGCACATGATCGGGCATGACTGTCAACACAGAATCCGCCCACGTTCTAAGTGGCTGTACAGCAGTTGTACACGGCTGTCCGAATGTCTGTCCCTCCCGACGACGTCTTGATCTTGGGCATTTTTTCGCACTTGTCCTGATTCTGCTTCATTTGTGCTCATATGTGCTATGTGTGAAGGGGTTTTAAGATTCTGTATCGTTGTTTTAATATAATGTCAGGACTTTAAGGAGTCCAGTGAGACATGTAACTGTAACTGATTAGGATCAGCTCAGCTTTTCAGATGCTGTTGCATGACTGGTGTTGGTCTGATGATGTACCAACACAATTGTGGAAAACAAACCAACCATCATAAAAAAAAGCATGTTTTCCCTTGTTCTTTCAAATGATGCACATCATGGATGATGACATTTCATTTTAAATTATTCATGGCTCACTACCCACCTTGTCCCCATAGCTCTATGCCTGTGATAGATTAGATTAGTATTTCTGTGCTAAGACACAGTCTTTCAAAAGAGCTATGATAGAAAAGTTAACACAAGAGAGAAGGAAATTTGCTTTTGGGGCCTGCAGTTTCCATTAAGAAAAAAAAAACAAAAAACATGAAATGGTGGGAATGCAGGACCTCCCCAGTCCAATGCGCACATCAATCAATCAATCAATCAACTTTTTTCTTATATAGCGCCAAATCACAACAAACAGTTGCCCCAAGGGGCTTTATATTGTAAGGCAAGGCCATACAATAATTATGAAAAACCGCAACGGTCAAAACGACCCCCTATGAGCAAGCACTTGGCCACAGTGGGAAGGAAAAACTCCCTTTTAACAGGAAGAAACCTCCAGCAGAACCAGGCTCAGGGAGGGGCAGTCTTCTGCTGAGACTGGTTGGGGCTGAGGGAAAAAACCAGGAAAAAGACATGCTGTGAAGGGGGGCAGAGATCGATCACTAATGATTAAATGCAGAGTGATGCATACGGAGCAAAAAGAGAAAGAAACAGTGCATCATGGGAACCACCCCACAATCTACATCTAAAGCAGCATAACCAAGGGATGGTCCAGGGTCACCCGATCCAGCCCTAACTATAAGCCTTAGCGAAAAGGAAAGTTTTAAGTCTAATCTTAAAAGTAGAGAGGGTATCTGTCTCCCTGATCTGAATTGGGAGCTGGTTCCACAGGAGAGGAGCCTGAAAGCTGAAGGCTCTGCCTCCCATTCTACTCTTACAAACCCTAGGAACTACAAGTAAGCCCGCAGTCTGAGAGCGAAGCGCTCTAATGGGGTAGTATGCATCGCTTCTTTCTACAGTGGATACTAGAACATCCTGATTAACTGATGACTAGCTACAACATTTGTCACAGTAAGTGTCATTAGTACCTCATGCAGATATACAACCACAATTCCAATGAAGTTGGCACATTGTGTGAAATGTAAATAAAAACAGAATACAATGATTTGCAAATCCTTTTTAACCTATATTCAATTGATTACACCACAATGACAAGATATTTAATGTTCGGACTGATAGACTTTTTTTTTTTGCTTGTTTTTGTGCAAATATTTGCTCATTTTGAAATGGATGCCTGCAACACATTCCAAAAAAGCTGGGACAGGGGCAACAAAAGGCTGGGGAAGTTGATGAATGCTCAAAGCACACCTGTTTGGAACATTCCACAGGTGAACAGGTTAATTGGAAACAGGGGAGTGTAATGATTGGGTATAAAAGGAGCATCCCCAAAAGGCTCAGCCATTCACAAGCAAAGATGGGGCGAGGATCACCACTTTGTGAAGAACTGCGTGAAGAAAAAAAAAAAAAAGTCCATCGGTTTAAGAACAATGTTTCTCAATGTTCAGTTGCAAGGAATTTAGGGATTCCATCATCTGCAGTCCATATTATAATCAGAAGATTCAGAGAATCTGGAGAACTTTCTACATGTAACCAGCAAGGCCGAAAACCAACATTGAATGCCCGTGACCTTTGATCACTCAGGTGGCACTGCATTAAAAACTGACATCATTGTGGAAAGTATCTTACCGCATGGGCTCAGGAACACTTCAGAAAACCATTGTCAGTTAACACAGTTCATCGGTACATCTACAAGAGCAAGTTAAAATTCTACCATGCAAAGCCAAAGCAATACATCAACAACATCCAGAAACCTTCTCTGGGCCCAAGCTTATTTGAAATGGGCAGTCGCAAAGTGGAAAACTGTGTTGTGGTCTGATGAGTCCACATTTCAAATTGTTTTTGGAAATCATGGACGTCGTGTCCTCCGGACAAGAGAGGACAGCATCTGATGGTATGGGGGTGTATTAGTGCCCATGGCATGGGCAACTTACACATCTGTGATGGTACCATCAATGTTGAAAGGTACATCCAGGTTTTGGAGCAACACATGATGCCATCCAAGCAATGTCTTTTTCAGGGACGTCCCTGTTTGTTTCAGCAAGACAATGCCAAGCCACATTCTGCACGTGTTACAGCATCGTGGCTTCATAGTAAAAGAGTGCGGGTACTAGACTGGCCTGCCTGCAGTCCAGACCTGTCACCCATTGAAAATGTGTGGCGCATTATGAAGTGCAAAATACAACAACAGAGACCCTGGACTGTTAAACAACTGAAGTCGCAAGCAAGAATGGGAAAGAATTCCACCTACAAAGCTTCAACAATTAGTGTCCTCAGTTCCCAAACGCTTATTGAGTGTTGTTAGAAGGAAAGGTGATGTAACACAGTGGTAAACATACCACTGTTCCAGCTTTTTTGAAACATACTGCAGTCATCCGTTTCAAAATGAGCAAATATTTGCACAAAAACAATAAAGTTTATCAGTTTGAACATTAAATATTGTCTTTGTGGTGTATTCAAATGAATATAGGTTGACAAGGAATTGCAAATCATTGTATTATGTTTTATTTACATTTACTTCATTGGAATTGGGGTTGTATTTGGCTTCAACATTTTTTAATTGCAACATCCTATTATACAAGTGTAAGGGAGTAAACTTCTTGTGTTTTCAGTCCTCAGCATTGCAGTAGTGATACGTTACAGATAAGGGAGTAAAAACAGTAACAACATGATCGTAGACACAGAATGAAGTGAGTGGGGTAAAAATGTGCATGGTTTCCTACAGCCAAATGTCAGTGAATATGTCCCTGGCAACAGGTATTAATATCTACTGGACAAAAGCCTGATTGCTTGTTAGAAAAAGCTGTAGCAGAGCCTGCAAGTCCAGGCGCTTAATGCAGTGATATCACCTGCCAAACAGCAGCAACAACAGCAGCCTATAGTTGTGTTGAATGGGGTCTTTGATAATCCTGCAGACTTTCCTGACTGGTTCTTGTAATGGTTTTGACTGGAGGGAATTACAAACAGTGGAGCTCTGGGCTGTTTGGGCGACCCTCTCAATGACTTTCCAGGTGAAGGTAGTTGTGTTTCCATACAATGCAGTGACACACATACCACTTGTGTTCTTTAATGATGACAGCTTGCAAACACTCCACCTCAAAGACAAATGCTTTGGTTGTCATTTTGAAAATCACCCACAGAGAGAAGAAAAACATTGCTTCATTTCCATTTAGTATTTCCAGTAAAACATCAACATAGCAAATGTACTATTATATAATATGTATATGTCGCCGACATGAACAAGCGAAGCTCTTCAGCATCTCACCATGTCATTTAGGTCCTTCAGACTTTTTTTTTTTTTTGAGTAAATCTTCAAGGAGTAGAGAAGCTTGAATCTTTGGACTGGGTTGCTTGATGCGAGGACGTTTCGTTTCAAATCCAGTCACAGATTCAAGCTTCTCTACATGGAAACCACCTGGACAACTGAGAGCCTACACAAACATCTTCAGGGGAGCATTAGCACGGCTAAAATCTTTCAGTTGAGCCCCCCCAGACCCCACCCCTTTTTAAACATTTTTCCTTATTTGCCTCTCACATGCCTGAAAGCTCCTCACCATCTAACCGTGTCATTTAGGTCTAGACTTTTTTTCAGTAAAATGTTTTTTGCGAGCATGAGCATGGCTAAACCTTACGGCTTCTGGGAAAGCTCCACCCCCCCAGGCCCCCTACCTTTTAAACATTTTTCTTTTTATTTTGCCCTTTCAGTTCTGTGCCCACCTTTTTAAATATTTTTCTTTTTTGGCCTTTCAGCTTCTGGGGGTTGGGGGGCGGTTTGGGAACCACAGAATCTCGTCTCTGCTGTTTGCGGACGATGTGGTTCTGTTGGCTTCGTCAAATCAGGACCTTCAGCGTGCACTGGGGCGGTTTGCAGCCAAGTGTGAAGTGTCCGGGATGAAAATCAGCACCTCCAAATCCGTGTGTCCTTGCCTCAAGTGGAGGAGTTTAAGTATCTCGGGGTCTTGTTCAGGAGTGAAGGACAGATGGAGTGTGAGCTCGATAGACGGATCGGTGCAGCATCTGCAGTGATGAGGTCGCTGTATCGGACCGTCGTGGTGAAGAGAGAGCTGAGTAGGGGGGCAAAGCTCTCACTTTACCTATCGAGCTACGTTCCAATCCTCACCTATGGTCATGAGATTTGGCTCATGACTGAAAGAATGAGATCGCGAGTACAAGCGGCCGAGATGAGTTTCCTCCGCAGGGTGGCTGGGCGCTCCCTTAGAGATAGGGTGAGGAGCTCGGTCACTCAGGAGGAGCTCAGAGTCGAGCCGCTGCTCCTCCACATCGAAAGGACTCAGTTGAGGTGGCTCAGGCATCTTTTCCGGATGGCCCCTGGACGACTCGCTGGAGAGGTGTTCCGGGCACACCCCATTGGGAGGAGGCCCCGGGAAGACCCAGGACACACTGGAGGGACTACATCTCTCGGCTGGCTAGGGAACCCCTTGGGTTTCCCCCGGAGGAGCTGGGGGAGGTGTGTGTGGATTGGGAGGTCTGGGCGGCTTTGCTTGAGCTGCTGCCCCCCGCGACCCGACTCCGGATAAAGTGACAAAGTTTTTTATTCGGCACACAAAATATTCAAATAGAAAAAAAATGAACAATTCCACAAACAAACAGACAAAACTAGTGAGTCCGAAAGGGTGTGGGCTGAAGCAAAGCTTATTAGCGCCCACCCCTGCTAGTACAAGTCCAACAATTCTAATCAGTCATATTTACATAAATACAAATTCACTACTACATGTCGACACACAGACATACACATCAATATACTATTCACTTATAATTATATAGTACCAGATCACAAGAAAGTCGAATCAAGGTACTTTACGCCAGTAAGGACTAACCTTACCAACCCCCAGAGTGAGCACTAGGTAACTGTGGTGAGGAAAAACTCCCTATAAGGAAGAAACCTCAAGCAGACGAGGCTCTTGGGGGTGACCCTCTGCTTGGGTTGTGCCATATATACCTATATACATACGTATATACTTTACAAACATAAATATATACATACATATACACAGTCACTTATATACATATACACCTACCCATATCTACATACGCATATACATACCCACACATTCAAATATACAATAAGTCCCACTTATAAATTGAACATTCCATAAATCAAATTATATTTGCTTCTTTATGATACTTAGACATGATGTTCTTTGAGTAGTTTCTTAAATCTTAATAAGGTACTACTCATTCTAACCTCTGTTGAACATTTGTTCCATTTCCTCACCCCAACCACAGACACACAAAAACCCTTTACATTTGTTCTTACTGGTGGTTTCATAAAAATTGCACAACCTCTTAAACTATATCTGGATTCCCTCAATCGGAACAGACTCTGGACATGTCTCGGTAAGGCTTGGTTTTCGCTCGAAATAAAGTTTGAATTGTAATATAATTGACCAAATCTATGAATTTTAATAAATTTAAAGACACAAATAGAGAATGAGTTGGTTCACGATATTGTTTATTGCAGATGATTCGTATGGCTCGTTTTTGCAAAAGGAATATTGGATTGGTATTTGATTTGTAAGTGTTTCCCCATGACTCAACACAATATGTCATATATGGTACCATCAGAGAATGATATAAAGTAAGTAACCCTTCTTGCGGCAGTAGGTCTTTGGCTTTATACAAAATGGCTATAGTTTGACAATTTTGATTTCACATAATTTATATGTGGTTTCCAGCTAAGTTTATTATCAGTTATAACACCTAAAAATTTATTCTCTGTTACTAACTCAATTTCCTTATTGTTTATAGTTAAATTTTTACATTTGGGTGCCTGTTTATTTCCAAATATAATACATTTAGTTTTCCCAAGGTTGAGTGACAACTTATTAGCATCAAACCAAACCTTAAATTTTTCCAGTTCTTTCTCCACTATGTCCAGAAGCTGTTCAAGATTTTCACGGGTACAGAACACAGTTGTATCATCCGCAAAAAGGACACATCTCAGTGAACTCGACACCCAACTTATATCATTTATATAGATTATAAACAACAAAGGACCCAGCACTGAGGATGTCACCCCACATGTGACATCCCTGAGTTCATAATTTGTATTATTGAGTTGAACATACTGAAATCTGCCTTGTAAATAACTAGCTATCCATTCATATGCCAGACCTCTGATTCCATATTTCTGCAGTTTAATTAATAGTATTCCATGGTTAATTGTGTCAAACGCTTTCTGTAAATAAAAAAAAAAAACACCTATTGCGTATTGTTTGTCAATTGCAGTTGCTATACTTTCCACAAAGTCCATCAAAGTGTTGGGAAAGTGTAGTGACACGGACCCACAACAGGGGGCGCAAATGAACGGCCAATAGATGAGCCAAAAGGTAACAATTTAATGTTGTGAAATGTGCACAACGAACATACAGACAATCTCAGAATATAATTACAGTCAATCCACAAAGGTGACGTGTGGGCAGGCTCGAGGATAGAAGACGTCTGTCCTGAGAAGAGCCGGAACCACACGATTTCCGCTGCCACAGAACCTGGTGAATGCTGGAGCCGCCAAGTCCCAAATTCCCAGGTGATCACCGTCCCCGACTGTCGGATCTGGTACTGCTGGCGAAAAACAAAGACAGTCAAGTGTGGGTGTGTGTACACCCAGTAACAACAGCGGTGGGAATGCCACCTCCACCTCTCACTCAATACTTGCAGCGATCCCTCAGAGGAAAAAGAGTGCCGTCTTGCACAGCCTCCACAAAAAGGACCGGTACTCCTGCAAACACTCACAATAGACTGATTTACAAAATACCACAAAAAGGCTGAGGATATTACCTCCAATGAAGTATGATATCTCGGCAACGAGGTGGAGATGACGTCTGGTCTTTATGGAGTGAGAGGACGTTGAGTAGATGGGTGACAGCTGTCAAGAGGTAATGAGTGACAGCTGTCACCCCCGGCTGTGTCCATGGCGGCAGCGCCCTCTCGTGCCTGAAGCCCGCACTTCAGGCAGGGCGCCCAGTTGTGGTGGGCCAGCAGTACCTCCTCTTCTGGCGGCCCACACACAACAGGACCCCCCCCCCCTCAACGGGCGCCTCCCGGCGCCCGACCCGGCTTGTTGGGGTGTCGACGGTAGAAGTCGGCCAGGAGGGCCGGATCCAGGATGAAGCTCCTCTTCACCCAGGAGCGTTCTTCGGGTCCATACCCCTCCCAGTCCACCAAGTACTGGAACCCCCGGCCCATCCAACGGATGTCCAGGAGCCGGCGCACCGTCCAAGCCGGCTCCCCGTCGATGATCCGAGCAGGAGGCGGTGCCGGTCCGGGAGCACAGAGGGGTGAGGTGTGGTGAGGTTTGATGTGGGACACGTGGAAACCGGATGGATCCGCAGTGAAGCCGGGAGTTGGAGCTTCACTGCGGCAGGACTGAGGACTTTGAGGATCCTGAAGGGGCCAATGTATCTGTCCTGAAGTTTCGGGGAGTCCACCTGGAGGGCGATGTCCTTCGTGGAAAGCTACACCTCCTGCCCGGGCTGGTAAGCAGGGGCCGGGGATCGCCGGCGGTCTGCATGGGTCTTCGCCCTCATCCGGGCCTTCAACAAGGCAGAACGGGCAGAGCGCCACACCCGACGGCACTTCCGCAGGTGGGCCTGGACCGAGGGCACACCGACCTCTCCCTCCACCACGGGAAACAACGGGGGCTGATACCCCAAACACACCTCAAATGGGGAGAGGCCGGTGGCAGAAGACACCTGGCTGTTATGCGCATACTCGATCTAGGCCAGATGGTTACTCCAGGCCGTTGGGTGCGCGGATGTGACGCAGCGGAGGGTCTGTTCCAGTTCCTGGTTGGCCCGCTCTGCCTGTCCGTTCGTCTGTGGATGGTACCCGGACGAGAGGCTCACGGTGGCCCCCAGTTCCCTGCAGAAGCTCCTCCAGACATGTGAGGAGAACTGGGGACCATGATCAGAGACGATGTCGGAGGGTATCCCATGCAGACGGACGACGTGGTGGACCAGGAGGTCTGCTGTCTCCTGGGCTGTTGGGAGCTTCGGGAGGGCCACGAAGTGGGCCGCCTTGGAGAATCGGTCCACTATCGTGAAGATGGTGGTGTTGCCCTGGGACGGCGGGAGGCCCGTGACGAAATCCAGGCCGATGTGGGACCAGGGGCGATGAGGCACCGGCAGAGGCTGGAGGAGTCCTTGGGCCTTCTTATGTACTGCCTTGCCCCTGACACAGGTGGTGTAGGCCTGGATATATTCCCGGACGTCGGCCTCCATAGACGCCCACCAGAAGCGCTGCCGGACAACTGCCACGGTGCTTCGCACCCCTGGATGACAGGAGAGCTTGGAACCATGACAGAAGTCCAAGACTGCAGCTCTGGCCTCTGGTGGGACGTACTGACGGTTCTTTGGACTGGTTCCGGGGTCCGGGCTCCGTGCCAGGGCCTCCCGGACGGTCTTCACCACGTCCCAGGTGAGGGTGGCCACGATAGTGGACTCCGGAAGGATGGGCACCCGTGGATCCGACAGCACCGTTTTGACTTCGTCTTCATCATCCGATCTCTGGTTCTTGGTCCCGGGGCGATAGGTGATCCGGAAGTCAAAACGTCCGAAGAACAGTGACCAGCGGGCTTGCCTGGGGTTCAGCCGCTTGGCGGTCCTGATATACTCCAGGTTCCGATGGTCAGTGAAAACCGTGAACGGCAGAGACGCTCCCTCCAACAGGTGTCTCCACTCCTCAAGAGCCTCTTTCACAGCAAGGAGTTCTCGATTGCCGACGTCATAGTTCCGTTCAGCGGGTCAACCTGCGTGAAAAGTAGGCACACGGGTGAAGAACCTTATCGGTCTCTCCGCTCTGGGATAGCACGGCTCCTGTGCCTGAGTCAGAGGCGTCCACTTCAACCACGAACTGGCGGCTAGGGTCGGGCTGCACCAAAACTGGCGCAGTAGAGAACCGTCGTTTCAACTCCTTGAATGCGGCTTCGCACCGATCCGACCAGGCGAAGGGGACTTTTGGAGAGGTTAGGACTGACAGGGGGCTAACTACCTGACTGTAGCCCTTAATGAACCTCCTATAGAAATTAGCAAAGCCGAGGAACTGTTGCAGCTTCCTACGGCTTGTTGGTTGGGGCCAATCTCTCACCGCCGCAACCTTGGCCGGATCAGGGGCGACGGAGTTAGAGGAGATGATAAACCCCAGGAAGGACAAAGATGTGCGGTGAAACTCGCACTTCTCGCCCTTCACAAACAGTCGGTTCTCTAATAAACGCTGCATGACCTGATGTACATGCTGGACATGGGTCTCAGGATCCGGAGAAAAGATGAGAATATCGTCCAGATATACGAAGACGAATCGGTGCAGGAAGTACCGCAAGACGTCGTTAACCAAGGCTTGGAATGTCGCGGGGGCGTTGGTGAGGCCGAACGGCATGATCAGGTACTCAAAGTGACCTAACGGGGTGTTAAATGCCGTCTTCCATTCGTCTCCCTTCCAGATCCGAACCAGGTGATACGCATTTCTAAGATCCAGCTTAGTAAAGATTTTGGCTCCATGCAGGGGGGTGAACACGGAATCCAACAATGGCAACGGGTATCGGTTGCGAACCGTAATCTCATTCAGCCCCCTGTAATCAATGCATGGACGGAGTCCGCCATCTTTCTTGCCCACAAAAAAGAAACCTGCCCCCATCGGGGAGGTGGAGTTCTGGATCAGCCCGGCAGCTAATGAGTCCCAGATGTAGGTCTCCATTGATTCGCGCTCAGGTCGTGAGGGGTTGTACAGCCTGCTGGACGGGAACTCAGCACCTGGAACCAAATCAATGGCACAATCGTACGGACGGTGCGGGGGAAGGGTGAGTGCCAGATCCTTGCTGAAGACGTCAGCAAGATCGTGGTACTCAACTGGCACTGCCGTCAGATTGGGAGGGACTTTGACCTCCTCCTTAGCCTGTAAACCGGGAGGAACCGAGGATCCTAAACACACCTAATGGCAGGTTTCGCTCCACTGAACCACCACCCCAGACGGCCAATCAATCCGGGGATTGTGCTTCAACATCCATGGGAAGCCCAAAATCACGCGGGAGGTAGAAGGAGTTACAAAAAACAATCTCCTCCCGATGGTTTCCAGACACCAGAGTTACTGGTTGTGTCTTGTGTGTGATTAAAGGGAGGAGGGTGCCATCTAGTGCCCGCACCTGCAATGGCGAAGGAAGCACCACCAGAGGGAGCCCTACCTCCCTTGCCCATCTGCTGTCTAGCAGACTCCCTTCTGACCCCGTGTCCACCAGTGCTGGGGCTTGAAGGGTTAAATCCCCGCTCAGGATTGTAACTGGGAGTCGTGTGGCAATCTGTGTGTGTCTCACGTGAATGTTTTGACCCCCCCTTAGCCCAGTCTCTGAGGGCGGTTGTCGTTTTGGCCGTTTGGGGCAGTTTTTCTGTGTGTGCTCCTTTGAGCTGCAGAGAAAACACTCCCCGCGGATCAGCCTCCTCATTTTGGCCCTGTGCATTTCCCTAACAACGTCAGCAGGGGGAGCTGTTGCCCCACAGAGCGGTGCGGCTGTGGAGTGTGGGGAGGGTGGCCCCTTTTCGAACCCAGAAGGGAGAGGGGCGGCGCATATCCGGTCACGTCCTCCGCCTCGCTCCCGATGGCGTTCCTCCAACCGATTGTCTAACCGTATAACGAGATCGATAAGCCCATCTAAATCCCGTGGTTCCTCCTTAGCTACCAGCTGCTCCTTCAGAACCAACGACAGTCCGTTTATGAAGGTGGCGCGGAGGGCAACGTTATTCCAGCCGGACCTCGCAGCCGCGATGCGGAAGTTGACTGCATAAGCGGCTGCGCTTTCGCGTCCCTGTCTCATTGACAGCAGCACAGTTGAAGCGGTCTCTCCTCTGTTAGGGTGATCAAACATTGTTTTGAACTCCCCCACAAACCCAGTGTATGCTGATAACAACCGTGAATTCTGTTCCCAGAGCGCCGTAGCCCAGGCGCGTGCCTTACCCCGAAGCAGAGCAATCACATAAGCTATTTTACTAGCATCTGACGCGTACATGACGGGACGTTGTGCGAAGACGAGTGAACACTGCATGAGAAAGTCCGCGCACGTCTCCACACAACCTCCGTATGGCTCAGGAGGGCTTATGTATGCTTCAGGGGATGGTGGGAGGGGTTGTTGAACCACCACTGGAACGTTCATATCCTGCACAGGGTCGGCAGGAGGAGGAGCTGCAGCAGAGCCCTGAGCGCTCGCCGCCATCTGTGCGGAGAGAGCCTCCACCCTGCGGTTTAGGAGGATGTTTTGCTCGGTCATCTGATCTAACCGAGCCGTAAAGGTGGTGAGAATGTGCTGCAGCTCACCAGTCATGCCTCCTGCAGACGCCTGCACTCCCTGCTCTCCCATTGGTCGTTCAACAGCCGGGTGACGCCCCTCGGAGTCCATGACGCTGGCCGAGATATCCTGTTGGGAAAGTGTAGTGACACAGACCCACAACAGGGGGCGCAAATGAACGGCCAATAGATGAGCCAAAAGGTAACAATTTAATGTTGTGAAATGTGCACAACGAACATACAGACAATCTCAGAATATAATTACAGTCAATCCACAAAGGTGACGTGTGGGCAGGCTCGAGGATAGAAGACGACTGTCCTGAGAAGAGCCGGAACCACACGATTTCCGCTGCCACAGAACCTGGTGAATACTGGAGCCGCCAAGTCCCAAATTCTCACCGTCCCTGACTGTCGGATCTGGTACTGCTGGCGAAAAACAAAGACAGTCAAGTGTGGGTGTGCGTACACCCAGTAACAACAGCGGTGGGAATGCCACCTCCACCTCTCACTCAATACTTGCAGCGATCCCTCAGAGGAAAAAGAGTGCCGTCTTGCACAGTCTCCACAAAAAGGACCGGTACTCCTGCAAACACTCACAATAAACTGATTTACAAAATACCACAAAAAGGCTGAGGATATTACCTCCAATGAAGTATGTTATCTCGGCAACGAGGTGGAGATGCTGTCTGGTCTTTATGGAGTGAGAGGACGTTGAGTAGATGGGTGACAGCTGTCAAGAGGTAATGAGTGACAGCTGTCACCCCCGGCTGTGTCCATGGCGGCAGCGCCCTCTCATGCCTGAAGCCCGCACTTCAGGCAGGGCACCCACTGGTGGTGGGCCAGCAGTACCTCCTCTTCTGGCGGCCCACACACAACACAAAGCATGTGATGTAGTTCGAGACCTTCTGAATCCATATTGTTCTTCACAAATGATGTTATGCTTCAGTAAATAATCATTTAATCTTTTAGCAAATATTTTTTCCAAAATTTTGGAAAATTGTGGCAGGAGTGATATAGGTCTATAATTAGAAAATGTGTGTTTGTCACCAGTTTTAAACAAAGGAATTACTTTGGCTATTTTCATTTGAGAAGGAAATTTACCCGTACTTAGTGACATATTGCAAATATAATTGAACGGTTTTACTATACAATCAATAACTTTTTTTAATAAAGCCATATCCAAATTATTAAAATCAGTCGATTTCTTACTTTTTGAACCATGAACCAGATCAAGTATTTCCCTTTCATGAGTACCACCAATGAACATTTAAACAGATTTGTTAAACATTGAATTATTTACCCAGAAGTTATTAGTTGATGAGTCAATTTTACTGGCAAGATTTTTACCCACATTAACGAAGTATTCATTAAAGTGTTCAGCAATAGACTCGTCGTTATCAATCGTGATGTAGTTGTTACTCTGAAAAAATGAAGGATAATCTCTAGTTACTCTATTCTTTACTATTTCATTTAATATGTTCCATGTGTTTTTGATGTTATTTCTATTTTTGACAAGTAACTCATAATATATTTTTTTACTGAGTCTCATGATATTGATTAACTTATTCTTATGTTTTATACTTACTTTCAGCTTCTGTAGTTCGTAGATTTATGAAATGTTTATATAGTACGTTTTTCTTTTTACATGCCCTCTGAAGCCCCTTAGTTATCCATGGTTTGTTGCTATATTGATTTCTATATATTTTGTCAACAAATGGACAGTGTTTATTATACAAACTGGAAAAAATGGAAATGAAATCATCATATGACCTGTCAACATCATCAACAAAAACATCTGACCAATTCTGACTTGATAAATCCTCCCTTAAATTATCAATTGTTTCAGGTGTTACTTTTCTACTCATGAATTTGATATTGCTTCGATACTTACAACAACCCTCCAATGCAAAGACTGAGAAAACTGGCAAGTGATCACTGATATCACTGACCAGTAGTCCCCCACTAAGATTACCGGATATAACGTTAGTTAAAATATTGTCAATGAGAGTTGTTGAGTCCATAGTTATTCTGCTAGGATGAATGATGGTTGGAAACAGTCCTAAACAATACAAGGTGTTTATAAATTAGGTAATTTGTGGATGATTGTGAGGGTTTAAAAAATCTATATTGAAATCTCCACAGACAAATAAATGCTTATTTCTGTTGATTTTGTTGTACATTCCTAAGATAATGTCTTCAAAGGTGTCAATATTTGTCCCAGGAGCTCTGTAAATGCAACTAACAACTATGTTTTTGGAGTTTATAGATGTAATTTCTATGGTAACACATTCCATGATTTTGTCCACTGTAAATGACGTTTTTAATGAGTTTACAGTTATAATCTGACCTTACAAACAATGCAACACCTCCGCCCCTTCTCGTCTACCTATTAACCAGGAACAATTCATAACCATCAAGATATACCAGATCTTTATTATCCTCATTTAACCATGTTTCTGAAATTGTAATAACTGAAAAACGTTTTTTGGATGTTTTCAAACAATCATTAATAGTGGACAGATTACGAGAAAGATTTCTGCTGTTGAAATGTATAACTGAAAAATCTTCATCATTGATTTTATAATTTTTGAATTGTTCTTCTGTAAAATATTGGCACTGTCTCACAATATTCTCACTGAAAAAGGTATCAGGATCATTTTCAGATTCGAAGGGGTGGTTAGCAGAGTTATTATAATTAAATGTATCTAGACAGAGCTCCTGGGCAGAAATAAACGGATCATTATCCTTAGTCATTATGTCTCTCTTGTCTCCGGGTGTAGGTGATGTGGATGAGTGGGTTGCTCCAGTCTGCATCATGGTGCTGTGATGTGTTTGAGTCCTCATACCTATTGTTCATATTTGTCCAGCTCCTCGATGTTCCTTATTGCCATAACCTTTGCTTGTTCTGGTGATCCATTCAGTTTGATGAATATTTTACAGTTACAGTTACATTTTACAGTCCATGTGTGCTGGATTTTTCCCTGTTTCTTTAAGAAGCGTGCTTTCCTGGCGATGTCGGCATTCCGTTTGGTGAGATGTTCATTGATGAATACGTTTATCCCTTTCAGTTTTCTTCCTTGTTTTAACAGTGCTGTTTTGTGTTTTCTGTTGATGAATCTCATGATGACGGTTCGTTTATCACCATCATTTCTCCGGGGCAGAGGGTAGCACGCTTCAATGTTATTTAAATCCATTTCTATACCTTTAGATAGGAGGAAATCAACAACCTGTTTTTCCACAGAGCTGACCTCCTGTTCACTGGGATCCCCTCCGCTCTCATCTGTTACCGCCCGTGCGTAGGACTGTGGTTTGATGTGAAGACCTGTGATGATGACGTCGTTAATTCTGGTGTACTGCTCCAATTCAGCCACTCTATTTTCCAGCTGCACCAGATGCTGGTCTTTCTCGGCGTTCTGGAGCCATAATGCCTTCACCTCCTCCACCAGATCCATGATTGATTTCTGTTGATGCTTCACAACAGAAATCTCCTCTGATAGAAAGTCCAGAGATTTTTTAATATCGTCACCTTCCTCCGCTGTCAGAACCTTCTTAGGCCCCATGGTCGGCTTATGGGCAGCTTGACGATCGCCGATGTTAACAGCCTGCGTTGTTTGTCACCGGGATGGATCTGCACTTCACTGGTGCCGCGCGGCCTCAGTGTTTCCGCGCTGATGGATCCGCGGTGGCTGCACGAGGCCTCGGGGAAGCGGCACTCGTGACGCGCGGCTTTAATGACGCAGCGCGCGGCCTCAGTGAATTCACCACGTTGGGCGGGCCTCGGACGTTGTGCTGTCCAGTCGCGGGGCTAAGTTGCCGGTTGAGGTGGTATCCCACTGTCCGGGTTGGCAAACACCGGCGTGGCAGATGGCAACTACGAAGAGCGGAAGAAAATGGATGGATGGTTTTCAGCTAGTTGACAATAGGGCTGTACAATATGGGCAAATTATTGCATCTCAATATGATATACGATATGACAATTATTTCACACAAAGTACAGCAACAGTGAAAATTAAACATTCTTAAGGGCCCCTTCACGCATGCAAATTTGGTTAACTTGCGCATAAAGTGCGCATATGAAGCAGGAATTGTGCGTAAAATGTAAAATTGTAGCTGCCTCATATACCTATTGCTACAACTAGTTGCACACACCAGCTGCTGAAAGACAAAGTATGCGTGGTGCGAATGCATCAAACCCTCTTGCGGCAGGTGATGGCCAAATTCCAGGTGACACATACGGACATTTAACACCGCTCATTTCGCACTTAGAAACTGTGTGGCCAGTCGCACTATTGACACGACAACAGTCAGCAGACAATCATTGTTGTGCTTTCAATGAAATTTGTCTAAGTTCCCATGAGTGTGGCTTTGGTGTCTGCGCTGAACTGACAGGAGTTGTGGCCGCCAACAGAACCAGCTGTGAGATCTGTCAATCTGGACATCCCAACCTGACAACACGTCCTGTGTTTAGATGGATATGGACTGCCCGCTGTGACATGTCTGCTTGCTGTCATCATGTGGACATAAATAAAAATATATATTGCTGTGGCAACAGGTTGCAGCGAGCACATGAGCGCATGCTGCAGCTGATGTACAGGCTGCCCCCAGGTTGAAACGGACCATCAGATCATAACACACAGCGGGTGATCTGACTATCACGTCACCCACATAAGCTCTGTTCCACGTGACGTGGTGTAAGTCCTGTGGCGCGCCCTCCACAAGGCACGTGTGTTGGGCAGAACCTGCGTGCAGGCTGGCTGGATGCCGCCAACAGATATGGTCATGATCAGAGCGCCCTGCATCTTATTCATGTCATTTCATGACTGTACGTTAGTGACCATGGGTCCTCTACAGAGGAACAGACGGATCATATTTGTATTACCCGCTTAATAAATGCGGTGTTTTTATATGATGTGGGGTTTTTTTTTTAATACGTCCATGAACTTTCTGATATCAGGCAGATTCCTGCTGCTTTCACAGGACAGCGACAGTAGCTCAGTGGTAAAGTTTGACTGGAAGCTTTTGGAATGTGTGGGTTTAATTCCCATGGGTGGTATGTATTTTTTTTTCTCACAGCAGCTGCACAATGTGTAACCCACATCGTGCAACTGTGTGCCACGATGTGGTCCATGTGCGCAGAACCATCACAGCATGTTTTTTTTGTTTGTTTTTTATTCACAGCAGCTGCGCGATGTGGTTACACATCATGCAGCTGCTGGCACTGTGTTCCCACGTGCAAGAACTGTCGTACTGGCATCGTGCACGCCTGCTCATCAGGGCGATGCTTCATGGTTTCGCTCATATGAGCTCTACTGCCATGAGTCACCCTGGAGTTGAACATATTCACACTATGTGTAAAGGGGTCCTAAACAAACACGAATAATACCACACTCATTTTGCATTCATCATAAGGTTAGGATACAGTGCCCTCCAAAAGTATTGGAACACTTGGCACTGAATACATTAATTTGTTTATGCCATTTCATATACAAGAAATACAAAAAAATATAAAGAATCATTTCTAAAAATTGTCATCCTCAAACAAACTGAAAGCAAATCTGTAAAACTTGATAATACCTGTAAATAATATTCAATTTTATTACCATTTTGTTCCAGACAAGTCAGGGGATGGAAACCTGAACTTTTCCAAGTCACTGAATATGTCTTGGACTTTATACATCTGAGGAAATACAAAAGTTTCTTTCAACAAAACAACCAATCTAGGGTTAGATCTCAGATGTACTTCCTGGCAAATTGTAGCTGAACCTTCGGATCTTCTTTTTAAGAAATCCTCCACTACATATTTCATCAGGAAGCTGTATTTTATATTTTTAATTAATTTATATCAAATTGTAGATATTTGCTTTCAGGTTGAGTTTAAGGCAGGTAACTTCGATTTATTTATTTAATTGTAATAGTAATTTGTACTTTTAGTTTGCTAGTACATATCATTATTGCACATTGTGTGCCAACAGGAATCTGTTTGCTATGCATTGTGAGTCAAATATGTCATCATGGAGTAAGCCTTAATTTTAGAGGGTTAAGATGGAGTTTGGCTAGTTTTAGGGTTAAACTTAAGTAATGACTTGAAAAAAACTTTACAATCCTCTTTCTACACGAGGACTCAAGGTGTTTCTGAAAATTGTTTCAGTCAAGAGCCCTAATTTTGCCCAAAACTTATGCATGGAGGATGCTTTGGAGAGCTAGACAATATCCATTAGCTTCTGGTAGCTAATTATATGGCTTTAGCTTGTGATAACTAACATTTGCTTTTGCTAACTAACCTTGATCCATCCACCTCTAATAGCTTGCCTCTATCCATTTACTGTTATTGTGTGATGTTGTGTCAAGGTCACTTGGATTCACATTAATCCTCTGGAGTGGAATAGCGTGCCCTCACATAAAAAGTCACATGACCTACAACCCCATTTCCAGTGTTGATGGGACATTGTGAAAAATGTAAAGAAAAACAGAATACAATGATTTGCAAATCCTCTTCAACCTATATTCAACTGAATACACCACAAAGACAAGATATTTAATGTTCAAACTGATAAACTTTGTTTTTGTGCAAATATTTGCTCGTTTTGAAATGGGCAACTACATGTGTAAGTTGCCCATGCCATGGGCACTAACACCCCCATCACAGATGCTGGCTTTTGAACTTTGTGCTGTTAATCTGGATGGTCTTTTTCTTCTTTTGTCTGGAGGACACAACGTCCATGATTTCCAAAAACAATTTGAAATGTGGACTCAGACCACAGCACACTTTTCCACTTGCATCTGTCTGTTTCAAATGAGCTCAGGCCCAGAGAAGGAGAAGACGTTTCTGGATGTTCGGCTTTCACTTTGCATGGTAATTTTCAATTTATTTTCATTTATATAGCACCAAATCACAACAGAGTTGCCTCAAAGCGCTTCACGCAGGTAAGCTCTAACCTTACCAACCCCCAGAGCAACAGTGGTAAGGAAAAACTCCCTCTGAGGAAGAAACCTCAAGCAGACCAGACTCAAAGGGGTGACCCTCTGCTTGGGCCATGCTACAAAACATAAATTACAGAACAATTCACGGATCAATTGTCCGTGAATTGGTAGAGTTTTAACTTACACTTGTAGATGTAGTGACGAACTGTGTTAACTGACAATGGTTTTCTGAAGTGTTCCTGAGCCCACATGGTAAGATCCTTTACACATTGATGTCGGTTTTTAATGCAGTGCCGCCTGAAGGTCATCGAAGGTCACGGGCATTCAAAGTTGCTTTTCGGCCTTGCCGCTTACGTGTAGAAAGTTCTCCAGATTCTCTGAATCTTCTGATTATATTATGGACTATATATGATGGGGTCCTTAAATTCCTTGCAATTTAATGTTGAGAAATATTGTTCTTAAACTGTTGGACTATTTTTTTCACGCAGTTGTTCACAAAGTGGTGATCCTCACCCCATCTTTGCTCGTGAATGGCTGAGCCTTTTGGAGATGCTCCTTTTATACCCAATCGTGGCACTCACCTGTTTCCAATTAGATGCTCTTTGAGCATTCATCAACTTTCCCAGCCTTCTGTTGCCCCGTCCCAACTTTTTTTTTTTAAATGTGTTGCAGGCATCCATTTCAAAATGAGCAAATATTTGCACAAAAACAATAAAGTTTATCAGTGTGAACATTAAATATCTTGTCTTTGTGGTGTATTCAATTGAATATAGGTTGAAGAGAATTTTAAAATCATTGTATTCTGTTTTCATTTATGGGTGATTCTTAGACTACTGGCACTTATTATGTCCTTTGATCATATTGTATGAAAAACAGAAAAAAGGGGACATTTCACACTTTTATAGTTATCTTTACAATGAAAGTGTGTTAAGAAATTTGTTCTAGTAGTCTATGATGACTTTTTCACCTTTTTTCAGCATCATTATATGCAAATATTGCCATTTTGTGCTTGTCCCACACCCAGACTTTTGATCTTCATATGATAAAAATGAATGGTAAAGAAACATTTTTTCTAATGTTTTAAAATATCTCTGAATAAAATATCAATAAATAATGAATACATAATTGGGGTATTCAATGTCCATACAACTGTTGTGATTTTTTTTTTAAACAAAATGTAGTTGTCCCACACTTTTGCCGTAATTTCCACCACAACACTGTAATGTCCCTAAACACATTTGTATGAAAGATTGTTTGGGTAGTTTCTATGGAGATAAACAGTGACATCAGAGCACATGTATATAGCGCCAAATCACAACAAACAGTTGCCCCAAGGCGCTTTATATTGTAAGGCAATGGTGTGGTGGAAATTACATTTACAAGGCCAATAGTGCCCGTAGTTAAAGAATCACCCAAATATTAACTGTATCCTTGATCTCTGGACATAAATAAAAATAAACAAAACGGTGTTTCGCTTTGAAGTTATTAATTCCGACTGGACTCTATCATTCTAACTTGACTCGGCAGAGCTGCGCAGTGTTTGGAGCTGTGTGAACAGAACGAAGGACAATTCTCGTTTCTTTCTCGCAACAAGACAGGAGTCCCAGTTAGTGACTTTAATGAGCACAAAAGTGACTCACGATGACATATTCAGGGATGAAAGTGGTAAAAAAAAAAAGCTGAAACCTAAAATTACCCCCCAACACACACCCGCACGGAAATGTTTGAATTCTAAAAGTTGTGAAATGCAATCTGGGGCTATTCCAGACAATAACTGCAGTGAGTGCAGCATCCATTTAGTGAAAAAAAAAAAACAACTTTCCTTATTCAAATTCATTCCAGTAGTATTCTGCTCTTACTAGGATGCAGCAGTTTTCTAGTTTGGCAGATTGTTAATTCTTAAGTGATTTCCTCTAGAACTAAGTGAAAACATGGTTTGACTGAAACAAACTGTCATTAAACTTGAATAAGACAGGGATGAAATGGAGGTGTAAGAGACACTAGGTGTTCACAGGAAACATTTATTTCTGTATGTATGCTTACGTGTAGCCAAGGGTGGGCCTGGATGGGCCTGGGCCCGCCCACTTCTCAGCCAGGCCCGCCCCATCCAATGAGAAGGCTGAGTTGACACTCGACAGTCACCTGTTGTTGCCTCATTGTATTCCCATGATATGGTATTGCATTAGCACTGAGCGACAATTAATAAATTTGTCAAAAAAAATCTGGTTCATCTTCTGTGATTTTTATTAATTCATTTTCAGAGTACAGTGGTCCCTCGCTATAACGGTTCACCTTTTGCGACCTCGCAGTTTCGCAGATTTTTTTTAGTGCAATTTTGCACTAAAAATTTTGCACTAACAATTTTGCTTTTTTTTTTTTTTTTTTAAACAGCGCATTGTGTTCTGCGTCCTTATCAGGCGGGCTGTTCGCGGCACCGGTCGGCATCACCGCAATTGCTTCACTGCCTCCGATGTGCTTTCTGCGGGCTCGGTAAAATGCAGCAGCGGGCCACCTCCTCCTGTCTGCTGTGCAGAATTGCGCCAAATCTGGCCACAGGTTCAGAGACTACGCTTGCTGTTTGATGCGGATGTTGACCGTAGCCGCAGAGCTCCGTGACCACCGAGAGAGGACTGGATTCTTTGCGGGTCCTGCATCCGTACCTCCGGAAGGCAGTGAGCGAGGGGAGAGCATTGCGCATTGTGTTCTGCGTGTGTCTGTATATAATCTTCTTGCACAAAAAAAAAAAAAAAAAAAGTGTTTACACGGGAGAGAAAAGTGAGAAATGTTTATGCCTGTTTGAGAAAAGTGTGTAGTGGGGGTTTTACAGCCTTAAAACATCTAGAATAATTGCAAAGAATAGCGCTGACTACTTCGCGGATTTCGTTTATCGCAGGTTATTTTTAGAACGTAACTCCCGCGATAACCGAGGGACCACATTTTTCCTCAAATAAATAGTCTTCTGCAGGCCCTCATCACAATGCCAATAACAACATGCCTGTCGAACAGCTGTTTTCTACTGTTAAATGGATAAAAAGGTCCTCCAGAACATCCATGTTGACTCAGACTGAATGCACTCTCCGTGCTTTCCCTTGAAGAGAAACTGACTGTTGGACTATGATGACATGATAAGAGAGTTCAACAAAAAACCCTGTCGTCTCCTGCGTAGCATTAAAAGGATTCATCAAATGTAGTGTGAGACCATTAATTACTTTTTTTCTTTTAAATAGGCCTAATTGTTAATATTATATTGCAACTGCCATGAATCATGTTGGTGTCCGTTCTGATGGTTTTTAATTTGGCCGCCGAGCCAACCTGTCCACGGGGTGCTTGTGTGTGACACTTTGCGTCTGTGTAACTGTGCACACAGCGTCTGTGCAGTTGGCTGAGATGTGTTCATCATTAAACTTGGAATTCATTTTTGAAACAATGCCTTATTTAAATACCTATTGCCGTTTTGGGTTTAGGCCGAGCCAAGTAGGCTACCAGACTTACACTGAATGTGTGTGGCGCTGCACTGCACCTTGCATTATCCATGAAGAGTACTTGTGTCTGACGTGTGTGTGTGCGCTCACTTTGCCAGTGCTGTAGGCTAAGTGATAACGTTGCTTGCGATGTCCAAACGATGCATACTTTTTCAAACGGTGTATTATAATACCTACACCTTACCTACAACCCCAAAGGTTGGGTGGGCCCCTCTGATTTTTTCTGGGCCCACCCATTTTATGATTTCTGCCTATGCCCCTGTATGTATGTATGTTCATTGTTGGTTTTATATTTTCTGTTGTGTTTCTATTCAGGTTCTTTTTATATAATAATCATTAGATTATTAATATATAAACAGAATAAATTTAAAAATTACAATTTGAAAACAAATGCACCCGAACGTGATGACAGCTGCAACTGCTTAATGCTAACTTTTAACATTGAAAATGCAATGGACATGCTAACGCGTTAGCATCACTCCCGTTTTAAGTTATAAAAATACATCTGTCAACTGTTTCAGAAGACCATAACAGGTCGGTTTAACATAAAAAAGGTAAATAACACTCACACATATGCTCTTTAGGGTTTTAGCGGGGGAAAATTAAGCAAAAGAAAAATAATAATGAAGCAATAGATCGAAGCACTGCTTCAATCTGCGAACCACTGCTTCGATTGGTTCAAGGTTCAAAGCAAAGCTGTGCTGCAGAATAGTTGATTACAGACCCACTGCAGGGTCTAATCAATGTAGAGAAATGACCATTTTCCTGACAAACACCCCCAAAACAACGGCCACTCTGAAGGAACGATAATCGTTAAGCAAAAAGCTTATTTATGTCGGTGGATCGAATCATTTCTTAATGATACCCGAAAGGAACCGATTCAATACCCAGCCCTACATTCAGCCAAAAGGATCATTTCCTTCTCTACTGCAGCAGC
Organism: Thalassophryne amazonica; assembly: GCF_902500255.1. Classification (NCBI taxonomy): domain Eukaryota; kingdom Metazoa; phylum Chordata; class Actinopteri; order Batrachoidiformes; family Batrachoididae; genus Thalassophryne; species Thalassophryne amazonica. The sequence goes on along the minus strand of NC_047106.1, from coordinate 64,827,346 downwards.
AACAGCGGTGGGAGGAAATATGACTCCTTCTTCCTCATTGGTTGGCTGGCTCATGAATTCTCCACCAAACACAAGTCACTAACCCCGCGTGTTCCCTAACCTCCCATGTGTTTGATCACAGCCCAACCGCCCCATTTGGGTCTCTTTTGTTTTGTTGTTGTTGGTAAAAATGGGGCGTTTTAGAATGTGGGAGCAAGTGCTTCAGTGATTTTTTTGAACTGGAGAAAGATGGACCTTGCAGCACATCTTCAGAGCCTGAAACAGACTTGTGAGGATTCTTGTGCTGATAGAGATGATCCCTCTTTATTCTGCAGGAGGAACCAAAGCAGGTGGATCCACCAATGTTGCGCATAGTGACCTAAACAGAGGGTCTGAGCGGCGCGCTTCTGTTTCCAGATCTCCGCTCAACACACAGCAGAGATCCACCCCAGTGCTGCTGGAACATGGAGGACGCAGACACTGCGCCAGCAGTAAGCAGATTTCACCCTCAGAACACCAGGAGTCCAGGTTGATACACTTTCCACCAAAACACCGTAGAACAATTTGCACCAACACCAATAAATATGCTGCAAAAAACAAGGCATTAGGGAAAAAATACAACTGGACAGACATTGAAATGGAAGATCTGTGCAAAATTTTTTGGACTTCTGATATACATGTCGTTGGTGTCACTGCCCAGTCTCCCAGACTACTTGAAACAATATTTTGTCTGTGCCCTTTCCAGCAAAAGTAATGTCCAGAGACAGATTAGATCAATATTCAGGAACATCCACCTAAGTAATCCAGATGAGGATGTAGAAAATGATAGAAAAAAGGGAACACCAGATCATGACAAACTGTTTGAGCCAGGCCTCTTTATGATGACATCCTCAGTGCCTGCCAGGCTTATTACCACCTGAGGATGAAAGGATGGTGGCGACAAAGGCAAAAACTGGAATGACTCAATATTTGAAAGATAAGCCAACAAAATGGGGCATGAAACTTTTTTGTGTTGGCTGTTTCCAGTAATGGCTACATGATCAAGTTCACCATTTACACTGGCAAGACTGTGACCACAAGTGAGCACAGGCTGTCATACGATATGGTTATGAACCTAATCCAGCCATCCTCATTTGGTACTTGGTATCACATTTACATGGACAATTTTTACACAAATCCCAAACTGTTCATGAACGGCTAACATGAAGTTTAGGGCATGTGGCACTACAGGGAGAACAGATGAGGATGCCCCAGAGGGAGGGCAAATGCTCTCCCAAAAAAAAAAAAAAAAAAATCTGAAAGAGGATCTAGAAGATGGATAAGAGAGGGGTCTCTGGTGTTTTGTCAAGTAGACGGACACACAGGAGGTGTCTTTGTGCTACACCATCCATTTTCAGATGAGAGTGTGGAGAAGGGTGAAGGATGGACACTGGACAGTGAAGACATTCCCTGTCCTACCCCAGTGTTGGCTTATAATAAAAACATGGGTGGAGTTGACCTATCTGACCAGCTCATCCAGTACTAATCCACTTGTCGGAAAACTGCACGATGGTACAGGACAGTGTTGCTGCACTTCCTTGACATTGCAACCACAAATGCATTCATCTTGCATCATGAGATCAGCAGTGTCGAGCAATGTGCATCCTATGACACACAAGGACTTTATGGTGGAGCTGGTGTATCACTGTGTGGCACAGACAAAACAGGTGTCCCACATTCCTGTGCCAATTGTGACAGGCACAGATCCTCGCCAAAAAAGCCACAAAAGGCAGATAGAGGTGCCAACGGTGCCTTCAGGTGGACAACAAGAGGAGTGACACCCGTGGAAGTGTCAGGCCTACGATGTGCCCCTCTGTGTTGTGTTGGACAGGAATTGTTTTTTGGAGTGACAAATAATTTGTGTTGTATCTTATTTTGACGTTTGATTGTTGAGCATTTCCTGCACTGTATGTTTTTGAAATGTACAATTTATATTTACATTCTAAATCTTATTGTGATATCTGTTTTGTAAATAATTGTACAAAAAATGCCTGAAGAATTTCCTGCATTTATGTAAATAACTGTATTTAACTTTGCTTTTGTGCTATATTTGTACATATGTTTTTGAAATTTACAATTTATATTTGCATTTTTAAGTTATGAAAACAGTTCATTAAACAAGTTTGTGTTTTCACAGTTTAAAAAAACAACTTTCTACTTGGATTTTTTTTGTGTGATTTTAGGTTCACTGTGTTAATACAGTAGGTCAGAACGAATGAGAAACTAAAGTCACACAGGTGAGGCTGTGCTGAAAACAAGGCCAGGTAAACACTAAGGTAAATTATAAAGGTAAAACCAAAAGTAGTCAAAAACAGCCAATTATACCCTGGACTCCAGAGGGTTAATGTTAAAGCATTAACTTTGGAATATTAAAATCAGGAACAATTATATACATGATTAATATCTAGATGGTTTTGACTATACATTTTGATTAGTGATGTGTTAGAAGGTATGAATTCAAGAACTGAGTTTTGGAGGCTTTACTGTATATGAACATTGTAGTTGAAACATTAACATGCTGTTTATCCCCAGTCTGGGCTTTTTGTTTTTTTTTTTTTTTTTTAACTTTCTTTTGGAGGACAGCCTTATTCCTTTGCTGATCCATGCCTCAGTGATACCATTTTCAGATTTAAATTAAACTCCATTTGGCAGTCACATGTGGTATGACTGTTTTTACTCCAAATTACAGCAGTAGCAACCCTTCCATCTCTACTTTCCAAGGTTACTGTTTAGAGTCAGGAATGCAGCAGGGGAGACAGAGAGAGCGTGAATCAAAGCCAAACATAGAAAAAGGCCTACAATCGAAAATAAACTCCAAAACTCATTCATCAAGAGCCTTGGCAATCACAAGCACAGATTTTACAGGCATCCAAGACAATGATTCACAAACTTGGAGTAGTTTCACAGTAAGAATTCAGTTTCTTCAGTGATGATGTATGCTGCAAGCTAATGTACCTGTCTTCATTTATGAATGAATTAGCCATGTTGTCTGATTCAGCCTGCTTCGTAAAACCAAACAAGCTGTGGCATACTTTCTCCAACTACACGTGACATATACTCGGTTTATTTTAAATGCGGGATGCCTCCGGGTGCTCCAGTGTTGCAGACCGAATGGTCCGCCCCTAAAAATTGGTCTGCCGTGCCTCCACTGCACATGCGTCATTTCGGAGCTCAGCAGCTCTTCACCCAAAGTGATCAAATGGATTATTAACCATTGGATGACAAGGTAAAGCCTCTTAAATCATTCTGAAGTCATTTTTCAGCAGAAATGAGGCTGTTTTAAGCAGAAAACAAGGCCATACTCAGTGACGCTTTGAAATGTCCAATGTGCAGTGAACGCATCAGTTAGCTTTTATGATGAAATAATGCTGAATTTATGTGGAAATTGTTTTACAAAAGCTTCAGATATCTGTTGCTGAGACAGATGACTGGAGTGCAGTTTTATGCAGAAACAAGGTGTTGGTCAACCATGGCTAATGACGCTTGCGCAGTGAAGGCAGGGCAGACCGATATTTAGTGGAACTGTTCAGTCAGCGACACCGGTTTCCTCCCACATTTAAAGACATGCAGGTTAGGTGAATTGGAAAATGTATAACTGCCCAGGTCTCCCTTGCAAAAGAGCTCTCGATCTCAATGGGACTAACCTGGTTAAATAAAAGATATTAACTTTTAAAATAAACACATAAGAAACACAGTAGTAACATGTCGAGAGACAATTTATTAAATTGAACGCAAAATACAAAAATAGTAAACGACAACATCAGCATCTTGGATTTTGAACTTGGGATATGTGTTGTTTAAACAAGTTGATAAGTCACAATTCTGACTTTGCAGGTCATTTTGTGGGGCATAACTGAGAAATCCCACACTCCAAGTACAACAGGAAATGAACAAGCAGCTCTATACTCCCCAGATGATAACTGTTTGTCCTTAGCAGAAGTGTTTGTTTGTTTTCTCATTTTGGTGACCCTTTGATGTGATGATGGTTTGGTCCCAGTGAGTGCTTGGTGCCAATGACACCTATGGAAAGAGCCAAATTCAGATAAATGGAATGTCTGGTCTGATCAGGACATCCTGCTCCCTTCATTTTGTGCTCAGTGGATAAAACGTTTGCGGAGTCGAACTGAGAAGGATTTTCATGCAACAAAACAGATCAAATCTAGGCTTGCATCTCTCATGGGCCTCCTGACAAAATGTAGCTAAAGTTTCAATTTTTCTTTTTAGGAAACTCCTCTACACCATGTCAGGATGAAGCTGGATTCCACCAACTGCAGGCACAGAAGCTAATAATGTCTTTAGGGTTGTCTTGTCATCTTGGTGACTTTCCTCATGAGTCACCTTCTTGCACAGTGACTCGTTTTTTGGGAACTTCCACTTCAGGACAGATTTACCATACTTTTTGAATTTCTTAATAACTGATTAAGTCAGTGACATAATCAGTGTCTTTAAAATAAAGCATAACATCAGTTCTACCAGAGGACTCACTATGCATAATCTCTCACAATCAGCTAATTGTCTACAGTAAAGTAAATAATCAGACAGATTTCACCTCTAATCACCACCAGAAACTAGTAACACACAAGTACATCCTTTACAGCCCCTACACACATAAAGAAGTAGGGGTGAAAGAAGCAGGAACTGGCTGAAAATTCAAACAAAAATGAAATGGGGAACCACAAAACATTCCATCCGCTGTTGGGAGGGACACACAGTTAGACAGGTGGGCACGATACAGCGGCAATGGGTTTGTGCACGCTCGTGCGCATGCAGGAACCAGGAACACAGTGCGAGCAGCTGGAACGTGTTGCACCACATCGTGCTACTTTGGAGAAAAACACACAAACCATAATATAAAAAAAAAAAACACCACACACACAACACAACACAGAAATTTCTAAGATTTAATCCCTCTTATCGAGCGGACAATACAAGTATGATCCCTCTGTATATGACTCATGGACATAGACGTACAGTCATGACATGAATGAAGCATGTGCTCTTATTATGTCCACATCTGCTGGCCCCGTGTGCAGAGAGTGGCATGCCAGAGGACAGACACCGTGTCATGTGGACCATAGCTCATGTATGCCATTCAGCTCACCAGCTGAGTGTACACATGATCTGACAGTCCTTTTCACCTGGAACATCCTGCTGATGTGCACTCTGTGGGCTACCTCCAGCCCATTGCAAAGGTGGTATGTTTTTATGCATTTCCACGTGAGGACAGCAAGCACACACGCGCCTCATGGTGTAGAGTTGTAATGTCATGTCTTTCAAAACACTGTATGGTGTTGTCTGCTGTGACTTGGGGGTCCAGAAATCTCAACAGCTGCTGTTTGCAGACATGCCAACCTGTTTGTTCAGCCCACAGAACAAAGTGTCACTCTGTTACTGTCTTCTGTGACTATTTATGTAATTGTGTATGTAGTTATTTATATACTTGTCCTGGCTGTGTTCCCTTTGTTTTTAATTTAACACGTCATGTGCACTGACCTGTCATTTCCAGCTGTCAGTGAGGGCTGCACTGTGTGCACTCAGACGTGACTGGCCACTCCCTATGTGATCTTGTCAGTACATAAATATCAACATATCATGCAAGTGTGAACCTCCCTGCACCCCTCATGTTGCGGTGGGGGAAGCTGAATGGCACCACACACGCAGGCCACAATTGTTGGGGGGGGCAGGGAGCGTGATATAAATGCACGCCACATGTTAATGGGGGAGCCAACGCAATAGCATGCCATATGTTTGGGGGGTGGCACAGTCACACCCTTGTGTGTTGCTTGGCAAAAAAAAAAAAACATACAAAATCGCCAATTTTCAAAGACAGCTTGAATGTCATCATCTGCACTGTACTCTTGAATAGCCCCACCGTTTCTAAGTGTCCAGCGAGTGGTGTTGGATATTCATGTGTGGCACCTGGAATTTGGGTGACACCTGTAGAAAGAGGGATCAAATGAGTACTCACAGGGCACTCACTGTCTTTCAGCCACTGGTGTGTGTGGGTGGTTGTGGCGACAGGTGTACGAAGCATTTGAGGCGGCTCCAATTTCTCATGCGTGGCATGCAATTCCTCCTTCGTCTGCCATTCTGCCTTAATCGTGTTATGTATGAAGGGGCCTTTAACAACTTCCCCATCTCCCTTAATTCTTGCTGTTTTTCAGTTATCTGCCACATTTCTTCATGCAATATGGAGTTGCATCAGGAATGGCATCCAACGTAGAACTTGTGCCAATTGAATATGCAGATCCACCTAGGATCTGCAGTGGCAACCCCAAGTGAAAAACAAGGGAGCAGCCGAAGGGACTAGCTAAGAGCCAGAGAAAGTCTGGAGGTAATGTAGGGTGTTCTTGAGGGCTCATTACAGGGTTGGGTGACAAGGGCATGTGATGGGTAGCGGTGCAGAGAAGTGTGGGGGATCAGTGAACTGACACACGATACAGAGCCTGCACCTGGAGATGGGGAAGACCAGTGCTGATTTATTCAGAAGCTCATTAGCGGAGACAGTCCAGGGCACAGGGAATCAAGGAGTTCACCCTCATTGGGGCTCATTACATGCTGGCAGGAAGCTGACCCAGCAGGGGCCAAAGTTTCACTCATCAGGGTAACATTGACTACCTTTGCTCAAATGGAGCAATTCCTGCAATCTGTGGGAATACTCAAACCTCTATTTCACATGGACTAGCTTGTTCATGTTTTCTCTCAGTGTCCCTTTGTTATAAAATGAATGCCCATGCTCAGCGGTGCGTAAATCTTGCACAATTAAAAATGTAGTTTGACCTCTGTTGTCAGATTGGGGAGCAAAACACATGATCCACCCTTGAAAAGAGATTTGTTTCCAAAACACCTGTGTAACAATTTCCAGTTCCATCATTTGCTATCATTGCTAAATCGTTTGGTGATCACCACACTTTTTCATGGTCAAATTACAATTCCCACCCAACCCATTGTGAAGTTACACTAAAACACATGGAACTAAGTAATATGTCACGTTTAAATAATGAGCAATACTGCAATTAATGAAACAGTACCACTTCTTGCAACTCCAGCAAATGTGTTTGCAGCATGGGTCTGCACAATGACATCATTAAACTTATTCATTCTTAAAAGTCATATTCCATCCAAAGCACAGCCATCTTCCATTGACAAGTGGGTGGTAATGTCATGCACCTTTCCTCGTGATATTGAGGTCATAACATTAGATTTTATGTGTTATTTCCATCACCAGGATGAAACTGGATAACCTTTGCTGAAGAACTTGTGGGTGATTCTTAGATCATGGGCACTTATGTCCTTTGATCATATTGTATGATAAACAGAAAAAAAGGGGAAATTTCACACTTTTAGTTATCTTTAATCAATCAATCAACTTTTTCTTATATAGCGCCAAATCACAACAAACAGTTGCCCCAAGGCGCTCCATATTGTAAGGCAAGGCCATACAATAATTATGAAAAACCCCAACAGTCAAAACGACCCCCTATGAGCAAGCACTTGGCCACAGTGGGAAGGAAAAACTCCCTTTTAACAGGAAGAAACCTCCAGCAGAACCATGCTCAGGGAGGGGCAGTCTTCTGCTGAGACTGGTTGGGGCTGAGGGAAAAAAACAGGAAAAAGACATGCCGTGAAGGGGGGCAGAGATCGATCACTAATGATTAAATGCAGAGTGATGCATACGGAGCAAAAAGAGAAAGAAACAGTGCATCATGGGAACCACCCCACAATCTACGTCTAAAGCAGCATAACCAAGGGATGGTCCAGGGTCACCCGATCCAGCCCTAAATATAAGCCTTAGCAAAAAGGAAAGTTTTAAGCCTAATCTTAAAAGTAGAGAGGGTATCTGTCTCCCTGATCTGAATTGGGAGCTGGTTCCACAGGAGAGGAGCCTGAAAGCTGAAGGCTCTGCCTCCCATTCTACTCTTACAAACCCTAGGAACTACAAGTAAGCCCGCAGTCTGAGAGCGATTACAATGAAAGTGTGTTAAGAAATTTGTTCTAGTAGTCTATGATGACCTTTTCAACTTTTTTCAGCATCATTATATGCAAATATTGCCGTTTTGTGCTTGTCCCACACCCAGACTTTTGATCTTCAATGATAAAAATGAATGGTAAAGAAATGTTTTTAAATATCTCAAAATAATCAAAACATAATTGGGGTATTCAGTGTCATACAACTGTTGTGATTTTTTTTAAACAAAATGTAGTTGTCCCACACTATTGCCGTAATTTCCACCACAACACTGTAATGTCCCTAAACACATTTGTATGAAAGATTGTTTGGGTAGTTTCTATGGAGATAAACAGTGACATCAGAGCACATGTATATAGCGCCAAATCACAAACAGTTGGCCCAAGGCGCTTTATATTGTAAGGCAATGGTGTAGTTAAAGAATCACCCTTGTATGCCTGCATATACTTTGTAATGACTATTACTATACTAAATAGTATTTGCCTATAATTTCAAGCATGCACAAAACTCCTTTGACATAACAAATGCACAGTAGCTGGTAAAGAAAAAAAGGGAGGCATATATGGACATGCATTTGAAGCATTGTGCTGTTATTGAATTCATCGTGGCAGGGGGTTGTGTAGTTTCATTGAAAAATTAATGTTTATGGCAACACCTGTATGGATGTCAGTACAGTCGGGAGGAGGACAAGGAGTCTGAAGACTGAAAATTCAACAATGATGAGTCTGCATAACTATTTGCATCGTGGGCACCCCATAACAGTGCGGGTGCAATGGCATAGTGGTCACAATTTTTGGAACACAGAAAGACAGTAAATTCTGACCAATATAGGGAAACTTTGCAAAAGCTTAAAGTGAGTTTGTCCTGGAAAAGATGCAATTCTTAAGTCTGACAATGCCAATCTACATGAGTGGACAAACACAGGATGCACTGCAGTGGCCACCCACCATACAGTCCAGATCTTATGGTCTCTGACTTATACTCATTTCCCAAGCTGAAAGAAGACTGAAGGGGCATCATTACTCTAATGATGCAGAGGGTTAAGCAGCCTTGTTGGTGCTGAGAGATGACGCCCGATTTCTTTACAGCACTGTAAAGAGTAAAAATTTGAGTCAAATTAAAACTGTAATGCAACCAGCTGCAAAAGGTTTTTAATTTTTCTCAACTTCAAGCCTGATAGTTGTGCTGATTTGTCCCACAAAGTAAGCCATTAAGATCACACAGAAAAGTAGGATACATTGACTCAACTTTGCATTGCAACTAGCAACGCAGATTTGATTAACCCTCTGGGGTCCGAGGGCATTTTTTGGACAGTTCACTCGCCTGGCATAAACGTTTTATTATTGCTGTTAACAGCTCTCCCTGCATCCCACAATCAAGTTTTATGTCTCTTTTTTTCCTGGACGACCTGTGCTTTCAAAATGTGTTTTTGTTGGGTTTTATAAGTGTAATATAAGTTTACAATCAAAAAAATTTCTCCACACATACATTTATTCAAAGCACACAGCAAGCTATAACAAACACCTGTAAGTTGAGGTCTTGTGTGAAAGGCTGAACAACAAAAATGTTCAAATAACAAATGCACATTTTGAACAATATATACAAACTGGTCTATGCATTTTGTTGTCCATTGATATGGACATCAGTGCTTTATGCAGAGAAAGCAACAGAGTTATCCAGTAACATTCACATGCAAACTAGTGGAGCAATCCTGATAATTACACACTTTGAGCACGTGAGATTGTCATCAGAGGCTCTCCGTCTGCTCCTGCTTTCACTGATCGCTGTGCGTAATGGCGCAGGGCACACTGCGTATGTACTCATTGGAGCACCCAGGGGGTTATTCAAATGGGCCAACTAGTAACACATCACTCCTGAAAATGATCTTTGGCTTTTCACATGAAGTAAATCTGCCCTACGATTGGATTTTGGAAAACCATGTGACGGTGAACCAATTCCGATTGGACACTCACATTGTGCACGTCATCACACAGCTTCTATGAGGAGTACAAAGATGGCCAATGGCTGGCTCGAAAGTCCGCGGAGTTAACTTTTCAGCAAAAAAAAAAAGTCAGTTTCTATCTCATATCATTCAAAAGTTATTTATAATTTAGAAAAGCTTGGTCTTAGCCGTTGTATATGACAGCGTCGACCCCAGAGAGTTAAGATAAAAGTTATCTTTTGATTGAACTAAGAATCTAACACTGGTTCTGGAAGTTGAAAAAAAAAATTAAAATTGTTTGCAGCAGGTTACGTTACATTTTTTTAAATTGAATCCCTTCAGCCTGTTGCATATTCACGTGATCTGACAGTCCTTTTCACCTGTAACAGCCTGTCCCAGGTGAAAAGCTCACTCGCTGCAGCCCTTTGCAACAGTGATATATGTTTTTTTATTTATTTCCACGTGAGAACAGCAAGCAGATACACACGCGTGACGGTGGACAGTTGTAAGGCTTTATCCACCAAAACACAGTACGTGTTCCATCCATGATGTCAAGCACCAGAGATCTCAACAGCTACTGCTGTTGGTGGCCACGCCCCCTGTTCATTCACCACACTGTTTCTGTGCTATATGATCATTTTCTTCAGTTATGTGTCTGTCTCTCTTGGTGCTCCCCTCTCTCTGGCCACACCCTTATTCTGGTGATTTCCATGCATCTCTGTTCTTGATTTGCTTTTCATCACCTGGGGTTATATAACAAAACACATGAGTTTTGTTCATGTGTTATGCAACTGTGTATGTAAGTTATTGTAGTACTTATACCTGTCCTGGCTGTAGTCTGTGTTTTTAATGCAACACGTCGTGTGCACTCTCATGTCACTGTCATTTCCAGCTGTCAGTGAGTCTCTGATCAGTGATCAGCTGGGAGGCGGCTTGCTATGCTGTGAGCGCTCAGACATGGCTGGCTGCTCCCCATCTGTACATACAAATCGCAGTTCATGCAAGTGTACACCCCCTCCCTCCCCCGGCATGGCACATGTGTTGCGGATGGGGAGAGTGGGGGTGGGGCCACAACACATGCACAGTACACACGCAGGCACAGCATGTGTTGAGGGGGGTGCCGACACCCCACGTGTGTTGCTTTGTAAATACTCCTGCAAGATCTTCGCTTTTAGTCCACTTTTGTAGGTATAAGGTGAGATATGGATTCACGAGGTGTACATTATCATTCCAAGATTTAACGCCATGATATCTGATGTGATGCTGGTAACGAGTCCCTCTATGCCAAGGTAAATGCAAATGTGCAGCCTGCCTGGTTGGATAATTATGAATTTGATGGTTATGCACAAAATGTTAATGAAGGAAGGCCACTTACTATCAGAGTGCTCCGAAACAAATATACATCAAGAAAATATTTATATGAAAAATTATTTAAGAGCTGCAATTTAAAAAAACACAGAGGTGCACTTGGAGCACAAGGTTTTGAACGAGTACTATGTAGCAAATTTTTCTGTAGAATAAATATTTGTTAAGTAAGTTGCAGGTACTTCCCTATACAGTATTACAATAACTTAAATATGGATAAACTAAACTATAATATAATGTTAAAAGACATTTGTGATGTAAAAATTTTTTTTCCTATGATTGGATATGATGATAATTGATCACAGTGTCCTGGTAAGCAGCCAATTAGACAAAATGATTCAGTGCTGTTCTCTTCCAGTTGCTCCTTCAGGAAAGTTCACAGTTCACAGTTGATGAAATGTGGAACAGGTGTGTCAGTCAGCTTGCGGCACGCCACCTGTGCAGAAAAGAAAAAAAAAACAAAACAGCAGCAGCAGCAGACGACAGAGCAGGCCTGTACTACGAAGCGGGTTAACTTACTCAGATGTAACCCAGGGTCAACCTCTTAAAACCGGGGTTGCACAAAACCTGGTTTTCTCAAGTGGTGTTAATCGGTACTACGACGCTGAATAAGATGTTGATTTGTTGAACCTGTGTTAACCTAATTGGAGTTTGTGCGTGTTCACATAAAAGGGGCAGGTTGCAGCGTACGTCACCATTTTTCAATGATGGCGCGGTCACCTTAATTTACCGAAGAAGAATGCACATTATTATGCGGAGCTACGAGAAATTTAAATTAACATTAAGGGGGAAATTGAACACATCGTCTGCCAATAAAGCAAGACAGGCTTGTTGGCAACGTATTGCTGATTGGGTAAATGTGTACGTACAATTCAATTGTTCTCCAAATCTGTTACAGATGAACCTGTGGAATGTCTAATATGTGTAAAAAAATGACCTTCTTTCATTAATTACGCCCAGATGCAACACGATTCAGAAGTGGGCACAGGCCTACTAATAAATGTTAGGTTAATTTAATGTTTCCTAAATAGGCTACCTTAACTGTATGATTGCTATTCCTAATCCTGTCAATATTTCAGATGCAATAGCAGTGCCAAACGCACCTGGCAGCAGGTGAAGATGAAATATAAAAACATCCTTCAGAACGGTAGGTTTATATTCATAGCTTGATAAGCCCCACTTCTCCTAATTAATGGACATGCATTAGACCTATTTTGATATTAGTAATTACCCACGATTGCATAAAACCCTTCTTTGATTTGCATTGCGGATAAATGGCCAGGGAAAACGACAAATGCATCCAGCAGTTTAGATAGAGCAAGTACTACCTTGCGAATCATACGACATACAGTATTCTTGCTCAGATGTTCAGCATCACCGATGGAATACATAAATTGTCCATTGGCAAAATAGGCACAAGGCACATTATCTGCTCGATCGTCGGGGCATTGCTACACTGTAAAAAATGACTTGTTTTTACAGGAAAACGCTGGCAGCTCTGGTTACCAGGGAATTCCTGTAAAACATACAGCAGCACAGTAGATAACATTACAGACATAATATGTACAGATGGTTGCCCAGTTCCGGATCACCTTTTTTAAAGTCCGGCTATACGGAGCCATAATGCAACTGAATGTCCATTATTGTGTATTGTTGTATTGGGTATTTGGATGTTATTTAGCTGAAAAAGTCTGGGTGGGAGAGCACTTCTAATTAAAGTGTGATGCCACATTATGTGTGGCGCACCATTTGCCTTTGGGGGTTGGGGGGCGGTTTGGGAACCACAGAATCTCGTCTCTGCTGTTTGCGGACGATGTGGTTCTGTTGGCTTCGTCAAATCAGGACCTTCAGCGTGCACTGGGGCGGTTTGCAGCCAAGTGTGAAGTGTCCGGGATGAAAAATCAGCACCTCCAAATCCGTGTGTCCTTGCCTCAAGTGGAGGAGTTTAAGTATCTCGGGGTCTTGTTCAGGAGTGAAGGACAGATGGAGTGTGAGCTCGATAGACGGATCGGTGCAGCATCTGCAGTGATGAGGTCGCTGTATCGGACCGTCTGTGGTGAAGAGAGAGCTGAGTAGGGGGGCAAAGCTCTCACTTTACCTATCGAGCTACGTTCCAATCCTCACCTATGGTCATGAGATTGGCTCATGACTGAAAGAATGAGATCGCGAGTACAAGCGGCCGAGATGAGTTTCCTCCGCAGGGTGGCTGGGCGCTCCCTTAGAGATAGGGTGAGGAGCTCGGTCACTCAGGAGGAGCTCAGAGTCGAGCCGCTGCTCCTCCACATCGAAAGGACTCAGTTGAGGTGGCTCAGGCATCTTTTCCGGATGGCCCCTGGACGACTCGCTGGAGAGGTGTTCCGGGCACACCCCATTGGGAGGAGGCCCCGGGAAGACCCAGGACACACTGGAGGGACTACATCTCTCGGCTGGCTAGGGAACCCCTTGGGTTTCCCCCGGAGGAGCTGGGGGAGGTGTGTGTGGATTGGGAGGTCTGGGGGCTTTGCTTGAGCTGCTGCCCCCGCGACCGACTCCGGATAAAGTGACAAAGTTTTTTATTCGGCACACAAAATATTCAAATAGAAAAAAAATGAACAATTCCACAAACAAACAGACAAAACTAGTGAGTCCGAAAGGGTGTGGGCTGAAGCAAAGCTTATTAGCGCCCACCCCTGCTAGTACAAGTCCAACAATTCTAATCAGTCATTTACATAAATACAAATTCACTACTACATGACACACAGACATACACATCAATATACTATTCACTTATAATTATATAGTACCAGATCACAAGAAAGTCGAATCAAGGTACTTTACGCCAGTAAGGACTAACCTTACCCCCCAGAGTGAGCACTAGGTAACTGTGGTGAGGAAAAACTCCTATAAGGAAGAAACCTCAAGCAGACGAGGCTCTTGGGGGTGACCCTCTGCTTGGGTTGTGCCATATATACCTATATACATACGTATATACTTTACAAACATAAATATATACATACATATACACAGTCACTTATATACATATACACCTACCCATATCTACATAGCATATACATACCCACACATTCAAATATACAATAAGTCCCACTTATAAATTGAACATTCCATAAATCAAATTATATTTGCTTCTTTATGATACTTAGACATGATGTTCTTTGAGTAGTTTCTTAAATCTTAATAAGGTACTACTCATTCTAACCTCTGTTGAACATTTGTTCCATTTCCTCACCCCAACCACAGACACACAAAAACCCTTTACATTTGTTCTTACTGGTGGTTTCATAAAAATTGCACAACCTCTTAAACTATATCTGGATTCCCTCAATCGGAACAGACTCTGGACATGTCTCGGTAAGGCTTGGTTTTTCGCTCGAAATAAAGTTTGAATTGTAATAATTGACCAAATCTATGAATTTTAAAATTTAAAGACACAAATAGAGAATGAGTTGGTTCACGATATTGTTTATTGCAGATGATTCGTATGGCTCGTTTTGCAAAAGGAATATTGGATTGGTATTTGATTTGTAAGTGTTTCCCCATGACTCAACACAATATGTCAATATGGTACCATCAGAGAATGATATAAAGTAAGTAACCCTTTTGCGGCAGTAGGTCTTTGGCTTTATACAAAATGGCTATAGTTTGACAATTTTGATTTCACATAATTTATATGTGGTTTCCAGCTAAGTTTATTATCAGTTATAACACCTAAAAATTTATTCTCTGTTACTAACTCAATTTCCTTATTGTTTATAGTTAAATTTTTACATTTGGGTGCCTGTTTATTTCCAAATAATACATTTAGTTTTCCCAAGGTTGAGTGACAACTTATTAGCATCAAACCAAACCTTAAATTTTTCCAGTTCTTTCTCCACTATGTCCAGAAGCTGTTCAAGATTTTCACGGGTACAGAACACAGTTGTATCATCCGCAAAAAGGACACATCTCAGTGAACTCGACACCCAACTTATATCATTTATATAGATTATAACAACAAAGGACCCAGCACTGAGGGCACCCCACATGTGACATCCCTGAGTTCATAATTTGTATTATTGAGTTGAACATACTGAAATCTGCCTTGTAAATAACTAGCTATCCATTCATATGCCAGACCTCTGATTCCATATTTCTGCAGTTTAATTAATAGTATTCCATGGTTAATTGTGTCAAACGCTTTCTGTAAATAAAAAAAAAAAACACTATTGTTTGTTTGTCATTGCAGTTGCTACTTTCCACAAAGTCCATCAAAGTGTTGGGAAAGTGTAGTGACACGGACCCACAACGGGGGCGCAAATGAACGGCCAATAGATGAGCCAAAAGGTAACAATTTAATGTGTGAAATGTGCACAACGAACATACAGACAATCTCAGTATAATTACAGTCAATCCCAAAGGTGACGTGTGGGCAGGCTCGAGGATAGAAGACGTCTGTCCTGAGAAGAGCCGGAACCACACGATTTCCGCTGCCACAGAACCTGGTGAATGCTGGAGCCGCCAAGTCCCAAATTCCCAGGTGATCACCGTCCCCGACTGTCGGATCTGGTAGCTGCTGGCGAAAAACAAAGACAGTCAGTGTGGGTGTGTGTACACCCAGTAACAACAGCGGTGGGAATGCCACCTCCACCTCTCACTCAATACTTGCAGCGATCCCTCAGAGGAAAAAGAGTGCCGTCTTGCACAGCCTCCACAAAAAGGACCGGTTACTCCTGCAAACACTCACAATAGATTTACAAAATACCACAAAAAGGCTGAGGATATTACCTCCAATGAAGTATGATATCTCGGCAACGAGGTGGAGATGACGTCTGGTCTTTATGGAGTGAGAGAACGTTGAGTAGATGGGTGACAGCTGTCAAGAGGTAATGAGTGACAGCTGTCACCCCCGGCTGTGTCCATGGCGGCAGCGCCCTCTCGTGCCTGAAGCCCGCACTTCAGGCAGGGCCCAGTTGTGGTGGGCCAGCAGTACCTCCTCTTCTGGCGGCCCACACACAACAGGACCCCCCCCTCAACGGGCGCCTCCCGGCCCGACCCGGCTTGTTGGGGTGTCGACGGTAGAAGTCGGCCAGGAGGGCCGGATCCAGGATGAAGCTCCTCTTCACCCAGGAGCGTTCTTCGGGTCCATACCCTCCCAGTCCACCAAGTACTGGAACCCCCGGCCCATCCAAGGATGTCCAGGAGCCGGCGCACCGTCCAAGCCGGCTCCCCGTCGATGATCGAGCAGGAGGCGGCGCCGGTCCGGGAGCACAGGGGGTGAGGTGTGGTGAGGTTTGATGTGGGACACGTGGAAAACCGGATGGATCCGCAGTGAAGCCGGGAGTTGGAGCTTCACTGCGGCAGGACTGAGGACTTTGAGGATCCTGAAGGGGCCAATGTATCTGTCCTGAAGTTTCGGGGAGTCCACCTGGAGGGCGATGTCCTTCGTGGAAAGCTACACCTCCTGCCCGGGCTGGTAAGCAGGGGCCGGGGATCGCCGGCGGTCTGCATGGGTCTTCGCCCTCATCCGGGCCTTCAACAAGGCAGAACGGGCAGAGCGCCACACCGACGGCACTTCCGCAGGTGGGCCTGGACCGAGGGCACACCGACCTCTCCCTCCACCACGGGAAACAACGGGGGCTGATACCCAAACACACCTCAAATGGGGAGAGGCCGGTGGCAGAAGACACCTGGCTGTTATACGCATACTCGATCTAGGCCAGATGGTTACTCCAGGCCGTTGGGTGCGCGGATGTGACGCAGCGGAGGGTCTGTTCCAGTTCCTGGTTGGCCCGCTCTGCCTGTCCGTTCGTCTGTGGATGGTACCCGGACGAGAGGCTCACGGTGGCCCCCAGTTCCCTGCAGAAGCTCCTCCAGACGTGAGGAGAACTGGGGACCATGATCAGAGACGATGTCGGAGGGTATATGCAGACGGACGACGTGGTGGACCAGGAGGTCTGCTGTCTCCTGGGCTGTTGGGAGCTTCGGGAGGGCCACGAAGTGGGCCGCCTTGGAGAATCGGTCCACGATCGTGAAGATGGTGGTGTTGCCCTGGGACGGCGGGAGGCCCGTGACGAAATCCAGGCCGATGGGGACCAGGGGCGATGAGGCACCGGCAGGCTGGAGGAGTCCTTGGGCCTCTTATGTACTGCCTTGCCCCTGACACAGGTGGTGTAGGCCTGGATATATTCCCGGACGTCGGCCTCCATAGACGCCCACCAGAAGCGCTGCCGGACAACTGCCACGGTGCTTCGCACCCCTGGATGACAGGAGAGCTTGGAACCATGACAGAAGTCCAAGACTGCAGCTCTGGCCTCTGGTGGGACGTACTGACGGTTCTTTGGACCGGTTCCGGGGTCCGGGCTCCGTGCCAGGGCCTCCCGGACGGTCTTCACCACGTCCAGGTGAGGTGGCCACGATAGTGGACTCCGGAAGGATGGGCACCCGTGGATCCGACAGCACCGTTTTGACTTCGTCATTCATCCGATCTCTGGTTCTTGGTCCCGGGGCGATAGGTGATCCGGAAGTCAAAACGTCCGAAGAACAGTGACCAGCGGGCTTGCCTGGGGTTCAGCCGCTTGGCGGTCCTGATATACTCCAGGTTCCGATGGTCAGTGAAAACCGTGAACGGCAGAGACGCCCTCCCAACAGGTGTCTCCACTCCTCAAGAGCCTCTTTCACAGCAAGGAGTTCTCGATTGCCGACGTCATAGTTCCGTTCAGCCGGGTCAACCTGCGTGAAAAGTAGGCACACGGGTGAAGAACCTTATCGGTCTCTCCGCTCTGGGATAGCACGGCTCCTGTGCCTGAGTCAGAGGCGTCCACTTCAACCACGAACTGGCGGCTAGGGTCGGGCTGCACCAAAACTGGCGCAGTAGAGAACCGTCGTTTCAACTCCTTGAATGCGGCTTCGCACCGATCCGACCAGGCGAAGGGGACTTTTGGAGAGGTTAGGACTGACAGGGGGCTAACTACCTGACTGTAGCCCTTAATGAACCTCCTATAGAAATTAGCAAAGCCGAGGAACTGTTGCAGCTTCCTACGGCTTGTTGGTTGGGGCCAATCTCTCACCGCCGCAACCTTGGCCGGATCAGGGGCGACGGAGTTAGAGGAGATGATAAACCCCAGGAAGGACAAAGATGTGCGGTGAAACTCGCACTTCTCGCCCTTCACAACAGTCGGTTCTCTAATAAACGCTGCATGACCTGATGTACATGCTGGACATGGGTCTCAGGATCCGGAGAAAAGATGAGAATATCGTCCAGATATACGAAGACGAATCGGTGCAGGAAGTACCGCAAGACGTCGTTAACCAAGGCTTGGAATGTGCGGGGGCGTTGGTGAGGCCGAACGGCATGATCAGGTACTCAAAGTGACCTAACGGGGTGTTAAATGCGTCTTCCATTCGTCTCCCTTCCAGATCCGAACCAGGTGATACGCATTTCTAAGATCCAGCTTAGTAAAGATTTTGGCTCCATGCAGGGGGGTGAACACGGAATCCAACAATGGCAACGGGTATCGGTTGCGAACCGTAATCTCATTCAGCCCCCTGTAATCAATGCATGGACGGAGTCCGCCATCTTTCTTGCCCACAAAAAAGAAACCTGCCCCCATCGGGGAGGTGGAGTTCTGGATCAGCCCGGCAGCTAATGAGTCCCAGATGTAGGTCTCCATTGATTCGCGCTCAGGTCGTGAGGGGTTGTACAGCCTGCTGGACGGGAACTCAGCACCTGGAACCAAATCAATGGCACAATCGTACGGACGGTGCGGGGGAAGGGTGAGTGCCAGATCCTTGCTGAAGACGTCAGCAAGATCGTGGTACTCAACTGGCACTGCCGTCAGATTGGGAGGGACTTTGACCTCCTCCTTAGCCTGTAAACCGGGAGGAACCGAGGATCCTAAACACACCTAATGGCAGGTTTCGCTCCACTGAACCACCACCCCAGACGGCCATCAATCCGGGGATTGTGCTTCAACATCCATGGGAAGCCCAAAATCACGCGGGAGGTAGAAGGAGTTACAAAAAACAATCTCCTCCGATGGTTTCCAGACACCAGAGTTACTGGTTGTGTCTTGTGTGTGATTAAAGGGAGGAGGGTGCCATCTAGTGCCCGCACCTGCAATGGCGAAGGAAGCACCACCAGAGGGAGCCCTACCTCCCTTGCCCATCTGCTGTCTAGCAGACTCCCTTCTGACCCCGTGTCCACCAGTGCTGGGGCTTGAAGGGTTAAATCCCGCTCAGGATTGTAACTGGGAGTCGTGTGGCAATCTGTGTGTGTCTCACGTGAATGTTTTGACCCCCCTTAGCCCAGTCTCTGAGGGCGGTTGTCGTTTTGGCCGTTTGGGGCAGTTTTTCTGTGTGTGCTCCTTTGAGCTGCAGAGAAAACACTCCCCGCGGATCAGCCTCCTCATTTTGGCCCTGTGCATTTCCCTAACAACGTCAGCAGGGGGAGCTGTTGCCCCACAGAGCGGTGCGGCTGTGGAGTGTGGGGAGGGTGGCCCCTTTTCGAACCCAGAAGGGAGAGGGGCGGCGCATATCCGGTCACGTCCTCCGCCTCGCTCCCGATGGCGTTCCTCCAACACGATTGTCTAACCGTATAACGAGATCGATAAGCCCATCTAAATCCCGTGGTTCCTCCTTAGCTACCAGCTGCTCCTTCAGAACCAACGACAGTCCGTTTATGAAGGTGGCGCGGAGGGCAACGTTATTCCAGCCGGACCTCGCAGCCGCGATGCGGAAGTTGACTGCATAAGCGGCTGCGCTTTCGCGTCCCTGTCTCATTGACAGCAGCACAGTTGAAGCGGTCTCTCCTCTGTTAGGGTGATCAAACATTGTTTTGAACTCCCCCACAAACCCAGTGTATGCTGATAACAACCGTGAATTCTGTTCCCAGAGCGCCGTAGCCCAGGCGCGTGCCTTACCCCGAAGCAGAGCAATCACATAAGCTATTTACTAGCATCTGACGATACATGACGGGACGTTGTGCGAAGACGAGTGAACACTGCATGAGAAAGTCCGCGCACGTCTCCACACAACCTCCGTATGGCTCAGGAGGGCTTATGTATGCTTCAGGGGATGGTGGGAGGGGTTGTTGAACCACCACTGGAACGTTCATATCCTGCACAGGGTCGGCAGGAGGAGGAGCTGCAGCAGAGCCCTGAGCGCTCGCCGCCATCTGTGCGGAGAGAGCCTCCACCCTGCGGTTTAGGAGGATGTTTTGCTCGGTCATCTGATCTAACCGAGCCGTAAAGGTGGTGAGAATGTGCTGCAGCTCACCAGTCATGCCTCCTGCAGACGCCTGCACTCCCTGCTCTCCCATTGGTCGTTCAACAGCGGGTGACGCCCCTCGGAGTCCATGACGCTGGCCGAGATATCCTGTTGGGAAAGTGTAGTGACACAGACCCACAACAGGGGGCGCAAATGAACGGCCAATAGATGAGCCAAAAGGTAACAATTTAATGTTGTGAAATGTGCACAACGAACATACAGACAATCTCAGAATATAATTACAGTCAATCCACAAAGGTGACGTGTGGGCAGGCTCGAGGATAGAAGACGACTGTCCTGAGAAGAGCCGGAACCACACGATTTCCGCTGCCACAGAACCTGGTGAATACTGGAGCCGCCAAGTCCCAAATTCTCACCGTCCCTGACTGTCGGATCTGGTACTGCTGGCGAAAAACAAAGACAGTCAAGTGTGGGTGTGCGTACACCCAGTAACAACAGCGGGGGAATGCACCTCCACCTCTCACTCAATACTTGCAGCGATCCCTCAGAGGAAAAAGAGTGCCGTCTTGCACAGTCTCCCAAAAAGGACCGGTACTCCTGCAAACACTCACAATAAACTGATTTACAAAATACCACAAAAAGGCTGAGGATATTACCTCCAATGAAGTATGTTATCTCGGCAACGAGGTGGAGATGCTGTCTGGTCTTTATGGAGTGAGAGGACGTTGAGTAGATGGGTGACAGCTGTCAAGAGGTAATGAGTGACAGCTGTCCCCCGGCTGTGTCCATGGCGGCAGCGCCCTCTCATGCCTGAAGCCCGCACTTCAGGCAGGGCACCCACTGGTGGTGGGCCAGCAGTACCTCCTCTTCTGGCGGCCCACACACAACACAAAGCATGTGATGTAGTTCGAGACCTTCTGAATCCATATTGTTCTTCACAAATGATGTTATGCTTCAGTAAATAATCATTTAATCTTTTAGCAAATATTTTTCCAAAATTTTGGAAAATTGTGGCAGGAGTGATATAGGTCTATAATTAGAAAATGTGTGTTTGTCACCAGTTTTAAACAAAGGAATTACTTTGGCTATTTTCATTTGAGAAGGAAATTTACCCGTACTTAGTGACATATTGCAAATATAATTGAACGGTTTACTATACAATCAATAACTTTTTTAATAAAGCCATATCCAAATTATTAAAATCAGTCGATTTCTTACTTTTTGAACCATGAACCAGATCAAGTATTTCCCTTTCATGAGTACCACCAATGAACATTTAAACAGATTTGTTAAACATTGAATTATTTACCCAGAAGTTATTAGTTGATGAGTCAATTTTACTGGCAAGATTTTTACCCACATTAACGAAGTATTCATTAAAGTGTTCAGCAATAGACTCGTCGTTATCAATCGTGATGTAGTTGTTACTCTGAAAAAATGAAGGATAATCTCTAGTTACTCTATTCTTTACTATTTCATTTAATATGTTCCATGTGTTTTTGATGTTATTTCTATTTTGACAAGTAACTCATAATATATTTTTTTACTGAGTCTCATGATATTGATTAACTTATTCTTATTTTTATACTTACTTTCAGCTTCTGTAGTTCGTAGATTTATGAAATTTTATATAGTACGTTTTTCTTTTTACATGCCCTCTGAAGCCCCTTAGTTATCCATGGTTTGTTGCTATATTGATTTCTATATATTTTGTCAACAAATGGACAGTGTTTATATACAAACTGGAAAAAATGGAAATGAAATCATCATATGACCTGTCAACATCATCAACAAAAACATCTGACCAATTCTGACTTGATAAATCCTCCCTTAAATTATCAATTGTTTCAGGTGTTACTTTTCTACTCATGAATTTGATATTGCTTCGATACTTACAACAACCCTCCAATGCAAAGACTGAGAAAACTGGCAAGTGATCACTGATATCACTGACCAGTAGTCCCCCACTAAGATTACCGGATATAACGTTAGTTAAAATATTGTCAATGAGAGTTGTTGAGTCCATAGTTATTCTGCTAGGATGAATGATGGTTGGAAACAGTCCTAAACAATACAAGGTGTTTATAAATTAGGTAATTTGTGGATGATTGTGAGGGTTTAAAAAATCTATATTGAAATCTCCACAGACAAATAAATGCTTATTTCTGTTGATTTTGTTGTACATTCCTAAGATAATGTCTTCAAAGGTGTCAATATTTGTCCCAGGAGCTCTGTAAATGCAACTAACAACTATGTTTTGGAGTTTATAGATGTAATTTCTATGGTAACACATTCCATGATTTTGTCCACTGTAAATGACGTTTTTAATGAGTTTACAGTTATAATCTGACCTTACAAACATGCAAACACCTCCGCCCCTTCTCGTCTACCTATTAACCAGGAACAATTCATAACCATCAAGATATACCAGATCTTTATTATCCTCATTTAACCATGTTTCTGAAATTGTAATAACTGAAAAACGTTTTTTGGATGTTTTCAAACAATCATTAATAGTGGACAGATTACGAGAAAGATTTCTGCTGTTGAAATGTATAACTGAAAATCTTCATCATTGATTTTATAATTTTTGAATTGTTCTTCTGTAAAATATTGGCACTGTCTCACAATATCTCACTGAAAAAGGTATCAGGATCATTTTCAGATTCGAAGGGGTGGTTAGCAGAGTTATTATAATTAAATGTATCTAGACAGAGCTCCTGGGCAGAAATAAACGGATCATTATCCTTAGTCATTATGTCTCTCTTGTCTCCGGGTGTAGGTGATGTGGATGAGTGGGTTGCTCCAGTCTGCTCATGGTGCTGTGATGTGTTTGAGTCCTCATACCTATTGTTCATATTTGTCCAGCTCTCGATGTTCCTTATTGCCATAACCTTTGCTTGTTCTGGTGATCCATTCAGTTTGATGAATATTTTACAGTTACAGTTACATTTTACAGTCCATGTGTGCTGGATTTTCCCTGTTTCTTAAGAAGCGTGCTTTCCTGGCGATGTCGGCAATTCCGTTTGGTGAGATGTTCATTGATGAATACGTTTATCCCTTTCAGTTTTCTTCCTTGTTTTAACAGTGCTGGTTTGTGTTTTCTGTTGATGAATCTCATGATGACGGTTCGTTTATCACCGTCATTTCTCCGGGGCAGAGGGTAGCACGCTTCATGTTATTTAAATCCTTTCTATACCTTTAGATAGGAGGAAATCAACAACCTGTTTTCCACAGAGCTGACCTCCTGTCACTGGGATCCCCTCCGCTCTCATCTGTTACCGCCCGTGCGTAGGACTGTGGTTTGATGTGAAGACCTGTGATGATGACGTCGTTAATTCTGGTGTACTGCTCCAATTCAGCCACTCTATTTTCCAGCTGCACCAGATGCTGGTCTTTCTCGGCGTTCTGGAGCCATAATGCCTTCACCCTCCTCCACCAGATCCATGATTGATTTCTGTTGATGCTTCACAACAGAAATCTCCTCTGATAGAAAGTCCAGAGATTTTTTAATATCGTCACCTTCCTCCGCTGTCAGAACCTTCTTAGGCCCCATGGTCGGCTTATGGGCAGCTTGACGATCGCCGATGTTAACAGCCTGCGTTGTTTGTCACCGGGATGGATCTGCACTTCACTGGTGCCGCGCGGCCTCAGTGTTTCCGCGCTGATGGATCCGCGGTGGCTGCACGAGGCCTCGGGGAAGCGGCACTCGTGACGCGCGGCTTTAATGACGCAGCGCGCGGCCTCAGTGAATTCACCACGTTGGGCGGGCCTCGGACGTTGTTGCTGTCCAGTCGCGGGGCTAAGTTGCCGGTTGAGGTGGTATTCCCACTGTCCGGGTTGGCAAACACCGGCGTGGCAGATGGCAACTACGAAGAGCGGAAGAAAATGGATGGATGGTTTTCAGCTAGTTGACAATAGGGCTGTACAATATGGGCAAATTATTGCATCTCAATATGATATACGATATGACAATTATTTCACACAAAGTACAGCAACAGTGAAAATTAAACATTCTTAAGGGCCCCTTCACGCATGCAAATTTGGTTAACTTGCGCATAAAGTGCGCATGAAGCAGGAATTGTGCGTAAAATGTAAAATTGTAGCTGCCTCATATACCTATTGCTACAACTAGTTGCACACACCAGCTGCTGAAAGACAAAGTATGCGTGGTGCGAATGCATCAAACCCTCTTGCGGCAGGTGATGGCCAAATTCCAGGTGACACATACGGACATTTAACACCGCTCATTTCGCACTTAGAAACTGTGTGGCCAGTCGCACTATTGACACGACAACAGTCAGCAGACAATCATTGTTGTGCTTTCAATGAAATTTGTCTAAGTTCCCCATGAGTGTGGCTTTGGTGTCTGCGCTGAACTGACAGGAGTTGTGGCCGCCAACAGAACCAGCTGTGAGATCTGTCAATCTGGACATCCCACCTGACAACACGTCCTGTGTTTAGATGGATATGGACTGCCCGCTGTGACATGTCTGCTTGCTGTCATCATGTGGACATAAATAAAAATATATATTGCTGTGGCAACAGGTTGCAGCGAGCACATGAGCGCATGCTGCAGCTGATGTACAGGCTGCCCCCAGGTTGAAACGGACCATCAGATCATAACACACAGCGGGTGATCTGACTATCACGTCACCCACATAAGCTCTGTTCCACGTGACGTGGTGTAAGTCCTGTGGCGCGCCCTCCACAAGGCACGTGTGTTGGGCAGAACCTGCGTGCAGGCTGGCTGGATGCCGCCAACAGATATGGTCATGATCAGAGCGCCCTGCATCTTATTCATGTCATTTCATGACTGTACGTTAGTGACCATGGGTCCTCTACAGAGGAACAGACGGATCATATTTGTATTACCCGCTTAATAAATGCGGTGTTTTTATATGATGTGGGGTTTTTTTTTTAATACGTCCATGAACTTTCTGATATCAGGCAGATTCCTGCTGCTTTCACAGGACAGCGACAGTAGCTCAGTGGTAAAGTTTGACTGGAAGCTTTTGGAATGTGTGGGTTTAATTCCCATGGGTGGTATGTATTTTTTTTTCTCACAGCAGCTGCACAATGTGTAACCACATCGTGCAACTGTGTGCACGATGTGGTCCATGTGCGCAGAACCATCACAGCATGTTTTTTTTGTTTTGTTTTTTTATTCACAGCAGCTGCGCGATGTGGTTACACATCATGCAGCTGCTGGCACTGTGTTCCCACGTGCAAGAACTGTCGTACTGGCATCGTGCACGCCTGCTCATCAGGGCGATGCTTCATGGTTCGCTCATATGAGCTCTACTGCCATGAGTCACCCTGGAGTTGAACATATTCACACTATGTGTAAAGGGGTCCTAAACAAAACACGAATAATACCACACTCATTTTGCATTCATCATAAGGTTAGGATACAGTGCCCTCCAAAAGTATTGGAACACTTGGCACTGAATACATTAATTTGTTTATGCCATTTCATATACAAGAAATACAAAAAAATATAAAGAATCATTTCTAAAAATTGTCATCCTCAAACAAACTGAAAGCAAATCTGTAAAACTTGATAATACCTGTAAATAATATTCAATTTTATTACCATTTTGTTCCAGACAAGTCAGGGGATGGAAACCTGAACTTTTCCAAGTCACTGAATATGTCTTGGACTTTATACATCTGAGGAAATACAAAAGTTTCTTTCAACAAAACAACCAATCTAGGGTTAGATCTCAGATGTACTTCCTGGCAAATTGTAGCTGAACCTTCGGATCTTCTTTTTAAGAAAATCCTCCACTACATATTTCATCAGGAAGCTGTATTTTATATTTTTAATTAATTTATATCAAATTGTAGATATTTGCTTTCAGGTTGAGTTTAAGGCAGGTAACTTTCGATTTATTTATTTAATTGTAATAGTAATTTGTACTTTTAGTTTGCTAGTACATATCATTATTGCACATTGTGTGCCAACAGGAATCTGTTTGCTATGCCATTGTGAGTCAAAATATGTCATCATGGAGTAAGCCTTAATTTTAGAGGGTTAAGATGGAGTTTTGGCTAGTTTTAGGGTTAAACTTAAGTAATGACTTGAAAAAAACTTTACAATCCTCTTTTCTACACGAGGACTCAAGGTGTTTCTGAAAATTGTTTCAGTCAAGAGCCCTAATTTTGCCCAAAACTTATGCATGGAGGATGCTTTGGAGAGCTAGACAATATCCATTAGCTTCTGGTAGCTAATTATATGGCTTTAGCTTGTGATAACTAACATTTGCTTTTGCTAACTAACCTTGATCCATCCACCTCTATAGCTTGCCTCTATCCATTTACTGTTATTGTGTGATGTTGTGTCAGGTCACTTGGATTCACATTAATCCTCTGGAGTGGATAGCGTGCCCTCACATAAAAGTCACATGACCTACAACCCCATTTCCAGTGTTGATGGGACATTGTGAAAAATGTAAAGAAAAACAGAATACAATGATTTGCAAATCCTCTTCAACCTATATTCAACTGAATACACCACAAAGACAAGATATTTAATGTTCAAACTGATAAACTTTGTTTTTGTGCAAATATTTGCTCGTTTTGAAATGGGCAACTACATGTGTAAGTTGCCCATGCCATGGGCACTAACACCCCCATCACAGATGCTGGCTTTTGAACTTTGTGCTGTTAATCTGGATGGTCTTTTTCTTCTTTTGTCTGGAGGACACAACGTCCATGATTTCCAAAAACAATTTGAAATGTGGACTCAGACCACAGCACACTTTTCCACTTGCATCTGTCTGTTTCAAATGAGCTCAGGCCCAGAGAAGGAGAAGACGTTTCTGGATGTTCGGCTTTCACTTTGCATGGTAATTTTTCAATTTATTTTCATTTATATAGCACCAAATCACAACAGAGTTGCCTCAAAGCGCTTCACGCAGGTAAGCTCTAACCTTACCAACCCCCAGAGCAACAGTGGTAAGGAAAAACTCCCTCTGAGGAAGAAACCTCAAGCAGACCAGACTCAAAGGGGTGACCCTCTGCTTGGGCCATGCTACAAAACATAAATTACAGAACAATTCACGGATCAATTGTCCGTGAATTGGTAGAGTTTTAACTTACACTTGTAGATGTAGTGACGAACTGTGTTAACTGACAATGGTTTTCTGAAGTGTTCCTGAGCCCACATGGTAAGATCCTTTACACATTGATGTCGGTTTTTAATGCAGTGCCGCCTGAAGGTCATCGAAGGTCACGGGCATTCAAGTTGCTTTTCGGCCTTGCCGCTTACGTGTAGAAAGTTCTCCAGATTCTCTGAATCTTCTGATTATATTATGGACTATATATGATGGGGTCCTTAAATTCCTTGCAATTTAATGTTGAGAAATATTGTTCTTAAACTGTTGGACTATTTTTTTCACGCAGTTGTTCACAAAGTGGTGATCCTCACCCCATCTTTGCTCGTGAATGGCTGAGCCTTTTGGAGATGCTCCTTTTATACCCAATCGTGGCACTCACCTGTTTCCAATAGATGCTCTTTGAGCATTCATCAACTTTCCAGCCTTCTGTTGCCCCGTCCCAACTTTTTTTTTTAAATGTGTTGCAGGCATCCATTTCAAAATGAGCAAATATTTGCACAAAAACAATAAAGTTTATCAGTGTGAACATTAAATATCTTGTCTTTGTGGTGTATTCAATTGAATATAGGTTGAAGAGAATTTTAAAATCATTGTATTCTGTTTTCATTTATGGGTGATTCTTAGACTACTGGCACTTATTATGTCCTTTGATCATATTGTATGAAAAACAGAAAAAAGGGGACATTTCACACTTTATAGTTATCTTTACATGAAAGTGTGTTAAGAAATTTGTTCTAGTAGTCTATGATGACTTTTTCACCTTTTTTCAGCATCATTATATGCAAATATTGCCATTTTGTGCTTGTCCCACACCCAGACTTTTGATCTTCATATGATAAAAATGAATGGTAAAGAAACATTTTTTCTAATGTTTTAAAATATCTCTGAATAAAATATCAATAAAATAATGAATACATAATTGGGGTATTCAATGTCATACAACTGTTGTGATTTTTTTTTTAAACAAAATGTAGTTGTCCCACACTTTTGCCGTAATTTCCACCACAACACTGTAATGTCCCTAAACACATTTGTATGAAAGATTGTTTGGGTAGTTTCTATGGAGATAAACAGTGACATCAGAGCACATGTATATAGCGCCAAATCACAACAAACAGTTGCCCCAAGGCGCTTTATATTGTAAGGCAATGGTGTGGTGGAAATTACATTTACAAGGCCAATAGTGCCCGTAGTTAAAGAATCACCCAAATATTAACTGTATCCTTGATCTCTGGACATAAATAAAAATAAACAAAACGGTGTTTCGCTTTGAAGTTATTAATTCCGACTGGACTCTATCATTCTAACTTGACTCGGCAGAGCTGCGCAGTGTTTGGAGCTGTGTGAACAGAACGAAGGACAATTCTCGTTTCTTTCTCGCAACAAGACAGGAGTCCCAGTTAGTGACTTTAATGAGCACAAAAGTGACTCACGATTGACATATTCAGGGATGAAAGTGGTAAAAAAAAAAAAAGCTGAAACCTAAAATTACCCCCCAACACCACCCGCACGGAAATGTTTGAATTCTAAAAGTTGTGAAATGCAATCTGGGGCTATTCCAGACAATAAACTGCAGTGAGTGCAGCATCCATTTAGTGAAAAAAAAAAACAACTTTCCTTATTCAAATTCATTCCAGTAGTATTCTGCTCTTACTAGGATGCAGCAGTTTTCTAGTTTGGCAGATTGTTAATTCTTAAGTGATTTCCTCTAGAACTAAGTGAAAACATGGTTTGACTGAAACAAACTGTCATTAAACTTGAATAAGACAGGATGAAATGGAGGTGTAGAGACACTAGGTGTTCACAGGAAACATTTATTTCTGTATGTATGCTTACGTGTAGCCAAGGGTGGGCCTGGATGGGCCTGGGCCCGCCCACTTCTCAGCCAGGCCCGCCCCATCCAATGAGAAGGCTGAGTTGACACTCGACAGTCACCTGTTGTTGCCTCATTGTATTCCCATGATATGGTATTGCATTAGCACTGAGCGACAATTAATAAATTTTGTCAAAAAAAATCTGGTTCATCTTCTGTGATTTTTATTAATTCATTTTCAGAGTACAGTGGTCCCTCGCTATAACGGTTCACCTTTTGCGACCTCGCAGTTTCGCAGATTTTTTTAGTGCAATTTTGCACTAAAAATTTTGCACTAACAATTTTGCTTTTTTTTTTTTTTTTTTAAACAGCGCATTGTGTTCTGCGTCCTTATCAGGCGGGCTGTTCGCGGCACCGGTCGGCATCACCGCAATTGCTCTCACTGCCTCCGATGTGCTTTCTGCGGGCTCGGTAAATGCAGCAGCGGGCCACCTCCTCCTGTCTGCTGTGCAGAATTGCGCCAAATCTGGCCACAGGTTCAGAGACTACGCTTGCTGTTTTGATGCGGATGTTGACCGTAGCCGCAGAGCTCCGTGACCACCGAGAGAGGACTTGGATTCTTTGCGGGTCCTGCATCCGTACCTCCGGAGGCAGTGAGCGAGGGGAGAGCATGCGCATTGTGTTCTGCGTGTGTCTGTATATAATCTTCTTGCACAAAAAAAAAAAAAAAAAAAAAGTGTTTACACGGGAGAGAAAAGTGAGAAAATGTTTATGCCTGTTTGAGAAAAGTGTGTAGTGAGGGGTTTTACAGCCTTAAAACATCTAGAATAATTGCAAAGAATAGCGCTGACTACTTCGCGGATTTCGTTTATCGCAGGTTATTTTTAGAACGTAACTCCCGCGATAAACGAGGGACCACATTTTTCCTCAAATAAATAGTCTTCTGCAGGCCCTCATCACAATGCCAATAACAACATGCACTGTCGAACAGCTGTTTTCTACTGTTAAATGGATAAAAAGGTCCTCCAGAACATCCATGTTGACTCAGACTGAATGCACTCTCCGTGCTTTCCCTTGAAAGAGAACTGACTGTTGGACTATGATGACATGATAAGAGAGTTCAACAAAAAACCCTGTCGTCTCCTGCTGTAGCATTAAAAGGATTCATCAAATGTAAGTGTGAGACCATTAATTACTTTTTTCTTTTAAATAGGCCTAATTGTTAATATTATATTGCAACTGCCATGAATCATGTTGGTGTCCGTTCTGATGGTTTTTAATTTGGCCGCCGAGCCAACCTGTCCACGGGGTGCTTGTGTGTGACACTTTGCGTCTGTGTAACTGTGCACACAGCGTCTGTGCAGTTGGCTGAGATGTGTTCATCATTAAACTTGGAATTCATTTTTGAAACAATGCCTTATTTAAATACCTATTGCCGTTTTGGGTTTAGGCCGAGCCAAGTAGGCTACCAGACTTACACTGAATGTGTGTGGCGCTGCACTGCACCTTGCATTATCCATGAAGAGTACTTGTGTCTGACGTGTGTGTGTGCGCTCACTTTGCCAGTGCTGTAGGCTAAGTGATAACGTTGCTTGCGATGTCCAAACGATGCATACTTTTTCAAACGGTGTATTATAATACCTACACCTTACCTACAACCCCAAAGGTTGGGTGGGCCCCTCTGATTTTTTCTGGGCCCACCCATTTTATGATTTCTGCCTATGCCCCTGTATGTATGTATGTTCATTGTTGGTTTTATATTTTCTGTTGTGTTTCTATTCAGGTTCTTTTTATATAATAATCATTAGATTATTAATATATAAACAGAATAAATTTAAAAATTACAATTTGAAAACAAATGCACCCGAACGTGATGACAGCTGCAACTGCTTAATGCTAACTTTTAACATTGAAAATGCAATGGACATGCTAACGCGTTAGCATCACTCCCGTTTTTAAGTTATAAAATACATCTGTCAACTGTTTCAGAAGACCATAACAGGTCGGTTTAACATAAAAAAGGTAAATAACACTCACACATATGCTCTTTAGGGTTTTAGCGGGGGAAAATTAAGCAAAAGAAAAATAATAAATGAAGCAATAGATCGAAGCACTGCTTCAATCTGCGAACCACTGCTTCGATTGGTTCAAGGTTCAAAGCAAAGCTGTGCTGCAGAATAGTTGATTACAGACCCACTGCAGGGTCTAATCAATGTAGAGAAATGACCATTTTCCTGACAAACACCCCCCAAAACAACGGCCACTCTGAAGGAACGATAATCGTTAAGCAAAAAGCTTATTTATGTCGGTGGATCGAATCATTTCTTAATGATACCCGAAAGGAACCGATTCAATACCCAGCCCTACATTCAGCCAAAAGGATCATTTCCTTCTCTACTGCAGCAGCAACAGCGGTGGGAGGAAATATGACTCCTTCTTCCTCATTGGTTGGCTGGCTCATGAATTCTCCACCAAACACAAGTCACTAACCCCGCGTGTTCCCTAACCTCCCATGTGTTTGATCACAGCCCAACCGCCCCATGTGGGTCTCTTTTGTTTTGTTGTTGTTGGTAAAAATGGGGCGTTTTATGAATGTGGAGCAAGTGCTTCAGTGATTTTTTTGAACTGGAGAAAGATGGACCTTGCAGCACATCTTCAGAGCCTGAAACAGACTGTGAGGATTCTTGTGCTGATAGAGATGATCCCTCTTTTATTCTG
The DNA here is from genome assembly GCF_902500255.1 of Thalassophryne amazonica. Classification (NCBI taxonomy): domain Eukaryota; kingdom Metazoa; phylum Chordata; class Actinopteri; order Batrachoidiformes; family Batrachoididae; genus Thalassophryne; species Thalassophryne amazonica. The sequence goes on along the minus strand of NC_047106.1, from coordinate 64,795,199 downwards.
CAGGAGGAACCAAAGCAGGTGGATCCACCAATGTGCGCATAGTGACCTAAACAGAGGGTCTGAGCGGGCGCTTCTGTTTCCAGATCTCCGCTCAACACACAGCAGAGATCCACCCCAGTGCTGCTGGAACATGGAGGACGCAGACACTGCTCCAGCAGTAAGCAGATTTCACCCTCAGAACACCAGGAGTCCAGGTTGATACACTTTCCACCAAAACACCGTAGAACAATTTGCACCAACACCAATAAAATTGCTGCAAAAAACAAGGCATTAGGGAAAAAATACAACTGGACAGACATTGAAATGGAAGATCTGTGCAAAATTTTTTGGACTTCTGATATACATGTCGTTGGTGTCACTGCCCAGTCTCCCAGACTACTTGAAACAATATTTTGTCTGTGCCCTTTCCAGCAAAAGTAATGTCCAGAGACAGATTTAGATCAATATTCAGGAACATCCACCTAAGTAATCCAGATGAGGATGTAGAAAATGATAGAAAAAAGGGAACACCAGATCATGACAAACTGTTTTGAGCCAGGCCTCTTTATGATGACATCCTCAGTGCCTGCCAGGCTTATTACCACCTGAGGATGAAAGGATGGTGGCGACAAAGGCAAAAACTGGAATGACTCAATATTTGAAAGATAAGCCAACAAAATGGGGCATGAAACTTTTTGTGTTGGCTGTTTCCAGTAATGGCTACATGATCAAGTTCACCATTTACACTGGCAAGACTGTGACCACAAGTGAGCACAGGCTGTCATACGATATGGTTATGAACCTAATCCAGCCATCCTCATTTGGTACTTGGTATCACATTTACATGGACAATTTTTACACAAATCCCAAACTGTTCATGAACGGCTAACATGAAGTTTAGGGCATGTGGCACATACAGGGAGAACAGATGAGGATGCCCCAGAGGGAGGGCAAATGCTCTCCCAAAAAAAAAAAAAAAAAAAATCTGAAAGAGGATCTAGAAGATGGATAAGAGAGGGGTCTCTGGTGTTTGTCAAGTAGACGGACACACAGGAGGTGTCTTTGTGCTACACCATCCATTTTCAGATGAGAGTGTGGAGAAGGGTGAAGGATGGACACTGGACAGTGAAAGACATTCCCTGTCCTACCCCAGTGTTGGCTTATAATAAAAACATGGGTGGAGTTGACCTATCTGACCAGCTCATCCAGTACTAATCCACTTGTCGGAAAACTGCACGATGGTACAGGACAGTGTTGCTGCACTTCCTTGACATTGCAACCACAAATGCATTCATCTTGCATCATGAGATCAGCAGTGTCGAGCAAGTGCATCCTATGACACACAAGGACTTTATGGTGGAGCTGGTGTATCAACTGTGTGGCACAGACAAAACAGGTGTCCCACATTCCTGTGCCAATTGTGACAGGCACAGATCCTCGCCAAAAAGCCACAAAAGGCAGATAGAGGTGCCAACGGTGCCTTCAGGTGGACAACAAGAGGAGTGACACACCGTGGAAGTGTCAGGCCTACGATGTGCCCCTCTGTGTTGTGTTGGACAGGAATTGTTTTTTGGAGTGACAAATAATTTGTGTTGTATCTTATTTTGACGTTTGATTGTTGAGCATTTCCTGCACTGTATGTTTTTGAAATGTACAATTTATATTTACATTCTAAATCTTATTGTGATATCTGTTTTGTAAATAATTGTACAAAAAATGCCTGAAGAATTTCCTGCATTTATGTAAATAACTGTATTTAACTTTGCTTTTTGTTGCTATATTTGTACATATGTTTTTGAAATTTACAATTTATATTTGCATTTTAAGTTATGAAAACAGTTCATTAAACAAGTTTGTTGTTTTCACAGTTTAAAAAAACAACTTTTCTACTTGGATTTTTTTTGTGTGATTTTAGGTTCACTGTGTTAATACAGTAGGTCAGAACGAATGAGAAACTAAAGTCACACAGGTGAGGCTGTGCTGAAAACAAGGCCAGGTAAACACTAAGGTAAATTATAAAGGTAAAACCAAAAGTAGTCAAAAACAGCCAATTATACCCTGGACTCCAGAGGGTTAATGTTAAAGCATTAACTTTGGAATATTAAAAATCAGGAACAATTATATACATGATTAATATCTAGATGTTTTGACTATACATTTTTGATTAGTGATGTGTTAGAAGGTATGAATTCAAGAACTGAGTTTTGGAGGCTTTACTGTATATGAACATTGTAGTTGAAACATTAACATGCTGTTTATCCAGCCAGTCTGGGCTTTTTTTTTTTTTTTTTTTTTTTTAACTTTTCTTTTGGAGGACAGCCTTATTCCTTTGCTGATCCATGCCTCAGTGATACCATTTTCAGATTTAAATTAAACTCCATTTGGCAGTCACATGTGGTATGACTGTTTTTACTCCAAATTACAGCAGTAGCAACCCTTCCATCTCTACTTTCCAAGGTTACTGTTTAGAGTCAGGAATGCAGCAGGGGAGACAGAGAGAGCGTGAATCAAAGCCAAACATAGAAAAAGGCCTACAATCGAAAATAAACTCCAAAACTCATTCATCAAGAGCCTTGGCAATCACAAGCACAGATTTTACAGGCATCCAAGACAATGATTCACAAACTTGGAGTAGTTTCACAGTAAGAATTCAGTTTCTTCAGTGATGATGTATGCTGCAAGCTAATGTACCTGTCTTCATTTATGAATGAATTAGCCATGTTGTCTGATTCAGCCTGCTTCGTAAAACCAAACAAGCTGTGGCATACTTTCTCCAACTACACGTGACATATACTCGGTTTATTTTAAATGCGGGATGCCTCCGGGTGCTCCAGTGTTGCAGACCGAATGGTCCGCCCCTAAAAATTGGTCTGCCGTGCCTCCACTGCACATGCGTCATTTCGGAGCTCAGCAGCTCTTCACCCAAAGTGATCAAATGGATTATTAACCATTGGATGACAAGGTAAAGCCTCTTAAATCATTCTGAAGTCATTTTTCAGCAGAAATGAGGCTGTTTTAAGCAGAAAACAAGGCCATACTCAGTGACGCTTTGAAATGTCCAATGTGCAGTGAACGCATCAGTTAGCTTTTATGATGAAATAATGCTGAATTTATGTGGAAATTGTTTTACAAAAGCTTCAGATATCTGTTGCTGAGACAGATGACTGGAGTGCAGTTTTATGCAGAAACAAGGTGTTGGTCAACCATGGCTAATGACGCTTGCGCAGTGAAGGCAGGGCAGACCGATATTTAGTGGAACTGTTCAGTCAGCGACACCGGTTTCCTCCCACATTTAAAGACATGCAGGTTAGGTGAATTGGAAAATGTATAACTGCCCAGGTCTCCCTTGCAAAAGAGCTCTCGATCTCAATGGGACTAACCTGGTTAAATAAAAGATATTAACTTTTAAAATAAACACATAAGAAACACAGTAGTAACATGTCGAGAGACAATTTATTAAATTGAACGCAAAATACAAAAATAGTAAACGACAACATCAGCATCTTGGATTTTGAACTTGGGATATGTGTTGTTTAAACAAGTTGATAAGTCACAATTCTGACTTTGCAGGTCATTTTGTGGGGCATAACTGAGAAATCCCACACTCCAAGTACAACAGGAAATGAACAAGCAGCTCTATACTCCCCAGATGATAACTGTTTGTCCTTAGCAGAAGTGTTTTGTTTGTTTTCTCATTTTGGTGACCCTTTGATGTGATGATGGTTTGGTCCCAGTGAGTGCTTGGTGCCAATGACACCTATGGAAAGAGCCAAATTCAGATAAATGGAATGTCTGGTCTGATCAGGACATCCTGCTCCCTTCATTTTGTGCTCAGTGGATAAACGTTTGCGGAGTCGAACTGAGAAGGATTTTCATGCAACAAAACAGATCAAATCTAGGCTTGCATCTCTCATGGGCCTCCTGACAAAATGTAGCTAAAGTTTCAATTTTTCTTTTTAGGAAACTCCTCTACACCATGTCAGGATGAAGCTGGATTCCACCAACTGCAGGCACAGAAGCTAATAATGTCTTTAGGGTTGTCTTGTCATCTTGGTGACTTTCCTCATGAGTCACCTTCTTGCACAGTGACTCGTTTTTTGGGAACTTCCACTTCAGGACAGATTTACCATACTTTTTGAATTTCTTAATAACTGATTAAGTCAGTGACATAATCAGTGTCTTTAAAATAAAGCATAACATCAGTTCTACCAGAGGACTCACTATGCATAATCTCTCACAATCAGCTAATTGTCTACAGTAAAGTAAATAATCAGACAGATTTCACCTCTAATCACCACCAGAAACTAGTAACACACAAGTACATCCTTTACAGCCCCTACACACATAAAGAAGTAGGGGTGAAAGAAGCAGGAACTGGCTGAAAATTCAAACAAAAAATGAAATGGGGAACCACAAAACATTCCATCCGCTGTTGGGAGGGACACACAGTTAGACAGGCGTGCACGATACAGCGGCAATGGGTTTGTGCACGCTCGTGCGCATGCAGGAACCAGGAACACAGTGCGAGCAGCTGGAACGTGTTGCACCACATCGTGCTACTTTGGAGAAAAACACACAAACCATAATATAAAAAAAAAAAAACACCACACACACAACACAACACAGAAATTTCTAAGATTTAATCCCTCTTATCGAGCGGACAATACAAGTATGATCCCTCTGTATATGACTCATGGACATAGACGTACAGTCATGACATGAATGAAGCAGTGTGCTCTTATTATGTCCACATCTGCTGGCCCCGTGTGCAGAGAGTGGCATGCCAGAGGACAGACACCGTGTCATGTGGACCATAGCTCATGTATGCCATTCAGCTCACCAGCTGAGTGTACACATGATCTGACAGTCCTTTTCACCTGGAACATCCTGCTGATGTGCACTCTGTGGGCTACCTCCAGCCCATTGCAAAGGTGGTATGTTTTTATGCATTTCCACGTGAGGACAGCAAGCACACACGCGCCTCATGGTGTAGAGTTGTAATGTCATGTCTTTCAAAACACTGTATGGTGTTTGTCTGCTGTGACTTGGGGGTCCAGAAATCTCAACAGCTGCTGTTTGCAGACATGCCAACCTGTTTGTTCAGCCCACAGAACAAAGTGTCACTCTGTTACTGTCTTCTGTGACTATTTATGTAATTGTGTATGTAGTTATTTATATACTTGTCCTGGCTGTGTTCCCTTTGTTTTTAATTTAACACGTCATGTGCACTGACCTGTCATTTCCAGCTGTCAGTGAGGGCTGCACTGTGTGCACTCAGACGTGACTGGCCACTCCCTATGTGATCTTGTCAGTACATAAATATCAACATATCATGCAAGTGTGAACCTCCCTGCACCCCTCATGTTGCGGTGGGGGAAGCTGAATGGCACCACACACACGCAGGCCACAATTGTTGGGGGGGGCAGGGAGCGTGATATAAATGCACGCCACATGTTAATGGGGGAGCCAACGCAATAGCATGCCATATGTTTGGGGGGTGGCACAGTCACACCCTTGTGTGTTGCTTGGCAAAAAAAAAAAAAAACATACAAAATCGCCAATTTTCAAAGACAGCTTGAATGTCATCATCTGCACTGTACTCTTGAATAGCCCCACCGTTTCTAAGTGTCCAGCGAGTGGTGTTGGATATTCATGTGTGGCACCTGGAATTTGGGTGACACCTGTAGAAAGAGGGATCAAATGAGTACTCACAGGGCACTCACTGTCTTTCAGCCACTGGTGTGTGTGGGTGGTTGTGGCGACAGGTGTACGAAGCATTTGAGGCGGCTCCAATTTCTCATGCGTGGCATGCAATTCCTCCTTCGTCTGCCATTCTGCCTTAATCGTGTTATGTATGAAGGGGCCTTTAACAACTTCCCCATCTCCCTTAATTCTTGCTGTTTTTCAGTTATCTGCCACATTTCTTCATGCAATATGGAGTTGCATCAGGAATGGCATCCAACGTAGAACTTGTGCCAATTGAATATGCAGATCCACCTAGGATCTGCAGTGGCAACCCCAAGTGAAAAAACAAGGGAGCAGCCGAAGGGACTAGCTAAGAGCCAGAGAAAGTCTGGAGGTAATGTAGGGTGTTCTTGAGGGCTCATTACAGGGTTGGGTGACAAGGGCATGTGATGGGTAGCGGTGCAGAGAAGTGTGGGGGATCAGTGAACTGACACACGATACAGAGCCTGCACCTGGAGATGGGGAAGACCAGTGCTGATTTATTCAGAAGCTCATTAGCGGAGACAGTCCAGGGCACAGGGAATCAAGGAGTTCACCCTCATTGGGGCTCATTACATGCTGGCAGGAAGCTGACCCAGCAGGGGCCAAAGTTTCACTCATCAGGGTAACATTGACTACCTTTGCTCAAATGGAGCAATTCCTGCAATCTGTGGGAATACTCAAACCTCTATTTCACATGGACTAGCTTGTTCATGTTTTCTCTCAGTGTCCCTTTGTTATAAAATGAATGCCCATGCTCAGCGGTGCGTAAATCTTGCACAATTAAAAATGTAGTTTGACCTCTGTTGTCAGATTGGGGAGCAAAACACATGATCCACCCTTGAAAAGAGATTTGTTTCCAAAACACCTGTGTAACAATTTCCAGTTCCATCATTTGCTATCATTGCTAAATCGTTTGGTGATCACCACACTTTTTCATGGTCAAATTACAATTCCCACCCAACCCATTGTGAAGTTACACTAAAACACATGGAACTAAGTAATATGTCACGTTTAAATAATGAGCAATACTGCAATTAATGAAACAGTACCACTTCTTGCAACTCCAGCAAATGTGTTTGCAGCATGGGTCTGCACAATGACATCATTAAACTTATTCATTCTTAAAAGTCATATTCCATCCAAAGCACAGCCATCTTCCATTGACAAGTGGGTGGTAATGTCATGCACCTTTCCTGTGATATTGAGGTCATAACATTAGATTTTATGTGTTATTTCCATCACCAGGATGAAACTGGATAACCTTTGCTGAAGAACTTGTGGGTGATTCTTAGATCATGGGCACTTATGTCCTTTGATCATATTGTATGATAAACAGAAAAAAAGGGGAAATTTCACACTTTTATAGTTATCTTTAATCAATCAATCAACTTTTTTCTTATATAGCGCCAAATCACAACAAACAGTTGCCCCAAGGCGCTCCATATTGTAAGGCAAGGCCATACAATAATTATGAAAAACCCAACAGTCAAACGACCCCCTATGAGCAAGCACTTGGCCACAGTGGGAAGGAAAAACTCCCTTTTAACAGGAAGAAACCTCCAGCAGAACCATGCTCAGGGAGGGGCAGTCTTCTGCTGAGACTGGTTGGGGCTGAGGGAAAAAAACAGGAAAAAGACATGCCGTGAAGGGGGGCAGAGATCGATCACTAATGATTAAATGCAGAGTGATGCATACGGAGCAAAAAGAGAAAGAAACAGTGCATCATGGGAACCACCCACAATCTACGTCTAAAGCAGCATAACCAAGGATGGTCCAGGGTCACCCGATCCAGCCCCTAAATATAAGCCTTAGCAAAAGGAAAGTTTTAAGCCTAATCTTAAAAGTAGAGAGGGTATCTGTCTCCCTGATCTGAATTGGGAGCTGGTTCCACAGGAGAGGAGCCTGAAAGCTGAAGGCTCTGCCTCCCATTCTACTCTTACAAACCCTAGGAACTACAAGTAAGCCCGCAGTCTGAGAGCGATTACAATGAAAGTGTGTTAAGAAATTGTTCTAGTAGTCTATGATGACCTTTTCAACTTTTTCAGCATCATTATATGCAAATATTGCCGTTTTGGCTTGTCCCACACCCCAGACTTTTGATCTTCAATGATAAAAATGAATGGTAAAGAACTGTTTTTAAATATCTCAAAATAATCAAACATAATTGGGGTATTCAGTGTCATACAACTGTTGTGATTTTTTTTTAACAAATGTAGTTGTCCCACACTATTGCCGTAATTTCCACCACAACACTGTAATGTCCCTAAACACATTTGTATGAAAGATTGTTTGGGTAGTTTCTATGGAGATAAACAGTGACATCAGAGCACATGTATATAGCGCCAAATCACAAACAGTTGGCCCAAGGCGCTTTATATTGTAAGGGCAATGGGTAGTTAAAGAATCACCCTTGTATGCCTGCATATACTTTGTAATGACTATTACTATACTAAATAGTATTTGCCTATAATTTCAAGCATGCACAAAACTCCTTTGACATAACAAATGCACAGTAGCTGGTAAAGAAAAAAAGGGAGGCATATATGGACATGCATTTGAAGCATTGTGCTGTATTGAATTCATCGTGGGCAGGGGGTTTGTGTAGTTTCATTGAAAAATTAATGTTTATGGCAACACCTGTATGGATGTCAGTACAGTCGGGAGGAGGACAAGGAGTCTGAAGGACTGAAATTCAACAATGATGAGTCTGCATAACTATTTGCATCGTGGGCACCCCATAACAGTGCGGGTGCAATGGCATAGTGGTCACATTTTTGGAACACAGAAAGACAGTAATTCTGACCCATATAGGGAAACTTTGCAAAAGCTTAAAGTGAGTTTGTCCTGAAAAGATGCAATTCTTAAGTCTGACAATGCCAATCTACATGAGTGGACAAAACACAGGATGCACTGCAGTGGCCACCCACCATACAGTCCAAGATCTTTATGGTCTCTTGACTTATACTCATTCCCAAGCTGAAAGAAGACTGAAGGGGCATCATTACTCTAATGATGCAGAGGGTTAAGCAGCCTTGTTGGTGCTGAGAGATGACGCCCGATTTCTTTACAGCACTGTAAAGAGTAAAAATTTGAGTCAAATTAAACTGTAATGCAACCAGCTGCAAACGGTTTTAATTTTTCTCAACTTCAAGCCTGATAGTTGTGCTGATTGGTCCCACAAAGTAAGCCATTAAGATCACACAGAAAAGTAGGATACATTGACTCAACTTTGCATTGCAACTAGCAACGCAGATTTGATTAACCCTCTGGGGTCCGAGGGCATTTTTTGGACAGTTCACTCGCCTGGCATAAACGTTTTATTATTGCTGTTAACAGCTCTCCCTGCATCCCACAATCAAGTTTTATGTCTCTTTTTTTCCTGGACGACCTGTGCTTTCAAAATGTGTTTTTGTTGGGTTTTATAAGTGTAATATAAGTTTACAATCAAAAAAATTTCTCCACACATACATTATTCAAAGCACACAGCAGCTATAACAAACACCTGTAAGTTGAGGTCTTGTGTGAAAGGCTGAACAACAAAAATGTTCAATAACAATGCACATTTGAACAATATATACAAACTGGTCTATGCATTTTGTTGTCCATTGATATGGACATCAGTGCTTTATGCAGAAAAGCAACAGAGTTATCCAGTAACATTCACATGCAAACTAGTGGAGCAATCCTGATAATTACACACTTTGAGCACGTGAGATTGTCATCAGAGGCTATCCGTCTGCTCCTGCTTTCACTGATCGCTGTGGTAATGGCGCAGGGCACACTGCGTATGTACTCATTGGAGCACCCAGGGGGTTATTCAAATGGGCCAACTAGTAACACATCACTCCTGAAAATGATCTTTGGCTTTTCACATGAAGTAAATCTGCCCTACGATTGGATTTTGGAAAACATGTGACGGTGAACCAATTCGATTGACACTCACATTGTGCACGTCATCACACAGCTTCTATGAGGAGTACAAAGATGGCCAATGGCTGGCTCGAAAGTCCGCGGAGTTAACTTTTCAGCAAAAAAAAAAGTCAGTTTCTATCTCAATATCATTCAAAAGTTATTTATAATTTAGAAAAGCTTGGTCTTAGCCGTGTATATGACAGCGTCGACCCAGAGAGTTAAGATAAAAGTTATCTTTGATTGAACTAAGAATCTAACACTGGTTCTGGAAGTTGAAAAAAAAATTAAAATTGTTTGCAGCAGGTTACGTTACATTTTTTAATTGAATCCCTTCAGCCTGTTGCATATTCACGTGATCTGACAGTCTTTTCAACCTGTAACAGCCTGTCCCAGGTGAAAAGCTCACTCGCTGCAGCCCTTTGCAACAGTGATATATGTTTTTTTATTTATTTCCACGTGAGCACAGCAAGCAGATACACACGCGTGACGGTGGACAGTTGTAAGGCTTTATCCACCAAAAACACAGTACGTGTTCCATCCATGATGTCAAGCACCAGAGATCTCAACAGCTACTGCTGTTGGTGGCCACGCCCCTGTTCATTCACCACACTGTCTCTGTGCTATATGATCATTTTCTTCAGTTATGTGTCTGTCTCTCTGGTGCTCCCCTCTCTCTGGCCACACCCTTATTCTGGTGATTTCCATGCATCTCTGTTCTTGATTTGCTTTTCATCACCTGGGGTTATATAACAAAACACATGAGTTTTGTCATGTGTTATGCAACTGTGTATGTAAGTTATTGTAGTAATTATACCTGTCCTGGCTGTAGTCTGTGTTTTAATGCAACACGTCGTGTGCACTCTCATGTCACTGTCATTTCCAGCTGTCAGTGAGTCTCTGATCAGTGATCAGCTGGGAGGCGGCTTGCTATGCTGTGAGCGCTCAAGACATGGCTGGCTGCTCCCCATCTGTACATACAAATCGCAGTTCATGCAAGTGTACACCCCCTCCCTCCCCCGGCATGGCACATGTGTTGCGGATGGGGAGAGTGGGGGTGGGGCCACAACACATGCACAGTACACACGCAGGCACAGCATGTGTTGAGGGGGGTGCCGACACCCCACGTGTGTTGCTTTGTAAATACTCCTGCAAGATCTTCGCTTTTAGTCCACTTTTGTAGGTATAAGGTGAGATATGGATTCACGAGGTGTACATTATCATTCCAAGATTAACGCCATGATATCTGATGTGATGCTGGAACGAGTCCCTCTATGCCAAGGTAAATGCAAATGTGCAGCCTGCCTGGTTGGATAATTATGAATTTGATGGTTATGCACAAAATGTTTAATGAAGGAAGGCCACTTACTATCAGAGTGCTCGAAAACAATATACAAGTCAAGAAAATATTTATATGAAAAATTATTTAAGAGCTGCAATTTAAAAAAAAACGAGGTGCACTTGGAGCACAAGGTTTTGAACGAGTAGCTATTGTAGCAAATTTTTTCTGTAGAATAATATTTTGTTTAAGTTGCAAAGGTACTTCCCTATACAGTATTACAATAACTTAAATATGGATAAACTAAACTATAATATAATGTTAAAAGACATTTGTGATGTATTAAATATTTTTTTTCCTATGATTGGAATTATGATGATAATTGATCACAGCTGTCCTGGGTAAGCAGCCAATAGACAAAATGATTCAGTGCTGTTTCTTCCAGTTGCTCCTCTTCAGGAAAAGTTCACAGTTCAACAGTTGATGAAATGTGGAACAGGTGTGTCAGTCAGCTTGCGGCACGCCACCTGTGCAGAAAAGAAAAAAAAACAAACAGCAGCAGCAGCAGACAGAGCAGGGGCCTGTACTACGAAGCGGGTTAACTTACTCAGATGTAACCCAGGGTCAACCTCTTAAACCGGGGTTGACAAACCTGGTTTTCTCAAGTGGTGTTAATCGGTACTACGACGCTGAATAAGATGTTGATTGTTGAACCTGTGTTAACCTAATTGGAGTTTGTGCGTGTTCACATAAAAGGGGCAGGTTGCAGCGTACGTCACCATTTTTCAATGATGGCCGCGGTCACCTTAATTTACCGAAGAAGAATGCAACATTGTATTATGCGGAGCTACGAGAAATTTAAATTAACATAAGGGGAAATGAACACATCGTCTGCCAATAAAGCAAGACAGGCTTGTTGGCAACGTATTGCTGATTGGGTAAATGTGTACGTACAATTCAATTGTTCTCCAAATCTGTTACAGATGATTAACCTGTGGAATGTCTAATATGTGTAAAAAAAATGACCTTCTTTCATTAATTACGACCAGATGCAACACGATCAGAAGTGGGCACGGCCCTACTAATAAAATGTTAGGTTAATTTAATGTTTCCTAAATAGGCTACCTTAACTGTATGATTGCTATTTCCTAATCCTGTCAATATTTCAGATGCAATAGCAGCGCCAAACGCACCTGGCAGCAGGTGAAGATGAAATATAAAAAACATCCTTCAGAACGGTAGGTTTATATTCATAGCTTGATAAGCCCCACTTCTCCTAATTAATGGACATGCATTAGACCTATTTTGATATTAGTAATTACCCACGATTGCATAAACCCTTCTTTGATTTGCATTGCGGATAAATGGCCAGGGAAAACGACAAATGCATCCAGCAGTTTAGATAGAGCAAGTACTACCTTGCGAATCATACGACATACAGTATTCTTGCTCAGATGTTCAGCATCACCGATGGAATACATAAATTGTCCATTGGCAAAATAGGCACAAGGCACATTATCTGCTCGATCGTCGGGGCATTGCTACACTGTAAAAAATGACTTGTTTTTACAGGAAAACGCTGGCAGCTTGGTTACCAGGGAATTCCTGTAAAACATACAGCAGCACAGTAGATAACATTACAGACATAATATGTACAGATGGTTGCCCAGTTCCGGGATCACCTTTTTTAAAGTCCGGCTATACGGAGCCATAATGCAACTGAATGTCCATTATTGTGTATTGTTGTATTGGGTATTTGGATGTTATTTAGCTGAAAAAGTCTGGGTGGAGTAGCACTTCTAATTAAGTGTGATGCCACATTATGTGTGGCGCAAACATTTGCCAGAAACAGATTCCTGGCATCTGGCTGGAGCCCTTCTAATGCAGAATGATACACACTGTGCCCTGAGAATGTGTTTTGAAACAAATTGATAGAAATAATACTTATTAAATGAGAATTTACTTCATTTCGAAAAGCGCCGTTATACGTTTTTACGAGCAAAAATGAAGTGTGGAGGTGAGATTTCTCCCGAATTAAAAGTAAAGCCCCCACATTCATGTCCATTCCTGATGTCGAGATGACCCACAAAGTCCACAAGGCTCACAACTACAGACACAAGGCTGCTGCTTCAGTGATCCGCAACTGGCAAATTTTCGCGTCAGCGATAAATGTGCGCAGCAATTAAACAGCAAGACATAACACACTGACATTTTCTACCCAAGTAAGTAAGTATTTTCCCACTGTAGAACCAAGACACCCAACGGCTAACTCACCTTTGCTACGTTTTAGAGATGGTTACTTTAAAACTTGCAGGAATAAGTGAGTCAGAAAAAGCGCGCACACCGCAGACACCAGGATGTTTTGATTCCTCTGCTGATCACAAGGATGGCTAGATCCGGTCGAGCTTGTGGTTGTTTGTGGACAAAACATCAATCTTTCCATTGGCACCAAGTATTAGCTTATTCGTGCTGATTACGAGAAACGGCAGCACAAAAACTACAGCAGTGATCCGGAACTGGCAATGATCCGAACTGGGCAAGTGACTGTATATGGATTTACAGTGAATGAACCACGGCTGACTCATATTAAAGAAACTGTTAAAGCTACAAAGAAGAGCTCTCTTTTTTTGTACATTTAACTGCTGTATTTTTTTACAGGAATTTCCCTGGTAACCACAGCTGCCAGTGTTTTCCTGTAAAAACAACAGTCTTTTTTTACAGTGTACAATGGGTGATGTTACAGACTTCTGGCTCGATCAGCTGACAAAGATAACGAATTCCCTCAGCTGAGAATCTATATCTTTCATAGAGAATATCGTCCGGGTATATCAGCGGATTCTGGCGGTCTTTAAAAGCCCTCGCCCCTCACAATTTGTGCCCCAATATCAAACGGATCATCCAGGTAGGCCGGATGATCCAAGGATGGACGGTACTTATAAAGGGATTGGTTAAGCGAAACCTCAAGCTAACAGAGAACATAACCTGCCTCGGAGCAGGTTTGGCACACAGCATAAATTGCCATGGCAGCATACCTCGATCAAAACCTATCCACCTTTCGTAGTACGGGTTAACCGGGAAGTTATCTCCACATGTCATCAACTTACTCCCGAAGTTACCCTGATAAGCCAGTAACCCCGCTTCGTAGTACAGGCCCCAGGCAGCCCACAGCAGACTTGTTTTTTTTTGTTTTTTTTTACAAACATGATCAATATGTTCTCTCCAGACAGTTTCTCATCTATCCACACACCCAAAAACATATAGATGAGACCCTTGATATTATTTCATTATCAATGCAAATTTTCATTACACCATGATTACAGTTTTATTACCAGCAAATAACATAAAATTTGATTTTTTTATATTTAACGATAATCTGTTGGCTTTGAACCAGGTTGAATAATTACAAAGATCATCATTTAAAGTACAAACCAAACTATCAATATCTTTGCTGGAAATAAAAAGAGCAGTATCATCAGCGAACAACAAAGGGAATGCAGTAGTAGAAACAGATGCAAAATCATTAATATATATTATGAACAATATCAGTTGTTGTGTGGGCCGCCAGAAGAGGAGGTACTGCTGGCCCACCACCAGAGGGCGCCCTGCCTGAAGTGCGGGCTTCAGGCATGAGATTGCGCTGCCGCCCCACAAGAGCGGCCGGGGTGACAGCTGTCACTCATTGGCTATGACAGCTGTCATCAATCATCTGCTCCTCACCCCTAATAAAAGCAGGACGACACCTCCACCACGTCGCCGAGATATCGTTCTACCAAGGAGGTAACGTTCTCAGCCTGAGTATTACTAACGTTGTTTCAGAAAATACGTTGTTGCAGCTGTTTCCTGAAGAACCGGCGTATGCCGCGACCTGCTCCGCCCTGCATCCCGCCAGTTAAGTGATTGACAATAGCTGCACGAGTGTAGATGAGAGGGTGGAGGTGGAATAACCACCATACTTGTTACGGGGTGTACACACACCCACACCTGACTGTTTTTGCTCTTCGCCAGCAGTACCAGATCCGACACGTGGAGATGGTGGCCACCTGGGGGATTCGGAACTTGGCGGCTCCAGTATTCTCCTGGTTCGGTGGCGGAGGAATCGGTGGTTCCGGTTCTTCTCCAGACAGACGTCTCCTATCGTCGAGCCTGCCCACACGACACCTTGATTGATTGACTCTGTATTCATTCTATAATCTGCTGTGTGTAGTTGTGGCATTCACAACAGTAAAGTGTTCATATTTGACTTCTTCTATTGTCCGTTCATTTGCGCCCCCTGTTGTGGGTCCGTGTCACTACACTTTCACAACAGGATATCTCGGCCAGCGTCATGGACTCCGAGGGGCGTCACCCAGCAGTTGAACAGCCAATGGGAGAGCAGGGTGCACAGGCATCTGCAGGAGGCGTGATTGGTGAGTTGCAGCACATCCTCACCGCCTTTACTGCTCGGTTGGATCAGATGACCGAGCAAAACATCCTCCTGAACCACAGGGTGGAGGCTCTCTCCGCACAGGTGGCAGCGAGCGCTCAGGGCGCTGCTGCAGCTCCTCCTCCTGCCGACTCTGTGCAGGATATAAACGTTACACTGGTCGTTCAACGACCCCTCCCACCATCCCCTGAAGCATACATAAGCCCCCCAGAGCCGTACGGAGGTTGTGTGGAGACATGCGCGGACTTTCTTATGCAGTGTTCGCTCGTCTTTGCACAACGTCCTGTCATGTATGCGTCTGATGCTAGTAAAGTAGCTTATGTGATTAATTTGCTTCGAGGAGAGGCACGCGCTTGGGCTACGGCGCTTTGGGAGCAAAATTCACGGCTCCTTCATACGTACACTGGGTTTGTCAGGGAGTTCAAAACCGTGTTTGACCACCCTAACAGGGGAGAGACCGCTTCAACTGTGCTGCTGTCAATGAGACAAGGACGCCGGAGCGCAGCCGCTTATGCAGTCGACTTCTGCATTGCGGCTGCGAGGTCCGACTGGAATAACGCTGCGCTCCGCGCCGCCTTCGTAAACGGACTGTCGTCGGTCCTGAAGGAGCACCTGGTGGCCAAGGATGAACCGCGGGAATTAGATGGGCTTATCGACCTCGTTATACGGTTAGACAATCGGTTGGAGGAACGCCGTCGGGAACGAGACGAGGGGCGTGGCCCGGGCACGCGCCGCCCTTCTTCCGGGTCCGAAAAAGGTCCGCCCTTCCCACGCTCCACGGCCTCTACGCTCCGTGTGGCTACAGCTCCCCCTGCTGATGAAGCTATGGACACGAGCAGGGCCACATTCAGACCACCGAACAGACAGAGGAGGCTCCCCCGCGGGGCGTGCTTTGTCTGTGGCTCAATTGAGCATCGATTGAGAGACTGCCCCGAACGGTTAAACACCAACGCCCGCCCCTAGAAACTGGGCTTAGGGCAGGCCAAGACATTCACGTGGGACACACACATATTTCCACACGACTCCCAGTTACAATCCTTAGTGGGGATTTAACCCTTCAGGCCCCAGCACTGGTAGACACAGGGTCAGAAGGGAATCTGCTAGACAGCAGATGGGCCAGGGAGGTAGGGCTCCCTCTGGTGGCGCTTCCTTCGCCATTGCAGGTGCGAGCACTGGATGGCACCCTACTCCCTTTAATCACACACAAGACGCTACCAGTAACTCTGGTGGTGTCAGGCAATCATTGGGAGGAGATAGAGTTTTTTGTGAGTCCCTCTACCTCCCGTGTGATTCTGGGGTTCCCGTGGATGTTAAAACACAATCCCCGGATTGATTGGCCGTCCGGTGTGGTGGTTCAGTGGAGCGAGACCTGCCATCGGGTGTGTTTAGGATCCTCAGTTCCTCCCGGTTCCCAGGCTAAGGAGCAGGTCAAAGTCCCTCCCAATCTGTCGGCGGTGCCGGTTGAGTACCACGATCTTGCTGACGTTTTCAGCAAGGATCTGGCACTCACCCTTCCCCCACACCGTCCGTACAATTGTGCCATCGATTTGATTCCAGGCGTGGAGTTCCCGTCCAGCAGGCTGTACAACCTCTCACGACCTGAGCGTGAATCGATGGAGACCTACATCTGGGACTCCTTAGCTGCCGGGCTGATCCGGAACTCCACCTCCCCGATGGGAGCGGGTTTCTTTTTTGTGGGCAAGAAAGATGGCGGTCTTCGTCCATGCATTGATTATCGGGGGCTGAACGAGATCACGGTTCGCAACCGATACCCGTTGCCTTTGTTAGATTCGGTGTTCACCCCCCTGCATGGAGCCAAAATATTCACAAAGCTGGATCTTAGGAACGCATGTCACCTGGTTCAGGTCCGGTAGGGAGACGAGTGGAAGACGGCATTCAACACCCCGTTAGGTCATTTTGAATACCTGGTCATGCCGTTCAGCCTCACTAACGCCCCCGCAACATTCCAAGCTTGCATCTTGCGGGACTTCCTGCACCGATTCGTCTTCGTATATCTGGACGATATACTCATTTTTTCTCCGGACCCTGAGACTCATGTCCAACATGTACGTCAGGTCCTGCAGCGGTTGTTGGAGAACCGGCTGTTTGTGAAGGGCGAGAAGTGTGAGTTTCACCGCACCTCTTTGTCCTTCCTGGGGTTTATCATCTCCTCCAACTCCGTCGCCCCGGATCCGGCCAAGGTCGCGGCGGTGAGAGACTGGCCCCAGCCGTAGGAAGCTGCAACAGTTCCTCGGCTTCGCAAATTTTTACAGGAGGTTCATTAAAGGCTATAGTCAGGTAGTTAGCCCCCTGACAGCCCTGACCTCACCAAAGATTCCCTTCACCTGGTCGGATCGGTGCGATGCCGCGTTCAGGGAGTTGAAACAGCGCTTGTCGACTGCACCCGTCTTGGTGCAGCCCGATCCCAGTCGCCAGTTTGTGGTTGAAGTGGACACCTCTGACTCAGGGATAGGAGCCGTGCTATCCCAGAGCGGAGAGAACGATAAGGTTCTTCACCCGTATGCCTATTTTTCCCGCAGGTTGACCCCAGCAGAACGGAACTATGACGTGGGCAATCGAGAACTCCTTGCAGTGAAAGAGGCTCTTGAGCAGTGGAGACATCTGTTGGAGGGAGCGTCAGTGCCATTCATGGTTTTTACTGACCACCGGAACCTGGAGTATATCAGGACCGCCAGGCGGCTGAACCCCAGGCAAGCCTGCTGGTCACTGTTCTCGGCCGTTTTGACTTCCAGATCACCTACCGCCCCGGGACCAAGAACCAGAGGTCAGATGCCTTGTCCCGGGTTCATGAAAATGAAGTCAAAACCGAGCTGATGGATCCACCGGAGCCCATCGTACCGGAGTCCGCTATCGTGGCCACCCTTACCTGGGACGTGGAGAAGACCATCTGGGAGGCCCTGGCACGGAGCCCAGACCCCGGAACAGGGCCAAAGAACAAACTGTACGTCCCACCAGAGGCCAGGGCTGCCGTCCTAGACTTCTGTCACGGTTCCAAGCTCTCCTGCCACCCAGGGGTGCGAAGGACCGTGGCAGTGGTCTGGCAGCACTTCTGGTGGGCGGCCCTGGAGGCTGATGTCCGGGAATACATCCAGGCCTGCACCACCTGCGCCAGGGGCAAGGCGGACCACCAAAAGGCACAGGGACTCCTTCAGCCGCTTCCTGTGCCTCATCGCCCCTGGTCCCACATCGGTCTGGATTTCGTCATGGGCCTCCCGCCGTCCCGGGGGTACACCACCATCCTCACGATAGTGGACCGGTTCTCCAAGGCAGCCCACTTCGTGGCCCTCCCGAAGCTCGCGTCGGCCCAGGAGACAGCGGACCTCCTGGTCCACCATGTCGTACGTCTGCATGGGATACCAACAGACATCGTCTCAGATCGTGGTCCCCAGTTTTCCTCGCAGGTTTGGAGGAGTTTCTGCCGGGAGCTGGGGGCCACCGTGAGCCTCTCATCTGGGTATCACCCACAGACCAACGGACAGGCATCGGTCCCAAAATTGAACCTTGAGGTAATCCACACTCTATACAATTGATATCCGAGTCCAGGTTTAGAGAAACATACTGTTTTCTTTCAGTTAAATAATTACTAAGCCATGTGTATACAGTTGCCTTAAATTCACATTTGTTTAACTTTGAAAGCAAAATTTCATGATTTACTGTATCAAATGCTTTTGAAAGATCTAATAACACACCAATACCAAACTCATTATTTTCCAAAGCTAAATGAATTCTATCCAATAATTCAATCAAAGCCATATAAGTTGAATGATTTTTCCAAAAACCACATTTATAATTATATAAAATTGAGTTCTTAAGCAAATGATTATTTAATCTCTTATGAACAAGTTTCTCCAAGATCTTTGAAAAACATGGCAAGACTGAGATAGGACGATAATTTGAAAAAAATGCAGAATCACCTTTTTTTAAACAGAGGTATGATTTTAGCGATCTTTAAATCAGAAGGTACTATGCCCGTTTTCAAAGACAAAGAAAAAATATGCGTAAGTGGTTCAGAAATTTCATCCATAACAGATTTAACGACAGATGTACTTATTCCATTATGGCCAGCTGCAGATAGATGCAGACCAGCAATGATTTCACAAACCTCATTGGAATTTATAGGTTCAAATTCAACCACAGAAGGAAATGAACCTTTAATATAATCCACAGGATTTAAATTTGTGGAGTCAATTTTCTTTGCAAGAGAAGCACCATCATTTGAAAAGAAATTATTGAACTTGCAAGTGATATCAAAAGGATCAGAGAAACTTCTAGATCCATCTGAAAAAGTTGACGGATATTTTGATAAACATGTTTTCTTTTTAAGTAATTCGTTGATTATTTTCCAGGTCCCTTTAATATTGCTTATTGATTTTTGAAAATTGTCACTGAAGTATTTCTTCTTTGCAGCCCTAACAAGAGTAGTGTATTTGTTTTTGTAGAGTTTATAAGTTGATAAATTTAAAGGTGAAGGAGATGATAAATATTTTTTATACAACTTGTTTTTTCTGAATAAGGATCTTTGTAGTCCCTTAGAAAACCATGGGTTTTGCTTTCTAGACGTATCACCAGATAATTTAATGATTGGAAATGATTTTTCGTAACCTTCATTAAACATTTGCATAAAGGCCTGATTGGCTAAATTGGGATCTGATTCCATATATATTTTTTCAAAGGATATGTTCTCAATTAGTCTCTTAAATTTCATTTTATTAGTAGTATTGAAATTTCTATAGTACGTAGTAGACTTCTTATTTGGCATATAACAATTTTCCAATTCTACTGTGAGAAAATGAAATTCTATTGGAAAATGAGTTGAAATATCCGTAAACAATAATCCAGATTTCATTGCATAATTTTAGTTATTAAATAAAATATTATCTATTAATGTACCTGAATATTCTGTAACTCTTGTTGGTTTGGTAATTGAGGGAAAAAGTATTTTTCATGAAGATTATTTAAGAATCATTCATTGCACAATGAGTTTCCCTACTGAACAAATTTATATTAAAGTCGCCAAGAATTTGACAGATTTTATCGTCTTTGTTAATGAGTTCCAAAATATTTGAAAAACACTGGTTGAAATTTACATCATCTGTATTTGGTGGCCTATAAATACAACCAATGATAAGCTTTTTTTTTTTGTTCTGCTATCAGATTTCTATGAAAATTGATTCTAAATCAGATTCACTTGAATTCATGAGATCAGATTGCACATAGGGGAGGTGATGGTCTAGTGGTTAAGGTGTTGGGCTTGAGTCCAGAAGATCATGGGTTCAAATCCCCGCCTGACTGGAAAATCACTAAGGGCCCTTGGGCAAGGCCTTTAATCCCCTATTGCTCCCGGTGTGTAGTGAGCGCCTTGTATGGCAGCACCCTGACATCGGGGTGAATGTGAGGCATAATTGTAAAGCGCTTTGAGCGTCTGATGCAGATGGAAAAGTAAAATCCAGATTTTTATGTACAAATATTGAAACTTCCTCCAGACCTTTGTTGTCTAACAAAGTAGAGTTATAAAGTGGCAATTCATACAAGCCAGTGTCTTTGCACTGCTCAGTCAGCCATGTTTCTGTAAGGGCAATTACAGAAAACTCATGATTCAAAGAGGATATAAAATGTGTCAAATTCTCATAATTTTTAGGAAGACTACGAATATTTAAATGTAAGACAGAAAATGTTTTCTAAGTATTAGGATAAGATTGTAGAAGATGTTTGAATTTGAGTTTGTCATAATAATCACATGAATTAGAGTTATTTGCATTAGAAAAAAATCACATCAGGATCTGCTTGTAATCTATGAGTTACATCATCTCAATCTAGTTCAAATGCATTGAATAATAAAGTCTCATTAACAGCAAAACCATCATAATTATCAAGAACATGTCTTTCAAACTCTTCATCATTAAGTGAAGAGAATGGGAACATTAAACAACAACTTTCACAGAACCATGTACAACCTATTTTCTTAATTCTGTCAGAAAAAAGTGCACATTTAGGATGAAATACGTTTTTACAAAAAGAACAACCAATAAGCTGCAAACCTAATTGCTTCTGACATTTTGTGCATTTGTTATCAATATTCATGGAGTTGATGGACAATGAATTCCAAAATCACATAGAACTACTGAAAAAACAAACAAACAAACAAATAAAACAAGCAGAAAAAAATAAATAAATAAAATAAAAAAAATAATGCATGTCAAACCTTTGTTGGCTGTGTTGGTCAGTGGGTGATAAATTTGTCAAATCTTAAATATGCAATATCACCTCATTGTCTTGCCTCTTTCATGCAGAACAAATATGTCTACCTACTCACTGTAACAGTTTGTACCCCACTGTGCTCCACTTACTCCACAATGTAACAATGGTCTGTTGCATCTGTCTCAGTGCAAACTTCCTATGTAAAACATCACACAGGATGAACTTAAATGCATGAGGCATTTCATGAGTAGTTACTGGCATGGTGTCCTACATGATGTGGAGAAAGTGCAAAGTGTGAATATTTTAGCTTTTTTCCAAAGACAAACCTATGATGGTAGCTTGGAGGGACAGGTATTTTTCCATCTATGCATTGTCGCTGTTTTGGCAGGACTAAAACTCTGCTTCTGAAAACTGTTTTTGAGAAACCCCATGGGCCTTTTGCCCAAGAATTCATGTGTGAGTGATCACGGCAGCCATAGCGACATACTGTGTACCTGAACAATAGCATTGGCTGGGTGGTTAAAAGGGAGCCAATTACAATTGGGTTGGGGTATCTTGCTGATTGGAGGCAAGCCAATTAAGCTGACAGAGCTGAAAGTGCTGTGTGTGGAGACAAGCTGGCAGGGAGTGCTAGCCTCTGGACGGCGTCAAAACCAATGGGGGGAGGGTTGGGGTTGCACTCACTTTAGCCCACACACCAGCCCTGCTGGGTGTGAAGTGACATCACACGGCTTCTAAAGAGGAGTAATTCTGAGAAAAAAAGAACAGTATGGCACAGTTGTTTTGGTCTGTGCGCTGTCAGCTGTCCTTCAGACTCTTTCTAGCCATGACCCATTAATTAGATGGAAATTGAGTCATGTGAAACAAAAGCTCATTGTCTCTTTCCTCCTGTCTCCTCAGAGGTATATGTGATGTTTCCAGGGATGTCAAATCTCAGCATTAGATCTATTAGTCATTTGTTTTGTTTTTCCTTTCCTAATGACAAGATGAGACTCCAATGAATGAAGAAAAATGCTTATTAAACTATCATAAATTAACATTAAATAGATGGAAAGAAAACGGTACTAAAATACGTAGGGATGGAAGTGATGTTGTATATGGGGGAGATGGCTTGACAAGAGGAGTGAGAATTAGAAGAAGTAGAGGATGAAGTGATGTGTGCCAGCCAAGCCAGAATTACAGTTCATTTAGGCAACGGTCATAAAACATGAATTTTGGATTAACAGGAACAGATTTGGACATTACTGCTCAATTTCTGCCATGAAACCTTTAATTAAATAGAACTCTGATGAACAGGAATGGGAGATTAACAATCATGCAAACATGCTAGACCAATGCCAGGCATGCCTACCCACTTTCCATGTACCTTTGTGAATTCATATTTGAAATTTACATCTCTGATTTTTATTATTGTTAAAAATGATCTTAAAGTATTATTTAAAAAAAATATTTAGTATCTGATAATTCTCCACAATATCAATGCTTCAAATTACACACACCAAAAACACATGATATGCTATCACCTTTACAAAAATAGAATAATACACAATGCAGGTGTCAGACATGCTATGATGTGATTATGAATTGGAAAAGCATTTAATTTCCCAATGATGTATTTTCGCATTTTCTCAGAGTCTGCTGTAAACTCCCTCAAAGCAGTTGCTTGCCTATAGATGCCCATTATGAGCAATAACTAAGAATTCAAACAAAGTATATATACGGATTGATCACTGGCAGATTTTTTTTTTTTTCTTTGAAACTTCACTTTATTCGGCTGTAGCCAATGTCAGGTCAAACTGGCCTTGTGTTCTGGATCATTGTCATGTTGGAAGGTCCAAGTATGTCCCTTGCACAGCTTCCGGGCTGATGAGTGCAAATTTTCCACCAGTATTTTCTGATAACATGCTGCATTCATCCTGCCATCAGGTTTCCTGTGCCTTTGCAGCTCACACATCCTCAAAACATCAGCGATCCACCTCCATGCTTAACAGTAGGAAGGGTATAGCTTTTATCATAGGCATTGCTGACTCCTCTCCAACTGTAATGTTTATTGTTGTGGCCAAAAAGTTCAATTTTGGTCTCATCACTCCAAATGTCTGTTCTCTGTGTTGTTTAGCATATTGTAAGCAGGAGACTTTATAGTATTTGCGTAGTAATGGGTTTCTTCTGGTGACTCTACCATGCAGCCCATTTTTCTTCAAGTGCCTCTACCATGCAGCCCATTTTTCTTCAAGTGCCTCCTTATTGTGCACCTTGAAACAGCCACACCACTTTTTTCAGAGAGTCATGTATTTCAGCAGAAGTTGCTTGTGGGTTTTTATTTGCATCCCAAACAATTTTCGTGGCAGTTGTTGCTGAAATTTTTGTTGGTCTACCTGACTGTGGTTTGGTTCCTACAGAATCTGTCATTTTCCACTTTTTAATTAGAGTTTTAACACTGCTGACTGGCATGGTCAGTCCCTTTGATAGCTTTTTATATGTCTTTTCTTTTTTATACAGTTCAAGTATCTTTTCTTTGACAATTCTTTTGCTTTCCCTATGACTCAGAAATCAGAAAAAGTCAGTGCATTACTAGACGAAACATTCAAGGATCTGTCAGGAGCCCAGAAACTCACTGACCATTTTTACACACACACTGATTACAAGAAAACATATCACAGGTGAGGATGGTTGCCTTTTGTGCATGTTATCATGCCAAAATCACCAGGGGCCTCAATAAAGTGTGCTTATGCACAAAAAAGTGGTGTACTTCTGTCTCCACTCTCACATTCAAATGTATCAAAAGTGATATGAGCGTGGAAATGTGCGGTGCATCACGCAAAATTCCTGGCTGGCATATAAGCGTTTCTATAGCTATTGTGCCATCTCCAACACATGGAGCTGATGCTGGGAACCATTAATAGTGGGAAAACAAGAAGACATCAGAGTGATGTGCACATCAGAGACACACTGATGAACATTTAACACATAGCGCAATATGGTGAGGAGCCAGGCAATTGTCTGTGCTCACACAGGTGCTGACTACACTGCACTTCCTGGTATCAGGGGCTTTCCAGAATGAGCTGGCTGATCAGTCAGTGTCCAGCCATGCCAGCCATGTGGAATACAATCATCTGAATGTCACGCTGGGTACATATATCACATTCCAACATTTCAGCACATTTTGCAGTGAGAGCTGGTTTCCCTAATGTAATCGGAGCTACTGACTGCACACATTTTGCTATAAAAGTGCCACCACATTATGAATTTGTTTTTGTTAATAGAAAACATTTTCACTCCTCCAATGTTCAAATCTTTTGTGATGCACAAATGCACATCAGACTGGAGGCTGGTATGGTGTGCGATGGGGCTGCTAGTTGGTTAATTAGTTTACTGGTGTAATTGTTCTAAAAAAAAAAACAATGCATGCACATTTGGGCATGTGCGCTTTTAAATATGTTTTTGTTTTATCATTATTATTATGAATATCTTTTCTTTTTCTTAACTGGAGCGTGTCAGGATTGGCAGCTGCCCAGCACCCGTAGTGGCTGGACCCACGATGCAGACTCCCAGACTAGGTTTGGTTGTAAGAGGAAACATGGTCTTTATTCCAGGCCTAGGATCAGTACACAGGTATTCAAGCAGCGGAGTAGAGCTACAATCAGGATTAGGCAGAGATGCAGTCATGGGTGAGCATGGGTCAGAGGCACGAGCAAACACAGAGTTCCGAGATGAGGCAAGAGGCATGGTCGAGGAGAACAGAGCAATAAACGGCACACGGCTTGGCAAAAACAGGACTGTGAACAAAGGCTGGAATGTGTACTAAAGACAACAAACAACCTCCGACCGTGAGGCAGTCAGAGTCCGTGGACGTTTTTAAGTCAAGACTGAAAACCCGTTTTTATTCTCTTTCTTATGAATAGTTTTGATTTTTGTTATCTGTTGTATTCTTTTATTTCTAATTATGTATTTGAAATTTTTATGCATTTTTAATTATTTATTAAATTTTATGTTGAATTGTTCCATGTAAGGCGCCTTGAGACGGCTTTTGCTTTGATTTGGTGGTTGGCTCTCACTGCGGTATTGTATCACTTCCTGTTCCGGAGCACAGCAGTGTTTTTTCTGTATCTGTTAGCTGTTTAATCTGCGCAGTTAGATTGATCTAGTTATCTAGATTACGATTTGTTTCCCAGTGTAATCTTTACGTGCCTTAACTAAAGCACTCCTTCTGCTGAATCACCTCTAAATTATTTACACATTATTCACTTTGCGTGTTTTTAGGAATCCGCTAGCTTAGCGTAGCTACTAGCTCTTAGCCGATTTAGCATGGCGGATTCTCCTGTCTCTCCCGCACTTTTCTGCTCTGGGTGTGAAATGTTTAGTTATTCCTCGGCCTCCTTTAGCAGTAACGGTACTTGTAATAAGTGTAGCTTATTCGTAGCTTTGGAGGCCAGGCTGGGCGAATTGGAGACTCGGCTCCGCACCGTGGAAAATTCTACAGCTAGCCAGGCCCCTGTAGTTGGTGCGGACCAAGGTAGCTTAGCCGCCGTTAGTTACCCCCTGGCAGATCCCGAGCAGCCGGGAAAGCAGGCTGACTGGGTGACTGTGAGGAGGAAGCGTAGCCCTAAACAGAAGCTCCGTGTACACCGCCAACCCGTTCACATCTCTAACCGTTTTTCCCCACTCGACGACACACCCGCCGAGGATCAAACTCTGGTTATTGGCGACTCTGTTTTGCGAAATGTGAAGTTAGCGACACCAGCAACCATAGTCAATTGTCTTCCGGGGGCCAGAGCAGGCGACATTGAAGGAAATTTGAAACTGCTGGCTAAGGCTAAGCGTAAATTTGGTAAGATTGTAATTCACGTCGGCAGTAATGACACCCGGTTACGCCAATCGGAGGTCACTAAAATTAACATTAAATCGGTGTGTAACTTTGCAAAAACAATGTCGGACTCTGTAGTTTTCTCTGGGCCCCTCCCCAATCAGACCGGGAGTGACATGTTTAGCCGCATGTTCTCCTTGAATTGCTGGCTGTCTGAGTGGTGTCCAAAAAATGAGGTGGGCTTCATAGATAATTGGCAAAGCTTCTGGGGAAAACCTGGTCTTGTTAGGAGAGACGGCATCCATCCCACTTTGGATGGAGCAGCTCTCACTTCTAGAAATCTGGCCAATTTTCTTAAATCCTCCAAACCGTGACTATCCAGGGTTGGGACCAGGAAGCAGAGTTGTAGTCTTACACACCTCTCTGCAGCTTCTCTCCCCCTGCCATCCCCTCATTACCCCATCCCCGTAGAGACGGTGCCTGCTCCCAGACTACCAATAACCAGCAAAAATCTATTTAAGCATAAAAATTCAAAAAGAAAAAATAATATAGCACCTTCAACTGCACCACAGACTAAAACAGTTAAATGTGGTCTATTAAACATTAGGTCTCTCTCTTCTAAGTCCCTGTTGGTAAATGATATAATAATTGATCAACATATTGATTTATTCTGCCTTACAGAAACCTGGTTACAGCAGGATGAATATGTTAGTTTAAATGAGTCAACACCCCCGAGTCACACTAACTGTCAGAATGCTCGTAGCACGGGCCAGGGCGGAGGATTAGCAGCAATCTTCCATTCCAGCTTATTAATTAATCAAAAACCCAGACAGAGCTTTAATTCATTTGAAAGCTTGACTCTTAGTCTTGTCCATCCAAATTGGAAGTCCCAAAAACCAGTTTTATTTGTTATTATCTATCGTCCGCCTGGTTGTTACTGTGAGTTTCTCTGTGAATTTTCAGACCTTTTGTCTGACTTAGTGCTTAGCTCAGATAAGATAATTATAGTGGGCGATTTTAACATCCACACAGATGCTGAGAATGACAGCCTCAACACTGCATTTAATCTATTATTAGACTCTATTGGCTTTGCTCAAAAAGTAAATGAGTCCACCCACCACTTTAATCATATCTTAGATCTTGTTCTGACTTATGTTATGGAAATAGAAGACTTAACAGTATTCCCTGAAAACTCCCTTCTGTCTGATCATTTCTTAATAACATTTACATTTACTCTGATGGACTACCCAGCAGTGGGGAATAAGTTTCCTTACACTAGAAGTCTTTCAGAAAGTGCTGTAACTAGGTTTAAGGATATGATTCCTTCTTTATGTTCTCTAATGCCATATACCAACACAGTGCAGAGTAGCTACCTAAACTCTGTAAGTGAGATAGAGTATCTCGTCAATAGTTTTACATCCTCATTGAAGACAACTTTGGATGCTGTAGCTCCTCTAAAAAAGAGAGCTTTAAATCAGAAGTGCCTGACTCCGTGGTATAACTCACAAACTCGTAGCTTAAAGCAGATAACCCGTAAGTTGGAGAGGAAATGGCGTCTCACTAATTTAGAAGATCTTCACTTAGCCTGGAAAAAGAGTCTGTTGCTCTATAAAAAAAAAGCCCTCCGTAAAGCTAGGACATCTTTCTACTCATCACTAATTGAAGAAAATAAGAACAACCCCAGGTTTCTTTTCAGCACTGTAGCCAGGCTGACAAAGAGTCAGAGCTCTATTTAGCTGAGTATTCCATTAACTTTAACTAGTAATGACTTCATGACTTTCTTTGCTAACAAAATTTTAACTATTAGAGAAAAAATTACTCATAACCATCCCAAAGATGTATCGTTATCTTTGGCTGCTTTCAGTGATGCCGGTATTTGGTTAGACTCTTTCTCTCTGATTGTTCTGTCTGAGTTATTTTCATTAGTTACTTCATCCAAACCATCAACATGTTTATTAGACCCCATTCCTACCAGGCTGCTCAAGGAAGCCCTACCATTATTTAATGCTTCGATCTTAAATATGATCAATCTATCTTTGTTAGTTGGCTATGTACCACAGGCTTTTAAGGTGGCAGTAATTAAACCATTACTTAAAAAGACATCACTTGACCCAGCTATCTTAGCTAATTATAGGCCAATCTCCAACCTTCCTTTTCTCTCAAAAATTCTTGAAAGGGTAGTTGTAAAACAGCTAACTGATCATCTGCAGAGGAATGGTCTATTTGAAGAGTTTCAGTCAGGTTTTAGAATTCATCATAGTACAGAAACAGCATTAGTGAAGGTTACAAATGATCTTCTTATGGCCTCGGACAGTGGACTCATCTCTGTGCTTGTTCTGTTAGACCTCAGTGCTGCTTTGATACTGTTGACCATAAAATTTTATTACAGAGATTAGAGCATGCCATAGGTATTAAAGGCACTGCGCTGCGGTGGTTTGAATCATATTTGTCTAATAGATTACAATTTGTTCATGTAAATGGGGAATCTTCTTCACAGACTAAAGTTAATTATGGAGTTCCACAAGGTTCTGTGCTAGGACCAATTTTATTTACTTTATACATGCTTCCCTTAGGCAGTATTATTAGACGGTATTGCTTAAATTTTCATTGTTACGCAGATGATACCCAGCTTTATCTATCCATGAAGCCAGAGGACACACACCAATTAGCTAAACTGCAGGATTGTCTTACAGACATAAAGACATGGATGACCTCTAATTTCCTGCTTTTAAACTCAGATAAAACTGAAGTTATTGTACTTGGCCCCACAAATCTTAGAAACATGGTGTCTAACCAGATCCTTACTCTGGATGGCATTACCCTGACCTCTAGTAATACTGTGAGAAATCTTGGAGTCATTTTTGATCAGGATATGTCATTCAAAGCGCATATTAAACAAATATGTAGGACTGCTTTTCTGCATTTACGCAATATCTCTAAAATCAGAAAGGTCTTGTCTCAGAGTGATGCTGAAAAACTATTTCATGCATTTATTTCCTCTAGGCTGGACTATTGTAATTCATTATTATCAGGTTGTCCTAAAAGTTCCCTAAAAAGCCTTCAGTTAATTCAAAATGCTGCAGCTAGAGTACTGACGGGGACTAGAAGGAGAGAGCATATCTCACCCATATTGGCCTCTCTTCATTGGCTTCCTGTTACTTCTAGAATAGAATTTAAAATTCTTCTTCTTACTTATAAGGTTTTGAATAATCAGGTCCCATCTTATCTTAGGGACCTCGTAGTACCATATCACCCCAATAGAGCGCTTCGCTCTCAGACTGCAGGCTTACTTGTAGTTCCTAGGGTTTGTAAGAGTAGAATGGGAGGCAGAGCCTTCAGCTTTCAGGCTCCTCTCCTGTGGAACCAGCTCCCAATTCAGATCAGGGAGACAGACACCCTCTCTACTTTTAAGATTAGGCTTAAAACTTTCCTTTTTGCTAAAGCTTATAGTTAGGGCTGGATCAGGTGACCCTCAACCATCCCTTAATTATGCTGCTATAGACGTAGACTGCTGGGGGGTTCCCATGATGCACTGTTTCTTTCTCTTTTTCTCTGTATGCACCACTCTGCATTTAATCATTAGTGATCGATCTCTGCTCCCCTCCACAGCATGTCTTTTTCCTGGTTCTCTCCCTCAGCCCCAACCAGTCCCAGCAGAGGACTGCCCCTCCCTGAGCCTGGTTCTGCTGGAGGTTTCTTCCTGTTAAGGGGAGTTTTTTCCTTCCCACTGTGGCCAGGTGCTTGCTCACAGGGGGTCGTTTTGACCGTTGGGGTTTTACATAATTATTGTATGGCCTTGCCTTACAATATAAAGCGCCTTGGGGCAACTGTTTGTTGTGATTTGGCGCTATATAAAAAATTTGATTGATTGATTGATTGATTTGGCACATTATAAGCTCATTAAATTGAATTAAATTGAAACTGAACAAACTGGGGAGTGGTGGCTGGGAGGTGTTTAAATAAGACAGGAGTCAACAAGGTGCACGTGAGGAACAATCTAGAAAGGGGCGTGGCCAGTGAACAAAGATTAAACACAGTGCAAGATAGACAGGAAGGAAGTGATGTAAGGAACAAAGATACTAGGGCAGGTGCAGGGACTGTGAGTGAATCAAAACACAAAGCAGACAGAAACAAAGTGAGAGACAAAGACACGAGACAGGTGCAGTGGAGTGAGAACATAATCCGATAGGTGTGAGTGAAACAGGGAACTATGAACTGAGATAAAACAGAGAATGAGGACAGAATAAAATATTACCAGAAGAGGATCAGCACAGAGTATGAACATGAGAATAAATCAGAGAATAATAATAATAAATAAACATGACAAAAATAGACTGGAAATGACTCATGACTGAAGTATAACATACAAGACAACCAGTTGACAAAACAAACAAGCAAAGACTAACTAATTAACAGAAAGCTAAACCCCATATAAAAGTACAACAGAAAACAGAAATGAGCACAGCAAAAATAAACTAAAGATAAACAATGAAAAACATAACCTGACAGAACAAACTAGAATGGAACTGAACTCATGGCCAAAGTATAGAAGTAACAAAGATACAAAGTGGCAGAGCAAACTGGAACAGAGAATAAACACATGATGGAAATAAACAATCCCATCGTCACGTCTTCCGAAGAGGAAGCAGAGACGGGGGACTCAGATGCGAACTCATCCATTACCCAGGCCGAAGTCACTGAGGTGGTCAGAAAGCCCCTCGGTGGCAAGGCTCCTGGGGTGGATGAAATCCATCCGGAGTACCTTAAGTCTCTGGATGTTGTGGACTGTCTTGGTTGACATGTCTCTGCAACATCGCGTGGCGGTCGGGGACAGTGCCTCTGGATTGGCAGACCGGGGTGGTGGTCCCTCTGTTTAAGATGGGGGCCGGAAGGTGTGTTCCCACTACAGGGGATCACACTCCTCAGCCTCCCCGGTAAGGTCTACGGTCTATTCTAGAGTACTGGAGAGGAGAATTCGACCGATACTCGAACCTCGGATTCAGGAGGAGCAGTGTGGTTTTCATCCTGGTCGTGGCACACTGGACCAGCTCTACACCCTCCACTGGCTGCTCGAGGGTTCATAGAAGTTTGCCCAACCAGTTCACATGTGTTTTGTGGATCTTGAGAAGGCATTCGACCGTGTCCCTCGAGGTGCCCTGTGGGGGGGGGTTCTGGGAGTAGGGGGTCCGGTGTCCTTTGCTAAGGGCTATCCAATCCCTGTACAACCGCAGCAGGAGCTTGGTCCACATTGCCGGTAGTAAGTCAAGCCTGTTTCCAGTGCACCGGTCACCGATTCTGTTCATTACCATTATGGACAGAATTTCTAGGTGCAGTCAGTCGGTCACTTGGGAGGAGCTCGGAGTCGAGCCGCTGCTCCTCCACGTCAAAAGGAGCCAGCTGAGGTGGCTCGGGCATCTTTTTCGGATGCCCCCTATACACCTCGCTGGAGAGGTGTTCCGAGCATGTCCTATCGGGAGGAGGCCCCGGGGAAGACCCAGGACATGCTGGAGGGACTACGTCTCACAGCTGGCTTGGGAACACCTTGTGGTTCCCCTGGAGGAGCTGGGGGAAGTGTGTGTGGATCGGGAGGTCTGGGCGGCTTTGCTTGAGCTGCTGCCCCCGCGACCCGACCTCAGATGAAGCGGAACAAAATGGATGGATGGATGAAAATAAACAACTAATAAATCAACGCTGTGGAAGATGGTGAGCAAAAGAAAGGGGAAAAAATGGAATCAAGGCCCAGATTAGGGCCAAAATGTGACAGACATCTTAACAAGCTCTGACTGTGTTCAGTATTTTACAAAAAAACATGTATGTAATGTTGTGAATGTCACACACTGTCAGCCACTGTGGACCTATCTTTTTACTTCAATCAAATTCAAATTCAAATTTATTTATATAGCACATTTAAAACACAGCTGCAGCTGACCAAAGTGCTTCACAATAATAGCAATACAAAAGTGTAAAATATTAAGGAAAAGAATAAAATAAATAAATAAATAATCTAAAAAATACAGAGCAAAATAGCAGAGCAAAGCATACACCACTTAGCCAGTGTTGAAAGCCAGGGAGAAGAGATGAGTTTTCAGTCTGGACTTAAACTGTCCCACAGACTCTGAGGACCTGACAGTCAGCGGAAGATCGTTCCAGAGTCATGGCGCTGCGACAGAAAAGGCTCTATCTCCTCTGGATTTAAGCCTCCAATGTTCAATGTATGTGCATTGCCCTGGTTTCAGCATTTACACACACAGATGCACTTATTTAATTTTCTTTTTACATTACACTAGCCTGTGTAATAGAACAGTGACCTAGCCACAGCTTTTATCCTTTTTTGTGCACTGTCTCTATAAGCTCTTCAGTTTTTACACACAGACAATGGCAGATGTCATGAAACACACTACACTCCACACTTATGGTGCTGTCAGCATGACACAACCAAACTATTTGAATAAATTTGCATATTCAGATGGGGTCATGGCCGGGGAGGAGTTGGGTGCATGTGCACGTGTGCTCAATTCCACGTTCAGTGGGATGTACAAACCGAACGTGCGTTGATCCATGCCTATGTACACTTTGATACATCTGAATATTTTTGTGCTCATGCCAATTTCTTTGTTTTGAAGTACGCCAAGTTTCAAGAAGAAATCCACAAAAGTTTTTGTACCTGAGTCCCCTTATTGTGTGAACTTTTGATCAGGGTCATTTGCTTAGTTTCTGTTTTTATTATGATTTAAAAAGAGTATACACCATTATATGACAATAAAGTGCTTCACACAACCATTAATCATGAGTAGAATAAAAAAAATTGTGTTATCATTCATATTCTCTGAAAAATGGGCAAAAACAATCTTAAAATTCTGTCAAGGTATGTAAGCGTTTGAGCACAACTGTGTAGGATTTGCACTCTTTGTTTCCCTTCCAATTTTTCAGGTGGTCTCTGAAATGTTCTGAATAAGAAGAGAAGCTGATCTGTGGGCCTTCACTACTTTGTATTTGAGAAAAATCATTAAGAGCATATTTTCAATTTGTATTTATTTATTTATTATTTTATTTTATTTTATTTATTTATTTTGCAAATTATAAAAGCTGGAACTCTACAATGAATAGAACATGATACATTTGTAAGTTGCAAGTTCATGATAAGTCAATCAGCAATGACCAATAAGATAAGAAATGATGGAGCTTCTATTGAAACTTGGAAGGCTACAGGACAAATATAAAAAATGACTGATCACATCTAATGTAAGTGAAGGAATGTGAAAAATAAGTCACTGCTCTGGTTTAACTTTTCTCTCTTTTTCCTTCCTCTTTATATAGTGTTTTTTTTTTTTCTGTGAGTGCAGGGATTTAACAAGCAGACGCCTGGGAAGATGAGGATCAGCGCGGGGTAAAAAGATAAGTTTACTTTTTAGCAGTTGGATGCTGGCTATAAGCATGCTGCAGGCTTACTGTCTATCTGGTGAGGGCTCTCTTAATGTCTAGGTGAGCCTGAAGAGCAGAAATGATGCTACCTAAGAAAGTTGAAGTTGTAGCCCATGGTCTCACCTGGGGCGTAATTTACAAAACTCTGAAAGTGTGTGCATGCACAAAAACAGATATGCATACTGTATGCATTCTATTTGTAACCGTTATAAAGTATTTATCCACATTATAAAACCATGTGTATGCATGGTCTTCTGCTATAAATCTCAATTATGAAATTGTACGCACATGCACAAGCCTGATGTACCCTCCACTCTTTAACCATGAGTAAATATACATAAACACTACTTCAAACATAAAACCTTATTAAAACTCTTGGGCTCTACTTTGACAGATGCAAGGTGGTGCTTGCCCATTGTGGGTGTGTCCAAGGGCACTTTGCAATTTAAATATTTGGCTATGCACTGCAAAAACTGTCCCTCTCAAAATAAGCCAAAGAATCAATTGTTTTGTATTAAAAAAAATCTGCCAATGGGGTAAGAAAAAATTACTTGGTTAGAATTCTAAAAACTAGCAAAATCTCTAGGCACTGAATAATGAAAAAGTGACTTAAATCTATACACAATCCTTATTTTAAGGTTAACCTCTGCCTTAACAACAATTTTGTTCCTTTGCTTGGATGATTTGAACTCCGTTGTCTTTCCTTGTTACTGGTTAAATACAGCTTGATATCAGCTGGAAAAACATATTAAGAAAAAGTGAGATACATTTTCCCAAAATAAGACATTTTTTCATGATTGACATGAATTTTTTTTTTTTTTTAGACAAAATTTAAGGCAAATTTTGTTAAAAAGAAGTGTTTTTTTATTCATTTATTTATTTTTTTTACTTTCTGTTAAAAGTGTGTTGGAGGTTAAGCGAGTGTCTGACAGGGTGATCAATCAATCAATCAACTTTTTTCTTGTATAGCGCCAAATCACAACAAACAGTTGCCCCAAGGCGCTCCACATTGCAAGGCAAGGCCATACAATAATTATGAAACACAGTCTACGTCTAAAGCAACATAACCAAGGGATGGTCCAGGGTCACCCGATCCAGCCCTAACTATAAGCCTTAGCGAAAAGGAAAGTTTTAAGCCTAATCTTAAAAGTAGAGAGGGTATCTGTCTCCCTGATCTGAATTGGGAGCTGGTTCCACAGGAGAGGAGCCTGAAAGCTGAGGCTCTGCCTCCCATTCTACTCTTACAAACCCTAGGAACTACAAGTAAGCCCGCAGTCTGAGAGCGAAGCGCTCTAATGGGGTAATATGGTACTACGAGGTCCCTAAGATAAGATGGGACCTGATTATTCAAAACCTTATAAGTAAGAAGAAGAATTTAAAATTCTATTCTAGCATTAACAGGAAGCCAATGAAGGGAGGCCAACACGGGTGAGATATGCTCTCTCCTGCTAGTCCCCGTCAGTACTCTAGCTGCAGCATTCTGAACCAACTGAAGGCTTTTTAGGGAACTTTTAGGACACCTGATAATAATGAATTACAATAGTCCAGCCTAGAGGAAATAAATGCATGAATTAGTTTTTCAGCATCACTCTGAGACAAGACCTTTCTGATTTTAGAGATATTGCATAAATGCAAAAAGGCAGTCCTACATATTTGTTTAATATGCGCTTTGAATGACATATCCTGATCAAAAATAACTCCAAGATTTCTCACAGTATTACTAGAGATCAGGGAAATGCCATCCAGAGTAACGATCTGGTTAGACACCATGCTTCTAAGATTTGTGGGGCCAAGTACAATAACTTCAGTTTTATCTGAGTTTAAAAGCAGGAAATTAGAGGTCATCCATGTCTTTATGTCTGTAAGACAATCCTGCAGTTTAGCTAATTGGTGCGTATCCTCTGGCTTCATGGATAGATAAAGCTGGGTATCATCTGCGTAACAATGAAATTTAAGCAATACCGTCTAATAATACTGCCCAAGGGAAGCATGTATAAAGTGAATAAAATTGGTCCTAGCACAGAACCTTGTGGAACTCCATAATTAACTTTAGTCTGTGAAGAAGATTCCCCATTTACATGAACAAACTGTAATCTATTAGACAAATATGATTCAAACCACCGCAGCGCAATGCCTTTAATACCTATGACATGCTCTAATCTCTGTAATAAAATTTTATGGTCAACAGTATCAAAAGCAGCACTGAGGTCCAACAGAACAAGCACAGAGATAAGTCCACTGTCCGAAGCCATAAGAAGATCATTTGTAACCTTCACTAATGCTGTTTCTGTACTATGATGAATTCTAAAAACCTGACTGAAACTCTTCAAAAAGACCATTCCTCTGCAGGTGATCAGTTAGCTGTTTTACAACTACCCTCTCAAGAATCTTGAGAGAAAAGGAAGGTTGGAGATTGGCCTATAATTAGCTAAGATAGCTGGGTCAAGTGATGGCTTTTTAAGTAATGGTTTAATTACTGCCACCTTAAAGGCCTGTGGTACATAACCAACTAACAAAGATAGATTGATCATATTTAAGATTGAAGCATTAAATAATGGTAGGACTTCCTTGAGCAGCCTGGCAGGAATGGGGTCTAATAAGCATGTTGATGGTTTGGATGAAGTAACTAATGAAAATAACTCAGACAGAACAATCGGAGAGAAAGAGTCTAACCAAATACCGGCATCACTGAAAGCAGCCAAAGATAACGATACATCTTTGGGATGGTTATGAGTAATTTTTTCTCTAATAGTCAAAATTTTGTTAGCAAAGAAAGTCATGAAGTCATTACTAGTTAAAGTTAATGGAATACTCAGCTCAATAGAGCTCTGACTCTTTGTCAGCCTGGCTACAGTGCTGAAAAGAAACCTGGGGTTGTTCTTATTTTCGTCAATTAGTGATGAGTAGAAAGATGTCCTAGCTTCACGAAGGGCTTTCTTATAGAGCAACAAACTCTTTTTCCAGGCTAAGTGAAGATCTTCTAAATTAATGAGACGCCATTTCCTCTCCAACTTACGGGTTATCAGCTTTAAGCTACGAGTTTGTGAGTTATACCACGGAGTCAGACACTTCTGATTTAAAGCTCTCTTTTTCAGAGGAGCTACAGCATCCAAAGTTGTCTTCAATGAGGATGTAAAACTATTGACAAGATACTCTAACTCCCTTACAGAGTTTAGGTAGCTACTCTGCTCTGTGTTGGTATATGACATTAGAGAACATAAAGAAGGAATCATATCCTTAAACCTAGTTACAGCGCTTTCTGAAAGACTTCTAGTGTATGAAACTTATTCCCCACTGCAGGGTAGTCCATCAGGGTAAATGTAAATGTTATTAAAAAATGATCAGACAAAAGGGAGTTTTCAGGGAATACTGTTAAGTCTTCTATTTCCATACCATAAGTCAGAACAAGATCTAAAATATGATTAAAGTGGTGGGTGGACTCATTTACTTTTTGAGCAAAGCCGATAGAGTCTAATAATAGATTAAATGCAGTGTTGAGGCTGTCATTCTCAGCATCTGTGTGGATGTTAAAATCGCCCACTATAATTATCTTATCTGAGCTAAGCACTAAGTCAGACAAAAGGTCTGAAAATTCACAGAGAAACTCACAGTAACGACCAGGTGGACGATAGATAATAACAAATAAAACTGGTTTTTGGGACTTCCAATTTGGATGGACAAGACTAAGAGACAAGCTTTCAAATGAATTAAAGCTCTGTCTAGGTTTTTGATTAATTAATAAGCTGGAATGGAAGATTGCTGCTAATCCTCCGCCCCGGCCCGTGCTACGAGCATTCTGACAGTTAGTGTGACTCGGGGGTGTTGACTCATTTAAACTAACATATTCATCCTGCTGTAACCAAGTTTCTGTTAGGCAGAATAAATCAATACGTTGATCAATTATTATATCATTTACCAACAGGGACTTAGAAGAAAGAGACCTAATGTTTAATAGACCACATTTAACTGTTTTAGTCTGTGGTGCAATTGAAGGTGCTATATTATTTTTTCTTTTTGAATTTTTATGCTTAAATAGATTTTTGATAGTTATTGGTGGTCTGGGAGCAGGCACCGTCTCTACGGGGATGGGGTAATAGGGGGATGGCAGGGGGAGAGAAGCTGCAGAGAGGTGTATAAGACCACAGCTCTGCCTCCTGGTCCCAACGCTAGACAGTCACAGTTTGGAGGATCCCAAAAAATTGGCCAGATTTCTAGAAATGAGAGCTGCTCCCTCTAAAGTGGGATGGATGCCGTCTCTCCTAACAAGACCAGGTTTTCCCCAGAAGCTTTGCCAATTATCAATGAAGCCCACCTCATTTTTTGGACACCACTCAGACAGCCAGCAATTCAAGGAGAACATGCGGCTAAACATGTCACTCCCGGTCTGATTGGGGAGGGGCCCAGAGAAAACAACAGAGTCCGACATTGTTTTTGCAAAGTTACACACCAATTCAATGTTAATTTTAGTGACCTCCGATTGGCGTAACCGAGTGTCATTACTGCCGACGTGAATTACAATCTTACCAAATTTACGCTTAGCCTTAGCCAGCAATTTCAAATGTCCTTCGATGTCGCCTGCTCTGGCCCCCGGAAGACAATTGACAATGGTTGCTGGTGTCGCTAACTTCACATTTCTCAAAACAGAGTCGCCAATAACCAGAGTTTGATCCTCGGCGAGTGTATCGTCGAGTGGGGAAAAACGGTTAGAGATGTGAACGGGTTGACGGTGTACACGGGGCTTCTGTTTAGGGCTACGCTTCCTCCTCACAGTCACCCAGTCAGCCTGCCTTCCCGACTGCACGGGGTCTGCCAGGGGGGAACTAACGGCGGCTAAGCTACCTTGGTCCGCACCGACTACAGGGGCCTGGCTAGCTGTAGAATTTCCACGGTGCGGAGCCGAGCCTCCAATTCGCCCAGCCTGGCCTCCAAAGCTACGAATAAGCTGCACTTATTACAAGTACCGTTACTGCTAAAAGAGGCCGAGGAATAACTAAACATTTCACACCCAGAGCAGAAAAGTACGGGAGAGACAGGAGAAGCCGCCATGCTAAAACGGCTAAGAGCTAGTAGCTACGCTAAGCTAGCGGATTCCCAAACAGGGAATCTGACACTAGACAGGCTGTGGAGCAGCACAGGTAACGCACGACAACAGTGCTAAAACAAAATAAAAATCCACTAGACAGGCTGTGGAGCAGCACAGGTAACGCACAACAACAGTGCTAAAAAATAAAATAAAATAAAAATCCACTGGACAGGCTGTGGAGCAGCACAGGCAACGCACGACAACAGTGCTAAAACAAAATAAAAATCCACTAGACAGGCTGTGGAGCAGCACAGGTAACGCACGACAACAGCGCTAAATAAAAATCCACTGGACAGGCTGTGGAGCAGCACAGGTAACGCACGACAACAGCGCCAAAAAAAAAAAAATAAATAAATAAAAATCAAAATCCACTGGACAGGCTGTGGAGCAGCACAGGTAACGCACGACAACAGTGGTAAAAAATAAAATAAAAATCCACTGGACAGGCTGTGGAGCAGCACAGGTAACGCACGACAACAGTGCTAAAAAATAAAATAAAAATCCACTGGACAGGCTGTGGAGCAGCACAGGTAACGCACGACAACAGTGCTAAAAAAAAAAAAAAAAAAAATAATAATAATAATAATAAAATAAAAATCCACTGGACAGGCTGCGGAGCAGCACAGGTAACACACGACAACAGTGGTAAAAAATAAAATAAAAATCCACTAGACAGGCTGTGGAGCAGCACAGGTAACACACGACAACAGTGCTAAAAAAAAAAAAAATAAAAATAAAAATCCACTGGACAGGCTGTGGAGCAGCACAGGTAACGCACGACAACAGTGCCAAAAAATAAAATAAAAATCCACTGGACAGGCTGTGGAGCAGCACAGGTAACGCACGACAACAGTGCCAAAAAACAAAACAAAAATCCACTGAACAGGCTGTGGAGCAGCGCAGGTAACACACGACAACAGTGCCAAAAAATAAAATAAAAATCCACTGGACAGGCTGTGGAGCAGCACAGGTAACACACGACAACAGTGGTAAAAAATAAAATAAAAATCCACTGGACAGGCTGTGGAACAGCACAGGTAACGCACGACAACAGTGCTAAAAAATAAAATAAAAATCCACTGAACAGGCTGTGGAGCAGCACAGGTAACGCACGACAACAGTGCTAAAAATAAAATAAAAATCCACTGGACAGGCTGTGGAGCAGCACAGGCAACGCACGACAACAGTGCTAAAAAATAAAATAAAAATCCACTGAACAGGCTGTGGAGCAGCACAGGTAACGCACGACAACAGTGCTAAAAAATAAAATAAAAATCCACTGGACAGGCTGTGGAGCAGCACAGGTAACACACGACAACAGTGCTAAAATAAAATAAAAATCCACTAGGCAAGCTGTGGAGCAGCACGACAACAGTGCTAAAAAATAAAACAAAAATAAAAACGAAAGCGTTAGCAAGCTAGTTAGCCTGCCAACGCTGATGAAGGCCAGCTGATAAAAGAGCTCCGTCGCGATGCTTCGACCGTTAGAGGTCTTCCTTAGGCGTTGGAGCACGGTGAAAAAGTAAAAAAAAGTAAAAAGTCTTGAAAAAGACTGTTAATTCAAAGAACTCAAACAGCTCAGTTCAAACAGCTAACAGATACAGCAGAACACCGCTGTGCTCCGGAACAGGAAGTCAACTGATGAAACTCCATCCACCAATGGATGGTGGATGGTGGATGGTGGTGATGAGTGTGAAGTTGGAAATTGAAGGGGTGATGATGAATATCATAAGTGCATATGCCCCACAGGTAGGTTGTGAGATGAAGGAGAAAGATTTCTGGAGTGTATTAGATGAGGTGGTGGAGAGTGTGCCCAAGCATAAAAGAGTGGTGATAGGAGCAGACTTCAATGGGCATGTTGGTGAAGGGAACAGAGGTGATGAGGAAGTAATGGGTAGATATGGTATCAAGGATAGGAATGGGGAAGGACAGATGGTAGTTGATTTTGCAAAAAGGATGGAAATGGCTGTGGTGAATACCTACTTTAAGAAAAGGGAGGAGCACAGGGTAACATATAAGAGTGGAGGAAGGTGCACACAGGTGGACTACATTGTTTATAGGAGATGCAAGCTAAAAGAAATCACAGACTGTAAGGTGGTAGCAGGAGAGAGTGTCACTAGACAGCATAGGATGGTTGTTTGTAGGATGACTTTAGAGGTAAAGAAGAAGAAGAGAGTGAGAGCTCAACAAAGGATCAGATGGTGGAAGCTGAAGGAGGAAGACTGTTGTGTGAAATTTAGTGAGCAGGTGAGAGAAGCACTAGTTGCAGGGGAAGCAATTTTGGACAACTGGAAAAGTACTGCAGATGTGGTGAGGGAGACAGCTAGGGCAGTACTGGGTATGACATCTGGACAGTGGAAGGAAGACAAGGAGACTTGGTGGTGGAATGAAGAGGTCCAGGAAAGCATAAGGAGAAAGAGGTTGGCGAAAAAGTTTTGGGATAGTCGGAGAGATGAAGAAAGTAGACAGGAGTACAAGGAGATGCGGCGTAAGGCGAGAAGAGAAGTGGCAAAAGCAAAGGAAAAGGCATATTGCGAGCTGTACAAGAAGTTGAATAGTAAGGAAGGAGAAAAGGACTTGTACCGATTGGCCAGACAAAGGGACAGAGCTGGAAAGGATGTGCAGCAGGTTAGGGTGGTAAAAGATGCACATGGTAATGTGCTGACAAGTGAGGAGTGTGTGCTGAGAAGGTGGAGGGAATATTTTGAAGAGTTGATGAATAAAGAAATGAGCGAGAGAAAAGGCTGGATGATGTGGCGAGAGTAAATCAGGAAGTAAAAGAGATTAGCAAGGAAGAAGTGAGGGCTGCTATGAAGAGGATGAAGAGTGGAAAGGCAGTTGGTCCAGGTGACATTCCAATGGAGGCATGAAAATGTCTAGGAGAGATGGCAGTAGAGTTTCTAACCAGATTGTTTAATAAAATCTTGGAAAGTGAGAGGATGCCTGAGGAGTGGAGACGAAGTGTGCTGGTTCCTATTTTCAAGAACAAGGGTGATGTGCAGAGCTGCAGTAACTACAGAGGCATAAAGCTGATCAGCCACAGCATGAAGTTATGGGAAAGAGTAGTAGAAGCTAGGCTTAGAAAACAGGTGAAGATCTGTGACCAGCAATATGGTTTCATGCTGAGAAAGAGCACTACAGATGCAATGTTTGCTCTGAGAATACTGTTGGAAAAGTACAGAGAAGGACAGAAAGAGTTACATTGTGTGTTTGTGGACTTAGAAAAAGCTTATGATAGGGTGCCAAGAGAAGAGTTGTGGCATTGTATGAGGAAGTCTGGAGTGGCAGAGAAGTATGTTAGGGTAGTGCAGGACATGTACAAGAATAGAGTGACAGCGGTGAGATGCGCAGTCGGAATGACATACTCATTCAAGGTGGAGGTGGGATTACACCAAGGATCAGCTCTGAGTCCTTTCTTTTTTGCAGTGGTGATGGACAGGTTGACAGATGAGATCAGACAGGAGTCCCCATGGACTATGATGTTTGCAGATGACATTGTGATCTGTAGTGAGAGTAGAGAGCAAGTTGAGTCTAGTCTGGAGAAGTGGAGATATGCTTTGGAGAGAAGGGGAATGAAAGTCAGTAGAAGCAAGACTGAGTACATGTGTGTGAATGAGAGGGAGCCCAGTGGAATAGTGCAGTTACAAGGAGTAGAAGTGGTGAAAGTAGATGAGTTTAAATATTTGGGGTCAACTGTTCAAAGTAATGGAGAGTGTGGTAGAGAGGTGAAGAAGAGAGTGCAGGCAGGGTGGAGTGGGTGGAGAAAGGTGGCAGGAGTGATTTGTGACCGAAGAATATCAGCAAAAGTGAAGGGGAAAGTTTACAAAACAGTAGTGAGACCAGCTATGTTGTACGGTTTAGAGACAGTGGCACTAACAAAAAGACAGGAGGCAGAGCTGGAGGTGGCAGAGCTAAAGATGTTGAGATTCTCTTTGGGAGTGACAAGAATCGACAAGATTAGGAATGAACATATCAGAGGGACAGCTCAGGTGGGACGGTTTGGAGACAAAGTCAGAGAGGCGAGATTGAGTTGGACATGTGCAGAGGAGGGACCCAGGGTATATAGGGAGAAGGATGCTGAGGATGGATCCACCAGGCAGGAGGAGAAGAGGGAGACCAAAGAGGAGGTTCATGGATGTGCTGAGAGAGGACGTGCAGGTGGTTGGTGTGACAGAGGAAGATACAGAGGACAGGGTGAGATGGAAACAATTGATCTGCTGTGGCGACCCCTAATGGGAACAGCCGAAAGACAAAGAAGAAGAAGAAGAAGATGATCACAGCCAATATATTTAGCCACAATCTGTTGTATCATTAGTCTTAGAGTAATTATTATTGGGAAATATATATTTAATCCGATTGTAGTTCATAATTGTCAAATGCTGTTGTGCTGCAGCACTGTTTACATATTTTACAAAAGTTAGTCTTTATGTATTTAACTAAATTAGTGCTAGCGTGGCATTAGTTGTGATGTCAAAGCACTGATGTTGCACCTAATGTCCCCAAAACACATACAAGCTAATGTAATAACATCAGCATGAAAACTCATGAGCAACATATAGCCTAATGTTAACAGCCTAATATGAGCAACAAAACTGAATAATGCTCACACATCAGCATGAAGATTTGCTTGTATCACATACTGTGGTCCCAAGCACTAACTTAGCATGACTTGCCTCATTGCAACCACTGATATTTATAATGTACTTATAAAAACATACTTAGCATTAGAATTTTGCTGAAAATTTTTATTGCATATACCAAACGAATTAGATCCATTCACTTAGCAAAGAACTTTGCTTTACAAAAGGGTCTGATTTCACTCCCATTCATCGTGTTTTCCTCTCACCCAAAAGCAGATCAGGACAATCACAATGGTTTATCTCATATGGGGCGGGCTTTGTGGAATGACTCCTTGAGGAGCACCAACAAACAAGGTGTGAAAAAGTTCAAAACAATCCAGATGGCTTCTGCTGGTTATTTGAAACAGCTCTTGCTTCTGTTTTGAATGATGTGGATAATATCAAGTCTGAGTGTTTCACACCAAGGAGCAAAGCAAGATCTTGGTGGCTGGGAGCAGGAGCTCTGCCCTTCATTGACCGAATTTTGGCGGCAGACTGCTGAGAGGAGTGTTGGAGGAGAGCCGTATAAGTGGAAGACGTGTGGGCTGTGCTCTGATTGGTTGTACAGTGCGTCCAGAAAGTATTCACAGCACTTCACTTTTTCCACATTGTGTTATGTTACAGACCAGCCCAGTCTCACTTTTTTTTTTTTTTTGTGCTTCCGTGACGAAATGAGTCAAATTTTCGTGACGGAGCATTTTTTTAAATCACGATTCCTAACCCTACTCCCACACCCAACCCGAACCTTAACCATAGCCTAATCTTACTCTTTCCCCCCCACCCTAACCATAACCAATCCGACCCCCCTGCTTCACTTTTAATTTCGTGCAGCCATCACGGAATGAATGAGAATGAATTCGTGCTGCTGTGACAAAAATGAGGTGGTTTTCATC
Organism: Thalassophryne amazonica; assembly: GCF_902500255.1. Classification (NCBI taxonomy): domain Eukaryota; kingdom Metazoa; phylum Chordata; class Actinopteri; order Batrachoidiformes; family Batrachoididae; genus Thalassophryne; species Thalassophryne amazonica. The sequence goes on along the minus strand of NC_047106.1, from coordinate 64,750,842 downwards.
ACAATATTACGAACCAATAGATTAATGTATAATTCGTGCTGCTGAAGCATAACTTGCCCTGAGACCATGTTGTACAGACATATTCCAAAATGGATGAAAGTATTTTTTATCATCAAAATTCTACACACAGTACCCCATAATAAAATATTTAAAAGTTTGTTTATTTTGTTTATTTTTGCAAATTTATTAAAAATAAAAATACACAGAAATCACATTTCTAGCTTAATTGGAGTCCACCTGGGTTAATTCAGTTGAATGGACATGATCTGGAAAGGCACACACCTGTCTACATATACAGTTCCACAGTTGACAGTGCATGTCAGAGCACAAACCAAGCATGAAGTCAAACAAATTGTCTGTGCTCCTCCGAGACAGGATTGTGCTGAGACACAAATCTGGGGAAGGGTACAGACACATTTCTGCTGCTTTGAATTGCCCACTGAGCACAATGGCCTCCATCATCTGTAAATGGAAGAAGTTCAGATCCACCAGGACTCTTCCTAGACTGATCAAATGGAGGAGAAGGGCCTTATTCTGGGAGGTGACCAAGAACCCGATGGTCACTCTGTTAGGCTCCAGCATTCCTTTGTGGAGAGAGGAGAACCTTCCAGAAGGACAAATATCTCTGCAGCAATCCACCAATCAGGCTTGTAAGGCAGAGTGTCCAGATGGAAGCCACTCCTTAGTAAAACGTGCATGGCAGCCCAAAAAGCACCTGGAGGACCCTCAGACCATAAGAAACAAAATGCTCTGGCCTGATGAGACAAATATTGAGCTCTTTGTCATGAATACCAGGTGTCATATTTGGAGGACACCAGACACCGTCCTTACAATGAAGCATATAAGAGAACCAAGTTTAGTCTATTTCCACCAAAATTTGGCGATATCGAGCTAAGACTATCTGAGTCTTAAGTTTCTTGGTCCGGGAGTACGGGGTCCAGGGTCCTTTGCTAAGGGCTATCCTGTCCCCGTACGACCGCAGCAGGAGCTTGGTTCGCATTGCCAGTAGTAAGTCAAACCTGTTTCCAGTGCACGTTGGCCTCCGCCAGGGCTGCCCTTTGTCACTGGTTGTGTTTATTACCTTAATGGACATTTCTAGATGCAACCAGGGTGTAGAAGGGGTCCGGTTTGGGAACCACAGAATCTCATCTGTGCTGTTTGTGGACGATGTGGTTCTGTTGGCTTCATCAAATCAGGACCTTCAGCATGCACTGGGGCAGTCTGCAGCCGAGTGTGAAGTGTCCGTGATGAAAATCAGCACCTCCAAATCCGAGGCCATGGTTCTCGACCGGAAAATGGTGCCTTGCCCTCTTCAGGTCGGTGGAGTGTCCTTGCCTCAAGTGGAGGAGTTTAAGTAACTTGGGGTCTTGTTCACAAGTGAGGGATGGGTGGAGCGTGAGACTGACAGACGGATCGGTGCAGCATCTGCAGTGATGCAGTCGCTGTATCGAACTGTTGTGGTGAAGAGAGAGCTGAGCAGGGGGGCAAAGCTCTAGATTTTCCGATTGATCTACGTTCCGACCCTCACCTAGTACAAGCGGCCACGATGAGTTTCCTCCGCAGGGTGGCTGGGCACTCCCTTAGAGCTAGGGTGAGGAGCTCGGTCACTCGGGAGGAGCTCAGAGTTGAGCCGCTGCTCCTCCATGTTGAAAGTAGCCAGCTGAGGTGGCTCGGGAATCTTTTCTAGATGCCCCCTGGATGCCTCACTGGAGAGGTGTTCCGGGCATGTCCCATCGGGAGGAGGCCCCGGGGAAGACCCGGGACACACTGGAGGGACTACATCTCTCAGCTGGCTTAGGAACGCCTTGGGGTTCCCCAGGAGGAGCCGGGGGCAGGTGTGTGTGGATCGGGAGGTCTGGGCAGCTTTGCTTGAGCTGCTGCCCCCGCGACCTGACCCCAGATGAAGCGGAAGAAAATGGATGGATGGATGGACGGATGGATGGATGTAAGTTTGTTGGTATGCCTTTGCATCACATGTGCCTTCAGGTCAACACTGACAGCTTTATGGCCCTGTCACACCTTGACGATTTAGCCTTTGTTTGCCGACCGTAATAAAAATGCTGGCATACTGTGGTACATCTCATAAATTATGCAGCTGTCGCACCTTGACGATTTAGCCTTTGTTTGCCGACCATAATAAAAATGCTGGCATACTGTGGTACATCTCATAAATTATGCAGCTGTCGCACCTTGACAATTTATACAGCGTATGCTGACACTCCTATTTCCACCTAGTGGTTCAGGTCAGCACTACACAGTGCAGTGCAGGTCAGAATGGTTAAGTCTGGCATGGTTTGTATTTCTACCAGCAGAACCCTTTTTTTGGCAGGTGGAACACTTAAATGTCCATGTACAGTGTCACCCAGTGTCTCCGCTCTACATGAGGAGCCAAAATGAAATCATTTAACATTTTTTTTTTTTGTCTTGGTGGATCATGGGGTTTATTTTATCCCATGCAGATTCCTGATGACTGGAATGATGGCTGTGGTAAACGCTGACGTGAATGAATGAAGCACTGTGACTCTTTCACCTTTTAAGCACTGGTCACTGTCTGATCAGCCGCCCCCAGATTGGTTTCCCGTCTGATAATTCAAATGGGGGGAGACTGATTAGACCACACTGGGGGACCGATTAGACATTATAACAGCATGCTCAGGCCGAGAAACACACCTGTAGCGGAAAACCACAGAGGGACTCACTTTAAAATGCTATGTTTCCAGCCACAACAAGGAATTAAAGTATTTTCAGATGCCGTTTTCCAAAATCAGGATGCTTAATGTGGATAAGCTTTCATCAGGATGTGATGATGGAGCCAACTGTGTTGTGTGCTGCCCTTGTTCCTGCTAGGTTGAGCCTCTGTTTCCAGGTGGCATGCCACGAGCTGATTGCCTCACCTGTGGCTCACCAACTCCACAGAATTTAAACTCTGCTTCAACACTTCCACCTTCACCAGAGACTCAGCTTTCACGTTATGGTATCTGTCTCCTCTGTCTCCGTAGATAGAGTTTTTGTGCATTCTCACATATCCTTTTTTTGCCTCTCTGCTTAGTGCATTCCTATACAACCTTACTGAGTGTTTTTCTGATCACTATGCATTCTTACGCCTGTCCGTACTCTCGCCGTTTCCATGCCTTCACTTAGCTGTGCCTTCTCATCCTTCACAGTGATCCTGCACCTTGTCAGCTCCGTGGGTGGCCACCTGGGTCCAGTCATCATCGACTCATCATCCTCATTCTCTGGCTCTGGGTTCCACACCTCCATCAACCCTGGCTCTGGTTCCTTTGGACTGCAGCTCCTTGTTTGTACAGCAGCCAGTCTGGGTCTCCACATTCCTCCTCCTCCTCCTCCATTTCTAAATTCATTGTTGCACATTTGCTTGTTGTAAATAAATCTGGTTCATTGTCCTCATTCTGTCTCCCACATTTGAGTTTCTTCACAGAAACAAGAAATAAAAAAAATTAAAAAAAATACATCCTGCGAAGGTTCTGTGCATGTAGGAACAGAGCAGCTTTTCATAGTCGCGCAGCTGCTGTGCAAATAAAAATTACATGCCACCCATGGGAATCGAACCCACACTTTCCAAAAGCTCTGATTGCCAATAGGAAATGTTACCACTGACCTACCATTGCTGTCCCGTGAAATGTATGGGACCTGCTTGATATCAGGAAGGACATGGACGTATTTAAAAAAAAGTAAACCACATACCATATAAAAACACCGCATTGTACTGAACCCCTCTTATCAAATGGACAATACAAATATGATCCGTCTGTTCCTCTGTAGATGACCCATGGTCATAGATGTACAGTCATGACATGACATGAATGAGAAGCAGTGCGCTTTTATGTCCACATCAGCTGTCGGCATGTGCAGCCGGCCCCGTGTGCGTGTCCTGCCCGACGCGTGTTTTGTGGACGGCCATCCCCAGCTGTGACATCCAGATCCACAAGTCCCCACAGCTGCTCCTGTCGGCAGCCACACCTCCTGTCAGTTCAGCGCAAACACCAACGTGTCACTGTGTCTCTTTGCAAAGCCACACTCATGGTGAACTTAGACAAATTTGACATCCACCTCAACAGTGATTGTCTGTAGACTTTTTCGTGATGATCGTAGGAATGGCCACACATTTTCTAAGTGCCATGCCAGCAGTGTTAGATGTTTGTGTGTGTCACCTGGAATTTGGCCGACAACTGCTGTGACAGGGTTCCAATGGGCTCGTACAGCACACACTCTGTCTTTCAGCCGCTGGTGCGCACATATACTTGCATCAACAGGTGTACAAGGCAGCTATGATTTTACATATTTACATGATTCCTGCTCCATGCACACTTTATGTGCAAATCGACCAAATTCGCACTATGTGTAAAGGGGCCCTAACAGACAAGTTTAAGCTGTTCCATAATTCAGGAGTAGCATTAGAGAAGGTCCTTTCTCCTCTGAGATTCCTTCTGGATCTCAGTACTTCTAGGAGCAGCTGGACAGCTGACCTGAGAGACCGAGACAGTACATAAGGATGAAGAAGCGCAGAGAGGTAAGGTGGGGAAACACTGTGAAGAGATTTAAAAACAAACACAAGAATTTTAAAATGTACCCTAAAATATACAGGCAGCCAATGGAGTGAGACCAATACAGGAGTTACATGATCCTTCGAGTTCCTGCCAATAGTCACGTAGCAGCATTTTGAACCAACTGCAGATGCGGAAGTAGCGGCTGATTTACTCACACATAAAGTGAATTACAAAAATCCAGCAGAGATGAAATACAAGTATGGATCACTGTCTCAAAGTGCTGCCTAGACAGAAAAGATTTCACAGTTGCTAACTGCCGTAGATGATAAAAATCAAACTTGACCACAGCTTTAATTTGGCTGTCCAATTTAAAATCACTGTCGACCTTAAAACCAAGATCAATAATGGCAGGTTTAAAATAAACCTCCAACAATCCTAAGGCAACAGAGGAGGACTCACAGGGGCCACTGGGTCCAAACACCATCACCTCTGTTTCCTTTTCATTAAAATTTAAAACTTCAAAGCCAACCAAGCTTTAATGTCATCTAGGCAAACCAGGAGCTGTTTAATGGAACTGGCATCCCTAAAGGCAGATAAATTTGGCAATCATCATATAATCAGCATAACAATGAAATGAGATCCCATGAAGTCTGAGGATGGAAGCCAGAGGCAATAAATACTGTACAATGAAAAAAGCAGTGGCCCTAGGATTGAATCCTGTGGGACGCCACATAACAACAAAGCTGCAGATGATTCAGTACCATGAATATGCACAAAAAAGGTTCTGTCTTCAAGTAAGACCTAAACTATTGAAGTGCAGTACCACCGATGCCCATTAAGTGATGTAGTTGAGATAATAAAATGTTATGGTCCATTGTATTAAAGGCAGCAGTTAAATCAAGCAAAACCAAAACAACGTGGTTACCAGACTCACACGCAAGAAGGATTAAAATAAAAAAAACCTTCATTAAAGCAGATGCTGTGTTATGAAGGTTTTTAAAAGCTAACTGAAAAACCTCCATGATGCTATTCTCATCTAAAAAATGTTTCAGTTGACAAAAAAAAAAAATATATCTAAAACCTTAGAAAGAAAAGGCCAGGTCAATACATGAACAGCTTGTGGGGAGGAACCTGAGACATCACTCCACTTGTTTGGGCCAGGTGTCCACCATGGGGTAGACTGAGGCAGGTTTTTGGGGGGTTCCTTTGTCTTTGAACCTGACCAAATTAAGAAACTAAAGTTAAGAAACCTGGTATCCTTTATCAAGGGCACCAAAAGCAATGTACAGAGACATCCTGAATGAAATCCTGCTCCATAGCGCTGTTGATGTTAGACTGTAGCGACGGTTCATCTTTCAGCAGGGCAATGACCCTAAGCACACAGCCAACATATCAAAGGAGTGGGTTTAGGACAACTCTGTAAATGTCCTTGAGTGTCCCAGCCAGAGCCCATAACTGAATCCAATTAAACATCTCTGGAGAGGTCTGAAAAACAGCTGTGCACTGGTGCTCCTTGCACAACCTGATGGAGCTTGAGAGGTGCTGCAAAGAGGAATGTGGAGAACTGCCCAAAGAAAGGTGCACCAAGCTTGTGGGATCATATTCAAGAAGACTTGAAGCTGTAATTGCTGCCACAGGTGCATCAGCACACTATTGAGCAAAGGGTGTGAATACTTATGTACATGTGACTTCTTTGTTTGTTTGTTTTATAAACTAGCAAAAAAAAAACAAAAAAAAAACAACTCGTAATTATGGGGTGTTGTGAGTGGAATTTTGAGGGGAAAAAATAAAGTGACCTGATTTTGGAATAAGGCTGTAAAATAACAAATGTGGAAAAACTGAAGCGCTGTGAATATTTTCCGGATGCACCGTACGACTATCCAATAGCGTCCAGAGGCAGTTTAGTCTCTCTCTGATGGTAGCAGCACCTGGAAATTAAATGCAAATGTGGAGGAAACATATTTGTTCTCACAGAAGACTCAGCTGCTCAGAGAAAAGATGTTTATTAAAATAAGTTGTAAAATTCAGTGTTTGATTTGATCTTGGTCTCCGTTGTGACAGTGGGATGAGCAGAGTGTCGCTCAGATCCCACTAATGTAAGAGGCGGGGGCAGAACCTATCCCCTGCAGCAGACAGGGACCAATTCGTGGCGGTGGGGTGGTGGAGGGAGCTTCGAGTAGCAAGCTGCAAACAGAAAGAGGTGAGTAAGACAATGAGGTTTTAATGGTGGAGCATGCACTGTATTGATTCAGGCGATGTTAATGTGCAACAGCTGCTTAGGATTAGGGTGCACAGCTGGTTTCAATTAGCTGATTCAGTCGGACACTCAATTGTGAGTCTTCTGTCAGAACTACCACTATGTGTCAAAAATTACAAACTATGCAACTGTTTTGGGTTTTTTTGACAAACAGATGAACTGACAGAGACACACATATTTGGGCCTTTGACAGTTATGGTGTAGATTCCCCTTTGTGTTCACTAGAACTGTTCATATATTTGCAAAGACAAGTGGTCGCACTAACAGCTTCCTTGCTCCTTTTCAGAATACTAATTAGCAATGTTCTGATAACAATCCAACTTATTATCATTAGCCTGGTTTTGTATGAAAGGAATTATTCCCAACTTTGCCCTCATTGTAGAGTTGCTTCATCAAGCATACAACTGAAGTGTAAATGAAAGGTTTCCAAAACAACTGTTGAGAGTAAGTTGTTTCCCACATTCATTTGTGCCACATAACACCTGCTAGAGAGACATGATCTGCATGATCTGCAAAAAGTTTGTTTTTTATCTGATGTTCTGTACACTCTCACATCTGAGCTGAATTTTTAATTTTCCATCCATCAATATGAGAATGCCTTTACAGAGTCATCGATATGACAGAGAAATAGAATTGAAGAGACAAATGATTTTTTTTTTTGAGGAGGAGGAGGAGAAGGTGGATTCAGAAGTTGTGAAAAGTCAGATAAGCAATCTGAACCTTTGAGGATGAATGAAACTTTAGGAGAACAGAGTAGTTTTTATCAGAAAATAGAATAATATTCTGTGCCTTGGTCCTGACAGAACTCAGTCGAATATTGAACTGAACATTATCTGGCTTTTTCTTGTGGGCATTGCTTTCCAAGCAGTCTGCCCCTCTGTGACCAAACAATTGCTCCACCACTTTACGCAAAATGTTACCCAGGAAATCAATGGGAATCAAGCAGCTCAGCTAGACCTGATTGTGGGAGACCAAACATCAAGTTTACACAATCCACCCTTGCATTCTTTGTACACATAGACTCCTGCAAAGAAGGGCCTGCTGGATGTGTTCTGTGGATTTGACAAGCGTCATAAAGTATTACTGACTTACATATTCAAATGCTGTGGGTGGTTAATGCAAAGGGAAAAAAAAAATCACTTTTCTTTACACTGTGTGAATAATAACTGAGAACATTCAACCCTATTTGTCTGTCTGTCTATTAGCATGTTTACACAAAATCTCTCAGGGTGATAGTCATTAAACTAGGTCTATTGGTTCAACATGCGCCAAGGAAAAATCATAGCATGTTGAGTTGTATTCACAACAAGGAGTAGATCCAGGATCTCCCCCATAGGGCATAGATGAAACAGCATACAGTGATTCAACACAGAGAAAATGCTGAACAAGAAGAATAGACCCAGATGAGAACCAATGAATGGAAAACCACAAATGTAAATACCTTTGTACATGAGGGGACTCATGTACAAAGACTTGAGTGGATTTCCCACTGAAACATGGCATATGGCAAAACCCAGAAACTGGCATGAGCACAAAAATATTCAGATGTATCAAAGTGTGCATAGGCATGGATCCACGCAGTTTACGTTTGTACATCCCACTGAACTGGAAGCCGACATGCACACACTGACATTAAAAAGGTGAGGCGCGCCTCCGCTGACAGTGTGACATTCACAACTTACACATGCATTTATTTACAAATACGGACCACGGGAAGCCTGTTAAGAAGCACTGCAGCTCTCACCATCAAGCAAAAAAAAAAAAAACCCTTAACAATAATAATTTGAGCGAAGCGTCGCGCAGCAGTGCAAAGCTCACTCATGGTACAGGGAGTCCTAAACAGGAAGTGCCAAAATTCAAGTCCACAGTAAAACAGGAAATGTTTAAATGTCAAACATTTCCTTGATTGACAGACAAGATCCCATGGAATCTCGCGGGATTGACAGACGAGATCCCATGGAATCTCGCGGGAACACAGTGGCAGGCTCACAGTCAAACAGGAAGTGCCAAATTCTCAGTCACAGTGAAACAGGAAATGTTGAACACTTCTTGGCATGGGTGGAGCTAGAGTGGAGGCTGGGGTTTCACTGGACTCCTCTGAAATCTGATTGGACACAGATGATGGACATGTCACTGAACCACACGTCTGGTTGAAATGTTCATAAGTGTGTCTCTGATGTGCACATCACTCTGATGACTTCTTGTTTTCAAACTATTAAGGGATCACCTTTCACCAGCATCACCTTTACATGTCTGCAGTGGAAGAATAGCTGTAGAAACAAGTGTACACCAGCCAGGATTATTTTGCGGCCATTTCAATTTTGATACATCTGAACGTTGGTGTGGAGACTGATGCACACGTTTATGTGCATAAGCATGCTTTGTACATGAGGCCCCAGGTGAGGGAACATCTGTACAACACAACACCAAAGTTCCACGGACACACAGATAGAGACAGTCACTGTTCACTTTGTTCATACCACCTGTCCAAATCAGATATAAAGCATACATGAGTCAAATCGGACCTCACTGATTGTCAACATTATATGCAACAAGTGACAACATCTGATCTCTGTGTCTATACTGCAGTCCTCATCTGCCAACTTATCTCCATCGTTTGCAGTATTAACCCTCTGGAGTCGATTGACGCATCAATCGAAAGTCACATGATCTAATTAAGTTGGACATTACACACAATCCTCTCCACTCTGAGTGTCTGTTTGAATGTGTGTTAAACATATGGAATTCAGCCTCCACACCACTTTTTTTTTTAACAATTTTGTTAATAGGCCATGTAAAATTAGAATTATGATTAATAATTTACACAAGGTTTTCCAGGCATCTTATATATGCTGCTCTGGAACCACCCCTAAACCCAAACTGTCCAATCGTCAACCCCACTGAGGTCCTTCGTCTGGGTCTCATTAAAATAAGATCACTATCCTCATAATCATTGTTCATTAATGATCTAATTATGGATTGTCACTTACATATGATTGGGTTATGTGAAATTGGCTTAAATCTACTGCTGTCCTCCCCCTAAAGGAGGCCTGCCCACCGGCGTATACATTGAGTCACATCCCTTGTGATGCGAAGCAAGGCAGGGTGTTGCTCTTATTTACAAATCTAGGTCTAGCTTATTAGCTGTTGGGGTCACAAATATAACTCATTTAAACATGAGATTCTCGGCTCTGCCCACAATGCTACGATTGCCAAGGTCAGAAGAATAAAAATCAGCAGTATTACTTTGTCACTGTATATATGCCCCCTTGCCAATACTCTAAATTCTTAGAGGAATTTGGTGCATTTATCTCTAACTTGTCAACAAGTGCAGACAACATTCTGATTATTGGTGACTTTAACATTCATATAAATAAGCCTTCTGATCCTCTCTGCAAATCATTTATGGAAATTGTGGATGCATTTTGATATTACCAATGCATTCAGGACTCAACGCACATTAGTGGAAATACACTGGATTTGGTTCTCACACGTGGTATTGCTGTCATGAATACTGACATCATGCCTCTTGCTTCAGTGGTCTCTGATCACTCACTTATTAGGTTTACAGTTTCACTGCCGTGTTTAATGGAAAAATAACCTTATTTATCACTACAGCAATGCATCAACTCCTCAACTATGACTGAACTCGAAGCTGGACTGCCTTATATCTTAGCTTCATGTTTGGCAAATGCCCAATCAGTAGACAGTGTTGTGGATAGATTAAACTCAGTGCTCAAAACTACACTTGACATGATTGCACCACCTTTGTTAAAACCATGCCCCCCAAAACACAATCACCTTGGTTCAGTGACTACTTGCTAGACCTCAAACATAAGGCTTGAGGTCTAGAATGGAAATGCCGTTTTTCAAAATTAGAAGTATTCCACCTTGCATGGCGTGATGCAATCATAGACTATAAGCATGCACTATTGGCTACAAAGCGGACCTATTACTCTGATTTGATCAACAAAAACAAGCATAACTCAAAGTTCTTGTTCAATACGGTGGCAACACCTATACATGGATAGCCACTTGTAATTCGCTCTTCTTTTACAGCACAAGATTTCCTGGATTACTTCGAGAAGAAAATAGATGACATTAGGTTGAGCATATCCCATCTTGCCTTAGCCCAGCCGCGACACCCTGCTATTGAGGTGCGTGCCATTACTGAGGTATTACCTATATTTACAGAATTTGATAGTATCTCACTAGGTGTGCTGACAAAACTCTTAACATCTACAAAAAGCACAACCTGCTCATTTGGTCCTATACCAACAAAAGTGTTTAAGATCTGTGGCCCACTCTTGGGTCGACTGTAGTGGAAATTATTAATCTCTCATTAACTTCTGGATCTGTTCCTAAATGTTTCAAATCTGCAGTGATTAAACCAATACTTAAGAAATCTAATCTTGACCCTAGTGCATTGAAAAACTATAGCTCTATATCAAATCTATAATTTTGCTCTTAAATTCTGGAAAAAGTGATTTCACAGCATCTCATGGACTACCTTACCAAGAATAATCTTTCTGAGACAGCTCTCACTATAGTGGTGAATGATCTTCTGCTTGCAATGGATTCAGACACCACTACAGTTCTGGTACTGTTAGATCTCAGCGCTGTGTTTGATACAATGGATCATCATATTCTACTTGATAGGCTTGAGAATGATGTTGGGATTAAATCAAATCAAATCAAATCAATTTTATTTATACAGCGCCAAATCACAACAAACAGTTGCCCCAAGGAGCTTTATATTGTAAGGCAAAAGCCATACAATAATTACAGAAAAACCCCAACGGTCAAAACGACCCCCTGTGAGCAAGCACTTGGCAACAGTGGGAAGGAAAAACTCCCTTTTAACAGGAAGAAACCTCCAGCAGAACCAGGCTCAGGGAGGGGCAGTCTTCTGCTGGGACTGGTTGGGGCTGAGGGGAGAGAATCAGGAAAAAGACATGCTGTGGAAGACAGCAGAGATCAATCACTAATGATTAAATGCAGAGTGGTGCATACAGAGCAAAAAGAGAAAGAAACATTCAGTGCATCATGGGAACCCCCCAGCAGTCTAAGTCTATAGCAGCATAACTAAGGGATGGTTCAGGGTCACCTGATCCAGCCCTAACTATAAGCTTTAGCAAAAAGGAAAGTTTTAAGCCTAATCTTAAAAGTACAGATGGTGATCCGAATTGGGAGCTGGTTCCACAGGAGAGGAGCCTGAAAGCTGAAGGCTCTGCCTCCCATTCTACTCTTAAAAACCCTAGGAACTATAAGTAAGCCTGCAGTCTGAGCGCGAAGCGCTCTATTGGGGTGATATGGTACTATTAGGTCCCTAAGATAAGATGGGACCTGATTTTTCAAAACCTTATAAGTAAGAAGTAGAATTTTAAATTCTATTCTAGAATTAACAGGAAGCCAATGAAGAGAGGCCAATATGGGTGAAATATGCTCTCTCCTTCTAGTCCCCGTCAGTACTCTAGCTGCAGCATTTTGAAATAACTGAAGGCTTTTCAGGGAACGTTTAGGCCAACCTGATAATAATGAATTACAATAGTCCAACCTAGAGGAAATAAATGCATGAATTAGTTTTTCAGCATCACTCTGAGACAAGACCTTTCTAATTTTAGAGATACTGCGCAAATGCAAAAAAGCAGTCCTACATATTTGCTTAATATGCACATTGAAGGACATATCCTGATCAAAAATGACTCCAAGATTTCTCACAGTATTGCTAGAGGTCAGGGTAATGCCATCCAGAGTAAGGATCTGGTTAGACACCATGTTTCTAAGATTTGTGGGGCCAAGTACAATAACTTCAGTTTTATCTGAATTGAAAAACAGGAAATTAGAGGTCATCCATGTGTTTATGTCTGTAAAGGCACTTTCCACTTCACAAAAGTAACACTACTCGGCTCGACTATACTCGTTTGTTTTGCTTTTCCATTAGGATAGTATCTGGTACCGGGTCCTTTTTTTTAGTACCTGCTCGGGAGCGGTTCCAAGCGAGCTGAGCCGATACTAAAATGTGACGTCAACAGGCTGCCAGCCACCGATTGGTCAGAGAACGTCGTCACTGGATGAGTCATGAGTGCGCCGTCTGAGAGGAAAATGGAGGTGGATGAAGCGATCCGAAATGAGGCCGCACTCGGCTCACCGGACATTACAGCAACTCAGAGAACAGCTGAAAAAGATTAAAAGTGATTAAAAGACCACAATGACCGGAGTAGGTTGGACCGTAAGGGCTGGAAACGGTTCGACCGCAGCAACGCTATTTACGGACACCGACCAGTGAGCAACGGGAGGCAGGATGACCGCGACTGGGCCACGGCTTTGTTGGAAGCGACGGATGGTAAGTGTTTTTGTGACTGTAGTCTCCTTGAAAGCATCGTTTAACGTTCCTTATCCCATTGGTGGTGGGAAGCACACTTTAACAAACTAAGATTGTGAGTCTAAACTTGTGTTAAAGTAACATCGTTGTCTCATGTACGCGGACACAGTGAGCTAGCTGACTGCTAACTAAGAGCTAGCTAACGCCGTGCTCCGCTTTAAAGTATTAACTTCGGACAGAAAAACACCTCAAGTCAGCAAGACAACAAACGTGTACATTTGACTCATTTAGTGCCATTACGGTGTTTTTTTTTTTTTTTTGACATGTCGCCATTTTGTGTTTTTGTTGAAGAATCCAGTTCCATAAGCGAGGAGGGTTCGAACACCAGCTTCAACATCTGTATCAACGTCCAGCACCACACAGCAACGTGTCATCACAGGTAAGAATAATGTGTCTCACATCACCTTAACTTTCCCAAATACGATATATATACAGGGTGACACCCCCCCCCCCCCCCTTCACCAAAAAAAAAAAAAAAAAAAAAATCCAGAACCCATAAATATTGTCACAAATTTTGCTGGACCATCCCAAAGTTTCAGTTATCTTGATCGCTTTGCATAAAAGTCATGTTCTTTCAAGATGATGCTCCAAATGATCTGATTTTCTGATTTGTTGGAGGATAATTTTGAAAGAACATAATTTTTATGCAAAGTGACCAAGATAACTGAAACTCTGGGGAATGATCATACAGAGACTGAAGGTTTTTTTTTTTTTTTTACTTTCTTTCCCATTTCTACCTTCATTATTGTCCAGGCAAGAGATAAAGGGAGCCTGTTCCAGCAGGAGAATCTCACCATCTTGAGTGACGTTGAGGCTGAAGCTGAACTGGGTTCAGTGTGATTGACACATCCGGCTGATCCTTGAGGAAGCAACGGTGGTGGATGCTGCATTTAATCAGGCATATCTTGGCATGCTGGGTGACCTTGTGCACGCGATGCATGACTGGGGCATGTGACCTGCGCCCCCAACCCAGACTACAGACACATGAAACTTTTGTATAGTTTGTGTTGCTTTTTTTGTGTGTGTGTGTGTATTTGCTCTTTTTTGTTGCAGTAAACAATTTGACTCATGTGACTGTATCATAATTTGTCATTTCATTCTGAGTCAACAGTAAAAAACATTTTGGTTCATTTCTAAGAATTTTTAATTTGGGTTTTTGCCGCTCCAGAAGACACTGCACACGACACCTGGCTGAATCTTTACACAGATGCTGGAATAATCATGTCTAAACTGAGATTTTACCAAATGGTATTTAACATAAACAAAAAGGTTTAGTCACTTCAGTGAAGGCACCATTACATCAAGGAATTTTGAACAACCAGTTTTACTGTCTGTTACATTTACATTTGTGACCCCATTAAATGTAAAACTTATTTTACTACTGGATTATGCTTTAACAGCTTTTCAAACTGTTAGCCTTTAAATCAGTAAACCTTGGTAACTTTTACAAATCAAAATGATGTTACACAAAAGTGGAGACATTTTAGCAAAAAGTACAAACATGTATTAAAAATTCACAGTGAAACATAACTGGTGTATAACATGATGATGACAAAGGTGTCCCATTCTGTGGCATAAACCTCTGCAGCGGTGACTCTGAGAAAACCATCTGAAACACACACACGGCATACATATTTTAATTAGTGTTGTCAGGTTATTAAAAAATAATGTAAGTGATTACATGGTTTGTGATTAATCTAAATGAATCATTTAATTGCAGGTATATTTAAAAAAACTCAGATCTGTGTGTGCTTGGGGCATTTAATAATCAGGTAAAAAAGGATCAGGGTTATTTTTGTTACATATCAAGGAGGTATTAAGCTGTAAATTGGTCTTAAATTGGGAGAACTGTCTAAGTGTAATTTGGATGGGTTAAATGCAGGCAAATTTCATTGTATTTATGTGTACAATGACAAAAGGATATAAAGAATGTCTATAAAAACAGAATTGTGGGAGTTTGGAGGCTGATTCTTTCTGCACTCCTTTAATAATTATCTTATTAGATTTCATATTTTAAATTTGTCCATTGAACATTAAAATGTGGATGAAAAACAAACGTTTTTAATGTGTTTTAAGCCTGTTCGAGTTCAGTGACGACGTTAATTAACGGTCATTAAAACCGAATCAACATTTTGTGCATGAACATCAGTAAATGCACAAACTCCCACATTTGATATTTAACAATAAGTTATCAAAGCAAGTTACTTTGGTAAAAAAAAAAAAGTATTGACATTAACACGTTTATTGCTCAGAAACGCGTCTTTATTTACAGACCAAGTCACTGACGTCAAAACAAAATGGAGCAAAGTGTGACTGAAGGCCTGATAGGTATTGTAATTAATCTAAATTAACGCTTTATTTTGACAGCCACAATTTTAATAGTTAATAGCAAGAGCCTGCAGTTATTAATTATTTACGAGATTAGGAAGCTAACGATTAGCTTACCGTCATGCTTTGCCTCTTCATCTCTAGCAGCTTGTATCTTCTTGTCTTCATCTTCATATGAATTCCCAAAGTCTTCTGTACATCTCAAGCGTGTTTATCTCGCGGCCAGCAACTTTCTCTTAAAAACTCACAGCAGTAAACACACGGAGTTCGCCATTGTTTATGTTTGTGTCGCGTATAAAACGACGTCACTGCAGTTTGCTCTGCTGACCCCGCCCATGTTGAAGAGGTACTATTTGCAGTAGAAAAGCTCGTGCTTGAAACCAAACCCGAGTAGAGCCGTGTAGAGTAGAGCCGAGTAGTGCTGGAGCTTTGTAGTGGAAAAGTGGCTTAAGACATTCCTGCAGTTTAACTAAATGGTGTGTGTCCTCTGGCTTCATGGATAGATAAAGCTGGGTATCATCTGCGTAACAATGAAAATTTAAGCAATGCTTTCTAATAATAATACTGCCTAAGGGAAGCATGTATAAAGTGAATAAAATTGGTCCTAGCACAGAACCTTGTGAAACTCCATAATTAACCTTAGTCTGTGAAGAAGACTCCCCATTTACATGAACAAATTGTAATCTATTAGATAAATATGATTCAAACCACCGCAGCGCAGTGCCTTTAATACCTACGGCATGCTCTAATCTCTGTAATAAAAGCAGCACTGAGGTCTAACAGGACAAGCACAGAGTTGAGTCCACTGTCTGAGGCCATAAGAAGATCATTTGTAACCTTCACTAATGCTGTTTCTGTACTATGATGAATTCTAAAACCTGACTGAAACTCTTCAAATAGACCATTCCTCTGCACATGATCAGTTAGCTGTTTTACAACTACCCTTTCAAGAATTTATGAAAGAAAAGGAAGGTTGGAGATTGGCCTATAATTAGCTAAGATAGCTGGGTCAAGTGATGGCTTTTTAAGTAATGGTTTAATTACTGCCACCTTAAAAGCCTGTGGTACATAGCCAACTAATAAAGATAGATTGATCATATTTAAGATCAAAGCATTAATTAATGGTAGGGCTTCCTTGAGCAGCCTGGTAGGAATGGGGTCTAATAGACATGTTGATGGTTTGGAGGAAGTAACTAATGAAAATAATTCAGACAGAACAATCGGAGAGAAAGAGTTTAACCAAATACCAGCATTACTGTAAGCAGCCAAAGATAACGATATGTCTTTGGGATGGTTATGAGTAATTCTTTCTCTAATAGTTAAAATTTTATTACCAAAGAAAGTCATGAAGTCATTACTACTTAAAGTTAAAGGAATACTTGGCTCAATAGAGCTCTGACCCTTTGTCAGCCTGGCTACAGTGCTGAAAAGAAACCTGGGGTTGTTCTTATTTTCTTCAATTAGTGATGAGTAGTAAGATGTCCTAGCTTTACAGAGGGCTTTTTTATAGAGCAACAGACTCTTTTTCAAGGCTAAGCGAAGATCTTCTAAATTAGACGCCATTTCCTCTCCAAATTACGGTTTATCTGCTTTAAGCTGCGAGTTTGTGTTATACCACGGAGTCAGGCACTTCTGATTTAAGGCTCTCTTTTTCAGAGGAGCTACAGCATCCAAAGTTGTGCTCAATGAGGATGTAAAACTATTGACGAGATAATCTATCTCACTCACAGAGTTTAGGTAGTTACTCTGCACTGTGTTGGTATATGGCATTGGAGAACATAACAAAGAAGGAATCATATCCTGAAACCTAGTTACAGCGCTTTCTGAAAGACTTCTACTGTAATGAAACTTATTCCCCACTGCTGGGTAGTCCATTAAAGTAAAAGTAAATGTTATTAAGAAATGATCAGACAGAAGGGGGTTTTCAGGGAATACTGTTAAGTCTTCAATTTCCATACCATAAGTCAGAACAAGATCTAAAGTATGTTTAAAGTGGTGGGTGGACTCATTTACATTTTGAGCTAAGCCAGTTGAGTCTAATAATAGATTAAATGCAGTGTTGAGGCTGTCATTCTCAGCATCTATGTGGATGTTAAAATCGCCCACTGTAATTATCTTATCTGAGCTAAGCACTAAGTCAGACAAAAGGTCTGAAAATTCACAGAGAAACTCACAGTAACGACCAGGTGGATGATAGATGACAACAAATAAAACTGGTTTTTGGGACTTCCAATTTGGATGGACAAGACTAAGAGTCAAGCTTTCAAATGAATTAAAGCTCTGTCTGGGTTTTAATTAATTAATAAGCTGGAGTGGAAGATTGCTGCTAATCCTCCCCCTCGGCCCGTGCTACGAGCATTCTGACAGTTAGTGTGACTCGGGGGTGTTGATTCATTTAAACTAACATATTCATCCTGCTGTAACCAGGTTTCTGTAAGGCAGAATAAATCAATATGTTGATCAATTATTATATCATTTACTAACAGGGACTTAGAAGAGAGAGACCTAATGTTTAATAAACCACATTTAACTGTTTTAGTCTGTGATGCAGTTGAAGGTGCTATATTATTTTTCTTTTTGAATTTTTATGCTTAAATAGATTTTTACTGGTTGTTGGTGGTCTGGGAGCAGGCACCGTCTCTACGGGGATGGGGTATTGGGGGGATGGCAGGGGGAGAGAAGCTGCAGAGAGGTGTACAACTCTGCTTCCTGGTCCCAACCCTGGATAGTCACGGTTTGGAGGGTTTAATAAAACTGGCCAGATTTCTAGAGATGTGAGCTGCTCCATCCAAAGTGGGATGGATGCCATCTCTCCTAACAAGACCAGGTTTTCCCCAGAAGCTTTGCCAATTACCTATGAAGCCCACCTCATTTTTTGGACACCACTCAGACAGCCAGCAATTCAAGGAGAACATGCGGCTAAACATGTCACTCCCGGTCCGATTGGGGAGGGGCCCAGAGAAAACTACAGAGTCCGACATTGTTTTTGCAAAGTTACACACCGATTCAATGTTAATTTTAGTGACCTCCGATTGGCGTAACCGGGTGTCATTACTGCTGAAGTGAATTACAATCTTACCAAATTAACGCTTAGCCTTAGCCAGCAGTTTCAAATTTCCTTCAATGTCGCCTGCTCTGGCCCCCAGAAGACAATTGACTATGGCTGCTGGTGTCGCTAACTTCACATTTCTCAAAACAGAGTCGCCAATAACCAGAGTTTGATCCTCGGCAGGTGTGTCGCCAAGTGGGGAAAAACGGTTAGAGATGTGAACAGGTTGGTGGTGTACAGGAGGCTTCTGTTTTGGACTACGCTTCCTCCTCACAGTCACCCAGCCGGCCTGCTTTCCTGGCTGCTCGGGATCTGCTGGGGGACAGCTAACGGCGGCTAAGCTACCTTGGTCCGCACCAACTACAGCAGCCTGGCTAGCTCTAGGATTTTCCAAGGTGCGGAGCCGAATCTCCAATTCGCCTAGCCTGGCCTCCAAAGCTACGAATAAGCTACACTTATTACAAGTACCATTACTGCTAAAGGAGGCCGAGGAATAACTAAACATTTCACACCCAGAGCAGAAAAGTGCGGGAGAGACAGGAGAAGCCGCCATGCTAAACCAGCTAAGAGCTAATAGCTGCGCTAAGCTAGCGGATTCCTAAAAACACACAAAGTGAATAATGTGTAAATAATTTAGAGGTGATTCAGCAGAGGGAGTGCTTTAGTTAAGGCATGTGAAGATTACACTGTGAAACAAATCGTTATCTAGTTATCTAGATCAATCTAACTACGCAGATTAAACAGCTAACAGATACAGCAAAACACCGCTGTGCTCCGAACAGGAAGTGATACAATACCGCAGTGAGAGCCAATCACCAGTAGAGGCATTATTGACGTCATACCTGACCAGTCGTTCTCACTGTGTTTTGTACAATAACACTACCTCTAACGTTACTGATATGAAATTTGAGGTTCCACAGGGGTCCGTCTTAGGCCCCCTGCTTTTCTCCCTTTATATAGCATCCCTTGGGCACATATTGCAGCATTTTGGGGTTACATTTCACTGCTGTTCTGATGATACTGTTATATATGATGAAAACTGCTGGTAATCTCATCCACATAAAATCCTTAGAAGATTGCCTTGCATCAGTGAGAAGCTGGATGTCTAGCAACTTCCTACTTTTAAACTCTGATAAGACTGAAATGATGGCTCTTGGTCCAGTGAGACATTTGCATCAATTTAATCAATTAATGCTTAGCATAGGCTTGTGTGTCATACATCACACTGACAAACTGAGGAAACTTGGGGTCATTTTTGATCCGTTGTCCTTTGACCTCCACCATTAGTTATTATTTATTTATTATTTATTATATTATTATATTTCATTATTAAAAGGAGCACATTCTTCCACCTGTGAAATATAGTGAAGATTCATCTCATCCTGTCTATGGCTGATGCTGAGACCCTGATTCATGCGTTTGTCTCTCCTAGATTGGACTACTGCAATTTTCTATTTTCTGATTTACCGCAGTCCAGCATTAGGGGTCTCCAGTTAGTTCAGAATGCTGCTGCTAGACTTTTGACACGAAGCAGAACATTTGACCACATTACACCCATTTTGGCATCTCTTCACTGGCTTCCTGTC
Organism: Thalassophryne amazonica; assembly: GCF_902500255.1. Classification (NCBI taxonomy): domain Eukaryota; kingdom Metazoa; phylum Chordata; class Actinopteri; order Batrachoidiformes; family Batrachoididae; genus Thalassophryne; species Thalassophryne amazonica. The sequence goes on along the minus strand of NC_047106.1, from coordinate 64,730,729 downwards.
TCAGTGAGATCAGATTTTAAGGTTCTGCTGTAAAATTGTGCACGGACTGGCACCTCCCTACCTAGCTGACCTAATTAAACCCTACGTACCGGCCCGGGCGTTGCGTTCTCAAGGTGCAGGATTACTTTGTGTCCCTAGGGTGAACAAAAAGTCTGCGGGTCACAGAGCTTTCTCTTACCATGTCCCTGTTCTGTGGAATAATCTCCCTGCATCAATAAAACAGTCAGATTCTGTAGACACTTTCAAGTCCAGACTTAAAAAGTACTTACTTTCACTTTCATATGGCTAGGGGGTGGTGGCCAAGTGGTTAATGCACTTGGTTTCAGTTCAGAAGGTTCCGGGTTCAAATCCCACCCCTGCCACATTTCTCCATGTAATGTGGAGTTGCGTCAGGAAGGGCATCCGGCGTAAAACCTGTGCCAATTCAACATGCAGATCCACCTTGGATTTGCTGTGGTGACCCCGAGTGCAAACAAGGGAGCAGCTGAAGGAACTTACTTACTTTCACTTTCATATGGCTAGCATACTGGCATTGTATGTTTCTATGTTTTGTACTCTTTTAATTAATTTTATTAGGAAACGGAGCATGCTGCGGCCTCAACTTGATCTAAATTCTGGATCTTTTAGTGAAGCTTAGGGCTAGTGGCTGGCGATCACCTTAATATTTCTTCTGTTTTCTTGTTGCTTAATGCTGACAAATTTCACTGTATTTGTTGCCTTTCTGATGCTTGATTCTGTTTTTTTTTTCTCTCTCTCTCTGTTTGAGATGCGGCTCCACCCAGAGATGGATGGTATCTGTTCCGGAAACCATCCTGTGCACCGGCAACGTTTCCTGTATGTTTGTTTTGTGAATTGTTCTGTAATTTATGTCTGTAGCATGGCTCAAGCAGAAGGTCACCCCTTTGAGTCAGGTCTGCCTGAGGTTTCTTCCTCAAGAAACCTCAGGCATGTGCGCATTCAAATATGTTGTTTATTATTGTTACTGTTAAGGTTTTTTTTATTTTTACTTGATGCTGAGAGCTGCAGAGCTTCTTAACAGGCTTCCTGTGTTCCGTATTTGTCAATAAATGCGTGTGTAAATTGTGAATGTCACACTCTCAGCAGAGGCACACCTCACCTTATTAATGTCAGTGTGTGCACGCTGTTTTGCGTGTTGGCCTCACATACGCTCTGTAGCTCCTACAAACATTTTTCCAGTTTCATCATTAATGATTATTATTGAATAAACAATCCCTGCGTGTCTCCATGTCATTTCCTGTCGTCTATAGTATAATTTCTTTTCTGTGTTCATGTTGTCTGATGTGACGTCATGGGGAATCCCTGCTCAAAGGACTTATTAACATGAAATTGCATATTTAAATGGGCCATAGCCAGGGAGGAGTTTGGAGGAGTTTGGTTCCACGCATGTACAGTGGGATGTACAAACGGAACATGTGTGGATCCATGTCTACACACACTTTGATACATCTAAATATTGTTGTGCTTACGCCAGTTGCTGGGTTTTGGCGTACGCCATGTTTTAGTAGGAAATCCATGCAAGTCTTTGTACATGAAGCCCCGGGTGATCCCAGGACCTCCACCATGTGAGGCAACAGTGTAAACCACTAAACCACTGTGCCACCATACAGTGTTCTATTCTGATGCATGTCATTGCTTTCTGTAGTTTTTTTTTTTTGGACGCACTCCCAATTTTGGTGTTTGTTATTTAATATATCCCTCCATCCATTTTTTATACACCCTTTTTCAATCAAGGGTCATAGGGGTGTTGGGGGCTGGACTCTATATCAGCAGTCATAGGCCGTTAGGCGGAGTACACCCTGGACAGGATGCCAGTCTGTTGCAGTTTTATTTAAAATAATAAAAATATAATTCAGATATAATTATGGAGTGTCACAGACATTCTCAATAATTCTTTTCAAGATCTCTAAATTCAGCTGTACTCTCACAATAATGCAGCTACAATAACCTTTGCAGAAAGTCAAACTTTAATCTGTCAATTAAAATTAATGCAGGAAGGTCATGTTTCAGGAAGCATATTAAGTTTTGTTGAACAGAAAAAAGACCTATGTTTGTTTTCTTTGTCTTTTCTTTTCAGTGTGAGGTTGTGATGTAACGTGATCAATAAGGTGCCCTGGTTGTACTTCCATGTGCATGAATTTTACCTTTGGACTGTGTTCTTCTAACCCCAGTAAATGTGCTGTACTCACATAATACTGCAGATCGGAGTCCTTTATCAGAGAGTGTGCCACAGTAAAATAAAATAAAATTACTAAAAAAAAAAAAAAAAAAAATTAAAAAACACCAACTCTCAACCACAGCTAGCATTTAACATTGCTGCACTTTAGAAACTGGATGGAGGATTAAAAATTCAGGATGAGTGTAGAATGAAGGAGTGATGAGTGAAGAAAAAAGTTTTCTCTTCCAGCCCACTTTTCCCACTTTTTCATGAATTCACCATACATAGCATACTTTCCCCTCAAAGATATCAAGTGTAACATGATGGATCTTATAATATTCTTCTGAACTGCAGCAAAATGAAAGTTGTTCTTTTGCAACTCCTTGTGCTGCCCATTACATTTTCTTGATTCTTTATTTAGTTAGTTTGACATTTTATGTCTCATAATTTCTGACACCAGTATGAGGCAACTCTCAAGGGATAGCTCTAAATTGCATGTCTAAATGAAATATAAGATAAGCATTCAGACATGGTGATATAGTTCATGTGTACACCATCAGAACAAGATCTCGACTCTGGTGCAGCAAAGTTGACATGGCTACAGATACTTCATTGTCTGCCTCCTGTTGAATAATGATGTTGGAATGATGAACAGTATGGTTCCTTGTCAAGGACAGCAATGCATACTCAATGTGAGAACATGGCAATGTTTTTACTACGTCTGCCAATGTTGGCAGAGTGTTGTGGCTGGCGTGCCTTGCTGGCTTTTGTGTGTCTTTTGTTTCTGTCTTTTGGTTTTCCTCCCAGGTGGTGCGCATTTGGGACTGAGTGGCTGTGTAGCTGAGTTTATCAGGACCTCACCCTGATCACCTGCGGCTCGTCAGGACTCACAGCTGTGGTGCATCTACATGGATTGGAACATGGTGGCATTTAAGACTGGAGTACACAGTGTGTATTTGCCAGAGACTCGACCTTGTGACCAGGCGGGTGAGATCGTCGTTTCGAGAGCCATCTCATCATCAGTGGATGCAGAGAACGTCCAGGTTGATGCACGGTCTGTGAAAGAGGAGGGGGTGAGGTCTCACGCTTGTCAGCACACTTCCTGAGGTACGTTAGATTTTGTGACTAACATTTATACAGTCAGTAAATGTGTTGTCCCTCACACCTTATTATATTGAGCTGTATGTAGTCGTTTAATCAGCTTCCACTGCAGTGGAGTTTTGTGAACAGGGTGTTCTATGCCTGAAGGGTGGGAAGCTGATTAGTAATTAAGCCAGGAAGTGTTTGCTGTTTGTACACCTTTGAGCGGTCCCTCTGTGTGTAGAGTGTGGACTCACATGATGATTTCTTCTTTCACAGACTCGGTTTGTCGCGGCCACCTGGGGGGTGTCGGCGGGATCCTTGGGTCCGAACTGGTTCTGGCTCCTGACCGTTTTGTGCTGCTGGGAGCACACCGCAAATCCGCCACGCCAGACCGCGCACTTATTTGTTTGTATTTTTTTCACATCACTGTTATGTTTATTAAACTCTGTTATCCTTTGTACCGTGCTCTGCTTATTTTATACTGGGTCCTTCAAACGCTGGTCGGTTCTCCGGGCTGCGTCCGACACATAACAGTAGTCTCTGGCCAAACATCACGGACCCAGCGGTAGCAGAGACGGTAATGCGCCGGGAAGGCGGCAGCAGACGTTCAGAAGTTATCCGGATCAGTTGCGGGTGCTCTCCGCCCGGATGGTGCGCGTTGGAGAACCCATTACTGAATACTGATTTGAGCGCTCATGCAGCCGTGTTCCTGTGTGTGCCTTATCCGTGGGTCGTGGTGGAGTGTGACTGGCGACGGCTTCGCGTCACACTTCGACCGGATAAGAGGTTTAAACGGGAGCTGCAGGAGTGGGTCTGTAATGGGTGAACGCGCACGGCGGAGCTCTGTGGCACGGGTCGCGGTGCTTCCTGTGTTACAGTCGTAGCCCCGTTTCCCCGGGTAATGATAGCTACTGCATCTGTTGTGTCAGCTCCGGTGTTATTTAGTTGAATCACATTTTTGGTTGTGTGTTGCACACAGCTGCGCACAGAAAAGCAGCTCGTTTGTTTTCTCTGTCACCAAAGGGGGTTTTTCATTTTTAGCACTCTGGCTCCCTCTGTTGGTGACTGAGTCACATTACCGTCAAGCTCTTAAGTTGGAACAGGTGTGTTCCATTTGTTTGAACTTGACGGTATAAATCACTTATTTGTTTTGTGTTAATTCATTTTGTGTGGGTGTTTTTTGAGTTGGTTTTTGTGTGGGATTTTTTTTTTTACACTATTAGTGTCTGGGGTTGTGTCCCTGCAGTCTGTTTGGAGCACAAAAAGGACCCAAGCAACTTTATGTTAGTCTGTTAGTCTTTCTTTTTATTTCTTTTAGTTTCACCTCCCAGGGTTTGATGGGACGGTCCCCTGGGGGGTGATGAGGGGGTAATTGGGTTGTTTTTTCTTTTTTCTTTTTTTTTGTTTTGTTTTTTGTTATGCCCTCTCTTCTCCTCTGACTCCAGCCGGGTGAGCCGTAGCGTCGGCGTTGCTGGAGTGGTGCAGTTTGGTTATGCTGGGCGTTTCCCAGGTAACCTCTGCACCCGGGAGGGGAGGGGGGGGGTTTGGGGTATTTTCTTTTTATTCCCTCTCTTCTCCTCTGGCTCCAGCCGTGTGAGCCGTTGGTTGTCGGCGTTGCTGGAGTGGTGCAGTTTGGTTATGCTGGGCATTTCCCAGGTAACCTCTGCACCTGGGGGGGGGGGTGGTTTGTTTGTTGATTCCCTGTTCCACCTCCGGCTTCAGCGCGCCTTTGAGCCATTTGCCATCAGCGTGGCTGAGGTTTGGGGCAGTGGGATATACCCGCAGTTGGTGGCTGGTTTGGAAGTCGGAGGAGTGGCGCTGTTTTGTGCCGTCTGCCATAACCGCTGTTCCACTCCTCCCGGTTGGCTTCTGGGGTATAGTCACGGTTGGTGACGCTGGACGTGCTTCCAGTTTCCACTGCGCCAAGGGGGTGGGGTTGGGGTGTTTTGTTGTATGTGTTTTTTCTTTCCTTTTGTTTTTTCCCCCCAGTTTCCGCCCTCAGGGTGTGACTGTGGTGTCCTCTGGGGGGGGAAGGGCTGTGGGTCCATCTAGCCATAGACGGCCGGGGCTGGGTCCGTTGGTCATGAGGGGAGGCGTCTCCTGGGGTTGATGGAATGGTCCTTTGGGAGGCGCTGGGAGTCCCCGTGGGTGACGTTGGATCCCAGTGGGACCTCGGCTGTGGTTATTACTCCTGGAGCTTGCGGGATGTCCTCTGGGGGGGTTGGTCCCTACATGTCGTTGGGGGGGGGGGGGGGTTGTTAGCATTGTTATTTGCGAGCTTAAGTTTGGGTTGTTTTTCTTTTCTCCCCTTCCCGGGGTTTGATGGGACGGTCCTCTGGGAGCGGGGGGGTGGTTTGGTTGTTTGTGTTTGTCTTTTTTGTTTTATGACTAATCAGACTGAACATGGTTGGACAAAGGCTGACCGCACAGGTTTAAGAACTCCTGGCCACACCTGTGCTAAGTGACTGACAGAAACAAAGGCAACGATGCAGCCAGAGGAGAAGACATCAACCGTTCTGTTACATGAAGATTCTGTTGGAAGACGAATGCAGATATGGTTTCCAGCCATGGTCCCTGGAAGGGGGTGTTTCTCCTGGGACAGGTTTGTGTGGTCGCCGGGAGGCTTCCCGTGAGGGTGGGGTGCTGTTGTGGCTGGCGTGCCTGGCTGGCTTTTGTGTGTCTTTTGTTTCTGTCTTTTCGTTTTCCTCCCAGGTGGTGCGCATTTGGGACTGAGTGGCTGTGTAGCTGAGTTTATCAGGACCTCACCCTGATCACCTGCGGCTCGTCAGGACTCACAGCTGTGGTGCATCTACATGGATTGGAACATGGTGCATTTAAGACTGGAGTACACAGTGTGTATTTGCCAGAGACTCGACCTTGTGACCAGACGGGTGAGATCGTCGTCTCGAGAGCCATCTCATCATCAGTGGATGCAGAGAACATCCAGGTTTGATGCATGGTCTGTGAAAGCGGAGGGGGTGAGGTCTCATGCTCGTCAGCACACTTCCTGAGGTACGTTAGATTTTGTGACTAACATTTATACAGTCAGTAAATGTGGTGACCCTCACACCTTATTATATTGAGCTGTATGTAGTCGTTTAATCAGCTTCCACTGCAGTGGAGTTTTGTGAACAGGGTGTTCTATGCCTGCAGGGTGGGAAGCTGATTAGTAATTAAGCCAGGAAGTGTTTGCTGTTTGTACACCTTTGATCGGTCCCTCTGTGTGTAGAGTGTGGACTCACATGATGATTTCTTCTTTCACAGACTCGGTTTGTCGCGGCCACCTGGGGGGTGTTGGCGGGATCCTTGGGTCCGAACTGGTTCTGGCTCCGGACCGTTTTGTGCTGCTGGGAGCACACCGCAAATCCGCCACGCCAGACCGCGCACTTATTTGTTTGTATTTTTTCACATCACTGTTATGTTTATTAAACTCTGTTATCCTTTGTACCGTGCTCTGCTTATTTTATACTGGGTCCTTCAAACGCTGGTCGGTTCTCCGGGCTGCGTCCGACACATAACACAGAGGTTATGTTGTCACCCTCTGTTCGCTTTTTTGTCTGTCTGTGTGTTTTTTAGGAAGTTGTGAACAGCCTGAAGCCCACAATTTCTCATATAATGTGAAATTTTTACTGAAGAGTCATATCCTGATAGGAAAGAACTGATTTAATTACAAAGGTCATAGGTCAAAGGTCAAAGTCAGGATAAATCTTGGAACTTTGGAAAAATCCCTATCTTTAACATTGAACAAATTTCCAAAAATTCATAATTCAGTATTTGAAAGTGTGACATTTGATGGTATCTGACAAAGTTTGATCTGGATCTGATCCAGATTACAGATTTTGTGGCCATTTAAATTTAACATTGAAAACCCCATTTAATGTATATTTTACATTAATCAATCAATCAACTTTTTTCTTATATAGCGCCAAATCACAACAAACAGTTGCCCCAAGGCGCTCCACACTGCAAGGCAAGGCCATACAACAACCATGAAAAACCCCAACGGTCAAAACGACCCCCTATGAGCAAGCACCTGGCCACAGTGGGAAGGAAAAACTCCCTTTTAACAGGAAGAAACCTCCAGCAGAACCAGGCTCAGGGAGGGGCAGTCTTCTGCTGAGACTGGTTGGGGCTGAGGGAAAGAACCAGGAAAAAGACATGCCGAGAAGGGGGGCAGAGAACGATCACTAATGATTAAATGCAGAGTGATGCATACGGAGCAAAAAAAGAAAGAAACAGTGTATCATGGGAACCCCCCCACAGTGTACGTCTAAAGCAACATAACCAAGGGATGGTCCAGGGTCACCCGATACAGCCCTAACTATAAGCCTTAGCGAAAAGGAAAGTTTTAAGCCTAATCTTAAAAGTAGAGAGGGTATCTGTCTCCCTGATCTGAATTGGGAGCTGGTTCCACAGGAGAGGAGCCTGAAAGCTGAAGGCTCTGCCTCCCATTCTACTCTTACAAACCCTAGGAACTACAAGTAAGCCCGCAGTCTGAGAGCGAAGCGCTCCAATGGGGTAATATGGTACTACGAGGTCCCTAAGATAAGATGGGACCTGATTATTCAAAACCTTATAAGTAAGAAGAAGAATTTTAAATTCTATTCTAGAATTAACAGGAAGCCAATGAAGAAAGGCCAACACGGGTGAGATATGCTCTCTCCTGCTAGTCCCCGTCAGTACTCTAGCTGCAGCATTCTGAACCAACTGAAGGCTTTTTAGGGAACTTTTAGGACAACCTGATAATAATGAATACAATAGTCCAGCCTAGAGGAAATAAATGCATGAATTAGTTTTTCAGCATCACTCTGAGACAAGACCTTTCTGATTTTAGAGATATTGCATAAATGAAAAAGGGCAGTCCTACATATTTGTTTAATATGCGCTTTGAATGACATATCCTGATTAAAAATAACTCCAAGATTTCTCACAGTATTACCAGAGATCATGGAAATGCCATCCAGAGTAACGATCTGGTTAGACACCATGCTTCTAAGATTTGTGGGGCCAAGTACAATAACTTCAGTTTTATCTGAGTTTAAAAGCAGGAAATTAGAGGTCATCCATGTCTTTATGTCTGTAGACAATCCTGCAGTTTAGCTAATTGGTGTGTATCCTCTGGCTTCATGGATAGATAAAGCTGGGTATCATCTGCGTAACAATGAAAATTTAAGCAATACCGTCTAATAATACTGCCCAAGGGAAGCATGTATAAAGTGAATAAAATTGGTCCTAGCACAGAACCTTGTGGAACTCCATAATTAACTTTAGTCTGTGAAGAAGATTCCCCATTTACATGAACAAACTGTAATCTATTAGACAAATATGATTCAAACCACCGCAGCGCAGTGCCTTTAATACCTATGACATGCTCTAATCTCTGTAATAAAATTTTATGGTCAACAGTATCAAAAGCAGCACTGAGGTCCAACAGAACAAGCACAGAGATAAGTCCACTGTCCGAAGCCATAAGAAGATCATTTGTAACCTTCACTAATGCTGTTCTGTACTATGATGAATTCTAAAACCTGACTGAAACTCTTCAAATAGACCATCCTCTGCAGGTGATCAGTTAGCTGTTTTACAACTACCCTCTCAAGAATCTTTGAGAGAAAAGGAAGGTTGGAGATTGGCCTATAATTAGCTAAGATAGCTGGGTCAAGTGATGGCTTTTTAAGTAATGGTTTAATTACTGCCACCTTAAAGGCCTGTGGTACATAACCAACTAACAAAGATAGATTGATCATATTAAGATTGAAGCATTAAATAATGGTAGGACTTCCTTGAGCAGCCTGGCAGGAATGGGGTCTAATAAGCATGTTGATGGTTTGGATGAAGTAACTAATGAAATAACTCAGACAGAACAATCGGAGAGAAAGAGTCTAACCAAATACCGGCATCACTGAAAGCAGCCAAAGATAACGATACATCTTGGGATGGTTATGAGTAATTTTTCTCTAATAGTCAAAATTTTGTTAGCAAAGAAAGTCATGAAGTCCATCACTAGTTAAAGTTAATGGAATACTCAGCTCAATAGAGCTCTGACTCTTTGTCAGCCTGGCTACAGTGCTGAAAAGAAACCTGGGGTTGTTCTTATTTTCTTCAATTAGTGATGAGTAGAAAGATGTCCTAGCTTCACGGAGGGCTTTCTTATAGAGCAACAAACTCTTTTTCCAGGCTAAGTGAAGATCTTCTAAATTAGTGAGACACCATTTCCTCTCCAACTTACGGGTTATCTGCTTTAAGCTACGAGTTTGTGAGTTATACCACGGAGTCAGACACTTCTGATTTAAAGCTCTCTTTTTCAGAGGAGCTACAGCATCCAAAGTTGTCTTCAATGAGGATGTAAACTATTGACGAGATACTCTAGCTCCCTTACAGAGTTTAGGTAGCTACTCTGCTCTGTGTTGGTATATGACATTAGAGAACATAAAGAAGGAATCATATCCTTAAACCTAGTTACAGCGCTTTCTGAAAGACTTCTAGTGTAATGAAACTTATTCCCCACTGCAGGGTAGTTCATCAGGGTAAATGTAAATGTTATTAAAAAATGATCAGACAGAAGGGAGTTTTCAGGGAATACTGTTAAGTCTTCTATTTCCATACCATAAGTCAGAACAAGATCTAAAATATGATTAAAGTGGTGGGTGGACTCATTTACTTTTTGAGCAAAGCCGATAGAGTCTAATAATAGATTAAATGCAGTGTTGAGGCTGTCATTCTCAGCATCTGTGTGGATGTTAAAATCGCCCACTATAATTATCTTACATTATATCTGAAACAACCATGCCCCAGTCACTTTCATATTTGAAAACGAGGTGGCACTCACTATTACCCAACAAAGTTGACTTGAATCTGTTGACTGTGTATTTTGTGGACATTTGAATGTAATATCGAAAAGCCCATTTGGTGTACATTTTGCATTATATCACAATCAAAAGTGCCTCTGTTATAGATTCACCTACACCACCAAAATTGGATGGAGGTTCCAATTTTATGCCTGTTTGTCCATCTTCCAGTTCCATCCATCCATCCATCCATTTCTTCCGCTTATCTGGAGTCGGGTTCGCGGGTGGCAGCAGCTCAAGCAAAACCGCCCAGACCTCCTGATCCACACACACCTCCCCCAGCTCCTCCGGGGGAACCCCAAGGCGTTCCCAAGCCAGCCGAGAGATGTAGTCCCTCCAGCATGTCCTGGGTCTTCCCCGGGGCCTCCTCCCAGTGGGACGTGCCCGGAACACCTCTCCAGCGAGGCGTCCAGGGGGCATCCGGAAAGAGCCCGAGCCACCTCAACTGACGCCTTTCGACATGGGAGGAGCAGCGGCTCGACCTCCAAGCTCCTCCCGAGTGACCGAGCTCCTCACCCTATCTCTAAGGGAGCGCCCAGCCACCCTGCGGAGGAAACTCATCTCGGCACGCTTGTAGTCGCGGTCTCGTTCTTTCGGTCATGAGCTAAATCTCATGACCATAGGTGAGGATCGGAAAGTAGCTCTATTGGTAAATCGAGAGCTTTGCCCCCCCTCTCAGCTCTCTCTTCACCATGACGGTCCGATACAGCCGACCGCTCACTACAGATGCTGCACAGATTCGTCTATCAATTTCACGCTCCATCTGTCCCTCACGCGTGAACAAGACCCCCAGATACTTAAACTCCTCCACTTGAGGCAAGGACACTCCACTGACCTGAAAAGGGCAAAGCACCTTTTTCCGGTCGAGAACCTGGCCTCGGAATTTCGAGCGGTGCTGATTTTCATCCCGGAGGCTTCACACTCGGCTTGCCAACCACCCCAGTGCACGCTGAAGATCTGGATTTGACGAAGCCAACCGAAACCAACATCGTCCGCAAACAGCAGAGACGAGATTCTGTGGTTCCCAAACCAGACCCCCTCTACACCCACTGCTCCTAGAAAATTCTGTCATAAACATATGACAGAACCGGTGACATAGGGCAGCCCTGGGGAGGCCAACGTGCACTGGAAACAGGTTTGACTTACTACCGGCAATGCGAACCAAGCTCCTGCTGCGGTCGTACAGGGACCGGATAGCCATTAGCAATGGACCCCGGACCCCATACTCTCAGGGCACTCCCCACAGGGTGCACTGAGGGACACGGTCGAACGCCTTCTCCAGATCCACAAAACACATGTGGACTGATTGGGCGAACTCCATGAACCCCCGAGCACCCAATGGAGCGTGTAGAGCTGGTCCAGTGTGCCGTGACCAGGACGAAAACCACACTGCTCCTCCTGAATCCGAGGTTCAACCATCTTCCAGTTATCAGTTGGAAACAAAGTGCCAAAAAGCAATCACAAATTGTGCCTGGCAAAGATAACCAATGTTTGTTGAAAATTATCTGAAGAATTCAGAAGCCAAAAAAGTTGAAAAATAAACCTGACAACACCACAAAAAAGGAAACTTTGGTTTAAGTGCATATTTCTCAATGTAATGTGGAGTTGCATCATGAAGGGCATCTGGCGTAAAGCTTGTAGCAATTCAACATGCAGTTCCACCTTGAATTTGCTGTGTTGACACCAACTACAAACAAGCGAGCAGCCAAAGGGACTTGCTTTACTTTTTTATATATGCAATAAATTCAGATTGATTAATCTCAAACCTTACAATCAAACAGATTTTTTTTTTAAGTTCCAGCTGCCTCATTCCATTGCAGGCTTTCTACTCCTACAATACAGTCTGGAAGAGTTGGTTAGACTTTGTTCGTATGATGGCAAAGAGAGGTGACCATTAGCCTAAGGCTTCCTTTCCACTTTATACTATGCTGGATGAACTTTGCCCAGGAACAGGAAATTACCTGGAAATGTCACCTATTCTATTGACATTACGTCTCAGACAGAAAAGTTTGACAAAGAATGCTTGCTTTTTCAGTCTAGTCAGGTTCTCCCTTCCAGGAGGCCTTCAATCAGCAGGCATAGTATTTCTCCAACTTTTTCTCCATTCTATTTTCTGGTTCTTTGATAACTCTGTCAGTCATTCAGCAAACAGAAGGTGAGATTTGAATTTCCCTTAGGTACAGAGGAAAGGGTTGCACAAAACAACATTGCTTTGAAAAGGGAAATGCAAAAGTATGTTTTATAGTTATGAAAAAAAATGCAACATAATTTAACAAAAAATTGTATAATTTCAGATCCATCTGTGATCAAAATGCCAGGTATTATAATAATAATAATAATAATCATTCCATCCGTCTTTATTTAACTATTATTAACAATAATTATTATTATGGTATTTATAATCAATTTCCTCAACAATGCTACATTTTTTTTGTACAATTCAAAGACATGAGTGTCAATGTTCTAAATCTGTAATTTCTTACTTGTTTGTGTTTGTCATCTATGGCTTCTGTTGTGTTTGTGAACTTGTTTGGAAAACTTAATGAGGAATTCAATCAAAAATACTATTCTTGAAAAAACAAACTTATCCAACATACTGAATAACAAAAATGGCAGGACTTGAAATGTGAACGATGGTGATGTGTTCAAGTTCTTTTTATTATTATTATTTTGTAATTATTGATTTGTGTGGGGCATCACGGTGGATTAGTAGTTGGCATTGTGGCCTCACAGCAAGAAGCTTCCCGCTTGGTCTTTTCTGTCTGGAGGTTGCATGTTCTCCCCTTGTCTGTGTATGAATTCTCCGGGTGCTCCGGCTGCCTCCCACTTCAAAAGGCATGCGTGTTGGGTGACTTTAAATTGACAGTAGGTGTGCATGTGAGTGTGAATGAGTTTGTTTTTCTGTCTGCATGTGACCCTGCAATAAACAGGTGTAATGAATATGGGTTAAACCTCACACGGAGGCACCAATAAAACTTTAACGAATATTAATACATTTATTGGAATAAATGTATTAATAATTTACTGAATGGCGCTCACACACAGCACCAATAAAATGTAATGATATAATAATAAAGCCTCACACATGGGCACAATAAATGTAGAAAGTATTGTTTATTGGTGATTTGAGTGGAGACACTTTGCTTTACATATATTCAGGCCTCACTATGGGGACCAATATATGTAGCATTTAGTTGTAGTGAATAAGTAATTAAACTTCCAAATTGACATTAGACTGGATTAGGCCCAAAATAAGTCACCAAAATAATTGATTTAGGGATTATACTTATTATTAAGCATTAATGGGGCACCACCTATTTTTAATTTTATATAGCATAGGTACTATAATCAGTCTCAAGTGAATTAATTAGTCTCGATTTGGTTTAATCAATCTCTGATCTGAAAATCATGAATTCTTCAATCGGTTGACCAAGAGTTTCCTTCTGTACCGAAAATAAACCACAGCAGAAAATATTTACAATTTATTACAATATATACAAGAAATGAACATTTGACTGGCATTTTATAGACAGTGATGGAAATACGTTCAGTCAGGGAAACAATTTTCTTACTCACTCATGAGATGTTTGAAGAAAGAGTGAAGCTTAAAACTTTAGTAAATAAATCTGATTGAAATTTAGTGATTCATTTTGAAGCCAATATGAAGAAAATATTACAGAATGTCTTTAAAGAAAAAGGAGATGAGGAGCCACCTGTACCCATTGACAATAAAACCTCCTTCATGGAGCCTGGACTGGGTCGATTAGCTGCTGTTGGAGGGCTGGTTCCATCCGGTCCGTCATCGATATCAGGCAACGTGAGCTCACCTGGGTCGAAGGGGTTCACTCAGGTGTCCCCGGTGTGATCCCAGGGCTGGTGTCGGCTGGTTTTACCGTAGCTGCTGCAGTCAGGTTTGGAATCAGCTGCGTGTCAGCGTGCAGTGACCCAGAGGTGGAAGGTGTTTGTTGAAAAAGGGTTCTTAGTAGCTTTCAAAAATGGTTGGAGCCAAATTAAAGTCTTTGTGACTTTAGAAAAAGTAAAACTTTAATAAGAGCACTGAAAATTGAATGAAAAAGGAAAAGTCGCTTTTTCTGTAAATTCACTCTTAATTTGAAAAGCTCAGCTCGGAAGTTCTCTTAAAAATTCAAAAGCTTGACGCACCTTAAAAGCATCAGGTTAAAGTTTGGGTTTGTCCCAAAGTGAAATAATGAATGAATGCCACATGGTAGCTTAGCTTAGCAATGGCTCTTGGCCCAAAATAAAATTAAGCGTTAAGCAAAAGAGAGAGGGAAAAGTTGCAGAAGAGGGGTTGCTGGCGGAGGAGCGAAGTGGAAGGGCAGCGACTCTGTTCTAACTTTAAAAGGAGATTTACATCACCAAACTCCGCCCATTTAGGGTGTGTGTAATCTCAGAAACTTCATGTCCTCAGACTCAAACTCAAATGATTCAACTATCTAAACACATTAATTAATTTGAAATACTATTTGTTTTAAGACACTCAAATGAACACGTTATTACGAGACATTTAAACACATCCTTTGGATAAACAGAGTACTTCAACATCAGCATTTTAGATACTGCAGAAAGGTCACACACACATCAGTTAACATGAGCACATCAATAAATGGAATGACTATATGCAAAGCATTTCGTTTGAATAATAAATGCAACAACATTATAAGTCTTTTGATATACTGACAGAGCCAGCCCAAGGCATACACCTTGGGCTGGCTACGCGGTCGCTTAGGGCCTCCACGCCACCAGGGGGCCCCGAGAGCACCGAGGCGTTTTAATAAAAAAGTAAATATATAAATGAAATTAAAATAATATTTAATAATTTAAACAAAATTATATTACACCTGAAAAAAATTAATTCATTTTGACAAAATACCAATACTAGGTTAATTGATGCCTCCTGTTGGCTGCTGCCACCGTTGGGCAAATTTAGATGCACCGCTGGGTCAGGTGGTCGATGACTAATCGTGAGGAACGAAGTGAGTGCAAGTCATGTCTCAGAAAAGAAATTATCCCTCTGGAGCGGAGAAAAGAAAGAAGAAGTTGGAGACGAGAAAAAACAACAAGACAAAGGTAGGTTTGCAATATTACAATTTTTGTTGTCATTATTTGCGAAATGCTCTGTTCGTTTAGTGTAAAGTGCTTTAGGTGTCTTACAGTCAGAGGCGATTGCTCTAAGACTGCAAGGGAAGCTCAGCTTCCCCTAAAATGTCAAAAAAATAAGTGATCAAATATATACTGTTGTGTGTACATGTCATTGACTAAATATGCGCTACAACGCGCTCAACTTTTGTTCAGAATCAGCTTCTTATCACTGGTAACGACGCGGCTTTCCTCTCACTCAAACCAGCAGCTTCATAGTGCTTTAAACAGTGTAGACGCTGAGCGTCCACAGACTTCAATAGCGACACAAAGCATGCAGCGAAACGAGACGAGTCATTGGATAAATGCTCAGCTTTGTCCCGCTCATCGGACGCTCAGCTTCTGCATGATGATTGGATAGATCTGTCTGAGGCTGAATCCCTTTATGATTGACAGCGAAATGAGCGAATCAGCGATCTTTTGGTGTAAACATCCGTGGGAGCATTTTCATTCTGTTCTGAGTTGAAGCGGAGACTTTCCGAATCCTCTTTGCTGCATTTTCTTTGTTAAAAACGACTAGCGACAAATCGAGGTTCTATTTCTGGTGTTTTTTTTTTTTGTAGCTTCTTGTGTTTGGAGACTGACTTCTTTCACTCTTTCTGACTTCTACTCCACCGTCGCAAAGCACTCACAGGCGGACACACTTCACACTAGCCTCGCGCCAGTCCCAGCTAGCGAGCTAGCTAGGTAGCAAGCTGCACATAATGGCAGACAATTTGAATATTGTGGACCGGATTTTGGTGAAGCCATTTGATAGTCTTCCTTACGAAGAAAAACTTAGAGTTAAACAGCAGGGCAGAGCAACTCCTCAGATTAATTTGGTGCAAAAGGTGGGGAAAAGTAGCTCAGCTCTCAATGGTTTGCAGGCCAAAGTTAAAGCAATAGCCCCAAATGCAATGTGTGTGCATTGCTATGCACACACATTGCTGTTATGTTGTTGAATTCTATGTTCATTTTGGAGATTATTTAAGTATTGTATTTATTATTTAAGTATTTAATTTTGATTACAACTTTATTTTTCTGTAAGATAATGTGAATGTCATTTGATTCTATTTTGTATTTGGATATTGAACATTTTGCACACCATTGCACATCTGAAAGAAATTAAACTATTTAACGTGTTTACTATAAATGCTGTCTCCTGCTTGCTGATGTTACTTTCAAATAGTTAAATTAATGAGCCATACTTATACATCACTCTGTATGTAGAAGTTAATTAAAACATATTTATGAGTTTGCTACCCCTTTAAGGTTAAAAACAAGATGACACCTGTATGATGTAAGACAATTACAAATAATGCTAATGATTGTGGGTATGTTATACACATAACAGTGTAACCTATGGAATAATGAGGCATCTGGTGCTGAGGTGATGGTAGGGGGGCCCCCAAATGAAATTCTGCTTAAGGCCCCATAAAGGCTTGGGCCGGCCCTGTATACTGCTGTCAGTTCTTATTTCAAACCAAAGGTCTTTTCTTTGCTTTACTCAAGATAAAAGTTAGTTGTGACGAATCAACGATTTATGGCCCATCTGGTTGTGGGGGAAGGGTCCCCCCCTGGATGAGGAGAGGTCCTGTCTTAGCTTGACCATAAAAGTTTGGGGTTCTTCTGGCCTGGAGAGGCTCAGAATGTTGTGGCTGGGGTGCCTGGCTGGCTTTTGTTTCTGTCTTCTGTTGTCTGTCTTTTGTTTTTCCTTCCAGGTGGCATGCGTTCAGGACTGAGTGGCTGTGTGGCTGAGTTATTAGGACCTCACCCTGATCACCTGAGGCTGGTCATGTGCAGCTCGTCAGGACTCACAGCTGTGGTGCATCTATATGGATTGGGGCATGGTTGCATTTAAGTCTGGAGTACACAGTGTGTATTTGCCAGAGACTCGACCTTGTGACCAGACAGGTGAGATAGACGTTTAGAGAACCATCTCATCATCATGGACGCAGAGACCGTACCAGGTTGATGCCATGGTCTGTGAAAGAGGAGGGGGTGAGGTCTTCACCGCTTGTCAGCACACTTCCTGAGGTACTTTAGGTTTTGTGACTAACATGAGTACAGTCAGTAAATGTGGTGTCCCTCACACCTTATTATATTGAGCTGTTATGTTAGTCGTTTAATCAGCTTCCACTGCAGTGGAGAATTGAACTGGGTGTTCCATGCCTGCAGGGTGGGAAGCTGATTGGTGATTAAGCCAGGAAGTGTTTGCTGTTTATGTACACCTTTGAGTGATCTCTCTGTGTGTGGAGTGGTGGACTCACATGATGATTTCTTTCACAGACTCGGTTGGTCGCGGCCACCTGGGGGGTGTCGGCGGGGTCCTTGGGTCCGAATTGTTCTGGCTCCGGACCGTTTGTGCTGCTGGGAGCGCACGGTTCTTCCACCTCGCCAGACCGCGCACTTATTTGTTAGTAATTTAGCACTCACTGTTATGTCATTAAATTCTGTTATCCTTTCAACCGTGCTCTGTTTCCTTTATGCTGGGTCCTACTTCAAACGCTGGTCGGTACTCCGACTGCGTCCGACACATAACACATATTCTGATGTTAAGTCATTATCATGTTATGTAATTCACGAATTACAACCTTGTTTTTCTCTGGAAAGCAGTGTTGGACCATGGGGTGATGTCTCCAAAACTTATCTGAAGATCTCCAGATGACTTAGGAATTTCTCCACTGAGGTGGAAACGCAGTCTCTACATCCAGTGGGTTTTTGTGGTTGAGAGAGGATTAACATTTTATTTAATCAGGTCTAATCGAGGCCATCGCGCTACACATGAATCCTGTCCAGGGTGTACCCTGCCTCTCGCCCTGTGATTGCTGGGATAGGCTCCACCCCCCCAACCCTTGATTGGAGTAACCTTGGATAGAAGAGAATGAATTAATTTGTTTCTTTGTCTGTACTCTAAATTTTTGAATTGATGGAAATGCTGTTTAGTTTGCTCGGCGGTGCTTTGGCGGTGCTAGAGAATATATTTTTTCCTTGAATATCATTAAGCAGAAGGTGTGCTTCACTTTTCTGTTTGTTCTAGTTTTGATTGACCTGTACCATCGGCCGGAGGGTAGTAGGTCAAACAGGTGGTTGCTGGGGTGGGATGTGTCTTTGCAGATGCTGGCAGTTCTGCTGAGGTAGCGAGAGCTGGCAATGTCTTCCAGGCTGGGCAGAGAGCAGCCAGTGATCCACTGGGCCGTTTTGATCACCCTCTGCAGCGCTCTCCTGTCTGCTGCTGTGCACCCCCCGTACCACACTGTGATGCAGTACGTCAGGATGCTCTCGATGGTGGCTCTGTAGAACAACACCAGCAGCTTCTCCTCCAGATTGTTTCTCCTGAGCACCCTCAGGAAGTGGAGTCGCTGCTGGGCTTTCTTCACCACCACTGTGGTGTTGGCAATCCAGGAGAGGCTGTCAGAGAGCTGCACTCCCAGGAACCTGATGGAGCTGACCCTTTCCACACAGTCCCCTTGGATGTAGAGTGGGGCTGGGTCAGCCCTGTCCTTCCTGAAGTCCAGGATTATTTCTTTTGTTTTTGTGGTGTTCAGTGGCAGGTTGTTAGTTGAACACGAGGCTGTCAGTCGATTTACCTCGTCTCTGTAGTCGGTCTCATCCCCCCCTGAGATGAGCCCAATCATGGTGGTATCATCTGCAACTTATGATGGTGTTTGTGGGATGGGTCGGAGGAGCAGCCTGTGCGTGTAAAGTGTGAACAGGAGGGGGCTCAGTACACAGCCTTGAAGGGAACCGGTGCTGAGTGTGATTGTTAAGGATTTTATATATATATATATATATGTTATCACTGTTAAACATCTGTACCTTTGTCTTCTTTCTTATGAAAACGTTATTGTGCTGTTATGCACCTGTCTTAAAAGTAACCCTGAGAATGTATTTGTTATTCAACTTTGTTTTAGCATGCTGGGGTCAATCTGAACTGGGAATGAAGAGCTGGATGTACTTATTATTATTATACAACTTGTTTTCGTAGCCACTAACGACTGGGAGTGAAGCATGACGGGGTCAGGCTGAACTGGGAGTAAAAGAACTGAAGGTTGTTTTGACTGTTGTGATGTGATGCTTAGTGTGAGACCAGGACACTCCAGCGCAGATGCACAACAGCTGATAACTGCAACAGACGAACGAGATGTGCTGACCTTCGACGATAAGAGTAAAAGAAAGAAACTGTTTTTCCTTACAGCTGCACTTATTGACGTATGTGTTTAGGTTACGGGAAGAAACTTGTCTTGCGTCATCCTTCCCCCACCCTTAGGACAAGTTTCATGATGTAATGAGGGCTTCTCTAATAAAAAGAGCGGGAGCACAGGCCAGACTTTAGTGTAGCCTTGGTGTACAGCCTGGCTGCACTCCGCGCGTGATTAATTTGACTTTCTGTCTCACTGGTGTTTCTTGACTCTGCTTGTCTTATCAAGGTTTTAAGAATGTTTGGAGGAGAAAATACCCAACAGTGATGGTGGATGAAAGGTGGGGGCCAAGTTTCACAGACTGTGGGCGGTTTGTGAGGAAGTCCTTGATCCTCTGGCAGATGGGGGTGGAAATGCCCAGATGTGTCAGTTTCTGGACCAGGATGTCCGGGATGATGTGGTTGAAGGCTTAGCTGAAGTCCAGGAAGAGCATCCTCACATAGCTCCCCTGGTGCTCCAGGAGGCTCAGCGCGGTGTAGAGAGCTGTGGTGATAGCGTCCTCTGTGAAGTAGTTTGCCCTGTAGGCAAACTGGTGGGGGTCCAGAGTGGGAGGCAGACAGGCTCTGAAGTGTTGAGAGACCAGTCTTTCAAAGCACTTCATGACCACAGGCATAAGTGCAACAGGCCTGTAGCCATTTATGCTCTCCACTGCTGACTTCTTTGGGACTGGAATGATGGTGGAGGATTTGAGGCAGGGTGGAATGGTGGCCTGCAACAGGGACAGGTTGAAGATGCAGGTGAAAACTCCAGTCAGTTCATCAGCACACGCTTTCAGTACCTTTCCAGGTACACCATTGGGGCCGGCCGCCTTCCTTGGGTTCACCGCCTTCAGCACATTACTCACTTCATGTTCCTGAAGTGTTAATGTGCTAGTGCCGGAGGGTGGTGGGTGTGGAGTTGCTGCTGGTCTGTCTGCTTCAAAACGGGCAAAGAAGCGGTTCAGCTCCTCTGCCAGCGAGGCATCAGACCTGGCATTTCCTGGGTTGCTGCTTCTGTAGTTGGTTATATGATTTATTCCCTGCCACATCCTTCTGGGGTCATATATAGTGAAGTGGTCCTCTATCTTTTCCTTGTAGGCAGCGTTGGCCTCTCTGATGCCTCTTTTCAGATCAGACCTTCCGGTTTTGCGGCTTTTTAATAGGGACTGGACTGCACTGTTCATCCAGGGCTTCTGGTTTGGAAAAACCCTGACCCTTTTGTTGACGGTGACTGTGTCCACACAGTTCTTAATGTAGGAGAGTATGGTGTCAGTGTACTCCTGCAGGGTGTGGCTGGAGAATAAATCCCATACAGTCCGTGAGAAGCAGTCCTGTAGCTGGGAGAGCACTCCTTCAAGTCAGGTTTGGATTGTCTTCCGTTGTGGCTTTGTTGCCTCAACAGGGGGGTGTAGGTGGGGGTAAGGGACAGGCAGAGATGGTCAGATCCAGCGAGATGGGGGAGAGGAGTGACATTGTACTCATGTTTGATGTTTGAGTAAACATGGTCCAAAGTATTTTCCCCTCTGGTGGCACACTTCACGTACTGGATGAACTTTGGGAGCACAGTCTTTAAACACGCTTGGTTGAAGTAATCAGCAACAATACAAATGCCATCCAGGTGGGCCAGCTGCTGTTTATTTACACAGACAAGCAAGAGGCTAAGGGCCATGCTAATGTTAGCATCGGGTGGGATGTAAACAGCAAACACAATGACTACTGTGAACTCCCTTGGGATATAAAAAGGTCTGCACGAGACTGCCAGCACCTCTAAATCAGGAGAACAGTGACGTTAGCATCGGGTGGGATGTAAACAGCAAACACAGTGACTACTGTGAACTCCCTTGGGATATAAAAAGGTCTGCACGAGACTGCCAGCACCTCTAAATCAGGAGAACAGTGAGAGTCATTGACCCTGCTGCTACAGCACCACTCGCGGTTCACATAAACACAGAGCCCTCCACCTCTGCACTTACCCGAATCACTGGTTCTGTCCTGCCGGTGTAGCGTGTGGCCTGCTAGCTCGACTGCAGCGTCGGGGATCAGCGGGTGAAGCCACGTCTCTGTGATGAAAATAACGCTGCAGTTCCGCACAAAGCTGTTTGTGGCCATCTGTAGCTCCAATTCGTCCATTTTGTGTGTGATGGATCTTGCATTTGAGAGGAAGAGGCTCGGTAATGCTGGCCTGTGTGGTTGTTTATGTAGCCTAGCATTGGAGCCAGACCGACATCCTCGCTTCTGCTTCCTGTCTCTACGCCACCTTCCTCGCCTGCTGGGCAGGCTGGTAATCCACAGAGAGCCCGATGTTCTCGCTATGTCCTCCGGGATGTTGTGGTACTGGTGGAATTCACTCGTAACCGACAGTTTGTACCTCAGACCGAGGTCGATAAGGTTCTGACGGCTGAAGCTGTGGGTCGCTTTACAAAACTCGAAGAATATACACGCAAAAAGTAAGAAAAACAAGCACCAAATTGGAGAGCTAAAAGCAAGGTCAGATCTTTCTGGAAGTCGAGGAAAGCTTTTCACTTCTGCTCAGTGAGCGGTTGGAGAACCTGGGCCCTCATGTACAATGCATGCGTATGCCTGTGTCCACGCCCACATTCAGATGTATCAAAAGTTTTGATACATCTGCCCAGTCTCATGTTTTTGTTTTTTTTCGTGCTCCCGTAATGAAATGAGTCAAATTTTTGTGACGGGGTTTTTTTAAACTCACTATTCATAACCCCAACACTAACCTTAACAATAACCTCATCTTACTCTTTCCCCCACCCTAACCATAACCACCCGACCCCACCCCCCCCCGCTTCACTTTGAATTTTGTGCAGCCATCACAGAATGAATTAGAATGCATTTGTGCTGCCGTGATAAAAATGAGGCACTTTTTGTCACAATATCACAAACCAGTAGATTAATGTATATTTCGTGCTGTTGAATCACGACTTGCCATGAGACTGGGTTGCAAAAGTGACATAACTAGGGAAATGTGTGGTGTTTCAAATAAAACTCCTGGCTTGTGTATGTATGTTTCCACAGCTATTTTGCCATCCCCGACATGTAGAGGTGACCACAGGGAACCATTAGTAGTGTGAAGACATGAAGTCACCAGAGTGATGTGCAGACGCATAAAGTGATGTGTAACATGGCACTAACAATTGTTGCTAGGGTTGGGTATCGACAACCGATTCTTTTCGAGTATCGTAAAGAAATGATTCGATCCACCGATATCAATAGTCTTTTTGCTTAACGATTCCCTTATAGGTCCTTCAGAGCAGACGTTGTTTTTGAGGTTGTTTGTCGGGAAAAAGATAATTTCTCTATGTTGATTACAGACCCTGCAGCGGGTCTGTAATCAACATCCTTTGGAATGTTTTGCACTGAGTGCATGTTTCCGCTTTGTGTATGCTGTCACAATGTGGTATCTTCATGGCTGGTTAGGAGAACCTGGGTGGGGGTGGGAGTGGGAGGAAGGTTGGAATAAGAGTGGCTGGAGATGAACTGGCAGAGTAGTCCTGCTTTTGTGCAGGATTAGTCAGTAAAAGTTCTGTCATCCCTATGGCCGGAACACCAGCAAAGAAAATCCATTAATAATTACACAAATAAATAACTACATTTTTATAAATTACAAAAATGATATCTGGAAGAATGAAAGACAGACACAGAGAAAGAGAGGAATAAAAATTCCTCAATCTGTCCCAATTTTTTCTTAAAAAAAGAAAAAAAACCTGCCTGGGGATATGTCAGTTGGAATGAGATTAAACTCCCACGACATAGAGATGGGAACTCAGAGAGGAACACATCTAAAATGCTCCGAGCTCCTGTTTAGAAAAGCTCTTCACTCCCCTCGCTCAGTAGATGAGGATCTGACTCATATGGGCCATTGCATAAGCAGGTTCAATCTTTATCAGCAATGTTTTTTGGCTGGAGATTGCTGTTATTCTCATGTAGAATTGAAAATAGGTTTCTTTAAAACAATCATGTTGTTGTCTATTAAATGGTATGCCTTTAGATTCTGTTTAACTGTCCAATGCAGGTCAAAAAGTGCTTTACATTGATGCCTCATATTCACCAATTCATGGACACACTCACCCACTGATATCATATAAGGCACACAGCTGCACACCAGAGGCTACTTGGAAATTGCTCATAATGGGATTCTTTGTGATTTTCCTGTCCATCTGGAAACTGAACCAATAAGCCAGTGGTCAAAAGTCAACCTCTCTTTCCTCCAGGCCACCACCTCATCATGAAACAATTTATAAGATTATCAAATACAAGATATGATGTTATCTTGTATTTGATAATCTTATGTTAATCATCTTGCTTGCACACGCAGCAGAGCCACACCCCTAGAAGACAGAGAAGGATGCTAACACTGCCCCAAGAGAAATAAGCAGGTTCTAGCCACGGAGACCACCAATGTACAAAGGCTGTGTATGCACAAAAATGTGGCATACGTCATTCTCCACACTAACACTGAGATATATCAAAAGTGAGATGACAGTGGAAATATGCGGTGTGCCACAACAAGTTCATGGCTGGCATGTGCACATTTCTACACCCATTGGTCAACTGGGGACACATAGAGGTGATGCTAGGAAGCTGTTAGTAGTGTCAAAACAAGAAGTCATCAGACTGATGTGCATATCAGAGACACAGTGATGAGCAATTAACACACCCACGTGTTTGCAGTTACATAGGATATAAAACCATCCACAAAGTGATGCATAAAATGACACAAACAGTTGCTGCATTGTCGTCAGATGACATTGCAAATGGTGTAATCTGATGTGAGCATGTATTCAGGAAACGCAAGGATT
The DNA here is from genome assembly GCF_902500255.1 of Thalassophryne amazonica. Taxonomy (NCBI): domain Eukaryota; kingdom Metazoa; phylum Chordata; class Actinopteri; order Batrachoidiformes; family Batrachoididae; genus Thalassophryne; species Thalassophryne amazonica. Next base: position 64,706,492 of record NC_047106.1, on the reverse strand, counting down.
TATTTGGAAATGACTGTTGTCTTATTTTGATTACCATGGCCAGTGTTACTGGAACTGTGTGCAGAACTGCTGCTGCCAGCCCAAGAGTGCAATGAATGTGGTGAGGAGCCAGGGGTTGTCTGTGCACACATGGGTGCTGTCCATGCTGGTGTTCCTGGCAACAGGGGCATCCAAGCGGGAGCAATCGGTCAGGAGTAGGGATGGGTATCGATAAGATTTTATCAATATCGATACCATTATCGATTTTGTTTATCAATCCGATTCCTTATCGATTCCCTTATCAATACCTCTTGTGAATTTTTTGTGTACTAAAAGTAGGCTTTACAGGTTTTCTATGTCTGCGGGTCAAAGAGATTTTTCTTATCGTGCACCTGCTCTGTGGAATGGTCTTCCTGCGACCGTGAGGCAGTCAGACTCTGTGGACATTTTTAAGTCAAGGCTTAAAACCTATTTTTATTCTCTTTCTTATGAATAGTTTTTATTTTTTTTTATCTGTTTTATTCTTTTACTTCTGTTTTAATTATTTATTTGAATTTTTTATTTTTATTTATTTATTTAAATTTTTTATGTTGAACTGTTCTGTGTGAGGTGCCTTGAGAGGGCTTTTGTTGTGATTTGTCGCTTTATGAGGTGATTAAATTGAAATTGAATTGAAACTGAACAACATTTTATTGAGACATAAAGTAAATAAATGTGAAATTGGTTACTGGATCCTTAAACTCTGGACATAATAGACTCTACATGGTGGATCCTTGAGCTCTGGACATAAATAGGAATAAATAAAATCTGTAGTTTTTGTCAAGTGTTTCGTTTTAGACACTATTAGCATGAATGTCTTTCCATACAGTTGAGCTGAGCTCTTACAGCTGGCAGCGCTGCACGTCAGGATGTAATTAATGAAGAATGCATCACCTCTCATTTTGGGATGAAAAAACGTTTTAGTCGATTATAGTTTCTTGTCTGTATTGCAACGATTGGAAAGAGGTTGTTGGGTATTTTCTCCTCCAAACATTTTTAAAACCTTTAACAAGACAAACAGAGTCAAGAAACACCAGTGAGACAGAAAGTCAAATTTTACGCGCGGAATGCAGTCAGGCTGTACACCAAGGCTACACTAAAGTCTGGCCTGCGCTTCGCTCTTTTATTAGTGAATCCCTCATCACATAAACAAAAACTTGTCCTAAGGGTGGGGGAATGATGCAAGACAAGTTTCTTCCCGTAACATAAACACACACGTCAATAAGTGCAGCTGTAAGCAAAACAGTTTCTTTCTTTTTCTCTTATCGTCAAAGGTCAGCACATCTCGTTCGCAGTTATCAGCTGTTCTGCATCTGCCTGGAACACTAAGCATCACATCACAATCAGAATAATAATAATAAGTACATCCAGCTTCTCATTCCCAGTTCAGATTGACCCCAGCATGCTAAAACAAGGTTGAATAACACGTACATTCTCGGGTTTAAGTGCAAACAGCACAACACCGTTCTCATCAGAAAGAAGACAAAAGGTACAAATGTTTAACAGTGATAACATATATATATATATATAAAATCCTTAACAGAGGTATCATTTTATTTAAAGTGGCAATTCATTTTGAAGTTATTAATTCCGACCTGACTCTGTCTCGGCAGAGAGCCGTGTACCGTTTCGAGCTGTGCCAACGGAACGGAGGACGATTCTCGTTTCTTGACTGCAACAAGACAAGAGTCCCAGTTAGTACTTTAATCCACAAAAAAGTGACTCACGATATTTTAATGGCTTTGAGAGGGGTTAAGAAGCAGACCTGCCACTTCTGAAGAGCAGTGAATCAAAGACCGAACAAGCCAGTGGATTGAAACATTGCTTCATTGGTTCACGCTTCAACGTGGAGTCGCACTGCAGAAACGGTTGATTACAGACCCGCTGCAGGGTCTGTATTCAGCGTAGAGGAATGATCATTTTCCCGACAAACACCCTCAAGAACAACAGCCTCTCCGAAAGACCGATAAGGGAATCGTTAAGCACAAAGGCTGTTGATATCGGTGAATTGAATCATTTCTTAACGATACTCGAACATAAGCGGTTCTCAATACCCAACCCTAGTCAGGAGTGTGCCAGTCAACCTTGAACCGAGCCATGCCAGCTGTGTGGAATGCAATCATCCAAATGTCATCTAGGTACATCACATTCCAACATTAAAGTGCAATTTGCAGCGAGAGCTGTTTTCCCTGATGTAATCAGAGATATTGACTGCACACATTGCTATAAAGGTGCCATCGCATAATGAATTTGTTTTTGGAAAAGGAAACATTTTCATTCCATCAATGTTCAAATCACAATGGGGGCTGTTTGGTGAGTAAATAGTTTATATGTGTAATTGTCCTGAATGAAAATCAGGATGGGCAGATTTTGGCATGTGTGCATTCAAATATGTTTTTTGTTATTATTATTTTATTTTATTTTATTTTTTGCTCATGATGGTGAAACTAGAGCTTCAGAACTTCTTAACAGGTGCCCCAATTATCTCCCTGTGTTCAGGATTTGTCAGTAAACATGTGTGTAAAGTCGTGGATGTCATGCACGATCGGTCAAGGCGCACCTCATTTTTTGTTATTTCAGTGGGTGTGCACTTCTTTGATCCCACAGCGTTTATGGCCTTCACACACATGGTCCCAGTAACTTTTTTATTCCATTTCATGTTTATTCCCTTTGACAGGGTACGAAATAAGATATCCCTGCATGTCTCGACTACACTTCCATCATCTGTAGCTCACACTTGCGATAATTTCTTTTCTGTGTTCATGTTGAATGAACTGACAAAGTGGGGAATCCTAGCTCCCAGGGTCTATTTACATTAATTTGCATAATTAAATGGAGGCATGGGAAGGGAGGAGTTTGCTACGTCTGGCATGTGAGCTCAGTTTCACATTGATTGGGATGTACAAATGGAACGTGCTTGGATCCTACATACGCACGTTTTGATACATCTGGATATTTTTGTGCATACAACAGTTTGTGGGTTTTAACATATGCCAGGTTTCAGTAGGAAATCCACAACCATCTTTGCACATGAGGCCCCAGGAGTCCAGGTAGTGACACTTTCCCCCTAAAGAGGCTTTACACATGACATCATAGGTCACGTGCAAGGGGTGCGACGCTAAGTTTCACAATAACACTTGGTTATGTAAACAAGCCATCTCAACTCGTCTTTCCTCTGTTTTTCACCATTTTTCCACTAATACACCATGCCAGAGATTAGTTGTGCAATTCACTGTCACAACAGATGCGGACAGAAGGAGAATGTGAACTTCTACAGTATTCCATTGGACACAGTGGGCTGGCTTTTGCCCAACAATCCCACAGCAGCGTACACAAAATTCAATAAAGTTCATGATGAGCATTATCACTGAGGGTAGGGTGAGAAATAGTAAAAAAAAAAAAAAAAACTTGTCATGAAAATGTTACTAATTTTGTTACGGAAGCCAGGACGGGGCTGCAGAAAAGTGAGACTCAGCTGAGTTTTCCTCCACAGTCTCACACAAGCGTACACAAAATTCAATAAAGTTAACACTGGCAGGCCCAGAGATTTTTGTTTCTGCTGCCTGCCCCCGCCTCTTTGCAAAAAATGTTAATTCCTCTCCATATGCTAACATTTGGAGAGGAATTAACATGCACCTCAAGTGAACCTGTCTGGGCACATTCCAAAGAAACAATAGGTTACATTCCTCTGTCGTGTCTGATTGAGCCTGAGTGCAAAAGTATTATTTCAGCTGGAGTCTGCCACCACTACCCCTGCAACATTAATTAACGTTAATTTTGCAGTCAATTTCATTGAGGTCATATCTTATTTCATGTACTAAGAGTAGCCATTTTTCATTTTATATTTTATTCAGCCAACAAACAGTTTTACCCTATTTTTATCATTTGATCAAGAGACATTTTATATTTTTCATAAAAAAACAATTATTGTAATAATTGCCTGTCCTTTTAAGAAGGGCAGACGAATTTTCTGATGAAATCCTTCATGAGTGGTAATTTGGTTGTAGGCTAAACACCAATTTCAGTGACAATGTAATTTACTAAGCTCACAAGGTAATAGAACTGGGATTAGCACCCCCCCCCCCCCCCCAACAACAACAACAAAAAACATTTAATCTTGGAATAACAACAAACAGAAGGTATGACGTCAGGAAGAAAACAAAATTTTATTTCTCCCAAAGAAAAGCCTTGTTACTATACAAAGACTATCAGGGTCTGACTGGGAACAAATTTCGGCCCTGGCATTTTTCCTCTGGACCAGCCCACTATTGGCCCAACAAATCCACCCCCAAACACGCACACCCACCCGTCCATACCGAACCCCCAATGAACAAATACTATACACCTAAACACCATGAACACACACCTAAACACACACTTTCACTGTCATTTCACCTTGATCATAGTACAAAACGTGGACCCGGCGCCACGAGGGGGCGTCCTGATAACATTAAAGGCAATTACATATTTTGAAGAAATTACAAGTTTAAATGACTATATCTATATACGAGGTCCTGTTAGAAAAGTATCCGACCTTATTATTTTTTTCAAAAACCATATGGATTGAATCACGTGTGATTACATCAGCCATGCTTGAACCCTCGTGGGTATGCAAGAGGTTTTTTTTCACGCCTGTCGGTTACGTCATTCGCCTGTGGGCAGTCTTTGAGTGAGGACGTGGCCCCACCCTCTCGTCGATTTTTTCATTGTTTAGGAATGGCTCAGAGACTGCTGCTTTGTTTGATCAAATTTTTTCAAAAACTGTAAGGCACAACAGAGTGGACACCATTCGATAAATTCAGCTGGTTTTCAGTAAAATTTTAACGACTGATGAGAGATTTTGGTCTGTAAGTGTCGCTTTAAGGACGGCCCACGGTGCCTGACGGCGATCTGCGCTCGAGGTGGCCTGTCTCGCTGTTTCAAGCTGAAAACCTCCAAATTTCAGGCTCTGTTCACCCAGGTCGTCGTCAGAGAACAGAGAAGTTTCAGAAGAGGTCGGCATGAGGAGTTTATGCGGACATTCCACTGTTAAAGGAGATTTTGTAATGAAAGAACGTGTGGGCAGATTCGCATGTCGGGCCAGACCTGACCGCGGGGGGTCGCGACAAGAAAAACACCTCCATTGGAAACCTTAAGGACAAGTTGGAACATGCCCAGCTGTTAAACAATTTCTCAGATACTCACTTGTTTGAAAAGCATCAAAAGCCGCCTGAATTTTACAAATGGTTTTCAACACTGAGGTGTTTTTCCTGTCGCGGCGCAGACGGATTTGTGTCGTTCCTCCGGAACCAACTCGGCGAATTTCCCGCACGTTCTTTCATTACAAAATCTCCTTTAACAGTGGAATGTCCGCATAAACTCCTCATGCCGATTCTTCTGCAACTTCTCTGTTCTCTGACAATGTCCTGGGTGAACAGGGCCTTAAATTAGGAAGTTTTCAGCTTGAAACAGCCAGACGGACGCCACCTCCGACCGCGCCGCCGCCGATCCGCTTTTGTGAGCTGTCCTTTAAAGCGAAAGAAACTCCACAACCCTCTCATCAGCTCGTTAAACTTTTCACCGAAAACCAGCAGAATTTCTCGAATAGTGTCCACTCGGATATCCCTCACAGGTCCTGAAAAAATTTTGATAAAAGGAACGCGTGCCGTCTCAGCAGCATCTCAGACAAAGGATTTCAGCCGAGAGGGCTGGACCAGTGTTCACTCAAGCCTGCCCACAGGCGGATGATGTCACCGACACACTGTGAAAAAACTTACGCATGCACACGAGGGTTCAAGCATGTCTGGTGTGTAATCGCAACGTGATTCAAATCCATATAGTTTTTTTTTATAAAACTGTCGGGTTCTTTTTCTAATAGACCTAGTGTATGTATATATATATATATATATATATATATACATATATCCGATGGTCTGTCAATAAAGTAACGGTCCTTTTTATTTTTTTCAAAAACTCTATGGATTTCATTCATATGTTTTTACGTCAGACATGCTGAACCCCGTGCGCATGCGTCAGTTTTTCCACGCCTGTCGGTGACGTCATTCGCCTGTGAGCACCCTTGTGGGAGGAGTCGTCCAGCCCCCTCGTCGGAATTCCTTTGTCTGAGACGTTGCTGAGATGACTGGCGCGTTGTTTGATCAAAATTTTTTCTAAACCTGTGGAGACACATCGAAGTGGACACGGTTCGAAAAATTAAGCTGGTTTTCAGTGAAAATTTTAACGTCTGATGAGAGATTTTGAGGTGAGACTGTCGCTTTAAGGACTTTTCACGGTGCAAGACGTCGCGCAGCGCTCTCAGGCGGGGTCATCAGCCTGTTCAAGCTGAAAAACCTCCACATTTCAGCTCTCTATTGATCCAGGACGTCGTGATGAGAACAGAGAAGTTTCAGAAGAAGTCGGTTTCCGCATTTTATCCGGATATTCCCCTGTTAAAGGAGATTTTTTTTAATGAAAGACGTGCGGACAGGTCCGCGCGTCGGGACACAGCCGCCGCGACGCTCCGCCACAGGAAAAACACCTCTGTTGAAAGCCTTAAGGACAAGTTGGAACATGTCCTGCCTGTTAAACAATTTCTCATATACTCAATCCACTGAAAGCCATCAAAAGCCGCCAGGATTTTACAAATGGTTATCAACACGGAGGTGTTTTTCCTGTGCCGCCGCACCGCGTCGGCTGCGTCCCGATGCGCGGATCCGTCCGCACGTCTTTCATTAAAAAAATCTCCTTTAACAGTGGAATATCAGGATAAAATGCTGAAACTGACTTCTTCTGAAACTTCTCTGTTCTCTCATGACGTCCTGGATCAAAACGGAAGCAAATGCACACAAGCGGAAAAAAAGTTTTTGTGTCTTTTTGTGTCTTGTGTGTGTGAGTGAGTGAGAGAGAGAGATGAGAGAGAGGGGGGGGGGGGTAATGTGTAACCACTGCTAGGATTCACACAGCAGCAAATTAAGGAGCTGAAGTCCGTAGCTGTTGCATTAAAGATTAACAAAAGTAAAGCACAGTTAATTAAGATAAAAGAAACGATTCCAACTTGTATCAGTAGAAGAGCGGAGAGAAGTCCAGGGGGCCGAGGACTCAATCCATTCACAGGGTGGGAGTGGCCGCCTGCTCTTCCTGCAATCTGATTGGCCACCCTGTATGCTTCTCCATTGTCATTGGCTGTTGGTCATGTCATCATTGTGCTCGATGTAAGTCTCCGTTGTGTGATCAAACGGAAACAAAACTGAAACCTAGAATAAGACTGCTCCATGTATGAAACACTACAGAACTTTTATTTTGACACAAATTCAGGAAGTGGCTCTGCAGCTGCACCGATTAAATGCTGTAGCTTCACCGATCAGGGACTTTCCTCGTGTTGACAGCAGCGCGCGGTTCGAGAACACTGTAATATTTCCATAATCTCTATAAATATGGGAAGGCTGGCCCACGCACGTCTAACGTGCAGCGGCCCCACCGGGCAATATGCCCAAAATCACAGATTATCAGTCTGAGCTGAAGACTATACAAATGTAGCATACAGTTGTCATAACAAGCAGTTTCCACATTCCCAAGGTGCGTCTTTCCTACATTTGCCACAGGTGTATTTTCAGCAGTGTACACTACGTTCAGTGCTGCTGTTATTATTGCAGAGTATGCGCACCTGGCGCTGTGCCTTTTCTTCTGAGAAAACTCTCATCTCACAACACTGCTGTTTGCGCTCTTCCCCTCGTGACTTTTCCTGCAATGTCTGTTTTGAAGTTTCTCTCAGCGAGCTCCAGCATAAAACAATTGCTGACTTTCTTTTGATTCTGTACATGCTGTGTATAAACCAGGTGCATCTGTGACAGCCATGTCCAACAGGTTGTAAAACACAGCCATGGGCCATCTCCGTGGTTCCTGCACGCACCAAAGTAATTGTGTAATTTCTGGCCATGATATCAACACTGCATTTGAAATAGTTGTAGATCAACAACAGTGTTTGTTTTTGTTTTGGGTGTCCACAATTTCCACTTTCTGATGCATGGTGCTCAGAGACAGACAGATTTTTTTTTTTTTTTTTTGCGTACACCGTCAGCAAGGCAGCTCCAGATGTGAACACCTGTGTTGAGTACAACTGGTGGCCTGAGGTTTCCTTGGCAGTTGCTGGTAGCTCCCGACAATTTTTGTTGATGGTGCCAAGCAGAGTTTTTTTCGTTGAAGGTGGGAGGTTGACGAAATTGTCCATAGTTACAGTCCTTCCCCTGGTCCATAAATGGTTCCATCAACTTGAAAACAACATTCTCTGACAGTTTCTCTCTCGCCAGACAAGTGGGATCTTTTCCCAAGTAAGGGATGGCAATGCTGCAATCCAAAACTTGATTCTAAATTTGTCAGGGTTGGATGCAATGTACTGCAGAAAGGGACAACGGACCTTTGACGAAATATATTGCTCATCGCATGGTACCGTGCTGCTGTGACTGGAGGACGACACACAACTCTGAACAAACCACTGCCAGATGTCAGAAATTGCTGCAAATTTGTCAGTTTGTAAGCATTCCTTGCAGGTGTCCTTGTTATCGAAGTGAAGGTACCGCTTATTTCAAGAAAGCGGTTACAGGGCATTATGTCTGTTATGTATGTTTGATATCTGGGTTGCCAAATTGATTGGCCCACATGAATCGCATGGCACCAACGTAGCCCTTGGCAGCCCTTCGGAAAAGGAATGCAAGGAATGCCATCAGCTCACAAATGCTCATCTGCCAGCTGGGATTTGTTCTGCGGCCCTGCTGGACTGTGCAGTCTCTCATGGTCAACAGCATGCTGATATCCACCAAACACAGGAAGCTTTGAAGGCGAGTTGTGATTTTTGCATTTTGCAAACTCTGTTGGCCCTCCAGATCCACTGAATGCTGCCTGTGGAGTTTCATGAACAGAGCAGTCTCCAACGTTGCAGTGGAACCAAACAATGCCATCTTTCGCCTTCTCTGAGGATCCAGGTGTTATTCTCAAAATCAGCAACTGTTTTGTTACTGCAGGGGGGTTGCCATGCTTTGTGTCTTCCTCCTCATCCGATGTAACCCTCTGCGTTTGAACTGTCCTGCTCAATCACATACTTGACCGCCTGTCTCTGGTGCGTCTTTGGAGGGGAGGATTTATGGTGCAAGACCAGTTGCATCCTCATCACTTGAAGAATCAGTGATGACGTTTTCATTCTGAAATGCAAAGTCGCCCACATTTCCACCATCAATCCACAGTCCGACATGCTCTTTAGCATTGCTAAGGCCTCCTGAACACTGATGCTTCTTGATTGCTTGGTTGTGATATTGTATAACCTGGGGTCTGTGTGAAAGTCATCCCTGAACTCTCAGCTCAGTGAGAGTTCAAAAGGGAGGGAGGTTGGTGCCGAAGTGAAAATGCCTTCAAGTGTTAATTGGCACATTCCAAAGAAACAATAGCTGCTATTCTCCTGCTGAAACCTGTGTCAGCATCCATATGTTATTTACATATGCAGAGGCTATACAAACCACAAAGGGCCACAGCTCATTTATATAACAAAGGGAGGAGGTTGGTCATATGCTAAAATTTTGGGGGGATTTTCACTGCAGACTAAAGTCTGCTCTCTGGGCCTGATTAGTGTTAATGACATTGTCACTAAATGCTATTACAACTATGTAAGTCTGGAGTTCCTTGATGAACTTATTAAGTCTTGAGTGTACTCTACACATGCGGTGATAACATTTCACTCCAGGTGTAGTCAGCAAAGAAAACAACAGCATTTTCTCCTTGTACCACTGTAATTCAGCACCAGAAAGCTGCCTGGTATGTTCGCTTACTCCACTATCAGGTTCAGACATGATGAGTTTATCTCTTAACTTGTCCCACACTTTGCAGTATGTACATTCTAGGTTCTATAAGCTAAACCTATAAATCTAGGTTCAGCATATTAGCTGTTGGGGGTCACAAATAAAACATGTTTGAGCATTTGATTCTCCGCTCAGCTCAGGATATTATGCATTGCCACGGTCAGAAGAATAAAAATCAGCCCTATTACTTGTCACTGTATATCGGCCTTCTGGCCCATATTCTGAATTCTTAGATGAATTTGGTGCGTTCATCTCTAACTTGTCAACTAGTGCAGATAACATTGTGACCATTGGTGACTTTTTTCATAGTATAAATAAGCCTTCTGATCCCCTCTGCAAATCATTTATGGAAATTGTGGATGCATTAGGATTTCGGCAATGCATTCGGGACTCGATGCACATTAGTGGAAATACCCTGGATTTGGTTCTCGCACATGGTATTGCTGTCACAAATACTGACATCATGCCTCTTACAGTAGTGTTCAGAATAATAGTAGTGCTCTGTGACTAAAAAGATTAATCCAGGTTTTGAGTATATTTCTTATTGTTACATGGGAAACAAGGTACCAGTAGACTCAGTAGATTCTCACAAATCCAACAAGACCAAGCAATTCATATATGTACACTCTTAAGGCTATGAAATTGGGCTATTAGTTAAAAAAAGTAGAAAAGGGGTGTTCACAATAATAGTAGTGTGGTATTCAGTCAGTGAGTTTGTCAGTTTTGTGGAACAAACAGGTGTGAATCAGGTGTCCCCTATTTAAGGATGAAGCCAGCAATTGTTGAACATGCTTTTCTCTTTGAAAGCCGGAGGAAAATGGGACATTCAAGACATTGGTCAGAAGAACAGCGAAGTTTGATTAAAAAGTTGATTGGAGAGGGGAAAACGTATACACAGGTGCAACAAATTATAGGCTGTTCATCTACAATGATCTCCAATGCTTTAAAATAGACAAAAAAAAACAACAAAAAAAACAGAGATGCGTGGAAGAAAACGGAAAACAACCATCAAAATGAATAGAACAGGGGTGGCCAAGTTCGGTCCTCGAACTTGGGATAGAAGAATAACCAGAATGGTAAAGGCTCACCCATTGATCAGCTCCAAGATGATCATAGACAGTCTGGAGTTACCTGTAAGGGCTGTGACAGAAGACGCGTGTGAACCTAATTTATTTGCAAGAATACCCTGCAAAGTCCCTCTGTTAAATAAAGACATGTGCAGAAGATGTTACAATTTGCCAAAGAACACATCAACTGGCCTAAAGAGAAATGGAGGAATATTTTGTAGACTGATGAGAGTAAAATTGTTCTTTTTGGGTCCAAGGGCCCGCAGACAGTTTGTGAGACGACCCCCAAACTCTGAATTCAAGCCACAGTTTACAGTGAAGACAGTGAAGCATGGTGGTGCAAGCATCATGATATGGCATATTTCTCCTACTATGGTGTTGGGCCTATATATTGCATAGCAGGTATCGTGAATCAGTTTGGATATGTCAAAATACTTGAAGAGGCCATGTTGCCTTATGCTGAAGAGGACATGCCCTTGAAATGGGTGTTTCAACAAGACAATGACCCCAAGCACACTAATAAACGAGCAAAATCTTGGTTCCAAACCAACAAAATTAATGTCTCACAGATGTGAAGAAATCATGAAAAACTGTGGTTATACAACTAAATACTAGTTTAGAAATTCACAGGATTGCTAAAAAAGCAGTTTGAACATAATAGTTTTTGAGTTTGTAGCATCAACAGCAGATGCTACTATTATTGTGAACACCCCCTTTTCTATTTTTTTTTACTAATAGCCCAATTTCATAGCCTTAAGAGTGTGCATATCATGAATGCTTGGTCTTGTTGGATTTGTGAGAATCTACTGAATCTACTGGTACCTTGTTTCCCATGTAACAATAAGAAATATACTCAAAACCTGGATTAATCTTTTTAGTCACATAGCACGACTATTATTCTGAACACTACTGTACATCAGTGGTCTCTGATCACTCACTTATTAAGTTTACAGTTTCGCTGCCGTGTTTAGTGGAACAACAACATTATATATCACTATGGCAATGCATCAACTCCTCAACTAAGACTGATGTCTTAGCTTCACATTTGGCAAATACCCAATTAGTAGACAGTCTTGTTGATAGATTAAACTCAGTGCTCAAAACTACACTTGACATGATTGCACCACCTGTGTTAAAACCGTGCTCCCCCAAAACACAGTCACCTTGATTCAGTGATTACCCATGGAACCTCAAGCATAAGGCCAGAGGTCTAGAACGGAAATGGGAAAGTTCAAAATTAGAAGTATTTCACCTTGTGTGGTGTGATGCTATCTTAGACTATAAACATGCATTACTGGCTACAAAGCAGACCTATTACTTTAATTTGAGCAACAAAAACAAACATAACTCAAAGTTCTTATTCAACATGGTGGCAACATTTATTCATGGACAACCACCCGTAGTTCGCTCTCCTTTTACAGCACACGATTTCCTGGATTACTTTGAGAAGAAAATAGAAGACATTAGGTTAAACATATCCCAGGATGCCTTAACCCAGCCACAACACCCTGCTATTGAGGTGGGTGAGATTAATGAGGTATTACCTAGATTTACAGTATTTGAGAGTATCTCTTTAGGCATGCTGACGAAACTTGTGACGTAAACAAAAGCACAACCTGTTTATTTGATCCTATACCAACAAAACTGTTTCAGGACCTGTGGTCCACTCTTGGGCCAACTGTGCTTTAAATTATTAGTCTTTCTTTAATTTCCGTATCTGTTCCTAAATGTTTTAACTCTGCAGTGATTATAATATTATAATACAATATATTATATTATATTATATTATTATAACCATAATAATCTTGACGCTAGTGTATTGAAAAACTATCGGCTGATATCAAATTTATCATTTTGCTCTAAAATTCTGGAAAAAGTGGCGTCACAGCAGCTCGTGGACTATCTTACTGAGAATAATCTCTTTGAGCCACTGCAGTCTGCTTTTAGAAAATATCATTCGACAGAGACAGCTCTCACTAAAGTGGTGAATGATCTTCTGCTTGCAATGGATTCGGACACCACTATGGCTCTGTTGCTGTTAGATCTCAGTGCTGCATTTGATACCGTGGATCATCATATTCTACTTGGTAGGCTGGGATAACTGGGAGTGCCCTTGCATGGTTGACATCATACTTGACCAGTCGTTTTCACTGTGTTTTGCACAATAACACTACCTCTAACACTAGTGACATGAAATTTGGGGTTCCACAGGGGTCTGTCTTAGTCCGCCTGCTTTTCTCCCTTTTTATAGCACCCCCTGGGGACATATTGCGGCATTTTGGGATTACCTTTCACTGCTATGCTGATGATACTTAATTATACATGCCGATAACTGCTGGTAATCTCATTCACATAAAATCCTTAAAAGATTGCCTTGCATCAGTGAGAAGATGGATGTCTAGAAATTTCCTAGTTTTAAACTCTCATGAAATGAAATGATGGTTCTTTGTCCAGTGAGACATCGACATCAATTTGACAAGTTAACACGTAGCCCAGGCTCGTGTGTCATATATCACACTGACAAAGTGAGGAACCTTGGGATAATTTTTGATCCTACATTTTCCTTTGACTTCCACATTAGAAATATTACGAGGACTGCTTTCTTCCACCTGCAAAATATAGCGAAGATTCATCCCATCCAGTCTATGGCTGATGCTAAGACCCTGATCCATGCGCTTATCTCTTCTAGATTGGACAACTGCAATGTTCTGTTTTCTGGTTTACCGCAATCCAGCATTAGGGCTCTCCAATTCAAAATTCTGCAGCCAGACTTTTGACATGAAGCAGAAAGTTTGACCACATTACACCCATTTGGGGTGTACTCTTCACTGGCTTCCTGAGATCAGATTTTAAGGTTCTGCTACTAGTCTATAAAATTGTTCACGGACTGGCACCTCCCTACCTAGCTGACCTAATTAAACCTTATGTACCGGCCCGGGCTTTGCATTCTCAGGGTGCAGTACTACTTTGTGTCCCTAGGGTGAATAAGAAGTCTGCGGGTCATAGAGCTTTCTCTTATTGTGCCCCTGTTCTGTGGAATGATCTCCCTGCGTCAATAAAACAGTCAGATTCTGTGGAGACTTTCAAGTCCAGACTTAAGACGCACTTACTTTACCTTTCGTATGGGTAGCATACTGGCATAGTATAGTTCTACGCTTTTAACTCTTTTAATTAATTTGATTAGGACACAGAGCATGCTGTGGCCTCAACTTTACCTAAATTCTGGGTCTTTTAGTGAAGCTTAGTGGTCGTGGCCAGCGATCACCTTAGTATTTCCTGTTTTTGTTGTTGTTTAATGCTGGCAAATTATACTGTATTTCTTGTCTTTCTGATGCCTGATTCTGTTTTGTTTTTTGTTTTTTCTCTGTTTAAGGTGCAGCTCCATCCAGAAATGGGTGTGGTATTGGCGCTGGATATCCTCCTGTCCTGTGCACCAACAGCATTTCCTGTATATTTGTTTTGTGAATTGTTCTGTAATTTATGTCTGTAGCATGACCCAAGCAGAGGGTCACCCCCCTTGAGTCTGGTCTGCTTGAGGTTTCTTCCTCTGAGTTTTTCCTTACCACTGCTGCTCTGGGGGTCAGTAAGGTTATACCTTACATTTGTGAAGCACCTTGAAGCAACTCTGCTGTGATTTGGCGCTATATGAATGAAAATAAATTGAAAAAAATTGAAAAAATACATAGTTGTATAAATAATGCTGGAAGCAGTGTGCATGACTGGCAACATGGGGATGGGAGTGACCGAGTCACATGACTACAATAGTTCTATAGTTCTAAGACCTTTTTTTATTGTTTTTTATTTGTTTTTTTTTTGCTACTGACACAGTCAGGAAAATCTGCACCAACACCAACAAAAATGCTGTGAAAAATACAGAATTAGGGAAGAAGTACACATTTACAAACACTGAGATGGAAGATATGTATAAGTTTTTTTTTTTGTTTTGTTTTTGGTCATCTAATATACCGGTACATGTCATTGGTGTCGCTGGCAAGAGCAGAAAAGAGTATCACATTCCTGTGACGATTGCCAGAGATCCTGGTCAAAAAGCCACCAAAGGCAGACTGAGATGCCAGTGCTGTCTCCAGGTGGACAACAGTAGGAGTGACACACCCTGGAAGTGTCAGGCCTGTGGTGTGCCCCTCTGTCTTGTGTTGGACAGGAATTGCTTTTCTTAGTGGCGCAAATAAGTAGTGTGGCATCTTATTGTGACATCTCATTGTTTGGTAAGTAGTTGTACAAACACTGCCTCAAGCCTTTCCTGCATTTTAATGTAAATAGTTGTACATAACTTTGTTGTTTGCATTTGTACATATGTTTTTGAAATTTACAATTTATATTTGCATTCTATGTTATAAAAAATGGTTTCTAAACATGCTTGTGGTTTTCACAGTGAAAAACAAATTTTTCTCGACCCTTGCGTTGAGGTTGTTTTTGTGAATTTAGGTCCATTGTGTTAATACAATATGTCAGAATGAAAGAAAACCACAAAGTCACACGTAAGGTTGATGTTGTGCTGAAAAAAGAACACTGAACAAGGCAAAGTAAACAGTTTTTAAGGTAAATTATAAAGGTAAAACCAAAATAGTCAGAAACAGCCAATCATACCCTGGACCGCAAAGGATTAAGATTAAGACGCGTTGCAGTGATCATCTGAAATAGATTTATTATGTATTTAAAGCGGAGCAGTGTCTTTGCGTATTAAGAAAATTGGTGCTGAGTTTTGGTCCACTGGCTGTTCTCTACATTTCAGAAGAAGAGAAAGAGAAAGGATGTGTCTTTGAACTGAATCATGTTTAACTCGTCAAGAAATTTTTTTTTTTTTTTCAGATTTGATCAGTTTTTGTCAGCAGGGTGAACAGTGGATTTATCCGTGTGGCCTTTGAAGAAAAGCTGCACTCCAGAGACAAGTTTTTTTTTTTTTTTTTGCACAGGCTGTGTTCATGTTCACATGCAGCCTTTCCACTGAAAATTACACATACTGTCTATGCTGATGGTCCAGGAAAGCTCAAAAACTCCAAATGATGTGAAAAAAATAAGTAATCACCTGATTTAACAGAGTGGGAATACCCTAAATTTGAAAATGTGCATGATGGCACTGAGATCCACCATGATGGAGCAGCACCATTGTTTCATTGTTCAGGGAGAGCCATGCTTTATGGCTGCTACTACTAATTTAAAATTTAGTGTGCAGCTTAGTCAGATTGTTGAAGTAACGTTAAACACAAATACACACTCTGTGCCTGTGTGAGGCAAAATTTTAGTTAACATGCCAATAGTGACCCATAACATTACCAAATACTGATCTGACTTTTAACATTCAATCATGTTCATAAGAGTGAAATTTTGTAAAACTACTTCTGACCCATGAAATATTCCTTGTTGCTTCAGTAGTGCATCCAAAATCAGCATAAACATTCAGCATTTCCCGGTTACAATTTTCTGACCATGGCTGCAGGCACATCCATGCCCCCTTCCCCCATAGCGACTCTGCTACATGCCACAAGCTTTCTCCACTTAGTCAAATAAATGATCAACAAACTTGCAAAACATCAAGAAAGGAAATATTTGTACAGTTATTTCCTTATTAAACAGAAAATACAACAATACACCTTCTGAATACAACTTTATCTCTTTCTAAGACTCGCTAAATTTTCTTGTTAAACCAATACAACACCTAACTCTATTTAAACTTGACAGAAATTAAAAAAAAAAAAAAAGAAAACTCACCAAAAGTATCCCAAAAGTATTTTCTTTCCATGGCTCCAGTTATCCCTGACTGTATGTTGGTCAGAATAAATCCTTATTTCACCAACTAAGATAGCTTTGAATACACTCTCAACTCCAAAGCAACATGGCGTGGACAATTTTCTCTTCTGTTAGCGCACTGTTGCCAACTCCTCAGTAAGGAAAGTTGCTATTGGCTGTCCTAAAAGCTGCTAGAAGTCACTAAATGATGCGATAACTCAATTTGCATAATTGGCCCTGTGCATATAATAGTAATGGACACTTCAGAAGAGAGGAATAATGTCTTGGGAATGAAAAAAAGTGAGTAAAAAATACCCTATGTTTAGAACTACAAATTAACTTTATTCTAGCTATTCATGCTTTTTCAAATATTTTTTAAATTTCTTTTTTGTTATTTGCATTACTTAAAAAAAAATCATGTTTTTTTTTAAGATTTTGTCTTCAGTCTTTTTACAAAAATATGAATTGAAAACAGGAATTTTCTTGATGTCTGTAGATGATCTTATATTCAGTACAATATGGAATGCTTTCTTTTTCACTTGCTGAATAATATGCATGTGTCGCGGACATGAATGAACAAAGCTCGTCAGCATCTCACCATGTCATTTAGGTCCTTCAGACTTTATTTTGAGTAAATACTTCAGGGGAGCATTAGCATGGTTTAAACCTTTCAGTTGGTATACTTAGGGTGAGTTTTCTTTTTTTTTTTTCTGTCATTTCCAGTTTTACTGCGGATTTGAAAATTGGCACTTCCTGTTTAGGACGTCCTGTACTGTGAGTGAGCTTTGCGACGCTTCGCTCATATAATGGGAATTCAGCCATCGTCTAATGATGCAGAGACATTAGTACTTAGTTATGTTTCATTTACAATTGCTGTCATTGTTTCCAAACATTATGCGATCAAATATGACTGAAATGTGTCAATAAATGTCTCTTGGGTAAATTTTATGTTTGCATCTGCGCCTCATTAGTTTTTCTAATCATACAAATTTGCTCTTTTACATGTATTTCTGATGAATTCTGAAATAAAATGTACTTGAAAATCAAGAGTGCCAATCATTTTGACAATGACTGTCACTATTAACAATGATTTTGATCAGTGTAACGTGGATTTTTTTTTTCTTTTTTTTTCACAATGACAGATTAGACATTGATCTGGTATACTTTGTGAGTAGCCCGTTTATACTGCGTATTCATCCAACACCATATACTCAGGGGAGAATTATTTTGAAATGAGAAGAGCAGACTGTGGATAAAACAAATCAAATGCATGTCAGTTTAAAAGATGAACTGGTGGATTAACATTTTCTAGAAATATTTTGTATATTTTCTTGAATAGGCTTCACTGTCAGGATGATGTTTTCATTTGAACCTTATTCTGTGAGTAAAAACTAAACAAATCAATAAAGCTTGTTTGCCAGTGCAAGCGTTGTGCAGCTCTGCGTCAATGGCCGCTGACATCGAGTGCACACTTTCATCTCATCTCCCTTTTCTTTCAGCCATGCCTTGCCTGTTATTTGTTCTTGTCTCCCTTGCCTCTGTATCTTCTTGGCTGCATGTGTTTGGGGTGAAGCTCCACTTCTGGTAAGCCTCTCTTACAAGTGGAATGAAGCCTGTCATAAGGCATCAGAGTGAGGATGTGGTAACACATCACTGCCGCAGACTTTTTTGCAATGGTTGGTCATAGATGAACAATGCAGTTTCTGTGGCAAGTTCACACTTGGACAATTCATCATTTAGTTTTTGACACTGGAGAGAAGAGAGCCAGAGGTGAATATGCTTTAAAGTATGAATTGAGAAACTGTTTTCTTTGTGTTTGCATCCTCTGAGATTGATAACAGAATTAAATCTATATTCATTAAATTTATTTGCCTTTGGTGGCAGTATGGGATATAGCTGTTGTTGTTTTCCATTCGGCTGGTCCCATTTTTTGTTTGGGGTCACCACAGCAGATACAGATACAGCGAGATCCACATTGGAATTTGGCACACATTTTATGCCAGATGCCCTTCCTGACTCAACTCCAGTGTAACCTGGAGAAACACACACAGCCACTGGTGTTCCAAAGAGGTCTCCCATCCAAGTACTAACCAGGCCCCACATTGATTAGCTTCTGAGATCTGACGGAATCAGGCTGACACAGAGCAGACCAGCTGCAGTATGGGATAAATAGTGATGTTCTTTAATATTAATTTGTCTGGGTGAAATGGGTATAGAGCATACGTAATTAATAACTTAAAAAAACAAGAATTGGGTGAACAAGTGCAAATTTATATTGCATCTGTTATGGTTAGAGGTCCGGACAGGACTGGACTTGTACAGGCTATGGACCCAAATGCTGGGAGCAAGGAAACAGCTGGTTGTGAATGAAAAGATATTTATTTACAAGAAGGAAAATAATAATGCTGCGCTGGAGGTGCCTGCAGAGTGGAGAGTCAGCCCACTCATAGCGGTGGCAGATAGGGAGCTGCAGGTTTCCAAGCCAGTCTTGAAAGGGATCTAAAATTCTGGAGTCTTTGAATTCTGGAGGCGGGGACAGGTGGAATGCACAGAACTGAGAACAAGAACTAAGAGAACGGAGGAGAGAGCTAGTGAGTAATTGCACTCATAACACTGAAGCCTTTAACAACAGACAATTCACTGAAGGCTTAAAACAGGAATGTTCACAGTTCTGGAAATAATGTTCTCCATTTAGGAAATAAGGTATGCTGTTCAGGAATTGTTCACAGGACATGAATTATGTTCAGAGGTCAGAAACAGTTCAGAGGACTTCAGAAACAACTTGGAGAGTTCTTGTAGTTCAATATCAGAGTTCATACAGTTCTTAGAAAACAGTTCTTGGATATAGTTCTTAGTCATGCATAGTCACCAGCAGAAATGTGTGAGAACAGAATCCCACAGAAACATGAAGGAACTTAACTGGAATGGAGCAGAGCTTGGCGCCTTGTATGTCAGGGTGCTGCCATACAAGGCGCTCACTACACACCGGGAGCAATAGGGGATTAAAGGCCTTGCCCAAGGGCCCTAGTGATTTTCTAGTCAGGCGGGGATTTGAACCCAGGATCTTCTGGTCTCAAGCACAACACCTTAACCACTAGACCATCACCTCCCCCATGTTTACATGACAAGACCAAGACCTATTAACTCCTTGTTACTGATCATGATTGACTGATTCTAAGTCTCGGCCGCTTGTACTCGTGATCTCGTTCTTTCGGTCATGAGCCAAATCTCATGACCATAGGTGAGGATCGGAACGCAGATCGATCGGTAAATTGAGAACTTTGCCCCCCTACTCAGCTCTCTCTTCACCACGACGGTCCGATACAGCGACCGCATCACTGCAGATGCTGCACCTATCCGTCTGTCGATCTCATGCTCCATCCGTCCCTCACTCGTGAACAAGACCCCGAGATACTTTTTTTTTTTTTTTTTAATATTTATTTCATTAATTTAAAAGAAAAACAGAAAAGCAAAAAACAAAAGCACCACAATACCAGAATGAAAAGGAGCAGAAAGAAGAACAAGTCTTATGATTTCTGCCCCTTTTAACAATACAATCTTTCAATATACAGCATCAATAGTCAACATTATTTACAGATTGCATTTCTTTAACTTGTCACATACCACTGACCCATTTCATAATTATGACCAGAAATTAATAGATTACATCACTGACAGGTTACATTTAAACTTAAGACACTCCAAACATTATTAACAGTTTACTTTTTTTTTTTTTTACTTTCTTGCAGCCCACTGACTTACTTCATAGTTTCATACTTACTTAATACATCTAATTTAATATGTTTTTTAAATAATTTAAGCGACCTTAATTCTTTAATTTCTTATTAAGATTGTTCCATAATTTGACACCATTTACTGCAATACTCCTTTCCTTTACTTTGGTTCTAAATCTTGGTTTTTTAAAGACTTCTATTCCTTTCAATTATAACTACTTACTCTTTTTTCAAACATAGTTTGAATGTTTGTTGGTAAGTATTTTTATATAACTTGGTACAATCGTTTGTAATATTTCAAATCACTAAATCATGAAATTTAAGTACCCTATACTTATAAACATGGATTAGATGGATCTCTAAAACCACTGTTACTATCACTTTTAAAGCTCTTTTCTGCAAAATAAATAAAGGTTGTATATAGGTTGTATATGTTGATCCCCAGATTTCTACACAGTAAGTTAAATATGGGACAATCAATGAATTGTACAATGTTAATAAACCATAACTATTATGAATATTTACTTTATGCAAAACAGCAATGGCTTTTGCTATTTTTCCTTTATGTAATTTAGCTGTGACTTCCATGTAAGATCTTCATCAATCATGACTCCTAAAAATTTCATTTCTTTTACCCTTTGTATATCCATTCCATCTATTTGTAATGACACATTATTTTCTTTCGCTCTATCATTAAACAATATGAAATTTGTCTTATTAATATTTAGTGACAATCTGTTTATATCAAACCCATGTTTAACTTTTTCCCACTCTGTATTTATCACTTGTGCTACTTCCTGTATATCTGATCCAGAGTAAAACAGCGTTGTATCATCAGCAAATAAAATGCTGCAAGCACATTGGATACATTCACAAAATCATTGATATACAAAATAAACAGTTTGGGTCCAAGTACCGATCCTTGTGGGACTCCATAAATAATGTTACACAATTCTGATTTGGTATTATTTATCTGAACAAACTGTTTTCTATTTTCTAAGTAGCTTTTTACCCACTGATGTGCAACACCTCTTAGTCCATATTGTTGTAACTTGTGGAGCAATCTTGAGTGGTCTATAACATCAAAAGCCTTTTTCAGGTCAATAAAAATACTTACAAAATAATCCTTATTATCTATTGTTGTTGATATTTTCTCTATTAGTTCCATAATTGCCATAGCTGTCGAATGTTTTGTTCTGAATCCATACTGAGCATTATTTAAAATATGATGTTTCTCATAAATTTATCCAATCTTGTTACAAAAACGTTTTCCATATTTTAGAAAACTGTGGAAGCAATGATACTGGCCTGTAATTAGAAAAATTATGTTGTCTCCATTTTTATATAATGGGACTACCTTAGCAATTTTCATTTCATCTGGAAAAACCCCCAGTTGACAGAGACAGATTACAAATATAAGTAAATGGTTCAATAACAATTTCTATTATACTTTTTACAGTCATCATGTCTAAATCTTCATGGTCAGTTGATCTTTTGCTTACACAGTTTTTTTACAATATTTCTTATTTCATCTTTTTCCACATTGTCCAGGAAAATACTATTGACCGTATTTACCAATGTACATAATTTATCTTCTATTATTGGTTTATTTCCCACCAGACTTGACCCTACATTTGAAAAATAATCATTAACCCATTTGCAACTTCTTTTATATCATATATCTCTTTATTTTCCTTAACAAAGTATTTGGAATAGTTTCTTCGTTCCATCACTATCATCACACTTTTATAATTCCCCATGTTACCCTCATATTATCTTTACTCTTATTTAGTTTTTCACTGTAATAATCTTTTTTTGTTTCCTAATTATTGTTAATAGTTTATTTTTATATTTTTTGTATTTATGTTCTGATTCCTTTGTTTGCAATTTTAAAAGCACCTGTATAAATAGTTTTCTTTGCACAAGCATTTTTATTCCCTTTGTCAGCCATGGTTTATTTACTCTTTTCTTACTAATTTCAATTAATTTACAATTTTTATTGTATGATTTCATCAATATTTTCATAAATGAGTTATATGCTACATTAACATCACTGACATAAACTTCTTCCCAGTTTTGATTTTTAAGGTCATATTTTAATGCCTCTAAGGCTTTTACTGACTTATCTCTTTTAAAGTTTATATCAGTTTTTTTGTTGTACCTATTTTTATATTTAAATATTGAAAAAATTGGTAAATGGTCGCTAATATCTGTCATGAAGATCCCATTCTTAATAATTTCATCTGTTCTGTTTGTAAATATATTATCAATTACCGTTGCACTTTGCGATGTCATTCTGGTTGGTTTTGTTATCAAGGGGAATAACCCCAAACTATACATTGTATTCACAAAATCACTTAATCTTTGGCAGCTGGAGCTTTCTATGTTAATATTAAAGTCCCCACACATAAAAAGCGTTTTGTTTTTAATTTGATGGAATAATTCAATTATTTTATCTGTAAATTTCACAACACAAGAATCTGGTGCTCTGTATACACAACTAATTAAAATATTCTTAGATGTTCATGTACAAGTTCCACTGTTACAATTTCTATGACATCATTCATAATTGTCATTTCTTCAACAATTGTACACATCAGATCTGTTTTTGTATACAGAGCAATACCACACGCCTTTTTTATATCTTCTGTTTACAAAATACAGCTCATATCCCTCCATTTGAACTTCATCCATGAGACCATCTTTAAGCCAAGATTCAGTGATTGCAACAATACTAAATCTATTTTTAAACTGATTTAAATAATCTTTTATTTGTGACATTTTACAATACAAGCTTCGACTGTTTATATGTATGAGTGACAGGGTATCTTCTGCAATTTTTTCACTATTCAGCTGTTCTACTGTATAATACTCACAACCAATCGTTTTTAAGTCAAATATACTTTCATCAATATTAGTGTCTATGTCATATATTTTATCCTCTGTTTCCATGTTTGATCTGATTTTTTGTTGGTCCAATTACCAACAGATGTTATATTTGATTGTCTATTCAGGTCTGTATTTCGTAAGGTCCTCCATGTTTTTGATTTGTATACCGTTTGTTCCTTCTTTCACTCTAATCCACACCCTACAATTCCAGACCCATGTAGCAACAATATGTTTCTGTTTTCTTAGTAGTCTTGCTTCCCTAGCAATATCTGCATTTTTTTTTGTTAGATGCTCATTTATATAGACACTCGTTCCTTTCAAATTCTTTGCCTGTCTTAATAACTCATATTTATATTTTCTGCTTGTAAATCGTATAACAATGTTAGATAGTTTATTTTTTCTATCTTTAGTTGGAATAGTATAACAGTCTGATATTGTGTCTTGATGGATGACAACACCTTTTTGATATAAAAAGTTTGTAACTTGTTGTTCCAATGATTCTTTCTTCAGGTGGTGCATCCTCCCCACTGGTTCCACCAGAATCCACCACCCTTGCATATGTCCGATGCCTTGTTTCTAGTCCAGATATTATAACGTCATCTTTTCTAGTAAATTGTTCAAGTTCATCTACACGTTGCTCAAGTTTCTTAATGATCTTGTCCTTCTCTTTAACCAGATTTTGGAGTTCTTTAATTTCCACCATCAGTTTGTCTAGATTAGACATGTCTTTTGATATATGGTTTAATGAGGTCTTTATCTCCTCTATATCTTCCTCGAGTTTATCTGTTTTCCTGGGTGGTGCCATGCCGACTGTCGTGGCTCAGTATGGCCACTATTGATTACAAAAACAATTCTCACCAGTAGCCTCCACCACCACAGGTCCGGTAGCCGCACCCCAACCCTCCCCGTTGCTAACCTCGTTCACAGCCGCCCCAGCCACGGTCGTAGCCGCCGCCAGCCCTGGACTTAAACTCCTCCACTTGAGGCAAGGACACTCCACCGACCTGAAGAGAGCAAAGCACCTTTTTTCCGGTCAAGAACCAAGCCTCGGATTTGGAGGTGCTGATTTTCATCCCGGACGCTTCACACTCTGCTGCAAACTGCCCCAGTGCACGCTGAAGGTCCTGATTTGACAAAGCCAACAGAACCACATCATCAGCAAACAGCCAAGACGAGATTCTGTGGTTCCCAAACCAGACCCCATCTACACCCTGGCTGCGCCTAGAAATTCTGTCCATAAAGACAGAACCAGAGACAAAGGGCAGCCCTGGCAGAGGCCAATGTGCACTGGAAACAGGTTTGACTTACTACCGGCAATGCGAACCAAGCTCCTGCTGTGGTCGTACAAGGACCAGCTAGCCCTTAGCAAAGGACCCTGTACTCCCAGAGCACCCCCCACAGGGTGCTCCGAGGGACACGGTCAAATGCCTTCTCCAGATCCACAAAGCACATGTGGTTGGGTGAACTCCCGTGAATGCTCAAGCACGTGATGGAGCACGTAGAGCTGGTCCAGTGTGCTGCGACCAGGACGAAAACCACACTGCTCCTCCTGAATCCGAGGTTCGACTATTGGTTGAATTCTCCTCTCCAGTACTCTGGAATAGACCTTACCGGGGAGGCTGAGGAGTGTGATCCCCCTGTAGTTGGAACACACCCTCCGGTCCCTCTTGTTAAACAGAGGGACCACCACCCCGGTCTGCCAATCCAGAGGCACTGTCCTCAACCGCCACACGATGTTGCAGAGGCATGTCAGCCAAGACAGTCCCACAACATCCAGAGATTAAGGTACTCAGGATGGATTTCATCCACCCCAGGAGCCTTGCCACTGAGGAGTTTTCTAACCACCTCGGTGACTTCGACCTGGGTAATGGATGAGTCTTCCTCTGAGTCCCCAGTCTCTGCTTCCTCTTTGGACGATGTGATGATGGGATTGAGGAGATCCTCGAAGTATTCCTTCCACCACCCGACAACATCCCCAGTCAGGGTCAACAGCTCCCCACACGCACTGTAGACAGTGCAGGTGGAGAGCTGCTTCTGCCTCCTGAGGTGTCGGATGGTTTGCCAGGATCTCTTCGAGGCCGACCGATAGTCCTCCTCCATGGCCTTCCCGAACTCCTCCCAGATCCGAGTTTTTGCCTCTGCGACCGCACGGGCTGCGGCATGCTTGGCCTGCCGGTACCTGTCAGCTGCCTCCAGGGTCCCACCTACCAACAAAGACAAGTAGGACTCCTTCTTCAGCTTGACAGCATCCCTTACTTCCGGCGTCCACCACCGGGTTGGGGGATTGCCGCCACGACAGGCACCAGAGACCTTGTGACCACAGCTACAAGCGGCCACATCGACAATGGAGGTGGAGAACATGGTCCACTCAGACTCCATGTCTCCAACCTCCCCCGGGATCTGGGAGAAGTTCTCCCGGAGGTGGGAGTTGAAGACCTCGCTGACAGAGGTTTCCGCCAGTTGTTCTCAGCAGACCCTCACAATACATTTGGGCCTGCCAGGTCTGACCGGCTTCCTCCCCTGCCAGCGGATCCAACTCACCACCAGGTGGTGATCGGTCGACAGCTCAGCCCCTCTCTTCACTCGAGTGTCCGAGACACGTGGCCGAAGGTCAGATGATACGACTACAAAGTCGATCATTGACCTCCGGCTCAGGGTGTCCTGGTGCCACGTGCACTTATGGACACCCTTCTGCTCAACATGGTCTTTCGTGATGGACAAACTGTGACTAGCACAGAAGTCCAACAACTGAACGGGGAGGCCGTTCTTCCCGATCACCCCCCTCCAGGTCTCACTGTCGCCGCCCATGTGGGTGTTGAAATCCCCCAGGTGAACAATGGAGTCCTCAGTCAGAGCGCTATCTAGTACACCCTTAGGCCGAGACAACAGTGAGAGACCTTCCCCGACCCGAAGGCATAGGGACGCGACCCCTCTCGTTCACCGAGGAACTCCAACCATGGCGACTGAGCTGGGGACAATAGCAATGCGACCCCCAGCTCTCTGCCTCTCCCCGTGGGCAACACCAGAAAAGTGGAGTGTCCCAGCCCCTCTCCGGGAGTTGAGTACCAAGCCCAAGCTGTGCGTGCTCTAGTCGGTTAATCTCTCAACCTCCCGCACAAGCTCAGGCTCCTTCCCCCCAGTGAGGTGACATTCCACGTCCCAACAGCCAGGGGCTGTGAGCGGGACTGGGCCGCCGGCCACCCGCCCTCACCCACCACCCAGTCCTCTCTGCACCCAACCCCCATGGCCCCCTCTGCAGGTGTTGAACCCACAGTGAACAGACAGTTCAATCTCTTAAACCTTCATTTGCATGTGCACTGAAAGTCTCTCTGCTCCATTTACTGTCAATGAAGTTAAAGGTAGCCCTTTTGGAATGCATCTTATGAACCTGTTGCATGGTCCATCTCAGCACACATGATGATCCTTATGCAGCTTCATCATCCATGGCATGCCAGATAACAAAACAAAGCAGAAAGCAATCAGCCGAAACAAACAACACCTCGGAACAGTATTTTACAACAGCAAAAAAACAGGATGCTAATGTGATCAATGGCAACACTGAGCTTAATCCGGTAAGAGTCCAGTTCTTTTTGTAGTAACATAGATTTAAGACTGATAGGCAAGGAAATTCAATACAAACCTATATTAGTCATATGACAAAGAGAAGAGATGCTTCTTATTCTAGATGTCAATGAACCGATAGAATCATATTTTTTAATCACAATTGTTTTCAATTTATTTTCATTTATATAGTGCCAAATAACAACAGAGTTGCCTCAAGGCGCTAAACACAAGTAAGGTCTAACCTTACTAACCCCCAGAGCAGCAGTGGTAAGGAAAAACTCCCTCTGAGGAAGAAACCTCAAGCAGACCAGACTCAAAGGGGTGACCCTCTGCTTGGGTCATGCTACAGACATACATTACAGAACAATTCCACAAAATGAATATACAGGAAATGCTGTTGGTGCACAGGACGGAGGGTCTCCAGCACAATATCACACTCGTCTCTGGATGGAGCTGCACCTTAAGCAGAAAGAAAAAACAGAATCAAGCATCAGAAGACAAGAAATACAGTATTATTTGCCAGCATTAAACAACAACACAAAAAAAAAAAACAGGAAATACTAAGGTGATTGCTGGCCACTAGCCCTAAGCTTCACTAAAAGACCCCAGAATTTAGGGAAGTTGAGGGCCACAGCACGCTCCGTTTCCTAATAAAATGAATTAAAATAGTAAAAAGCGTAGAACTATACTATGCCAGTATGCTAGCCATACAAAAGGGAAAATAAGTGCATCTAAGTTCTGGACTTGAAAAGTCTCCACAGAAAATGACTGTTTTATTGATGCAGGGAGATCATTCCAAAGAAGTGGGGCATGATAAGAGAAAGCTCTGTGACCTGCAGACTTCTTAGTCACCCTCGGGATACAAAGTAGACCTGCACACCCTGAGAACGCAAAGCCCGGGCCAGTACGTAAGGATTAATTAGGTCAGATAGGTAGGGAGGTGCCAGTCCATGAACAATTTTATAGACTAGTAGCAGAACCATAAAATCTGATCTCACTGGGACAGGAAGCCAGTGAAGAGATGCCAAAATGGGTGTAATGTGGTCAAACTTTCTGCTTCATGTCAAACGTATGGCAGCAGCATTTTGAACCAATTGGAGATCCCTAATCCTGGACTGCCATGAACTAGAAAATAGAGCATTGCAGTAGTCCAATCTCGAAAACACAAATGTATGAATCGGGTCTCAGCGTCAGCCATAGACAGGATCGGACAAAATCTTTGCAATATTTCGCAGGTGGAAGAAAGCAGTGCTCGTAATATCTCAAATGTGGAAGCCAAAGAACAACACAGGATCAAAAATTACTCCAAGGTTCCTCACTTTGTCAATGTGATGTATGACATACGAGGCTAGGCTAAGCGTTAGCTAGTCGAATTGATGCCGATGTCTCACTGGACCAAGAACCATCATTTCAGTCTCATCAGAGTTTAAAAGTAGGAAGCTGCTAGACATCCAGCTTCTCACTGATGCAAGGTAATCTTCTAAGGAGTTTATGTGGATGACATTATCACCAGTTATTGTTTTGTATGACTGAGTATCATCAGCATAGCAGTGAAAGGTAATCCCAAAATGCCACAGTATGTGCCCAAGGGGTGCTACAGAAAGGGCGAAAAGCAGGGGGCCTAAGATGGACCCCTTTGGAATCCCAAATTTCATGTCACTAAGGTAGAGGTAGAGTTATTGTACAAACACAGTGAGAATGACTGGTCAGGTATACATCCACCATGCAAGGGCACTCCCAGTATCCCAAAATGATTCACCAGCCTATCGAGTAGAATATGATGATCCACGGGATCAAACACAGCACTGAGCTCTAACAGCACCAGAACCGTAGTGGTGACCGAATACAATGGAAACAGAAGATCATTCACCAGTGTAGTAACAGCTGTCTCTGTGGAATGATATTTTCGAAAAGCAGACTGCAGTGGCTCAAAAAGATTATTCTCAGTAAGGTGTCCATGAGCTGCAGTGAAACCACTTTTTCCAGAGGGTGTAGAGCAAAATGATAGATTTGATGCCGGCCTATAGTTTTTCATCCACTAAGGCCAATATTAGATTTCTTAGTAATGATTTAATCACTGCAAATTTGAAACATTTACGGACAGATCCAGAAGTTAATGAGAGATTAATAATTTTCAGCACAGTGGGTCCAAGAGTGGGCCACAGGTCCTTAAAACAGTTTTGTTGGCATAAGATCAAATAAATAGGTTGTCCTTTTTGTAGACATTATGAATTTCCTCAGCACTCCTCATGAGATACTGTCAGATTCTGTCAATCTAGGTAATACCTCAGTAATGGCACCCACCTCAATAGCAGGGAGTAGTGGCTGGGTTAAGGCACGCTGGGATATGTTTAACCTAAATCAAATCAGTTTTATTTATATAGCGCCAAATCACAACAAACAGTTGGCCCAAAGCGCTTTATATTGTAAGGCAGAGCCATACAATAATTACGGAAAAACCCCAACGGTCAAAACAACCCCCTGTGAGCAAGCACTTGGCGACCGTGGGAAGGAACCTAATGTCCTCTAACCTAATGTCTTCTATTTTCATCTTGAAGTGATCCAAGAAGTCTTGTGCTGTAAAAAGAGAGAGACTTACAGGTGGTTCTCCATGAATAACTGTTGCCACCATGTTGAACAATAACTTTGAGTTATTCTTTTTTTGTTGATCAAATCAGAGGAATAGGTCTGCTTTGTCGCCAGCAGTGCATGTTATAGTCTGTGATAGCATCACGCCACGCAAGGTGGAAAGCATCTAATGGAATGCACCTTTGAACTATGCCGTTTCCATTCTGAACCTCTAGCCTTATGCTTGAGGTCATGCAAGTCATCATTGAAGCAAGGTGACTGTGTTTTGGGGAGGGGGGGTTTGGTTTTTATAAAGGTGGTGCAATCATGTCGTGTTGTTTTGAGCGCTGAGTTTAAACTATCCAAAAGACTGTCCACAATGCAAATCATGAAGAAATCACAGGTACACCTCTACAGATGATAAAGAAAACCTGGGTGATAAAAGGTCTGAAACTGGCCCCAAAGACTGTTAACAACTGTGTGACATGCAGAAAGGCCAGAGCCAAAAAGTGGCAGCATAACATGAGTGACCTCCATCCAGGTAAATAACACCATCAGAACATTTGAATACATGACAGTCCATTTATTTGGACCTTATGAAGTGAAGGATGAAGTGAGAATGAAAGTAAGGCTCAAAGTATGGGAATTGTCTTCTGCTGTATGGTATGGCATCCTGAGCTCTGCATACAGATGTTTTCAGTAACCAGATAACTGAAAGCTTACTTCTGTCCTACAAGCGAGTCACAGCACTTGAGAGGGCATGTAAAGAAACTGAGGTCAGATCATGTAAAGAACTTTGTGGGAGGCAGACCTGCCCTCACAGAGCTCTATCTGTTTCTGGACCAACTGGAAAATTCATAACTTTGAAGTGAAGCCTCCAAGCAGAGAACAGAATGGAGTTGGAAATTTCAGCCAGCTTATTCCCCTCACAGGAATGGTGCTGCAGGAGCGGCTCTTCAGACACTGAAGCAGGTGTTGCACAACCTAGGATGCTTTACATGGATACTATACATGGAGTGAATTCGAAAACTTCCTCTCCATGGCTGCTAACCTTGCCAATGAAAGATCCATAGACGCCAGTCCTCAGAGCAGGACTGCGTAGACTACATCAGCCTAGATTCCCTTCTGCTTTGAAGAACTGGATCCAGAGGAGATCTGCAAAGCTTTCAGTTGGGGGCTACTCCTACAAAAGTTTAAGCACCGTCCAAACTGAAGTTGACCGGTTCAGGAGGAAGTGGCGTCAGTTAGCTGGACTTAATCTGTTCATGAGAAGTAAGTGACACCAAACACAAAGGAATGTGGCTGTTGGAGATGTTGTCTGACTGGCTGACCAAAACAATTTGAGGGGTCAATATAGACTCACAAAAGTCATCAGCATCAACACTGACAGGGAGGCTATAGTCAGTGATGTACATGTCTGAACCTTCCCCAGTTATCCACTCCAAACCATGAAACCTGATCAAAGAGAGGACACAAAGAGAATCTTAACAAATGCCCTGCTGCAGTTCTTCACAGGGATGTCAGATGTGTCATCGTTCTACAACCTGCACAAGAACAAAAGCTAAGCCATCAAAGTGAAGCTGACATCCACTGTTGGTGATTGGTGTTGGAATTGCCAGTAACACAAGTGGAAGTGTTGTATCAAAACTCAGAGCACACTGAAAACCTCACATAAACTTTCAAAAATGTACTCTCGTGTAAAGAGCTCAGCTTCAGACCTTCAAGTCTGTAGAAGGCAGACAGAGGGGCAAAATGAAACTGTGTGCATTAGCTGACCTAAAAAAAAATGGCTGTGTTTCCTGACAGACTATCAGCAAACAGAGAGAAAAAACAGAATAGAAATACAACAAATACAGTATAATTAGTCAGCAATTAAGCCAAACGAAGAAATGTTAAGGTGATAGCCGACCACTAGCCCTAATCTTCACTAAAAGATTCCAGACTTTAGATAAAGTTGAGGCCGCGGCCTGCTCTTACTAATAAAATACATTTAAAAGGGTAGAAAGCATAGTACCATACTATGCCAGTATGCTAGCCATACGAAGGTAAAAAAGTGCATCTTAAGTCTGGACTTTGACTTTAATTGATGCAGGGAGATCATTCCACAAAGCAGGTGCACAATAGGAGAATGCTCTGTGACCCGTGGACTTTATATTCACCCTAGAGACACAAAGTAGTCCTGCACCCTGATAATGCCGGGCTGGTACATAGGGTTTAAGTAGGTCAGCTAAGTCGGGAGGTGCTAGTCCGTGAATAATTTTATAGGTTCGAAACAGAACCTTAAAGTCTGATCTCACAGAGTCAGGAAGACAGTAAAGAGACGCCAAAATGGGTGTAGTGTTGTCAAACTTTCTGCTTCCTGTCAAAAGTCTGGCAGCAGCAATTTTGAATCGATTGGAGACTAGTCCTAATGCTGGACATAGGGTAGGACGAATCTTTGCTATATTTCACAGGTGTAAGAAAACAGTCCTCGTAATGTCTCTATATGCGGAGGGACAAAGGACAGTGTAGGATCAAAAAATTACCCCAAGGTTCCTCACTTTGTCAGTGTGATGGTATGACACACAAGCTAAGGCTAGTGTTTTGCTGATCAAATTGATGCCAATGTCCTCACAGGACCAAAGAACTATCATTTCAGGCTTGTCAGTGTTTTAAAAGTAGGAAATTGCTAGACATCCAGCTTTTCACTGAGGCAGAGGCATCTTCTAAGGATTTATGTGGATCAGATTACCAGCAGTTATCGGCATGTAGAACTAAGTATCATCAACATAGCAATGAAGGTAATCCAAAACGCTGCACTATGTGCCCCAAGGGGTGCCACAAAGGGAGAAAAGCAGAGGGCCTAAGACAGACCCCTGTGGAACCCCAAATTTCATGTCTCTTTGGTTAGAGGTAGTGTTAGTGTACAAAAAATAGTGCGAACGACTGGCAGGTATGATGTCAACCATGTAGGGCATTCCCATTCCAGTAATCCTAAAATCATTCTTCAGCCTCTTGAGCAGAATACAGTGATCCATGGTAACAAACGCAGGACTAAGATCTAACAGCACCAGAACCATAGTGGTGTCTGAATCCATTGCAAGCAGATCATTAAACTCTCTCTGGAATTGGGTATAATTGGGCGTTTTTGACTACTTTTTGTTTTACCTTCGTAATTAAACTTAAAAACTGTTTACCTTACCTTGTTTGATGTCATTTTTTTCAGCACAGCCTCCTCTGTGTGACTTTACAGTTGTTTCATTCTGACATACTGCATTAAGACAGTGACCCTAAAATCCCCCCAAAACGTAAAATTCAAATCAGAAAATGTTTGTTTTTTGTGAAAACTAGAACTATGTTTAACAAACCATTTTTCTAACAGATTGCACATATAAAGTGTAAATTTCTAAAACATATGTAAAAATGTAGCATCATCACAAAGTTCTTTACAACATTTCATATTAAAATGCAGGAAATGCTTCAGACATTTTTTGTGGCTATTTACATGCAAAAAGATGCCACACAAATTATATTTGTGCCACTCAGAAAATAATTCTTGTTCGATGCAAATCAGAAGCCCCTCAAAAATTGTATAGATATTTCACCCCAACATCAATGTGTATTTTTCCCAAATGGCAAAAAAAAAAAAAAAATGAAAAAGGTGTTTTAAACTTTGAGGGGTATCTCTATCTGGACTTCTGAGTTCTACGCACCTGAAGCCTGCTCACTGCTGTGGTCATGAGGGTTGAGTCATGATCGAAAGAACTAAATCGCGGGTACAAGCGGCCAAACTGGGCTTCCTCAGGAGGGTGGCTGGTGTCTCCCTTAGAGATAGAGTGAGAAGCTCGGTCGTGCCATGTTTTGGCCCTGGACCTGCTTAGAATAAGGTTTGTCCCCCAGTCATTGGCCGTTTCCCTGTCTTGGTCCTTCTGTTCGGCCCTGAGTATTCTGTTCTAGTTTAGTCTCTTGCTTTTTATTTGCTATTCTGTGTGATCACGTTAGGTTTTGAGAGTTACTTGTTACACTTCAGCCACTTATTAAGTTCTGTTCTAGTTTAGTCGTCATCCTTTATTTTCTGGTTAGTCAGTCACTCTGTTTTGAGCATGTTAGCCCCTCATGTTTTTCTGTTACAGTTCAGCCACTTGTTGAGTTCTCCTCTAGTGTAGATCCAGCTGTTGATTTTCTGTTTCTGCTTTTTCATTTGTTTATTCTGTTTCCCCTCACAATTCTATTTTAGGTATCATTATTTCCTAATTATTTAACATTTGTTCCATCACTGTCACATTCCAATAGTAACGACGCATCGGGCCAAAACACAGAAAACTAGTGGCAGAAACCACTGATCTGTACAAAACGGATCGGTGCAGAAACCACTGATCTGTACAAAACAGATCGGTGCAGAAACCACTGATCCGTACAAAAGAGAAATGTGTCACAGGACTGCCCATTTATAAAGCAGTTTTCTGAAGAAAAATCCTTGGAAATGTTTTTTGTTGCTGTTTGTTACCTCAAAATTTCCGATTACTGTTAAAAAAAGTTTAGAACAATTGTAATTAAAATAGCTAAATAAATCAATAAATGGTTCTTTAGAAACCTTTCATCTATAAATTAAAACCACCTGTTATTTCAGATTAGATCATTTCTTGTTTAACATAAGGAACCATGGACATTTATTTTTAGACAAATAAAATAACATGAAAATTTGTACATTTTTTTAAGTCTGGTAGATTATTTATATCTCATTTCAACCAGAAAAACAGACACTGTAAATAAATACAAATGTTTATTATGAATGCAACAGGAAATAATTTAACAATGACTGCAGTGTGATTGTAAAATGTAAAGAGATAAAGCTCATGATGAATTTTTAATTTATTTATTTATTTGTCATTTCAACTTGTTATTACATCAAAATATGTAATTGCCTTTAATGTTGTTATCAGGACAGTCATTTCTAAAATATGAATTTGAGCACAATTAAGTGGAGAGCTTCTACCTGTGCAAATGTCTTTTGACTTTGATTTCGTGGACATTTTTAATGATCCGTTCATTTACCAGATGAAGGTCTCTTCTGCAGCTTTGAACTCTGGTGGTGTTGCTGAAGAGCAGAGATGTTTTCTTTCGACTGGACTTTGCGGTGTTCAGCTCATCAATGGGAGTTTGGTTGTCTGCACAGCAAATGTTCCTGATTGGGACAAACACTAAACAGTTTATATATATAAAAAAAAAAAAAAAAAACAGGAAAAAAAAAATGATGGAAAAATCAATCAATCAATCAATCAATTTTTTTATATAGCGCCAAATCACAACAAACAGTTGCCCCAAGGCGCTTTATATTGTAAGGCAAGGCCATACAATAATTATGTAAAACCCCAACGGTCAAAACGACCCCCTGTGAGCAAACACTTGGCTACAGTGGGAAGGAAAAACTCCCTTTTAACAGGAAGAAACCTCCAGCAGAACCAGGCTCAGGGAGGGGCAGTCTTCTGCTGGGACTGGTTGGGGCTGAGGGAGAGAACCAGGAAAAAGACATGCTGTGGAGGGGAGCAGAGATCGATCACTAATGATTAAATGCAGAGTGGTGCATACAGAGCAAAAAGAGAAAGAAACAGTGCATCATGGGAACCCCCCAGCAGTCTACATCTATAGCAGCATAACTAAGGGATGGTTCAGGGTCACCTGATCCAGCCCTAACTATAAGCTTTAGCAAAAAGGAAAGTTTTAAGCCTAATCTTAAAAGTAGAGAGGGTGTCTGTCTCCCTGATCTGAATTGGGAGCTGGTTCCACAGGAGAGGAGCCTGAAAGCTGAAGGCTCTGCCTCCCATTCTACTCTTACAAACCCTAGGAACTACAAGTAAGCCTGCAGTCTGAGAGCGAAGCGCTCTATTGGGGTGATATGGTACTACGAGGTCCCTAAGATAAGATGGGACCTGATTATTCAAAACCTTATAAGTAAGAAGAAGAATTTTAAATTATATTCTAGAATTAACAGGAAGCCAATGAAGAGAGGCCAATATGGGTGAGATATGCTCTCTCCTTCTAGTCCCCGTCAGTACTCTAGCTGCAGCATTTTGAATTAACTGAAGGCTTTTTAGGGAACTTTTAGGACAACCTGATAATAATGAATTACAATAGTCCAGCCTAGAGGAAATAAATGCATGAATTAGTTTTTCAGCATCACTCTGAGACAAGACCTTTCTGATTTTAGAGATATTGCGTAAATGCAAAAAAGCAGTCCTACATATTTGTTTAATATGCGCTTTGAATGACATATCCTGATCAAAAATGACTCCAAGATTTCTCACAGTATTACTAGAGGTCAGGGTAATGCCATCCAGAGTAAGGATCTGGTTAGACACCATGTTTCTAAGATTTGTGGGGCCAAGTACAATAACTTCAGTTTTATCTGAGTTTAAAAGCAGGAAATTAGAGGTCATCCATGTCTTTATGTCTGTAAGACAATCCTGCAGTTTAGCTAATTGGTGTGTGTCCTCTGGCTTCATGGATAGATAAAGCTGGGTATCATCTGCGTAACAATGAAAATTTAAGCAATACCGTCTAATAATACTGCCTAAGGGAAGCATGTATAAAGTGAATAAAATTGGTCCTAGCACAGAACCTTGTGGAACTCCATAATTAACTTTAGTCTGTGAAGAAGATTCCCCATTTACATGAACAAATTGTAATCTATTAGACAAATATGATTCAAACCACCGCAGCGCAGTGCCTTTAATACCTATGGCATGCTCTAATCTCTGTAATAAAATTTTATGGTCAACAGTATCAAAAGCAGCACTGAGGTCTAACAGAACAAGCACAGAGATGAGTCCACTGTCCGAGGCCATAAGAAGATCATTTGTAACCTTCACTAATGCTGTTTCTGTACTATGATGAATTCTAAAACCTGACTGAAACTCTTCAAATAGACCATTCCTCTGCAGATGATCAGTTAGCTGTTTTACAACTACCCTTTCAAGAATTTTTGAGAGAAAAGGAAGGTTGGAGATTGGCCTATAATTAGCTAAGATAGCTGGGTCAAGTGATGGCTTTTTAAGTAATGGTTTAATTACTGCCACCTTAAAAGCCTGTGGTACATAGCCAACTAACAAAGATAGATTGATCATATTTAAGATCGAAGCATTAAATAATGGTAGGGCTTCCTTGAGCAGCCTGGTAGGAATGGGGTCTAATAAACATGTTGATGGTTTGGATGAAGTAACTAATGAAAATAACTCAGACAGAACAATCGGAGAGAAAGAGTCTAAGCAAATACCGGCATCACTGAAAGCAGCCAAAGATAACGATACGTCTTTGGGATGGTTATGAGTAATTTTTTCTCTAATAGTTAAAATTTTGTTAGCAAAGAAAGTCATGAAGTCATTACTAGTTAAAGTTAATGGAATACTCAGCTCAATAGAGCTCTGACTCTTTGTCAGCCTGGCTACAGTGCTGAAAAGAAACCTGGGGTTGTTCTTATTTTCTTCAATTAGTGATGAGTAGAAAGATGTCCTAGCTTTACGGAGGGCTTTTTTTATAGAGCAACAGACTCTTTTTCCAGGCTAAGTGAAGATCTTCTAAATTAGTGAGATGCCATTTCCTCTCCAACTTACGGGTTATCTGCTTTAAGCTACGAGTTTGTGAGTTATACCACGGAGTCAGACACTTCTGATTTAAAGCTCTCTTTTTCAGAGGAGCTACAGCATCCAAAGTTGTCTTCAATGAGGATGTAAAACTATTGACGAGATACTCTATCTCCCTTACAGAGTTTAGGTAGCTACTCTGCACTGTGTTGGTATATGGCATTAGAGAACATAAAGAAGGAATCATATCCTTAAACCTAGTTACAGCGCTTTCTGAAAGACTTCTAGTGTAATGAAACTTATTCCCCACTGCTGGGTAGTCCATCAGAGTAAATGTAAATGTTATTAAGAAATGATCAGACAGAAGGGAGTTTTCAGGGAATACTGTTAAGTCTTCTATTTCCATACCATAAGTCAGAACAAGATCTAAGATATGATTAAAGTGGTGGGTGGACTCATTTACTTTTTGAGCAAAGCCAATAGAGTCTAATAATAGATTAAATGCAGTGTTGAGGCTGTCATTCTCAGCATCTGTGTGGATGTTAAAATCTCCCACTATAATTATCTGAGCTAAGCACTAAGTCAGACAAAAGGTCTGAAAATTCACAGAGAAACTCACAGTAACGACCAGGTGGACGATAGATAATAACAAATAAAACTGGTTTTTGGGACTTCCAATTTGGATGGACAAGACTAAGAGACAAGCTTTCAAATGAATTAAAGCTCTGTCTGGGTTTTTGATTAATTAATAAGCTGGGATGGAAGATTGCTGCTAATCCTCCGCCCCGGCCCGTGCTACGAGCATTCTGACAGTTAGTGTGACTCGGGGGTGTTGACTCATTTAAACTAACATATTAATCCTGCTGTAACCAGGTTTCTGTTAGGCAGAATAAATCAATATGTTGATCAATTATTATATCATTTACCAACAGGGACTTAGAAGAGAGAGACCTAATGTTTAATAGACCACATTTAACTGTTTTAGTCTGTGGTGCAGTTGAAGGTGCTATATTATTTTTTCTTTTTGAATTTTTATGCTTAAATAGATTTTTGCTGGTTATTGATAGTCTGGGAGCAGGCACCGTCTCTACGGGGATGGGGTAATGAGGGGATGGCAGGGGGAGAGAAGCTGCAGAGAGGTGTGTAAGACTACAACTCTGCTTCCTGGTCCCAACCCTGGATAGTCACGGTTTGGAGGATTTAAGAAAATTGGCCAGATTTCTAGAAATGAGAGCTGCTCCATCCAAAGTGGGATGGATGCCGTCTCTCCTAACAAGACCAGGTTTTCCCCAGAAGCTTTGCCAATTATCTATGAAGCCCACCTCATTTTTTGGACACCACTCAGACAGCCAGCAATTCAAGGAGAACATGCGGCTAAACATGTCACTCCCGGTCCGATTGGGGAGGGGCCCAGAGAAAACTACAGAGTCCGACATTGTTTTTGCAAAGTTACACACCGATTTAATGTTAATTTTAGTGACCTCCGATTGGCGTAACCGGGTGTCATTACTGCCGACGTGAATTACAATCTTACCAAATTTACGCTTAGCCTTAGCCAGCAGTTTCAAATTTCCTTCAATGTCGCCTGCTCTGGCCCCCGGAAGACAATTGACTATGGTTGCTGGTGTCGCTAACTTCACATTTCTCAAAACAGAGTCGCCAATAACCAGAGTTTGATCCTCGGCGGGTGTGTCGTCGAGTGGGGAAAAACGGTTAGAGATGTGAACGGGTTGGCGGTGTACACGGGGCTTCTGTTTAGGGCTACGCTTCCTCCTCACAGTCACCCAGTCGGCCTGCTTTCCCGGCTGCTCGGGATCTGCCAGGGGGTAACTAACGGCGGCTAAGCTACCTTGGTCCGCACCGACTACAGGGGCCTGGCTAGCTGTAGAATTTTCCACGGTGCGGAGCCGAGTCTCCAATTCGCCCAGCCTGGCCTCCAAAGCTACGAATAAGCTACACTTATTACAAGTACCATTACTGCTAAAGGAGGCCGAGGAATAACTAAACATTTCACACCCAGAGCAGAAAAGTGCGGGAGAGACAGGAGAAGCCGCCATGCTAAATCGGCTAAGAGCTAGTAGCTACGCTAAGCTAGCGGATTCCTAAATACACGCAAAGTGAATAATGTGTAAATAATATAGAGGTGATTCAGCAGAAGGAGTGCTTTAGTTAAGGCACGTAAAGATTACACTGGGAAACAAATCGTAATCTAGATAACTAGATCAATCTAACTGCGCAGATTAAACAGCTAACAGATACAGAAAAACACCGCTGTGCTCCGGAACAGGAAGTGATACAATACCACAGTGAGAGCCAACCACCAGTAGAGGCCTGGTGCCTGAAATGCATGAAAAAAAAAAGTTATTTAAAGTTGAGCTTTTGGTGGTCTCTGAAAAAAGCTGTAGCTTTATTTGGTAAAAATAAAAACGACTGAACCATTTACAAATTAAAGCGTTCACTCGGTTCAACTGTGCTAAAAGGCTAAGCTAATGTTAGCCGATCAATAAACCTTCACAGCAGTTCAGTAAACGCCACGTTTTACTTTTATTTTATTCTCACCTCGATAAAGCTGCAGAACTAAACTCCACTGGTCAAACTGGGACTTCGCATATATCCAAAAAGTGGGAGATTTTGGACTGAGTGAGTTTGCTCCATCCCCCCGGCTGCCTGCCTCGGTTTGCCCAGTGATGATGCCTGAAGGCCGGCTTCTCCGTGCAGGTCAGCCATCTGTCGCGGTTCAATCGATATCCCACCAAGTCTTCAGTCCTCCCTCGGTTGGCGTCACTCCGAAAAGTAGCTGAAAAAAAGCTTCTCCCAGCAGGGTGATGGGAGAATCATTCTAATGCTGTTTTTAAAGCTTTTTTCTCCACCATGGGAGAGAGGGCCTTCCAGGCAGTGGCCCCTCGGCTCTGGAACTCCCTCCCAAAGACCCTGAGCGCCCCACAAAGTGTGGA
Organism: Thalassophryne amazonica; assembly: GCF_902500255.1. Taxonomy (NCBI): domain Eukaryota; kingdom Metazoa; phylum Chordata; class Actinopteri; order Batrachoidiformes; family Batrachoididae; genus Thalassophryne; species Thalassophryne amazonica. Next base: position 64,666,567 of record NC_047106.1, on the reverse strand, counting down.
GGCCTTTAAAAAAGGCCTAAAGACATTGTTATTTCAAAAGGCCTTTTAGATATCTTATCGTTTGAAATGGTTTTTGAAATCTGTTTTAATTCTGTTTTTAAATCCTTGCTGTAGCACTTTGAGATTTCTTTGAAATGTAAGGTGCAATACAAATAAAATGTATTATTATTATTATTATTATTTGCTAACTGACTGTCTTCATGCTCTGTGATTGGCCAGTCACTCACAGCACCCACCCCTCCCTACACAGACATGTCTCTCCAGCCTCTGGTATATATACGAGGTCTGTGAGAAAAGTAACGGACCTTTTTATTTTTTTCAAAAACTATATGGATTTGATTCATATGTTTTTATGTCAGCCATGCTTGAACCTTCGTGCGCATGCGTGAGTTTTTCCACGCCTGTCGGTTGCGTCATTCGCCTATGGGCAGGCTTTGAGTGAGCACTGCTCCACCCCTCTCGTCGTTGTTTCATTACGAGGAAATGGTGGAATGATTTGGGCGTTTTTTCCATCAGAATTTTTTCAGAAACTGTTAGAGACAGGCACCTGGAAACTATTCGAAAAATTTATCTGGCTTTTGGTGAAAATTTTACGGGCTTCACAGAAAATATGGAGTGTTACTACAGCTTTAAGGACAGCCCACAATGGCGCACGGTGCGCCGCGCTCCGAGCCGCCATTGAGAGGCAGAAACCACCACATCATTTCTAAACGGATGGCTTTGTGGAGCCGGGACTGTCGTGTGCAATTTCTCTGGTTATCACAAGAGCTGGACATCAGCCATTTTCCGGCAGATTTCACTTTTAATAAGAGATTTTGTCATGGAACACCTCCGTTTCGGAGTGCCAGAGGACAAGTTGGGACATGCCTATCTCGGCTTTCAGTGCTTACCAGTCGAGTGAGTATAAGAGAAACTGTGGAGAGCTGGGCATGTCCCAACTTGTCCTCTGGCACTCCGAAATGAGATAATGAGATACCCGAAAAGAACCGGTTCTTGATACCAAACCCTAACCAGATGTCTCCCAGCCCAGTCTCACTTTCTCTTTTTTTTTGTGCTCCCATCACAAAATGAGTCAAATTTTCATTACTTTTTTTAAACTCACTATTACTAACCCTACTCCTACCCCCAACCCTAACCTGAACCATAACCTAATCCTACTCCTTCCCCCAACCCAAACCATAACCACCCCAACCCCCTGCTTCACTTTTAATTTTGTGCAGTCATCACGGAATGAATTAGAATGAATTTGTGCTGCCATGACAAAAATGAGGTTGTGTCTCCAGGTTGTGTCTCCTTAAATATCATGGAACGTCCCGGAGGATATAGTGATTAAGATGGCATTGTTAATAAAATCTGAAATCAATCTAACCTGAACTATTATTTTTCAATTTCTTTGTACAGAAATGTACTGTACAAGACCATTCTAATTGACTTAACACTCCTATTATTTGATAAAATAAAATGTGTGTCATGAGAGAAGATTGACTTTGACAATTTTGTATGTATGAAATGTAAAATTTTGTCCCCAACTGCACACATTAGCAGGGTAGCTTTAATCAACATTAAAAAAGTGAATTAGAGTTTTCCTTTTGAAAACAGGATGAGGAAATACACTGACTGAAACAAGTGATAAACAAAGCAGTATTTAGTGCTTAGAAGTGTTGCCTGCTCATCTGATTAACATCTGTTTTTTTTCTTACCCCATAAAGTAGGGGTGGTACAAACAGATTAAAAAGCTGCTAAGCAGCCTAAACCTCATGTCAAAAAGTCCATTAATGGGTTGGAAAGGCATTTGGGGGAGAGTTATATATGTGGATATGAGAGGATCCATAACTAACAGACATGTTTACAGCCTTCCTAAGGCCTGGTTCACACGGCAGGATAATTAAGCCGATATTGGACCCGATCTTCCCCTTCCGACAATCTTAAGGACGCCCCAACAATCGTGATGACGTTAAAGATAATCTTATCAGATATTCCTGCTGTGTGTGGTGTGTAAAGAGCACTCTGATGTGCTCGGAAGGACGTCAGGGAGCACTCCGATCGCAAATCAGGGATATTCATGTTGGATTGTCTTGGCCCGATATCGCAGCATGTGTTGTGTCCTCCGACCACAAATGAGTACGCAGCCTGCTGAATGTGACGTGTAGCCAATCAGAAAGCAATGTGACGGACGCACGGAGCGGAAAATAAAATCAAAACAGCTGTTCTGACTTACCAGAAAGTCCGGTGGTCACGCTGTCTCCACTCCTTTAAAGAACACCTTTTCTTTTTCTTTTTGTATTTTTTCCTTCTGTTTTAAATAGTCCACAAAGTATCTGTTTGTTTACTCTGAAGTCACGTTTAATCTCGAGAGATTTTGCGAGATTTCCTGTCTGACCTGGGAATGTTTGTGTGTGAAATCTGTTCGTGTGTGGTGCTGTTGTCCTTACCGTGTGGCTGAACACCATACACTGTATGACCAAACCTTTTAGATCTATGTTTTTTATCTTCACGTGTGTGGTCTCTCAGGTTTTGAAAACCTAAAGATAATTTTAAAATCCTGTCGTGTGAACCAGGCTTAATGGATGTCTGACAAAAAAACTTTTTCGAGTCCACAGGACATATCAATGTTTTTTTCTGCATTTTGTGTTATGATTGCAATGTCACAGAAGATGTGTGTTTTGCAATTACTTCAAATGGCACCCTGTGTGAATGGGAAAGCCAACAACCAATAGCACAGTGATACAGAGAGACCACTGAAAGTGCCGAACATGCAGAGACATTCACTTACAGTTCTGCTCATAAATTTTCATATTCTGACAGAATTTGTTTTGTTTTGTTTTTTCCCCACCATTTTTCAGTGAATGTGAATGATAACACATTAACATTTTGTTCACTCATGGTTAGTGGTTGTTTGAAGCCATTCATTGTCAAACAATTGTGTTTACTCTTTTTAGATCATAATGACAACAGAAACTACCCAAATGACCCTGATCAAAAATTTACATATTCCAGTTCTTAATACCATGTATTGCCCCCTTTAACATCAATAGCAGCTTGGAGTCTTTTGTGGTAGTTGTGGATGAGGCTTTTTTTTATTTTCTCTGATGGTAACGCTGACAATTGTTCTTGGCAAAAAGCCTCTAGTTCCTGTAAATTCCTGAGCTGTCTTGCCTGAACTAGATGTTGAGGTCTCCCAGAGTGACTCAATGATATTGAGCTCAGCCGACTGAGATGGCCACTCCAGAACTTTCACTTTATTCTGCTGTAGCCAATGACAGGTCAACCTGGCCTTGTGTGTTTTGGATCATTGTAGCATCCGGGCTGATAAGTGCAAATTTCCCACCAGTATTTTCTGATAGCATGCTGCATTCATCCTGCAATCAATCAATTTGTAGCTCACACATCCCCAACAATCCTTCTTGTTTCCTTCTTGTGTATCTTTCATCATAGACTTTCTTGACCTCTCCAAATATCACATTTATGGTTGTGGACAAAAAGTTCAATTTTGGTCTTATTACTCCAAATGACTTTCTGTGCTGTTTGGTGTACTGTAAGTGGGATACTTTGTGGCATTTGTGTAGTAATGGCTTTCTTCTGGTGACTTGACCATGGAGCCAGTTTTCTTCAATGCTCCTTATTGTGCATCTTGAAACAGCGACACACTTTGTTTCAGAGAGTCCTGTATTTCAGCTGAAGTTATTTGTGGGTTTTTATTCACATCCTAAACAATTTTCCTGGCAGTTGTTGCTGAAATTTATGTTTGGTCTACCTGACCGTGGTTTGGTTTCCTCTTTTCCACTTCTTGATTAGGTTTGAACACTGCTGCTTGGCATTCTTAGGTCCCTGAATATCTTTTTTCTATCCCTTTCCTGTTTTATTCAGTTAAATTACCTTTTCCTAGAGATCCTTAGACAATTATTTGCCTTCTCCATGACTCAGAAACAAACAACGTCAACGCAGCACTGGATGAAAGATGCAAGGGTCTGTCAGGAGCCCAGAAACTCACTGACCTTTTATACACAATAAATGCAACCAAACAGATCACAAATGAGGATGATTACCTTTAGTAGCTATTCCAACCTTTTTGCATCAACTTATGTGCATGTTATCAGGCCAAAATCAGCAGGGTATGTAAACTTTTAGTCAGGGTCATTTGGTTAGTATCTGCTGTTATTATGATTTAAAAGAGTAACACAGTTTGTTTGATAATAAATGGCTTCACACAACCACTAACCATGAGTGTATTTATTTTGTGTAGTGGTGTGTGTGTGTTATCTTTCATATTCTCTGAAAATTGGCCAAAAAATCTGAAAGAGTATGTAAATCTATGCACAAATGTATTTCAGCAGTAACACTCATGTTTCTGGGATGTCACACCTTTGAAATCAAGTGATGCCTGGGAAGAGCTGAGGGAATCTTGAGGTTGGTGAACAGAGGTTTGGTGATGATGATACCTTTGCAAGAAAACAGTCTTTTGGGTCCTGGTGCATTCATGTCTTACTGTATGGTTGTGAGACTTGGATAATGTTTCTGTGTAGGCTCTCAGTTGTCCAGGTTGGTTTCCATAGTAGAGAAGCTGAATCTTCGCCTTAACTGGGTTGCTTGACGCGAGGACATTTCACTTCAAATCGCAGAAGCTTCCTCAGCTAAAATTCTTGCTCTGGTAGTCTGACTTCTGTCTTGACTCTTGTAGAGTCAAGAGTCAAGACAGAAGTGATTTGAAGCGAAACGTCCTCACGTCAAGCAACCCTGTCCAGTGGAAGATTCAAGCTTCTCTACGACTTCGATAATAAAATGTCACGGAAGTCAATGACTGATACCTTTGTTAGTAGGTCTCTTCTGGGGATCCTCAAGTACCAGTGGAATGACTTTGTGTGAAATGAGAAATTATTTAGGAAAACTCAGATGAGAAACAAAACTTGCATTGTGGAGGACAGTAAATTGGTCTGAGCATAATCCAACATGCAGGTGCCACCGGGCTGAAGACTTCAGTGGCTGTAACAGGCAAATTAGTTTCTCACGTTTCACTTGCTTTCAGTAAATAGATGGTTTCCTTTGGAGAGGTGAGGATAGATCTTTTGTCTGGACAGTAGTCATCCATGACCTTGGGTGCATCCAGGATGTGGTGAATGTGGCATACTACCAGACTTGCCTAGACTGTACAATTAACAAAAAAAAAAGGTTCTTTCTTATAAGACCAAACTGGGGTACAACTGGGGCACATCACAGTGGTGCTTATGTCCATTTTTTCCAGCATAAACTGGACAAGAAACCACAACTCACTATGGATGGGATGTCAATCCATTGTAGATTACTTCCCAATCAAGCCGAGTTCCCATTTTAGAGCTGGGTCGACTGAGACAATGCAAATTCTGTGCATTTTTTTAAGAACACAAACTGATAGCATGAATGGGATTCAAGCACAGGTCTACATTTTGGCAGCCCAGGTCATTAGCCACTGAGGTACTTGCTCTGCATAATTAACTCAGTACAATATAATATTTTAGCATGTACTAAAGTAATTTCTAGCATTTTTGATGACCAAACAATGATGTTCTGTTAAATTCCACTGGCCATAGTGCTGTACTCTTACTGCTGAAGAAATCCTTTACAGCCATTTGATACGGTTTCATTTCATCAGACCTTGGACCCAATACTAAACTCTGCCAAGGTACACAGGGTCACAAAGTGGAGTTGCTGCCACCCTTGACTAAGCAGAGGAGAGTGTTTGCCTTGTAATGACCACATCCAAGCATGTCATTTGTTCTTTTTGCCACAGAATCAATGCCCCATGACCCGCAATTAAACCAAAAGTTGATCTAAAAAGGTCATCACAGCCCGTATAGATCTCTGTGTTTACTGAATTAACAAGCAGCAGTGTTGCTTTTCCATCAAAGTGTTCCCCTCTAGATACATGAGACATGCACACACATGCATTAAACACGTAAACACATAACTGGGTATTTGTGTGCAACCTTGCCTCCGAGGACGTATATCAGTGATAGCATCTATCTTGTTAAAGGTGAAATGGGCAGAGCAGTCATTGTGCCGTCACCTTATTTTTCTAAAACCATACATTTTATGTATAAAACTGACCAGGTTAAAAGTCTCAGAGGGAAAAGTGCATTTTCTCCATAGCGGCTGAGATTATGCTGTGGCAGTAACGTGTCAGTAAATGTTCAAAACAAAGACTTTCATTGCTGTTTTTCTTATTACAAAAATGAATCTACATTTAACTTCAGGCTTGGCAAAACAATGCATAAATATGACACCAACAATACACTTTGAGTCATTTACAGTACATAACTCTTACTGGTTCAAATCGTCCTCCTCTGCAGGAGAGTCAGCTTCCAGCTTTTACTTCAACAATAACATTGTGGCTTAAAGAGTTTAATTTTATCAAGGTGACCCAAAGGCACCTCCTGCTTTTGGGCAGCACTTGAAAAGTTTGAAGTTGCCTGTGTACAACAGATTTAAATGCCATCAGCTAACTTTTTTCTGTATCATTACCATGGTGACACAGTATGACTTAAGCAGCAGAAGTGATAGAGTGTTGTCAGTCATCCATGACCCGTGATCAATCACCTCACTCAATATGAGGCTGACGGCTGAGGAGGGGCTATTGAGCTGACAATGAGACAAGGTAAATTTAGGACACATGTCGCTGTTGGGTGAATACAGATGACCTCAGGAGGATAATGTTGCAATCATTGTTTGGAAAACAGCTATAGATTATGTCTGCTTCCATGAGATAATGGTCAACTATCACATGGTTTGCATTCCAGAATGCCAATACAGAATGAGATGGTATTCAACTTATTTATTTCTTTTTTTATTTTTCCTAATGCTTGCTTCACTAAGTTAAGAAATACCAGTTGTAGTTTTCACTTTCAAGTGTCATAATAAGTAAACAAATAATAATTAATTAAAAAAAATGCCTGCTTGTGACCTCCAACACTCACTGGATTGGTTCACAGCCAAGTGTGAAGCACCTGGGAGGATCAGCACTTCTAAATCTGAGGCCATGATTCTTAACAGGAAACTGATGGATTGCCTACTCCATGTAGGGAATGCAGTCTTGCCCCAAGTGAAGGAGTTCAAGTGCCTCGGGGTCTTGTTCACAAGTGAGGGGACAATGGAGTGTGAGATTGGCTGGAGAATTGGCACAGCAGTGGTGGTATTACAATTGCTCTGCTGTACTGTTGTGAAGAAAAAGGGAGCTGAGCAAAAGGCGAAGCCTTGATCTACTGGTCAATCTTTCCAGATCTCACCTATGGTCATAAGGGTTGGGTCATGACTGAAAGCACTAGACTGCAGGTACACATGGCTGATATGGGCTTCCACAGGGCCGCTTCACACATAGTGCGAATACGTACAACTCAGGGTGACTCACGACAGTAGAGCTTGTATGAGCACACCACGAAACATTATGCCACTGGGTAGGCGTGCACGTGACGGTGTCTTTCGAAGAGGAACACAGTGCGAGCAGTTTTCCCCCCTCTGAATGTCATGCTCTGTGGTTGCTCGTTTCTTCTGCCATGTTTTATGTTAGGATTTATTTGGTGATTATGTCTTCTGTGTGCCTTCCCTGTCTCTTGGTGCTGGGTGGTGGGCGTGGCACAGTCTTGACCACACCCACTTCTGGATCCTTTTGCACAGGTGTTTCCTATCAGCTGCTCATCACTTAGGCGTATATAAATGTCACTGGTTGCACTAGTTATTCGCTCGATTGTTGCGCCTTGTGCCCTCACTTCTGGCTCTGAGTTGTGTGTATCTTCCAAGTCCTGTTTTCACATTGTGTATCTCACCACCTGCCTGTTTGTACCGACCACACCTTTTGCCTGATGATCCTGCCTTGTTTGCTTGTTTTGGACTGCCTTATCGTGTACCGAACCCCACTGAGTTTCTCAGTAAATACCTTTCTCAACCAGAGCTATTGTGTCGAGTCCTGTACTTGTGTCCAACCGTTCCTGTCTGACGGTCCTGATACTGAAAGACTCTTTAGGCCAGAGGTCTCAAACCGGTTCCAGAAAGGGCCGAAAGGGTGCAGGTTTTCTGTGCAACCACCCACTCCAGCAGGTGATTTCACTGATTAACTTCACTTTGAGCAGGTGGAATCAGTTAATCAGTGAACTCACCTGCTGGAGTGGGTGGTTGCACAGAAAGCCTGCACCCTCTCGGCCCTTTCTGGAACCAGTTTGAGACCTCTGCTTTAGGCCCATATCAGTAACCACTGAGGATCAAGAGAATATGTGATATTAAATTACTCAGGGATCCCAAGTTGATGCAACTGAACATTTTCATGAAAATGACTAGACCTGCCAGTTTTACCTTGTGATCACAATCAAATGGCTCATAATTTGATCCCACTAACCCAGTGTTTCCCAATCCTGGTCCTCAACACCCAAAGGATTTCATATTGTCCATCTCTCTCTCTACTCTAACTACATGCAATGAGCCAAATCAGATGTATTCCATTCCTCCTTGCAGCACCTCTCAAGCTCCCTCAAGTTGGATGGGAAACATCTGTGCACAGCCATTTTCAGATTTCTCCAGAGATGTTGCACTGGATTCAGTTCTGGGCTCTGGCTGGGCCACTCAACGACATTCACAGTGTTGTCCTGAAGCCACTCCTTTGATATCTTTGCTGTATGCTTAGGGTCATTGTCCTGCTGAAGGATGAACCATCAGCCCAGTCTTAGGTCAAGGGCACTCTGGAACACATTTTCATCAAGGATGTTTCTGTACATTGCTGCATCCATCTTTCACTCAATCCTGACTAGTCTCACAGCTGCTGCTGCTGAAAAACATCTACACAGCATGATCTTGCCACCATCATGCTTCACTGCAGGGATGGTGCCTGGTTTTCGCCAAACATGACACCTGGCATTCATGCCAAAGAGTTAAATCTTTGTCTCATCAGACCCGAGAATTTTGTTTCTTATAGCCTGAGAGTTAGTTCTTCAGGTGCCTTTTGGCAAACTCAAGGTGAGCTTCCATGTGACCTTTTCTATGGAGTGGCTTCTGTCTGGCCACTCTACCATATAGGCTTGATTGGTGGATTCCTGCAGAGATGCACTGTATGACACAAAAGCAAGATGATACAACAGTCTAAAAATGAGCCTGAGGATGCATAGTGCAACATATAATACAGCTGAAGCCTGTATATGTGAATATATTTGTCAGTGTATGTTCTGCCATGGCCATGATTAGTGTAAAGGGTGATCATCAAATGCAGCTCTTGCAGTACTATTACACTGAGGAGCAATAAAAGGCGTGGTGCGGGACATGGAGTGCTGATATAGGACCCACAGGGCTTCATCTACGATATGGCATCCACCTCTCTCCTCGCTCTTTTTTTTGTCTGCTTGCCTCTCATCCTCTTCAGCAGAGCACAGTCTAATCTCCCACTCCCCTGTGGGTGTGGGAAGTAAATCAGCACAGCTGGATCACAGACATCAATCTCAGCCAGCCCTCAGGATGGGGCCACTTGTGAGCCCACAGGGAGGCATTTCCTCTTCATCCAAATGAGAGACAATATGTGCAAGGAGAAAGCCGAGCAGAATGGCGGGTGAGCACAGGGAGGCACTGGGCTGGCAGGCAGTGAAGGTGATCATAGAGGGATAGATTGGCAGGTAGTAAAAGTGGTACATTGTTGATAGAAGATGGTTGGGGAAACAGCGACGGAGTAAACTGAAATGAATGTACATTAAAAAACAGCCTGAGAGGCTCAGATTTTTTGCATTAAAACTGTTCTTTTTAAAAATATAGAGGGACAGAAGGCGTGTAGTCTTTAGTGAATATGAGTGTAAATAGTTACTTCATATCCAAATTTTATTCAATATCTGGGGTCATCTAGGGTGTAGAGTCAGAGTGTTGTGCTATGATAGCAAATATGCAATTCAGTGCAAAGCTGTGGGCTTTCTGATAGTTGTTTTCTGTGCAACTCCAATGAAGACATATGTTGTTTTCTTTATGCTGACCCATCCTGGCCCATGATCTCCACCTCTGGATGTAAGTTCAATACAGACGTTGTGGCCCATTGGAGCAGGTACTTATTTTTGGTTATCTCAATCTACAACAAACCCCTTGATGAGATAGATGCCAGTCCATCCTGAGGTGTACCCATTTACAGTTGGATGGGCTAGGACAAAACAGATGAAGTGTCTTTTCTAAGAACAGTTAACATACTTGAAATTGAACCCTTGTCTGTATTTTGGCATCCCAACTACCTGTCCTACAGAACAGCCTGCTTTCCAGTTTGCATAAACGGTTGGTTTTATGCACTACATTATTAATGACCATGTTTGGCATGATGTGAAATAACTCAGTCAGAGCGTAATGTGCTATCTAGGAGTTTTGCGCCAAGCTATGACCATGCACCACTGGAGACCAGCCACCAAACCTCACTGAGATGAGGCACTGAAGCAATTAGACGAAACTTTGTCTTTTTCAATGACTGTTTTATTTTATCTGATGTTGTTTTCCCAAGGCGGCAACCAGATATACTTGGTATTAGGTCTGTTCAGAGAATTCCTGGATATTGCTGGAATGACTTTCAAAGGAGATGGTTACTTCAGGAGACACAGATGTAGAAATGGGAACTGTTTTTTGTTTTGTTTTTTTTTCAATATCAATGTCATTATTGTTTCTGATTTTTGGTCCAATTCTTTCTTGATTCCATTATATATTTGGGATTAACTATTGACTTGGAGCCTTCTTTTAAAGTTCATCTTCAATACTTGATCTCAGTATTAAGGGTAAAGCCAGGCTTCCTTTATAGAAATAAGTCATGTTTCTCCTTAAGTTCTCAGAAGCTCCTAATAACTGCTACCTTCTTGTCCCTACTGGACTACGGCAATGTTGTGTATATGTGCACATCAGCCAGTTGTCTTCAGTCCCAGTCCCGGATCATTGTGTCTTGAGATTCATCACTGATTGTTGCCGCCTCACCCACCACTGTGAGTTGTATGCCAAAGCTGGCATGCCCTCTTTGACTCTAAGATGATATACACATTGGATGACTCTGGTTTACAAGACTTTTATTGGACTGGTTCCAACCTAATTATCCAGAGATCTGAAAGCCATTATGCTCTGCGCTCAAAAGACATGTTATGTTTTTGTGTACCTCATGTCCACACTGAAACAGGAAAGAAAGCTTTCAGTTTTTCTCCTCTCTCTGATTGGAATGTCCTCCAATCTGAAATGAAACTGTCTGGATTGATTATTTAGAATGCATTCTGTTCTATTCTAAGAGATCACAAACGGAATTATTTTGCACAGTGCCTGTGTTTCTAAATTCAAATTTGTTTTGTTCTATACATTGTTACAATTTACAATGACTAACATGATTGTATTTTATTTATTATCAACGTTCTCATGATGATGTTAACCTGTCTATTATGATATGTGCTGGTACCTTTCTTGACCAGGTCACCCTTGTAAAAGAGGTTTTGATCTCACTGGGCTTTTATCTGGATAAACAAAGGTTATTGTTATTATGGACTCCTGATCAATTTTCGACATGGAAAACTTTAGTTCTTCAAAGGTTTTCAGCATTGATGCAGCTGTTTTCCTGATTTCTTGATATAGACTTTGGTGTCATGACATCATGACTGATACGCAGGCTTCGACTGACTGTGGCAGATAGATGGCGACTTTTGAGAGGTGGGGATGGATCAGTTATCTGCCTGAGTGGTTACCATCCTGGAACCAGTGTACTTCTGTAATGCGGTGCATCCAGTGGCACCAGCGTATGCATCCTGACTTGAGTGGGCTTGTTTTCAGTTCATTTTAGCTTGCATAGAATCAGGGTATGAGTGTGTATTGAACTTGCTCATGTAAGGTGCATTTGAGTGCTGCAAACTGTAAATACCAAAAATACATATGCTGGACTTTACATTAGGTGTTTGGTGGTCTATGGGATGATCACTTTGTAATTGCACTGCACCTGACCAAACCTTAATTTGACTGGATGTGGATGATGGGCATGAAAACAAGAACTGTTTTAAGTAGAAACTACAAATGGGCAATTTCATGAAAAGGGTTCACCCATATCTGACATGAGGGTCAGTTTTTAAATTCCTTGCAGGTGCTATAGACTGCAAAATAGGAATATATGGACCATGGATAATTCATAAAATCCACTATTGAGATAGGTTATGTTATACTTTTTTGGATGGGCTCACGGGGAAAACCCCAGAGTGCTATTTTTGGCGCTGATATTAGTACTTGAACACGAAACAAACATAAAGCAAATATTGATGACTGATACTTTATTGTATGATCTACGTTCTGATCCTCACCTATGGTCATGAGATTTGGCTCATGACCAAAGAACGGGATCGCGAGTACAAGCGGCGAGAGGATTTCCTCCGCAGGGTGGCTGAGCGCTCTCCTTAGAGATAGGGTGAGGAGCTCGGTGCACTCGGGAGGAGCTCGGAGTCGAGCACTGCTCCTCCACGTCGAAAGGAGTCAGTTGAGGTGGCTCGGGCATCTTTTCCGGATGCCCCCTGGACGCTTTGCTGGAGAGGTTTTCCGGGCACGTCCCATTGGAGGAGGCCCCTGGGAAGACCCAGGACACGCTGGAGGGACTATATCTCTCGGCTGGCTGGGAACGCCTTGGGGTTCCCCCGGAGGAGCTGGGGGAGGTGCACAGGTCTATGGGGGGTTAATTAATATTTTACTGTGTGCCCATCAAATCTGAAGTGAATTCAAATACATTTGTTGAAGTGATTTCTATTTATTTTACTGAAATAATACTTAGGTGCTGTGTGTCACAAATATGGTGGGGTTTAGTGTCCCGCTTTTCAGATAAAAACTCAAAAATAGAGAGACAAGCATTTTATATATTTTTTTCTGCACATAGGGACTGTCCTATTTTTACTGACCGATAATGTGGCTTGTGTAATGGTGACCCCTTTCATGAAGTGATCTAAATCGTTCTGTGTTGCGCTGTTCTCTGCTTTGTGCCAGGTGGAAGATGATGACCTTAATGCTTACATGGGTTTTTCACTGTGTAATTCCTTTTTTGTGTGATTTTAATTGTTTGGCTGAGGAACTGTTTCAGTTTTACCTGTGTTGGCTTCTTAAATACACGTGAAAACATATTGTTTTTACAATCCCAAATTATGAATATTGCAATTTACAGAAGAAGACTAAGTTGTTTCTTGTTTCTTTTTGAAAATGGGTGATAACCACCCACCACCCTGACTCTTTTGCTGTTTTTCCATGTGTGCCATGTTTCTTGCTTATACCTTAAAGAACTGCATCAAAAACTGTATTAGACTGGGTTATGAAATGGCAACAGCAGACAATCGCTCAGGAATTCAGTGGACCCCCTTCAAACAGTTGGAAGATTTAGACTTCGCGATGACCTGGTTCATATTGTCAACACACCAAGCAATAAATGCAAGAGAAAATGAGTGGAGTATGTAGAAATTGCAGCGAAAGTTGGACTACAGATAAATAAAGGAAAAACAAAAATTATGAAGGCAACACAACAAACACAGAACCAAATCAATTGGCGGGGCCAACTTGAGGAAGTGGACTCTTTCACATACCTAGGAAGTGTGGTAGATAGGCCTAGGAGGTACAGAAGCGGACATCAAAGCTAGAATAGGAAAGGCCAGGGCAGCCTTTATCCAGTTGAAAGCCGTTGGAGTGCCAAAGCAATAGCCAGGAAAACCAAACTCAGGCTTTTCAATAGCAACATCAAATCCGTACTTTTATATGGATCTGAAACATGGAGAACAAATCGATGAACGCCACAAGAGTACAACCCTTTGTAAATTCGTGCCTAAGGAGGATACTGCAGATACGATGGCCAGACACAATCAAGAACACAGAGTTGTGGAGCATAACAGACCAGCAACCAATGGAATTGGAGATTAGAAGGCACCGATGGAGATGGATAGGCCATACTTTACGTAAACAAACATCAAACATCACGTGACAAGCACTCAGCTGGAATCCCCAAGGCAAGAGGAAGCAGGGACGACCGAGAAACAGCTGGTGCAGGGACCTAAGCGCTGAAATCCAGGCGATGGGTCAGTCATGGAGACAGCTGGAGAGGACAGCCCAGGACCGAGATGCTTGGCGAACCCTGGTCAATGGCCTATGCCCCAGGAGGGAAAATAGGGGTAAGTAAGTAAGTAAGTAAAACTGTATTTGTCAAAAAAACAGACCATCGTTAAGGCTCTGAAGGCTTAAATACATGAAAACAAACATATATGAGGTCTGTTAGAAAAGTAGCCGACCTTTTTTTTTTTTTGCAAAAACCTGATGGATTTGAATCACGTGTGCTTGCATGAGCCAACCTTGAACCTTCTGGTTAGTAATTGTATCTACTCTGAACATTATTTAACAACAGTTCTGTCGTGAATCACTAGCAGTTAGCATTTGCTAGTGGTTAGCTTTCACTAAGCTAGGTCGACCCCTCCCCTCTCTGTCATTACTTTTTATAGCTGTTCTTTTCTTACCCATTTAATAATTCTGTTCGTTTTTCAGTCGAACTGCTGTGAATTTTAAGTAATTATTTTACTCCTGTGTAAATCTTAGGAGCGGCTAGCATTTTCACTAGCGGTTAGCTTGCATTAGCTATTTCGGACCCCCGTCATCATTTTTCATTTCATTTTCTTTACACTCCTGTTAGTTAATTAATTGTTTAGTGTATTTTATAGCTGCTGCTTTTTTTTTTACCTGTTTAATACTTCTGTTAGTTTTTCAGTGTAACTGCTGTGAATTTTAATTCATTTATTTGCGTCTGTGTGAGCCTTATGCCGCGTTCACACCGGGCCCGACGAGAGCGACTGCAGCCACATGGTTACCATGTAATCCCTATGTAAGGATGCGTTTTGGCACCAAACCGCGCAGCGCGATGCGATGGACGTGAGTGAAGCAATTTTTGAACGTTTTGCGCGGTTTGTAACGTGATATTGTGTTGCGTCACGTCGTGTCGCCCTCCTCCCTAAGTTGAAAAATCTGAACTTTTTTGTCTCGTCGCGCCGTGATGACCAATCAGGGACTGGATATGTAGTGACGTGGAGATGTCTGGAGTTTGACCTGAAGATGTGAACATGTCCGTATCTGGTAGCAGCCTGTGAGCAGGACTTATGTCTCTTTTGTCCTTTATTTCACAATTATGAGAGCGTTTTTGGAGCGAGCAGCAGCACCACAGCAGGGGGAGCGGAGTTTCTTTTTTTATTTTACGTGCGCATGCGAGGGTCCTTGGAGGTTATTTTACTTATTAACTACACAGATGTATAATGGTGACTGGTTTCTAAAGACAATTATGACAGAGTTTTTTGGGAAAGAGCGAGGAGCAGACCTGCAGCAAGCCATGGAGTTTCTTTCTTTTCTTTTTTTTTTTCTTCTTTTTACGTGCGCGCGCGAGCGAATCGTCTGTGTGGAGAATATTTTATTAATTAACTACACAGATGTATAATAAAACAAATGGTGACTGGTTTCTAAACACAATTATGACAGAGTTTTTTGGGGGAAGAGCGAGCTGCAGCAAGCAGTGGAGATTCTTTTTTTTTTATTGTTTACATGTGCACGCGTGAACGGGACAGTTGGTCCTCAAACTGGGTCCGCCGAGGTGGAAGGACGCTGAAAGCGGACCGTCATCCAGACGCAGCTCCTGCAGCAATAATGATACTCTCTGTATTGGAGCTTTTCACAACAACTCGCTCTGTGTGATCAAGGTCCGTCATGATGACTTGACGCCAAGCGGAATGGAAGCTCCTCCTATTTGATGACGCAACCGGGACGAATTTTTGCAGCGAAAGTCCACCTAAGCAGAGCGACCACAAAGGGCGAAGGAGGCCGTCCGTCGCCACGCAACCCCCGTGAATTTGTAGCGTCTGATTGTGCCCGGTGTGAACGCGCATAGCAGGGTTAGCTTATCCATTATTGGTTAGCTCGTGTTTGCTTGGCTACATTCTTGAATTTCTTAGTGCACAAAGGACACTACTAATTCTACTTTACACCCTCCTTAAATCCTGCGTGATGTTGGAAGATAGGGTGGCTCTCTTAGAGAGCTGTGTCCATAAGTTAGAGCAGTTTCTTAGCTCAGTGGAGTTAGATGTTACAAGCACTCCAGATGAGGTTAGTGTGGGCCGGCTAGTGAGCCTATTAGCATCAGCTTAGAAATGCCGGCTGTGGAGGACAGCTTTCGGACTGTGGCTAGGTGGAGGAATCGCCGTAGGGCTTGGTGCCCAGTTGTGGCACCCCGATCACACTCGCCAGTGCAAACTATGAATCAGTTCTCCCTCTTGGATTGCCAGATGTGAATTCTCTGAGCCCACAGTGACTTCCACTGCTGTCTCCAGGCCGAACACTGGACTTTAGTGATAGGGGATTCTGTCACCCGCAAAGTCAGGTTACAGACGCCGGCTGACGTTAAATGTTTTCCTGGGGCCAGAGCTCCCGACATTGCATCTCATCTTAGGGTGCTGACGCTGCAGAAGGGAAGACAGACAAAGGAACATGACATGAGATATAGTATAGTTATTCACGTTGGCACCAATGATATCAGGATGAAGCACTCAGAGGTCACAAAAACGGACATAGAGACGGACTTGCAACCTTGCCAGAAAAATGTGTCGGCATTGAGTAATAGTCTCTGGTCCTCTCCCCCCAAGGGTACTGATGAGGCGTTTAGCAGGCTGACATCGTTAAATAGGTGCCTGGCGCAGTTTTATAGACAGCAAGGCTTTAGCTTTGTTGATAACTGGCCTTCCTTCTGGGGCCGCCGTGGCTTGCTGATGCCGGACGGCCTCCACCCTACTGGGGAAGGTGCCACCATCTTATCTGCGAACATAGATAGAGCTCTACAGGGAGGGTAACATTAGGAATCTACAGCAGGCCATGGAGCAGGTGATTAGAGACCCTGCAAGGCTTATGACAATGTGGGTGTGGAATCCATTAGCTTAGCAGGGAATTTAGTGCAGAAAATCACTATGGTGATAGTGCAGTTTATTTGCCAGGGAGGGAATTTCAACAAGTTGAGACTGTGGCCTGCTTCCGTAGTCATGTCCATAGAAATCATAGAGGGATTTGCTTTCCAAACTTAATACCCATTACTGTATTGGATGATGTTGAAATTGAGGATGGCCCAGTGGTGTTCCAGCAATAGCAAAGATTCGTGTCTGCTACCCTACAACACGCGTGGAATGTCTTAAACCTAAACCTACTTCTAGGCATCTTATATTGCTACTCTGGAACCACCCCTAAACCCAAACAGTTCAACTGTCAACCCCACTGAGGTCCTTAGATTGGTCTCATTAACATAAGATGACTGTCCTCAAAATCATTGTTGATTAATGATCTAATTATTGATCATCACTTAGATATGATTGGGCTATGTGAAACCTGGCTTAAACCTACAGCTGTCCTCCCCTTAAATGAGGCCTGCCACCAGCTTATACATTTAGTCACATCCCTCGTGATGCGAAGCAAGGCGGGGGTGATGCTGTTATTATAAATCTAGGTTTAGCTTATTAGCTGTTAGGGGTTACAAATATCACTTCTTTGAGCATCTGATTCTCTACTCTGCTCAGGATTTACATATTGCCAAGGTCAGATGAATAAAAATCAGTTGTATACGTTGTCACTGTATATAGGCCTCCTGGCCCATATTCTGAATCTTAGATGAATTTGGTGCGTCATCTCTAACTTGTGAACTATGGTAGATAACATTCTGATCATTGTGACTTTAACATTCATATAAATAAGCCTTCTGATCCCCTCTGCAAATCATTTATGGAAATTGTGGATGCATTCCTTCCCACTGTCGCCAAGTGCTTGCTCATAGGGGGTTGTTTTGACTGTTGGGCTTTTCTGTAATTATTGTATGGCTTTTGCCTTACAATATAAAGCACCTTGGGGCGACTGTTTGTTGTGATTTGGTGCTATATAAATAAAATTGATTTGATTTGATTAGGATTTCAGCAATGCATTCAGGATTCGTGGAAATACCCTGGATCTGGTTCTCGCACGTGGTATTGCTGTCACGAATATTGACATCATCCCTCTTACATCAGTGGTGTCTGATCACTCACTTATTAAGTTTACAGTTTCGCTGCCGTGTTTAGTGGAACAGCAACCTTACATATCATTACGGCGATGCATCAACTCTTAAACTAAGACTGAACTCGAAGCTAAACTGCCTGATGTCTTAGCTTCACATTTGACAAATACCCAGTCGGTAGACAGACTTGTGGATAGTTTAAACTCAGTGCTCAAAACTACACTCGACATGATTGCACCACCTGTGTTAAAACCGCGCTCCTCCAAATCACAGTCACCTTGGTTCAATGATTATCTGCGTGACCTCAAGCATAAAGCAAGAGGTCTAGAACGTAAATGGCGTCGTTCAAAATTAGAAGTATTTCACCTTGCGTGGCATGATGCTATCTTAGACTATAAGCATGCATTACTGGCTACAAAGCGGACTTAACTACTCTGATTTGATGAACAAAAACAAGCATAACTCAAAGTTCTTGTTCGACACGGTGGCAACACTGATGCATAGACAACCACCTGTAGTTCGCTCTCCTTTTACAGCACAAGATTTCCTGGATTACTTTGGGAAGAAAATAGAAGACATCAGGTTAAACATATCCCGGCATGCCTTATCCCAGCCACTACACCCTGCTATTGAGGTTGGCGCCACTACTGAAGTATTACCTAGATTTACAGAATTTGATAGTATCTCACTAGGCATGCTGACAAAACTCGTAATGTCAACAAAAAGCACAACCTGTTTATTTGATCCTATACCAACAAAACTGTTTAAGGGCCTGTGGCCCACTCTTGGGCCGACTGTGCTGGAAATTATTAATCTTTCTTTAACTTCTGGATCTGTTCCTAAATGTTTCAAATCTGCAGTGATTAAACCATTACTTAAAAAACCTAATCTTGACCCTAGTGTATTGATAAACTATTGGCCGATATCAAATTTATCATTTTTCTCTAAAATTCTGGAAAACGTGGTGTCACAGCAGCTCGTAGACTATCTTACTGCGAATAATCTCTTTGAGCCACTGCAGTTTGCTTTTAGAAAATATCATTCCACAGAGACGGCTCTCACTAAAATGGTGAATGATCTTCTGCTTACAATGGATTTGGAGACCACTACGGTTCTGTTGCTGTTAGATCTCAGTGCTGCATTTGATACAGTGGATCATAATATTCTACTTGATAGGCTGGAAAATCATTTTGAGATTACTGGGAGTGCCCTTGCATGGCTGACGTCATACTTGACCAGTCGTTCTCACTGTGTTTTGTACAGTAACACTACCTCTAACCTTAGTGACATGAAATTTGGGGTTCCACAGGGGTCTGTCTTAGGCCCCCTGCTTTTCTCCCTTTATATAGCACCCCTTGGGCACATATTGCGGCGTTTTGGGATTACCTTTTATTGCTATGCAGATGATACTCAGTTATACATGCCGATAACTGCTGGTAATATCGTTCACATAAAATCCTTAGAAGATTGCCTTGCAGCAGTGAGAAGTTGGATGTCTAGAAACTTCCTACTTTTAAACTCTGATAAGACTGAAATGATGGTTCTTGGTCCAGTGAGACATCGGCATCAATTTGACCAGTTAACGCTCAGCCTCGGCTCGTGTGTCTTACATCACACTGACAAAGTGAGGAACCTTGGGGTGATTCTTCGTTGTCCTTTGGCCTCTACATTAGAAATATTACTAGGACTGCTTTCTTCCACCTGTGAAATATAGCCAAGATTCATCCCATCCTGTCTATGGCTGATGCTGAGACCCTTATCCATGCATTTATCTGTTCTAGACTGGACTACTGCAATGTTCTATTTTCTGGTTTACCGCAGTCTAGCATTAGGGGTCTCCAATTGGTTCAAAATGCTGCAGCCAGACTTTTGACACCAAGCAGAAAGTTTGACCACATTACACCCATTTTGGCATCCCTTCACTGGCTTCCTGTCCCAGTGAGATCAGATTTTAAGGTTCTGCTATTAACCTATAAAATTATTCATGGACTGGCACCTCCCTACCTAGCTGATCTAATTAAACCTTACCTACCAGCCCGGGCTTTACGTTCTCAGGGTGCAGGACTACTTTGCGTCCCTAAGGTGAATAAGAAGTCTGTGAGTCACAGAGCTTTCTCTTTTCATGCCCCTGTTCTGTGGAATGATCTCCCTGCGTCAATAAAACAGTCAGATTCTGTGGAGATTTTCAAGTCCAGACTTAAGACACTTATTTTCCCTTTCATATGGCTATCATACTGGTACAGTTTTGTTTAAGCTTTTTACTCATTAATTCATTTATTAGTAATTGGAGTGGGCTGCGGCCTCAACTTTACCTAAATTCTGGGTCTTTTAGTGAAGTTTAGGGCTAGTGGCCAGCGATCACCTTAGTATTTCTGTTTTTCTTATTGTTTAATGCTGGCAAATTATACAGTATTTTTTGTCTTTCTGATGCCTGATTCTGTTTTTTTCTCTGTTTAAGGTGCAGCTCCATCCAGAGATGAGAGTTGTATTTGTGTTGGCGATCCTCCTGTCCTGTGCGCCAATAGCATTTCTTGTATATTCGTCCGTGAATTGTTCTGTGAATTGTTCTGTTATTTATGTTTGTAGCATGGCCCAAGCGGAGGGTCACCCCTTTGAGTCTGGTCTGCTTGAGGTTTCTTCCTCAGAGGGAGTTTTTCCTTACCACTGTTGCTATGGGGCTTTGAGGCAACTCTGTTGTGATTTGGCGCTTTATAAATGAAAATAAATTGAAAAAAATAATTGTTGTGTGTAGTGCTCTCTTCGAATTTTCATTGCAAGGAAAATGGTGGAATGACTGGAGCAGTGCTACTGCATCAAATATTGCCAGAAACTGGGAGACAGCCAGGTGGAAACCATTCGCAAGATTCAGATGGCTTTTGGTGGCTTTTCAGTCATGTGACTGACTATCCGAGAAATTGTGGAAGAGGTGGCATAATTTTTCGGAGTCCAGCATGTCCTGTGAGACTTCAACACGGAGTTGCTTTTGCTCCCGGAGACTTCAACATGGAGTTCCTGCCATCAGCAGCTTTGGCACAAATTTCGCCACTACTCTTTTCATGGCCAAATCTTCTGTCACAGTGGAATGTGCCGAAAAAGTGCTGATGTCCACCTCTTCCGCAATTTTTTGGATAATCACACGATGGCCCCGCATCACCACAGCGTTCACTTTGGAAATGACCTACTCATTTCAGCATGTTGATGGCCGACGAAAGCGTGGCTCACACTCCACCATTGTGCGGACGTCTTTAAACCAATTGTACCACTCCTTAATCTGTGTGATGCCCATAGGATAGTCACCCAAAGCCGTCTGAATCTTCTGAATGGTTTCCACCTGGTTGTCACCCAGTTTCGGATACTTTTCTAACAGACCTCATACAATACAACCAACTGAGGAGTTTGTTGTGCACTTGAGAGGTATGCAGTCCTAAATTGAAGCAGTGTTAACAGATAAAGCTAACTAGACTCAACTTGCTCTCTACTGTCACTACAGATCACACTGTCATCTGCAAACATCATAGTCCTTGGGGACTCCTGTCTGATCTCATCGGTCAACTTGTCCATCAGCACTGCAAACAAGAAAGGGCTCAGAGCTGATCCTTGGTGTAATCCCACCTCCACCTTGAATGAGTCTGTCATTCTGACTGTGCATCTCACCGCTGTCACACTATTCTTGTACATGTCCTGCACTACCCTAACCCCTACTTCTCTGCCACTCCAGACTTCCTCATACAATACCACAGCTCTTCTCTTGGCACCCTATCATAAGCTTTTTCTAAGTCCACAAACACACAATGTAACTCTTTCTGGCCTTCTCTGTACTTCTCCAACAGTATTCTCAGAGCAAACATTGCATCTATAGTGCTCTTTCTCGGCATGAAACCATATTGCTGCTCACAGATCTTCACCTGTTTTCTAAGCCTAGCTTCTACTACTCTTTCCCATAATTTCATGCTGTGGCTGATCAATTTTATGCCTCTGTAGTTGCTGCAGCTCTGCACATCACCCTTGTTCTTGAAACAGGAACAAGCACACTTCGTCTCCACTCCTCTCACTTTCCAAGATTTTATTAAACAATGTGGTTAGAAACTCTACTGCCATTTCTCCTAGACATTTCCATGCCTCCACTGGAATGTCATCTGGATCAACTGCCTTTCCTCTCTTCATCCTCTTCATAGCAGCCCTCACTTCTTCCTTACTAATCTCTTGTACTTCCTGATTTACTCTCACCACATCATCCACCCTTTTCTCTCGCTCATTTTCTTTATTCATCAGCTCTTCAAAATATTCCCTCCACCTTCTCAGCACACACTCCTCACTTGTCAGCACATTACCATGTGCATCTTTTACCACTCTAACCTGCTGCACATCCTTTTCAGCTCTATCCCTTTGTCTGGCCAAGTCCTTTTCTCCTTCCTTACTATTCAACTTCTTGTACAGCTCACAATATGCCTTTTCCTTCACTTTTGCTACTTCTCTTTTCGCCTTACGCCGCATCTCCTTGTAATCCTGTCTACTTTCTTCATCTCTCCGACTGTCACAAAACTTTTTCGCCAACCTCTTTCTCCTCATGCTTTCCTGGACCTCTTCAGTCCACCACCAAGTCTCCTTGTCTTCCTTCCACTGTCCAGATGTCATACCCAGTACTGTCCTAGCTGTCTCCCTCAGCACATCTGCAGTACTTTTCCAGTTGTCCAAAATTGCTTCCCCTCCAACCAGTGCTTCTCTCACCTGCTCGTTAAATTTCACACAACAGTCTTCCTCCTTCAGTTTCCACCATGTGATCCTTTCTTGAGCTGGCACTCTCTTCTTCTTCTTCTTCTTTACCTCTAAAGTCATCCTACAAACAACTATCCTATGCTGTCTAACGACACTGTCTCCTGCCACCACCACAGTCTCTGATTTCTTTTAACTTGCATCTCCTATAAAGAATGTAGTCCACCTGTGTGCACCTTCCTCCACTCTTATATGTTACCCTGTGCTCCTCCCTTTTCTTAAAATCGGTATTTGCCACAGCCATTTCCATCCTTTTTGCAAAATCAACTACCATCTGTCCTTCCCCATTCCTATCCTTGATACCATATCTACCCATTACTTCCTCATCACCTCTGTTCCCTTCACCAACATGCCCATTGAAGTCCGCTCCTATCACCACTCTTTCATGCTTGGGCACACTCTCCACCACCTCATCTGACACACTCCAGAAATCTTCTTTCTCCTTCATCTCACAACCTACCTGTGGGGCATATGCACTGATGATATTCATCATCACCCCTTCAATTTCCAACTTCACACTCATCACCCTGTCAGACACTCCCTTAACCTCCAACACACTTTTAGCATACTCTTCCTTTAAAATGACCCCAGCACCATTTCTCTTCCTGTCCTCACCATGGTACAACAACTTGTACCCACCGCCGATGCTCCTGCTCTTACTTCCCTTCCACTTGGTCTCTTGCACACACAATATGTCTACCTTTCTCCTCTCCATCATATCAGCCAGCTCTCTCCCTTACCAGTCATACTACCAACATTCAAAGTCCCCACTCTCATTTCCACCCTTCTAGTTTTCTTCTTCTCCCGCTGTTTGTGGAAACATTCTCCTCCTCTTCTTCATCGTCTTCGCCCAGTAGTAGCCCAATTTCCACCGACACCCTGTTTGGCAACAGCACCAGTGGTGGACGTTATTAAAATTGCTTCTTCTCCATCCAGTGTCTGCCTGACTTGCTCACTGAATTTCACATAACAGCCTTCCTACTTCAGTTTCCACCATCTGATCCTTTGTTGAGCTCTCACTCTCTTCTTCTTTGCATTTTTAATGGCTGTATCAACCTTATTAACATGTGGGCTTCTGCTCCAGGTTGGAGCACAGTACTCGGCTACAGAGAATACAAGAGCTTTTGTGGAGATATGTAGTACCTTGGCAGAGGCCCTCAGGTCCTGCCAGCAAGGTGACGGATGAGTGAGATTGTTGCTGTTACTTGGGCACTCACTTCCTCCAGATGTTGCTTGTAGGACAGTGTCCTGTCCAAGTGTACACCCAGGTACTTTGGGGCCTGCTGGAACTCCAGGGGTTTGTTGTCCATGGAGATCTCCAGTTTCCTTGTTGCTTCTCTGTTGCAGAGGTGGAATGCTGCCCACACGGTCTTTCCGGTACTGAGCTGCAGGTGCCACCTGTGAAGGTAGGCAGCCAGGACATCCCTATCCTGGTTGAGGCCCTCTTCAACCGCTGTTCACGTTGGTTGGTGTAGCATGATGGCTTGATCGTCTACGTACCCATACCTTCTGGATGTCATCACCAGCAGGTCAAAGATGTAAACATTGTAAAGTATCAGTGAGAGGACAGACACTTGTGGGACCCCATTTCTCAGCCTTCTCGGCCTGCTGCGCTAGCCATCGCTGGTCTGGAAAATGAAGCTGCAGTTTGATAGCATATCCATGATGAAGTTGACCATATGGCTGTCCAGGATGGTTCTCAGCAACTTCAGGTGGAGTCCACAATGCCAAACGGTATCATAAGTGGCAGTCAGGTCCAGTAGTACAACCCCAGCTTATGCTTTGGCCTGGAAGTTGTCCTTGAGATCTTGTGTGAGGGTCACCTGGTCCACTGTTGACCTGCCCCAGTGGAAACCAGCCTGTTCCCTTGGTATCTGTGAGTCAACTACTGGCTCAGTTTGGCTGTGTATCATCCTCTCCATGATCTTAAAAGGGGCACACAGCAGGGAGGTTGGTCTATAGGCCTTGGGGTCATCTGCAGGTTTGTTGGGTTTCAGGAGGGCTGTGACAGCAGCCCGTCGCCATGTCCTTGGGAGCTTGGCCCTCCGGAGGCATGTAGAGAAGAATGCGCACAGCCAGGCAGATGTTATTTCGCTCTGGTGGGTCACGAACTCTGGATGTATGTTGTTGGGGCCTGGTGCCTTGCCTTGTTTGAGTTTGGTCAAGGCGTCCCTGAGCTCAGCTGGTGTGAAATCTCCTGACAGGTTGGCAGTGACACTGGGCGCCCTGGAGAGACTTAACAGAGTCAACAGATCTTGCAAAGGATAAAGCATATACTATTTTTTCATGGACCAGGTAATGGCTTTTGAAAAACACCCCATTATATTCAAATGTTGTATGCAAAGACATATGTTATATGCAAATGTATGCTGTTGTTTTTCTTTTTTGTGCCATTGATTAAAAAAAACAATGTATTGAAACTCAGCGTGTAAATTTAAGTAAAGAACTGAATTTGTTAAAATGACTGATTTAGAATAAAACATACCAGTGAAAACATGTTGATAATTTTGCTTTTAAGAGGGTCATTTTTCATGACCCACAGTTGAACTCTCCAGGCTTGGGGATTTTCCAAGAAGTGATCTCACCACACCTGGGTATTTCTTGGAAAAAAAATAAATCATAAACATCTGTTTATATGGGTATAAGATTTGCAAATTTAGAAACCCCACCCATTTCGGGAGGAGAAATTGCCCATTACACACCCTTGGGGTAATTTTTGATCCTACATTGTCCTTTGACCTCCACATTAGAGATATTAAGAGGACTGCTTTGTTCCACCTGTGAATTATAGTCATCAAATCCTATCTATGGCTGATGCTGAGACCCTGATTTGTCATTTGTCTCTTCTTGATTGGATGACTGCAATGTTCTATTTTCTGGTTTACCACAGTCCAGCATTAGAAGTCTCCAATTGGTTCAAAAAGCTGCTGCCAGACTTTTGACACAAAGCAGAAAGTTTGACCACATTACACTCATTTTGGTATCTCTTCACTGGCTTCCTGTCCTTGTGAGAGGTTCTGCAACTAGCCTATAAAATTGTTTATGGATGGGCACCTCCCTACTTAGCTGACCTAATTAAACCCTACGTACTGGCTCGGGCTCTGTGTTCTCAGGGTGCAGGACTACTTTGTGTCCCTCGGGTGAATAAAAAGTCTGCGGGTCACAGAGCTTTTTCTTATCATGCCCCTGTTCTGTGGAATGATCTCCCTGCATCAATGAAACAGTCAGATTCTGTAGAGACTTTCAAGTCCAGACTTAAGAAGCACTTATTTTCCCATTCATATGGCTCGCATCCTGGCATAGTATGTTACTATGCTTTTTACCCTTGCAAATTAATGTTATTAGGTAACGGCATGGGCCACGGCCTCAACTTTATCTAAATTGTGGGTCTTTTAGTGAAGCTTAGGGCTCGTGGCCAGTGATCACCTTAGTATCTCTTCTGTTTTTCTTGTTGCTTAATGCTGACAGAATATACTGTGTTTGTTTTCTTTCTGATGTCTGATTCTGTTTGAGGTGTGGCTCCATCCAGAGATGGAAGTGGTGTCTACATCTGCAACCCTCCCATCCTGTGCACCGGCAATATTTCCTGTATATCCATTTTTTTTTAATTCTTTAGTCAATTGTGTCAGTAGCATGGCCCAAGCAGAGGGTCACCCCTTTGAGTTTGGTCTGCTTGAGATTTTTTCCTCAGATTATCAGAGGGAGATTTTCTTTTCCACTGTCGCCTGTGTGCTTTCTCTGGGGTTGATAAGTTTAGACCTTACTTGTGTGAAGCATCTTGAGGCAAATTTGTTGTGATTTGGCACTGTATAATTGAAATAAATATAAAATAAATGCACAGTATTTAAAATAGCTGCAATCCAGTGTAAATCAATACTGTTCCATTGTTACTGTTATGTGTCGACGCGGGTTGAGGAGCGGACCTGCGTCAGACGGAACCCAGCGCTACAAATAACCAGAAAAGCGGTTCCAAAAACAATATATTTATTTCACCCGCTGGTGCATAAAAAGTGTAAAAACAGAAATAGCGTCCCTCTGGTGGAGTGAAGGCTGGCACGCTCTCCAGCGCCCAAAAGGATCGAAGCCCGGCGCTCCTGGACCCACTACCACCGCCAACACACCCCCAGGTGGACATGACAAACCGACTCTCTGCGAAGCATAGAAGAGGTGAGGTAAGTTAGCAGTTACAACTAATATCCTTCAAAAGACACACACTATCAGCAACACATGCAGGTCTGTATTTTAAGCTTTATGCAAATGAGCAGCCTCTCACAATAGGTGGAGGACCACTTGTCCGCATGCCACAGCAGTGAGAAGCGAGCTGCAAAATCCTCATCACAATTCAAGTATACTGCGTAACAAAATACCCAAATTACTATCAACAATTAGTTAAACACTTAATCACCTTTGATGTGTGCTGACAGCATGTGTCCCTCACCTTCCTTGCTTCACGGGCTCGATGTGTCAAACCCAGGCGTGGTCCTCAGCGTCTCACAAGCGAACATCACAAGGTCGAGTTCCCCGCAGTTCTGCTTGAATCACACGACTTAAATGCAGAACGCCATCCAATTATCTGCTTCAGCTGAAAGTCTTTAAGGTTGCATGTGAGCACCATTCACAGGTGCTGCACATGATGTTGATGAGGGTGAAGGATTCTTCAGCCAGCACCTTCTCCACAGACAAATCAGTTCTCATGCCACCTGGAGAGCAAAGAAAAGAAAAGAACACCAAAATATCCAGCCACACCCCCCAACACACAACAGTACCCCACCGTTAACGGGAAGCCTCCCGGCGACCGAACAGACCAGGCCCGAGAACAGCACCTCCCTCCGGGGTCCTCGTCAGGAAGCAGACAGCACCACGCTCCCAAGGTCCACCACAGACAGCAGGACTGGGCACCGCAGCTGGAAGGCTGGCTGGCATCAACAAAAGCCCAAAACATTCCCAGTACAATCCAACACACAGGAAAAAAAACACAAAACCCACCCAAAACCTCCCCAGGGGACCGTCCCATCAAACCCACGGGAAAAAAGAAAAACACCCAACGCAAAAACCCAACACAGTCCCACAAACACAATACAAACATAAATGCATAAAAGAAAAATAACGAACAACCCCCCCAGAACGACCTGCAGAGCCCAACCCCCCCCAGAAGGCCTTTACCGCCAGTTCCAGGAGGAATAGCCAGAACCAGAATCTCACACAGGTTCCCCCAGGTATACATGGAGCAAACGGCGCCCCCCAGAGGGACTGTACCATCAACCCCAGGAGGTACCCTCCCCACAACCCCGGAACCCCAGACTCGGCCACACTTGGCTAGTTGGCCCCAAGCCAATTCCCCCCCAGAGGACCGTCCATCAACCCTGGAGGTGGAACCCGGAAGGAAACAGAACAAAATCAAAACTCAACCCCCGGAGGACTATGAAAACAACCCCGGGGGGATATAAAACGACCGTAAACCCTGTTACCCTCCCCGCCACCCCGAAAGAACCAGGTCCCTCCCAGAGCCCCTCGACAGCTCAATTTTGGTGAACGGCTCAAAACATTAAGCGGGGAAGGGAACAGGAAAAACTAACCCAGCCCCAACCCCAAGGCGCAGCGGAGAGAACCGGAAATACGGCCGGTGCCCCAACTCGACCATACCCCAGCCTCTCGGGAGGGGTGGAACTACCGAAATGGCGAACGGCAACAGATCAGCCCACCCCTCCGACTGAGGTATGTCTCCGCTGCACCACACACCGGCAACACCAATGACGAACGGTACAAAGGCCTCACCGAGGCTGGAGTGGAACCGGGCCCTAACCAAACCAAGAAAAACGCCCCAAACACCCCCCCCCCCTAGGTGCAGAGGTCTTCTGAGAACGCTCAGCGGGACCAACTGCACCACCCCACAACCCACAAGACAAACGGTCTTGGGGCAAGTGCGGTTGGGGTTAGGGATGTAGAGAATAAAAAACAACAAATAAAATGACCCAACAACCCAAACAGAAATACCTAAAAACACATAAAAAATTAACGATTAAGTGAGCCCAGACGGGCCTTCTATCTGCCTAACATTCACTCCACCAGACACGCCTCTGACTCCCTAAACAAATTATAACCCCTATATAAAGAAAACAACACATTAACCCATACTAGATTTTTTTTTTGTGTGTGTGTGTGTTATTTGCCTGTCCCAGAACACCTGGAGATACGTCACCATTATTTTCTTGACGCTTATATGTTGGGGCGATACAGTGATCTCCGTTCCGTCCGAGCTGCATGGGCTCGTCAGCAAGAGGAGCCAGAGGTCCCGTCGGAAGAGCCCCAGTGGGGCGAAGAAGAGGCGGCCCAGACCCGTGTCGGGGAAAACCCGAGACAAAAAACCCACTCTGATGGCCGCCCTCTCTCGCGTCCACGCTCCTTCATCCGATCATCTAGACGAATCACCAACGATATTAGCTCATCTAAATCGTTTGGCTCGTCACGGACTGCCGGCTCGTCTTTTAATGGCTCATTTAACCCATCTACAAACATTCCTCGTAAAGCTGCGGCGCTCCAACCTGACTGAGCAGAAACCAGAGAACATTGCATCACCGCACAAGGCTCTGGAGACAAACAATCGGTTCGGACGCCGAATCTCTGGGTGACGGAGTTATCTGCACTAGTATCAATGGTGCCGCAGCTGGAGCAGCAGGAAGCGGAACGGCTTGCGCTGCAAGCTCCGTAACACGGGCGTCTGTTTGTTTAATTTGGTTTGCGAGATGCTGTAATTGCTCCCATATTTTCTCCAAGTGTTCTTGAACTTTTTCGGCAAAAGGAACCGCCTCTGCCGCTGGGTCCATTATGGAATGGCCGGGAACTACTGTTATGTGTCGACGCGGGTTGAGGAGCGGACCTGCGTCAGACGGAACCCAGCGCTACAAATAACCAGAAAAGCGGTTCCAAAAACAATATATTTATTTCACCCGCTGGTGCATAAAAAGTGTAAAAACAGAAATAGCGTCCCTCTGGTGGAGTGAAGGCTGGCACGCTCTCCAGCGCCAAAAGGATCGAAGCCCGGCGCTCCTGGACCCACGACCACCGCCAAACCCCCCCCAGGTGGACACGACAAACCGACTCTCGCGAAGCATAGAAGAGGTGAGGTAAGTTAGCAGTTACAACTAATATCCTTCAAAAGACACACACTATCAGCAACACATGCAGGTCTGTATTTTAAGCTTTATGCAAATGAGCAGCACGTGAGCACCATTCACAGGTGCTGCACATGATGTTGTGAGGGTGAAGGATTCTTCAGCCAGCACCTTCTCCACAGACAAATCAGTTCTCATGCCACCTGGAGAGCAAAGAAAAGAAAAGAACACCAAAATATCCAGCCACACCCCCAACACACAACAGTTACTTGAAGACTCTGAATT
This sequence comes from Thalassophryne amazonica, assembly GCF_902500255.1. Taxonomy (NCBI): domain Eukaryota; kingdom Metazoa; phylum Chordata; class Actinopteri; order Batrachoidiformes; family Batrachoididae; genus Thalassophryne; species Thalassophryne amazonica. Next base: position 64,636,381 of record NC_047106.1, on the reverse strand, counting down.
TTGCTTGCTTTGCCAACAAATAAAAACTTGCTTTGGCACGTTGATTTTTCTCTGATTTTTCTGGACACCTTTAAGAAGATATTTTAAACAACTGAGCACAGCTAAAACACTTAGAATCTCATTTTGTGATTAAGGACTCTGTCCTGAATCTTCTTCACAACAGCAGACTAAAATATTAAACAAATAATGAATGTTTCTGAGTTCAATGGTACAAATATTTAATGAGGTTAAAGCTGGAACATGTCATTCAACGAGGTGAATATTTTGTTCCATGATATGAATTGCCCTTTTACGGATCAATAAAGTTGTTTGAATCTTGAGAATGTATAAATATTCATTCTTTGTTTTATATAATGGCTAAAATAGGTCCTTGTCATTTGATATTTTATTAATTTTGTCACAATTTTAACTGGATCTGGGGTTTGATTCAGGTTTTAACCTCTTCTTTTTCCCATCACATGCCCCCGGTCTTGATTTACAAGTTATTTTATTTTCATCAGGTGGTTATTCTCTGTTCTATTTGATTTGTCATTTTGTTTTCTTTGTTACTTTTTACTTTGGCCTTTCGTTCTGTTCTAGCTTTCTTCAGTCATTTGTCTTTTCATTTATTACCTCCACCAAGGAGGTTATGTTTCGGTCACGTTTGTTTGTTTGTTTGTCTGTCTGTCAGCAGGATAACTCAAAAGGTTTTGAATGGATTTTGATGAAATTTTGTGGAGTGGTTGGAAATGACAAGAGGAACAAGTGATTAAATTTTAGTGGTGATCCGGATCACGATCCTGATCCCGATGCTAATGCGTTAGCACGTCTATGGCATTTTCAATGTTAAAAGTTAGCATTAAGCAGTTGCAGCTGTCGTCACATTCGTGTGCATTTGTTTTCAAATTGTAATATTTCTTAAATTTATTTTTGTTTAGGGTAAGCCCTCTGTCTGTCAGCAGGATAACTCAAAAGGTTTTGAATGGATTTTGATGAAATTTTGTGGAGTGGTTGGAAATGACAAGAGGAACAAGTGATTAAATTTTAGTGGTGATCCGGATCACGATCCTGATCCCGATGCTAATGCGTTAGCACGTCTATGGCATTTTCAATGTTAAAAGTTAGCATTAAGCAGTTGCAGCTGTCGTCATTGTGTGCATTTGTTTTCAAATTGTAATATTTCTTAAATTTATTTTTGTTTAGGGTAGCCCTCTGTCTGTCAGCAGGATAACTCAAAAGGTTTTGAATGGATTTTGATGAAATTTTGTGGAGTGGTTGGAAATGACAAGAGGAACAAGTGATTAAATTTAATGATGATCCGGATCACGATCCGGATCCAGGATTTTTTAAAGGATTCTTCACCATTGCGGGATAGGGGGAATTTTGACATTCTAGTTTCTAACGCCACAAAAACAAGGCAGAAAGGCTTGAAAAAAAATTAGGGTGTAACATAGTCAAATGTTCTATCAAACAACAAAGTTTGGTGATGATCGGATCCGGATTCCATATCTGGTGATCCAGAATATGTAAAAATATAGGGAAGAAAAATTGAAAATGTGTCAGCGTGAGGTGACAAATGAAGCTAGAGATGCACAACTAACACCAAATTGTAGCTGAATCTGTACTGATTCAGTAAGGTGTCATCAGATTTGATGTAGCTTCAAATGTTATGGAGCTAGATCCAGAAGAAAACCGCCACTGCAAAGAGGAAATCCCTCAATACAAACTATACAGGGCTGGGGAGCACAATGAATTTATTAGATGAGGGACTATCATTTGGCATTATTACCTCTGCCAAGGAGGCTATGTTTTCGGTTGCGTTTGTTTGTTTGTCTGTCTGTTTGTCAGCAGGATAACTCAAAAGGTTTTGAACAGATTTTGATGAAATTTTGTGGAGTGGTTGGAATGACAAGAGGAACAAGTGATTAAATTTCAGTGGTGATCCGGATCACGATCCGGATCCCGATGCTAACGCGTTAGCATGTCTATGGCATTTTCGATGTTAAAAGTTAGCATTAAGCAGTTGCAGCTGTCATCACATTCGGGTGCATTTGTTTTCAAATTATAATATTTCTTACATTTATTTTGGTTTATATATTAATAATCTAATGATTATTATATAGAATTTTAGACAAAGAGACAAAAAGAAATGTTTTGTCTGTCTGTTTGTCAGCAGGATAACTCAAAAAGTTTGAACGGATTTTGATGAAATTTTGTGGAGTGGTTGGAAATGACAGAGGAACAAGTGATTAATTTTTAGTGGTGATCTGGATCACGATCCGGATCCAGGAATTTTTAAAGGATTCTTCACCATTGCGGGATAGGGGAAATTTTGACATTCTAGTTTCTAACTCCACAAAAACAAGGCAGAAAACCTTGAAAAAATTAGGGTGTAACATAGTCAAATGGTCTATCAAAAAACAAAGTTTGGTGATGATCGGATCGGATTCCGGATCTGGTGATTCAGAATATGCAAAAATATAGGGAAAATAGAAAATGTGTCAGTGTGAGGTGACAAATGAAGCTAGAGATGCAAACTAACACCAAACTGGAGCTGAATCTGTACTGATTCAGTAAGGTGTCATCATATTTGATGCAGCTTCAAATGTTATGGAGCTAGATCCAGAAGAAAACCGCCATTACCGAAAAATCGTTTTTATACAATAACGTTTCAACTAATAAAGACATAAAAGTGATTCCAAGTTCTAGTGGTATGTTTTCATGGTCAAGGATGTCAAATATACAGGAAAGAAAAGTGTATGTATCATAGTTTGATTGTAACACTGAATTGTTGAATAGATCACTGTGCCAAGGAGGGAATCTCTTTAGGGTCAGTGACCCTATGACCTTGGCGGAGGTTTGCACTCTCTGAGTGCTTCTAGTTGTTTATTAATTTATCACTTGTTTATCTACTTCCTCTAATATGTAATATTTGTTGTACTGTTATGTCAGGATTCGTTTTCTGTTATGTTTAGTCACTGCTTTTTTATGGTTTGTTTTACCGCCTTGTTAAGTCAGTTTTGGTTTAATTTAGTTTTAGTATTAATTCTATTTTCATACAGTTTTCATTAGGTTATCACTTGTTTATTTTGCTATTATACTTGTTTAGTTTCGCTATAGTATCTATGCTCCATGTTTCCCGATCAGTTCTCATGTAGTTTCTTTTGCTCTCATGTTCATACCTTCTTCCAGTTCTCATCATAGTTACATTATGTTCTGTTCATAGTTCCCTGTTTTTCCTCACGTGCCTCTGAGATGTTCCCACTCCAAAGCACTGCACTGCTATTTTCTTTGTCTCACACTTTGTTTCTGTCCGGTCGGTTTTGTTCACTCTCACTCTTGGCACTGCTCTCGCTTCTCTGTATCCTACTTTGTGCACTCTCTTCCTCCCCATCTTGCACACTGTTTCTCTTTCTTCACTAGCCACGCCCCTTTCCAGAGTGTTCATGGGCACCTCGTTAATACCACCTGTCCCTCATTAGGCCACCTTCATTTAAACCCTCACAGTTTGTTGTCGCTCTATGCACACATTCCAGCCTTTGTATCTTGTCCTGATTTCTTGCCGTGCCGTGTACCGTGTTTTGCTCTGTCCTCTTCAACCACACCTTTTTGCCTCATCCTTGAAAACTGTGTTTGCTCGTGCTTTTGAACCCTGCTAATCATGACTGCATTTTTGCCTAACCATATTGTGCCTCAGACAAAAATACAATTAAACCACAATTATTACAAGTTGAATTTGAATGTAATAATGGCACACATCAGAATTAGAATACCATACATATACATTTGATTGTTTATTTACGCTAAACTTTAAGACAGTCCGTCATCTGAATTGAGGGTGTCATGTGTGCAGATGAGATGAGGTCATATCAGTTAATATCAGTAAGTTTGTTTCAGTTTCTGTCAGTGTGTGCATAATGTCTGGAGTTGCCTTGACAACATCAGATTGTCGGGGATGGCAGGAGATAAAACGGGCAGCCGAATGGTTCACCAAAGCCGTAGACATTCTTCTGGAGGAAAACAGTAGGGCGTTTTGACCTTCAGAGTGATAAGCCTGCCATGTTTAGGGTTGAGCAGGAAAACCATTTGCAGCTCCTCTGACTGACCAAATCCAGTTTATGAGTATTCCCTGGTCTGGACATCTTCCTTTGCAAGGTGTACATTTACTCCAAGATGTTATCCAAATTACATCTGAGTTCAAGGGTTAACACAGTCTGAGACTTTATCACCTTGCCCAACTCATTAATCATGATGGACAGGTGAGGGGTCGTTGTTCTGGTAGCAGCTGTCTTGCATCTCCGGTAGGTCAGGTCAGCACATAAACCAATAAGCACCAGCTTCCCACAATAAAACCAGATATAAATAAGTCTTCGATGTCCTCCACAGAGAGTGGTACCAAGCATGCAATACGCCATATCTCCAGGCGTTGAGAACATAGCCCACAGGTTAGGTTCCATCTGGGCATGCAGGGTTCCCCAGCCCTGATTTCCTTGTTTAAAAAATGGTGTCAATAGTATTCAGAGACCAGCTGATCAATTCCATGGTTAATCCAAATATAGTTTGAAGAATTCATAGTCCGGTGAAGTAGGGACTTTGAAGGTTGGAGCAGAGGTAGAGGAGAGAGGAGGAGATGTGACCGCCCTCACCAGAGTGACAGTGGTCAGAATGACAGTAGGAATGAGTCTGTCATTCCTATTGCGCACCAGACAGAAGTTTCCATGGACTATGATATTTGCAGATGACTTTGTGATCTGTAGTGAGAGTAGACAGCAAGTTGAGTCTCGTCTAGAGAGGTGGAGATGTTCTGGAGAGCAGGGGAATGAAAGTCAGTAGCATCAAGACTGAGTACGTGTGTGAATGAGAGGGAGCCCAGTGGAATAGTGCAGTTACAAGGAGTAGAAGTGGTGAAAGTAGATGAGTTTAAATATTTGGGGTCAACTGTTCAAAGTAATGGAGAATGTGGTAAAGAGGTGAAGAAGAGAGTGCAGGCAGGGTGAAGTGGAGAAAGGTGCCAGAAGTGATTTGTGACCGAAGAAATTCAGCAAGTGTGAAGGGGAAAGTTTCCAAGACAGTAGTGAGACCAGCTATGTTGTACGGCTTAGAGACGGTGGCACTAACAAAAAGACAGGAGGCAGAGCTGGAGGTGGCAGAGCTGAAGATATTGAGATTCTCTTTAGGAGTGATGAGGATGGACAGGATTAGAAATGAATACATCAGAGGGACAGCTCAGGTGGCACGGTTTGGAGACAAAGTCAGAGAGGTGAGATTGAGATGGTTTGGACATGTGCAGAGGAGGGACCCAGGATATATAGGGAGAAGGATGCTGAGGATGGAGCCACCATGCAGGAGGAGCAGAGGGAGGCCAAAGCGAGTCGTGGAGGTGATGGTCTAGTGGTTAAGGCATTGGGCTTGGGACCAAAGATCCTCTGTTCAAATCCCAGCTGACTGGAAAATCACTAAGGGCCTTGGGAAAGGTCTAGGCCATGATTCTTAACAGGAAACTGATGGATTGCCTACTCCATGTAGGATGCAGTCTTGCCCCAAGTGAAGGAGTTCAAGTGCCTCGGGTCTTGTTCACAAGTGAGGGACAATGAGTGTGAGATTGGCTGAGAATTGGCACAGCAGTGGGGTATTACAATTGCTCTGCTGTACTGTTGTGAAGAAAAGGGAGCTGAGAAAAGGCGAAGCTCTTGATCTACTGGTCAATCTTTCCAGATCACCTATGGTCATAAGGTTGGGTCATGACTGAAAGCACTAGACTGCAGGTACACATGGGATATGGGCTTCCACAGGGCCGCTTCACACATAGTGCGAATACGTACAACTCAGGGTGACTCACGACAGTAGAGCTGTATGAGCACACCACGAAACATTATGCCACTGGGTAGGCGTGCACGTGACGGTGTCTTTCAAGAGGAACACAGTGCGAGCAGTTTTCCCCCTCTGAATGTCATGCTCTGGGTGCTCGTTCTTTGCCATGTTTTATGTTAGGATTTATTTGGTGATTATGTCTTCTGTGTGCCTTCCCTGTCTCTTGGTGCTGGGTGGTGGGCTGGCACAGTCTTGACCACACACTTCTGGATCCTTTTGCACAGGTGTTTCTATCAGCTGCTCATCACTTAGGCGTATATAAATGTCATGGTTGCACTAGTTATTCGCTCGATTGTTGCGCCTTGTGCCCTCACTTTCGGCTCTGAGTTGTGTGTCTATTCCAAGTCCTTTTTCACATTGGTATCTCACCACCTGCCTGTTTGTACCGACCACACCTTTTGCCTGATGATCCTGCCTGTTTGCTTGTTTTGGACTGCCTTATCGTGTACCGAACCCCACTGATTTCTCAGTAAATACCTTTCTCAACCAGAGCTATTGTGTCGAGTCCTGACTTGTAACCGTTCTGTCTGACGGCTGATACTGAAAGACTCTTTAGGCCAGAGGTCTCAAACGGTTCCAGAAAGGGCCGAAGGGTGCAGGTTTTCTGTGCAACCACCCACTCCAGCAGGTGATTCACTGATTAACTTCACTTTGAGCAGGTGGAATGTAATCAGTGAACTCACCTGCTGGAGTGGGTGGTTGCACAGAAAGCCTGCACCCTCTCGGCCCTTTCTGGAACCAGTTTGAGACCTCTGCTTTAGGCCCATCAGTAACCACTGGGATCAAGAGAATATGTGATAAAATTACTCAGGGATCCCAAGTTGATGCAACTGAACATTTTCATGAAAATGACTAGACTGCCAGTTTACCTTGTGATCACAATCAAATGGCTCATAATTTGATCCCACTAACCCAGTGTTTCCAATCCTGGTCCTCAACACCCAAAGGATTTCATATTGTCCATCTCTCTACTCTAACTACATGCAATGAGCCAAATCAGATGTATCATTCCTCCTTGCAGCACCTCTCAAGCTCCCTCAAGTTGGATGGGAACATCTGTGCACAGCCATTTTCAGATTTCTCCAGAGATGTTGCACTGGATTCAGTTCTGGGCTCTGGCTGGGCCACTCAACGACATTCACAGTGTTGTCCTGAAGCCACTCCTTTGATATCTTTGCTGTATGCTTAGGGTCATTGTCCTGCTGAAGGATGAACCATCAGCCCAGTCTTAGGTCAAGGGCACTCTGGAACACATTTTCATCAAGGATGTTTCTGTACATTGCTGCATCCATCTTTCACTCAATCTGACTAGTCTCACAGCTGCTGCTGCTGAAAAAACATCTACACAGCATGATCTTGCCACCATCATGCTTCACTGCAGGGATGGTGCCTGGTTTTCGCCAAACATGACACCTGGCATTCATGCCAAAGAGTTAAATCTTGTCTCATCAGACCGAGAATTTTGTTTTATAGCCTGAGAGTTAGTTCTTCAGGTGCCTTTGGCAAACTCAAGGTGAGCTTCCATGTGACCTTTTTAGGAGGTGGCTTCTGTCTGGCCACTCTACCATATAGGCTTGATGGTGGATTCCTGCAGAGATGCACTGTATGACACAAAAGCAAGATGATACAACAGTCTAAAAATGAGCCTGAGGATGCATAGTGCAACAATAATACAGCTGAAGCCTGTATATGTGAATATATTTGTCAGTGTATGTTCTGCCATGGCCATGATTAGTGTAAAGGGTGATCATCAAATGCAGCTCTTGCAGTACTATTACACTGAGGAGCAATAAAAGGCGTGGTGCGGGACATGGAGTGCTGATATAGGACCCACAGGGCTTCATCTACGATATGGCATCCACCTCTCTCCTCGCTCTTTTTTTTGTGCTTGCCTCTCATCCTCTTCAGCAGAGCACAGTCTAATCTCCCACTCCCCTGTGGGTGTGGGAAGTAAATCAGCACAGCTGGATCACAGACATCAATCTCAGCCAGCCCTCAGGATGGGCCACTTGTGAGCCCACAGGGAGGCATTTCCTCTTCATTCCAAATGAGAGACAAATGTTGCAAGGAGAAAGCAGAGCAGAATGGCGGGTTGAGCACAGGGAGGCACTGGGCTGGCAGGCAGTGAAGGTGATCATAGAGGGATGAGATTGGCAGGTAGTAAAAGTGGTACATTGTTGATAGAAGATGGGTTGGGGAAACAGCGACTGGAGTAAACTGAAAATGAATGTACATTAAAAAACAGCCCTGAGAGGCTCAGATTTTTTGCATTAAAACTGTTCTTTTTAAAAATATAGAGGACAGAAGGCGTGTAGTCTTTAGTGAATATGATGTGTAAATAGTTACTTCATTATCCAAATTTTTATTCAATATCTGGGGTCATCTAGGGTGTAGAGTCAGAGTGTTGTGCATATGATAGCAAATATGCAATTCAGTGCAAAGCTGTGGGCTTTCTGATAGTTTGTTTTCTGTGCAACTCCAATGAAGACATATGTTGTTTTCTTTATGCTGACCCATCCTGGCCCATGATCTCCACCTCTGGATGTAAGTTCAATACAGACGTTGTGGCCCATTGGAGCAGGTACTTATTTTTGGTTATCTCAATCTACAACAAACCCCTTGATGAGATAGATGCCAGTCCATCCTGAGGTGTACCCATTTACAGTTGGATGGGCTAGGACAAAACAGATGAAGTGTCTTTTCTAAGAACAGTTAACATACTTGAAATTGAACCCTTGTCTGTATTTTGGCATCCCAACTACCTGTCCTACAGAACAGCCTGCTTTCCAGTTTGCATAAACGGTTGGTTTATGCACTACATTATTAATGACCATGTTGGCATGATGTGAATAACTCAGTCAGAGCGTAATGTGCTATCTAGGAGTTTTGCGCCAAGCTATGACCATGCACCACTGGAGACCAGCCACCAAACCTCACTGAGATGAGGCACTGAAGCAATTAGACGAAACTTTGTCTTTTTCAATGACTGTTTTATTTTATCTGATGTTGTTTTCCCAAGGCGGCAACCAGATATACTTGGTATTAGGTCTGTTCAGAGAATTCCTGGATATTGCTGGAATGACTTTCAAAGGAGATGGTTACTTCAGGAGACACAGATGTAGAAATGGGAACTGTTTTTTGTTTTGTTTTTTTTTCAATATCAATGTCATTATGTTTCTGATTTTTGGTCCAATTCTTTCTTGATTCCATTATATATTTGGGATTAACTATTGACTTGGAGCCTTCTTTTAAAGTTCATCTTCAATACTTGATCTCAGTATTAAGGGTAAAGCCAGGCTTCCTTTAGAAATAAGTCATGTTTCTCCTTAAGTTCTCAGAAGCTCCTAATAACTGCTACCTTCTTGTCCCTACTGGACTACGGCAATGTGTGTATATGTGCACATCAGCCAGTTGTCTTCAGTCCCAGTCCCGGATCATTGTGTCTTGAGATTCATCACTGATTGTTGCCGCCTCACCCACCACTGTGAGTTGTATGCCAAAGCTGGCATGCCCTCTTTGACTCTAAGATGATACACATTGGATGACTCTGGTTTACAAGACTTTTATTGGACTGGTTCCAACCTAATTATCCAGAGATCTGAAAGCCATTATGCTCTGCGCTCAAAAGACATGTTATGTTTTTGTGTACCTCATGTCCACACTGAAACAGGAAAGAAAGCTTTCAGTTTTCTCCTCTCTCTGATTGGAATGTCCTCCAATCTGAAATGAAACTGTCTGGATTGATTATTTAGAATGCATTCTGTTCTATTCTAAGAGATCACAAACGGAATTATTTTGCACAGTGCCTGTGTTTCTAAATTCAAATTTGTTTTGTTCTATACATTGTTACAATTTACAATGACTAACATGATTGTATTTTATTTATTATCAACGTTCTCATGATGATGTTAACCTGTCTATTATGATATGTGCTGGTACCTTTCTTGACCAGGTCACCCTTGTAAAAGAGGTTTTGATCTCACTGGGCTTTTATCTGGATAAACAAAGGTTATTGTTATTATGGACTCCTGATCAATTTTCGACATGGAAAACTTTAGTTCTTCAAAGGTTTTCAGCATTGATGCAGCTGTTTTCCTGATTTCTTGATATAGACTTTGGTGTCATGACATCATGACTGATACGCAGGCTTCGACTGACTGTGGCAGATAGATGGCGACTTTTGAGAGGTGGGGATGGATCAGTTATCTGCCTGAGTGGTTACCATCCTGGAACCAGTGTACTTCTGTAATGCGGTGCATCCAGTGGCACCAGCGTATGCATCCTGACTTGAGTGGGCTTGTTTCAGTTCATTTTAGCTTGCATAGAATCAGGGTATGAGTGTGTATTGAACTTGCTCATGTAAGGTGCATTTGAGTGCTGCAAACTGTAAATACCAAAAACATATGCTGGACTTTACATTAGGTGTTTGGTGGTCTATGGGATGATCACTTTGTAATTGCACTGCACCTGACCAAACCTTAATTTGACTGGATGTGGATGATGGGCATGAAAACAAGAACTGTTTTAAGTAGAAACTACAAATGGGCAATTTCATGAAAAGGGTTCACCCATATCTGACATGAGGGTCAGTTTTTAAATTTCCTTGCAAGGTGCTATAGACTGCAAAATAGGAATATATGGACCATGGATAATTCATAAAATCCACTATTGAGATAGGTTATGTTATACTTTTTTGGATGGGCTCACGGGAAAACCCCAGAGTGCTATTTTGGCGCTGATATTAGTACTTGAACACGAAACAAACATAAAGCAAATAATTGATGACTGATACTTTATTGTATGATCTACGTTCTGATCCTCACCTATGGTCATGAGATTTGGCTCATGACCAAAAGAACGGGATCGCGAGTACAAGCGGCCGAGATGAGTTTCCTCCGCAGGGTGGCTGAGCGCTCCCTTAGAGATAGGGTGAGGAGCTCGGTCACTCGGGAGGAGCTCGGAGTCGAGCCACTGCTCCTCCACGTCGAAAGGAGTCAGTTGAGGTGGCTCGGGCATCTTTTCCGGATGCCCCCTGGACGCTTTGCTGGAGAGGTTTTCCGGGCACGTCCCATTGGGAGGAGGCCCCGGGGAAGACCCAGGACACGCTGGAGGGACTATATCTCTCGGCTGGCTTGGGAACGCCTTGGGGTTCCCCCGGAGGAGCTGGGGGAGGTGCACAGGTCTATGGGGGGTAATTAATTTTACTGTGTGCCCATCAAATCTGAAGTGAATTCAAATACATTTGTTGAAGTGATTTCTATTTTTTTTACTGAAATAATACTTAGGTGTGTGTGTCACAAATATGGTGGGGTTTAGTGTCCCGCTTTTCAGATAAAAACTCAAAATATAGAGAGACAAGCATTTTATATATTTTTTTCTGCACATAGGACTGTCCTATTTTTACTGACCGATAATGTTGGCTTGTGTAATGGTGACCCCTTTTCATGAAGTGATCTAAATCGTTCTTGTGTTGCGCTGTTCTCTGCTTTGTGCCAGGTGGAAGATGATGACCTTAATGCTTACATGGGTTTTTCACTGTGTAATTCCTTTTTTGTGTGATTTTAATTGTTTGGCTGAGGAACTGTTTCAGTTTTACCTGTGTTGGCTTCTTTAAATACACGTGAAAACATATTGTTTTTACAATCCCAAATTATGAATATTTGCAATTTACAGAAGAAGACTAAGTTGTTTCTTGTTTCTTTTTTGAAAATGGGTGATAACCACCCACCACCCTGACTCTTTTGCTGTTTTTCCATGTGTGCCATGTTTCTTGCTATACCTTAAAGAACTGCATCAAAACTGTATTAGACTGGGTTATGAAAATGGCAACAGCAGACAATCGCTCAGGAATTCAGTGGACCCCCTTCAAACAGTTGGAAGATTTAGACTTCGCAGATGACCTGGTTCTATTGTCACACACCAAGCAATAAATGCAAGAGAAAATGAGTGGAGTAGTAGAAATTGCAGCGAAAGTTGGACTACAGATAAATAAAGGAAAAACAAAAATTATGAAGGCAAACACAACAAACACAGAACCAATATCAATTGGCGGGGGCCAACTTGAGGAAGTGGACTCTTTCACATACCTAGGAAGTGTGGTAGATAGGCTAGGAGGTACAGAAGCGGACATCAAAGCTAGAATAGGAAAGGCCAGGGCAGCCTTTATCCAGTTGAAAGCCGTTTGGAGTGCCAAAGCAATAGCCAGGAAAACCAAACTCAGGCTTTTCAATAGCAACATCAAATCCGTACTTTTATATGGATCTGAAACATGGAGAACAAATGCGATGAACGCCACAAGAGTACAAACCTTTGTAAATTCGTGCCTAAGGAGGATACTGCAGATACGATGGCCAGACACAATCAAGAACACAGAGTTGTGGAGCATAACAGACCAGCAACCAATGGAATTGGAGATTAGAAGGCACCGATGGAGATGGATAGGCCATACTTTACGTAAACAAACATCAAACATCACGTGACAAGCACTCAGCTGGAATCCCCAAGGCAAGAGGAAGCAGGGACGACCGAGAAACAGCTGGTGCAGGGACCTAAGCGCTGAAATCCAGGCGATGGGTCAGTCATGGAGACAGCTGGAGAGGACAGCCCAGGACCGAGATGCTTGGCGAACCCTGGTCAATGGCCTATGCCCCAGGAGGGAAAATAGGGGTAAGTAAGTAGTAGTAAGTAAACTGTATTTGTCAAAAAAACAGACCATCGTTAAGGCTCTGAAGGCTTAAATACATGAAAACAAACATATATGAGGTCTGTTAGAAAAGTAGCCGACCTTTTTTTTTTTTTGCAAAAACCTGATGGATTTGAATCACGTGTGCTTGCATGAGCCAACCTTGAACCTTCTGGTTAGTAATTGTATCTACTCTGAACATTATTTAACAACAGTTCTGTCGTGAATCACTAGCAGTTAGCATTTGCTAGTGGTTAGCTTTCACTAAGCTAGGTCGACCCCTCCCCTCTCTGTCATTACTTTTTATAGCTGTTCTTTTCTTACCCATTTAATAATTCTGTTCGTTTTTCAGTCGAACTGCTGTGAATTTTAAGTAATTATTTTACTCCTGTGTAAAATCTTAGGAGCGGCTAGCATTTTCACTAGCGGTTAGCTTGCATTAGCTATTTCGGACCCCCGTCATCATTTTTTCATTTCATTTTCTTACACTCCTGTTAGTTAATTAATTGTTTAGTGTATTTTATAGCTGCTGCTTTTTTTTTTACCTGTTTAATACTTCTGTTAGTTTTTCAGTGTAACTGCTGTGAATTTTAATTCATTTATTTGCGTCTGTGTGAGCCTTATGCCGCGTTCACACCGGGCACGACGAGAGCGACTGCAGCCACAGGTTACCATGTAATCCCTATGTAAGGATGCGTTTTGGCACCAAACCGCGCAGCGCGATGCGATGGACGTGAGTGAAGCAATTTTGAACGTTTTGCGCGTTTGTAACGTGATATTGTGTTGCGTCACGTCGTGTCGCCCTCCTCCCTAAGTTGAAAAATCTGAACTTTTTTGTCTCGTCGCGCCGTGATGACCAATCAGGGACTGGATATGTAGTGACGTGGAGATGTCTGGAGTTTGACTGAAGATGTGAACATGTCCTGTATCTGGTAGCAGCCTGTGAGCAGGACTTATGTCTCTTTTGTCCTTTATTTCACAATTATGAGAGCGTTTTTGGAGCGAGCAGCAGCACCACAGCAGGGGGAGCGGAGTTTCTTTTTTTATTTTACGTGCGCATGCGAGGGTCCTTGGAGGTTATTTTACTTATTAACTACACAGATGTATAATGGTGACTGGTTTCTAAAGACAATTATGACAGAGTTTTTTGGGAAAGAGCGAGGAGCAGACCTGCAGCAAGCCATGGAGTTTCTTTCTTTCTTTTTTTTTTCTTCTTTTTACGTGCGCGCGCGAGCGAATCGTCTGTGTGGAGAATATTTTATTAATTAACTACACAGATGTATAATAAAACAAATGGTGACTGGTTTCTAAACACAATTATGACAGAGTTTTTTGGGGGAAGAGCGAGCTGCAGCAAGCAGTGGAGATTCTTTTTTTTTTATTGTTTACATGTGCACGCGTGAACGGGACAGTTGGTCCTCAAACTGGGTCCCGCCGAGGTGGAAGGACCGCTGAAAGCGACCGTCATCCAGACGCAGCTCCTGCAGCAAATAATGATACTCTCTGTATTGGGAGCTTTTCACAACAACTCGCTCTGTGTGATCAAGGTCCGTCATGATGACTTGACGCCAAGCGGAATGGAAGCTCCTCCTATTTGATGACGCACCGGGACGAATTTTTGCAGCGAAAGTCCACCTAAGCAGAGCGACACAAAGGGCGAAGGAGGCCGTCCGTCGCCACGCAACCCCCGTGAATTTGTAGCGTCTGATTGTGCCCGGTGTGAACGCAGCATTAGCAGTGGTTAGCTTATCCATTATTGGTTAGCTCGTGTTTGCTTGGCTACATTCTTGAATTTCTTAGTGCACAAAGGACACTACTAATTCTACTTTACACCCTCCTTAAATCCTGCGTGATGTTGGAAGATAGGGTGGCTCTCTTAGAGAGCTGTGTCCATAAGTTAGAGCAGTTTCTTAGCTCAGTGGAGTTAGATGTTACAAGCACTCCAGATGAGGTTAGTGTTGGGCCGGCTAGTGAGCCTATTAGCATCAGCTTAGAAATGCCGGCTGTGGAGGACAGCTTTCGGACTGTGGCTAGGTGGAGGAATCCCCGTAGGGCTTGGTGCCCAGTTGTGGCACCCCGATCACACTCGCCAGTGCAAACTATGAATCAGTTCTCCCTCTTGGATTGCCAGATGTGAATTCTCTGAGCCCACAAGTGACTTCCACTGCTGTCTCCAGGCCGAAACACTGGACTTTAGTGATAGGGGATTCTGTCACCCGCAAAGTCAGGTTACAGACGCCGGCTGACGTTAAATGTTTTCCTGGGGCCAGAGCTCCCGACATTGCATCTCATCTTAGGGTGCTGACGCTGCAGAAGGGAAGACAGACAAAGGAACATGACATGAGATATAGTATAGTTATTCACGTTGGCACCAATGATATCAGGATGAAGCACTCAGAGGTCACAAAAACGGACATAGAGAGGACTTGCAACCTTGCCAGAAAAATGTGTCGGCATTGAGTAATAGTCTCTGGTCCTCTCCCCTCCAAGGGTACTGATGAGGCGTTTAGCAGGCTGACATCGTTAAATAGGTGCCTGGCGCAGTTTTATAGACAGCAAGGCTTTAGCTTTATTGATAACTGGCCTTCCTTCTGGGGCCGCCGTGGCTTGCTGATGCCGGACGGCCTCCACCCTACTGGGGAAGGTGCCACCATCTTATCTGCGAACATAGATAGAGCTCTACAGGGAGGGTAACATTAGGAATCTACAGCAGGCCATGGAGCAGGTGATTAGAGACCCTGCAAGGCTTATGACAAATGTGGGTGTGGAATCCATTAGCTTAGCAGGGAATTTAGTGCAGAAAATCCACTATGGTGATAGTGCAGTTTATTTGCCAGGGAGGGAATTTCAACAAGTTGAGACTGTGGCCTGCTTCCGTAGTCATGTCCATAAAAATCATAGAGGGATTTGCTTTCCAAACTTAATACCCATTACTGTATTGGATGATGTTGAAATTGAGGATGGCCCAGTGGTTGTTCCAGCAATAGCAAAGATTTCGTGTCTGCTACCTACAACACGCGTGGAATGTCTTAAACCTAAACCTACTTCTAGGCATCTTATATATGCTACTCTGGAACCACCCCTAAACCCAAACAGTTCAACTGTCAACCCCACTGAGGTCCTTAGATTGGGTCTCATTAACATAAGATGACTGTCCTCAAAATCATTGTTGATTAATGATCTAATTATTGATCATCACTTAGATATGATTGGGCTATGTGAAACCTGGCTTAAACCTACAGCTGTCCTCCCCTTAAATGAGGCCTGCCACCAGCTTATACATTTAGTCACATCCCTCGTGATGCGAAGCAAGGCGGGGGTGATGCTGTTATTTATAAATCTAGGTTTAGCTTATTAGCTGTTAGGGGTTACAAATATCACTTCTTTGAGCATCTGATTCTCTACTCTGCTCAGGATATTACATATTGCCAAGGTCAGATGAATAAAAATCAGTTGTATTACGTTGTCACTGTATATAGGCCTCCTGGCCCATATTCTGAATTCTTAGATGAATTTGGTGCGTTCATCTCTAACTTGTGAACTAGTGTAGATAACATTCTGATCATTGGTGACTTTAACATTCATATAAATAAGCCTTCTGATCCCCTCTGCAAATCATTTATGGAAATTGTGGATGCATTCCTTCCCACTGTCGCCAAGTGCTTGCTCATAGGGGGTTGTTTTGACTGTTGGGCTTTTCTGTAATTATTGTATGGCTTTTGCCTTACAATATAAAGCACCTTGGGGCGACTGTTTGTTGTGATTTGGTGCTATATAAATAAAATTGATTTGATTTGATTAGGATTTCAGCAATGCATTCAGGATTCGTGGAAATACCCTGGATCTGGTTCTCGCACGTGGTATTGCTGTCACGAATATTGACATCATCCCTCTTACATCAGTGGTGTCTGATCACTCACTTATTAAGTTTACAGTTTCGCTGCCGTGTTTAGTGGAACAGCAACCTTACATATCATTACGGCGATGCATCAACTCTTAAACTAAGACTGAACTCGAAGCTAAACTGCCTGATGTCTTAGCTTCACATTTGACAAATACCCAGTCGGTAGACAGACTTGTGGATAGTTTAAACTCAGTGCTCAAAACTACACTCGACATGATTGCACCACCTGTGTTAAAACCGCGCTCCTCCAAATCACAGTCACCTTGGTTCAATGATTATCTGCGTGACCTCAAGCATAAAGCAAGAGGTCTAGAACGTAAATGGCGTCGTTCAAAATTAGAAGTATTTCACCTTGCGTGGCATGATGCTATCTTAGACTATAAGCATGCATTACTGGCTACAAAGCGGACTTAACTACTCTGATTTGATGAACAAAAACAAGCATAACTCAAAGTTCTTGTTCGACACGGTGGCAACACTGATGCATAGACAACCACCTGTAGTTCGCTCTCCTTTTACAGCACAAGATTTCCTGGATTACTTTGGGAAGAAAATAGAAGACATCAGGTTAAACATATCCCGGCATGCCTTATCCCAGCCACTACACCCTGCTATTGAGGTTGGCGCCACTACTGAAGTATTACCTAGATTTACAGAATTTGATAGTATCTCACTAGGCATGCTGACAAAACTCGTAATGTCAACAAAAAGCACAACCTGTTTATTGATTATACCAACAAACTGTTTAAGGGCCTGTGGCCCACTCTTGGGCCGACTGTGCTGGAAATTATTAATCTTTCTTTAACTTCTGGATCTGTTCCTAAATGTTTCAAATCTGCAGTGATTAAACCATTACTTAAAAAACCTAATCTTGACCCTAGTGTATTGATAAACTATTGGCCGATATCAAATTTATCATTTTTCTCTAAAATTCTGGAAAACGTGGTGTCACAGCAGCTCGTAGACTATCTTACTGCGAATAATCTCTTGAGCCACTGCAGTTTGCTTTTAGAAAATATCATTCCACAGAGACGGCTCTCACTAAAATGGTGAATGATCTTCTGCTTAATGGATTTGGAGACCACTACGGTTCTGTTGCTGTTAGATCTCAGTGCTGCATTTGATACAGTGGATCATAATATTCTACTTGATAGGCTGGAAAATCATTTTGAGATTACTGGGAGTGCCCTTGCATGGCTGACGTCATACTTGACCAGTCGTTCTCACTGTGTTTTGTACAGTAACACTACCTCTAACCTTAGTGACATGAAATTTGGGGTTCCACAGGGGTCTGTCTTAGGCCCCCTGCTTTTCTCCCTTTATATAGCACCCCTTGGGCACATATTGCGGCGTTTTGGGATTACCTTTTATTGCTATGCAGATGATACTCAGTTATACATGCCGATAACTGCTGGTAATATCGTTCACATAAAATCCTTAGAAGATTGCCTTGCAGCAGTGAGAAGTTGGATGTCTAGAAACTTCCTACTTTTAAACTCTGATAAGACTGAAATGATGGTTCTTGGTCCAGTGAGACATCGGCATCAATTTGACCAGTTAACGCTCAGCCTCGGCTCGTGTGTCTTACATCACACTGACAAAGTGAGGAACCTTGGGGTGATTCTTCGTTGTCCTTTGGCCTCTACATTAGAAAATTACTAGGACTGCTTTCTTCCACCTGTGAAATATAGCCAAGATTCATCCATCCTGTCTATGGCTGATGCTGAGACCCTTATCCATGCATTTATCTGTTCTAGACTGGACTACTGCAATGTTCTATTTTCTGGTTTACCGCAGTCTAGCAGGGGTCTCCAATTGGTTCAAAATGCTGCAGCCAGACTTTTGACACCAAGCAGAAAGTTTGACCACATTACACCCATTTTGGCATCCCTTCACTGGCTTCCTGTCCCAGTGAGATCAGATTTTAAGGTTCTGCTATTAACCTATAAAATTATTCATGGACTGGCACCTCCCTACCTAGCTGATCTAATTAAACCTTACCTACCAGCCCGGGCTTTACGTTCTCAGGGTGCAGGACTACTTTGCGTCCCTAAGGTGAATAAGAAGTCTGTGAGTCACAGAGCTTTCTCTTTTCATGCCCCTGTTCTGTGGAATGATCTCCCTGCGTCAAAAAACAGTCAGATTCTGTGGAGATTTTCAAGTCCAGACTTAAGACACTTATTTTCCCTTTATGGCTATCATACTGGTACAGTTTTGTTTAAGCTTTTACTCATTAATTCATTTATTAGTAATTGGAGTGGGCTGCGGCCTCAACTTTACCTAAATTCTGGGTCTTTTAGTGAAGTTTAGGGCTAGTGGCCAGCGATCACCTTAGTATTTCTGTTTTTCTTATTGTTTAATGCTGGCAAATTATACAGTATTTTTGTCTTTCTGATGCCTGATTCTGTTTTTTCTCTGTTTAAGGTGCAGCTCCATCCAGAGATGAGAGTTGTATTTGTGTTGGCGATCCTCCTGTCCTGTGCGCCAATAGCATTTCTTGTATATTCGTCCGTGAATTGTTCTGTGAATTGTTCTGTTATTTATGTTTGTAGCATGGCCCAAGCGGAGGGTCACCCCTTTGAGTCTGGTCTGCTTGAGGTTTCTTCCTCAGAGGGAGTTTTTCCTTACCACTGTTGCTATGGGGCTTTGAGGCAACTCTGTTGTGATTTGGCGCTTTATAAATGAAAATAAATTGAAAAAAATAATTGTTGTGTGTAGTGCTCTCTTCGAATTTTCATTGCAAGGAAAATGGTGGAATGACTGGAGCAGTGCTACTGCATCAAATATTGCCAGAAACTGGGAGACAGCCAGGTGGAAACCATTCGCAAGATTCAGATGGCTTTTGGTGGCTTTTCAGTCATGTGACTGACTATCCGAGAAATTGTGGAAGAGGTGGCATAATTTTTCGGAGTCCAGCATGTCCTGTGAGACTTCAACACGGAGTTGCTTTTGCTCCCGGAGACTTCAACATGGAGTTCCTGCCATCAGCAGCTTTGGCACAAATTTCGCCACTACTCTTTTCATGGCCAAATCTTCTGTCACAGTGGAATGTGCCGAAAAAGTGCTGATGTCCACCTCTTCCGCAATTTTTTGGATAATCACACGATGGCCCGCATCACCACAGCGTTCACTTTGGAAATGACCTACTCATTTCAGCATGTTGATGGCCGACGAAAGCGTGGCTCACACTCCACCATTGTGCGGACGTCTTTAAACCAATTGTACCACTCCTTAATCTGTGTGATGCCCATAGGATAGTCACCCAAAGCCGTCTGAATCTTCTGAATGGTTTCCACCTGGTTGTCACCCAGTTTCGGATACTTTCTAACAGACCTCATACAATACAACCAACTGAGGAGTTTGTTGTGCACTTGAGAGGTATGCAGTCCTAAATTGAAGCAGTGTTAACAGATAAAGCTAACTAGACTCAACTTGCTCTCTACTGTCACTACAGATCACACTGTCATCTGCAAACATCATAGTCCTTGGGGACTCTGATCTCATCGGTCAACTTGTCCATCAGCACTGCAAACAAGAAAGGGCTCAGAGCTGATCCTTGGGTAATCCCACCTCCACCTTGAATGAGTCTGTCATTCTGACTGTGCATCTCACCGCTGTCACACTATTCTTGTACATGTCCTGCTACCTAACCCTACTTCTCTGCCACTCCAGACTTCCTCATACAATACCACAGCTCTTCTCTTGGCACCCTATCATAAGCTTTTCTAAGTCACACAAACACACAATGTAACTCTTTCTGGCCTTCTCTGTACTTCTCCAACAGTATTCTCAGAGCAAACATTGCATCTATAGTGCTCTTTCTCGGCATGAAACCATATTGCTGCTCAGATCTTCACCTGTTTCTAAGCCTAGCTTCTACTACTCTTTCCCATAATTTCATGCTGTGGCTGATCAATTTTATGCCTCTGTAGTTGCTGGCGCTCTGCACATCACCCTTGTTCTTGAAAACAGGAACAAGCACACTTCGTATCCACTCCTCTCACTTTCCAAGATTTTATTAAACAATGTGGTTAAAACTCTACTGCCATTTCTCCTAGACATTTCCATGCCTCCACTGGAATGTCATCTGGATCAACTGCCTTTCCTCTCTTCATCTTCATAGCAGCCCTCACTTCTTCCTTACTAATCTCTTGTACTTCCTGATTTACTCTCACCACATCATCCACCCTTTTCTCTCGCTCATTTTCTTTATTCATCAGCTCTTCAAAATACCCTCCACCTTCAGCACACACTCCTCACTTGTCAGCACATTACCATGTCATCTTTTACCACTCTAACCTGCCACATCCTTTTCAGCTCTATCCCTTTGTCTGGCCAAGTCCTTTTCTCCTTCCTTAATATTCAACTTCTTGTACAGCTCACAATATGCCTTTTCCTTCACTTTTGCTACTTCTCTTTTCGCCTTACGCCGCATCTCCTGTAATCCTGTCTACTTTCTTCATCTCTCCGACTGTCACCAAACTTTTTTCGCCAACCTCTTTCTCCTCATGCTTTCCTGGACCGTCTTCAGTCCACCACCAAGTCTCCTTGTCTTCCTTCCATGTCCAGATGTCATACCCAGTACGTCCTAGCTGTCTCCCTCAGCACATCTGCAGTACTTTTCCAGTTGTCCAAATTGCTTCCCCTCCAACCAGTGCTTCTCTCACCTGCTCGTTTAAATTTCACACAACGTCTTCCTCCTTCAGTTTCCACCATGTGATCCTTTCTTGAGCTGGCACTCTCTTCTTCTTCTTCTTCTTTACCTCTAAAGTCATCCTACAAACAACTATCCTATGCTGTCTAACGACACTGTCTCCTGCCACCACCCACAGTCTCTGATTTCTTTTAACTTGCATCTCCTATAAAAGAATGTAGTCCACTGTGTGCACCTTCCTCCATCCTTATAGGTTACCCTGTGCTCCTCCCTTTTCTTAAAATCGGTATTGCCACAGCCATTTCCATCCTTTTTGCAAAATCAACTACCATCTGTCCTTCCCCATTCCTATCCTGATACCATATCTACCCATTACTTGCCTCATCACCTCTGTTTCCCTTCACCAACATGCCCATTGAGTCCGCTCCTATCACCACTCTTTCATGCCTTGGGCACACTCTCCACCACCTCATCTGACACACGCCAGAAATCTTCTTTCTCCTTCATCTCACAACCTACCTGTGGGGCATAGTCACTGATGATATTCATCATCACTCCCTTCAATTTCCAACTTCACACTCATCCCCTGTCAGACACTCCCTAACCTCCAACACACTTTTAGCATACTCTTCCTTTAAAATGACCCCAGCACCATTTCTCTTCCTGTCCTCACCATGGTACAACAACTTGTACCCACCGCGATGCTCCTGCTCTACTTCCCTTCCACTTGGTCTCTTGCACACACAAATGTCTACCTTTCTCCTCTCCATCATATCAGCCAGCTCTCCTCCCTTTACTAGTCATACTACCAACATTCAAAGTCCCACTCTCATTTCCACCCTTCTAGGTTTTCTTTCTCCCGCTGTTTGTGGAAACATTCTCCTCCCTCTTCTTCATCGTCTTCGCCCAGTAGTAGCCAATTTCCACCGACACCCTGTTTGGCAACAGCACCAGTGGTGGACGTTATTAAAATTGCTTCTTCTCCATCCAGTGTCTGCCTGACTTGCTCACTGAATTCACATACCAGCCTTCCTACTTCAGTTTCCACCATCTGATCCTTTGTTGAGCTCTCACTCTCTTTATCTTGCATTTTTAATGGCTGTATCAACCTTATTAACATGTGGGCTTCTGCTCCAGGGTTGGAGCACATTACTCGGCTACAGAGAATACAAGAGCTTTGTGGAGATATGTAGTACCTTGGCAGAGGCCTCAGGTCCTGCCAGCAAGGTGACGGATGAGTGAGATTGTTGCTGTTCACTTGGGCACTCACTTCCTCAGATGTTGCTTGTAGGACAGTGTCCTGTCCAAGTGTACACCCAGGTACTTTGGGGCCTGCTGGAACTCCAGGGGTTTGTTGTCCATGGAGATCTCCAGTTTCCTTGTTCTTCTCTGTTGCAGAGGTGGAATGCTGCCACACACGGTCTTTCCGGTTACTGAGCTGCAGGTTGCCACCTGTGAAGGTAGGCAGCCAGGACATCCTATCCGTGTTGAGGCCCTCTTCAACCGCTGTTCACGTTGGTTGGTGTAGCATGATGGCTTGATCGTTCTACGTACCCATACCTTCTGGATGTCATCACCAGCAGGGTCAAAGATGTAAACATTGTAAAGTATCAGTGAGAGGACAGACACTTGTGGGACCCCATTTCTCAGCCTTCTCGGCCTGCTGCGCTAGCCATCGCTGGTCTGGAAAATGAAGCTGCAGTTTGATAGCATATCCATGATGAAGTTGACCATATGGCTGTCCAGGATGGTTCTCAGCAACTTCAGGTGGAGTCCCAATGCCAAACGGTATCATAAGTGGCAGTCAGGTCCAGTAGTACAACCCCAGCTTATGCTTTGGCCTGGAAGTGTCCTTGAGATCTTGTGTGAGGGTCACCTGTTCCACTGTTGACCTGCCCCAGTGGAAACCCAGCCTGTTCCTTGGTATCTGTGAGTCAACTACTGGCTCAGTTTGGCTGTGTATCATCCTCTCCATGATCTTAAAGGGGCCACACAGCAGGGAGGTTGGTCTATAGGCCTTGGGGGTCATCTGCAGGTTTGTTGGGTTTCAGGAGGGCTGTGACAGCAGCCCGTCGCCATGTCCTTGGAGCTTGGCCCTCCGGAGGCATGTAGAGAAGAATGCGCACAGCCAGGCAGATGTTATTTCGCTCTGGTGGGTCACGAACTCTGGATGTAGTTGTTGGGGCTGGTGCCTTGCCTTGTTTGAGTTTGGTCAGGCGTCCCTGAGCTCAGCTGGTGTGAAATCTCAGACAGGTTGGCAGTGACACTGGTGCGCCCTGGAGAGACTTAACAGAGTCAACAGATCTTGCAAAGGATAAAGCATATACTATTTTTCATGGACCAGGTATGGCTTTTGAAAAACACCCCATTATATTCAAATGTTGTATGCAAAGACATATGTTATATGCAAAATGTATGCTGTTGTTTTTCTTTTTTGTGCCATTGATTAAAAAAAACAATGTATTGAAACTCAGCGTGTAAATTTAAGTAAGAACTGAATTTGTTAAAATGACTGATTTAGAATAAAACATACCAGTGAAAACATGTTGATAATTTTGCTTTTAAGAGGGTCATTTTTCATGACCCACAGTTGAACTCTCCAGGCTTGGGGATTTTCCAAGAAGTGATCTCACCACACCTGGGTATTTCTTGGAAAAAAAATAAATCATAAACATCTGTTTATATGGGTATAAGATTTGCAAATTTAGAAACCCCACCCATTTCGGGAGGAGAAATTGCCCATTACACACCCTTGGGGTAATTTTTGATCCTACATTGTCCTTTGACCTCCACATTAGAGATATTAAGAGGACTGCTTTGTTCCACCTGTGAATTATAGTCATCAAATCCTATCTATGGCTGATGCTGAGACCCTGATTTGTCATTTGTCTCTTCTTGATTGGATGACTGCAATGTTCTATTTCTGTTTACCACAGTCCAGCATTAGAAGTCTCCAATTGGTTCAAAAAGCTGCTGCCAGACTTTTGACACAAAGCAGAAAGTTTGACCACATTACACTCATTTTGGTATCTCTTCACTGGCTTCCTGTCCTTGTGAGAGGTTCTGCAACTAGCCTATAAAATTGTTTATGGATGGGCACCTCCCTACTTAGCTGACCTAATTAAACCCTACGTACTGGCTCGGGCTCTGTGTTCTCAGGTGCAGGACTACTTTGTGTCCCTCGGGTGAATAAAAGTCTGCGGGTCACAGAGCTTTTTCTTATCATGCCCCTGTTCTGTGGAATGATCTCCCTGCATCAATGAAACAGTCAGATTCTGTAGAGACTTTCAAGTCCAGACTTAAGAAGCACTTATTTTCCCATTCATATGGCTCGCATCCTGGCATAGTATGTTACTATGCTTTTTACCCTTGCAAATTAATGTTATTAGGTAACGGCATGGGCCACGGCCTCAACTTTATCTAAATTGTGGGTCTTTTAGTGAAGCTTAGGGCTCGTGGCCAGTGATCACCTTAGTATCTCTTCTGTTTTTTCGTGTTGCTTAATGCTGACAGAATATACTGTGTTTGTTTCTTTCTGATGTCTGATCTGTTGAGGTGTGGCTCCATCCAGAGATGGAAGTGGTGTCTACATCTGCAACCCTCCATCCTGTGCACCGGCAATATTTCCTGTATATCCATTTTTTTTATTCTTTAGTCAATTGTGTCAGTAGCATGGCCCAAGCAGAGGGTCACCCCTTTGAGTTTGGTCTGCTTGAGATTTTTTCCTCAGATTATCAGAGGGAGATTTCTTTTCCACTGTCGCCTGTGTGCTTTCTCTGGGGTTGATAAGTTTAGACCTTACTTGTGTGAAGCATCTTGAGGCAAATTTGTTGTGATTTGGCACTGTATAATTGAAATAAATATAAATAAATGCACAGTATTTTAAAATAGCTGCAATCCAGTGTAAATCAATACTGTTCCATTGTTACTGTTATGTGTCGACAGCGGGTTGAGGAGCGGACCTGCGTCAGACGGAACCCAGCGCTACAAATAACCAGAAAAGCGGTTCCAAAAACAATATATTTATTTCACCCGCTGGTGCATAAAAAGTGTAAAAACAGAAATAGCGTCCCTCTGGTGGAGTGAAGGCTGGCACGCTCTCCAGCGCCCAAAAGGATCGAAGCCCGGCGCTCCTGGACCCACTACCACCGCCAAACACCCCCCAGGTGGACATGACAAACCGACTCTCTGCGAAGCATAGAAGAGGTGAGGTAAGTTAGCAGTTACAACTAATATCCTTCAAAAGACACACACTATCAGCAACACATGCAGGTCTGTATTTTAAGCTTTATGCAAATGAGCAGCCTCTCACAATAGGTGGAGGACCACTTGTCCGCATGCCACAGCAGTGAGAAGCGAGCTGCAAAATCCTCATCACAATTCAAGTATACTGCGTAACAAAATACCAAATTACTATCAACAATTAGTTAAACACTTAATCACCTTTGATGTGTGCTGACAGCATGTGTCCCTCACCCTTCCTTGCTTCACGGGCTCGATGTGTCAAACCCAGGCGTGGTCCTCAGCGTCTCACAAGCGAACATCACAAGGTCGAGTTCCCCGCAGTTCTGCTTGAATCACACGACTTAAATGCAGAACGCCATCCAATTATCTGCTTCAGCTGAAAGTCTTTAAGGTTGCATGTGAGCACCATTCACAGGTGCTGCACATGATGTTGATGAGGGTGAAGGATTCTTCAGCCAGCACCTTCTCCACAGACAAATCAGTTCTCATGCCACCTGGAGAGCAAAGAAAAGAAAAGAACACCAAAATATCCAGCCACACCCCCCAACACACAACAGTACCCCACCGTTAACGGGAAGCCTCCCGGCGACCGAACAGACCAGGCCCGAGAACAGCACCTCCCTCCGGGGTCCTCGTCAGGAAGCAGACAGCACCACGCTCCCAAGGTCCACCACAGACAGCAGGACTGGGCACCGCAGCTGGAAGGCTGGCTGGCATCAACAAAAGCCCCAAAACATTCCCCAGTACAATCCAACACACAGGAAAAAAAACACAAAACCCACCCAAAACCTCCCCAGGGGACCGTCCCATCAAACCCCGGGAAAAAAAGAAAAACACCCAAACGCAAAAACCCAACACAGTCCCACAAACACAATACAAACATAAATGCATAAAAGAAAAATAACGAACAACCCCCCCAGAACGACCTGCAGAGCCCAACCCCCCCCCAGAAGGCCTTTACCGCCAGTTCCAGGAGGAATAGCCAGAACCAGAATCTCACACAGGTCCCCAGGTATACATGGAGCAAACGGCGCCCCCCAGAGGACTGTACCATCAACCCCAGGAGGTACCCTCCCCACAACCCCGGAACCCCAGACTCGGCCACACTTGGCTAGTTGGCCCCAAGCCAATTCCCCCCCAGAGGACCGTCCCATCAACCCTGGAGGTGGAACCCGGAAGGAAACAGAACAAAATCAAAACTCAACCCCCGGAGGACTATGAAAACAACCCCGGGGGGATATAAAACGACCGTAAACCCTGTTACCCTCCCCGGCACCCCGAAAGAACCCAGGTCCCTCCCAGAGCCCCTCGACAGCTCAATTTTGGTGAACGGCTCAAAACATTAAGCCGGGAAGGGAACAGGAAAAACTAACCCAGCCCCAACCCCAAGGCGCAGCGGAGAACCGGAAATACGGCCGGTGCCCCAACTCGACCATACCCCAGCCTCTCGGGAGGGGTGGAACTACCGAAATGGCGAACGGCAACAGATCAGCCCACCCCTCCGACTGAGGTATGTCTCCGCTGCACCACACCCCGGCAACACCAATGACGAACGGTACAAAGGCTCACCGAGGCTGGAGTGGAACCGGGCCCTAACCAAACCAAGAAAAACGCCCCAAACACCCCCCCCCCCTAGGTGCAGAGGTCTTCTGAGAACGCTCAGCGTGACCAACCTGCACCACCCCACAACCCACAAGACAAACGGTCTTGGGGCAAGTGAGGTTGGGGTTAGGGATGTAGAGAAATAAAAAACAACAAAATAAAATGACCCAACAACCCAAACAGAAAATACCTAAAAACACATAAAAAATTAACGATTAAGTGAGCCCAGACGGGCTTCTATCTGCCTAACATTCACTCCACCAGACACGCCTCTGACTCCCTAAACAAATTATAACCCCTATATAAAGAAAACAAAACATTAACCCATACTAGATTTTTTTTTTGTGTGTGTGTGTGTTATTTTGCCTGTCCCAGAACACCTGGAGATACGTCACCATTATTTTTCTTGACGCTTATATGTTGGGGCGATACAGTGATCTCCGTTCGTCCGAGCTGCATGGGCTCGTCAGCAAGAGGAGCCAGAGGTCCCGTCGGAAGAGCCCCAGTGGGGCGAAGAAGAGGCGGCCCAGACCCGTGTCGGGGAAAACCCCGAGACGAAAAAACCCACTCTGATGGCCGCCCTCTCTCGCGTCCACGCTCCTTCATCCGATCATCTAGACGAATCACCAACGATATTAGCTCATCTAAATCGTTTGGCTCGTCACGGACTGCCGGCTCGTCTTTTAATGGCTCATTTAACCCATCTACAAACATTCCTCGTAAAGCTGCGGCGCTCCAACCTGACTGAGCAGAAACCAGAGAACATTGCATCACCGCACAAGGCTCTGGAGACAAACAATCGGTTCGGACGCCGAATCTCTGGGTGACGGAGTTATCTGCACTAGTATCAATGGTGCCGCAGCTGGAGCAGCAGGAAGCGGAACGGCTTGCGCTGCAAGCTCCGTAACACGGGCGTCTGTTTGTTTAATTTGGTTTGCGAGATGCTGTAATTGCTCCCATATTTTCTCCAAGTGTTCTTGAACTTTTTCGGCAAAAGGAACCGCCTCTGCCGCTGGGTCATTATGGAATGGCCGGGAACTACTGTTATGTGTCGACGCGGGTTGAGGAGCGGACCTGCGTCAGACGGAACCCAGCGCTACAAATAACCAGAAAAGCGGCTCCAAAAACAATATATTTATTTCACCCGCTGGTGCATAAAAAGTGTAAAAACAGAAATAGCGTCCCTCTGGTGGAGTGAAGGCTGGCACGCTCTCCAGCGCCCAAAAGGATCGAAGCCCGGCGCTCCTGGACCCACTACCACCGCCAAACACCCCCCAGGTGGACACGACAAACCGACTCTCTGCGAAGCATAGAAGAGGTGAGGTAAGTTAGCAGTTACAACTAATATCCTTCAAAAGACACACACTATCAGCAACACATGCAGGTCTGTATTTTAAGCTTTATGCAAATGAGCAGCACGTGAGCACCATTCACAGGTGCTGCACATGATGTTGATGAGGGTGAAGGATTCTTCAGCCAGCACCTTCTCCACAGACAAATCAGTTCTCATGCCACCTGGAGAGCAAAGAAAAGAAAAGAACACCAAAATATCCAGCCACACCCCCCAACACACAACAGTTACTTGAAGACTCTGAATTTTGCTTGCTTTGCCAACAAATAAAAACTTGCTTTGGCACGTTGATTTTTCTCTGATTTTTCTGGACACCTTTAAGAAGATATTTTTAAACAACTGAGCACAGCTAAAACACTTAGAATCTCATTTTGTGATTAAGGACTCTGTCCTGAATCTTCTTCACAACAGCAGACTAAAATATTAAACAAATAATGAATGTTTCTGAGTTCAATGGTACAAATATTTAATGAGGTTAAAGCTGGAACATGTCATTCAACGAGGTGAATATTTTGTTCCATGATATGAATTGCCCTTTTACGGATCAATAAAGTTGTTTGAATCTTGAGAATGTATAAATATTCATTCTTTGTTTTATATAATGGCTAAAATAGGTCCTTGTCATTTGATATTTTATAATTTTGTCACAATTTTAACTGGATCTGGGGTTTGATTCAGGTTTTTAAACCTCTTTCTTTTTTCCCCATCACATGCCCCCGGTCTTGATTTACAAGTTATTTTATTTTCATCAGGTGGTTATTCTCTGTTCTATTTTGATTTGTCATTTTGTTTTCTTTGTTACTTTTTACTTTGGCCTTTCGTTCTGTTCTAGCTTTCTTCAGTCATTTGTCTTTTCATTTATTACCTCCACCAAGGAGGTTATGTTTTCGGTCACGTTTGTTTGTTTGTTTGTCTGTTTGTCAGCAGGATAACTCAAAAGGTTTTGAATGGATTTTGATGAAATTTTGTGGAGTGGTTGGAAATGACAAGAGGAACAAGTGATTAAATTTTAGTGGTGATCCGGATCACGATCCTGATCCCGATGCTAATGCGTTAGCCGTCTATGGCATTTTCAATGTTAAAAGTTAGCATTAAGCAGTTGCAGCTGTCGTCACATTCGTGTGCATTTGTTTTCAAATTGTAATATTTCTTAAATTTATTTTTGTTTAGGGTAAGCCCTCTGTCTGTCAGCAGGATAACTCAAAAGGTTTTGAATGGATTTTGATGAAATTTTGTGGAGTGGTTGGAAATGACAAGAGGAACAAGTGATTAAATTTTAGTGGTGATCCGGATCACGATCCTGATCCCGATGCTAATGCGTTAGCACGTCTATGGCATTTTCAATGTTAAAAGTTAGCATTAAGCAGTTGCAGCTGTCGTCACATTTGTGTGCATTTGTTTTCAAATTGTAATATTTCTTAAATTTATTTTTGTTTAGGGTAAGCCCTCTGTCTGTCAGCAGGATAACTCAAAAGGTTTTGAATGGATTTTGATGAAATTTTGTGGAGTGGTTGGAAATGACAAGAGGAACAAGTGATTAAATTTTAATGATGATCCGGATCACGATCCGGATCCAGGATTTTTTAAAGGATTCTTCACCATTGCGGGATAGGGGGAATTTTGACATTCTAGTTTCTAACGCCACAAAAACAAGGCAGAAAGGCTTGAAAAAAAATTAGGGTGTAACATAGTCAAATGTTCTATCAAACAACAAAGTTTGGTGATGATCGGATCCGGATTCCATATCTGGTGATCCAGAATATGTAAAAATATAGGGAAGAAAAATTGAAAATGTGTCAGCGTGAGGTGACAAATGAAGCTAGAGATGCACAACTAACACCAAATTGTAGCTGAATCTGTACTGATTCAGTAAGGTGTCATCAGATTTGATGTAGCTTCAAATGTTATGGAGCTAGATCCAGAAGAAAACCGCCACTGCAAAGAGGAAATCCCTCAATACAAACTATACAGGGCTGGGGAGCACAATGAATTTATTAGATGAGGGACTATCATTTGGCATTATTACCTCTGCCAAGGAGGCTATGTTTTCGGTTGCGTTGTTTGTTTGTCTGTCTGTTTGTCAGCAGGATAACTCAAAAGGTTTTGAACAGATTTTGATGAAATTTTGTGGAGTGGTTGGAATTGACAAGAGGAACAAGTGATTAAATTTCAGTGGTGATCCGGATCACGATCCGGATCCCGATGCTAACGCGTTAGCATGTCTATGGCATTTTCGATGTTAAAAGTTAGCATTAAGCAGTTGCAGCTGTCATCACATTCGGGTGCATTTGTTTTCAAATTATAATATTTCTTACATTTATTTTGGTTTATATATTAATAATCTAATGATTATTATATAGAATTTTAGACAAAGAGACAAAAAGAAATGTTTTGTCTGTCTGTTTGTCAGCAGGATAACTCAAAAAGTTTTGAACGGATTTTGATGAAATTTTGTGGAGTGGTTGGAAATGACAAGAGGAACAAGTGATTAATTTTTAGTGGTGATCTGGATCACGATCCGGATCCAGGAATTTTTTAAAGGATTCTTCACCATTGCGGGATAGGGGAAATTTTGACATTCTAGTTTCTAACTCCACAAAAACAAGGCAGAAAACCTTGAAAAAATTAGGGTGTAACATAGTCAAATGGTCTATCAAAAAACAAAGTTTGGTGATGATCGGATCCGGATTCCGGATCTGGTGATTCAGAATATGCAAAAATATAGGGAAAATAGAAAATGTGTCAGTGTGAGGTGACAAATGAAGCTAGAGATGCACAACTAACACCAAACTGGAGCTGAATCTGTACTGATTCAGTAAGGTGTCATCATATTTGATGCAGCTTCAAATGTTATGGAGCTAGATCCAGAAGAAAACCGCCATTACCGAAAAATCGTTTTTATACAATAACGTTTCAACTAATAAAGACATAAAAGTGATTCCAAGTTCTAGTGGTATGTTTTCATGGTCAAGGATGTCAAATATACAGGAAAGAAAAGTGTATGTATCATAGTTTTGATTGTAACACTGAATTGTTGAATAGATCACTGTGCCAAGGAGGGAATCTCTTTAGGGTCAGTGACCCTATGACCTTGGCGGAGGTTTGCACTCTCTGAGTGCTTCTAGTTGTTTATTAATTTATCACTTGTTTATCTACTTCCTCTAATATGTAATATTTGTTGTACTGTTATGTCAGGATTCGTTTTCTGTTATTGTTTAGTCACTGCTTTTTTATGGTTTGTTTTACCGCCTTGTTAAGTCAGTTTTGGTTTAATTTAGTTTTAGTATTAATTCTATTTTCTCATACAGTTTTCATTAGGTTATCACTTGTTTATTTTGCTATTATTACTTGTTTAGTTTCGCTATAGTATCTATGCTCCATGTTTCCCGATCAGTTCTCATGTAGTTTCTTTTGCTCTCATGTTCATACCTTCTTCCAGTTCTCATCATAGTTACATTATGTTCTGTTCATAGTTCCCTGTTTTTCCTCACGTGCCTCTGAGTATGTTCCCACTCCAAAGCACTGCACCTGCTATTTTCTTTGTCTCACACTTTGTTTCTGTCCGCTCGGTTTTGTTCACTCTCACTCTTGGCACCTGCTCTCGCTTCTCTGTATCCTACTTTGTGCACTCTCTTCCTCCCCATCTTGCACACTGTTTCCTCTTTCTTCACTAGCCACGCCCCTTTCCAGAGTGTTCCTCATGGGCACCTCGTTAATACCACCTGTCCCTCATTAGGCCACCTTCATTTAAACCCTCACAGTTTGTTGTCGCTCTATGCACACATTCCAGCCTTTGTATCTTGTCCTGATTTCTTGCCGTGCCGTGTACCGTGTTTTGCTCTGTCCTCTTCAACCACACCTTTTTGCCTCATCCTTGAAAACTGTGTTTGCTCGTGCTTTTGAACCCTGCCTAATCATGACTGCATTTTTGCCTAACCCATATTGTGCCTCAGACAAAAATACAATTAAACCACAATTATTACAAGTTGAATTTGAATGTAATAATGGCACACATCAGAATTAGAATAACCATACATATACATTTGATTGTTTATTTACGCTAAACTTTAAGACAGTCCGTCATCTGAATTGAGGGCGTCATGTGTGCAGATGAGATGAGGTCATATCAGTTAATATCAGTAAGTTTGTTTCAGTTTCTGTCAGTGTGTGCATAATGTCTGGAGTTGCCTTGACAACATCAGATTGTCGGGGATGGCAGGAGATAAAACGGGCAGCCGAATGGTTCACCAAAGCCGTAGACATTCTTCTGGAGGAAAACAGTAGGGCGTTTTGACCTTCAGAGTCTGATAAGCCTGCCATGTTTAGGGTTGAGCAGAGAAACACATTTGCAGCTCCTCTGACTGACCAAATCCAGTTTATGAGTATTCCCTGGTCTGGACATCTTCCTTTGCAAGGTGTACATTTACTCCAAGATGTTATCCAAATTACATCTGAGTTCAAGGGTTAACACAGTCTGAGACTTTATCACCTTGCCCAACTCATTAATCATGATGGACAGGTGAGGGGTCGTTGTTCTGGTAGCAGCTGTCTTGCATCTCCGGTAGGTCAGGTCAGCACATAAACCAATAAGCACCAGCTTCCCACAATAAAACCAGATATAAATAAGTCTTCGATGTCCTCCACAGAGAGTGGTACCAAGCATGCAATACGCCATATCTCCCAGGCGTTGAGAACATAGCCCACAGGTTAGGTTCCATCTGGGCATGCAGGGTTCCCCAGCCCTGATTTCCTTGTTTAAAAAAATGGTGTCAATAGTATCAGAGACCAGCTGATCAATTCCATGGTTAATCCAAATATAGTTTGAAGAATTCATAGTCCGGTGAAGTAGGGACTTTGAAGGTTGGAGCAGAGGTAGAGGAGAGAGGAGGAGATGTGACCGCCCTCACCAGAGTGACAGTGGTCAGAATGACAGTAGGAATGAGTCTGTCATTCCTATTGCGCACCAGACAGAAGTTTCCATGGACTATGATATTTGCAGATGACTTTGTGATCTGTAGTGAGAGTAGACAGCAAGTTGAGTCTCGTCTAGAGAGGTGGAGATATGTTCTGGAGAGCAGGGGAATGAAAGTCAGTAGCATCAAGACTGAGTACGTGTGTGAATGAGAGGGAGCCCAGTGGAATAGTGCAGTTACAAGGAGTAGAAGTGGTGAAAGTAGATGAGTTTAAATATTTGGGGTCAACTGTTCAAAGTAATGGAGAATGTGGTAAAGAGGTGAAGAAGAGAGTGCAGGCAGGGTGAAGTGGAGAAAGGTGCCAGAAGTGATTTGTGACCGAAGAAATTCAGCAAGTGTGAAGGGGAAAGTTTCCAAGACAGTAGTGAGACCAGCTATGTTGTACGGCTTAGAGACGGTGGCACTAACAAAAAGACAGGAGGCAGAGCTGGAGGTGGCAGAGCTGAAGATATTGAGATTCTCTTTAGGAGTGATGAGGATGGACAGGATTAGAAATGAATACATCAGAGGGACAGCTCAGGTGGCACGGTTTGGAGACAAAGTCAGAGAGGTGAGATTGAGATGGTTTGGACATGTGCAGAGGAGGGACCCAGGATATATAGGGAGAAGGATGCTGAGGATGGAGCCACCATGCAGGAGGAGCAGAGGGAGGCCAAAGCGAGTCGTGGAGGTGATGGTCTAGTGGTTAAGGCATTGGGCTTGGGACCAAAAGATCCTCTGTTCAAATCCCAGCCTGACTGGAAAATCACTAAGGGCCCTTGGGAAAGGTCTTTAATCCCCTATTGCTCCCGGTGTGTAGTGAGCACCTTGTATGGCAGCACCCTCACATCAGGGTGAATGTGAGGCATTATTTGTAAAGCTGATGCAGATGGAAAAGCACTATATAAATGCAGTCCATTTACCAAAGCGGAGGTTTATGGATGTGGTGAGGGAGGACATGCAGGTGGTTGGTGTGACAGAGGAAGTTACAGAGGACAGGGTGAGATGGAAACGATTGATCTGCTGTGGTGACCCCTAACGGGAGCAGCCGAAAAGAAAAAGAAAAAAAAAAGAAGCCCATGCACTTTGGCATCTTAAAAAGTCCTGCTATGTACATTTGCTCTACAAAAGAAAACATGAAGAAAGACTGCCTGGAAGAAGGTGGTTCAGATAACTGCAGCTTAGTGACTGAGACTGAATGAGATGTTCTTCTGTCTGGATTAGAAGGAGCTTATTCACGCTTATTCTTTTGGTTGAAATTAGCATTACAATGTAAAAAAAAATCACCAAACAATCCCAAGCAAGTCCACAATTTGAACCCTTGCCCAATCCTATTGTTACTTGCAACATAAAATTCAAAATTGTCCAAATGCACAGGAAATTGCCCAGTCTGGCAACCTTGAATCAGAGTGAAAAGAAAGGAATTATGGAGGTGGCCAAGTAATATACAAAGAGGTCAGACCAGAATGCAATACCTTACAGTAAAAAGCATGGACATTGCAAACTACAGCATACCCCCAAACCATACAACTCAGCCACAGTGGCCCCAAATATTTAACATTTTTGCCTTTGAACATCAGAAAAAAATAATGCTGGAATACTGGCCTAGGCTGCATTAGACTGATCAAGTGTTTTTATATTATACTTCTGTTACTGAGAAGATATGAAATGTCCTGTTTTTTTTTATGTCGTCTAGAACAGTGTTCCATTGTGTGACAGCTTTAACAGAAAGGGCTGCCTGCCCAAATGTTGAACGGTGAAAGGGTAAAGTGCAATTATTATGGAAGCATCCTATTTAAGCTGAAAAGGAGCATGCCACAAGATCTTTCTGTCTCCAGAGTGGTAACACTGGCCTCATGTTTTGTTCTGTGCAATTTATCGATTTTTGTCTGTGTTGGTCCCTGTTTGGATTTTCCTTTGGTTATTCTTTGTTTGTTTGTCTTTCTGTGCTGTCTGCAACCACCACCAGCTCCACTGGTCTGCCTGGCTTCTCACACCTGCAACTTGTCCTCCTTCAACCTTCACCTCCCAGTCTCCACCACACCAACTATATCCTAAACACCATTACAATAAATCATTTACTGCCTCATTGCATTTTGAGTCCATTTCAGGTCCTGGATCTCTCTCAACACTGGAAGCCCAGCTTCTTATCCACTGAGGTACCTGCACCACACGCTGCATGATATAGGAATTGTTTTATGATAAGAAACTTTAATGTGGGTCCAGTGTTCCTAATATTATTGTCATGTCTGTGTGTGTGTATGTATATATATATATATATATATATATATATATATATATATTCATTATTACGATGTGGGAAATGTGCTTTTATTTCCCACCTGACCATCCAAAATAAGCAATTTCCACATTCCATTTATGCCATTGCTGCAATATATGTATCTCAATTCAATATAAAAGTAGAAAGAAATATATATTAAAAAAAACTATAATAACAAAACAAATGGCATTTGTTCAATCAGCACCTTTGCAGTAGGATTCTGATTTGTTTCTGCTGTTGAAGAATTGTGATACTGTCATAAGAAAGAACAAAATAATAATAACCTACAGAAAAATACCTTGTTAAAGAGCTCTGCACCATGAAAGAAGTTGTAATGAGACAAAGTTTCACTATCTGGGTTTCAAACTGTCCTGCATCACCACATATGGCATGCCTGTATGTGTACTACAATGCTTCTACAAAAAAATGGAGGAGTGTGGCCATAACCGGTGTAATGTGCCTTTCACATTGAACGCGTCAGAAGCGTCAGAGGTGTCAGGAATCGGTCTAAAAAGCATTATTTTCAATAAGACGTGTTGCTTTTTAGAGGCGTCAGAAGCATCGCATCAAAAGCCGAGCTAAAGCGACACGCGCATTGCCGCTTGTCGGCAGGCTGATGTGGTCAAAGTTCAACCCAATCCAGCTTTCGACACACTGAGCTGTGTCGTAGCTTTGCACTGTCCAATAGGAACAACGTGTCGGGCCAAAACACGGAAGACTAGTGGCAGAAACCACTGATCTGTACAAAACAGAAACGTTTCACAGGACTGCTCATTTAGAGAGCAGTTTTCTGAAGAAAAATCCTTGCAAATGTTTTTTTGTTGATGTTGGTTACCTCAAATTTTCTGATTACTGTTAAAAAAGTTTAGGACACTTGTAATTAAAATAGCTAAATAAATCAATAAATGGTTCTTTAGAAACCTTTCATCTGTAAATTAAAACCACCTGTTATTTCAGATTAGATCATTTCTTGTTTAACATAAGGAACCGTGGACATTTATTTTTAGACAAATAAAATAACATAGACATTTGTGCATTTTTTAAGTCTGGTAGATTATTTATATCTCATTTCAACCAGAAAAACAGACACAGTAAATAAATAGAAATGTTTATTATAAATGCAGCAGGAAATAATTTAACAATGACTGCAGTGTGATTGTAAAGTAGGATTTCTGTGACATAAACCTCATGATGAATTTTTTTTAATAGTCATTTCAGTTTGTAATTACGTCAGAAAACTTTAATGATGTTATCAGGACAGAGTCATTTCTAAAATATGAATTTGAGCACAATAAGTGGAGAGCTTCTACTTGTGCAAATGAATTTTGACTTTGATGTCGTGGACATTTTTAATGATCCGTTCATTTATTGTTAAAATATAAAATGAAACAGCTTTAAAAAAAAATAATGAAATAGTTGCTGTTGAAAGAGCCTTTTATTTAGAAGCAGGTGATGCTGGATTCTCGGGACCAGATGAAGGTCTCTTCTGCAGCTTTGAACTCTGGTGTTGTTGAAGACACTTTTCTCCTATTTTGAAGAGCAGAGATGTTTTCTTTCGACTGGACTTTTCTTGTATATTCATCCGTGAATTTTTCTGTAATTTATGTCTGTAGCATGGCCCTGGTCTGGTTGAGGTTTCTTCCTCAGAGAGAGTTTTTCCTTACCAATGTTGCTCTGGGGGTTGGTAAGGTTAGACCTTACCTGTGTGACGCGCTTTGAGGCAACTCTGTTATGATTTGGCACTATACAAGGTCTGTTAGAAAACTATCCAACCTTTTTATTTTTTTTAAAAACTATATGGATTTGAATCATGTGCACTTGCAACAGCCAAGCTTGAACCTTCGTGCGCATACGTGAGTTTTTTCACGCCTGTCGGTTGCGTCATTTGCCTGTGGGCAGGCTTTGAGTGAGCACTGGTCCACCCCCCTCGTCGGATTGTCATTGTCAGGGAAATGGCTGAGCGATTGGAGCAGCGCTGAATCTAATTTTTCCAGAAACTGTGAGAGACAGCCAGGTGGAAACCATTCAGAAGATTCAGACGGCTTTCGGTGAGGATACTCTGGGCGTCACACAGATTAAGGAGCATTACAACCGGATTAAAGACGGCCCACAGCGGCGGAGGGCACTCCGCGCTCCGAGCGGCCATCGACAGGCAGTGAACGCTGTGTTGATCCGGGACGTCGTCTGACTACCAGAGAAATTGCAGAAGAGTTGGACATTAGCACTTTTGCGGCACATTCCACTGTTACAGGAGATTTTGTAATGAAAGATGTGCGGAGGAATTCCCGCGTCGGGACGGAGCCGCAATGGCGCGCAACAAAAAGCACGTCCATATTGGAAACCATTCGGAAGATTCAGACGGCTTTCGGTGGCTTTTCAGTTGAGTGAGTATACGAGAAATTGTGTAACAGCTGGGCATGTCACAACTTGTCCTGTGAGACTTCCAACATGGACGTGCTTTTTGTTGCACACCATTGCGGCTCCGTGCCGACGCGCAAATTCCTCCGCACGTCTTTCATTACAAAATCTCCTGTAACAGTGGCATGTGCCGCAAAAGTGCTGATGTCCAACTCTTCTGCAATTTCTCTGGTAGTCAGACGACATCCCGGATCAACACAGCCTTCACTTTGGAAATGATCTGGTCGTTTCAGGCTGTCGATGGCCGCTCGGAGCGCGGAGCACCCTCCGCCGCTGTGGGCCATCTTTAATCCGGTTTTAACACTCCTTAATCTGTGTGACACCCAGAGTATTCTCACCAAAAGCCGTCTGAATCTTCCAAATGGTTTCCACCTGGCTGTCTCTCACAGTTTCTGGAAAAATTTGATTCAGCACTGCTCCAATCGCTCAGCCATTTCCCTGACAATGAAAATCCGACGAGGGGGGTGGACCAGTGCTCACTCAAAGCCTGCCCACAGGCGAATGATGCAACCGACAGGCGTGAAAAAACTCACGCATGCGCACGAAGGTTCAAGCTTGGCTGATGCAAGCGCACATGATTCAAATCCATATAGTTTAAAAAAAAATAAAAAGGTCTGATAGTTTTCTAACAGACCTCGTATAAATGAAAATAAATAAAAAAAAAATAAAATTGGACTTCGTGGTGTTCAGCTCATCAATGGAAGTTTTTGAAGTTGTCTGCACAGCAAATGTTCCTGATTGGAACAAATCAAAACATTTCTTAAAATATAAAGAAACACTAAACAGTTTATATGTATAAAAAAAAACAGGGAAAAAAAAATGCCCCCCCCCCTCCAAAAAAAAAAAAAAGAAAAGTTATTTAAAGTTGAGCTTTTGTGGGCTCCGAAAAAAGCTGTAGCTTTATTTGGTAAAAATAAAAAAAGACTGAACCATTTACAAATTAAAGCGTTCACTCAGATCAACTGTGCTAAAAGGCTAAGCTAACGTTAGATGATCATTAAACCTTTACAGCAGTGCAGTAAATGTTACGTTTTACTTTTAGATTATTCTCACCTCGATAAAGCTGCACAACTAAACTCCGTTGGGCAAACTGGGACTTCGCATATATCCAAACAGTGGGAGATTTCAGACTGAGTGGGTCTGCTCCATCCCCCCGCCTGCCTGCCTCACTCTGCCCAGTGATGACGCCCCAAATCCCGGCTTCTCCTTGCGGGTCGACCCGCTGTCGCGGTTCAGTCGATATCCCACCAAGTCGTCATTCCTCCCTCGGTCGGCGTCACTCCGAAAAGTAGCTGAAAAAAAGCTTCTCCCAGCAGGGTGATGGGAGAATCATTCTGCTGTTTTTTAAAGCTTTTTTTGTGGTTCAGGTGACGCAAATTCAAGATGCTGATCGCTGGACTTTTGTCAGATTGTGGAAACAGCCAGAGTGTGACGTAGCAATCGCCGCCCCCATGCTGCTACAAATTTATTAAAACAAATAAATTAAGAAATCACATCATGTGCATAAACACACACACAGGCACTGACCAAGACAGAGTGAAACTACAAAGAATTCTGGGGGTGAGTAGAAACAAAAACACACCATAACTAATTATCAAACTTGAGGGGAACCACAAAGTAACAAAGTACAAAACCAAGGAGCAATGGCTATAAATTAAAGTGTAACTCATGAAAGTGTGCAAAACAGGAAAACACTACAACTAACAGACAAGACACGGACAAGGGACAAACCATAACAACAACAACAACTAACGGATAAGACATGGGACAGACCAAAACAAACTATTTGGTTGCCATGTACAACCCAAGGGGGTTCCATAATGTGTTGGATCCTGTGATGCACAACACCAGCACCTGCTCATATCCAAGATGTGACTGGACCTGACACAAATAATGAGCTGTTACTGGAGGACTGAAGGGCGTGAGTGTATTACTGTGGTGAATATCCTTTTGTTTGCCCAAAAGTCCTGAATTGGCAGTCAAGGGCTCCTTCATTTTGCTGATTAAAAAGCTCAGATTTTTTTTAATGGATTTTATTTCCGAGTGTAAATCTGCTCTGTGCTGTCATGCTTGGCTTGTGTGTGTACACTGAGCAGATTTAGTTGTTCATTCTGGGACACATTTTTCTTTTCAAATACAAAGCAACAAACACAGTTTCCAATGCCAATGGCACCATGGTTTTAGTTGTATTTTTACTGAGAGCTTCGAAAGACTAAACTAATGGAAGAAGTGAACTGAGATTACCTCCTTTCCTTAACTGACTCAGTTCAATTTATTTAGTTTATATAGTGCCACATCACAACAAAGCTGCCTCAAGGTGCTTCACACAAGTAAGGTCTAACCTTACCAGCCCCTAGAGCAAACATAGATGTTTATTATGTGTAAAGACAATGCACATGGTGAAGGCTGCATCCTTGTCACTCCCCACAGCTAGTACAGTTACTTTATATATATATATATATATATATATATATATATATATATATATATATATATATACACACACACACTCAACAAAAATATAAATGCAACAGCTCTGGTTGACATTCCTGCTGTCAGCATGCCAACTGCATGCTCCCTCAATTCTTGCAACATCTGTGGCATTGTGCTGTGTGATAAAACTGCACCTTTCAGAGTGGCCTTTTATTGTGGACAGTCTAAGGCACACCTGTGCACTAATCATGGTGTCTAATCAGCATCTTGATATGGCACACCTCTGAGGTGGGATGGATTATCTCAGCAAAGGAGAAGTGCTCACTATCACAGATTTAGACTGGTTTGTGAACAATATTTGAGGGAAATGGTGATATTGTGTATGTGGAAAAAGTTTTAGATCTTTGAGTTCATCTCATACAAAATGGGAGCAAAACCAAAAGTGTTGCATTTATATTTTTGTTGAGTGTATTTTACCTTTTTCCATACATATTTCAATTGTGATACATTCCAAAAGATTTTCCACAACCGTTGTCAGTACAACTCAACCGTGTTGTACAGACTCCTACTATTAAAGTGGATTATTGATCATTTCCCATCACTTGTAATGCAGTTGTTGTATTGCTCATCTGTATAATACTGACATTTACTATTTATAAAAGAATATAAATGAGTGTCTGGATCCAGCTTATATTCCAGATCTTGTATGTGATGATTGGTATACTGAAAAGATTGTAATTCCTGCACAGACATAAAATCAAGAGAATTAGCTGTCATTATAAAATAAAAAGAAAAATTCACAAACCAAAAAAAACAGTCAACTTAGATCTAGCTACATGATGTAAACACTTGCATGCTATGTAAATCCTTACCCATACTTGATAATACTCAACTTCCTTTGACCACACAGGCATAACCATCAATAAACAAATAAACAAATACCCATCACTTAAGGAGAGAAGCTTGAATCTTCGACTGGACTGGGTTGCTTGACGTGAGGACGTTTCGCTTCAAATCACAGAAGCTTCCTCAGCTAAAATTTTTGCTCTGATAGTCTGACTTCTGTCTTGACTCTTGTAGAGAAGAACTGAGAGCCTACACAGAAACCCATCACTTAAATCTTTCCAAGTCTGAAAGCTCCCTTACCATTATGATTTTAGCTTCTTCCGGAGATCCATTTAACTTAATCATCACTTTACAATTCCTCATCCAAGTCGTTTGCATTTTCTCTTACTTCTCTTGCTATATCTGCAGTTTTTTTTTTTTTTTTGTCAAATGTTCGTTGGCATACAAGTCGGTTCCCCTCAGCTTTTTAGATTGTCACAACAAATCATTCTTAATTTTTCTGTTCGCAAACTGGATGATGATGGCTGGTTTAGACTTGTCTTTCTGTGGTCGTGAATGACAGTCTGCAATGTCACTGTTTTTAATGTGGATGTTATGAGAAGACAAGAAGTTGATCATCTGCTGCTCCAATGAGTGGATTTCTCTTGGTGTTTCATCCATAACAGTTGTGCTGCTGGCTGCAGCCCTGGCGTATGACCAATGTCTGGTGTTCCACTCGTTTTTTCCAGAAGTTTAATTTTATTGTCTTTTTCCTGCATCAATTTTCTCAGTTCCCACACCTGCTTCAACAAACCCAGTAATTCAGTTTGTTTTTTTTACCACGCCACTGAGTTCTTCAGACATAAAGTTCAATGACTGTTTTATCTCATCCAATTCCTCTCCACTTATTGCCTTCTTAGGTGGCATGATGGATGCTGTGTGCAGCAATGGCGGGCTAGGTAGCTTAGCAAGCTAACAATAAGCCTGGTCCTGGCTTGTTGGATTCTGGCTTCATGAGCCAGGATGTAACTACCTGTATGGGGTGGGCTAGAATATAACTGCTGCTATAGTGGTGACCCGTAATTAGCTGCCATTGTGAGCTCCGTGGAAGCGTTGTCGGCCTCCAAAGAACCCCGGGCCGGGATGGACCTGCAGCGCCACTGCAGGACGGCAAGGGACTGTAATGCTGTTATGGAGCTGAGTTGGGCCTCTGTGACTGCGGGCCAATGTGAGTCTGCGAAGTCTGGCCGGGATGGCTCCACAATAGTGCCATGAGGCTGAGCCAGGCCTCTGGCGCTACTGCGGGGCTGCTGCGAGGTTGGATTGCTGGGTTGTCAGCCACCAAGTAACCACGGGCCGATGAGGGATTGCGGAGCTGCTACAAGCTGGGCTGGTCCCGCGACACTGACACGACCCTGGATGGCGGATACCAGTGCGGCCACTGGCAACGACAAGCACACACACTGTGGAGTTTGGATCAACTCCACTCACTGCTGCCGGTAAACTAAGATGGTTAATCTGAGCAGTTTAGCTTGCCTTTCAATTATAGACCTATCAAGCCCATGTCAGTGTTAGCCTTCCATTTCTGTAATTGATTATCATAATTTTTGTCCTTAGTGAAAAGGTGAACCAAAAGAAACTTCTAACATTAGATCAAGTCAAGTCCGGCATCATCCACTGGTATCACAGACCATGCATGACACCATGACCTTTGGCCATGCTTGGTAACCATACAGGCAGACAACCAGTACATTCCTACCTTTTGAAAGTCACTGTCCATCTGCTGCAGCCATTTGAAACATGGGCATCCTCTTACAGTTCTACAATATGACTTAACAATAGAATGGCTTAATAATCAAGTCCAGGTTGAAAAATACCTGGGTTCTCCTTTACTAAGCTGTTTCTGCTTTCCTCCTGAGGAAAAAGTTCATTTATACATGGCATAATCTGCTTAATTCAGTGTATCACCTGCAGCTTGCCTGTTGTGATTCCTGTGAGGGCACTGAAAGCCTTGCAATGTGCAAATTTCCTGAACAGAATTTCTTCTTTAGCAAAGCTTCAGGGAAACTGATATATATATATATATATATATATATATATATATATATATATATATATATATATATATATTTTTTTTTTTTTTTTTTTTCTTCAGTGATAGCATTTAACAAATAAATACATCCATCACAGCATTTCCATTGTAGTATCTGATTGTACAGCGGCTACACTGCACTAATGTGAGAAGTGAGAAAGCACAAATCAAAGTATCAGAAATGACAGTGTTACTGTAAATCAGTGCACAAATGGCAGCCTTACTGGACTGCAGGTGGTTAAAAAAAATCACATTTCACTTCATGGCATCCGAGGTTGATTTATTTCCAATTTGAACTCGACCTGGACACATTCTAGTTTCCTAACAGTGCCATATTGTAATGCACTTACTATTGATTGTTACACTTGTTTGCTTACTACTGTCACCATGTAAGGTTTGAAAAGTCTAATCTCCCATAT
Organism: Thalassophryne amazonica; assembly: GCF_902500255.1. Classification (NCBI taxonomy): domain Eukaryota; kingdom Metazoa; phylum Chordata; class Actinopteri; order Batrachoidiformes; family Batrachoididae; genus Thalassophryne; species Thalassophryne amazonica. Next base: position 64,592,673 of record NC_047106.1, on the reverse strand, counting down.
ACAGGTATCTTTTTCTCTTATTTTCAACACATCCCGTGGCTTCCTTGAGCTTCTATCTTTTTTAAGATGGCTTCAAAAACAGAAAGAATAACAAAAGAAAATAGATGTTGCAAAGTCTGAGTATCTGACAAGCATCAGACATCCCTGCACAAGCGTCATTTGGGTGATTTACAAGTATAACCCAAGGCTAACAGCTTCTTTGATGTGGAATAAAAACATCTATAGATATCAGTCGGAAGCTGAATTTTCCATTGAGGGATTGTGACGAGGAGATCTGACTGCCTTATTGTTGGATTTGATAAAAGGAAAGTCAGGATTGTTCAGGATATTTCGTTGCAAAAATAAGACTTTTTGTGAATACCAATTGGCTTTTTTTCTGTTTTTGGCCAGACATGCTCTTTGTTTAATAAGCTTGTTGGCACGAATAGGTATGTGTTTGTTGGAAATTTTTATGGGAGGATTATGCATCATCACAGTTCTCGGCTAAGTTTGCAGAATTCATAAGCAAACACTGACAGTTTGAAAAGCCCCAATGAATAAAGAATTAAGGGATTTTTATGATCATTCACTTGTACAATTGAATTCATTTTGATACAATCACTCTGGAGCTTTGGTGAAGTTACATTTTTACTCAAGTAACACAAACAGAGAAGTGTGCTTTAATTTAGAAAGAAAGAAAGAAAGACTGGATATTACAATGCCAAATATATTTGCACCGCAATTGTCTTGTGGTGGGGATTGCTTGAAGATGGCCACCAGGTGATGTTGTCACCACAAGAACACATCATCAGTTATAGCCCCTTTATACATAGTGCGAAGTTTGGATGGCATTTGGATGAAAATGGCAAAACAGCACGAAATGGTTTGAAATTAGCATGCAAAACCGCGCAGGAAACATTGCGCTGATGGGCAGGCGTGCACAAACCCAGTGCGAGAGTTCCTACACGCACCAGTGTCCGTTGAGCAGGAACAGTGCCAGGTGCACCACATGGCGCCGCTTAAGTGGAATAACCAGCTGGTACATGTGGAACAACATCATGCCACTTATGTGGAATTAAAAAAAAAGAAGACACGAACTTGTGGATTTCAAAACCTCTGATCCCCAGTCAGAGACTTTACCACTGAGCTACGGAGCTGTTCTTTGAAAGCTGTGGGAAGCTGCCTCATATCAGGAAGGACATGGAAGTACTACAACAACAACAAAAAAAATCCCGCACCATATAAAAACACTGCATTCATCAAGCAAGCAATACAAATATGATCTGTCTGTTCCTCTGACTGTCTGTCTGTGACCATGGGTCACAGACAGACAGATAGGTGGACCAAGTTTGTGACCTCATATTCAAGATGAATATATATATATATATATATATATATTTATTTTTTTTTTTCAAGGATTCAAAAGGAGTTTATTGTCATATGCACATAGGAACATGTTCCCTGCACAATGAAATGTGTTAACTGCATTTTACCCATCCTAATTGCCAGTTAGGAGCAGAGGTCGGCTTTTTGGTGCCCGGGGACCAGCTCTAGATGTACATCCCTGCCCTAGGTCACGAGCAGAGCTGAGCAAACCTTGACCGGCCTCATGACAAATAAACAACAACACACATAACACACACAACACACATAAGCCAGCCCGGTACATGAACACATATAAAAGCACACACAAGTGAAGAATTGGGAAAAGAAAAACCTCCATTGCTGCTGTGTTGAACTCACGCAGCAGCACAGGAGAAAAAAAACCCATAGCACAGGAAAACAGTAAACAAATCACAGCAGACAACAGACGACAGCCGAGACTTGAATGTGTCCAGTGTTCAGACAGACAGCCCGAAGGCCGCCCTTGGCGCCATTGACAGGCCTTATCTGTCCATCCTGGGGGGGGATCCCAGTCCTGAATCAGTCCACCAGAGTCTCAAGGTCCCACAGTCAACATCTCAGGACTGGGAGGAGGGAGAAGACAAAGAGGCAGGGGAGACGAGGAGCGAGGCATCAGGAGTGTTCCTCTGAGGGGATGATTTTATCCCAGTGGCCTTGAAGGGCAGCCGGGGTCTGGAAACCAAATAGATATCCAGATTAACAGACGCCTGAAAGATTCCACCGTCTGAAACTTAAGAGTGGCTCCCAAATCCATCTGAATACAGGAGAAGAGATGTGGTCATTACTGACGATCAAAGCGGTTTTCCAGTGCAGCCATTCTCCCCGAGATGGATTCCAACGTGCGGTTAACACCCGCCGACTGAGCTGACACTGCCCTTCCAATCGAATCAATCCTGTGGGGCAGCCTGGACGGGCCAATTAATGCCACCTCCACCTTCTTAATTTTCCGGTAAACCAGTGCTATGGCCGCTCCACACAGCAGAAACCCGGTCACCACAGCTTCAAATAAGTAAACATCTTCAACGTCCTCCACAGACAACGTGTACAGGCACATGACTTGCCACCTCCACCAGCTGTCCATCACGTAACCCGCCACATGTGTCCCAGCAGGACAGGTTGGGTCCTCTGCTCCCGAGTGTCTTGTAGAAAAAATAGTGTCAATTGCGTTCAGAGACCACTTGATCAGATCCATTTTGCCGTTTTCCAGAGGAGCAGGGCTGGCAGCCTCACAGACAAACACGCTACAGTAGCAGGAAAGTTGGGGAGGGAGGAGGAAAGAAAAATGCGACCATCCCGACCGAGAGCAAGAAGGCAAAAGAAAAACAACAACACAATATATATATATATATATATATATACACACACACACAAAGTTGGGTAGGATTACTTTGAAATGTAATCCAAAAGTAATCAGATTACAAGTATTCCAAATGTATGTACATACATACATGTAATTCACATGTATTCTTTCAAAGTAATCCTACACAACCTTGTATATACAGTATAAAGAAATTTGGTTCTTTGAATATGTATCTGATGAAACACGATGAGTTTGTGTGTTGTACGAAGAATCTGCTACACTTGAATCCTTACTATGACTGTTCGTGATGCCAGATTGATGAAAGTCACGGGTCCCAATTGAAAAGACGTTCCCGCTAGCTTGGCTAACAGGGAGTTCCCCTTTGGCTGACCTGGTAGAGGAACGGTCTTTTGTGTGAGCCGCGTGGGTTCGATCCCCACTGTCGTCCCGGCCACGAAGGTCCTGCTGCTTCAATCTGGCGTCATGAACAGGATGTGGGTCACAGAGTATGCTAACATGCACCTGTGACTTCGGGACAAAGTCAAAAATGGTGGGGAAATGTGTAGCGGGATGAAAGTCCCGGGTCCCAATTGAAAGGACGTTCCCGCTATCTTGGCTAACGGGGAGTTCCCCTTTGGCTGACCTGGTAGAGGAACGGTCTTTTGGTGCGAGCTGCATGGGTTCGATCCCCCACCGTCATCCCGGCCACGAAGGTCCTGCTGCTTCATATATATATTTCTATTGGGGTGGGGTCACTACATCCATTGAGGCGGGGTGGAGGGGAGCCCTGAGCAGGCTGTCTTTCTAGTGCCAAGCGCTTGACCCCCCTGGGCATGACCTGCTCGTGGGACTGTGGCAGATGGGGCGTTTGACTGGGCCGGTACTGTCAAATGGTCACCCAGGTGTCCTAAGCTAAACTCAGGGAGGACAGAAACTTCCCATGGAGCAGAAGGGCTAAAGCTCGCTTGATTTAGATTTTCAGTATGGATATAGACCATGAATGCAGAGCCTCACAATCGTTCTGACTTTTTGAGTTTTAAGCAGGAGGTGTCAGCAAAGTTACAACATGGATAACTGGCTTGTGGTGGCCAGGCGTTCATATCAATGTCACTTTTTGGTCCTTTGTTATCAGCTGTTCCTGTCATTAAGAAGCAGAATTCACCAAGCCCTGAATTGTTCACCCACCCACCACACGCATGAGACGAGGCATGGCACGAAGGCCCATGGTGGAATGAAAGTGAGAGATGTGCAGTCATAATTCCACAGACAGTTTCTTCGCACTAGGGTTGAGCTGGATACTCGTTTCAGACGAGTATCCTGTATGGATAAAGCATTTTTGATGAGTATGAGCATGATATGAGTAAAACTCATGCTGAAGGAAAAATCCTGATTGGCTCACTGATTGTCTTCATACTCTGTGATTGACCAGTCACACACAGCGCCCGCCCCTCCCTACACAGACACATCTCTGCAGCTTCTCACATACACACCCACAGACAGGAACTGATCTCTCTCTCTCTATGCTTGGCTTGACTGTAGCGCGCGTTGCTATCTCAGTACTCCTTAATTTTTCTTCAGTTCACCTCTATTTTGGTTTGTATGGTATTTAAAGTTCAGGGGGTGGTGGCCAAGTGGTTAATGCACTTGGTTTCAGTGCAGAAGGTTCCAGGTTCAAATCCCACCCCTGCCACATTTCTCCATGTAATGTGGAGTTGCGTCAGGAAGGGCATCCGGCATCAAACCTATGCCAATTCAACATGCAGATCCACCTTGGATTTGCTGTGGCGACTCAGAGTGTAAAACAAGGGAGCAGCCGAAGGGACTTAGATGGTATTTAAAGTTACTTGTTGAACTTGTTTCGTATCGTATACGGTGCATTTGACAAGACACCTGAAAACAGCTCTCACGTTGTGTCGGTCAGTGCCTCCACTCCGGTTGTTGTTGTTGTTTTTTTTTTTAACCGTTTGCTCTTAGTTTGGCTGGTGATATGAAGTCAGTTGGAAAACTTTGCTTGTACTGAACGCGGTGCTTTTGAGAAGAATACAGTGAACAAGGCTGACATATTTCCCTGTTTGCCATCACTGGATGTTTGCATGAATCACCAAGTTCACACAGATCATTAAAAAATAAACAGTCTTAGAACAACCTCTCTCTCCCTCACACAGACACACATGCACAGACACCTTAATCAAAATGCCAAAACGTTAGGTAGTAAGAAATAAATAAATAATTGAAAAAATAAATAAATAATTGAAAAAAATCACAGTTTCATCATGAAATAAAAAAATAGTAATAAAAAAGAAAGTTGTGTTGAGTATGACAACTCTTGTTCATGCATACTTAGTAGTTCATAATTTCCTACTACAACCCCTGGCAAAAATTATGGAATCACCGGCCTCGGAGGATGTTCATTCAGTTGTTTAATTTTGTAGAAAAAAAGCAGATCACAGACATGACACAAAACTAAAGTCATTTCAAATGGCAACTTTCTGGCTTTAAGAAACACTATAAGAAATCAAGAAAAAAAATTGTGGCAGTCAGTAATGGTTACTTTTGCAGACCAAGCAGAGGGAAAAAAAATATGGACTCACTCAATTCTGAGGAATAAATTATGGAATCACCCTGTAAATTTTCATCCCCAAAACTAACACCTGCATCAAATCAGATCTGCTTATTAGTCTGTACCTAAAAAGGAGTGATCACACCTTGGAGAGCTGTTGCACCAAGTGGACTGACATGAATCATGGCTCCAACACGAGAGATGTCAATTGAAACAAAGGAGAGGATTATCAAACTCTTAAAAGAGGGTAAATCATCACACAATGTTGCAAAAGATGTTGGTTGTTCACAGTCAGCTGTGTCTAAACTCTGGACCAAATACAAACAACATGGGAAGGTTGTTAAAGGCAAACATACTGGTAGACCAAGGAAGACATCAAAGCGTCAAGACAGAAAACTTAAAGCAATATGTCTCAAAAATTGAAAATGCACAACAAAACAAATGAGGAATGAATGGGAAGAAACTGGAGTCAACGTCTGTGACCTAACTGTAAGAAACTGCCTAAAGGAAATGAGATTTACATACAGAAAAGCTAAACAAAAGCCATCATTAACACCTAAACAGAAAAAAAACAAGGTTACAATGGGCTAAGGAAAAGCAATCGTGGACTGTGGATGACTGGATGAAAGTCATATTCAGTGATGAATCTTGAATCTGCATTGGGCAAGGTGATGATGCTGGAACTTTTGTTTGGTGCCGTTCCAATGAGATTTATAAAGATCAACAGCAATCAGAGAACGTTGGAGCCAGATTGATGAAGAGTACTGTTTGTCACTCATTAAGTCCATGCCTCAGAGACTGCAAGCTGTTATAAAAGCCAGAGGTGGTGCAACAAAATACTAGTGATGTGTTGGAGCGTTCTTTTGTTTTTCATGATTCCATAATTTTTTCCTCAGAATTGAGTGATTCCATATTTTTTTCCCTCTGCTTGGTCTAAAAAAGTAACCGTTACTGACTGCCACAATTTGTTTTTCCTGATTTCTTATAGTGTTTCTTAAAGCCAGAAAGTTGCCATTTGAAATGACTTTAGTTTTGTGTCATGTCTGTGATCTGCTTTTTTTCTACAAAATTAAACAACTGAATGAACATCCTCCGAGGCTGGCGATTCCATAATTTTTGCCAGGGGTTGTACACTAAATGTCAGTTCTGAGGCTGTTCTGCTATTCTTTCATACCCTTAAAAATATTCATGTTGTGAGTTTACATAAAATGTGTTCTGTAAAATAGTTCCTTTGCTATGGTGATCAAAAACATTTAATCTCAATTCTGAAATTGTTCTGTAAATATTCATTCATACACTTAGGAATATTCATGTTCTGAGTTAAAAAAAAAAAAAAAAAAAAACTTGTTCTGTAAAATTGTTACTTTACTATTGTGATCCAAAACATTGAATTTCAATTCTGAGGCTGTTCTGTATATTCATTCATGCACTTAAAAAAATTCATGTTCTGAGTTCATAAAAAAAAAACTTGTTGAATGAAAATGAATGAATGAAAACTGTTTATTTCGAACATTTGATACAACAACAATTACAAGATAGATCAGTAAAGACAACAACAAAAACGTTCCTACTGTGTACCCAACATGTCCGAAAAGGGGTAGGATGAAGCATCAGCTTATTTATCTCTACCCCTTCTTCCCCACAACCAGTAATACCCTTTGCCACGTATACACATAGATTCCTACACACCTAAACCGATATCTATATATATCTATACCTATATCTATATATATATCTATATCTATATATATATATATATATACACTCAACAAAAATATAAATGCAACCCTTTTGGTTTTGCTCCCATTTTGTATGAGATGAACTCAAAGATCTAAAACTTTTTCCACATACACAATATCACCATTTCCCTCAAATATTGTTCACAAACCAGTCTAAATCTGTGATAGTGAGCACTTCTCCTTTGCTGAGATAATCCATCCCACTTCACAGGTGTGCCATACCAAGATGCTGATTAGACACCATGATTAGTGCACTGGTGTGCCTTAGACTGCCCACAATAAAAGGCCACTCTGAAAGGTGCAGTTTTGTTTTATTGGGGGGGGGGATACCAGTCAGTATCTGGTGTGACCACCATTTGCCTCATGCAGTGCAACACATCTCCTTCGCATAGAGTTGATCAGATTGTCAATTGTGGCCTGTGGAATGTTGGTCCACTCCTCTTCAATGGCTGTGCAAAGTTGCTGGATATTGGCAGGAACTGGTACACGCTGTCGTATACGCCGGTCCAGAGCATCCCAAACATGCTCAATGAGTGACATGTCCGGGGAGTATGCCGGCCATGCAAGAACTGGGACATTTTCAGCTTCCAAGAATTGTGTACAGATCCTTGCAACATGGGGCTGTGCATTATCCTGCTGCAACATGAGGTGATGTTCTTGGATGTATGGCACAACAATGGGCCTCAGGATCTCGTCACAGTATCTCTGTGCATTCAAAATGCCATCAATAAAATGCACCTGTGTTCTTCATCCATAACAGACACCTGCCCATACCATAACCCCACCGCCACCATGGGCCACTCGATCCACAACATTGACATCAGAAAACCGCTCACCCACATGACGCCACACACGCTGTCTGCCATCTTCCCTGGACAGTGTGAACCAGGATTCATCCGTGAAGAGAACACCTCTCCAGCGTGCCAAACGCCAGCGAATATGAGCATTTGCCCACTCAAGTCGGTTACGACGACGAACTGGAGTCAGGTCGAGACCCCGATGAGGACGACGAGCATGCAGATGAGCTTCCCTGAGACGGTTTCTGACAGTTTGTGCAGAAATTGTTTGGTTATGCAAACCGATTGTTTCAGCAGCTGTCCGAGTTGCTGGTCTCAGACGATCTTGGAGGTGAACATGCTGGATGTAGAGGTCCTGAGCTAGTGTGGTTACACGTGGTCTGCGGTTGTGAGGCTGGCTGGATGTAATGACAAATTCTCTGAAACACCTTTGGAGACGGCTTATGGTAGAGAAATGAACATTCAATACACGAGCGACAGCTCTGGTTGACATTCCTGCTGTCAGCATGCCAATTGCACTCTCCCTCAAATCTTGCGACATCTGTGGCATTGTGCTGTGTGATAAAACTGCACCTTTCAGAGTGGCCTTTTATTGTGGGCAGTCTAAGGCACACCTGTGCACTAATCATGGTGTCTAATCAGCATCTTGATATGGCACACCTGTGAGGTGGGATGGATTATCTCAGCAAAGGAGAAGTGCTCACTATCACAGATTTAGACTGGTTTGTGAACAATATTTGAGGGAAATGGTGATATTGTGTATGTGGAAAAAGTTTTAGATCTTTGAGTTCATCTCATACAAAATGGGAGCAAAACCAAAAGTGTTGCGTTTATATTTTTGTTGAGTATATACGAGGGCTGTCAATAAAGTTACGGTCCTTTTTATTTTTTTCAAAAACTATATGGATTTCATTCATATGTTTTTACGTCAGACATGCTTGAACCCTCGTGCGCATGCGTGAGTTTTTCCATGCCTGTCGGTGACGTCATTCGTCTGTGAGCACTCCTTGTGGGAGGAGTCGTCCAGCCCCTCGTCGGAATTCCTTTGTCTGAGAAGTTGCTGAGAGACTGGCGCGTTGTTTGATCAAAATTTTTTCTAAACCTGTGAGACACATCGAAGTGGACACGGTTCGAAAAAAACACCTCTGTTGAAAGCCTTAAGGACAAGTTGGAACATGTCCTGCCTGTTAAACAATTTCTCATATACTCACTCCACTGAAAGCCATCAAAAGCCGCCTGGATTTTACAAATGGTTATCAACACGGAGGTGTTTTTCCTGTGCCGCCGCACCGCGTCGGCTGCGTCCCGACGCGCGGATCCGTCCGCACGTCTTTCATTAAAAAAATCTCCTTTAACAGTGGAATATCCGGATAAAATGCTGAAACCGACTTCTTCTGAAACTTCTCTGTTCTCTCACGACGTCCTGGATCAATAGAGCCTGAAATGTGGAGGTTTTCAGCTTGAACAGGCTGATGACGCTGCCTGAGAGCGCAGCGCGACGTCTCGCACTGTGAAAAGTCCTTAAAGCGACAGAATCACCTCAAAATCTCTCATCAGCTGTTAAAATTTTCACTGAAAACCAGCTTAATTTTTCGAACCGTGTCCACTTCGATGTGTCTCACAGGTTTAGAAAAAATTTTGATCAAACAACGCGCCAGTCTCTCAGCAACTTCTCAGACAAAGGAATTCCGACGAGGGGCTGGACGACTCCTCCCACAAGGAGTGCTCACAGGCGAATGACATCACCGACAGGCGTGGAAAAACTCACGCATGCGCACGAGGGTTCAAGCATGTCTGACGTAAAAACATATGAATGAAATCCATATAGTTTTTGAAAAAAATAAAAAGGACCGTTACTTTATTGACAGCCCTCGTATATATATATATATATCAACATACATACAAACATATATATATATATACATATACACATATATATACACAAACATAAATATACACCTACACATACCTACTTACATACAAAATACTATATATTTACAAGCTGAAGCAAAAAACAAAAACACCCTAACCCTCATTACCCTTCCTCCTCCCTATACCTAGAAAAAAACATATTTTTGTACCGCTGTTTGAACTGGTTCATGCTTGGACATTGCTTGAGCCCCACTCCCAATCTGTTCCACATCCTCACCCCACAGACAGAAATACAGAAACCTTTTAATGTTGTTCGTGCCCACTGATGCTTTAAATTAAATTTCCCCCTCAGACTGCAATCCCCTGATCTGTTAAAAAACATATTTTTAATATTTGCTGGAAGTAAATTGTTTATTGCTTTATACACGATTTGTACTGTTTGAAAATGAACCAAGTCTGTGAATTTTAAGAATTTGGATTGTAAAAATAGTGGATTTGTATGATCTCTATAGCCAGTATTATGAATAATTCTTATAGCTTTTTTCTGCATTACTGATAGTGATTGTGTTGTACCTTTATAAGTATTACCCCATACCTCTGCACAGTACTGTAAATATGGTAAAACCAGTGAGCAGTTAAGAATGCGGAGTGAGTTGTGGTCCAGAATATGTTTTACTTTGTTTAGAACTGAAATGCTTCTTGACAGTTTACTTTGTATATGTTTTATATGAGTCTTCCAGTTTATCTTATCATCTATTATCACCCCCAGAAACTTATTTTCATGTACCCTTTCAATATCTACCCCCTCGACTTGTAACTGAACCTGTATGTCTGTATTACAATAGCCAAATAACATGTATTTTGTTTTACTTAAGTTTAATGATAATTTGTTTCTGTCAAACCATATTTTCAATTTTCCCATTTCTATACTGATCCTCCTCAGTAACTCCTGCAAATCCACCCCTGAACAAAAAATGCTTGTGTCATCTGCAAATAATACTAATTTTAATATTTTGGAAACATTGACAATATCATTTATATAAATTAGAAACAGTTTTGGACCCAATACTGACCCCTGTGGGACGCCACAAGCATTGTCCAAGCATGATGATGTATATTCCCCCAACTTCACAAACTGTTTTCTGTTACTTAAGTAGCTTCTCACCCAGTGCAACACCAACCCCCTAATCCCATACTGTTCAAGTTTACTGATTAATATGTCATGATTGATTGTATCAAAAGCCTTTTTAAGGTCTATAAATATTCCAACTGAATGTAATTTGTGGTCTATGGCGTTTGTAATCTCCTCAACTGATTCTATTAATGCAAGTGATGTTGAACTATGTGCTCTGAATCCATATTGACTATCAGTAAGTAATTTATGTTTATTTATGAATTTGTCTAATCTATTATTGAATAACTTTTCTAATAATTTGGAAAATTGTGGAAGCAAAGAAACAGGTCTATAATTTGTGAAGTGGTGTCTATCCCCAGTCTTATACAGTGGCACAACCTTAGCTATTTTCATTTGATTGGGAAATTTACCGGTTTGAAATGATAAGTTACAGATGTATGTTAATGGTTCTACAATCCATTCAATGACCTGTTTTACCACCACAATATCAATTTCATTTAAATCGGTAGATGTTTTATATTTACAATTATTCACAATGTCTATAATTTCTTTTCCATCCACTGCTGTGAGGAACATTGAACAGGGATTTCTTTCTATGAGATTACTATCCCAATCCTCAGGTTGGGAATTGGGAATTTTTGTCTGCCAAACTTGGTCCAATATTTACAAAAAAATTATTAAAACCATTGACTACCTCATCCTTATTTTCCTTCTTGACATTATTATCAATGAAATACTGAGGGTAACTCTGTTTTTTATTACCATTTTTGATAATGCTATTTAATATATCCCATATTCCTTTAATATTGTTTTTGTTATTATATAATATTCCTTCCTACATACCCGTATAATATTAGTTAATCTATTTTTGTATTTCTTATATCTATTTTCTGCCTCTTTAGTCTTTAGTTTTATGAATTCTCTATACAGTGTATTTTTCTTATTACATGCATTTCGTAACCCTTTCGTCATCCATGGTCGAGCTTGGATTTTTTTGTTTTCTGTAGTCTTGTTTAATTGGACAATTTCTATCATATAATGATGTAAATATTTGTAAAAAAGTTTCATATGCACTATCAACATCACTTTCACTGTATACCTTTTCCCAGTTTTGCTCCTGTAAATCCTTCTTTAGTGTGTTCATGTTTTCCTCTGTCCGCACTCGCCTGTATTTTATTTTCTCCTCTGGCTGATTCCGCCGATGGTTTCTATTATAAACGATGAAAACTGGTAGATGATCACTAATGTCATTGATTAATAATCCACTCACAGTGTTATTCTCAATATCATTGCTGAATATATTATCAATTAAGGTAGCACTATGGGATGTAATTCTGCTTGGCCTGATGATTTTTGGATATAAACTCATACTGTACATTATACTGATAAATTCATCTGTTATTTTATGCTTATTTCGATTGAGCAGATCAATATTTAAGTCACCACAAATGAACACAGTTTTTTTATTAGTTTTTGAGAACATTTTTCCCATACAGTCAGTGAATGTTTCAATACTAGATCCTGGTGCTCTATATATACAGCTGACTAATACATTTTTGCTTTTTTCTTCACATATTTCAATAGTTATACATTCTAATAAGTTATCAATCACAGTTGTCATATTGTCTACTATTTTATAATCCATGTTCTTATCCACATACACAGCCACTCCTCCTCCACTCTTATTCTTTCTGTTTACACAATTAAATTCATATCCATCCAGTTCAAAATCCATTCCTTTATCTTCATTGATCCATGTTTCTGATATAGCAATTATGTTAAATATTTTTTTAAATTGACTTAAATATTCTTTAATGTTGTTAAAGTTTGCATATAGACTTCTGCTGTTGAAATGGATTATTGATAATTTGTTATCCGTTTTAATGATCCGATTAAACTGTTCATCTGTATAATAGCAACAACTGTCATTAATATTTGAGAAGAAATTATTGTCCGGGTCTAGTACATTGTGGTCTGTGTATTTAAATGTTCTCAGTTCTACTTTTCCATGATCAGCAATCCTTTGAGTTATATCCTTCTTGTCTCCAGATGTAGATGATGTAGTAGATGAATAGGTTCCTCTGGTCTGTGTCATGGTGTTGTGATGTGTTTGTGTCCTCATACCTTATTGGTCGTATTTGTCCAGATCCTCGATGTTCCTGATTACCATAACCTTCGCTTGTTCTGGTGTTCCATTCAATTTGATAAATGTTTTGCAGTTGGATGTCCATGTCTGTTGAATTTTTCCCTGCTTTTTTAAGAAACGAGCTTTCCTGGCGATGTCTGCGTTTCTTTTGGTCAGATGTTCATTGATGAATACGTTTGTTCCTTTAAGTTTCCGTCCCTGTTTTAACAATGCCATTTTATGTTTTCTGTTGACAAACCTCATTATATCTGTTCGCTTGTCTCCATCCTCTCTCCTGGGCAGGGGGTGGCACGCTTCAATGTTATTACAGTCCATTTGAATACCTTTAGATTGCCGGAAGTCAGCCACCTGTTGTTCCACTGAGCTGGCCTCCTGCTCACTGGCCTCCCCTCCGCTGTCTTCTGACACCGCCCGTGCGTAGGATCGAGGTTTAATATGAATTCCTGTAATAATAACGTTGTTCATCCTTGTGTACTGTTCCAACTCCGCAACACGGTTCTCCAGGTACACCAGATGCCGGTCTTTCTCTGCATTCTGGATCCGGAGAGCCTTCACTTCTTCCACCAGCTCCATAATGGATTTCTGCTGCATTTTAACAACAGAGATTTCCTCAGACAAAAAGTCCAGGGACTTTTTGATATCGTCTCCCTCCTCCGCCGTCAGTGCCTTCTTCGGACCCATGGTCAGATAACTCCACGCTGGCGTCTCAGGCCTCGGTAAAGCCGCACCGGTGGATGTGCGCTGACGCCTCGGGCTTCAGGTGGAGCCGCGCCGGTGGATGTGCGCTGACGCCTCGGGCCTCGGTAAAGCCGTGCCGGTGGAACTGCGCTGACGCATCGGGCCTCGGTAAAGCCGTGCCGGTGGAACTGCGCTGACGCATCGGGCCTCGGTAAAGCCACGCCGGTGGAACTGCGCTGACGCCTCGGGAGACATATATTTCCAAAACACAAATTTACGCTTAGCCTTAGCCAGCAGTTTCAAATTTCCTTCGATGTCACCTGCTCTGGCCCCCGGAAGACAATTGACTATGGTTGCTGGTGTCGCTAACTTCACATTTCTCAAAACAGTCGCCAATAACCAGAGTTTGTTCCTCGGCGGGTGTGTTCTGTAAATACTTACTTTTGTGATCAAAATCATTGATTTGAATCTAAATTTTGAGGCTGTTCTGTAGTTTTCAAATAAACAATAAATATAGCAACTTCTGATCAATCCATATCAATTTCAGGTATAAAATAATGCACAATTTAAGCCCCACCCATTTCTGGTTAAACCACACCCATGTTCGGTTTAGGCACCGCCCACTCCGACTGCAGATACATTTAATTTAGATGGTGGAACAGATACAGATAGTGGTGTACTCGTTCATCCCTACTTCGCACCACTGGCCCCTCAGCTAAACGCATACACCAAATCATGAAGAAATTCACATTTTATGACTTACATTTTGCGCGACCTACGTTCATGTTTTGGGAGATTGTTTTTTCAGTATTCACGTTTTGCAATTCAGTCTGAGGATAATTCATGATTTGCAAGTGATTCAGATTTTTGAGGGTTAAAAACATTGTTGACATTACTGAATGGTGTACTGGAGAATACACTGTGGTCTCATGGATGTAATTTTGTCATGTTCCCTAGCCAGACAGATTCAAGTTTATATTATTGTAATTTGTGTTCAGACTGCATTAAATCTGATTTGTGCCATTCAGACTGAGCAAAAAAACTGTCTGGCCAGATCGGTCCAACCACTGACCGATGGCCTTCTTCTTAAATCCCATGAATTAAAGTTAAAAGTCTACATTACAAGCATATATTGACTGTGTCATTTGTACTCAATTTTGGTGGTTTACAGAGGCAACATAAAAAAGTCACTGTCCAAATAGTTTTGTACATGTATGTAAATAGAATGTACAGACGGAAATTGATAGTATCTTGATCCCACTGAAAGAAATTGTGATAGCATCTGAGATCTAAACATCTGAACGAGAGAGAGAGAGAGAGAGAGCGAGAAAATGTAACATTCAGAGGCTTAATGTGTCAACTGTGAGGCATCACCCTTATCAGCTGTTGACCAGGAATTAGTTTCATTGGGTGTCTGTTCAGACTACAATTCCTGGTGCTGCCAGCAGCAGATGAAGTCCAAATTTTGTGAATTATGTCATATCAGAAATCACTGACCTGACCCTGTTGAGGGTCACAGTGGTGATGGAGTCAGTTCCAGTGTGCACTGGTGATCACTCCAAAACTGGATGAGCACAAAAAGATAAACTTCATACATTAACAGCTACTGCCAAATTCCAGTCAAGAAATTACTCTAATCTTCATGGTTATTTAGCTTTGTAGATGTCAAGAATCCCTGCAACCAAAGGTCTAAACTGTTAGCATCCCACAGAGAGGCTGCAGGTTGCATTCAAGAAGAGACTGGCCGGCCTGCCTGTGGCAGCCTCGGTGCCACACCGTGGGGCTTCTGGTCCTATTGGGGGGTGGGGGTGGTGGTGATGGGGGGGGGGGGGGGGTCATTGGGTGGCCATCGTTCCTTTTCATGTTGGGTCTGTCCACTCTGCCGTTGGTGGGCTGGGGTCCGGTGCCTGGGCAGGGGGTAGTGCCTCTCCCCAGAGCTCGGATCATACGTGGCCCTCTGTGCCCCTGCCTCTCCCTCCGGGTTTGTGGGACCCACCTGTCTCCCTCTGGCTCCTTGGCTGCCCCTGCCGTTTTTGGGTCTCATCTCGTGCCTTCCCTGGTTTGGGGACTGCCAGGCAGGGTGGCTTGTCCATCTCCAGTTGCCTGGCCCCCTGTCCCCCCGTTGGTTTGTTCTTCCCCTGGGCTTCCGGTTCTCCTCCAGGACTGCCCGCCTCCTGCCATCTCGTGGTTTCCCTGGCACCTCGGCTGGGTCTGGTGGTGGGCCGTGGGGCCGGTGTTTGTGGTCCGCTCCCTGCACCACGCCTCACCTTTCCGCCGGCTGCTTGGGGTTGGGCCTCACATGTCACACCCTTTTAATGCACTTCACCAGCTCAGTACATGGACGCACATCATATTGAGTTTTAAGTAGCACATTATACGATTCAAATAGTTTTGCGGTCAGGTGTTGGGGATGGGTTTGCAGGGAAGTCTGTGGTGCAGCATGCACTGCAGCCTTGCACAGCGATCTCTATCTGCCACTCCTGCCCTGCCATTTTAATGCATACACTTTATTTCTACACATTTATTAAACACATTCACTAATTTAGAGTCAGGGTCACTAGGCGGTGGTGGGTATGCAGGGCAGGCTGTGGTGCAGCGGTGTGCCACAGCCTCCCATGGCAGTCTGCCACCTGCCATCTCCTGCCCTGCTTTTAATGCAACACTTTATCTTTGCTCACTTTGGGGGTCACACACAGCAAGGGAGATTAACTATAACAACTATGGTGGGGCTGGTAGGAAGGGTGAGTATGGCATGTGGGGTTGGCCCCAGGTGGCTGTGGATGTCTAGGGCTCTGGGGTAGGGGGTCTTCCTCGCCTGTTCTGCCGTGGTCTCGGGGCCCTACTCTGGGGCTTGTGGGGCTCAGGGTCCCACGGCCCACTGGGGGTGTGGATGGTTGTGGTGGGCCATGGGTGTTGGCACTGGGGGGTGGACGGCTGCTGGCGGAGTGGGGGCCATGGTGCCTCCGTGGGGGGTGGGGTGGGGTGGGGGTGCATTCCAGCACCGCTGGGCTATTCCCCTGGTGGTTCGTCTTGCTGCCCCGGTGGCTCTGGTTGCTTCCCTTCCTGGCCCCTGTACCCTTTCACTGCCCTTTTTCTCCTGGGGCCCGGCATCCTGGACCCATTTCTGTTGTTGCGTGCAGTCAGCCATGTCGCTTCTGACGTGCTGGAGTGGTCCACGTCATATGGTAATGTTTTGTACTTTCGTCTTGGCCCAACACAACAGCCACAGTAGTAATCGGATATTAAGCTGTCATCTGAGTCTCTGTGCATGGATGGTTGTGTGTTTGTGGCCGTCACCACAATTCGGTTTTGGGTGCTTTCAAGGAGATCAAGACTCTGGTGTCCTAGATTAGGGTATGGATGCTCACTAATTAGACAACAAACTGTTGCTGTCACTACTTGTTCATGGGTGGTTGTTTGTCCTGTTAAGTTGTATGGTTGGGGCCCCGTCTCCTCTGTGTCTCACTTCTCATCACTTCACAGTTATTGCCTTCACCCCTTGTCTTTTGTTCTTGTCTGTCTTTGTGTTGTTTTGGTGGTCAGTCCTTCCTGATAGAATTTGTCAGTTGGCTTTGAGTATGATGTTGTAGGCTGATTGGGAAGGGCAGATGGGGGTCACACACGCACACCAGGTTCACTCATGCACTACATAAATGAATGAATGAATGAATGAATGAATGAATGAATGAATGAATGAATGAATGAATGACCTTCTGTCTTGCAAGAATAAACTGCATGTATGTGTTTTAATGTTCAGAAATGGTTCTGCCAATGTGGCATTTACCATTACTATATATGCAGACAGGGGAAAAAAAAGAGGCAAGCGCTTACAAGAGCAAAATTATTATCGAAGAACAATGTTATTATCGAAGAACAATTCTGGGATTTTTTTTAATTAACACGATTTTCACAGCCAACAAATATGCAGATAATTAAATAAAATATGCACAATCTTCTTGCAGAAGGAGAATATTAAGTTCTAATCATTGCTGGTGACCCTTTGAAGAAAACATCCCCATGTAGGTATTAACACATTTTGCTTTGGAAACACAATCTGAGTTTGCTTTGGAAACACTCTGCATGCCTCCAAACCACTGATTTAAAGCTGTGTCAAAACAGCCCCCAGTCAAAGCTGCCTCGTGGATAGTTGTTCATGATTACCGAACAGGTCATTTTTACATATGCATATCCAGCAATGCGTTTGATACCCCTATCGACTTGCTTGGCCGCTGACTTTAAAGTAGCCTGATTCTGCTTGGTATGCAACCCACACAGACTCGCCTTCAGGGCATCATCAGCGAAGGCTGAAGCCTGATGAGGGGAAAAAGCGAGAGAGAACAGTAAGGGGAAAAAAATGAAAGAGAGAACTCTTTACACAGTGTACCAGAAAAGGCACAACATCCGAGAGACATCCTTGTTTTGACTGCAGTGGTTTGATTTGATGAACTGTGGCTCAAAGGCTACGGCTTCTTGGTCTTTAGTTATAAACAGTCTGCCATTGATTGCGAAGTAGCTCCGCTGTTCAAAACTTTTTCGTGGCTAAGTTATTGGTACATAACACAATGGCAATGTGCAGCATTGGGCAGTTTTCAGCTGAACACGTTTGTGCTAATTACCAATATTCAATCAATCAATAGCATTTATTTATTTAGCCCATTACAGCAGCCAAAATGTTACCAAAGTGCATTGCAGTAAGTCAAGGAATCAAATTCATGAGAATAAAAGCAAACATACAATAGAATTAAAAATGGCACAGTGAAAGTCAGTTCAATTCAGTTTATTCATTTATATAGCTTGAAATCTCAACAGAGCTGCCTCAAGGCGCTTCATACAAAACAATTCAATAAATAAAATAAAATGAATTTAAAGATTTTAAAAAGCACAGTGAAAGAGGAAAAAGGTAAAAAGCATAGTAACATACACTCAACAAAAATATAAACGCAACACTTTTGGTTTTGCTCCCATTTTGTATGAGATGAACTCAAAGATCTAAAACTTTTTCCACATACACAATATCACCATTTCCCTCAAATATTGTTCACAAACCAGTCTAAATCTGTGATAGTGAGCACTTCTCCTTTGCTGAGATAATCCATCCCACCTCACAGGTGTGCCATATCAAGATGCTGATTAGACACCATGATTAGTGCACAGGTGTGCCTTAGACTGCTCACAATAAAAGGCCACTCTGAAAGGTGGAGTTTTATCACACAGCACAATGCCACAGATGTCGCAAGATTTGAGGGAGCGTGCAGTTGGCATGCTGACAGTAGGAATGTCAACCAGAGCTGTTGCTCGTGTATTGAATGTTCATTTCTCTACCATAAGCCGTCTCCAAAGGTGTTTCAGAGAATTTGGCAGTACATCCAACCAGCCTCACAACCGCAGACCACGTGTAACCACACCAGCCCAGGACCTCCACATCCAGCATGTTCACCTCCAAGATCGTCTGAGACCAGCCACTCGGACAGCTGCTGGAACAATCGGTTTGCATAACCAAAGAATTTCTGCACAACTGTCAGAAACCGTCTCAGGGAAGCTCATCTGCATGCTCGTCGTCCTCATCGGGGTCTCGACCTGACTCCAGTTCGTCGTCGTAACCGACTTGAGTGGGCAAATGCTCACATTCGCTGGCGTTTGGCACGTTGGAGAGGTGTTCTCTTCATGGATGATGTGAAGGAGATGTGTTGCACTCCATGAGGCAAATGGTGGTCACACCAGATACTGACTGGTATCCCCCCCCCCCCCAATAAAACAAAACTGCACCTTTCAGAGTGGCCTTTTATTGTGGGCAGTCTAAGGCACACCTGTGCACTAATCATGGTGTCTAATCAGCATCTTGGTATGGCACACCTGTGAGGTGGGATGGATTATCTCAGCAAAGGAGAAGTGCTCATTATCACGACTGGTTTGTCAACAAATGGTGATATTGTGTATGTGGAAAAAGTTTTAGATCTTTGAGTTCATCTCATACAAAATGGGAGCAAAACCAAAAGTGTTGCGTTTATATTTTTGTTGAGTATAATATGCCAATATGCTAGTCATACGAAAGGGCTGGACTGGACTGCTTAAGATGACTGACATGGAACATTGGGTGTATCTTCATGGACCTTGGGAGACGGAGACGGACAGAAACAGGGTTAATGATCTTGGATACAGGGAACAGACTGACGAACCTGGGAGCCATCTTCCGAGGCACTCCTCACAGAGCGAGATGCCGAGTGGACAGCCAAACCCGCTGACCCGGGGAGTAGGAGGGCGCCGCCGATCGTCTACGATCTGCAGCTTTCTTCTAGGCCCCCGAAGTCCACAATAGAGCTTTCCGGGCCCGCTCCCAGCTTCGCCTGCACCGCAATATGAGTTCCAAGGCAGACGGTACAGGGGAACATAAATCTGTGGAGGAAAATAGTGATGGTTGATGACCAAACACTACGTGAAATGGGTAGAAACCAGAGGCAGATGTAGGCAAACTGTTGTGAGCCAGTTCGATCCACGGAAGCTGAGTTGACCAGGAGGCAGAATACTGAGAGGCCAGGATCCGCAACCCCTTTTCCAACTACTGGTTGAGTCATTCAGACTGTCATTAGCTTGACGGTGATATCCTGATGTGAGGCTGGATGAGACCCCAAGAAGATGGCAGAATTCCCCCAAGAACTGCAATATAAACTGAGGAC
Organism: Thalassophryne amazonica; assembly: GCF_902500255.1. Lineage (NCBI taxonomy): Eukaryota > Metazoa > Chordata > Actinopteri > Batrachoidiformes > Batrachoididae > Thalassophryne > Thalassophryne amazonica. The sequence continues at coordinate 64,572,389 of NC_047106.1, read as the reverse complement.
CCCAGTCAGAGACAATATCCTGGGGCAGTCCATGCAACTTGAAGACATGAGTTAACAGAGTTTCAGCAGTCTCCCTGGCAGTGAGGAGTCCAGGCAGCAGTACAAAGTGAACCATCTTTGACAATTGGTCAACAATAGTCATGATTACTGAGTTGCCCCAGAGATTGGCAGACCTGTCATAAAATCTACTGAGATGTGCGTCCATGGCAGAACAGGAACAGGCAGAGGTAAAAGGGCACCCACAGGTGGGTGTATAGACACCTTATGTATGGCACAAATAGAACAGGACATTAACATACTCCTTTAGATTTGACAGCATACGTGGCCACCAAAACCTCTGCATTAGCACAAACATAGTTTTTCAGATGACCGGGTGACAAGCAAAGCGACTATCATGCCCCCAGTGGATAACCTCCCCCCAAGAGAGGCCGGCACAAATGACTTGCCCAAGGGGCATTCCAGAGGAACTGGAGTGTTACCTTGCACTGACTGTATTTTGGCCTCTATAGCCCACATAAGAGCAGACACAAAACAGGACTCAGGAACACATCTTAGAGCACTGCAGGGTTCCACTCACTCTTTGCAGCCAGGATGCGGAAGTCAATGGCGTAATTGGCCACTCATCGATTACCTTGCCTTAGTCTCATCAAAGAATCTCGCAGCCTGGAGAGGCGTGCTGGAAAACCTGCTGCAGGGAGTTGGTGAATGCCACAAGAGAGGAGCAAGATGGCGCATTGCGACTCCACTTGGCCGTTGCCCACGTAGCTGCCTAGCCGGTCAGGTGGAGTGATCATGAATGCGATCTTCACTCATTCGGACGTTAACATTGTTGACATGAGCTCAAAGTGCAGCTCGTACTGTGTGATGAAAAGCCGTACATCCCCGGACTCTCCTGATAAATGCTTGGGCCGAAAGAGTTGGTTACAAACCGCTGAGGCGAGGACAGAACCTGGCGGGGCAGTCGACGGTCCCAGAAGTGGTGTAGCAGTTTGAACATTAGTTTGAACATTAAATATCTTGTCTTTGTGGTGTATTTAATTGAATATAGGTTGAAAAGGATTTGCAAATCATTGTATTCTGCTTTTATTTACATTTTACACAATGTCCCGACTTCATTGTAATTGGAGTTGTAAGTCACACAGCACAAGAACTAAAGAGTTGGACCCTCATCCTCCTGCAAAGATTTCAGCAAAATGCCACTGTCAAGAAAAGTAAACATCTCTACAAGTTCAACACCTTCACCTCATACACATACACTTCTGATGGCTGAGTTCAGAAAGTCATTAAAACCCTGGATCTCATCCTTGTTCCATGCTTATTGCAAACATAGACACTCCAATTCTTCCCACAACTTCTCAAGTACTATAATCAGGGGATCAATACATACAATTTTGGAAAGATCACAGCATAGTCTGTGAAGTCAAGGTCAGTATACTTTTCCTCATCAACAAAAGCCTATCTTATCCTACCTATCCTCAACATGCAGTCCATGCAAGCATTGAACTATATAGTAGCCAGAACACATCCCTGACGAACACCAATTTTCTCTGTGAAAAACCTAGAGTCTGCTCCATATAACTCTCAGTATGTCTGTATATCCTCAACTAACTTTGGAGTTATCTAACATTTTTTGGAATCATAAATATATATTCCTGTTGGAGCTTAAAGCAAAATTTACACATTGTGAGAAGGCAACAAGCATCATCAGGGAGATGGAGGGGCAGAACATCAACCCAAAGTAAATGTATGAATTAGATTACTAAATTATATCCCATGTGTGTTTTTATTTTTTGAATATTCTTTATTTGTTAAATACTTTTTATACTTTGAATAAACTGTATGTTGAATGAAAACTACTGCTTAATTTTGTTTAATTTAAAAATGTCTGCACATCTCGATCAAAATCCAATCTTAGCATTATAAAGTTTTTTTGGGAACCTCCATATTTATGGTTCATCTTAAAATTTCAGCTGGTCTGTTTTTCAGGATTTTACTTCCAAAAACAAACAAACAAAAAAGTAGTTTTAGTTTAGCTGTGCCCACCACTTGTAATGTGTAAAAGCTCCTCTCTGTCATGTTGCCTATAAGGGCAGTGCTTGAAAATGAGAATGCTGGTTGCTTTTATCCTTCCTAACCTCATAACTCCTTTGGGAAATGAAGCAAGTTGGTTTGCCATTTCTGAGCCAGGGCCTTAATTATGTACTAAGACAAGCTTGGCACTGAATTTTCCTCTCCTGCTGAATTTGGCCAAAAGTGTGGACTATGTGTGTAGACTGAGGATTGGATGTTGAGTGGGTGCAGTTTGGACTTGGCCCTGGATCTTTTTTTTTTTCTCTCTGTCCTGATGAGAGAAACCAGAGGTCATTGCAATGGTTGGTTTTGCTCCCTCTATAGCCTTAGCTGAAAAATAGCTTCAAAGCATTTATTATGACATACTGCACGAATAAAAAACTCAATCTGTTTTGTAAATCCCACTTGTGCTATTCCAGAATTAAAGGAGAATTAGACTGGAGGAATGAAGGAGGGGGAAAACAAGTGTGGAGGGGTGGTGGGACAGATATGAGATTGTCTCCCATTGCCGGAAGCTTTCCAAAATCCTTTCTTTCTCTCTCTTCACTCTCTGTCTCTGTGCTTATTGGTATCTTATTAGATATGTCTGTGCCATACAAAAGTTATTGTGCTGGGAGTATTTTCAAGGCCCAAATCCCAGCAAAGCCTGCAATAATCTGTCAGTAGAGGAAGATTCCTCCATAGACAAGGCCCCCTAATCCACGTGGATCAATAGCAGACTGACTGTCTGGTACCCCAAGGTCCCCCTCCCCCTGCCCACCCTGTACTACAGTCTACCAGGTGACAGCAGCTTCCTCTGAGGCTCATGACTCTGCCACCTTTCACATCCTCACAGTCCCATCATGACGTTAATGAGTGCAATAATAGAGGCGTATTAGAATCAATTGGTGCTCTTTGGATATGGGTCAGCCAGGGTGATGTGGGAGGAATCACATACCATGGCCAATCAGCATCACAAGAACTAATAGGACCTTTATGGAATGCACTATCCAATTAAGCCACACACTCCCACACACATATGTGCACAGCTGGTCAGGCTTGTTGTAAAACAGAGGATGCATGAACAGATCTGGAAATTGAGTTTCAGTTTAAATTTTGAAGAGATTAAAAAATGTGTTGCAGGTTGCATATTTTAGTTTTCAGATTGACAGATTTGCATCAGCAGGAACTATAAATGAAGCAGCTGTAATGATTGCCTTGCTATCTCTCCCGCTCCTCTCAAAAGTCAGCTCTTGCTTCCTCTCCGTCTCATTTTATTTTCCTCAGCTCGAGGGCAGAGCAGACAGTGTGTGCCATAAGGGAAGGACTTAGAGAACAGTGAATGACGGTGGCTCCAATCATTAGATTGGTGCAGATCACGGCTCGATTATAAACTTAGACAACTAGCTGTCATCTGTGAGGCAAAGGACTATATATTTTCGTCCCTCACACGGATGTCTCTCTCGGGATGACCGAGCCAATCATTCCTCTAATGAGGGAGACAGAAGTGTACAGCGCAGGGTTCCTTCAGCCTGGTTAAGCCTTGTCCACACGTAGCAGGGTATCTCACAAAACGAAGTTATTTTTGTACAATTCGCCCTATCATCCACACGTAAATGCAGATGTAGGACTGTGAAAACAATTATTTGTAAAAACTCCGACCAAAGTGAAGATTTGGGAAAACTCCGGTTACGCGTTTGTGTGTGGAAGTGAATTCCGGAGATTTACACTCCCAAACGTCACTGCCATGCGACCCAAACATGTTGACGTCAAATGGGCGACCCGTGTTTACATTCAGAAACATGGATGCTCTCAAAGTGTTGGTATTGTCCATTGTCCAGGCGCTTTTTGTGTGCATATATTTGTTAACTTTGTATTCTAAAACTACAGTTAGAAGTAATTCCGACTCATCGGTCCACACAAACGAGGTTGGCGCCATGTTTTTAGTTTTTGCGGAAGTGACGACAAGAGATTGAGGCTCCTGATTGGATAGAATTTTAATCAGTACCGCCACCCAAAGGTTTGGCAGACTAATTACAACACATTTATACGGCTCGATGTGGATTAATTTTTTTTTTAAATGACGTAGTGTGGATGAAGTTTTTTCCCCTACGGAAAGGGTAAAATATTCGGTTTTACAAATACCCGACAACGTGTGTACATGGCATGGCCTTAGTCTGCCTTATGAATCACATGCTTGGTGAGTGAAGACACATGCCAAGCAAACATTAATGCGGTGAGTTTAAAAAAAAAATGCTACACTGCTGTTTATTCTATTTTTTTAGTTTATGGAGAGGAACAGCAAAATGAAGATGATCTTCTTCCAAAGAAAAGTATGTGATGATGCTTTATTATCATTATTATTGCAACACAAGATACTTTACAAGATACCTTACCTGTGTGAAGTGCCTTGAGGCAACTCTGTTGTGATTTGGTGCTATATAAATGAAAATAAATTGAAATTGAAATTGGGACCATTGTAAGACAGGTGATGATGCATGCAAGTCCTTTGTTCCTAGAGAAATGAACCTTCATGGGCCAGAGTCTGACTTTGCTGCATACGAGTGCATGTTTGGTGTCACATTCTGCACTATGATAGCTACGGGCAATGAGCACACTGTTTAAGGCTGTTCTCCTGGTGATGCTTCTAGTAATGTGACCTTGGGTACATCCATGGAACCTTGGCAATGGCTTTAGTAGCAATTTGTGATGCTTGTGATAGATGCACAGCTCAAGTAACTTCTTTCCATTCTCGTTTGTCTTATCTATCCCATATAGCCTGAGGAAATCTGGCCATGTCTCATTGTTATTTCCCACTCTGGCTTTGAAGTCCCCTAGGATGTACAGGCCCTCAGAGGCTGGGATTATCTTGTTTTCTTCATCAAGAGCACTGTAGAACTGGTCCTTGCATGGGAAGTCAATCTTGGAGCACAGATGCACAAAAGGTCAAAAGGTTCACTGGGACCATTTCAGTAGACAGGAAATTGTAATTATCCTCTCTGAGCCGGTTATAGGAGGTTCAACCTTATCCATGAATGTATTTCTCACAGCAAATACTACCTTACCTAAGACCTTACCTGTGTGAAGTGCCTTGAGGCAACTCTGTTGTGATTTGGTGCTATATAAAGGAAAATAAATTGAAAATTGAATTGAAATAGTCCAATCTAGGAGAAACAAATGCATGAATCAGGGTCTCAGCATCAGCCATAGACAGGAAGGGCTGAATCTTAACTATATTTCGCAGGTGGAAGAAAGCAGTCCTCGTAATATCTCTAATGTGGAGGTCAAAGGACAACGTAGGATTAAAAAAATCACCCCAAGGTTCCTCACTTTGTCAGTGTGATGTATGACACACAAGCCTAGGCAAACTGGTCAAATTGATGCTGATCTCTCACTGGACCAAGAACCATCATTTCAGTCTTTCAGAGTTTAAAAGTAGGAAATTGCTGGACATCCAGCTTTTCACTGATGCAAGGCAAGCTTCTAAGCACTTTCTGTGGATGAGATTACCAGCAGTTATTGGCATATATAACTGAGTATCCTCGGTGTAGCAATGAAAGGTAATCCCACAATGCCGCAATGTGTGCCCAAGGGGGGCTCTATAAAGGGAGAAAAGCAGGGGACCTAAGATGGACCCAAATTTCAGATCACTAAGGTTAGCGGTAGTGTTGTACAAAACACAGTGGGAATGAATGGTCAGGTATGAGGTCAACCATGCAAGGGCATTCCCAGTTATCCCAAAATGATTCTCCAGCCTACCAAGTAGAATACAGTGATCTACTGTATCAAACGCAGCACAAAGCTCTAACAGTACCAGAGCTGTAGTGGTGTCCAAGTCCATTGCAAGCAGAAGATCATTTACCAATTTAGTGAGAGCTGTCTCTGTGGAATGATATTTTAAACATAAAGACTGCAGTGGTTCAAAAATATTATTCTCAGTAAGGTAGTCCACGAGCTGCTGTGAAACCACTTTTTCCAGAATGTTACAGCACAATGATAGATTTGATATCGGCCCAGCAGACGCGAGACCTTCATCTTCTTCAGCGGTGTTAGCAGGGGAGCTAAGGCCACCAGTGGCCCGTGACAGGGTCACGCTTATGGTTAACAGCCCAGGAGTCGTGAGACCTCCATCTCCTCCAGTGGTGTTAGCAGGGGAGCTGGCACCACCAGCAGTCCGTGACGGGGTCGCGCCTACGGCTAATGGCCCAGCAGTCATGAGGCCTCCATCTCACCCAGTGGTGTTATCAGGTGAGCTAACACTACCAGCGGCCCGCGACAGGGTCACGCTTATGGCTAACGGCCCAGCAGTCACGAGACCTCCATCTCCTCCAGTGGTGTTACCAGGAGAGCTAACGCCACCAGCGGCCCGCGACGGGGTCGCACCTATGGCTAACAGTCCAGCAGTCATGAGGCCACCATCTTCTACATCTGTGTTAGTAGGGGAGATAACCAGGCAAAGTACAGTCACTAACTTGTCTGTTACCTCTCAATACCACATTAAGGCAAAGCCAAGAAATAAAGTTTTTAAAAAACATAATGTACAAACTTGTTCACTACTCCGAATCAGGCAAGAACTGTATGGGACCCTAACTGGAAACCAAAGGGATTGTTTTGTGGTCATTTGAACATTCGTAGTCTGTGTAACAAATGTGAACAAATGGAGCATCTTCTGCCTGATTCTAATATAGACATCCTAGGTCTCTCTGAGACATGGTTGAAATCATCACCTGAAACCTTGGTAACAATGCCTAAATATCAAGTGTTTAGGAAGGACAGAGAAAGGGGAAAAGGTGGGGGAGTATTACTCTGTGTAAAAGCAGGCTTAACATGTAAGCAGTTGGAATTGCCAACAGCTATTGAATTTGATGGTGTGTCGAAATCAAGTTGTCCAATGAAATGTCTTTTGTTTGTATTTGTGTTTATCACCCCCCAAATGCCTGTGTTTTACGATGAGCTAAAGACAATGTTAATCTCACTTAACCCAAACAAAGAATTAATTATCCTTGGTGATTTTAACATCAACTGGGATGACAAACAAGAAAGGCAAAAACTAAAACAAACAACAGAAAATTTTAGCCTCAAACAGTTAATAGACAAAGCAACCAGACTGACTACTAAATCACAAACAAGACTAGACCTTTTGTTTACAAATAAGCCTGATAGAATTGCAAAGACATATAACTTTCTTACTGGCATTTCAGATCACAATTGCATATTTTTGTCTAGGAAGCTCACCAACTCAAGATTTTCAAGATTACTTAAAACCTCCTCTCCCACCTATGTTAATGTGATACCAAAAAAACAATTGCAAAATTTTAGTGAAGCAATAAACAGAATTAATTGGGAGGAAACTCTCACATCATGTACCATAGAAACAAGTAGTGAATTTGTTTATTAAGAAAAAGATGTAATATCTGCTTTTACTAGGAAGTTTAACTTCAGGGTCAAGAAAGGTCAAAAACAACTCCCATGGTTAGATCAAACCTGTAAAGATCTGATGAGATCTAGAGACATGCAGCTTAAGCTCTATTTGAAAGCTTGATTGCTTACAGATAGGTTAAAACTCACTCATTTGTGGAACAAAGTTACTCAAACTTTAAGGAAAGCCAAATCCAATTTTTTTTATCTCAGTTATTGAGGATTCAAAGGGTAATGGGAAGAAGGTTTGGCAGACACTAAATCAATTACTTGGTAAAAATAGCAAATATGACAGTAACACTTTTGAGTTAGATATTGATAATGCTCTGGAGGAAGATCCTAAAGAAATAGCAAATACTTTGAATGACTGCTTTTTAAATAGTGTGTTCAATATAACAAATCAGTTTTCCCCCACCTCTGTTGCACCTTGTTTTCTAAACTGTGACCAACAATTTTCAACTAGACAAAATAACTGAAGAGGAAGTATTAAAAATTATTAAAGGATTTAAATGTTCCAAAGCTAAAGATGTATATGGTATGGATACCAACTTTATAAAAACACATGCTAATGCCTTAGTACAACCTATAACTCATTTGGTTAATTTGTCAGTTCATCATAAAACAGTCCCACCTGTTGTGTGGGCCGCCAGAAGAGGAGGTACTGCTGGCCCACCACCAGAGGGTGCCCTGCCTGAAGTGCGGGCTTCAGGCACGAGGGGGCGCTGCCGCTGTACAGGATCAGCCGAGGTGACAGCTGTCATTCATCAACTATGACAGCTGTCACCCATCATCTGCACTTTACCCTGGATAAAAGCAGGATGACACCTCCACCACGTCACCAAGATATCGTACTTCTTTGAGAGGTAACTTTCTCTGCCTGCATACTATATTGATTGATTGCAAGAGCTACTTTGTTGCAGCTGTCTACCCAGAGGACCGGCGTGGGTCGCGACTGTTTCGTTCTACTTCCCACCAGATAAGTGGTACTCAGACGCTGCACGAGTGTGTGTTAGAGGTGGAGGTGGAATTCCCACCGTTATTGTTACGGGGTGTACACACACCCACACTTGACTGTCTTTGCTCTCCGCCAGCAGTACCAGATCCGACACGCTGAGACGGTGGCCACCTGGGGACTTCGGGACCTGGCGGCTCCAGTATCCTTCGGGTTCGGTGGCGGTGGAAATCGTGTGGTTCCGGTTCATCTCCAGACGGACGTCTCCTATCGTCGAGCCTGCCCACACAACACCTTTATTCATTGACTTGTATTTATTCTATAATCTGCTGTGTGTGGTTGTGTCATTCACAACAGTAAAGTGTTCACATTTAACTTCCTCTATTGTCCGTTCATTTACGCCCCCTGTTGTGGGTCCGTGTCACTACACTTTCCCAACAGGATATCTCGGCCAGCGTCATGGACTCCGAGGGGCGTCACCCAGCAATTGAACGACCAATGGGAGAGCAGGGTGCACAGGCATCTGCAGGAGGCGTGATTGGTGAGTTGCAGCACATCCTCACTGCCTTTACGGCTCGGTTGGATCAGATTACCGAGCAAAACATCCTCCTGAACCGCAGGGTGGAGGCTCTCTCCGCACAGGTGGCAGCGAGCGCTCAGGGCGCTGCTGCAGCTCCTCCTCCTGCCGACCCTGTGCAAGATATGAATGTTCCAGTGGTCGTTCAACAACCCCTCCCACCATCCCCTGAAGCATACATAAGCCCCCCAGAGCCGTACGGAGGTTGTGTGGAGACGTGCGCGGACTTTCTCATGCAGTGTTCGCTCGTCTTTGCACAACGTCCCGTCATGTACGCGTCTGATGCTAGTAAAGTAGCTTATGTAATTAATCTGCTTCGAGGAGGGGCACGCGCTTGGGCTACGGCGCTTTGGGAGCAAAATTCACGGCTCCTTCATACGTATACTGGGTTTGTGATGGAGTTCAGAACAGTGTTTGATCACCCTAACAGAGGAGAGACCGCTTCAACAGTGCTGCTGTCAATGCGACAGGGGCGCCGGCGCGCAGCCGAATATGCAGTCGACTTCCGCATCGCAGCTGCGAGGTCCGGCTGGAATAACGTTGCACTCCGCGCCGCCTTCGTAAACGGACTGTCGTCGATCCTGAAGGAGCACCTGGTAGCTAAGGAAGAACCGCGGGATTTAGATGGGCTTATCGATCACGTTATACGGTTAGACAATCGGTTGGTTCAAAAAGGTTCCGCCCTCCCCACGCTCCACAGCCGCAGCGCTCCGTGGGGCAACAGCTCCCCCTGCTGACGTTGCTAGGGAAACGCACAGGGCCAAAATGAGAACAGCTGACAGAATGAGGAGGCTGGTCCACGGGGAGTGTTTTCTCTGCAGCTCAAAAGAGCACATACAGAAAAACTGCCCCAAACGGCCAAAACGACAACACCCGCCCTTAGAGACTGGGCTAAGGGGGGGTCATAACATTCACGTGGGACACACACATATCGCCACACGACTCCCAGTCACAATCCTGCGCGGGGATTTAACCCTTCAAGCCCCAGCACTGGTGGACACGGGGTCCGAAGGGAATCTGCTAGACAGCAGATGGGCAAGGGAGGTAGGGCTCCCTCTGGTGGTGCTTCCTTCACCATTGCAGGTGCGGGCACTAGATGGCACCCTTCTCCCTTTAATCATACACAAGACACCACCTGTAACTCTGGTGGTGTCTGGGAATCATCGGGAGGAGATCGAGTTTTTTGTGACTCCTTCTACCTCCCGCGTGATTTTGGGCTTCCCGTGGATGCTAAAACACAATCCCCAGATTGATTGGCCGTCCGGGGTGGTGGTACAGTGGAGCGAGACCTGCCATCGGGTGTGTTTGGGATCCTCGGTCCCTCCCGGTTCCCAGGCTAAGGAGCAGCTCAAAGTTCCCCCCAATCTGTCGGCGGTGCTGGTTGAGTACCACGATCTTGCTGACGTTTTCAGCAAGGATCGGGCACTCACCCTTCCCCCGCACCGTCCGTATGATTGTGCCATCGATTTGATGCCAGGCGTGGAGTTCCCGTCCAGCAGGCTGTACAACCTCTCCCGACCTGAGCGCGAATCGATGGAGACCTACATTCGGGACTCCTTGGCTGCCGGGCTGATCCGTAACTCCACCTCCCCGATGGGAGCAGGTTTCTTTTATGTGGGCAAGAAAGATGGCGGTCTTCATCCATGCATTGATTACCGGGGGCTGAACGAGATCACGGTTCACAACCGATACCCGTTGCCTTTGTTGGATTCTGTGTTCACCCCCCTGCATGGAGCCAAATATTCACAAAGCTGGATCTTAGGAACGCATATCACCTAGTTCGGGTCCGGAAGGGAGACGAATGGAAGACGGCATTCAACACCCCGTTAGGTCATTTTGAGTACCTGGTCATGCCGTTCGGCCTCACTAACGCCCCCGCGACGTTCCAAGCTTTGGTAAATGACGTCTTGCGGGACTTCCTGCACCGATTCGTCTTCGTATATCTGGACGATATACTCATTTTTTCTCCGGACCCTGAGACCCATGTACGGCATGTACGTCAGGTCCTGCAGCGGTTGTTAGAGAACTGGCTGTTTGTGAAGGGCGAGAAGTTTGAGTTTCACCGCACCTCTTTGTCCTTCTTGGGGTTTATCATCTCCTCCAACCGTCGCCCCGGATCCGGCCAAGGTCGCAGCGGTGAGAGACTGGCCCCAACCTACAAGCCGTAGGAAGCTGCAACAGTTCCTCGGCTTCGCAAATTTTTACAGGAGGTTCATTAAGGGGTATAGTCAGGTAGTTAGCCCCCTGACAGCCCTGACCTCACCAAAAGTCCCCTTCACCTGGTTGGATCGGTGCGATGCCGCGTTCAGGGAGTTGAAACAGCGCTTCTCGACTGCACCCGTCTTGGTGCAGCCCGATCCCAGTCGCCAGTTTGTGGTTGAAGTGGATGCCTCTGACTCAGGGATAGGAGCTGTGCTATCCCAGAGCGGAGAGACCGATAAGGTTCTTCACCCGTGTGCCTATTTCTCCCGCAGGTTGACCCCAGCAGAGCTGAACTATGACGTGGGCAATCGAGAGCTCCTTGCGGTGAAAGAGGCTCTTGAGGAGTGGAGACACCTGCTGGAGGGGGCGTCAGTGCCTTTCACGGTTTTTACTGACCACCGGAACCTGGAGTATATCACGACCGCCAAGCGACTGAACCCCAGGCAAGCCCGCTGGTCACTGTTCTTCGGCCGTTTGACTTCCGAATCACCTACCGCCCCGGGACCAAAAACCAGAGGTCGGATGCCTTGTCCCGGGTGCATGAACATGAAGTCAAGACCGAGCTGTCGGATCCACCGGAACCCATCGTACCGGAGTCCACTATCGTGGCTACCCTTACCTGGGACGTGGAGAAGACCGTCCGGGAGGCCCTGGCACGGAGCCCGGATCCCGGAACAGGGCCGAAGAACAGACTATACGTCCCACCAGAAGCCAGGGCTGCCATCTTGGACTTCTGTCACGGGTCCAAGCTCTCCTGCCACCCAGGGGTGCGTAGGACCGTGGCAGTGGTCCGGCAGCGCTTCTGGTGGGCGTCCCTGGAGGCTGACGTCCGGGCTTACATCCAGGCCTGCACCACCTGCGCCAGGGGCAAGGCGGACCACCAAAAGGCACAGGAACTCCTTCAGCCGCTTCCTGTGCCTCATCGCCCCTGGTCTCACATCAGTCTGGATTTTGTCACAGGCCTCCTGCCGTCCTGGGGGCACACCACCATCCTCACGATAGTGGACCGGTTCTCCAAGGCGGCCCACTTCGTGGCCCTCCCGAAGCTCCCGTCGGCCCAGGAGACAGCGGATCTCCTGGTCCACCATGTCGTCCGTCTGCATGGGATACCAACAGACATCATCTCGGATCGTGGTCCCCAGTTTTCCTCGCAGGTTTGGAGAAGTTTCTGCCGGGAACTGGGGGCCACCGTGAGCCTCTCGTATGGGTATCACCCTCAGACCAACGGACAGGCTGAACGGGCTAATCAAGAGCTGGAGCAGGCCCTGCGATGTACTACATCCGCACACCCTACGGCTTGGAGTGAACACCTGGCCTGGATCGAGTACGCGCATAACAGCCAAGTGTCCTCTGCCACCGGCCTCTCCCCGTTCGAGGTGTGTCTGGGGTACCAGCCCCCTTTGTTTCCTGTGGTGGAGGGAGAGGTCAGTGTACCCTCGGTCCAGGCCCACCTGCGAAGATGCCGACGGGTGTGGCGCACCGCCCGTTCGGCCTTGTTGAGGGCCCGGACGAGGGCAAAGTCCCATGCAGACCGTCGACGGTCCCCGGCTCCCGCATATCAGCGCGGGCAGGAGGTATGGCTATCCACACGGGACATACCCCTCCAGGTCGCTTCCCCCAAACTAAAGGACCGCTACATAGGGCCCTTCCGGATCCTCAAGGTCCTCAGTCCCGCCGCAGTGAGGCTCCAACTCCCGGCCTCACTGCGGATCCATCCAGTCTTTCATGTGTCTCGGTTGAAACCGCATCACACCTCACCCCTCTGTACACCCGGTCTGGCGCCGCCTCCTGCCCGTATCATCGACGGGGAGCCAGCTTGGACAGTACGCCGGCTCTTGGATGTCCGTCGAATGGGCCGGGGCTTCCAATATTTGGTGGACTGGGAGGGGTATGGACCCGAAGAACGCTCCTGGGTGAAGAGGAGCTTCATCCTGGACCCGGCCCTCCTGGTCGATTTTTACCGTCGCCACCCGGACAAGCCTGGTCGGGCGCCAGGAGGCGCCCGTTGAGGGGGGGGTCCTGTTGTGTGGGCCGCCAGAAGAGGAGGTACTGCTGGCCCACCACCAGAGGGCGCCCTGCCTGAAGTGCGGGCTTCAGGCACGAGGGGGCGCTGCCGCTGTACAGGAACAGCCGAGGTGACAGCTGTCATTCATCAACTATGACAGCTGTCACCCATCATCTGCACTTTACCCTGGATAAAAGCAGGATGACACCTCCACCACGTCGCCGAGATATCATACTTCTTTGAGAGGTAACTTTCTCTGCCTGCAAACTATATTGATTGATTGCAAGAGCTACTTTGTTGCAGCTGTCTACCCAGAGGACCGGCGTGGGTCGCGACTGTTTCGTTCTACGAGGTCTGTCAATAAAGCAACGGTCCTTTTTATTTTTTTCAAAAACTATATGGATTTCATTCATATGTTTTTACGTCAGACATGCTTGAACCCTCGTGCGCATGCGTGAGTTTTTCCACGCCTGTCGGTGACGTCATTCGCCTGTGAGCACTCCTTGTGGGAGGAGTCGTCCAGCCCCTCGTCGGAATTCCTTTGTCTGAGAAGTTGCTGAGAGACTGGCGCGTTGTTTGATCCAAAATTTTTTCTAAACCTGTGAGACACATCGAAGTGGACACGGTTCGAAAAATTAAGCTGGTTTTCAGTGAAAATTTTAACGGCTGATGAGAGATTTTGAGGTGATTCTGTCGCTTTAAGGACTTCCCACGGTTTTTAATGAAAGACGTGGTGCGGCGGCATAGAAAAAACACCTCCGTGTTGATAACCATTTGTAAAATCCAGGCGGCTTTTGATGGCTTTCAGTGGAGTGAGTATATGAGAAATTGTTTAACAGCAGGACATGTTCCAACTTGTCCTTAAGGCTTTCAACAGAGGTGTTTTTCCTGTGGCGGAGCGACGCGCGGACCCGTCCGCACGTCTTTCATTAAAAAAATCTCCTTTAACAGTGGAATATCCGGATAAAATGCTGAAACCGACTTCTTCTGAAACTTCTCTGTTCTCTTACGACGTCCTGGATCAATAGAGCCTGAAATGTGGAGGTTTTCAGCTTGAACAGGCTGACGACGGCGGTTGAGAGCGCTGAGCGACGTCTCGCACCGTGGGAAGTCCTTAAAGCGACAGAATCACCTCAAAATCTCTCATCAGCCGTTAAAATTTTCACTGAAAACCAGCTTAATTTTTCGAACCGTGTCCACTTCGATGTGTCTCACAGGTTTAGAAAAAATTTGATCAAACAACGCGCCAGTCTCTCAGCAACTTCTCAGACAAAGGAATTCCGACGAGGGGCTGGACGACTCCTCCCACAAGGAGTGCTCACAGGCGAATGACGTCACCGACAGGCGTGGAAAAACTCACGCATGCGCACGAGGGTTCAAGCATGTCTGACGTAAAAACATATGAATGAAATCCATATAGTTTTTGAAAAAAATAAAAAGGACCGTTACTTTATTGACAGCCCTCGTACTTCCCACCAGATAAGTGGTACTCAGACGCTGCACGAGTGTGTGTTAGAGGTGGAGGTGGAATTCCCACCGTTATTGTTACGGGGTGTACACACACCCACACTTGACTGTCTTTGCTCTCCGCCCGCAGTACCAGATCCGACATGCTGAGACGGTGGCCACCTGGGGACTTCGGGACCTGGCGGCTCCAGTATCCTTCGGGTTCGGTGGTGGTGGAAATCATGTGGTTCCGGTTCATCTCCAGACAGACGTCTCCTATCGTCGAGCCTGCCCACACGACACCTTTATTCATTGACTTGTATTTATTCTATAATCTGCTGTGTGTGGTTGTGTCATTCACAACAGTAAAGTGTTCACATTTAACTTCCTCTATTGTCCGTTCATTTACGCCCCCTATTGTGGATCCGTGTCACTACACTTTCCCAACACCACCAGCCTGGAAAGTTGCTTCAGTGACTCCCATTTTGAAATTGGGCTGTAAAACGTAAGTAGCCAATTGCAGGCCAATCAGTGTTCTTCCAGTTATCTCCAAGGTAGCTGAAAAATGATTTGGAAATCAACTCATCAAACACCTTGATAAAGGTTTCACACCACTACATCAAATGCAGTTTGGGTTTCGGTCACACCACTCAACTGAAGCAGCCAACAGTATGTTAACTGAAAAGGTTAAGTGTTTATTGGATAAGTATTCCTATGTAGGTACAGTGTTTCTTGACTTCAGGAAGGCATTTGACACTGTCAGTCACAAAGTTTGCTTAATAAACTCGCATACTTTAATTTCTCACCTGGTGCAGTTCAGTGGTTTGAGTCGTATCTTTTAAATAGAACTTAATGTGTTACAGTTGACGGAGTCAAATCCTCCTTTCATAGCTGTCCTGTAGGTGTCCCACAGGGGTCATTCCTGGGGCCGTTATTATTTTCATTATACATAAATGACCTTCCAGAGGTATGCTGTGATCTCAGTACTCAAATGTATGCAGACGATGCAGTCATTTGCACCTATGGTTCTACAACTGGTATAATATCTTACAAACTTACCAATATTTTAAACAAGGTACATGACTGGCTTGATGACAATTGCCTGATGCTTAACACAACTAAAACAGTTTGCATGACATTTTCAAAAACGCCAGTAGAGAACAGTCTCAAAGTGTCGATAGGTGGAGAGGTACTTGAAATGGGATACCATTTCAAGTACCTTGGAATCATCTTGGACTCTAATCTTTCCTTCAAAAAACATGTGAAAAAAGTTGTCACTGTAAAATTTAACCTTCAAAACTTTAAACAAATCAGGCTTTGTATTTTGACTGATGCTGCTAGATCGTACCTTCATTGTATGATCCTGTCTCATATTGAATATTGCTGCACAATATGGTCATTTGCTGGTATGACAGTACTAAAACCTTTTGAGCACCTTTATAAAAAAGCCATCAAAGTGTTTGCTAAAAAGCCATATTCCACTCATTACTGTGAAATTCTGGAGAAGTACCATCTTTTACATTTTAACAACTTTATAATGTTTAAGTGTGCTTGTCTCATCTACAAAACTCTCCATGGCCTAGTCTCTCCTCCTCTGGAGGAATTTATTAGACATAGAGATCCTAACCTCAGGACTCGTTCTGCTTCTAGAGGGGACTGTGAGGTGCCCCTCAGACGAACTGCCACAGGACAAAACACCATCTCTGTGAAGGGTTGTACAAACTGGAACAGCCTTCCAACAACTATATGAGACAGTCCCACCTAGAGTGCTTTTAAAAATGAGCTTAAAAATGGCTCAAAACAATCAAACCCGTCAACAGAGGTGAGATGCATTGTACATAATCTCATGTTTTGTTTTAATTTATTTCTTGTAATTATTGTTTGTTGTTGTGTGTCTGAGGACTTACAGATGGAAAGTAGCTTTTAGCTAAATCTGGCATATTTACACAAAGGCATGGAAATGTACAAAATGTTCATTAATGTGCATTGTCATCAAATAAACAATAAAGAAAGAAATATATCAGTCTATAGTTTTTCAATGTACTAGGATCAAGGTTAGAGTTTTTAAGTAATGGTTTAATCACTACAGATTTCAAACATTGAGGAACAGATCAAAAAGTTAATGACAGATTAATGATTTCCAACATAGTCATCCCAAGAGTGGGCCACAGATCCTTAAACAGTTTTGTTGGTATAGGATTAAATATGTTGTGTGTTGGGGGGTGTGGCTGGACATTTTGGTGTTCTTTTCTTTGCTCTCCAGGTGGTATGAAAACTGATTTGTCTGTGGAGAAGGTGCTGGCTGAAGAGTCCTTCACCCTCGTCAACATCATGTGCAGCACCTGTGAATGGTGCTCACGTGCAGCCTTAAAGACTTTCAGCTGAAGCAGATAATTGGATGGCATTCTGCATTTAAGCCATGTGTGATTCAAGCAGAATTGCCGGGAGCTCGACCTTGTGATGTTCGTTTGTGAGACGCTGAGGACCGCGCCTGGGTTTGACACATCGAGCCTGTGAAGCAGGAAGGGTGAGGGACACATGCTGTCAGCACACATCAGAGGTGATTAATTGTTTGACTACCTGTTGATAGTAACTTGGTATTTTGTTACGCAGTATATTTGAATTGTGATGAGAATTGTGCAGCTTGCTTCTCACTGCTGTGGCGTGCGGGCAAGTGATCCTCCACCTGTTGTGAGAAGCTGCTCATTTGCATGAAGCTTAAAATACAGACCTGAATGTGTTGCTGATAGTGTGTGTCTTTTGAAGGATATTAGTTGTAACTGCTGACTTACCTCACCTCTTCTATCCTTCGCAGAGAGTCGGTTTGTCGTGTCCACCTGGGGGGTGTTTGGCGGTAACAGTGAGTCCAGAAGCACCGGGCTTCGATCCTTTTGGGCGCTGGAGAGCGTGCCAGCCTTCACACCACCAGAATGACGCTGTTTTAGTTTCTACACTTTATTATGCACCAGAGGGTGAAAAAATAAATTGTTTTTGTTATTGGAACCGCTTTCTGGTTATTTTAGCGCTGGGTTCCGTCAGACGCAGGTCCGCTCCTCAACCCGCGTCGACACATAACAAAATAAGCAGGTTGTGCTTTTAGTAGATGTTACAAGTTTCCTCAGTACACCTAGTGAGATGTTATCAAATTATGTAAATCTAGGTTAAAATAAATAAATAAATAAAATACTGTACCTCAGTGATGGGACCCACCTCTATAGCAGTGTGTAGTGGCTGGGTTAAGGCATGCTGAGATATGTCTGGCCTAATGTCATCTATTTTCTTCTCAAAGTAATCTAAGAAATCTACAACGGTTGAAGAATTGATATGTCGCCGCAATAATTAATAAGGTTCTTGTCCCACTAAACACGGCAACAAGACTGTAAACTAAATAAGCAAGTGATCAGAGACCACTAACAAAAGAGGCATGATGTCAAAATTTGTGACAGCGATACCGCAAATGAGGACCAAATCCAGGGTATTTCTATTAATGTGTGTCAAAGCCCTAAATGCTTTGCTGTGGAAACAGGCCACAGTCTCGACAAAATCTCCCTCCCTGCCACATAAACTGCGCTATCACCATAGTGGAATTTCTATGCTAATTTCTCCCGCTAAGGTAATGGATTCCACACCCACATTTGTCATAAGCCTCGCAGGGTTTCTAATCACCTGGTCCGTGGCCTGCTGTAGAGGACTAGTGTTATACTCCCTGCAGAGCTCTATCTATGTTTGCAAATAAGATGGTGGCACCTTCCCAGTAGGGGGAAGGCCATCCAGCATCAGTGCCTATGGCAGCCCCAAAAAGACAGCCAGTTATCTGACAAAGGCTGACAAAGAGTCAGAGCTCTATTGAGCCGAGTATTCCTTTAACTTTAACTAGTAATGACTTCATGACTTTCTTTGCTAATAAAATTTTAACTATTAGAGAAAAAATTACTCATAACCATCCCAAAGACATATCGTTATCTTTGGCTGCTTTCAGTGATGCCGGTATTTGGTTAGACTCTTTCTCTCCGATTGTTCTGTATGAGTTATTTTCATTAGTTACTTCCTCCAAACCATCAACATGTCTATTAGACCCCATTCCTACCAGGCTGCTCAAGGAAGCCCTACCATTAATTAATGCTTCGATCTTAAATATGATCAATCTATTTTTATTAGTTGGCTATGTACCACAGGCTTTTAAGGTGGCAGTAATTAAACCATTACTTAAAAAGCCATCACTTGACCCAGCTATCTTGGCTAATTATAGGCCAATCTCCAACCTTCCTTTTCTCTCAAAAATTCTTGAAAGGGTAGTTGTAAAACAGCTAACTGATCATCTGCAGAGGAATGGTCTATTTGAAGAGTTTCAGTCAGGTTTTAGAATTCATCATAGTACAGAAACAGCATTAGTGAAGGTTACAAATGATCTTCTTATGGCCTCAGACAGTGGACTCATCTCTGTGCTTGTTCTGTTAGACCTCAGTGCTGCTTTTGATACTGTTGACCATAAAATTTTATTACAGAGATTAGGGCATGCCATAGGTATTAAAGGCACTGCGCTGCGGTGGTTTGAATCATATTTATCTAATAGATTACAATTTGTTCATGTAAATGGGGAATCTTCTTCACAGACTAAGGTTAATTATGGAGTTCCACAAGGTTCTGTGCTAGGACCAATTTTATTCACTTCATACATGTTTCCCTTAGGCAGTATTATTAGACGGCATTGCTTAAATTTTCATTGTTACGCAGATGATACCCAGCTTTATCTATCCATGAAGCCAGAGGACACACACCAATTAGCTAAACTGCAGGATTGTCTTACAGACATAAAGACATGGATGACCTCTAATTTCCTGCTTTTAAACTCAGATAAAACTGAAGTTATTGTACTTGGCCCCACAAATCTTAGAAACATGGTGTCTAACCAGATCCTTACTCTGGATGGCATTACCCTGACCTCTAGTAATACTGTGAGAAATCTTGGAGTCATTTTTGATCAGGATATGTCATTCAATGCGCATATTAAACAAATATGTAGTACTGCTTTTTTGCATTTGCGCAATATCTCTAAAATTAGAAAGGTCTTGTCTCAGAGTGATGCTGAAAAACTAATTCATGCATTTATTTCCTCTAGGCTGGACTATTGTAATTCATTATTATCAGGTTGTCCTAAAAGTTCCCTGAAAAGCCTTCAGTTAATTCAAAATGCTGCAGCTAGAGTACTGACGGGGACTAGAAGGAGAGAGCATATCTCACCCATATTGGCCTCTCTTCATTGGCTTCCTGTTAATTCTAGAATAGAATTTAAAATTCTTCTTCTTACTTATAAGGTTTTGAATAATCAGGTCCCATCTTATCTTAGGGACCTCATAGTACCATATCACCCCAATAGAGCGCTTCGCTCTCAGACTGCAGGCTTACTTGTACTTCCTAGGGTTTGTAAGAGTAGAATGGGAGGCAGAGCCTTCAGCTTTCAGGCTCCTCTCCTGTGGAACCAGCTCCCAATTCAGATCAGGGAGACAGACACCCTCTCTACTTTTAAGATTAGGCTTAAAACTTTACTTTTTGCTAAAGCTTATAGTTAGGGCTGGATCAGGTGACCCTGAACCATCCCTTAGTTATGCTGCTATAGACTTAGACTGCTGGGGGGTTCCCATGATGCACTGAGTGTTTCTTTCTCTTTTTGCTCTGTATGCACCACTCTGCATTTAATCATTAGTGATTGATCTCTGCTCCCCTCCACAGCATGTCTTTTTCCTGGTTCTCTCCCTCAGCCCCAACCAGTCCCAGCAGAAGACTGCCCCTCCCTGAGCCTGGTTCTGCTGGAGGTTTCTTCCTGTTAAAAGGGAGTTTTTCCTTCCCACTGTCGCCAAGTGCTTGCTCACAGGGGGTCGTTTTGACCGTTGGGGTTTTTCCGTAATTATTGTATGGCCTTGCCTTAAAATATAAGGTGCCTTGGGGCAACTGTTTGTTGTGATTTGGCGCTATATAAATAAAATTGATTTGATTTGATTTATCAGTGAAACTAAAGACTTGCTGTCTACAAAATTCAATGACGTCAGTCTGCAAAACGCCTCATCATTATCCTGGGAATGGAGGGGACTAGAGACTATTACTTGATGCCAACACATGTCACATGTCTTCTCTATGTCCATTTTTGTGATCTTTGAGTGCTTCATCCTAATATCACTGGTGCCAACCAGAGACGTTCACAAGTCCTTTTTTGCAAGTCCAAGTCAAGTCTCAAGTCTTTATGCTCGAGTCCAAGTCAAGTCTCAAGTCTTTGAGGGTAATGCCAAGTCAAGTCTCAAGTCTTTTGTCCCAAGTCTAAGTCAAGTCTCAAGTCTCAGATTACTAGAATGAACGTTCTTTCATCAGATGTTATCTGAAATAATACTGCATTGCTGTATGTTTTGGATTGAAAGAATGTATTGTACTACATCATCTATTATAATTATACACGCCAGTATCAACATTGATCACAGCATGGTCACTTAGGAGGGCTATGTCAATGTGCAATGTGAAGAAACATCATGAAAGCTTTGTTTGAACTTGATAAATATATTTTGAAATGCATACCACAGGATACATTAAAAAACCGTACGCTGTGTAACCTAACATGTTTCTACCCCCAGGCATGGCGCAAAAGCCACCAAACTGAAAATTGTCATTTAACAACTGCAAATAACAAGAGGAAAATAACAATGTATAACAATTACAAACATGAAAGTCTGCCTATAGGTGACCACCACATCTACTCTCTCCCTCTCTATGTGTGTCTGTCTGTTTCCAAAATCTCTTCCTTTTTCACACACACACGCACACACACACATACACACAGACTCACTGTACATACAGTCAAGCACATACTGAACATTTCATTTAAAGAACGTTGCAGTGGGAATTGCAAGGCCCAAAATTGTCCTGATGACGCCAGGTGAATCTTAGATTAACTTTTAACACTCCCAGCTTTTTGCACATGTACAGTAGACACACACACACACACACACACACACACACACACACACACACACACACACACACACACACACACACACACACACACACACACACACACACACACACACACACACACACACACACACAGACAGACACACACTCACACACACATACACACAAAGCTTTGAACATGATCTAGGCCTATATCCTGGAGAGATAGGTTTTAGACAACAGAATAGTTGCATTTCAAAAAGTCTGGCTCTGTGAGGGCGCATGATGATCCCACCCTGGCTGAACACCCTCTCTACTGGTGCACTGGTGGCAGGAACAGCCAGGACCCTCATAGCCACCAGATAAAACCTTGGGAAAGCCTTCTGATGCCTTTTCCAAAATTCCAGACATCCTTCATCCTCTTCATTAGCTTAACACTGAATATAACGGATCAGCTCTGCCTTCACAGATGAGCCATGGTCAATAATTCTCTTGCTTTTTTTGTATCCAGAGAAGAGACATGGAATTTTCTCAGGTGGTGATGGCTCTTTGTCATCATCACCACTACTGCTGCTGTTTGGAACAGTGACTTTGCGTGCCTCAGCCAAGACGTGATCTTAAAAAAAAAAAAAAAAAAAATCCACACTTAGTCATAAAATAACAATAATATACAGTGTTCAGGGCAAATTTAATAAACAAATGTATCTTATTGTTTTATATTGTGTTCTATAATGTGATGTTCAGGTGTTTGGCAAAGCTGTGTACTGGATGCCTCCCTATAATCATCTCCTTCACCTCACTCTTAACTTCGTCTGGCCCTTGGACATCTTGCTCCAACCAGAAGAAGCAGAACGATGGGTCTAGCAATGCAGGCATCATGTAAACAGTATCTCCAAATGGCAGATCCACAGCCAGGTCATTGGAGTCATGCATCCTGACATTCACAAACATCCCCTCAAACCGGATCTGGAGGGACTTCTGTCGAGCTTTCACTAATCCCCCCAGGTGACGCGTCAAACTCAGCATCCTGATGAGGTGACTACTGTATTCAGTGAGAGTACACAAGGTAGTGCTGCACTAATGGTAACCACTTTTTCTCCTTGGGTAAGGTCTGTGGCTTGCTAAAATAGGACCAAAACATTAAAAAGTTCTTTCAGTTTACCCCATTCTCTGACTGATAGGCACAAGTTTTTATGACCTTGGGCTTCAGGAGTGCATTTAGGCCTTGGAGGTCCAAGTCAGTGACTGCCTCCACAAGGCGGAGGGTACTGTTCCATCGAGTTGATACAGCTGAGGGAATGCTATGGTTGGCTCCATACTCTGTCTCAAATGCTTCTTTTAGCCCACAAGTACTCGTAGTATGGGCAGTAACTGCTCTGGATAGTTTCCAAATCATCTTGGTGCTCCTCACTTAGGTCCTCCCAGAGATCACTGTTTTCCAGGCCTTCATCATCATCTTCACTACTTGTAGCAGATGGAAAACAAATGGTTAATGCTTTCTTCATGTTTGAAGCATGTTTGATCACAGATAATGTGATCTATTTTGTGCTTTATGTGATATTTGTCACAAACTTCTTCAAATGCATCACTAATTCTCTGACCAGTGTGTGACCCTGTGAATCTTTCACAACTTAAAATAACTGTCTGGAGTCTTGGGCTACTTCTGTCTAACTCCATGAAGTGGGCTGTTACCCCTAAAAAGCCACGCATTGTCCTGTCTGTCCAAATGTCCACAGTCACAGACACAGTGTCTGTCTTTTCTAGTTTTAATTTGATAAAGGCCTGTTTCTCTGATGCTAGATCACTCAGCCTTCTTGCAACCGTGCATCAACTTACTGGATTATATCTCTCCTCTATCACTGACAAAAATTTCCTGAAGTTGGGGTGCTCAATCAAAGACAGGGGCAAATTGCATCCAATGACAAGGTCATTGACTACAGATTCAGTGATGATCCACTGTCTAGGATGACTCTGGTGGTACACTTGCACACCTCTCGTCTTAACCAAGAAAGTCTCAATGCTGCTCTGTCCCTCTTCACTGGTCCCGGTCTTTGCTTTGCTGAATTCTGCAAACCTGTAAATAAAATTACATGAACATGTCAATTAATTTACTTACTTACTTACTATACAATATGGATGACAAAGCTAATCTTGTCATATAGACAAAATATTATAGGCTACTGTATGTGGAAATACATTTACCACTAAAACCCTGCTGTAATTTTATGTTAACAGCAATAATTTTAGATAATATTGCGTTTTTCCTGTATTTTCCTCTATTTTACATACATTTGGGTTGTCACTGTCCAAACTATGACGTTTACTGCAGTAAACCTAGAGCAATATTATCATTAGCCTAATACTGCAGTGGAGGCTTACTGTTGTGATAGACATTGACTTTACTTTTAAATATTTTTTCTGAATAAACACTTGGATAACTGAACAGTTTTACCAGGTGCGCTTTCATAACAGTAGCCTATTCTAAAACAGTGATTATGCACAAATTAGGATACGAGCTGCAGCTGGTAGCCTATGCTGGAACTTAGTGAGATGTTATAAAATGTAATGGTAACGTCGGGTGGGGAACAATAAATCTGTAATCTGTATGTAGCCTAAGCCTACAAAATATGTTTGATTAGTTTAGCTAGCTGTAACGTTATCTGACTAAGCGCTAAGCTTCCCTTTCCCCTCGCCAAGTGACTGTCCTATCTTTGTGCGTTTTCAGGTGCCTGATGAAGTTTGACGTCGTCGAGCCAGCATCATGTATCTTTATTCCACACACTTTGCAAATTGCCATTCGGTTTTTTGCTGTCTGTGTAAAAGATTTGAAACCAAATGCAATTACAAATGGCACAGCTCCTGATGAACTTGCCGCCATCTCCATGGTCTGTGTTGATTTAAAATTTTTTGCTGCACTGACGTTACATAGTGTGCAATATCAAGGGAGGGAAACTGTTTAATCAGCCTCCGATTTACTATAACGCTAGGCAACTCATTGGAAAATCTGAAATGAATGAAATAATGAAGTAAATAATTCCATGAAATTAATATTGTTGAGTCACAACACCCAAGTCCAAGTCAAGTCTCAAGTCATTGAGGGCGAGTCTGAAGTCAAGTTGCAAGTCTTTGTTTGTGTGACTTAAGTCCGACTCGAGTCTGAGTCTCAGACTCGAGTCCCCATCTCTGGCGCCAACAAAAGTAACAATGTGGCTATATCCAGTGTCATGTTCCTTTGTCTATCTGCCCTTTTACAACATCAGCACCATAAGGTGAGAGGCAATGTCGGGTGCTCTGGCCCAAGGAATACATTTAATGTCAGATGGCATCTGTAATCTGTATTTAGATTTTATTGTTTGTTTTTGGTGGTGAGTTTCATGTTCCCTGCATTCTCTGATGTGTCTCACCTGTTGTCCTTCGCTGGCCACGTTCCTGCTCTTTCTTCGTCACTTGTTTACCATTACCTTGGTAACTACCTGTATTTAAGCCTCACGTTTCACTCCTGTGCTTGCTAGATTATTTGAGTTTCATGCCAGCATTTCCAGCCTTCTTCCACAGTGTACTTGTTTTCTTGTTCATGTCTTGCTGTGTACTGACTGTCCGCCTGTTTTTGACCTCACCTGCTGTCTCATGTTTTGGACACTGTTGCTGATTTCTGCTCACTGCCCTGTGTACTGAACCCTGCCTGGTAACCAAATAAAGCCTTTTGAACTTTCACTTTTGAGTCTGAGTCCTGCAATTGTGTCCTGCCTTTTCATGTCTGAATCCATGACAATAAGTGAGTGAGCTGAGACCACAGACACAAGAGGCATGATGTCAATATTTGTCACAGTGATATTGTGAATGAGGACCAAATCCAGGGTATTTCCACTAATGTGTGTCAAACCCTGAATGCATTGCTGGAATCCTAATACATCTATAATGTTCATTTGCAGAGGTGGTCAGAAGGCTTATTTATGTATATGAATGTTGAAGTCACCAACAATCAGCATGTTGTCTGCACAGGTTGCCAAATTAGAGATAACCTCACCAAATGCATCTAAGAATTCAAAATATGGGCCCAGAGGCCTGTATACAGTGGCAAAATAACATGGTTGATTTTTATTCTTCTGACCCTGGCTATGCATAGTATCCTGGGCAGAGCAGAGGGTCAGATGTTCCAAAGAATTATATTTTCTAAATAATCAACTGAACTACAAAAACAAAATAAATCAATCACACTAACAACACTGTTAAACTAACGTTAACCACAATAACAACATTTAAAACCCCAAAAGCCTGAACTCACACGGTGCATTTCTGCACAATGACCATTGTTCACTGTTGTTAGCTATTATGGCTAATTCCTCCAAAAGTATTTGTCCTATCGACTTTCCATTTTCGCAGCATTCATCCTTGACCCAAAATACACAAGCAGGCCAAAAGGCAAATGTCAGCTCTCCTCAGTTTCTCTGTTATCAAAGCCATACACACA
The DNA here is from genome assembly GCF_902500255.1 of Thalassophryne amazonica. NCBI lineage: Eukaryota > Metazoa > Chordata > Actinopteri > Batrachoidiformes > Batrachoididae > Thalassophryne > Thalassophryne amazonica. The sequence continues at coordinate 64,546,333 of NC_047106.1, read as the reverse complement.
CATGCATACACACACAGAGGCCACACACTTGGCGATTATAATATAGATATTGAACCAAGAGAATGAAAAGTTTGTCAAGGTAGAATAGGTTTATGGCATTATTAAAACAAAGATAAATATATTTTCAGTTACACTTCAAGTTGAACATAGTATGTATCATCTTCATACAAGGAGGAAAACTTTGGAAACACCCTTGGCTTGGATTCATTCTCCATATTTGGCCCAACTTCCTTACAATTGCAGTCAATTAACAGCAACAACAAGAACAAAAGCAATGCTAATTTTAAATCTGGAGACAAAACTTTTGATTAAAGCAGTTAACAGAAAAGACACATTTTTTGTGGTGGACAGCAGTACAAGACCAAACTGTAGTTACTAGTGACAAGCAAAGGAGGTTGAGAATTAAGGCTGGGTTGCACCAACGTGGTTTAAACTTTAATCTACATTTAATCTCAGTTTACTTTTTAGTCGTGTTGCACCAAACTTAAACTTAGTTTAAATTTAGTTTCCACTAATCTCTGGTTAAATCTAATCCATTGCTAATGTCAGATTTAATACCCCACTTAAACTTAGATTAATTGTGAGTCTGTTGCACCAGTGATTTTAAACCAAGGATAAACCTGGATTGCCTGTTTAATATAAACCACCCCTGGAGGAGGTTTAAATTAGTTATTCGGACAATGTGGCTGCTGTTATTCGTCTCCTTGAGTTACAAGATAGAGTTCCATGCAGAAATATTCAAGATAGGCTAAACCCTGTTGAATTCTACAGCAACAGTGAATTTCTTCAGCGGTACAGCAGACAGCGGGTCAACGTTTTCTTTTTGTTCCCCCCCCCACCAGTCCCAAACCTCTGCCTCCTCTCTTCAGCTGCATTGGATTTTGCCTTGCTTTTTAAATTCTTCCAGCAGCCTTTCAGCTGAGCCTTGTCCCTGGCCTCCTTTATTCCCGTTGCCCCATTGAATCTCTCCATTAATGATGCCCATGCCTGCTCCTTCTTTTCTGTCATTAAATTATCAGTTTTTTTGTCCTCTATAATTTTCCCAAATTCCTCCATTAGCCCTGCCAGTAAATTTTTCTCAAAAGAAGAAAAATTGGATGCCCTTTGACGAGGTGCCATCTTCACTGATGCCATCTTCACTGCTCGAATGATACAATGTAACGGCCGGCACGCGACAGTGTTTACAAATATATCAAACAGGCCATTCCAGAGCACTGAACACAACGGCCCATTATATTATTATATAATTCAATGTGTCATCGTTTGTTTGTTTACAGTCAATGTTAGTTGTATGTTTTGTCTATTTATGCATACATTTGACCATTAATGGTGGCTGATGAACATATTTAAGTTTATTTTAATCCTTGATTAAACCAGTTTAGGTAATCCAGGTTTAAATTTAAGATGTGCAACACATCTCAGATTAATTTAAACCCAGTTTAAACATGGATTTACTAAATTCAGTTTAGGCCTAAACTAGGTTTAATTTAAGATATGTTAGTGCAACCCATTTTCCATTAAAAAAGAGTGTTTGAGTGACTGGGAAGTGACTGTGTTTGTGTAGGGGAAATGGTCGCACGGCACACGACAATAGCTGAATGAAGGAAAAAATTCACAAAGTTACAAATTGTCGAGAAAAGGTGGACAAATGCTCCTGCCCCTTCCCATCACCGAAAAGCCTGTAAATCAAGCACCCAAAAATGAACAGAACAAAACAAAACTAAAAAGCGAACATCATCTTTACATATCTGGCCTTACGTGTGTGACTGTGACTCTGTTTCTGAAGCAAAGGCGGCATGCTGGGAACAGTGATTTTCTGTGTGAGTAAGCTGCAACTAAAAACTGGTGCACACACTTCAGAAGTGATCCGTTATATCAAATAACTGCACAACAAGTCACATTATTACAGATATTTGTGCTAAAATGCTTGAGAATGTTGCTTATTTTGAAATACAAGGTCTGTTAGAAAAGTATCCAACCTTATTATTTTTTTAAAAAACCATATGGATTTGAATCACGTGTGATTGCGTCAGACAAGCTTCCAGGTGGATTTTAGACGGATTCCGGTTGCTTTCCAGTCGTGTGAATATCCGATTGTGATTGTGCATGAGCTGGACATGCCAGAACATGTGCCGTGAGGCTTCATCATGGCGTTGCTTTGCGCCGACTGGCTGTACCATGACGCGCGGAACTCCTCCGCACGTCTGTCTTAATGTGCCGGAAAAGTGCTGATGTCCACGTCTTTTCACAATTCCTGTGCTAGTCAGATGACATACCAGATCAAGACAGCGTCCAGTTTAAAAATGAACGGCACATTTCACTGTTACAAGAGTTTTTGTCATGGAAAGAGAAGCCTCACGGGACATGTTCTGGCATGTCCAGCTCATGCACAATCACAATCAGATATTCACACGACTGGAAAGCAACCGGAATCCATCTGAAATCCAACTGAAAGCCGTCCTGAGAGACCAACACCGAGGTGGTTTTGTCCCACGTAATGAACGGCTCCGTGGCACGTCCCTCCGCTTTTCTTTCCATGAAAAAAACTCCTGTAACGGTGGAATGTGCCGGAAAAAGTGCTGATGTCCACGACTTCTGCCTTTTTGTGAAAGTCAGACGAGGTCCCGGATCAACAAAGCTTTCACGTTGGAAATGATCTGGTTGTTCCAGCGGGGTGTCAGCCTGTCGATGGGGGCTGGGAGCGCGCTGTGCTCTCAGCAGTTGTGGGCCGTCCTTAAAGCGGCAGTAACACCCCGTAATCTGTTTAATCCCCATAAAATCGTCCCTGAAAGCCATATTAATTTTTCGAACGGTGTCCACCTGGAGGTCTCTCACAGTTTCTGGAAAAAAAATGATGCAGCAAAGCTCCAAATCGTTCAGACATTTATTCGCAATAAAAAATAGATGAGAGGGGTGGACCAGTGCTCACACAAAGCCTGCTCACAGATGAATGACTCAACCGACAGGCATGAAAAAACTCATGCATGCGCACGAGGATTCAAGCTTGTCTGATGCAATCACACGTGATTCAAATCCATATGTGTTTTTTTTTAAATAATAAAGTCGGATACTTTTCTAACAGACCTCGTATATTCAAATTGGCAAGTAATTTATTTGAGCCAGTTTCCACATGCATAGTCCCTTCTTCAGCTCAGGAGCTTTGAAGATCAGTTACCCGGGGCCTCATGTACAAAGACTTGTGTGGACTTTCTACAAAAAGTTGACATATGCTAAAACCCTGGAACTGGCGTAATCACAAATATATAAACAAATATGTAGGACTGCCTTTTTGCATTTACGCAATATCTCTAAAATCAGAAAGGTCTTGTCTCAGAGTGATGCTGAAAAACTAATTCATGCATTTATTTCCTCTAGGCTGGACTATTGTAATTCATTATTATCAGGTTGTCCTAAAAGTTCCCTAAAAAGCCTTCAGTTGGTTCAGAATGCTGCAGCTAGAGTACTGACGGGGACTAGCAGGAGAGAGCATATCTCACCCGTGTTGGCCTCTCTTCATTGGCTTCCTGTTAATTCTAGAATAGAATTTAAAATTCTTCTTCTTACTTATAAGGTTTTGAATAATCAGGTCCCATCTTATCTTAGGGACCTCGTAGTACCATATTACCCCATTAGAGCGCTTCGCTCTCAGACTGCGGGCTTACTTGTAGTTCCTAGGGTTTGTAAGAGTAGAATGGGAGGCAGAGCCTTCAGCTTTCAGGCTCCTCTCCTGTGGAACCAGCTCCCAATTCAGATCAGGGAGACAGATACCCTCTCTACTTTTAAGATTAGGCTTAAAACTTTCCTTTTCGCTAAGGCTTATAGTTAGGGCTGGATCGGGTGACCCTGGACCATCCCTTGGTTATGCTGCTTTAGACGTAGACTGTGGGTGGGGTTCCCATGATGCACTGTTTCTTTCTCTTTTTGCTCCGTATGCATCACTCTGCATTTAATCATTAGTGATTGATCTCTGCCCCCTTCTCGGCATGTCTTTTTCCTGGTTCTTTCCCTCAGCCCCAACCAGTCTCAGCAGAAGACTGCCCCTCCCTGAGCCTGGTTCTGCTGGAGGTTTCTTCCTGTTAAAAGGGAGTTTTTCCTTCCCACTGTGGCCAAGTGCTTGCTCATAGGGGGTCGTTTTGACCGTTGGGGTTTTTCATAATTATTGTATGGCCTTGCCTTACAATATGGAGCGCCTTGGGGCAACTGTTTGTCGTGATTTGGCGCTATATAAGAAAAAAGTTGATTGATTGATTGATTCAGATATATGAAAGTGTGCGTAGGCATGAATTTACGCATGTACATCCCACTGAACGTGGAATTGAGTATAGAACCAAAGTCCTCCCTGGCCACGCCCCATTTAAATATGCAAGTTCATGTAAATAGGCCCTTGGAGCAGGGATTCCCCACTATGTCGCATCAGACAACATGAACATAGAAAATTTATTAACTACAGATGACTGGAAATTACGTGGAGACACGCAGGGCTAGTTTATTCGGTACAGAGTTAAACGGATTATTCATGAAACTGGAAAAATGTTCATGGGAGCATTAAACGGATTAATCATGAAACTGGAAAAATGTTCATGGGAGCTGAATGTGCGCGTGTGTGTGAGTCCGACACACAGAACAGCATGCACACAGTGATGTTAAAAAGATGAGGCGTGCCTCTGCCGACAGTGTGACATTCACAATTTACACATACATTGATTGAAAAATACTAAACACAGTAAGCCTGTTAAGAAGCTCTGCAGCTCACCATCAAGCAAAAATAATAAAAAAGACATTAATAATAATAATAAAAACACATTTGAATGCGCACATGCCCAAATGTGTCTGTGCTGGTTTTCATTCGGAACAACATGAATAAACTATTTTAATACAACCAGCCCAACCATGACTCACCGTGCCAGCTGCCTGATGCGCACCACATATGATTTGAACATTGATGGATGAAAATGTTTCCTATTAACAAATTCATCATGTGATGTCACCTTTATAACAATATGTGTGCAGTTGATAGCTCCAATTACATTTGGGAAACTGACTCTCACTGTGCTGTAATGTTGGAATGTGATGTACCTGGATAAGATTTGGATGATTGCGTTCTGCACAGCTGGTGGCTCGGCACAAGGTTGACTGGCACACGCCTGACCGATCAGTCCCTGATGCCAAGATGCCCAGTGTAGTCAGCACCTGTGTGTGCACACACAACCCCTGGGTCCTCGCCGTATTGCACTCTGGGCCGACCCCAGTTCTGTGTGCAACTCCAGTCACAGTGGCCTTGGTAATTGAAATCGGTTTATGAGCCAATTATCGTCATTTGCAAGTAAATCCTTGTGTTCCGTGAGTACATGCTCATGTTGGATTGCGCCATTTGCAAGGTGCTTTAACAATGCTAACACAGCCATTGTTAGTGCCATTTTCTGCATCACTTTGGGCATGTTTTTATAGCCATCCATATAATTGCAAAAGTGTGTGTGTGTTAATTGCTCATCATTGTGTCACTGATGTGTACATCACTGTGATGACTTCTTTTTTTTCACACAATTAACAGTTCACAGCATCACATTTACATGTCCACAGTGGAACAATAGCTGTAGAAACGTACGTATGCCAGTCAGGATTTTTGTGTGATGCACCGCACATTTCCACGCTCACGTCACTTTTGATATATTTGCACAGGGACGTGGAGACGGAGCGTACGGCAGGTTTTTGTGTGTAAGCACACTTTGTACATGAGGCTCTTGGTATCTACAGCAAAACATTTTGTCATATAGCATGTATTGTTTTTGTCAGTAACACTGTAGAGAACATCCTATCTATGACTTCTGAATTAACTGTGCACATCCGGCTCATGATTTAGGAAGGATAACTGTGTCTCGATGTCCCCTGCCTGAGGCCATTATATGGCATCTCAGAGTTGTTCGATATAGTTTGGTTTCTAATGTCAAATCAATTCTTTTTCCATTTCCACATGTATGCAGTATTTATGGCTGTCTGCACTGGCATATTGGATGATGAGCTTGCTGCTTGCTGAAAGAGGCCAAGTGCCCCAAGCATGATGCCAGGTCTGCAGAGAAATAAATTTAATGTTGTGTGTTGTCAAATACATTTCATTTATTAATTTGCATCCTTTCTTGAATTTCAGACATACAACACATTCCAAAAGAAGTTGGAACAGGAGAAATTTAGGACTCAAAATTGGGTAAAAAAAATATACAAGTTCAAACAGGTGATGTCAAGGGGTTATTGTAATTATGATTTGGTACAAAAGCAGTATCCACGGACGTCTGAGTCTTTGAGCACCAAATATGGGCAGAGGCTCTCCAATTTAATGTGTAAGAAAGTTCCTGAAACATATTCATCACAGAAAAGTTGCATATTTCTCCATCGACAGTGCATAATATCATAAAATGATTTGAGGAATCCCAATTTCATTGTGATCTGTAGTGAGTGTAGACAGCAGGTTGAGTCTAGCCTGGAGAGGCGAAGATATGCTCTGGAGAGAAGGGGAATAAGCTAGACTGAGTACATTTGTGTGAATGAGAGGGAGCCTGATAGAATAGTATGGTTACAAGGAGTAGAAGTGGTGAAACTAGATGAGCTAAAATATTTCAGGTCACCTGATCAAAGTAATGTAGAGTGTGGTAGATAGGTGAGGAAGAGAATGCAGGAAAGGGTGGAGTGGGTGGAGAAAAGTGACAGGAGTGATTTGTGACTGAAGAATATCTGCAAGAGTGAAGGGGAACGTTTCCAAGACAGTAGTGAGACCAGGTATGTTGTCCAACTTAGAGACGGTGTTGGGAAAGTGTCGGTACACGGACCCACAACAGGGGGCGCAAAGGAACGGACAATGGAGTAGGTCAAATAACAACACTTTACTGTTGTGAATGTGCACAACAAATACAACAGATTACAACAATAGATCAGAATCAATTCACAAAGGTGTCGTGTGGGCAGGCTCGAAGATAGGAGACACCTGTCCAAAGCAGAACCGGAACCACACGATTTCCTCCGCCACCAGACCCCGGGAATACTGGAGCCGCCAAGTCCCGAATTCCCAGGTGGCCACTGCCTCCACGTGTCGGACCTGGTACTGCTGGCGAGGAACAAAAACACAATTAAAGGTGGGCGCGTTTGCACCCAGTAATCCGCACGGCAGGAAAGCTACCTCCACCTCTCGTTGGAAAAAAGGTCTGTTATCACTCACAAAAATCACAAAAGGTTACTGTCAAGCAGTCAGCTGAGAATATTACCTTCCAGGTAGAACGATATCTCGGCAAAGAGGTGGAGACGTCGTCCTGCTGATGTATCCCTGCTGATTGGTAACAGCTGTTGCAGGTGATGCGTGACAGCTGTCACCCTGGCTGCTCCTGTGAGGCGGCTGCGCCCTCTGGTGCCTGGAGCCCGCACTCCAGGCAGGGCGCCCTCTGGTGGTGGGCCAGCAGTACCTCCTCTTCTGGCGGCCCACACAACAGGACCCCCCCTTCAACGGGCGCCTCCTGGCGCCCGACCAGGCTTGTCCGGGTGGCGGCGGTAGAAATCGGCCAGGAGGGCCGGGTCCAGGATGAAGCTCCTCTTCACCCAGGAGCGTTCTTTGGGGCCGTACCCCTCCCAGTCCACCAAATACTGGAAGCCCTGGCCCATCCTACGGACATCCAAAAGCCGGTGTACAGTCCAAGCCGGCTCGCCATCGATGATCCGGGCAGGAGGCGGCGCCGGACCCGGAGTACAGAGGGGTGAGGAGTGATGAGGTTTAATCCGGGACACATGAAACACAGGATGGATCCGCAGTGAGGCCGGCAGCCGAAGCCTCACTGCGGCTGGACTGATGACCTTCAGGATCTTGAATGGGCCGATGTAACGGTCCTGTAACTTGGGGGAGTCCACTTGGAGGGGGATGTCCTTTGTGGATAACCACACCTCCTGCCCAGGCCGATACGCAGGGGCCGGGGTCCGCCGACGGTCTGCATGGGCTTTTGCCCTCGTCCGGGCCTTTAGCAAAGCAGAACGGGCGGCACGCCACACCCGACGGCACTTCCGCAGGTGGGCCTGGACCGAGGGCACACCGACCTCTCCCTCAACCACCGGAAACAACGGGGGCTGATACCCCAGACATACCTCAAAAGGGGAGAGGCCGGTGGCTGAAGACACCTGGCTGTTATGGGCATACTCGATCCAGGCCAAATGGGTACTCCAGGCCGCCGGGTGTGCGGCAGTCACGCAGCGCAAGGCCTGCTCCACCTCCTGGTTTACCCGTTCTGCTTGCCCGTTGGTCTGAGGGTGGTACCCGGACGAGAGACTCACCGTGGCCCCCAGTTCCCGGCAGAAGCTCCTCCAGACTTGCGAGGAGAACTGGGGACCGCGATCGGAGACGATGTCTGTTGGAATCCCATGCAGCCGGACGACGTGGTGGACCAGGAGGTCCGCTGTCTCCTGGGCTGTTGGGAGCTTCGGGAGGGCCACGAAGTGGGCCGCCTTGGAGAATCGGTCCGCTATCGTGAGGATGGTGGTGTTACCCTGGGACGGCGGGAGGCCCGTGACAAAATCCAGGCCGATGTGGGACCAGGGGCGATGAGGCACGGGCAGCGGCTGGAGTAAACCTGATGCCCGGCGATGGTCAGCCTTGCCCCTGGCGCAGGTGGTGCAGGCCTGGATATAATCCCGGACGTCGGCCTCTAGGGATGCCCACCAGAAGCGCTGCCGGACAACTGCCACGGTTCTTCGCACCCCTGGATGACAGGAGAGCTTGGAGCCGTGACAGAAGTCCAGGACTGCAGCCCTAGCTTCTGGTGGGACGTATAGTTTGTTCTTCGGCCCAGTTCCGGGGTCCGGGCTTCGTGCCAGGGCCTCCCGGACGGTTCTCTCTACGTCCCAGGTGAGGGTGGCCACGATAGTGGACTCCGGGATGATGGGTTCCGGTGGATCCGACAACTCCGCTTTGACTTCATCTTCATGTACCCGGGACAAGGCATCCGATCTCTGGTTCTTGGTCCCGGGACGGTAGGTGATCTGGAAGTCAAAACGGCCGAAGAACAGTGACCAGCGGGCTTGCCTGGGGTTCAGCCGCTTGGCGGTCCTGATATACTCCAGGTTCCGGTGGTCAGTGAAAACCGTGAATGGCACGGACGTTCCCTCCAACAAATGTCTCCACTCTTCAAGAGCCTCTTTCACCGCAAGGAGTTCTCGATTGCCGACGTCATAGTTCCGTTCGGCCGGGGTCAACCTGCGGGAAAAATAGGCACACGGGTGAAGGACCTTATCGGTCTTCCCGCTCTGGGAAAGCACGGCTCCTATCCCTGAGTCCGAGGCGTCCACTTCAACCACTAACTGGCGACTAGGATCGGGCTGCACCAGAACGGGTGCAGACGAGAAGCGCCGTTTCAACTCCTTGAACGCGGCATCGCAACGATCCGACCAGGTGAAGGGGACTTTTGGTGAGGTCAGGGCTGTCAGGGGGCTAACTACCTGACTGTAGCCCTTAATGAACCTCCTGTAGAAATTTGCAAAGCCGAGGAACTGTTGCAGCTTCCTACGGCTAGTGGGTTGGGGCCAGTCTCTCACCGCCGCAACCTTGGCCGGATCAGGAGTGACGGAGTTGGGGGAGATGATAAACCCCAGGAAGGACAAAGATGTGCGGTGAAACTCACACTTCTCACCCTTCACAAACAGCCGGTTCTCCAACAACCGCTGCAGGACCTGACGTACATGCCGGACATGAGTCTCAGGATCCGGAGAAAAGATGAGTATATTGTCTAGATATACGAAGACGAATCGGTGCAGGAAATCCCGCAAGACATCATTAACCAATGCTTGGAATGTCGCGGGGGCGTTTGTGAGGCCGAACGGCATGACCAGGTACTCAAAGTGACCTAATGGGGTGTTGAATGCCGTCTTCCATTCGTCTCCCTTCCGGATCCGAACCAGGTGATACGCATTTCTAAGATCCAGCTTAGTAAAGATTTTGGCTCCATGCAGGGGGGTGAACACGGAATCTAATAATGGCAACGGGCATCGGTTGCGAACCGTAATCTCATTCAGCCCCCTGTAATCAATACATGAACGAAGTCCGCCATCTTTCTTGCCCACAAAAAAGAAACCTGCCCCCATCGGGGAGGTGGAGTTCCGGATCAGCCCGGCAGCTAATGAGTCCCGGATGTAGGTCTCCATTGATTCGCGCTCAGGTCGTGAGAGGTTGTACAGCCTGCTGGACGGGAACTCAGCGCCTGGAACCAAATCAATGGCACAATCGTACGGACGGTGCGGGGGAAGGGTGAGTGCCAGATCCTTGCTGAAGACATCAGCAAGATCGTGGTACTCAACCGGCACTGCCGTCAGATTGGGAGGGACTTTGACCTCCTCCTTAGCCTGGAAACCGGGAGGAACCGAGGATCCTAAACACACCCGATGGCAGGTTTCGCTCCACTGAACCACCACCCCAGACGGCCAATCGATCCGGGGATTGTGCTTTAACATCCATGGGATGCCCAAAATCACGCGGGAGGTAGAAGAAGTTACAAAAAACTCAATCTCCTCCCGGTGGTTTCCAGACACCACCAGAGTTACTGGTTGTGTCTTGTGTGTGAGTAAAGGGAGGAGGGTGCCATCTAGTGCCCGCACCTGCAATGGCGAAGGAAGCGCCACCAGAGGGAGCCCTACCTCCTTTGCCCATCTGCTGTCTAGCAGATTCCCTTCTGACCCCGTGTCCACCAGTGCTCGGGCTTGAAGGGTTAAATCCCCGCTCAGGATTGTGACTGGGAGTCGTGTGGCAATTTGTGTGTGTCTCACTTGAATGTCTTGACCCCCCCTTAGCCCAGTCTCTAAGGGCGAGTGTTGACGTTTTGGCCGTTTGGGGCAGTCTCTGTGTGTGTGCTCTGTTGAGCTGCAGAGAAAACACTCTCCACGGATCAGCCTCCCCATTTTGGCCCTGTGCGTTTCCCTAACAACGTCACCAGGGGGAGCTGTTGCCCCACAAAGCGCTGCAGCTGTGGAGCGTGGGGAGGGCGGCCCCTTTTCGAACCCGGAAGGGAGAGGGGCGGCGCGTATCCGGTCACGTCCTTCGCCTCGCTCCCGACGGCGTTCCTCTAACCGATTGTCTAATCGTATAACGAGATCAATAAGCCCGTCTAAATCCCGCGGTTCGTCCTTGGCCACCAGGAGCTCCTTCAGGACCAACGACAGTCCGTTTACGAAGGCGGCACGGAGGGCAGTGCTATTCCAGCCGGACCTCGCAGCCGCGGTGCGGAAGTCGACTGCATAAACAGCTGCGCTCCGGCGCCCCTGTCTCATTGACAGCAGCACGGCTGAAGCGGTCTCTCCTCTATTTGGGTGATCGAACACTGTTCTGAACTCCCTCACAAACCCATCATATATCAGAAGGAGCCATGAATTTTGCTCCCAAAGCGCTGTAGCCCAAGCGCGTGCCTTGCCGCGAAGCAGATTAATGACATAAGCTATCTTACTAGCATCAGTCGCGTACATGACGGGACGTTGTGCGAAGACGAGCGAACACTGCATAAGAAAGTCCGCGCACGTCTCCACACAACCCCCGTACGGCTCTGGAGGGCTTATGTATGCTTCCGGGGAAGGTGGGAGGGGTCGTTGAACGACCTGTGGAACGTCACTGTTACGCACAGGGTCGACAGGAGGGAGAGCCGCAGCAGCGCCCTGAGGGCGCGCTTCCACCTGCGCGGCGAGAGCCTCCACCCTGCGGTTAAGGAGGACGTTCTGCTCGGTCATTAAATCCAACCGAGCCGTGAAAGCGGTGAGGATCCGCTGCAACTCACCGATCATTCCTCCTGCGGACGCCTGTGCGCCCTGTTCTTCCATTGGCCGTTCAACAGCCGGTTGACGCCCTTCGGGATCCATGACGCTGGCCGAGATATCCTGTTGGGAAAGTGTCGGTACACGGACCCACAACAGGGGGCGCAAAGGAACACAATGGAGTAGGTCAAATAACAACACTTTACTGTTGTGAATGTGCACAACAAATACAACAGATTACAACAATAGATCAGAATCAATTCACAAAGGTGTCGTGTGGGCAGGCTCGAAGATAGGAGACACCTGTCCAAAGCAGAACCGGAACCACACGATTTCCTCCGCCACCAGACCCCGGGAATACTGGAGCCGCCAAGTCCCGAATTCCCAGGTGGCCACTGTCTCCGCGTGTTGGACCTGGTACTGCTGGCGAGGAACAAAAACACAATTAAAGGTGGGCGCGTTTGCACCCAGTAATCCGCACGGCAGGAAAGCTACCTCCACCTCTCGTTGGAAAAAAGGTCTGTTATCACTCACAAAAATCACAAAAGGTTACTGTCAAGCAGTCAGCTGAGAATATTACCTTCCAGGTAGAACGATATCTCGGCAAAGAGGTGGAGACGTCGTCCTGCTGATGTATCCTGCTGATTGGTAACAGCTGTTGCAGGTGATGCGTGACAGCTGTCACCCTGGCTGCTCCTGTGAGGCGGCTGCGCCCTCTGGTGCCTGGAGCCCGCACTCCAGGCAGGGCGCCCTCTGGTGGTGGGCCAGCAGTACCTCCTCTTCTGGCGGCCCACACAACAGACGGGTTCATTAACAAAAAGACAGGAGACAGAACTGGAGGTGACAGAGCTGAAGATGTTGCAGTTCTCTTTAAAAGTCATGAGGATGGACAGAATTAGGAATGAACATATCAGAGGGGAGCTGTGGGATGGTTTTGAGACAAAGTCAAAGAGGTGAGATTTAATTTATCCTCTTTTGCAATGGAGACTTGGACAATTATAAAGTTTCCAATTCACCTAACCTGCATGTCTTTGAATGTGGGGTGAACACCTAGAGTAAACCTATGCAAACACAGGGAGAACATGAAAACTCCACGCAGAAAGGCCACATGTGGGAATCGAACCCATGACCTTCTTGAGAGGCAACAGTGCTAACCAATAATCCACCATGTTGCCCAAGATTGAGATGGTTTTTACATGTGCACAGGAGGGACTTGGGTTATATAGAGAGAAGAATGCTGATAGAGTCACCAGGCAGGAGAAGAAGAGGGAGGCCAAAGAGGAGGTTTATGAATGTGCTGAGGGAGGACATGCAGGTGGTTGGTGTGACAGAGGAAGATACAGAGTAAAAGGTGAGATGGAAACGATTGTTGTGCTGCTATGTAGACTCCAAACAGAAGCAGCTGAAAGAAGAAGAACAAAGCTTCAAGCCTAGAATGAACACCTGTGATGTCCGACCACTCAGACAGTATTGGATCCAGAAACATTATTCACCTTAAAAAAATCATATGGGGAAGGGGATAATTTCAATACAATCTATTTTATTCATACAGCCCCTAATCACAACAATGCTGCCTCAAGGCTCTTCACACGAGTAAGTTCTAACCTTACCAGAGCCCTCTGTGGGCTTGCTCAAGGGGCTCTGGTAAGTAAATACTCCCTGTGATGATGTTGAGGAAGAAACCTCAAGAAGGCCAGACTCTGAGGGGTGACCCACTGCTTAGGCCATTCGAATAGTTACAAGATGTTTGCAAAGTTTTTGTCAAGCTGAAGAAACAGGAAACATATAAGCAGAATAGCATCAAAAACATGTGCATTATTGAGGTGAGCATACGGTCATTGGTGCCACAGCCAGGGCTTCATTAGATAGGTCCAGAGCCCTGGGGTGCAGGGTCAGCATCCAATCATCCTCAATCTGTCCTGATGGAAGACTGCATTCCAAAAGCAGACTGCAATGGCTCAGAGAGAAATATGTTTTTAAACCTCTGTCAAAAGTGACAGTGTGGAGTTACATTCACTAAGGTTACACCACTCAGTACTGGTAGAGAAGCTTGAATCCTCGACTGGACTGGGTTGCTTAAATCGCAAACGATTTGAAGCGAAACGTCCTCGCGTCAAACAACCCAGTCCAGTCGAAGAGTCAAGCTTCTCTACTATGAAAACCACCTGGACAACTGAGAGCCTTCACAAGAAACACTCATATTGGGCTCGGATGCATCTGGATGGGACTCTTATTCATTTGAAATGAGAATTCCATCTAGACATATCAGTATTCTAGATGCTGTTATCAGTAACATGTCCAAAAGCCAGGGTTATGGAATCAGGTTGTGTCAGTGCACTGACATTTTAGAGCAACTTATGCTATCTTCAAAATGTCATCTTTACCAGTGAAGTCCACGCATTTCTCAACAAGACAATGCAAAACCACAATCTGTACACAGTATGGCTACTGAATGAAAGGAAATGTGTGCTTGACTGGCCTCTGTAGTCATGTCCTTCCCCAAAGGAGAACAAAAAAGGCCATGTTGTTGCGTATCTTTAGGGCCTCTTCACACACAGTATGAATAAGTACAAATCAGGGTGAATCACGGCGGAACATTTGCATGAGTGAACCATGAAAACATCGAGCCAACAGCCAGGCATGAACAAACCCGCTGCGACGGTTTCATGCACGACACCGTTGCAGCGGGAACACAATGCAAGGCATTAGTAAGGTTAGCCCTTACTTGTGTGAAGTGCCTTGAGGCAACTTTGTTGTGATTGGTGCTATATAAATGAAATAAATTGAAATTGAGCAGCTGGAGCATGTGTAACCACATCGCGCAGCTGCTGTGAAAAAAAAAAAAAAAATACATGCCACCCACGGGATTTGAATCTGCAATTTACAAAAGCTCTGATCGCCAGCCAGAAACTTAACCACTGTGCAACCATCGCTGTCCTGAAAAAGGTGCGGAAAATGCCTGAAATCAACAAGGACATAAACGTATTTTTTTTAAAAAGAGAAAAAAACACTGTGATAACTGACCAAACAGCATTTGTTATGGCATGTTTCTGCTCATATGTGACTGAAAGTGGCATATTTGTCGCACTGTTGGCTTGTTATATAGTCCTGCAGTGCGCCATTCACAGGACACACGTGTCCTGTCAGACAGACGTGACATTCAGATTGCCTGTGCGTGTCCATGTGATGGTCCATTTCAGCTGGGACAGTTGTCAATGTGCACGCTCTCCAGCCTGTCACAAAAGTGATATAGGTTTTTATGTATTTCCACGTGAGGACAGCAAGCACACACACACACACACACGTGCGTGTCCGCCAAAACATGGTTACAGCCAGCCACGCCCCCCTGTCCATTCAGCGCACAGACCAAGATGTCACTCTGTGATCAGATGAGAGGCGTCTCACCTGTGGGGAGGGGCGCGTGAACCACATGCACTCACATGTTGGGGGAGTGGGGGGGACGCAAAAAACACACACGTGTACTCGACAACTCCAAAGTTGTGGGGCACTTTGACAAATTTCACCGCCAGCACGAAAGTGATTGTCTGCTGACTGTTTTCATGCTAACAACGCAAATGGCTACACATTTTCTAAGTGCCAAGTGAGTGGTGTCGGATGTTCGTGTGTGTCACATGGAATCTGTCCGACACCTGCCGCGAGATGGATCGAATGGGCTCTCACAGGGCACACTCTGTCTTTCAGCAGCTGGTGTGGCA
The DNA here is from genome assembly GCF_902500255.1 of Thalassophryne amazonica. Classification (NCBI taxonomy): domain Eukaryota; kingdom Metazoa; phylum Chordata; class Actinopteri; order Batrachoidiformes; family Batrachoididae; genus Thalassophryne; species Thalassophryne amazonica. The sequence continues at coordinate 64,530,857 of NC_047106.1, read as the reverse complement.
AATAGTTGTAGCAACAGGTGTATGAGGCATTGAGGCCACTCCAATTTTACATTTTGCATACGATTCCTGCTTCATGTGCAATTCATGCGCAATTCGACCACATTTGTACTATATGTGAAGGGGTCCTTAGATATGTTTGCAGGAAGAATGGCAGAAAATAACACTTAAAATGGTTCATCAGTTGTGTCCACAATGCCAATATTTATTAAGTGTTGTGAGAAAGAATGGTAACATTAGAAATTGAAAAATGCTTTCACATTCTAGTTTTTTGTGGGATGTGTTACAGGCCTTAAATGCAGGAACTGATGTAAATTAACAAATGAAATGAAGTTGAACACACCACACATGGAATATCTTCATACAGTCTGTAATGAAAGTAAAGAATCACTGCATTTTTTTTTTCTTTCATTGCATTTACTATTCTGTCCCAGCTGTACCAAGTAAATGGTAAATGGACTGCATTTATATAACGCTTTTCCATGCCTCACATTCACCCCGATGTCAGGGTGCTGCCATACAAGGCGCTCACTACACACCGGGAGCAATAGAGGATTAAAGACCTTGCCCAAGGGCCCTTAGTGATTTTCCAGTCAGGCGGGTCACCCAGGATCTTCTGGTCTCAAGCCCAACACCTTAACCACTAGACCATCACCTCCCCTAATACCAAGTATTTCTGATTTGCGCATGGATTACAGACTGTGAGATAATTCAGCAAGATATCATGCTATAATGATGTCATAAATGTGGTCATGACATCATGATCTCATGCTGTTGGGTTTAGTTACTTTGAAGGTAATGGTCCAAAGCATTGTTTGGCTGTTTATTACAAAATAATCAAATAATACACTTCTGTTTACTACAGTTGATCTCAAATAAGCCCATTTGTCACAAAAATATAATTTAAGATTCCATGATGATCATAACACTGCAACCTGAGCGAGGATATATGAGAGCTTTTATGTTACCATGACTATGAGAGAAATGCTATACTCATTGTCAGCTTTTCTCTAATTTCCCCAACCTTTGAGACACTGTAACTGAACTAGTATATCCAAAACTGCAAACGTCTGCAGTAACTTGTACAGATTGACTGTGTAATAAATTGTAAATCTGTTATCCTCTAGCATAATTATGAATACACAATACTCATGATTCTTTTGTTGTTTGTTTTTTTTTTTTAGTGTTGAGAAATGCATGAATGGCAACTGTCTGCAAATGGTAAATTTTAACAGCTCTCAATTCTAAAAGTTTATAGTATCCTTCATTAGATTCCCTCGGCCTCTTTGTATAACCCTCAGTTTTTGAGAACTACACTACCACACTGGCACTGTATCATATTTATCATACAGTACCACCTTGTTTACATTTCTTAAAGATGGATGCAAATGAAGTCCAGGACATATTCACTAATTTGGAAATGTTCATGTATCCATCCCCTGACTTGCCAAAAGGAAACTCATGGTAAAAATGATGCTATGAATTAACAATAATATTGTATTTATTTCCCCCAGCTGTGGGTCATATGCACATATGACCCACAGCTGGGGATTCTATGAAGGCTATCCACAAACATGAACCCTTATAAAAAGCATTTTATATCACTTGATGACTCCAAAATGGCCAATGAGTTAAATGATTTTATTTGAGATTTGAGACACATGATTTCTCTGAAAAGTGTAACAAGGAGCTGGACTCCCTACCCCCCTCTGATAATGCATCACATAGACTGTGGATTGATCCACAACAGGTCGAACGTCTCTTTCAGCGTGCTCCGTTAAAAAGGCTGCAGGGTCAGATGGGATTTCAATCATTTTTGCTAAAAACATTTTGCACAGGAGCTTACTGCAGCTTGGTGTCCTGTTTTTTCAACAGTCTATAGACACCCATACAGTCCCTGCCTGTGGAAACGTCTATGATCATCCGGTGCCCAAGAAGGCAAACCCCATCAAAGACAATGATTTTAGGCCCATAGCATTGACATCATTTGTGATGAAATGTTTCGAGAAATACATTGTGAGCAGGCTGAAAATAGATGTAGATGGCAAATTAGATCCATTTCAGTTGCTTACAGGCGAGGCGATGCACAGATGATGCGATTTCCACCATCATGCATCTTGTTTTAAAACATCTTGATGACAAGTCATCATATGCCCGATTACTTTTTATTGACTTCAGCTCCGCCTTTAATACGCTTCAGCCATACTTACTAATTCAGAAACTTAAAGCGTTGGATGTCAACCCGTCACTTATACGGTGGTTTCACTCTTTTTTGACAAACAGAACACAGCAGGTTAAGGAAATTCTAGCCTGTCCCAAATCAAAGACATCAGTACTGGAGCACCACAGGGATGTGTGAGCTCACCTGTCCTTTTACTTTATATACTAATGAGTGTTCAGCCAAGCACCCTTGGGAACTATATTTTTTAAATATTCAGACGACTCAGCACTTCTGTGCTTACTTCAACAGAATGATGATTTGAATATCTATCATTCAGAGGTGAGGCAGTTTGTTGAGTGGTGTGATTCCAGTTACCTTACTTTTAAATGTTAAAAGACAGAGAAAGTCATTTTTGATCCAAAGTTAGTTGGCAATCACAACCCTGTATACACCAGCAACCAATCACACAGGTGCAATCGTACAAATATCTTGGTGTCTGTATAGACAGTTCCTTACATGGAACACTCATGTGACTGGTTATGTTCCCACTTGAATCAACGACTCTATTTTCTACGGCGTTTGCTGTTTTCATGGAGTTGACCAAAAAATTATGTTACTGTTTTATCAGGCAGTTCTTGAAAGCATTCTAAGATATGGCATAACCACTTGGTTTGGGAACCTTCCTGTGTCCCTAAGATCAAAATTAAACTACCTTGTTCTCACAGCAATGAAAATCATTGGTTTGAAACGTATAACAATCCTCAGTCAATTTTTGATCAGTGCATGATGAAGCAAGCGGACAGAATCTTTCTGACTCCTCCCATGTTCTGCACACGCAATACGACGGTTGCTACCATCGGGCCGGCGTTTCAGAGTCCCCCATTGCAGACTGAATAGATATAGGAACTCTTTTGTTCCTATATCAATCATAGCCCTTAACAAATATCATAATAACACCGCTAACAATCAGGCACATTAGGAGGTTTTTGTTATGTGTCGACGCGGGTTGAGGAGTGGACCTGCGTCAGACAGGACCCAGCGCTAAAAATAACCAGAAAGCGGTTCCAAACAGAAACTATTTATTATTCACCTGTGCTTAAAAGTGTAAAAACATAAAAACAACGTCCCTCTGGTGGAGTGATTCGTGGCTTGCTCTCCAGCGCCCGCAAGGATTAAAGCCGGCGCTCCTGGACTTCGTACCACCGCCAAACACCCCCCAGGTGGACACGACAAACTGATTCTCTGGGAAGCAAAGAGAAGGTGAGGTAAGTCAACAGATACAACTATATCTTCCAATAAACACACGCTATCAGCAACACACTCCGGTCAGTGTCCTTTTTTTACTTTATGCAAATGAGCAGCTTCTCACAACAAGTGGAGATCACTTATCCTTCATGCCACATCATGAGAAGGCAAACTGCACAATTCTCTTCACAATTCCAGTATACTGTGTAACAAAACACCAAGTTACTATCAACAATTACTTAAACACTTAATTACCTTTAGTGTGTGCTGACAGCATGTGTCCTCACCCCTCCCTGCTTCACGGGCCTCAATGTGTCAAAACCAGGCGCGGTCCTCAGCGTCTCACAAACGAACGTCACAGGTCGAGTTCCCGACAGTCTGCTCAAATCACACATGACTTAAATGCAGAACGCCATCCAATTATGTGCTTCAGCTGCAAGTCGTCCAGGTTGCACGTGAGCACCATCACAGGTGCTTTCCATGATGTTGATGAGGGTGAAGACTCTTCAGCCAGCACCTTCTTCACAGACAAATCAGCTCTCATGCCACCTGGAGAGCAAAGAAAAGAAAAGAACACCAAAACATCCAGCCACGCCCCCCCAACACACAACAGTACCCCCCCATCAACGGAAGCCTCCCGGCGACCGAACAGACCAGGCCCGAGAACAGCACCTCCCTCCGGGGTCCACGTCAGGAAGCAGACGGCAAGACAGGCACCGCAGCTGGAAGGCCGGCTGGAATCAACAAAAGCCCCAAAACATTCCCCAGAACAAGTCCACTCACACACAAAAAAACACAACACCCACCCAAAACCTCCCCAGGGTACCGTCCCATCAAACCCCGGGAGGAAAAGAAAAACTCCCAAACGCAAAAACCCAACACAGTCCCACAAACACAGTACAAATGTAAATGCATAAAAGAAAAATAACAAACAACCCCCCCAGAATGACCTGCAGAGCCCAACCCCCCCTCAGAAGGCCTTCATTGCCAGTTCCAGGAGGAACAGCCAAAACCGTAATCCCACAAAGGTCCCCAGGTATACATGGAGTAAAACGGTGCCCCCCAGGGGACCGTATCATCAACCCCAGGAGGTACCCTCCCCACAACCCCGGAACCCCAGATCCAGTCACACTTGGCCGGTCGGTCCCAAGCCAATTCCCCCCCAGAGGACCGTCCCATCAACCCTGGAGGTGGAACCCGGAAGGAAACAAAATAAAACCAAAAACCATCCCCCGGAGGACAACCAAAAACAACCCCGGGGGGATGTAAAACGACCATAAACCCTGTTACCCTCCCCGGCACCCCGAAAGACCCCAGGTCCCTCCCAGAGCCCTTCGGCGGCTCTATTTTGGTGAACGGCTCAAAATATTAAGCCGGAGAAGGGAACAGGTAAAAACTAACCCAGCTTCAACCCCAAGGCGCAGCGGAGAACCGGAAATACGTCCGGTGCCCCAACTCGACCATACCCCAGCCACTCGGGAGGGGTGGAACTACCGAAATGGCAAACGGCAACAGATCGGCCCACCCCTCTGACTGAGGCATGTCTCCGCTGCACCACACCCCGGCAACACCCATGACAATCGGTACAAAGGCTCACCGAGGCTGGAGTGGAACCGGGCCCTAACCAAACTAAAAACGCCTCTAAACCCCCCCCTAGGTGCAGAGGTCTTCTGAGAATGCTCAGCATGACCAACCTGCACCAGCCCACAACCCACAAGACAAGCGGTCTAAGGGCAAGTGAGGTTGGGGTTAGGAATGTAGAGAAATAAAAACAACAAAATAAAACGACCCAACAACCTAAACAGAAATACCTAAAAACACATACAAAATTGACAAGTAAGTGAGCCCAGGCGGGCTTCTAACCGCCTATCACTCCACCAGATACGCCCCTACCTCCCCAAACAAGTATAACCCCTGATTAAAGAAAACAAAACATTTACTTGTGCTAGAATTTTTTTTTTTTTTTTTTATGTGGGTTCTTTTGCCTGTCCCAGAACACTTGGAGTTACGTCACCGTTATTTCTCTTGATGCTTACGTGTCGGGGCAATACAGGAATCTCGACTCGTCCGAGCTGCATGGGCTTGTCAATAGGAGGAGCCGGAGGTCCCGTCGGAGGAGCGTCAGTGGGGCGAAGAAGAGGCGGCCCAGCTTTGTGTCGGGGAAAGCCCCGAGACAAAAAAACCCGCTCTGATGGGCGTCCTCTCTCGCGTCCACGCTCCTTCATCCGATCATCTAGACGAATCACCAACGATATTAGCTCATCTAAATCGTTTGGCTCATCACGGACTGCCAGCTCGTCTTTTAATGACTCATTTAACCCGTCTACAAACACGCCCCGTAATGCTGCGGCATTCCAACCTGATTGAGCAGAAAAAATCCGGAAGTCCCGGAATACGAGTCTGAGCCTGCAATTGTGTCCTGCCTTTTCATGTCTGAATCCATGACAATAAGTGAGTGAGCTGAGACCACAGACACAAGAGGCATGATGTCAATATTTGTCACAGTGATATTGTGAATGAGGACCAAATCCAGGGTATTTCCACTAATGTGTGTCAAACCCTGAATGCATTGCTGGAATCCTAATACATCTATAATGTTCATTTGCAGAGGTGGTCAGAAGGCTTATTTATGTATATGAATGTTGAAGTCACCAACAATCAGCATGTTGTCTGCACAGGTTGCCAAATTAGAGATAACCTCACCAAATGCATCTAAGAATTCAAATATGGGCCCAGAGGCCTGTATACAGTGGCAAAATAACATGGTTGATTTTTATTCTTCTGACCCTGGCTATGCATAGTATCCTGGGCAGAGCAGAGGGTCAGATGTTCCAAAGAATTATATTTTCTAAATAATCAACTGAACTACAAAAACAAAATAAATCAATCACACTAACAACACTGTTAAACTAACGTTAACCACAATACAACATTTAAAACCCCAAACCTGAACTCACACGGTGCATTTCTGCACAATGACCATTGTTCACTGTTGTTAGCTATTATGGCTAATTCCTCCAAAAGTATTTGTCCTATCGACTTTCCATTTTCGCAGCATTCATCCTTGACCCAAAATACACAAGCAGGCCAAAAGGCAAATGTCAGCTCTCCTCAGTTTCTCTGTTATCAAAGCCATACACACCATGCATACACACACAGAGGCCACACACTTGGCGATTATAATATAGATATTGAACCAAGAGAATGAAAAGTTTGTCAAGGTAGAGGTTTATGGCATTATTAAAACAAAGATAATATATTTTCAGTTACACTTCAAGTTGAACATAGTATGTATCATCTTCATACAAGGAGGAAAACTTTGGAAACACCCTTGGCTTGGATTCATTCTCCATATTTGGCCCAACTTCCTTACAATTGCAGTCAATTAACAGCAACAACAAGAACAAAAGCAATGCTAATTTTAAATCTGGAGACAAAACTTTTGATTAAAGCAGTTAACAGAAAAGACACATTTTTTGTGTGGACAGCAGTACAAGACCAAACTGTAGTTACGTGACAAGCAAAGGAGGTTGAGAATTAAGGCTGGGTTGCACCAACGTGGTTTAAACTTTAATCTACATTTAATCTCAGTTTACTTTTTAGTCGTGTTGCACCAAACTTAAACTTAGTTTAAATTTAGTTTCCACTAATCTCTGGTTAAATCTAATCCATTGCTAATGTCAGATTTAATACCCCACTTAAACTTAGATTAATTGTGAGTCTGTTGCACCAGTGATTTTAAACCAAGGATAAACCTGGATTGCCTGTTTAATATAAACCACCCCTGGAGGAGGTTTAAATTAGTTATTCGGACAATGTGGCTGCTGTTATTCGTCTCCTTGAGTTACAAGATAGAGTTCCATGCAGAAATATTCAAGATAGGCTAAACCCTGTTGAATTCTACAGCAACAGTGAATTTCTTCAGCGGTACAGCAGACAGCGGGTCAACGTTTTCTTTTTGTTCCCCCCCCCCGCCAGTCCCAAACCTCTGCCTCCTCTCTTCAGCTGCATTGGATTTTGCCTTGCTTTTTAAATTCTTCCAGCAGCCTTTCAGCTGAGCCTTGTCCCTGGCCTCCTTTATTCCCGTTGCCCCATTGAATCTCTCCATTAATGATGCCCATGCCTGCTCCTTCTTTTCTGTCATTAAATTATCAGTTTTTTGTCCTCTATAATTTTCCCAAATTCCTCCATTAGCCCTGCCAGTAAATTTTTCTCAAAAGAAAAAAATTGGATGCCCTTTGACGAGGTGCCATCTTCACTGATGCCATCTTCACTGCTCGAATGATACAATGTAACGGCCGGCACGCGACAGTGTTTACAAATATATCAAACAGGCCATTCCAGAGCACTGAACACAACGGCCCATTATATTATTATATAATTCAATGTGTCATCGTTTGTTTGTTTACAGTCAATGTTAGTTGTATGTTTTGTCTATTTATGCATACATTTGACCATTAATGGTGGCTGATGAACATATTTAAGTTTATTTTAATCCTTGATTAAACCAGTTTAGGTAATCCAGGTTTAAATTTAAGATGTGCAACAATCTCAGATTAATTTAAACCCAGTTTAAACATGGATTTACCTAAATTCAGTTTAGGCCTAAACTAGGTTTAATTTAAGATATGTTAGTGCAACCCATTTCCATTAAAAAAGAGTGTTTGAGTGACTGGGAAGTGACTGTGTTTGTGTAGGGGAAATGGTCGCACGGCACACGACAATAGCTGAATGAAGGAAAAAATTCACAAAGTTACAAATTGTCCGAGGAAAAGGTGGACAAATGCTCCTGCCCCTTCCCATCACCGAAAAGCCTGTAAATCAAGCACCCAAAAATGCACAGAACAAACAAACTAAAAAAGCGAACATCATCTTTACATATCTGGCCTTACGTGTGTGACTGTGACTCTGTTTCTGAAGCAAAAGGCGGCATGCTGGGAACAGTGATTTTCTGTGTGAGTAAGCTGCAACTAAAAACTGGTGCACACACTTCAGAAGTGATCCGTTATATCAAATAACTGCACAACAAGTCACATTATTACAGATATTTGTGCTAAAATGCTTGAGAATGTTGCTTATTTTGAAATACAAGGTCTGTTAGAAAAGTATCCAACCTTATATTTTTTTAAAAAACCATATGGATTTGAATCACGTGTGATTGCGTCAGACAAGCTTCCAGGTGGATTTTAGACGGATTCCGGTTGCTTTCCAGTCGTGTGAATATCCGATTGTGATTGTGCATGAGCTGGACATGCCAGAACATGTGCCGTGAGGCTTCATCATGGCGTTGCTTTGCGCCGACTGGCTGTACCATGACGCGCGGAACTCCTCCGCACGTCTGTCTTAATGTGCCGGAAAAGTGCTGATGTCCACGTCTTTTCACAATTCCTTGCTAGTCAGATGACATACCAGATCAAGACAGCGTCCAGTTTAAAAATGAACGGCACATTTCACTGTTACAAGAGTTTTTGTCATGGAAAGAGAAGCATCACGGGACATGTTCTGGCATGTCCAGCTCATGCACAATCACAATCAGATATTCACACGACTGGAAAGCAACCGGAATCCATCTGAAATCCAACTGAAAGCCGTCCTGAGAGACCAACACCGAGGTGGTTTTGTCCCACGTAATGAACGGCTCCGTGGCACGTCCCTCCGCTTTTCTTCCATGAAAAAAAACTCCTGTAACGGTGGAATGTGCCGGAAAAAAGTGCTGATGTCCACGACTTCTGCCTTTTTGTGAAAGTCAGACGAGGTCCCGGATCAACAAAGCTTTCACGTTGGAAATGATCTGGTTGTTCCAGCGGGGTGTCAGCCTGTCGATGGGGGCTGGGAGCGCGCTGTGCTCATCAGCAGTTGTGGGCCGTCCTTAAAGCGGCAGTAACACCCCGTAATCTGTTTAATCCCCATAAAATCGTCCCTGAAAGCCATATTAATTTTTCGAACGGTGTCCACCTGGAGGTCTCTCACAGTTTCTGGAAAAAAAATGATGCAGCAAAGCTCCAATCGTTCAGACATTTATTCGCAATAAAAAATAGATGAGAGGGGTGGACCAGTGCTCACACAAAGCCTGCTCACAGATGAATGACTCAACCGACAGGCATGAAAAAACTCATGCATGCGCACGAGGATTCAAGCTTGTCTGATGCAATCACACGTGATTCAAATCCATATGTGTTTTTTTTAAATAATAAAGTCGGATACTTTTCTAACAGACCTCGTATATTCAAATTGGCAAGTAATTTATTTGAGCCAGTTTCCACATGCATAGTCCCTTCTTCAGCTCAGGAGCTTTGAAGATCAGTTACCCGGGGCCTCATGTACAAAGACTTGTGTGGACTTTCTACAAAAAGTTGACATATGCTAAAACCCTGGAACTGGCGTAATCACAAATATATAAACAAATATGTAGGACTGCCTTTTTGCATTTACGCAATATCTCTAAAATCAGAAAGGTCTTGTCTCAGAGTGATGCTGAAAACTAATTCATGCATTTATTTCCTCTAGGCTGGACTATTGTAATTCATTATTATCAGGTTGTCCTAAAAGTTCCCTAAAAAGCCTTCAGTTGGTTCAGAATGCTGCAGCTAGAGTACTGACGGGGACTAGCAGGAGAGAGCATAATCTCACCCGTGTTGGCCTCTCTTCATTGGCTTCCTGTTAATTCTAGATAGAATTTAAAATTCTTCTTCTTACTTATAAGGTTTGAATAATCAGGTCCCATCTTATCTTAGGGACCTCGTAGTACCATATTACCCCATTAGAGCGCTTCGCTCTCAGACTGCGGGCTTACTTGTAGTTCCTAGGGTTTGTAAGAGTAGAATGGGAGGCAGAGCCTTCAGCTTTCAGGCTCCTCTCCTGTGGAACCAGCTCCCAATTCAGATCAGGGAGACAGATACCCTCTCTACTTTTAAGATTAGGCTTAAAACTTTCCTTTTCGCTAAGGCTTATAGTTAGGGCTGGATCGGGTGACCCTGGACCATCCCTTGGTTATGCTGCTTTAGACGTAGACTGTGGGTGGGGTTCCCATGATGCACTGTTTCTTTCTCTTTTTGCTCCGTATGCATCACTCTGCATTTAATCATTAGTGATTGATCTCTGCCCCCTTCTCGGCATGTCTTTTTTCCTGGTTCTTTCCCTCAGCCCCAACCAGTCTCAGCAGAAGACTGCCCCTCCCTGAGCCTGGTTCTGCTGGAGGTTTCTTCCTGTTAAAAGGGAGTTTTTCCTTCCCACTGTGGCCAAGTGCTTGCTCATAGGGGGTCGTTTTGACCGTTGGGGTTTTTCATAATTATTGTATGGCCTTGCCTTACAATATGGAGCGCCTTGGGGCAACTGTTTGTCGTGATTTGGCGCTATATAAGAAAAAAGTTGATTGATTGATTGATTCAGATATATGAAAGTGTGCGTAGGCATGAATTTACGCATGTACATCCCACTGAACGTGGAATTGAGTATAGAACCAAAGTCCTCCCTGGCCACGCCCCATTTAAATATGCAAGTTCATGTAAATAGGCCCTTGGAGCAGGATTCCCCACTATGTCGCATCAGACAACATGAACATAGAAAATTTATTAACTACAGATGACTGGAATTACGTGGAGACACGCAGGGCTAGTTTATTCGGTACAGAGTTAAACGGATTATTCATGAAACTGGAAAAAATGTTCATGGGAGCATTAAACGGATTAATCATGAAACTGGAAAAATGTTCATGGGAGCTGAATGTGCGCGTGTGTGTGAGTCCGACACACAGAACAGCATGCACACAGTGATGTTAAAAAGATGAGGCGTGCCTCTGCCGACAGTGTGACATTCACAATTTACACATACATTGATTGAAAAATACTAAACACAGTAAGCCTGTTAAGAAGCTCTGCAGCTCACCATCAAGCAAAATAATAAAAAAGACATTAATAATAATAATAAAAACACATTTGAATGCGCACATGCCCAAATGTGTCTGTGCTGGTTTTCATTCGGAACAACATGAATAAACTATTTATACAACCAGCCCAACCATGACTCACCGTGCCAGCTGCCTGATGCGCACCACATATGATTTGAACATTGATGGATGAAAATGTTTCCTATTAACAAATTCATCATGTGATGTCACCTTTATACAATATGTGTGCAGTTGATAGCTCCAATTACATTGGGAAACTGACTCTCACTGTGCTGTAATGTTGGAATGTGATGTACCTGGATAAGATTTGGATGATTGCGTTCTGCACAGCTGGTGGCTCGGCACAAGGTTGACTGGCACACGCCTGACCGATCAGTCCCTGATGCCAAGATGCCCAGTGTAGTCAGCACCTGTGTGTGCACACACAACCCCTGGTCCTCGCCGTATTGCACTCTGGGCCGACCCCAGTTCTGTGTGCAACTCCAGTCACAGTGGCCTTGGTAATTGAAATCGGTTTATGAGCCAATTATCGTCATTTGCAAGTAAATCCTTGTGTTCCGTGAGTACATGCTCATGTTGGATTGCGCCATTTGCAAGGTGCTTTAACAATGCTAACACAGCCATTGTTAGTGCCATTTTCTGCATCACTTTGGGCATGTTTTTATAGCCATCCATATAATTGCAAAAGTGTGTGTGTGTTAATTGCTCATCATTGTGTCACTGATGTGTACATCACTGTGATGACTTCTTTTTTTTCACACAATTAACAGTTCACAGCATCACATTTACATGTCCACAGTGGAACAATAGCTGTAGAAACGTACGTATGCCAGTCAGGATTTTTGTGTGATGCACCGCACATTTCCACGCTCACGTCACTTTTGATATATTTGCACAGGGACGTGGAGACGGAGCGTACGGCAGGTTTTTGTGTGTAAGCACACTTTGTACATGAGGCTCTTGGTATCTACAGCAAAACATTTTGTCATATAGCATGTATTGTTTTTGTCAGTAACACTGTAGATAACATCCTATCTATGACTTCTGAATTAACTGTGCACATCCGGCTCATGATTTAGGAAGGATAACTGTGTCTCGATGTCCCCTGCCTGAGGCCATTATATGGCATCTCAGAGTTGTTCGATATAGTTTGGTTTCTAATGTCAAATCAATTCTTTTTCCATTTCCACATGTATGCAGTATTTATGGCTGTCTGCACTGGCATATTGGATGATGAGCTTGCTGCTTGCTGAAAGAGGCCAAGTGCCCCAAGCATGATGCCAGGTCTGCAGAGAAATAAATTTAATGTTGTGTGTTGTCAAATACATTTCATTTATTAATTTGCATCCTTTCTTGAATTTCAGACATACAACACATTCCAAAAGAAGTTGGAACAGGAGAAATTTAGGACTCAAAATTGGTAAAAAAATATACAAGTTCAAACAGGTGATGTCAAGGGGTTATTGTAATTATGATTTGGTACAAAAGCAGTATCCACGGACGTCTGAGTCTTTGAGCACCAAATATGGGCAGAGGCTCTCCAATTTAATGTGTAAGAAAGTTCCTGAAACATATTCATCACAGAAAAGTTGCATATTTCTCCATCGACAGTGCATAATATCATAAAATGATTTGAGGAATCCCAATTTCATTGTGATCTGTAGTGAGTGTAGACAGCAGGTTGAGTCTAGCCTGGAGAGGCGAAGATATGCTCTGGAGAGAAGGGGAATAAGCTAGACTGAGTACATTTGTGTGAATGAGAGGGAGCCTGATAGAATAGTATGGTTACAAGGAGTAGAAGTGGTGAAACTAGATGAGCTAAAATATTTCAGGTCACCTGATCAAAGTAATGTAGAGTGTGGTAGATAGGTGAGGAAGAGAATGCAGGAAAGGGTGGAGTGGGTGGAGAAAAGTGACAGGAGTGATTTGTGACTGAAGAATATCTGCAAGAGTGAAGGGGAACGTTTCCAAGACAGTAGTGAGACCAGGTATGTTGTCCAACTTAGAGACGGTGTTGGGAAAGTGTCGGTACACGGACCCACAACAGGGGGCGCAAAGGAACGGACAATGGAGTAGGTCAAATAACAACACTTTACTGTTGTGAATGTGCACAACAAATACAACAGATTACAACAATAGATCAGAATCAATTCACAAAGGTGTCGTGTGGGCAGGCTCGAAGATAGGAGACACCTGTCCAAAGCAGAACCGGAACCACACGATTTCCTCCGCCACCAGACCCCGGGAATACTGGAGCCGCCAAGTCCCGAATTCCCAGGTGGCCACTGCCTCCACGTGTCGGACCTGGTACTGCTGGCGAGGAACAAAAACACAATTAAAGGTGGGCGCGTTTGCACCCAGTAATCCGCACGGCAGGAAAGCTACCTCCACCTCTCGTTGGAAAAAAGGTCTGTTATCACTCACAAAAATCACAAAAGGTTACTGTCAAGCAGTCAGCTGAGAATATTACCTTCCAGGTAGAACGATATCTCGGCAAAGAGGTGGAGACGTCGTCCTGCTGATGTATCCCTGCTGATTGGTAACAGCTGTTGCAGGTGATGCGTGACAGCTGTCACCCTGGCTGCTCCTGTGAGGCGGCTGCGCCCTCTGGTGCCTGGAGCCCGCACTCCAGGCAGGGCGCCCTCTGGTGGTGGGCCAGCAGTACCTCCTCTTCTGGCGGCCCACACAACAGGACCCCCCTTCAACGGGCGCCTCCTGGCGCCCGACCAGGCTTGTCCGGGTGGCGGCGGTAGAAATCGGCCAGGAGGGCCGGGTCCAGGATGAAGCTCCTCTTCACCCAGGAGCGTTCTTTGGGCCGTACCCCTCCCAGTCCACCAAATACTGGAAGCCCTGGCCCATCCTACGGACATCCAAAAGCCGGTGTACAGTCCAAGCCGGCTCGCCATCGATGATCCGGGCAGGAGGCGGCGCCGGACCCGGAGTACAGAGGGGTGAGGAGTGATGAGGTTTAATCCGGGACACATGAAACACAGGATGGATCCGCAGTGAGGCCGGCAGCCGAAGCCTCACTGCGGCTGGACTGATGACCTTCAGGATCTTGAATGGGCCGATGTAACGGTCCTGTAACTTGGGGGAGTCCACTTGGAGGGGGATGTCCTTTGTGGATAACCACACCTCCTGCCCAGGCCGATACGCAGGGGCCGGGGTCCGCCGACGGTCTGCATGGGCTTTTGCCCTCGTCCGGGCCTTTAGCAAAGCAGAACGGGCGGCACGCCCACACCCGACGGCACTTCCGCAGTGGGCCTGGACCGAGGGCACACCGACCCCTCCCTCAACCACCGGAAACAACGGGGGCTGATACCCCAGACATACCTCAAAAGGGGAGAGGCCGGTGGCTGAAGACACCTGGCTGTTATGGGCATACTCGATCCAGGCCAAATGGGTACTCCAGGCCGCCGGGTGTGCGGCAGTCACGCAGCGCAAGGCCTGCTCCACCTCCTGGTTTACCCGTTCTGCTTGCCCGTTGGTCTGAGGGTGGTACCCGGACGAGAGACTCACCGTGGCCCCCAGTTCCCGGCAGAAGCTCCTCCAGACTTGCGAGGAGAACTGGGGACCGCGATCGGAGACGATGTCTGTTGGAATCCCATGCAGCCGGACGACGTGGTGGACCAGGAGGTCCGCTGTCTCCTGGGCTGTTGGGAGCTTCGGGAGGGCCACGAAGTGGGCCGCCTTGGAGAATCGGTCCGCTATCGTGAGGATGGTGGTGTTACCCTGGGACGGCGGGAGGCCCGTGACAAAATCCAGGCCGATGTGGACCAGGGGCGATGAGGCACGGGCAGCGGCTGGAGTAAACCTGATGCCCGGCGATGGTCAGCCTTGCCCCTGGCGCAGGTGGTGCAGGCCTGGATATAATCCCGGACGTCGGCGTCTAGGGATGCCCACCAGAAGCGCTGCCGGACAACTGCCACGGTTCTTCGCACCCCTGGATGACAGGAGAGCTTGGAGCCGTGACAGAAGTCCAGGACTGCAGCCCTAGCTTCTGGTGGGACGTATAGTTTGTTCTTCGGCCCAGTTCCGGGGTCCGGGCTTCGTGCCAGGGCCTCCCGGACGGTTCTCTCTACGTCCCAGGTGAGGGTGGCCACGATAGTGGACTCCGGGATGATGGGTTCCGGTGGATCCGACAACTCCGCTTTGACTTCATCTTCATGTACCCGGGACAAGGCATCCGATCTCTGGTTCTTGGTCCCGGGACGGTAGGTGATCTGGAAGTCAAAACGGCCGAAGAACAGTGACCAGCGGGCTTGCCTGGGGTTCAGCCGCTTGGCGGTCCTGATATACTCCAGGTTCCGGTGGTCAGTGAAAACCGTGAATGGCACGGACGTTCCCTCCAACAAATGTCTCCACTCTTCAAGAGCCTCTTTCACCGCAAGGAGTTCTCGATTGCCGACGTCATAGTTCCGTTCGGCCGGGGTCAACCTGCGGGAAAAATAGGCACACGGGTGAAGGACCTTATCGGTCTTCCCGCTCTGGGAAAGCACGGCTCCTATCCCTGAGTCCGAGGCGTCCACTTCAACCACTAACTGGCGACTAGGATCGGGCTGCACCAGAACGGGTGCAGACGAGAAGCGCCGTTTCAACTCCTTGAACGCGGCATCGCAACGATCCGACCAGGTGAAGGGGACTTTTGGTGAGGTCAGGGCTGTCAGGGGGCTAACTACCTGACTGTAGCCCTTAATGAACCTCCTGTAGAAATTTGCAAAGCCGAGGAACTGTTGCAGCTTCCTACGGCTAGTGGGTTGGGGCCAGTCTCTCACCGCCGCAACCTTGGCCGGATCAGGAGTGACGGAGTTGGGGGAGATGATAAACCCCAGGAAGGACAAAGATGTGCGGTGAAACTCACACTTCTCACCCTTCACAAACAGCCGGTTCTCCAACAACCGCTGCAGGACCTGACGTACATGCCGGACATGAGTCTCAGGATCCGGAGAAAAGATGAGTATATTGTCTAGATATACGAAGACGAATCGGTGCAGGAAATCCCGCAAGACATCATTAACCAATGCTTGGAATGTCGCGGGGGGCGTTTGTGAGGCCGAACGGCATGACCAGGTACTCAAAGTGACCTAATGGGGTGTTGAATGCCGTCTTCCATTCGTCTCCCTTCCGGATCCGAACCAGGTGATACGCATTTCTAAGATCCAGCTTAGTAAAGATTTTGGCTCCATGCAGGGGGGTGAACACGGAACCTAATAATGGCAACGGGCATCGGTTGCGAACCGTAATCTCATTCAGCCCCTGTAATCAATACATGAACGAAGTCCGCCATCTTTCTTGCCCACAAAAAAGAAACCTGCCCCCATCGGGGAGGTGGAGTTCCGGATCAGCCCGGCAGCTAATGAGTCCCGGATGTAGGTCTCCATTGATTCGCGCTCAGGTCGTGAGAGGTTGTACAGCCTGCTGGACGGGAACTCAGCGCCTGGAACCAAATCAATGGCACAATCGTACGGACGGTGCGGGGGAAGGGTGAGTGCCAGATCCTTGCTGAAGACATCAGCAAGATCGTGGTACTCAACCGGCACTGCCGTCAGATTGGGAGGGACTTTGACCTCCTCCTTAGCCTGGAAACCGGGAGGAACCGAGGATCCTAAACACACCCGATGGCAGGTTTCGCTCCACTGAACCACCACCCCAGACGGCCAATCGATCCGGGGATTGTGCTTTAACATCCATGGGATGCCCAAAATCACGCGGGAGGTAGAAGAAGTTACAAAAAACTCAATCTCCTCCCGGTGGTTTCCAGACACCACCAGAGTTACTGGTTGTGTCTTGTGTGTGAGTAAAGGGAGGAGGGTGCCATCTAGTGCCCGCACCTGCAATGGCGAAGGAAGCGCCACCAGAGGGAGCCCTACCTCCTTTGCCCATCTGCTGTCTAGCAGATTCCCTTCTGACCCCGTGTCCACCAGTGCTCGGGCTTGAAGGGTTAAATCCCCGCTCAGGATTGTGACTGGGAGTCGTGTGGCAATTTGTGTGTGTCTCACTTGAATGTCTTGACCCCCCTTAGCCCAGTCTCTAAGGGCGAGTGTTGACGTTTTGGCCGTTTGGGGCAGTCTCTGTGTGTGTGCTCTGTTGAGCTGCAGAGAAAACACTCTCCACGGATCAGCCTCCCCATTTGGCCCTGTGCGTTTCCCTAACAACGTCACCAGGGGGAGCTGTTGCCCCACAAAGCGCTGCAGCTGTGGAGCGTGGGGAGGGCGGCCCCTTTTCGAACCCGGAAGGGAGAGGGGCGGCGCGTATCCGGTCACGTCCTTCGCCTCGCTCCCGACGGCGTTCCTCTAACCGATTGTCTAATCGTATAACGAGATCAATAAGCCCGTCTAAATCCCGCGGTTCGTCCTTGGCCACCAGGAGCTCCTTCAGGACCAACGACAGTCCGTTTACGAAGGCGGCACGGAGGGCAGTGCTATTCCAGCCGGACCTCGCAGCCGCGGTGCGGAAGTCGACTGCATAAACAGCTGCGCTCCGGCGCCCCTGTCTCATTGACAGCAGCACGGCTGAAGCGGTCTCTCCTCTATTTGGGTGATCGAACACTGTTCTGAACTCCCTCACAAACCCATCATATATCAGAAGGAGCCATGAATTTGCTCCCAAAGCGCTGTAGCCCAAGCGCGTGCCTTGCCGCGAAGCAGATTAATGACATAAGCTATCTTACTAGCATCAGTCGCGTACATGACGGGACGTTGTGCGAAGACGAGCGAACACTGCATAAGAAAGTCCGCGCACGTCTCCACACAACCCCCGTACGGCTCTGGAGGGCTTATGTATGCTTCCGGGGAAGGTGGGAGGGGTCGTTGAACGACCTGTGGAACGTCACTGTTACGCACAGGGTCGACAGGAGGGAGAGCCGCAGCAGCGCCCTGAGGGCGCGCTTCCACCTGCGCGGCGAGAGCCTCCACCCTGCGGTTAAGGAGGACGTTCTGCTCGGTCATTAAATCCAACCGAGCCGTGAAAGCGGTGAGGATCCGCTGCAACTCACCGATCATTCCTCCTGCGGACGCCTGTGCGCCCTGTTCTTCCATTGGCCGTTCAACAGCCGGTTGACGCCCTTCGGGATCCATGACGCTGGCCGAGATATCCTGTTGGGAAAGTGTCGGTACACGGACCCACAACAGGGGGCGCAAAGGAACACAATGGAGTAGGTCAAATAACAACACTTTACTGTTGTGAATGTGCACAACAAATACAACAGATTACAACAATAGA
The DNA here is from genome assembly GCF_902500255.1 of Thalassophryne amazonica. NCBI lineage: Eukaryota > Metazoa > Chordata > Actinopteri > Batrachoidiformes > Batrachoididae > Thalassophryne > Thalassophryne amazonica. Next base: position 64,512,327 of record NC_047106.1, on the reverse strand, counting down.
TCAGAATCAATTCACAAAGGTGTCGTGTGGGCAGGCTCGAAGATAGGAGACACCTGTCCAAAGCAGAACCGGAACCACACGATTTCCTCCGCCACCAGACCCCGGGAATACTGGAGCCGCCAAGTCCCGAATTCCCAGGTGGCCACTGTCTCCGCGTGTTGGACCTGGTACTGCTGGCGAGGAACAAAAACACAATTAAAGGTGGGCGCGTTTGCACCCAGTAATCCGCACGGCAGGAAAGCTACCTCCACCTCTCGTTGGAAAAAAGGTCTGTTATCACTCACAAAAATCACAAAAGGTTACTGTCAAGCAGTCAGCTGAGAATATTACCTTCCAGGTAGAACGATATCTCGGCAAAGAGGTGGAGACGTCGTCCTGCTGATGTATCCCTGCTGATTGGTAACAGCTGTTGCAGGTGATGCGTGACAGCTGTCACCCTGGCTGCTCCTGTGAGGCGGCTGCGCCCTCTGGTGCCTGGAGCCCGCACTCCAGGCAGGGCGCCCTCTGGTGGTGGGCCAGCAGTACCTCCTCTTCTGGCGGCCCACACAACAGACGGGTTCATTAACAAAAAGACAGGAGACAGAACTGGAGGTGACAGAGCTGAAGATGTTGCAGTTCTCTTTAAAAGTCATGAGGATGGACAGAATTAGGAATGAACATATCAGAGGGGAGCTGTGGGATGGTTTTGAGACAAAGTCAAAGAGGTGAGATTTAATTTATCCTCTTTTGCAATGGAGACTTGGACAATTATAAAGTTTCCAATTCACCTAACCTGCATGTCTTTGAATGTGGGGTGAACACCTAGAGTAAACCTATGCAAACACAGGGAGAACATGAAAACTCCACGCAGAAAGGCCACATGTGGGAATCGAACCCATGACCTTCTTGAGAGGCAACAGTGCTAACCAATAATCCACCATGTTGCCCAAGATTGAGATGGTTTTTACATGTGCACAGGAGGGACTTGGGTTATATAGAGAGAAGAATGCTGATAGAGTCACCAGGCAGGAGAAGAAGAGGGAGGCCAAAGAGGAGGTTTATGAATGTGCTGAGGGAGGACATGCAGGTGGTTGGTGTGACAGAGGAAGATACAGAGTAAAAGGTGAGATGGAAACGATTGTTGTGCTGCTATGTAGACTCCAACAGAAGCAGCTGAAAGAAGAAGAACAAAGCTTCAAGCCTAGAATGAACACCTGTGATGTCCGACCACTCAGACAGTATTGGATCCAGAAACATTATTCACCTTAAAAAAATCATATGGGGAAGGGGATAATTTCAATACAATCTATTTTATTCATACAGCCCCTAATCACAACAATGCTGCCTCAAGGCTCTTCACACGAGTAAGTTCTAACCTTACCAGAGCCCTCTGTGGGCTTGCTCAAGGGGCTCTGGTAAGTAAATACTCCCTGTGATGATGTTGAGGAAGAAACCTCAAGAAGGCCAGACTCTGAGGGGTGACCCACTGCTTAGGCCATTCGAATAGTTACAAGATGTTTGCAAAGTTTTTGTCAAGCTGAAGAAACAGGAAACATATAAGCAGAATAGCATCAAAAACATGTGCATTATTGAGGTGAGCATACGGTCATTGGTGCCACAGCCAGGGCTTCATTAGATAGGTCCAGAGCCCTGGGGTGCAGGGTCAGCATCCAATCATCCTCAATCTGTCCTGATGGAAGACTGCATTCCAAAAGCAGACTGCAATGGCTCAGAGAGAAATATGTTTTTAAACCTCTGTCAAAAGTGACAGTGTGGAGTTACATTCACTAAGGTTACACCACTCAGTACTGGTAGAGAAGCTTGAATCCTCGACTGGACTGGGTTGCTTAAATCGCAAACGATTTGAAGCGAAACGTCCTCGCGTCAAACAACCCAGTCCAGTCGAAGAGTCAAGCTTCTCTACTATGAAAACCACCTGGACAACTGAGAGCCTTCACAGAAACACTCAATATTGGGCTCGGATGCATCTGGATGGGACTCTTATTCATTTGAAATGAGAATTCCATCTAGACATATCAGTATTCTAGATGCTGTTATCAGTAACATGTCCAAAAGCCAGGGTTATGGAATCAGGTTGTGTCAGTGCACTGACATTTTAGAGCAACTTATGCTATCTTCAAAATGTCATCTTTACCAGTGAAGTCCACGCATTTCTCAACAAGACAATGCAAAACCACAATCTGTACACAGTATGGCTACTGAATGAAAGGAAATGTGTGCTTGACTGGCCTCTGTAGTCATGTCCTTCCCCAAAGGAGAACAAAAAAGGCCATGTTGTTGCGTATCTTTAGGGCCTCTTCACACACAGTATGAATAAGTACAAATCAGGGTGAATCACGGCGGAACATTTGCATGAGTGAACCATGAAAACATCGAGCCAACAGCCAGGCATGAACAAACCCGCTGCGACGGTTTCATGCACGACACCGTTGCAGCGGGAACACAATGCAAGGCATTAGTAAGGTTAGCCCTTACTTGTGTGAAGTGCCTTGAGGCAACTTTGTTGTGATTTGGTGCTATATAAATGAAATAAATTGAAATTGAGCAGCTGGAGCATGTGTAACCACATCGCGCAGCTGCTGTGAAAAAAAAAAAAAAAATACATGCCACCCACGGGATTTGAATCTGCAATTTACAAAAGCTCTGATCGCCAGCCAGAAACTTAACCACTGTGCAACCATCGCTGTCCTGAAAAAGGTGCGGAAAATGCCTGAAATCAACAAGGACATAAACGTATTTTTTTTAAAAAGAGAAAAAAACACTGTGATAACTGACCAAACAGCATTTGTTATGGCATGTTTCTGCTCATATGTGACTGAAAGTGGCATATTTGTCGCACTGTTGGCTTGTTATATAGTCCTGCAGTGCGCCATTCACAGGACACACGTGTCCTGTCAGACAGACGTGACATTCAGATTGCCTGTGCGTGTCCATGTGATGGTCCATTTCAGCTGGGACAGTTGTCAATGTGCACGCTCTCCAGCCTGTCACAAAAGTGATATAGGTTTTTATGTATTTCCACGTGAGGACAGCAAGCACACACACACACACACGTGCGTGTCCGCCAAAACATGGTTACAGCCAGCCACGCCCCCTGTCCATTCAGCGCACAGACCAAGATGTCACTCTGTGATCAGATGAGAGGCGTCTCACCTGTGGGGAGGGGCGCGTGAACCACATGCACTCACATGTTGGGGGAGTGGGGGGGACGCAAAAAACACACACGTGTACTCGACAACTCCAAAGTTGTGGGGGCACTTTGACAAATTTCACCGCCAGCACGAAAGTGATTGTCTGCTGACTGTTTTCATGCTAACAACGCAAATGGCTACACATTTTCTAAGTGCCAAGTGAGTGGTGTCGGATGTTCGTGTGTGTCACATGGAATCTGTCCGACACCTGCCGCGAGATGGATCGAATGGGCTCTCACAGGGCACACTCTGTCTTTCAGCAGCTGGTGTGTGCAAATAGTTGTAGCAACAGGTGTATGAGGCATTAGAGGCCACTCCAATTTTACATTTTGCATACGATTCCTGCTTCATGTGCAATTCATGCGCAATTCGACCACATTTGTACTATATGTGAAGGGGTCCTTAGATATGTTTGCAGGAAGAATGGCAGAAAATAACACTTAAAATGGTTCATCAGTTGTGTCCACAATGCCAATATTTATTAAGTGTTGTGAGAAAGAATGGTAACATTAGAAATTGAAAAATGCTTTCACATTCTAGTTTTTTTGTGGGATGTGTTACAGGCCTTAAATGCAGGAACTGATGTAAATTAACAAATGAAATGAAGTTGAACACACCACACATGGAATATCTTCATACAGTCTGTAATGAAAGTAAAGAATCACTGCATTTTTTTTTTCTTTCATTGCATTTACTATTCTGTCCCAGCTGTACCAAGTAAATGGTAAATGGACTGCATTTATATAACGCTTTTCCATGCCTCACATTCACCCCGATGTCAGGGTGCTGCCATACAAGGCGCTCACTACACACCGGGAGCAATAGAGGATTAAAGACCTTGCCCAAGGGCCCTTAGTGATTTTCCAGTCAGGCGGGTCACCCAGGATCTTCTGGTCTCAAGCCCAACACCTTAACCACTAGACCATCACCTCCCCTAATACCAAGTATTTCTGATTTGCGCATGGATTACAGACTGTGAGATAATTCAGCAAGATATCATGCTATAATGATGTCATAAATGTGGTCATGACATCATGATCTCATGCTGTTGGGTTTAGTTACTTTGAAGGTAATGGTCCAAAGCATTGTTTGGCTGTTTATTACAAAATAATCAAATAATACACTTCTGTTTACTACAGTTGATCTCAAATAAGCCCATTTGTCACAAAAATATAATTTAAGATTCCATGAGATCATAACACTGCAACCTGAGCGAGGATATATGAGAGCTTTTATGTTACCATGACTATGAGAGAAATGCATATACTCATTGTCAGCTTTTCTCTAATTTCCCCAACCTTTGAGACACTGTAACTGAACTAGTATAATCCAAAACTGCAAACGTCTGCAGTAACTTGTACAGATTGACTGTGTAATAAATTGTAAATCTGTTATCATCTAGCATAATTATGAATACACAATACTCATGATTCTTTTTTGTTGTTTGTTTTTTTTTTTAGTGTTGAGAAATGCATGAATGGCAACTGTCTGCAAATGGTAAATTTTAACAGCTCTCAATTTCTAAAAGTTTATAGTATCCTTCATTAGATTCCCTCGGCCTCTTTGTATAACCCCTCAGTTTTTGAGAACTACACTACCACACTGGCACTGTATCATATTTATCATACAGTACCACCTTGTTTACATTTCTTAAAGATGGATGCAAATGAAGTCCAGGACATATTCACTAATTTGGAAATGTTCATGTATCCATCCCCTGACTTGCCAAAAGGAAACTCATGGTAAAAATGATGCTATGAATTAACAATAATATTTGTATTTAATTTCCCCCAGCTGTGGGTCATATGCACATATGACCCACAGCTGGGGATTCTATGAAGGCTATCACAAACATGAACCCTTATAAAAAGCATTTTATATCACTTGATGACTCCAAAATGGCCAATGAGTTAAATGATTTTTATTTGAGATTTGAGACACATGATTTCTCTGAAAAGTGTAACAAGGAGCTGGACTCCCTACCCCCCTCTGATAATGCATCACATAGACTGTGGATTGATCCACAACAGGTCGAACGTCTCTTTCAGCGTGCTCCGTTAAAAAAGGCTGCAGGGTCAGATGGGATTTCATCATTTTTGCTAAAAACATTTGCACAGGAGCTTACTGCAGCTTGGTGTCCTGTTTTTCAACAGTCTATAGACACCCATACAGTCCCTGCCCTGTGGAAACGTTCTATGATCATCCCGGTGCCCAAGAAGGCAAACCCCATCAAAGACAATGATTTTAGGCCCATAGCATTGACATCATTTGTGATGAAATGTTTCGAGAAATACATTGTGAGCAGGCTGAAAATAGATGTAGATGGCAAATTAGATCCATTTCAGTTTGCTTACAGGCGAGGGCGATGCACAGATGATGCGATTTCCACCATCATGCATCTTGTTTTAAAACATCTTGATGACAAGTCATCATATGCCCGATTACTTTTTATTGACTTCAGCTCCGCCTTTAATACGCTTCAGCCATACTTACTAATTCAGAAACTTAAAGCGTTGGATGTCAACCCGTCACTTATACGGTGGTTTCACTCTTTTTTGACAAACAGAACACAGCAGGTTAAGGTAAATTCTAGCCTGTCCCAAATCAAAGACATCAGTACTGGAGCACCACAGGGATGTGTGAGCTCACCTGTCCTTTTTACTTTATATACTAATGAGTGTTCAGCCAAGCACCCTGGGAACTATATTTTTAAATATTCAGACGACTCAGCACTTCTGTGCTTACTTCAACAGAATGATGATTTGAATATCTATCATTCAGAGGTGAGGCAGTTTGTTGAGTGGTGTGATTCCAGTTACCTTACTTTAAATGTTAAAAAGACAGAGAAAGTCATTTTTGATCCAAAGTTAGTTGGCAATCACAACCCTGTATACACCAGCAACCAATCACACAGGTGCAATCGTACAAATATCTTGGTGTCTGTATAGACAGTTCCCTTACATGGAACACTCATGTTGACTGGTTATGTTCCCACTTGAATCAACGACTCTATTTTCTACGGCGTTTGCGTTTTCATGGAGTCGACCAAAAAATTATGTTACTGTTTTATCAGGCAGTTCTTGAAAGCATTCTAAGATATGGCATAACCACTTGGTTTGGGAACCTTCCTGTGTCCCTAAGATCAAAATTAAACTACCTTGTTCTCACAGCAATGAAAATCATTGGTTTGAAACAGTATAACAATCCTCAGTCAATTTTTGATCAGTGCATGATGAAGCAAGCGGACAGAATTCTTTCTGACTCCTCCCATGTTCTGCACACGCAATACGAGTTGCTACCATCGGGCCGGCGTTTCAGAGTCCCCCATTGCAGACTGAATAGATATAGGAACTCTTTTGTTCCTATATCAATCATAGCCCTTAACAAATATCATAATAAACACCGCTAACAATCAGGCACATTAGGAGGTTTTTGTTATGTGTCGACGCGGGTTGAGGAGTGGACCTGCGTCAGACAGGACCCAGCGCTAAAAATAACCAGAAAGCGGTTCCAAACAGAAACTATTTATTATTCACCTGTGCTTAAAAGTGTAAAAACATAAAAACAACGTCCCTCTGGTGGAGTGATTCGTGGCTTGCTCTCCAGCGCCCGCAAGGATTAAAGCCGGCGCTCCTGGACTTCGTACCACCGCCAAACACCCCCCAGGTGGACACGACAAACTGATTCTCTGGGAAGCAAAGAGAAGGTGAGGTAAGTCAACAGATACAACTATATCTTCCAATAAACACACGCTATCAGCAACACACTCAGGTCAGTGTCCTTTTTTTACTTTATGCAAATGAGCAGCTTCTCACAACAAGTGGAGGATCACTTATCCTTCATGCCACAGCAGTGAGAAGCAAACTGCACAATTCTCTTCACAATTCCAGTATACTGTGTAACAAAACACCAAGTTACTATCAACAATTACTTAAACACTTAATTACCTTTAGTGTGTGCTGACAGCATGTGTCCTCACCCCTCCCTGCTTCACGGGCTCAATGTGTCAAAACCAGGCGCGGTCCTCAGCGTCTCACAAACGAACGTCACAAGGTCGAGTTCCCGACAGTTCTGCTCAAATCACACATGACTTAAATGCAGAACGCCATCCAATTATGTGCTTCAGCTGCAAGTCGTCCAGGTTGCACGTGAGCACCAATCACAGGTGCTTTCCATGATGTTGATGAGGGTGAAGACTCTTCAGCCAGCACCTTCTTCACAGACAAATCAGCTCTCATGCCACCTGGAGAGCAAAGAAAAGAAAAGAACACCAAAACATCCAGCCACGCCCCCCCAACACACAACAGTACCCCCCCATCAACGGGAAGCCTCCCGGCGACCGAACAGACCAGGCCCGAGAACAGCACCTCCCTCCGGGGTCCACGTCAGGAAGCAGACGGCAAGACAGGCACCGCAGCTGGAAGGCCGGCTGGAATCAACAAAAGCCCCAAAACATTCCCCAGAACAAGTCCACTCACACACAAAAAAACACAACACCCACCCAAAACCTCCCAGGGTACCGTCCCATCAAACCCCGGGAGGAAAAGAAAAACTCCCAAACGCAAAAACCCAACACAGTCCCACAAACACAGTACAAATGTAAATGCATAAAAGAAAAATAACAAACAACCCCCCCAGAATGACCTGCAGAGCCCAACCCCCCCTCAGAAGGCCTTCATTGCCAGTTCCAGGAGGAACAGCCAAAACCGTAATCCCACAAAGGTCCCCAGGTATACATGGAGTAAAACGGTGCCCCCCAGGGGACCGTATCATCAACCCCAGGAGGTACCCTCCCCACAACCCCGGAACCCCAGATCCAGTCACACTTGGCCGGTCGGTCCCAAGCCAATTCCCCCCCAGAGGACCGTCCCATCAACCCTGGAGGTGGAACCCGGAAGGAAACAAAATAAAACCAAAAACCATCCCCCGGAGGACAACCAAAAACAACCCCGGGGGGATGTAAAACGACCATAAACCCTGTTACCCTCCCCGGCACCCCGAAAGACCCCAGGTCCCTCCCAGAGCCCTTCGGCGGCTCTATTTTGGTGAACGGCTCAAAATATTAAGCCGGAGAAGGGAACAGGTAAAAACTAACCCAGCTTCAACCCCAAGGCGCAGCGGAGAACCGGAAATACGTCCGGTGCCCCAACTCGACCATACCCCAGCCACTCGGGAGGGGTGGAACTACCGAAATGGCAAACGGCAACAGATCGGCCCACCCCTCTGACTGAGGCATGTCTCCGCTGCACCACACCCCGGCAACACCCATGACAATCGGTACAAAGGCTCACCGAGGCTGGAGTGGAACCGGGCCCTAACCAAACTAAAAAGAACGCCTCTAAAACCCCCCCCCTAGGTGCAGAGGTCTTCTGAGAATGCTCAGCATGACCAACCTGCACCAGCCCACAACCCACAAGACAAGCGGTCTAAGGGCAAGTGAGGTTGGGGTTAGGAATGTAGAGAAATAAAAACAACAAAATAAAACGACCCAACAACCTAAACAGAAAATACCTAAAAACACATACAAAATTGACAAGTAAGTGAGCCCAGGCGGGCTTCTAACCGCCTATCACTCCACCAGATACGCCCCTACCTCCCCAAACAAGTATAACCCCTGATTAAAGAAAACAAAACATTTACTTGTGCTAGAATTTTTTTTTTTTTTTTTTATGTGGGTTCTTTTGCCTGTCCCAGAACACTTGGAGTTACGTCACGTTATTTCTCTTGATGCTTACGTGTCGGGGCAATACAGGAATCTCGACTCGTCCGAGCTGCATGGGCTTGTCAATAGGAGGAGCCGGAGGTCCCGTCGGAGGAGCGTCAGTGGGGCGAAGAAGAGGCGGCCCAGCTTTGTGTCGGGGAAAGCCCCGAGACAAAAAAACCCGCTCTGATGGGCGTCCTCTCTCGCGTCCACGCTCCTTCATCCGATCATCTAGACGAATCACCAACGATATTAGCTCATCTAAATCGTTTGGCTCATCACGGACTGCCAGCTCGTCTTTTAATGACTCATTTAACCCGTCTACAAACACGCCCCGTAATGCTGCGGCATTCCAACCTGATTGAGCAGAAAAAATCCGGAAGTCCACGGAATACTCCGCCGCACTCCGCCTCCCCTGCCTGAGATTCAGCAACCGTTGAGCAACGGTATTCGTTTTCACCGGATGGTCAAAAACCAGTCGGAACTCCCGGGAGAAATCCTTAAAGGACCCTAACAATGGCGAGTTGTTACTCCACAACGCTGTGACCCAAGCTAAGGCGTCACCTCGGAGCAAATTTGTCACATACGAAACACGGCTTCCATCAGAAGAGAAGGAAGCCGGTCGCTGAGCAAAAACCAGAGAACATTGCATCAGAAACGAAGCACAAGCTTCGACGTCTCCCGCATAAGGCTCCGGATGACAAATGATCGGTTCAAACACCGAATCTCTGGGTGACGGGGTTATCTGCCCTGGTATCGATGATGCCGCAGCTGGCGCTGCAGGAAGCGGAACGGCTTGAGCTGCAAGCTCCGTAACACGGGCGTCTGTTTGTTTAATTTGATTTGCGAGATGCTGTAATTGCTCCCATATTTTCTCCAAGTGTTCTTGAATCTTTTTGGCAAAAGGAACCGCCTCTGCCGCTGGGTCCATTATGGAATGGCCGGGAACTACTGTTATGTGTCAACGCGGGTTGAGGAGCGGACCTGCGTCAGACAGGACCCAGCGCTAAAAATAACCAGAAAGCGGTTCCAAACAGAAACTATTTATTATTCACCTGTGCTTAAAAGTGTAAAAACATAAAAACAACGTCCCTCTGGTGGAGTGATTCGTGGCTCGCTCTCCAGCGCCCGCAAGGATTAAAGCCGGCGCTCCTGGACTTCCTACCACCGCCAAACACCACCCAGGTGGACATGACAAACTGATTCTCTGTGAAGCAAAGAGAAGGTGAGGTAAGTCAACAGATACAACTATATCTTCCAATAAACACACGCTATCAGCAACACACTCAGATCAGTGTCCTTTTTTTACTTTATGCAAATGAGCAGCTTCTCACAACAAGTGGAGGATCACTTATCCTTCACGCCACAGCAGTGAGAAGCAAACTGCACAATTCTCTTCACAATTCCAGTATACTGTGTTAACAAAACACCAAGTTACTATCAACAATTACTTATAAACACTTAATTACCTTTAGTGTGTGCTGACAGCATGTGTCCTCACCCCTCCCTGCTTCACGGGCTCGATGTGTCAAAACCCAGGCGCGGTCCTCAGCGTCTCACAAACGAAAGTCACAAGGTCGGAGTTCCCGGCAGTTCTGCTCAAAATCACACATGACTTAAATGCAGAACGCCATCCAATTATCTTGCTTCAGCTGCAAGTCGTCCAGGTTGCACTCGTGAGCACCAATCACAGTGCTTTCCATGATGTTGATGAGGGTGAAGACTCTTCAGCCAGCACCTTCTTCACAGACAAATCAGCCCTCATGCCACCTGGAGAGCAAAGAAAAGAAAAGAACACCCAAAACATCCAGCCACGCCCCCCCAACACACAACAGTTTTAGTATTGGTATGTTTTTTTTAATTATTTTTTATTCTTATTTATGTATTTATTTATTTATTGTTATGAACTGTTTATGTCTTGTTCTGTATCTTTGTATGGGTCATGATTTTTGAGAAGTCCAAGACAAATTTCCCCATGGGGACATTAAAAGTATATATCTATCTATTTATCATATGCCCCACTGCTTTGTGGGACAATCTCAGGAGAGATAAATGCAAGGGGAATAAACCTCAACAGAAAATCAGGAGTGAAGCTCATTAGGTGGATGGAATATGTACCATGTTACCTTATGGCAACTCCTACAGCAGAACTGTTACCAAACGTGTTGGATTCTCCTTTCCTTTGGAAAATAACAGCAACACTTACAGTGGGATTCCTGCTGTCTGGGAAGCCCAGGACCTCCATTAACCTTGCCCAGGAACTTTGCGCCCTGGAAAGGACATTCCAGTGTTGTTGCAGTTATGGTGAAACAACACTGGAAGCAAACAGATGCCGGTTTTAAGCTCAACTCAGTAGGTTTGGAGTTATGAGTATCAGGGGTTGTGTCTGTCAGTGAGGTAAGCTACTGAGTCTCTCAGGACAGCTACCACATGCTTCAAGCTGGACAACCCCAGTTAATAAGGTTCTGTCCCGCTACAATCCACCTGCTCTGATTGGGAGGGTTGGAGCTCAGTCAGAAATCTCGACAAGCGGGTCATTAAACACTGCACTAAGCTAAACTAAAGTAAGAAGATGAAGACCACAGCTCTCCGGATTTTGACTTCAAATGTCAGGACCATGCTTACTTGTTTCATGGATTATCTTCAACCGATCGAAGACTCCCATAAAACCGCAATAATCGACAGAGACCTTGCCCAAAATAAAGTGCACACGGCTGTCTTGCAGGAAACTAGACTCACAGACAGCGGTACGCTAAGGGAGAAGTATTTCACCCTTCTTTTGTCAGGGCAGACTTAAGAAAGAAGCCCTGAACATGGGGTAGTATTTGCTGTGAGAAATACATTCATGGATAAGGTTGAACCCCCTAAAACTGGCTCAGAAAGGATAATTTCAGTTTTCTGTCTACTGAAATGGTCCCACTGAACCTCTTGTGCATCTGTGCTCCAAGATTGACTTCCCATACAAGGACCAGTTCTACAGTGCTCTTCATGACAGTTGTTTATTATAGTTTGCTGTGTGTTTTGAATAAATGTGTGTGGAAAATTATTTACCGCTTTACTTTTTCCTTTCTTATTTCAGATTGTAAACCTTTATTACACTTATAAAACACCAGTATAGCATATATATTCTGAAAGTACAGGTTGTCCTGAAAAAAGAGACATAAAACTTGATTGTGGGATGCAGGGAGAGCTGTTAACAGCAATAATAAAACATTTATACCAGGCAAGTGAACTGTCGAAAAATGCCCTTGGACCCCAGAGGGTTAAGCATTAACCCCCTGCCACTTTAAGCATTTTTTAATGTAGATGTTAATTAAAATTCAAAGTTTTCAGCTAGTTGACAGTAGGGCTGTACAATATGGCCAAATTATCATATCTCAATATTGTCATACAATTGTCATGTAAATGTCCTTATATACATGCTGTCCATATTATTCAGCCCTTTTAGGTGGGTAGGGAGATTTCCCAGGGATAAAAAAGCTTTTCAACCTGCCATCCCTGCTTCTCAAGACCAGGCACCTAAGTGGCTCTACTCTCTCTTTTAAAGATATTTAGGTGTACCTTAGTAAACACTAATAGAGTTCCACCTTGTGTGAAATACCGTGTTGCAATACTTTTGAGGGCAGTTGAGAGTGGAATCCTGCGAATGGTGATACAAACATCACATTCGGCACAAATAATCCATGGACATGACACCTCTTTAATAAAACTGATGGCCACTTGATTATTGATCATTAGGCAGCCAGGTAGGGGTCAGCTGAAGAATTACACAGCAGCCAAAATTAAAAGATGCTCTAATCATATAGAAAGTACACCACATTATTTGCCTGATCATAAAGATTCCAAAAAGCTTTAGTTTGGACAATCTGTGACTGAATGTTATGGAGTTTTGAGGTGAAGAAGCAGAAAGAATGGTGACAAAGTCAGTTTTCAGTTTGTGACGGGGCCAAAAGTTAAAGTTTCTCCATTAACTTCGCTCCAGCTGTATTTGTGCTGAATTTGATACTTGTATCACCATTTGAAGGATTATTTCAGTTATCTTCTGCACTAATAAGCCAACAGAGCATGAACCAATTGCTGTCTGTTAGTTTAAACGTGTATATAAGGCAACCCGAATTGAAGGAGAAATGCTGCTTTTAACAACCTGGACCTCATTTCTGACATAAAATTCTGTCATTTACTCATCAATATAAGTTTGGTGTCATTATAAGTCCATAGTTCAAACAATGTGTTCAGTTCAAATCTGAAGTAACATTTTTCTTCTTCTACTTAGGTGGAGTACAACTTTTTGTGGTACACAGCACAAACTACTAGACAGGAGGAACCCAGCAGTCAATGTGAATCACTGATTTGAAAATGTAGGTCTTTCAACCAGACGTGTGGTGCTGTGACATGTCAATCAGATGTCAGGGCAGTACAGTGAAACCCCGGCCTCCGCTCTAGCTCCCCCCAAGCCAGGAAATGTTCAACATGTCCTGTTTCATTGTGACTGATAAATTGGCACTTCCTGTATGAGTGTGAGCTTGCCAGTGAGTTCTCGCGAGATTCCATGGGCTCTCGACTGTCCATCCAGGAAGTGTCGATCCAAGAAGGGTTTGACATTTGAACATTTCCTGTTTTACTGTGGATTTGAAAATTGGCACGTCCTGTTTTGGACGCCCTGTACCATGAGTGAGCTTCGCGACGTTTCGCTCATATTACAGATATTAGCAATAAAATGCCAACATGGTCCTAAACATCAGCTGCAGCCAGCAGCCTCTGAGCAAACAAAGTCCAGTGTCTTGCCTCAGTGACAACACATCTGTCACTCAAAGTGGCCATGACCCGAATTATGCATAAATGTATGGCTTAAAATGTCTTTAACTCAGAGGTTATAAAACAATTCACTCCTTTTACAGTTGTCATGGAGGGGTAAACTAGCTAAAGACACCAAAACAGTTTTTTGTACCATGCTGTAATATACAAATAATACATGTTTATGAGTTCAAGTGAAATAAAATTTGCATGAGTTGAACAATTGAACATACCCAACATCTGGTCTCCAACAAAGGAGTCTAAAACTCAAATGGGAGTAAGAAAGCAAGTTGAACCACATCTATGTTAAAGTGCATGCAAAACAAACAAACAACAACAAAAAAAAAAACCATGTACTGGCAATATATTTATGCACCTGAGCCATATGGAGCATTGCATCGATGGTGTGTGGGTATACTGTACATCTATAAAAATGAAATAAAAAGTGAATTTTTGAATTGTGGCTTGAGACAATTGAGTTCGTATTGTATGCCCTGCTGCTGATTATTTTTGAGTAATTGTCTCATAACAGGAACATGCCTCAAAGGCATACGAGTAGTGTGAAGTTTCCACAAAATAAATAATAATGAATATAGTACTTAGTTCATTTGCAATATGAGTTTTATTTCACAGCATGAAATTAAAAATAAAAGCAATTTAAATGTGCAACAGCTGTTTCAAACTACAAAAACTGTTTGGACATCTGTGTTGGCAGAAATCTGATATGTTAAATATAATTTTATTCATAATTTTTCAACTGAAGTAAGTGAAGCAAAAAAAAATAACTAGCAATTAATTATCTAAATTTCAATTTTCAATTGATTTCAATTTATTTTCATTCATATAGCACCAAATCACAACATAGTTGCCTCAAGGCGCTTCACAGAAATAAGGTCTAAACTTACTAACCCCCAGCAGCAGTGATAAGGAAAAACTCCCTCTGAGGAAGAAACCTCAAGCAGACCAGACTCAACGGGGTGGCCCTCTGCTTGGGCCATGCTACAGACATAAATTTCAGAACAATTCACAATATATCATAATATAATATAATTAATAATATACAGGGAATGCTGTTGGTGCATAGGACAGGGGGTCTCCAGCACAAATACCACATCCATCTCTGGATGGAGCTGCACCTTAAACAGAAAGAAAAAAACAGAATCAGGCATCAGAAAGACAAGAAATACAGTATAATTTGCCAGCATTATTATTATGTTTATTATCAAGCAGACCAGACTCAAAGGGGTGGCCCTCTGCTTGGGCCATGCTACAGACATAAATTTCAGAACAGTTCACAATATATCATAATATAATATAATATAATTCATAATATACAGGGAATGCTGTTGGTGCACAGGACAGGGGGTCTCCAGCACAAATACCACATCCATATCTGGATGGAGCTGCACCTTAAACAGAGAGAAAAAAACAGAATCAGGCATCATAAAGACAAGAAATACAGTATAATTTGCCAGCATTAAACAACAGGAAAAACAGGAAATACCAAGGTGATCACCGGCCACTAGCCCTAAGCTTCACTAAAAGACCCAGAATTTAGGGAAAGTTGAGGCTGCGGCATGCTTCGTTTCCTAATAAAATGAATTAAAAGAGTAAAAAGCGTAGAACTATTCTATGCCAGTATGCTAGCCATACAAAAAGGAAAATAAGTGCGTCTTAAGTCTGAACCTGAAAGTCTCCACAGAATCTGACTGTTTTATTGACGCAGGGAGATCATTCCACAGAACAGGGGCACGATAAGAGAAAGCTCTATGACCCACATACTTCTTATTCACCCAAGGGACACAAAGTAGTCCTGCACCTTAGAACGCAATGCCCAGGCTGGTACGTAAGGTTTAATTAGGTCAGCTACATAGGGAGGTGCCAGTCCATGAACAATTTTATAGACTAGCAGCAAAACCTTAAAATCTGATCTCACTGGGACAGAAAGCCAGTGATGTCAAAATGGGTGTAATGTGGTCAAACATTCTGCTTTGTGTCAAAAGTCTGGCTGCAGCATTTTGAACCAACTGGGGAGCCGAATGCTGGACAGCGGTAAACCAGAAAATACATTGCAGTAGTCTAATCTAGAAGAGATAAACACATGGATCAGGGTCTCAGCATCAGCCATAGACAGGATGGGACGAATCGCTATATTTTGCAGGTGGAAGAAAGCAGTTCTCGTAATATTTCTAATGTGGAGGTCAAAGGACAATGTAGGATCAAAAATTACCCCAAGGTTCCTCACTTTGTCAGTGTGATGTATGACACACAAGCCTAGGCTAAGCGTTAGCTGGTCAAATTGATGCCGATGTCTCACTGGACCAAGAACCATAATTTCAGTCTTAGAGTCCAGAGTTTAAAAGTAGGAAGTTTTGAGACATCCAACTTCTCACTGATGCAAGGCAATCTTCTAAGGATTTCATGTGAATGAGATTACCAACAGGTATCAGCATGTATAACTGAGTATCATCAGCATAGCAGTGAAAGGTAATCCCAAAACAACGCAATATGTGTCCAAGGGGTGCTATATAAAGGAAGAAAAGCAGTAGGCCTAAGATGGACCCCTGTGGAACCCCAAATGTCATGTCACTAAGGTTAGAGATAGTGTTACTATGAAAAACACAGTGAGAAAGACTGGTTAAGTCTGACGTTAACCATGCAAGGGCACACCCAGTAATCCCAAAGTGATTTTCCAGCCTATCAAGTAGAATATGATGATCCATGGTATCAAATGCAGCACTGGGATCTAACAGCACTAGAACTGTAGTGGTGTCTGAATCCCCTGAAAGCACAAGATCATTCATCACTTTAGTGAGAGGTGTCTCTGTGGAATGATATTTTCTCAAAGCTGACTGTAGTGGCTCAAAAAGATTATTCTCAATAAGATAGTCCACCAGCTGCCATGACACCACTTTTTCCAGAATTTTAGAGCAAAATGATAGATTTGATATCGGCCAATAGTTTTTCATACACTAGGGTTAAGATTAGGTTTCTTAAGTAATGGTTTAATCACTGCAGATTTGAAACATTTAGGAACAGATCCAGAAGTTAAAGAAAGATAAATAATTTCCAGCACAGTCGGCCCAACAGTGGGCCACAGATCCTTAAACAGTTTTATTGGTATAGGATCAAATAAACAGGTTGTGCTTTTTGTTGACGTTATGAGTTTCGTCAGCATGCCTAGAGAGATACTCTCAAATTCTGTAAATCTGGGTAATACCTCAGTAATGGTGCCTACCTCAGTAGCAGGGTGTAGTGGCTGGGTTAGGGCATGCTGGGCTGGGTTAGGGCATGCTGGGATATGTTTAACCTAATGTCTTCAATTTTCTTCTTCTCAAAGTAATCCAGGAATTCTTGCTGTAAAAGGAGAGAGAACTACAGGTGGCTGTCCATGAATAAGTGTTGCCACTGTGTCGAACAAGAATTTCAGTTATGCTTGTTTTTGTTGATCAAATCAGCGTAATAGGTCTGCTTTGTAACCAGTAATGCATGCTTATAGTATACAATAGCATCACGCCACGCAAGGTGGAACACTTCTAATTTTGAACTACTCCATTTCCGTTTTAGACCTCTAGCCTTATGCTTAAGGCCATGCAGGTAATCAATGAACCAAGGTGACTGTGTTTTGTGGGAGAGCGGTTTTAACACAGGTGGCGCAATCATGTCGAGTTTAGTTTTGAGCACTGAGTTTAAACTATCCACAAGACTGTTGACTGATTGTGTATTTGCCAAATGTGAAACTAAGACATCAGGCAGTCTAGCTTCAATTTCAGTCTTAGTTGAGGAGTTGATGCATCGCCGTAGTGATATATAAGGTTGTTCCACTAAACATGGCAGCGAAACTGTAAACTTAATAAATGAGTGAGCAGAAACCACTGATAGGAGGCATGATGTCAATATTCATGACAGCAATGCCACGTGCGAGAACCAAATCCAGGGTATTTCCACTAATGTGTGTCGAGTCCCGAATTGCCAAAATCCTAATGCATCCACAATTTCCATAAATGATTTGCAGAGGGGATCAGAAGGCTTATTTATATGAACGTTAAAGTCACCAATGATCACAATGTTATCTGCACTAGTTGACAAGTTAGAGATGAATGCATCAATTTCATCTAAGAATTCAGAATATGGGCCAGGAGGCCTATATACAGTGACAAAGTAATACGGCTGATTTTTATTCTTCTGACCTTGGCAATGCACAATATCCTGATCAGAGTGGAGAATCAGATTCTTAAACGAGTTATATTTGTGACCCCCAACAGCTAATAAGCTAAACCTAGATTTATAAATAAGAGCAACACCTCCGCCTTGCTTCACATCACGAGGGACGTGACTAAATGTATATGTTTGTGGGCAGGCCTCATTTAAGGGGAGGACAGCTGTAGGTTTAAGTCAGGTTTCACACAACCCAATCATATCTAAATGATGATCAATAATTAGATCATTAATCAACAGTGATTTTGAGGATAGTGATCTTATGTTAATGAGATCCAGACTAAGGACCTCAGTGGGGTTGACAGTTGAACTGTTTGGGTTTGGTTCAAGAGTAGCATATATATATATATATATATATATATATATATATATATATATATATATATATATATATATATATATAAGATGCCTAGAAATAGGTTTAGGTTTAAGACATTCCACGTGTGTTGCAGGTGTTGCAGACATGAAATCTTTGATATTGCTGGAACAACCATTGGGTCATCTTCAATTTCAACATCATCCAATGTAGTAATGGGTATTAAGTTTGCAAGTTTATGATTTTTATGGACATGTCTACGGAAGCAGGCCACAGTCTCAATCTGTTGAATTTCCCTCCCTGGCAGATAAACTGCACTATCACCATAGTGGATTTTCTGCACTAATTTCCCCACTAAGCTAATGCATTCCACAACCACATTTGTCATAAGCCTTGCAGGGTCTCTTATCACCTGCTCTATGGCCTGCTGTAAATTCCTAATGTTACCCTCCCTGTAGAGCTCTATCTATGTTCACAGACAAGATGGCAGCACCTTCCTCAGTAGGGTGGAGGCCATTCGGCATCAGCAAGCCAAGGCAGCCCCAGAATGAAGGCCAGTTATCAATAAAGCTAAAGCCTTGCTGTCTACAAAATTGCACCAGCCATCTATTTAATGATGTCTGCCTGCTAAACACCTCATCAGTACCTGGGAGGGGACTAGAGACTATTATTCAATGCCGACACATCTTATGGCAAGGTCACAAGTCCTCTCTATGTCCATTTTTGTGACCTCTGAGTGTTTCATCCTGACATCATTGGTGGCGAAGTGAATAACTCTGTGACTATATCTCATGTCATGTTCCTTCATCTTTCTTCTCTTCTGCAGCATCAGCACCCTAAGATGGGATGCAATGTTGGGAGCTCTGGCCCCAGGAATACATTTAACGTCAGAATCCCCTATCACTAAAGTCTGTCGTTTTGGCCGGGAGACAGGAGTGGAAGTCACTCATGGGCTCAGAGAATTCACATCAGGCAAATCCAAGGGGGAGAACCGATTCACAGTTCACAGTGGCGAGTGTGATCAGGGTACCACAACCGGGCACCAAGCCCTATGGGGCTTCCTCTGCCTAGCCACAGTCTGAAAGTCGTCCTCCACGTTTCTACGCTGATGCTAATGGGTACGCTAGCTGGCCCAACACTAACCTCATCTGGAGCGCCCGTAACATCTAACTCCACTGAGCTAAGAAGCTGTTCTAACTTACGGACATGGCTCTCTAAGAGAGCCACCCTATCTTCCAACATCATGCAGGATTTACAGAGGATATAAAGTAGTGTATTTTGTGCACTAGGAAATTCAAGAGGATAGCCAAGCAAGCACGAGCTAACCAATAATGAATCAGCTAACCACTCCTAAAGCTCATACAGGATTCACACAGATGTAAATAAATGAATTCAAATTCACAGCAGTTACACTGAAAAAGAAGCACAAGTATTAGACTTGAGGAACAGTAAAAAAAAAATCCTACGAGTATCTCCTAAGATTAACACAAGAGTAAAGTACTAAAATAAAATTCACAACAGTTACACTAAAAACTAACAGAAGTATTCAAGAAATGGTGTGGGGGGGGGGGGTCTAACTTGCTAACATTCACAGCAGTTACACTGAAAAACACACAGAAGTATTAAACGTAAAAAAAGAAACAGCTATAAAAGTAATGGCGGGGGGAGTCAACAAGCTATCGAAAGCTAACCGCTAGCGAATGCTAACAGCTAGCTAATGCTAACCGCTAGCGAATCACAACAGGACTGTAGTTAAATAAGATTCAGAGTAGATACACTTAACCAGAAGAGTGCTAAACAGAAATAAAACGTATACAACCCTGTAAAGTTCGGAAGAGCATCACAACAGTAAACAATCCACTGGAAGCCACTGGTACAGTGGCTGGAAAGTGCCAAAAGGCTCCCTATCTCTTGAAAACTACTGTGTAGAACCACTTGCAATGAACAAAGTAAATGTTTTGTGACACAGAAAAAATAGAAAATAAACTAAATCTCTGAAAATGATCATTTACACTATAGCATAGCAGTTAGACAGACGAAAGGATCAAAGTAATCAACAATTAAAGTGGATATGACACCTAAAAAATTAGGTAAAACTGATATAAATATCAAAATATACATACAGTATAGTAAGCTGAAAGTGGTTTTAATCATTATCACTGAGAAATAAAGTTTGTACAGCTTCTCAAAAGTGCGTTTCTTGGAAAGTGCGCTAGCAGCATTCCATCAGCGGTCACGTGATGCCGCGACGTCACAACATGTAGAGTCCTGTCTTTGTCTGTTTGATTGACAACAGGAACAGATAGACATCAGCATGGACAATGACGAGATCGAGAACTTTTCTGACTCTTCAAGTGTGGATTATTTCTGTGAAGAAATTGAGACTGACTTGGATCCTGAGGATTTCGCAGCAGTGATTAGACCCTACAGATTGGAGCCGTATCTTTCGGACAAACATTCAAACCAGGAGCATTCTGGCAGCGAAAATAATGCTGACGGTGCTTATGGCAGAGCCGAAGCAGAGGCAAGAGACGTGCCAATTCCGATGGATTTTGAAAGGCTGCAGAATATGGAATGGTAAGGGAGGGTTTGATTTTTGTTGCTGCTGTTTATAACACTATAATTATAGCATTTCCGATTCTAGCATCTGTTTACTGCCTTTGTTATTGTTCCGGAGCCGTGATAGTGTAGCTACTACTTGCGGACCACCGTCATTACCTTCGGGTTTGTGCCATTTTCGAGTGCCTGGCATTACATTCATCTGTGTTTAGTTAGTTACGTTATTTTCACGAAAGAATTGGAAATAAATGGCAAAAGTTTAGAAAAAGATCGCCAAAAATAATACTGAACATGCCGTCGCTGCGTTTACTACGTATTTACAAGTTCCTTGACCATTTCAAGATTATTGTGAACATATTATTTGGGGTTTACATTTTAGGTGTTCCTGTGAGCGGTGTGAGAACATGGAGACGGTAGAGGAAAGTGTCTGCTCTCGGGAGCAAATGCGGGTGTGCGAGCGGAGGGAGCGGCAGCCTGACATTTCGTGCATCTCACAACACTGTGGCTTTCGATCAGTCAGCCTGGACTTGAAAAGGCTAAAACCTTTTGCCCTTGTGTTTGTGCAATATGCTGCAACACACTGGTCAGGCATATCGACAAACAAGGCCCTGAGACCTGTGTTTAATCAAAGTTTCTGCCGCTAAAAAAAGTGTAAACAACAGCCGCCAGGCGCGCAAGCCGATACAGTCTACAGGCAATGACGTATTTCTGGCTTGGTGCTCAGCGGGAAGCTGGTCACGGGGCGTGCACAGTTTTCAGTGGTGGGACATTCAAATGTTGTATATAATGGGAGAACCGCATCCATCTTCCCAAAATGCTTAGGTTGAACAAATTATATAACCTTTGTTACATGTAATAAGTCTATGTTGTCTTTAAGTGTCATATCCACTTTAAGTGATCCCATCGTCAATGTAGGCAGTAGGGATGAGCGAGTACACCACAATCTGTATCTGTTCAACCATCTAAATTATCTGTATCTGTACTTGTAGTGGGCGGGGCCTAAACCAGAAGTGCGCATAGTTTAACCGGAAATGGGCGGGGCTTATACCAGTACATTATTTTAAGCCTGGAATTGATATGGATTGATCAGAAGTTGCTATATTTATTGTTTATTTGAAAACTATTTACAGAACAACCTCAAATTTGAGATTCAAATCAATGATTTTGATCACATATGTAAGACAACTATTTACAGAACAAGTTTTTTATGAGCTCAAAACATGGATATTCTTAAGTGTATAAATGAATATTTACAAAGCAGCCTCAGAATTGACATTCAGTGTAGTAGGAAATTATGAACTACAAAGTACGCATGAACAAGAGTTGTCATACTCAGCACAACTTTCTTTTTTATTATTATTATTTTTTATTTCATGATCAAACTATGATTTTTTTCAGTTATTTATTTATTTTTGCTACCTTACGTACTTGCCATTTTTTTCCCACACAAAGTTAAACAATGTTGATTAAACTCCAGATGATGCCATGCTGGGTTGCAAGAGTTCTCTGTATATCCTTGTGCGCCCAAACCATTATATACCCCACAATATAATAAAACGTGCACCAATTCTCTCCACATGCAAAACATTTTGCGATGACACTTCCAGGGCTCCGTACATATGTTTGGGACCCACTGAATTAAGATTTTACTTCTAGTCCAAGCACAGGGCACAGCCCACAGGTGGGTTGTGAAGGTGGGCCATTGGAGGTGATTATACATACACAGTGCATCTGGAAAGTAGTCACAATGTTTCACATTTTACACATTTTGTTATATTACAGCCTTATTCAAAATCGAATAAATTCATTTTTTTCCCTCAATATTGTCCTCACAACATCCTATAATAACAACATGACAAAAGTTTTTTTTTTTTAATTCATGCAAATTTATTAAAAACAAAACTAAGAAATCACATTTAAAAATATAACCACAACCTTTGCTCAGTACTTTTTTGATGGACCTTTGGCAGCAATTTCAGCCTCAAGTCTTCTTGAATGTGATGCCACAAGCTTGGGACATTTCTCTTTGCCGCACCTGTCAAACTCCATCATGTTGGAGAGCAACAGTGCGCAGGCATTTTTAGATCTCTCCAGAGATGTTCAAATGAATTCAGGTCTGTGCTCTGGCTGGGCCACACAAGGACATTCACAGAGGTGTCCTGAAGCCACTCTTTTGATATCTTGGTTGTTTGCTTAGGATCATTGTCCTGCTGAAAGATGAACCGTCACCCCAGTCTAAGGTCAAGAGCGCTCTGGAGCAGGTTGTCATCCAGGATGTCTCTGTACATTGCTGCATTCATCTTTCCCTCACCTGACTTGTCTCCCAGTTTCTGCCACTGAAAAGCACCCCCACAGCATGATGCTGTGGGTCACCTCCTTGTCAAAGGCCTTCTCCTCCCATCCGCTCAGTTTAGATGGGTGGCAAGCTCTGGGAAGAGTCCTGGTGGAACCAAACTTCATCCATTTACAGATAATGGAAGCCACTGTGCTCATTGGAACCTTCAAAGCAGCAGAAATGTTTCTGTACCCTTCCCCAGATTTGTGCCTTGAGACATCCTGTCTCAGACGTCTACAGACAATTCCTTTGACTTGATGATGATGATGATGATGATGATGAAAACTTTTTATATGATTAGCATTCAACCCCCCAAATGAAATACTATTACATATAATACATATATACATACTAAATATACATAATACACATACATAATACATACACTTATTCAACAAAAAACATTTCAACAAGGGATGACGCTAATCAAAAAGGTATAGGCTGAAGCTCAAGCTTATTATGCCTAACCTTTTTACAAAAACAAATTCAACAAGGTAATATGAAATATAAGAGCAAAAAAGAAAAACCTGACTTCATGCTTGGTTTGTGCTCTGACATGCACTGTCACTGTGGGACCTTATATGTAGACAGGTGCGTGTCTTTCCAATTTATGTTCAATCAACTGAATTTACCCCAGGTCTATTAAGGAGTAGAAACATCTTAAAGATTATGTGTAGGAATAGGATGCATCAGAGCTAAATTTTGGGCTTCATGGCAAAAGCTGTGAGTGCTTATGTACATGTGATTTATTATTTCTTTTATTTTCAATGAATTTGCAAAATTTTCAAAAACAAAAAACTTTTTTCACATTGTCATTATGGGGTTGTGTGATGCCTGTGTAGAATTTTGAGAAAAAATAAATAAATCATCAATTTTGGAATAAGGCTGTAACATAACAAAATGTAGAACAAGCTAAGTGCTGTGAATCCTTATTTTGGGTTTAGTCTTCATTAGTTCTTATAATCTTTATGTTCTGATCACCTCCGCTGTCGTTAGGTTAGTTTTCTCACTTTGGCACCTTATTTACTCTGAGTTGTTGATTTTGTTGCTTCCCTTATTGTAGTATGCAATCATTGTGTTCTACTGACCCGATTTTGTCTGTTTAGTTTTTGTTCACCTTTTATTTGTATGTTGCATTTGTATGTTGACACTTGACCTTTGACCTTTCACACACCAGCCTTCCATTTTCCTCCTCCTTCGCCTAATTTGACACATCTGTTGCTTATTAGTGTGCTTGTATTTAAGTTCTCACCTGTCCTCAGCTCAACTGTCTGTAGATTCATTATGATTCTAGCTTTCGTGGGTTGTGCTTCATTGATCTCTGTTTGTTAATTTATGGTTTTTACTCTAGAATTCTCTGTGTTTCGACTCAGCTCACTCTGCCCTGTTTTTGTCACTGTTTGGATGGTTTAGCACTTTGACACTTGTGTGGATAATAAATCATTATGACTTTTTGTACCTACAACCCCTGGCAAAAATTATGTAATCACCGGCCTCGGAGGATGTTCATTCAGTTGTTTAATTTTGTAGAAAAAAGCAGATCACAGACATGACACAAAACTAAAGTCATTTCAAATGGCAACTTTCTGGCTTTAAGAAACACTATAAGAAATCAAGAAAAAAAGATTGTGGCAGTCAGTAACGGTTACTTTTTTAGACCAAGCAGAGGAAAAAAATATGGAATCACTCAATTCTGAGGAAAAAATTATGGAATCACCCTATAAATTTTCATCCCCAAAACTATCTATCAGACTATCAGATCTGCTCGTTAGTCTGCATCTAAAAAGGAGTGAACACACCTTGGAGAGCTGTTGCACCAAGTGGACTGACATGAATCATGGCTCCAACACGAGAGATGTCAATTGAAACAAAGGAGAGGATTATCAAACTCTTAAAAGAGAGTAAATCATCACGCAATGTTGCAAAAGATGTTGGCTGTTCACAGTCAGCTGTGTCTAAACTCTGGACCAAATACAAACAACATGGGAAGGTTGTTAAAGGCAAACATACTGGTAGACCAAGGAAGACATCAAAGCATCAAGACAGAAAACTTAAAGCAATATGTCTCAAAAATTGAAAAATGTACAACAAAACAAATGAGGAACGAATGGGAGGAAACTGGAGTCAACGTCTGTGACCAAACTGTAAGAAACCGCCTAAAGGAAATGGGATTTACATACAGAAAAGCTAAACGAAAGGCATCATTAACACCTAAACAGAAAAAAACAAGGTTACAATGGGCTAAGGAAAAGCAATTGTGGACTGTGGATGACTGGATGAAAGTCATATTCAGTGATGAATCTTGAATCTGCATTGGGCAAGGTGATGATGCTGGAACTTTTGTTTGGTGCCTTTCCAATGAGATTTATAAAGATGACTGCCTGAAGAGAACATGTAAATTTCCACAGTCATTGATGATATGGGGCTGCATGTCAGGTAAAGGCACTGGAGAGATGGCTGTCATTAAATCATCAATAAATGCACAAGTTTATGTTGATATTTTGGACAAGTGAAAGGATGTTTGGGGATGATGAAATCATTTTTAAGATGATAATGCATCTTGCCATAGAGCAAAAACTGCAAAAACATTCCTTGCAAAAAGACACATAGGGTCAATGTCATGGCATAGGGTCAATGTCAATGAGCAGATCTGATTTGATGCAGGTGTTAATTTGGGGGATGAAAATTTACAGGGTGATTCCATAATTTTTTCCTCAGAATTGAGTGAGTCCATATTTTTTTCCTCTGCTGGGTTTAAAAAAGTAACCGTTACTGACTGCCACAATCTTTTTTTCTTGATTTCTTATAGTGTTTCTTAAAGCCAGAAAGTTGCCATTTGAAATGACTTTAGTTTTGTATCATGTCTGTGATCTGCTTTTTTTCTACAAAATTAAACAACTGAATGAACATCCTCTGAGGCCGGTGATTCCATAATTTTTGCCAGGGGTTGCACCTCCTGTGTTTGGCTGAATGCATTTTGGGGAGCTCAATTTTGAGTGTTTGAACATACAAACCTAACAATTAGCATGGGTTAAATGCAGAGGACAAATTTATTTGTATTTATGTGAAATGACAATAAAGGTTCTTCTTCTCTTCTTCATACTTTCTGGATGCATTGTATATAATTTAAGCTGAAGTAATAAAAGCCTTTGAATTTGAATGATTTACTGTTCTTCATTCATCTGACCTTGTTTAACATATTTCATATGTGAAAATACCTCATCTTTGGCTCATGTGCTGATTGTAATTACTAATTATGACAAAGTTTTGGGTGGGCTCTGGACAATTTTAAGATTTCAAAGGTGGCATTATTAAGTTTCGTAATGGCTGCCTCAGTTAATTCAGTCAAGTAAATCCACTGAACTCATCAATTAACAGTGTTGTCTTCAAACTTGAATGTTCTTCATGATGCAATATTTAATTTTTTTAATATCGGGTGACCATGTCTAAAGTTCTGCACAGTTGATTTGTTGGAAATGCCAAAAAAGTGTCACATTGTGGGTCTGTGATGCATTATACGCATGCAACTGAAATTAATTTAAACAATAACTAATGATCAGAGCTAAATTTTTAATAGCTGATTTTTAACTTGTTTTATTTATTTATTTTACTCTGCAAATGGAGATGTATGGAGTTCAGTCAGAGGACCGGGGGGGGGGGGGGGGGGGGGGGTCTGTTTTCACAGGTGTTGGAAATTTAAAAATGGTTTGAAATGAAAATGTAGATGCACACAGCACATCTTTAAGATGTATAACATCATTTACATGAAAAACATTAATCACACACTTGAATTTTAACTGAAGAGACAACCTAACTCCATCCTTCTGAGTCACCTTGGTGAGAGGACTTGGTGTGGACGTGCAGACCACAGATATACAATCATTCATGACTTTGAATATGATGTCTTTCTCAAAGTCCAGCTAAATCAGCTATCCCTTATTCAGTGAATAATCTTCAAATACAGAATGTAATATATTGGTGTTTATTTGGACTGTTTATAGCACTAACTTCCAGTGTTGTGCATTTTTCTGCCTGCTGATTGTGTGCAGAAAACCCCACACCTCGGCATTATTTGTCAATTGGGCAGCGCAATCTCGTTTGAGGGTGGGTGCTAAAGGGGTAAAATATTATGTAATTTCTCTACTTCAGGGACAGAAACACGGCAGTTTCTCAGAGTTTTTGGGCAAATTACATCCAAACAAAGTGAAAAAGTGATGTGGTGGAAAGTGGACGTGTTGTGGTTTGTTTATTTTGTTGGGGAAAACAAAAACAACCTTTTCTCAAAACATGGAAAATCTCAGGTTTCCCCTCATGAGTCCATGGGCAGTGCAAATAGAATACACAGACAACAATAATTTGAATTCAAGTTAATCCTACCAGGTTTATTAAAACAGCAGAGCAGATCGGTCATCAAAAATCATTCATCTTTGCGCAAAAATGGGTTCAGAATGCATACACAAAACCGATACCCACAGCATGTGCAGCAAAAAGAACACTCTTCTTTTCAAAAACAGAGTTTTTTAAGCTTGCAGTTCAGAAATCTGTCCGGGCGGGGCTCCTAGTCCCACATGTCAATCTGTCTGGGAGGGGCGCCCAGTCCCACACGTCCTCCGTCTGAGCACCATCATGTAACTCCATGGTAGAAAGCAGGCTTTGTTAATCCTTAATCATCCAACATTGTGATGGGAACTGATTTGATAATTGCTCTGGGTGCAGAGGTTTACCAGCACATACACCCCACACTTTCTGCCTTTCGCGGCAAAGTGTAACTAATAACTAATAATGTAGCTCCGTATGAGAACAGTGTGTGTTCAGTTTAGTTGCATTATTGTGTCTCTCCAGACACTTTCAAGGTTGCCTCCCAGATAACAGCGTTTTAAACTGTCACATCTTAAACCAGCAGATCCACTACGCTTCAGCGAGTATGCTTTCAAGTTTACAGAGCCAGGCTGAATGGTTTGTGCTGAAACTCCCACACTCCGCCAGGGGATTCTCTGCCGTGTTAGTGCCGGCTGTCCCATATGTGGTCAAATACTGCACTATCACGTAGGGGTTCAAACGAGACTGCGCTGCCCTATTGCAGTGCATAAGAACTTGAGATATTTGTCTTGAGGGCATTGGCAGGTACCACTCTGGTTGGTTGATTATATGCTATGCCCATAACACACCCATAACTATTGTTGAGAGTTAATCCAGCCATTTGTGACCTGGTTTTCACATAGATTTGACACTGTGCAAATAGCAGTGATTGATCTGGTGGATTAAAGTCGTCGATTGTTTTATTACCCTGTGTGGTGAAGAGGCAAAAGCAGGATATTTTGCATGTGTGTGTGTGTGTGTGTGTGTGTGTGTGTGTGTGTGTGTGTGTGTGTGTGTGTGTGTGTGTGTGTGTGGACAAAATATCTCTAAATGGCTGGATAGATTTCCTTTGAAACCTTCTGGGAATATTATTTGTACAGTTCAATTCAACAGTTATCTATCTAGAGGTGATTCGATTTTGGAGTAACTTGGTCAAAGGTGAAGGAAAACATGAAAAACATCTTAACTGCATTTCTCAACAACCAAGAAGCCTAGATGGATTATCAAAAGCATTTATTGATCAATTTGTGATTGATTGATTTGAATGACTTTTTCTAATTAAGTTACACAACAGGCATAAGATATGTGGCATGTGTATATTAATTTGTACATTTATATTGTGACATGCGAGGCACACACGATGTGTATGAAATACCTGTGATGCCTTTTCATTCCTTTTTTAATTTGAATATTTACAAGATGATTATGCATTTATTTGTTTTTGAGTTATGTTAATAAACTCCCGATGATAGATTTATCTGTTGACTCATTATATTTTAGAGGATACAACCTAAGGATTAGCCAAAGACAATGAACATCTTGCTTCTCTTTTCTGTCTTGTTTTTTTTTTTTTAAACAAATGTCTCAATTCTACCCCTTCCCCTCCGTTTTGCGTGGGCACGAGAGACATGGGGTGTCTCAATTCTCTTTTTGGAGCGAGGCGGAGGGGTAGGCAGAGGGCTACGAACCCCTTCCAAACGGAGTGTACATCGAGATTCACTCCGTTTGGAAGGGTAGGAGGAGCTTACTGCTGTCTCTGAAAAAACAAACATGGTGCCGCACAAATGAAGCAGCTTTCATTAGAACTTACGCAGTTTAGAAAGTTAGAACTTGACAAAAAACTTCACAGGCATTTGCCTATGACAGCAACGTGGTGCCGGATGCCTGTTGCGTATATTGTCGTTCTGAAGAATATCGTAACTTCGCTCATGTGCTGAGGCATTATAATGCATATACACACGAATGCTACGATAAGACCTTTTATATCTCACAATGGAGAAAATCATGATAAAGGATAAGCATGTTAATTTGTATGTTCATAAATCTTTGGATAATATCAATCCCTGCTGTTGGATTTCAAGGTCTGTAACGTGTGTGTATTTTGTAAACAAACAGGGAGCCCTGAGCACACTCGTCTCCTAATAAGCTTTCAGGCAGAAAATGAGAAGTTTCATCAATGGGAGTAAATTGGAAAATATATACACACACATGTATATGTGTAACACATAACCTGATGTCCTAATAGACTGCTATTATTTGTCAAGGAAATTTCTAAAGGAATTAGGGCTGGATGCAAAAACAAAAAAAAAGTGAGAATTTGAAAAAGAAATATAAGGTTAACAGAACTAGATGCAGCCCATAACCAAGGTTGGGTAGGATTACTTTGAAAGAATACATGTGGATTACATGTATGTATGTACATTTGGATTACTTGTAATCTGATTACTTTTGGATTACATTTCAAAGTAATCCTACCCAACCCTGCCCATAACATACATACAGGTGCCGGTCATGTAATTAGAATATCATGAAAAAGTTGATTTATTTCAGAAATTCATTCAAAAAGTGAAACTTGTATACATTCATTGCACACAGACTGATATATTTCAAGTGTTTATTTATTTTAATTACTAATTAATTAATAATCAATCGATTAATTATTAATCAAGCAATGTTAATTATTACTATTATTGGTTAATTATTATTAACATTAATTAATTACTAATGAATTATTATTATTAATACTATTCATTATTATTATGAATTACAAATTAATTAAATTAACATGACATCGCAGCAGTCATAGAGCGCGAGGCAAGGTACACCCAGGACAGGACGCCAGTCTGTCTTGGAAACAGAACATGTGTTGGGAAGGTGTCGTAGCACGGACCCACAACAGGTGGCGCAAATGAACGGACAATGAATAAGCCAAAAAGTAACAATTTAATGTTGTGATAATACACAACTAAATACACAGAATTTGCAAAGTCAGTTAACACCAGGTGACGTGTGGGCAGGCTCGAAGATAGAAGACCCCTGACGAGAGAGAAGCCGCGTCCCACATGGCTTCCACCACCAACGGTCTGAAGAACATCGGAGCCGCCAAGTCCCGAGTCCCCAGGTGGCCTCTGTCTTCGGCTGTCGACCCTGGTACTGCTGGCAGAAAGCAGAGACAAGATGAATGAGTGTGAGTCCGCACACTCAGTAATCCACAGTCTGCACACAGTTAGGAGGGAGCACCTCCACCTCCAATCACACACTCGTGCAGCTCCTGATTAACCACTTATCTGGTTTGGAGTGTGAGGTGGAGCCGTCGCTGTCACACCAAACGCCAATCCCACAGACAAAGAAAACACCAGGAAAACGGCTGCAACAGAAGTTCAGATTATTACACAACTGTTGTGTGGGCCGCTGAAGAGGAGGTACTGCTGGCCCACTACCACCAGAGGGCGCCCTTCTTGGAGTGCGGGCTCCAAGCACGAGAGGGCGCCAGACCCAGAGGAGGTGACAGCTGTCACTCATTACTCCAGCTGTCACTCATCTACACCACCATATAAGCCGGACTGCAACTCCACCTCCCCGCCGAGAAATCGACTACCAGTACTAAGGATTGGCGTTTGGTGTGACAGTGACGGCTTCACCTCGCACCCCGTCCCAGATAAGTGGTTGATCAGGAGCTGCACGAGTGTGTGTGATTTGGAGGTGGAGGTACTCCCTCCTAACGGTGTCTGGACTGTTAATTACTGAGTGTGCGGACTCACACTCACACATCATCTTTCTGTTTTCTGCCAGCAGTACCAGGGTCGACAGCCGAAGACAGAGGCCACCTGGGGACTCGGGACTTGGCGGCTCCGGTGTTCTTCAGGCCGTTGGTGGTGGAGGCCATGTGGGACGCGGCTTCTCTCTCGTCGGGCGTCTTCTATCTTCGAGCCTGCCCACACGTCACCTGGTGTTTATTGACTGTGAACATTAAGACACGTTTCGTTGTGTAATATCACAACATTAAATTGTTACCTTTTGGCTTACTTATTGTCCGTTCATTTGCGCCCCCTGTTGTGGGTCCGTGCTACGACACCTTCCCAACAACAACGTATTAGTCAGCAGAGAAATTACCTCTTCAGTAGTCGATTTCTCGGCGAGGAGGTGGAGTTGCAGTCCGGCCTTTATGGTGATGATGATGATGATGATGAACGAGTGACAGCTGGTGCAGAGGATGAATGACAGCTGTCACTTTTTCTGGGTCTGGCAGCCTCTCGTGCTTGGAGCCCGCACTCCAAGCAGGGCGCCCTCTGGTGGTGGTGGGCCAGCAGTACCTCCTCTTCAGCGGCCCACATAACAGGACCCCCCTCAACGGGCGCCTCCTGGCGTCTGACCAGGCTTGTCCGGATGTCTCGTGTAGAAATCGGCCAGGAGGGCCGGGTCCAGGATGAAGCTCCTCTTCACCCAGGCGCATTCTTCAGGTCCATACCCCTCCCAGTCCACCAGATATTGGAACCCCCGGCCCTTACGACGGATGTCCAGGAGCCTGCGGACTGTCCAGGCAGGCTCCCCGTCAATGAGCCGGGCAGGAGGCGGCGTAGGTCCCGGAGCACAGAGGGGCGAGGTGTGATGTGGTTTCAGACGGGACACATGAAAAACAGGGTGAATCCGCAGTGAAGCCGGGAGTTGGAGCTTCACTGCGGCCGGGTTGATGATCTTGAGGATACGAAATGGACCGATGAACCTGTCTTTCAGTTTTGGGGAGTCAACACGGAGAGGGATGTCCTTGGTCGAGAGCCACACCTCCTGCCCGGGCTGGTATGTGGGGCCCGGGGAACGCCGGCGGTCCGCATGGGTCTTGGCCCTCGTCCGGGCCTTTAACAGGGCAGAGCGGGTGGTCCGCCACACCCGGCGGCACCTCCTGAGGTGGGCCTGGACCGAGGGCACACCGACCTCTCCCTCCACCAGTGGGAACAATGGGGGCTGGTACCCCAAACATGCCTCAAAAGGGGAGAGGCCGGTAGCAGACGAGACTTGGCTGTTATGGGCATACTCGATCCAGGCCAGATGGTGACTCCAGGCTGCCGGGTGCGCGGAGGTGACGCAGCAAAGGGCCTGTTCCAACTCCTGGTTAGCCCGCTCTGCCTGGCCGTTTGTCTGGGGGTGGTACCCGGACGAGAGACTCACGGTGGCCCCCAGCTCCTTACAGAAACTCTTCCACACCTGCGAAGAGAACTGGGGACCACGATCTGATACAATGTCCGATGGTATCCCATGCAGCTGCATGACGTGGTGGACCAAGAGGTCTGCCGTCTCCTGGGCCGTCGGGAGCTTCGGGAGGGCCACGAAGTGGGCCGCCTTGGAGAACCGGTCCACTATCGTGAGAATAATGGTGTTGCCCTGGGACGGCAGGAGGCCCGTGATGAAGTCCAGGCCGATGTGAGACCAGGGGCGATGAGGCACCGGCAGGGGTTGGAGGAGTCCCGAGGTCCTCCGATGGTCTGCCTTGCCCCTGGCGCAGATGGTACAGGCCTGGACGTAGTCCCGGACGTCGGTTTCCAGGGACGCCCACCAGAAGCGCTGCTGGACTACTGCCATGGTCCTACGCACTCCGGGATGACAGGAGAGCTTGGACCCGTGACAGAAGTCCAATACGGCAGCTCTTGCCTCTGGTGGGACGTACATTCTGTTCTTGGGGCCGGTCCCCGGGTCCGGGCTCCTTGCCAGGGCCTCCCGGACGGTCTTCTCCACATCCCAGGTGAGGGAGGCCACGACAGTGGACTCGGGGATGATGGTCTCGGTGGGTTTGACAGCCCCGCTTTGGCTTCTTCTTCGTGCACCCGGGACAATGCATCCGATTTTTGGTTTTTGGTCCCAGGGCGGTACGTGATCCGGAAGTCAAAGCACCCGAAGAACAGAGACCAGCGGGCTTGCCTGGGGTTCAGCCACTTGGCGGTCCGGATGTACTCCAGGTTCCGATGGTCCGTGAAAACCGTGAAAGGCAACGACGCCCCCTCCAGCAGGTGTCTCCACTCTTCAAGAACCTCCTTCACCGCGAGGAGCTCCTGACTGCCGATGTCATAGTTCCGTTCAGCTGGGGTCAACCTGCGGGAAAAATAGACAGAAGGATGGAGAACCTTATCAGCCTCCACGCTCTGGGACAGCACGGCTCCTATCCCTGAGTCAGTGGCGTCCACTTCCACTATGTACTGGTGATCAGGATCAGGCTGCACCAGAACTGGTGCAGTCGAGAACCGGCGTTTCAACTCCTGGAACGCGGCTTCGCACCGATCCGACCAGGTGAAGGGGACCTTGGTGGAGGTCAGGGCAGTCAGGGGGCTAACTACCTGACTGTAGCCTTTAATGAACCTCCTGTAGAAATTTGCAAAGCCGAGGAACTGCTGCAATTTCCTGCGGCTTGTTGGTTGGGGCCAATCTCTTACCGCCGCAACCTTGGCCGGATCAGGGGCGACGGAGTTGGAGGAGATGATGAACCCCAGGAAGGACAAAGAAGTGCGGTGGAACTCGCACTTCTCACCCTTTACAAACAGCCGGTTCTCCAACAACCGCTGTAGGACCTGACGTACATGCTGGACATGGGTCTCAGGGTCTGGGTAAAAGATGAGTATATCGTCCAGATATACGAAGACGAACCGATGCAGGAAGTCCCGCAAGACGTCATTTACCAAAGCTTGGAACGTCGCGGGGGCGTTAGTGAGGCCGAATGGCATGACCAGGTACTCAAAGTGACCTAACGGGGTGTTGAATGCCGTCTTCCATTCGTCTCCCTTCCGGATCCGAACCAGGTGGTACGTGTTTCTAAGATCCAATTTAGTGAAAATTTGGGCTCCATGCAGGGGCGTGAACACTGAATCCAACAGAGGTAACGGGTATCGGTTGCGAACCGTGATCTCGTTCAGCCCTCTGTAATCAATGCATGGACGGAGTCCGCTGTCCTTTTTGCCCACAAAAAAAAACCAGCACCCATCGGGGAGGTGGAGTTCCGGATCAGCCCGGAAGCTAAAGAGTCCCGGATGTAGGTCTCCATTGATTCGCGTTCCGGACATGAGAGGTTGTACAACCTACTGGACGGGTACTCAGCGCCCGGGACCAAATCGATGGCACAATCGTACGGTCGGTGCGGGGGAAGAGTGAGCGCCAGATCTTTGCTGAAAACGTCAGCAAGATCATGGTACTCCTTTGGCACCGCCGATAGATTGGGGGGGACTTTAACCTCCTCATTAGCCGTCGTGCCGGGAGGAACCGAGGATCCTAAACACTCCCGGTGGCAGGTTTCGCTCCACTGCGTCACAACCCAGGACGGCCAATCTATCCGGGGATTGTGCTTCACCATCCATGGAAATCCCAAAATCACTCGGGAGGTAGAAGGTGTTACATGGAACACGATCTCCTCCCTGTGATTTCCAGACAGAACCAAGGTCACTGTCTGTGTCTGATGTGTGATTAATGGAAGCAGGGTGCCATCTAGTGCTCGCACCTGCAATGGTGCCGGCAGAGCCACCAGGGGGAGCCCTACTTCCTTTGCCCATCTGCTATCCAGCAGATTCCCTTCCGACCCCGTGTCTACCAGTGCTGGGGCGTGAAGGGTTAAATCCCCACAAAGGATCGTTACTGGGATTTGTGCAGATTTGCGGGGTTTCCCCGCGTGCGTGTTATGGCCCACCCTTAGCCCAGTTTCTAAGGACGGGCGTTGTAGTTTGACCATTTGGGGCAGTCCTTCTGCTGGTGCTCACAAGAGCCGCAGACAAAACACTCCCCGCGGGCCAGCCTCTTTTGTCTGATGTTTGTCTTCACTTTGGCCCTGCTTGTGTCCATAGCCTCCTCAGCAGGGGGAGCTGTAGCCACACGGAGCTCTCTGGCAGTGAAGCGTGGGGACGACGTCACCTTTTCGGAACCGGAAGGGGGAGGGACGGCTCGTGCCCGGTCACGCCCCCCGGCCTGCTCCCGACAATGCTCATTTAAACGGTTGTCTAAGCGTATAACCAAATCGACAAGCCCGTCAAAATACCGCGGTTCCTCCTTAGCCAGCAGGTGCTCCTTCAGGACCGGAGACAGTCCATTTACGAAGGCGGCGCGGAGCGCAACGTTATTCCAGCCGGACCTCGCTGCCGCGATGCGGAAGTCGACTGCATACTCGGCTGCGCTGCGGTGCCCCTGTCTCATTGACAGCAGCACGCTCGAAGCGGTCTCGCCTCTGTTGGGATGATCAAACACTTGTTTGAACTCCCATACAAACCCAGTATAAGACGTTAGGAGCCGTGAATTCTGCTCCCAAAGCGCCGTAGCCCAGGCGCGTGCCTCTCCTCGAAGCAGATTAATAACATAAGCCACCCGGCTGGCGTCTGACGCGTACATGACAGGGCGCTGTGAAAAGACGAGCGACCACTGCATGAGGAAGTCTGCGCACGTCTCAACACAGCCCCCGTACGGTTCTGGAGGGCTTATGTATGCTTCAGGGGACGGTGGGGGGGATCGTTGAACGACCAGTGGAACGTCTGTTACAGGCCCAGGACCAGCCAGAGGAGTGGGTGCAACAGCGCCCTGATCGCGCGCTTCCACCCTGGCGGTGAGAGCCTCCACCCTCCGGTTAAGGAGAACATTCTGCTCGGTCACTAAATCTAACCGAGCCGTGAAGGCGGTTAAGATCTGCTGCAACTCACTCAACACGCCTCCCGCTGACGCCTGCGTTCCTGGCTCTTCCATTGGCCGTTCAAGCTCGGGTTGACGCCCCTCGGAATCCATGACGATGGCCGAGAAATCCTGTTGGGAAGGTGTCGTAGCACGGACCCACAACAGGGGGCGCAAATGAACGGACAATGAATAAGCCAGTGTGAGTCCGCACACTCAGTAATCCACAGTCTGCACACAGTTAGGAGGGAGCACCTCCACCTCCAATCACACACTCGTGCAGCTCCTGATTAACCACTTTTCTGGTTTGGAGTGTGAGGCGAAGCCATCGCTGTCACACCAAACGCCAATCCTACAGACAAGGAAAACACCAGGAAAACGGCTGCAACAGAAGTTCAGATTATTACACAACGTATTAGTCAGCAGAGAAATTACCTCTTCAGTAGTCGATTTCTCGGCGAGGAGGTGGAGTTGCAGTCCGGCCTTATGGTGATTATGATGATGATGATGAACGAGTGACAGCTGGTGCAGAGGATGAATGACAGCTGTCACTTCGTCTGGGTCTGGCGCCCTCTCGTGCTTGGAGCCCGCACTCCAAGCAGGGCGCCCTCTGGTGGTGGTGGGCCAGCAGTACCTCCTCTTCAGCGGCCCACATAACAACATGGAATGTAATTCAGTTCCAACTTAAGTTTGTTGCTGTTGTCCTTTCGGCTGCACCTGTGTGTGTGTGTGTGTGTTTTCAGGGTCGCCACAGAGGATACAGACAGATCTGCACAAGTACTTGGCACAAATTTTACACCAGATGCCCTTCCTGAGGCAACTCCAGTTTTACCCGGAGAAACACACACACAGGTGATGGTGTTCTAAAGATGTCCCCCATCCAAGTACTAACCAGGTCCCGCACAACTTATCTTCTGAGATCTGATGGAATCAGGCTTACACAGAGCAGATCAGCTGCCAAGTCCTACTTAAGGTCCATAATAAAATACATTTCTGACTGACTGCTTTTAAATTAGCACACCAGTCATCATTTTGTAGATGTCATTGTATTTTCATTCATTTTCTATACCCACTTACTTGAGTCAAGGGTCACTGTAGGGCTGGAGCCCATACCAATTCAATTTATTTCCATTGACAACCACAGACGCGAGATAGTAGATTGTCGTCAAGAAGCTGAAGCCATTGTACGGAGTGAGCATTCCCCCAGAGGCGACACTGAGTGATATTTACATCCAGTATGCATGTGGCATGCTGCACAGTGGAGGTAGCTTTGATGTCAAGTACAATTGTTGCAAGGTGAGTTTTTCCTCAGTCACTTCTTCTTCTCTATGGTGACTCATTAGTGCCAAAAAGCACTCACACTTGAGAGTAAAGGAGAAGTTTCATTTCCCAACTTCAAATATATATAGGGCCCTATATACAGCGACAAAATAACATGGTTGATTTTTTTTTTTTTTTAATCTGTAAATATTGTTTGTGTACAGTTGAAGACAGCTGTCAGATCAAAGACTGATTACAGTTTTTCTCAATCGCTTTGGTGCATTTCTCACAACAGTATTAAACTTTGCACAACAGTTAATACAACCTCCACAACATTTAGTTGTTTGAGCACAACCTAGTGGCAGTTTCATCTTCATTTCATCAAAGTGCACATGCTTTTGGACATGTAGCAATTGAGTACATACAACTCTCTGCAGTTTGATCACTTTTAACTTGTTTTTGTCATGTCCGTCAAAATAAACTATTCTTGTAAAGGCTGAATAGTCATTCTCTTTACAACTAATAGTCCTTGTTTCAGTGCTTGAGTCATTCCACTCAAAAATGTTGAACACATTGTCAAAATGTGTCAAGCACTTATATACAGTGTTGCCACAGTTACTTTGATAAAGTAATCCAAATACTGATTACTCCTTGAAAAAGTAACTTAGTTACTTTACTGATTACTCACTTGTAAAAGTAACTTCCCCAGCTGTCGACAACAACCCTCTGCCACCTCAACATGACAATGATACTTGTTTTGCCAGAACTCAAATTATAGTCACCCTTTGTTCACTTCAATGAAAATAAATACTTGTTTTATAAAAAGTAAAATAAAGACCTCTTTCTTTAACTGTTGACAGCACTGTAGCAGTAAAATTTGCAGTTTCTAACCTATATTGTTTATAAATGTAACTGTTAAATTCTCACATTTTTCTAACATTTAAATTCTCTCTAAACATTTTACTTGTAGAAATTATTATTATTATAAGTAGTATTAGTAGTTGTAGTAAAAAAAAAGGCATCAAAACTGGACCTTTAATCTAGGGGTGTTGTGGGGGGGGCACATCCTTGCCCCACACCCCCATTCCATCTGGATTCGCCCCTGCTTTGGCGTTTGAGCACAAAGAATGGATAACATTTATTTATGCAGAAAACATGACTAGATTTACAGGTAAAGTTTTACTGCGTTTTCACATCAGGTGGTCCTCAGAAAGAGAGTTTAGGTGCATTTGAGTGGAAAATAGTGTTAGTTGTTGACACATCGCAGAAGATCAGCTGTTTTTAGCGAGCAGATACGGAGCGGCTCAGCTCAGAATTCTAAATAAAGGAGGGGAAAAAAAGCATAAAAATGTCTTTGTAAAGCTCAGTGCAGGTGTGCTGTTGTCACCGCGCTGTAAGAGGTGAGGATGAGTCATAGCTGCTGCAGAAACCCGCAGATGAAAAGCTCACAGCTCGCTTAAAGTGGGCAGGGCAGTCGAACCCCGACCTCCTGCCCACGGACCAAGTTTAATGCTGCTATCGACCCACAATGCAAAAATAATAGTAACGCACAGTGACTTGGAGAAGTAACTTTAATCTGATTACTGATTTGGAAAGATTAACACGTTAGATTACTCGTTACTAAAAAAGTGGTTAGATTAGAGTAAGGCGTTACCATCATCACTGCTTATATATATATATATGTGTGTGTGTGTGTATGCATGTATGTTTGTATGTGTATATGTATAGGAAAAAAAGTAGATCTGACACATGCAAAGTGATTCAGTTTGTGTTATTCCATCAGTTGCCAGTGATTTTTATGACACTGTGCTGTGACTGACTACATGTTTCTGTTGGAAGACAACATGTGTCAGTGCTTTGGTAGATTTGGTGAACTGTGTTAGCTTATTGTATTTTGGAAGTGTGTGTCTGTGTTTATTTAAACTGTGTGAATCTGAGCATGAAATTACCTGTTTGGGGAATTGTGTGTTTCAGGTGTGATGTGCGTTAACAGTTTGGAAAAAGTGTTGAAGGTTCTGACAAACGGGTCATGGCGGTTGTAATAAAACTGTAATGAGAGGGGTGTGTGAAGGATTAGTTGCAACCAATGATGAGACACTTTTTCACAGTCACTCCCTGTTGAATCCCATGAACCCCCACTTTACAAGCATGTATAAACCAAAAGTCATGATAGGCACAAGGTGCATACTGTATCTACAATACAGCAACACATGGAAGGTCAGCCTTGTGGAAGGGGGGTGAGGATGCGTGGAGGAAGGGGACAGAAACGGGGAAGAAGAGGTCAACCACATAGGCAGATTCCTGATGAAATCAAGGCAACAATTGTGGATCATGTCAATCACGGCCTCACAATGGCTGAGGCTGGTCGAAGGGTGCAGCCAAATGTTGGGAGAACCACTGTCAATTCAGTGATACAAACATTTCGTCTGGAGAACAGGTGAGAATATTGTAATTAAGAGTAATTCAGCACTAACCAATTTGCTCTGCACTACTGTCATACATGATGCTTGAATTGGGACATAACCATGTAACATTTTACATGTAGACTTACAACTTTATTGAAGCATAGATTTGGTGTGGTATAGTATGTAGTAGTGTCATAGTGCAGAACAGTATTGCCGTACTATAGTACTGTAAAGATATGCCATATTTACTATACTTTTATTCTGCACCACATAGGACTACAAGACACCCTCGTAGAGGTGGAAGAGGTCCCCTTTTTAGTCTGCAGCAAGAAGAAGGCATTTGTGCAATGGTGGTTGTAAACAGTGTCATAAGACTGAGAAATACAAAGTGCGGTGCTAGAAAATTACAACTTTTTTGGAAATATTCAATTCAATAGACCGAGTCCTCAGAAGGACTGAAATGTACGTACATGAAACAACTGTACAATGTGCCCATGCACATAAATTCCCTAAGGGAATTTGTTTGTTGTAAATGTTTTATTATGTTATTTTTCTTTTGCACAATGCTGTGAACACATTACAGTAGAATTGCAAAGGGCATATACTGTAAAGTAAAATGTGAAAAATGCATATTCAGTGTCTTGTATAATTTTACTTTACTTTTCAAAATGCCATAAATGGTATATAATGCAGCCTTGAGCATTTTCAAGTAAA
Organism: Thalassophryne amazonica; assembly: GCF_902500255.1. Classification (NCBI taxonomy): domain Eukaryota; kingdom Metazoa; phylum Chordata; class Actinopteri; order Batrachoidiformes; family Batrachoididae; genus Thalassophryne; species Thalassophryne amazonica. The sequence continues at coordinate 64,471,847 of NC_047106.1, read as the reverse complement.
AATACCAAAATGTAACTTTATTTCCCATTAGGAAACACTTCCAGAGTGAACTGTCACAATGAAAACATGTTCAAGCCATTCAACTTGATTGTTCAAAGATGCTGGTGTCAGGACTTGACATTTTGACATCACTGACCCTTTCATTGAAATACGAGGGTGGGCTGAAAAGTTCTAAGGCTGACTATGATGCAGTTGTCGAATTGAACAAATTCAGGGTTATTTTTCTACATAGTCTCCCTGTAACTCCACACACTTCTTCCAGCAGTGCTTGAGTGCTTCGATTCCCTTGGCATAGAAGCTTTCATCTTGAGAGTCAAAATAGTCCTCAACAGCAGCCATCACCTCATCATTGCTCCTATAGTGCTTCCCAGCCAAGTTTTTTTCCAGGTTTCAGGGGAACCTTTTCCCTGTTCCCTTTTTTTTTCAGGGAACAGATGAAAGTCCGAGGGTGCCAAGTCAGGGGAGTATGGTGGGTGATCTACCAGTTCGAATCCACACTCGTGGATAGTGGCCATAGCCACTGTTGACTTGTGAGCTGGGGCATTGTCTTGATGAAACAGCACCCCTTTCGTCAGCTTTCCTGGTCGCTTCTTTTTGATAGCCTCGCGTAACTGTCTCAGTAGGTTAGAATAGTACTGTCCATTTATGGTTTGTCCCTTTTCAAGATAGTCCACGAACACAATGCCCTTGGCATCCCAGAAAACTGAAACCATGACCTTCCCTGCAGACAAAACAACCTTGGCCTTCTTTGGAGGTGGTGACCTTGGGTGTTTCCACTGCATTGATTGTTTTTTTGTCTCTGGTTCAAAGTGGTGAACCCAACACTCATCCTGGGTAAGAAAACATTCCATGTAATTGGCTGGATCCTCTTCAAATTGCACCAAGTTTGCCTTTGACATGACTAGCCTGGTGCGTTTCTGATCAGGCATCAGAAGACGTGGCACCCACCGAGCTGACAACTTTGACATTCCAAGTTCTTCATGCAGAATGTGTTCAATTCTCTCACGGGATATTCCCACAGCATCTGCTAGCTGATTAATCGTCGATCGTCTGTCGTCCATCACCATTTCATGAACAAGGTCAATGTTTTTCTGGGTTGTGGCTGTTGCAGGCCGCCCAGACCTTGGGTCGTCTTCAAGGTTCTCTCTGCCCTTCTTAAATTCAGCTGCCCACTTCTGCACTGTAGATATGGAGGGAGCTTCATCCTCTAATGTAGCAACCATATCCGCATGAATGTCCTTGGGCTTTAACCCCTTCTTATGCGGGTACTTAATCACACTGTGATGCCAGACTTTGTCCATTTTTGCCGTTTCCCTCGACCACGAACTTTCAAACTTGGCTATGAACCACAAACTACCTCACAACTTGGAAGAAAATAACACAGTTAGTCATCAGAAGAGTTGAACTTAATGCATGCCAAGTTTTATTGAAATGGCATTTCTCCTTCTTGGTGAGCCTTAGAACTTTTCAGTCTACCCTCGTAAATACTTGCTTTTGAAGAATGAACTACCCATTTTGAGCAAGTGACTTGCTTTTGAGGGATGGACAACCTATTTTGATCAAGTGACTTACTTTTGCAGGTTATCTACTATGTTTTGCAGCTTGCACTAATTGTTTTGTGAAACACCTTAGCAGCGGTGCAAAAGTAAATTGTGTGGTGAGAAATGCACCAAAGTGACTGAGAAAAACTAATACTAAAACTAATCCACAATAAAAGGCCACTCTGAAAGGTGCAGTTTTGTTTTATTGGGGGGGATACCAGTCAGTATCTGGTGTGACCACCATTTGCCTCATGCAGTGCAACACATCTCCTTCGCATAGAGTTGATCAGGTTGTCAATTGTGGCCTGTGGAATGTTGGTCCACTCCTCTTCAATGGCTGTGCGAAGTTGCTGGATATTGGCAGGAACTGGTACACGCTGTCGTATACGCCGGTCCAGAGCATCCCAAACATGCTCAATGGGTGACATGTCCGGTGAGTATGCCGGCCATGCAAGAACTGGGACATTTTCGGCTTCCAAGAATTGTGTACAGATCCTTGCAACATGGGGCCGTGCATTATCCTGCTGCAACATGAGGTGATGTTCTTGGATGTATGGCACAACAATGGGCCTCAGGATCTCATCACGGTATCTCTGTGCATTCAAACATATTCTTACTGATGTGAGAAAGACAAACATGAAAGAATCAGAATGGATTTTATTGCCAAGTAATTTTACACATATAAGGAATTAGATCTGCTGTTATTGGTGCATGAACAAGTGGAAAAGAAAGAAAAAAAGACTCTTGGAAAAGACTCTTTTTACTTCTATAAGAAGTAAAAAGAGTCAAATAAACAAACTAAACTCACTGATAGATAAATAAAATGGAATGGTACAGTGCACAAAAATCAGGTGAATGTTGTGTGGGCCGCCAGAAGAGGAGGTACTGCTGGCCCACCACCAGAGGGCGCCCTGTCTGGAGTGCGGGCTCCAGGCACCAGAGGGCGCAGCCGCCTCACAGGAGCAGCCAGGGTGACAGCTGTCACGCATCACCTGCAACAGCTGTTACCAATCATCTGATCAGCAGGGGTATATCAGCAGGACGACGTCTCCATCTCTTTGCCGAGATATCGTTCTACCTGGAAGGTAACGTACTCAGCTAACTGTGTGACAGTAAACCTTTTTGTGACTTTGTGTGTTGTATAACAGACTTCTTTTCCAACGAGAGGTGGAGGTAGTTTTCCTGCCGTGCGGATTGCTGGATGCAAACGCGCCCTCATTTAATTGTTTCTTTGTTCCTCGCCAGCAGTACCAGGTCTGACACGCGGAGGCAGTGGCCACCTGGGAATTCGGGACTTGGCGGCTCCAGTATTCCCGGGGTCTGGTGGCGGAGGAAATCGTGTGGTTCCGGTTCTGCTTTGGACGGACGTCTCCTATCTTCGAGCCTGCCCACACGTCACCTTTTGTGATTTGGCTTTTTGTCCATTATTGTAATCTGTTGTATTTGTTGTGCCCTTTCACAACAGTAAAGTGTTGTTATTTGACTTCCTCCATTGTCCGTTCATTTGCGCCCCCTGTTGTGGGTCCATGTACCGACACTTTCCCAACAGGATATCTCGGCCAACGTCATGGATCCCGAGGGGCGTCAACCGGCTGTTGAACGGCCAATGGAAGAGCAGGGCGCACAGGCGTCTGCAGGAGGAATGATCGGTGAGTTGCAGCGAATCCTCACCACTTTTACGGCTCGGCTGGATCTGATGACCGAGCAGAACGTCCTCCTTAACCGCAGGGTGGAGGCTCTCGCCACGCAGGTGGAAGCGCGCCCTCAGGGCGCTGCTGCGGCTCCCCCTCCAGTCTAGTAAGACAGCTTATGTGATTAATTTGCTTCGCGGCGAGGCACGCGCTTGGGCTACAGCGCTCTGGGAGCAAAATTCGCGGCTCCTTCTGATATATGATGGGTTTGTGAGGGAGCTCAGAACAGTGTTCGATCACCCAAATAGAGGAGAGACCGCTTCAACCGTGCTGCTGTCAATAAGACAGGGGCGCCGGAGCGCAGCTGCTTATTCAGTCGCGGCTGCGAGGTCCGGCTGGAATAGCACTGCCCTCCGCGCCGCCTTCGTAAACAGACTGTCGTTAGTCCTGAAGGAGCACCTGGTGGCCAAGGACGAACCACGGGATTTAGACGGGCTTATTGATCTAGTTATACGATTAGACAATCGGTTAGAAGAACGCCGTCGGGAACGAGACGAAGGGCGTGGCCGGGCACGCGCCGTCCCTCTCCCTTCCGGTTCCGACCGAGTTCCGCCCTCCCCACGCTCCACGGCCTCTACGCTCCGTGTGGTGACAGCTCCCCCTGCTGACGAAGCTATGGACACGAGCAGGGCCACATTTAGGGCACCAGATAGACAGAGGAGGCTGGTCCGCGGAGCGTGCTTTGTTTGTGGCTCAATAGAGCATCAAGTGAGGGACTGCCCCGAGCGGTTAAACACCAAATGCCCGCCCCTAGACACTGGGTTAGGGGTGGGCCAAAACATTCACGTGGGACATACCCATATTGCCACACAACTCCCAGTGACAATCCTTTATGAGGATTTAACCCTAAAGGCCCCAGCACTGGTGGACACGGGCTCTGAAGGGAATCTGTTAGACAGCAGATGGGCCAGGGAGGTAGGGCTCCCTCTAGTGGCGCTTACCTCGCCTGTGCAGGTGCGGGCACTAGATGGCTCCCTACTCCCTCTAATCACACATAAGACACCACCAGTAACTCTGGTGGTGTCAGGAAATCACCGGGAGGACATCGAGTTTTTTGTGACTCCTGCTACCTCCCGCGTGATTCTAGGGTTCCCCTGGATGTTAAAACACAATCCCCGGATCGATTGGCCGTCCGGGGTAGTGGTTCAGTGCAGCGAGACCTGACATCGGGTATGTTTAGGTTCCTCGGTTCCTCCCGGTTCCCAGGCTAAGGAGGAGGTCAGAGTCCTGCCCAATCTAGGGATGGTGCCGGTGGAGTACCACAACCTTGTAGATGTGTTCAGTAAGGATCTGGCGCTCACCCTTCCCCCCCACCGTCCGTACGATTGTGCCATTGATTTGGTTCCAGGCGTTGAGTTCCCGTCCAGCAGGCTGTACAACCTCTCACGACCTGAGCGCGAATCAATGGAGACCTACATCCGGGACTCTTTAGCCGCCGGGTTGATCCGGAATTCCACCTCCCCGATGGGTGCAGGTTTCTTTTTTGTGGGTAAAAAAGACGGCGGACTTCGTCCATGCATTGATTATAGGGGACTGAACGAAATCACGGTTCGTAATCGATACCCGTTGCCCCTGTTGGATTCAGTGTTCACGCCCCTGCATGGAGCCCAAATATTCACTAAGCTAGATCTTAGAAATGCGTATCACCTGGTTCGGATCCGGAAGGGAGACGAGTGGAAGAAGGCATTCAACACCCCGTTAGGTCACTTTGAGTACCTGGTCATGCCGTTCGGCCTCACAAATGCCCCCGCGACGTTCCAAGCATTAGTTAATGATGTTTTGCGGGATTTCCTGCACCGATTCGTCTTCGTATATCTAGACGATATACTCATCTTTTCTCTGGATCCTGAGACTCATGTCCGGCATGTACGTCAGGTCCTGCAGCGGTTGTTGGAGAACCGGCTGTTTGTGAAGGGCGAGAAGTGTGAGTTTCACCGCACATCTTTGTCCTTCCTGGGGTTTATCATCTCCCCCAACTTCGTCGCTCCTGATCCGGCCAAGGTTGCGGCGGTGAGAGACTGGCCCCAACCCACTAGCCGTAGGAAGCTGCAACAGTTCCTCGGCTTTGCAAATTTCTACAGGAGGTTCATTAAGGGCTACAGTCAGGTAGTTAGCCCCCTGACAGCCCTGACCTCACCAAAAGTCCCCTTCACCTGGTCGGATCGTTGCGATGCCGCGTTCAAGGAGTTGAAACGGCGCTTCTCGTCTGCACCTGTTCTGGTGCAGCCCGATCCTAGTCGCCAGTTAGTGGTTGAAGTGGACGCCTTGGACTCAGGGATAGGAGCTGTGCTTTCCCAGAGCGGGAAGACCGATAAGGTCCTTCACCCGTGTGCCTATTTTTCCCGCAGGTTGACCCCGGCCGAACGGAACTATGACGTCGGCAATCGAGAACTCCTTGCGGTGAAAGAGGCTCTTGAAGAGTGGAGACATCTGTTGGAGGGAACGTCCGTGCCATTCATGGTTTTTACTGACCACCGGAACCTGGAGTATATCAGGACCGCCAAGCGGCTGAACCCCAGGCAAGCCCGCTGGTCACTGTTCTTCGGCCGTTTTGACTTCCGGATCACCTACCGTCCCGGGACCAAGAACCAGAGATCGGATGCCTTGTCCCGGGTACATGAAGATGAAGTCAAAGCGGAGTTGTCGGATCCACCGGAATCCATCATCCCGGAGTCCACTATCGTGGCTACCCTCACCTGGGACGTAGAGAGAACCGTCCGGGAGGCCCTGGCACGAAGCCTGGACCCCGGAACCGGGCCGAAGAACAAACTATACGTCCCACCAGAAGCTAGGGCTGCAGTCCTGGACTTCTGTCACGGCTCCAAGCTCTCCTGTCATCCAGGGGTGCGAAGAACCGTGGCAGTTGTCCGGCAGCGCTTCTGGTGGGCGTCCCTAGAGGCCGACGTCCGGGATTATATCCAGGCCTGCACCACCTGCGCCAGGGGCAAGGCTGACCATCGCAGGGCATCAGGACTACTCCAGCCGCTGCCTGTGCCTCATCGCCCCTGGTCCCACATCGGCCTGGATTTTGTCATGGGCCTCCCGCCATCCCAGGGTAACACCACCATCCTCACGATTCTCCAAGGTGGCCCACTTCGTGGCCCTCCCGAAGCTCCCAACAGCCCAGGAGACAGCAGACCTCCTGGTCCACCACGTCGTCTGGCTGCATGGGATTCCAACAGACATCATCTCCGATCGCGGTCCCCAGTTCTCCTCGCAAGTCTGGAGGAGCTTCTGCTGGGAACTGGGGGCCACGGTGAGTCTCTCGTCCGGGTACCACCCTCAGACCAACGGGCAAGCAGAACGGGTAAACCAGGAGGTGGAACAGGCCTTGCGCTGCGTGACTGCCGCGCACCCGGTGGCCTGGAGTACCCATTTGGCCTGGATCGAGTATGCCCATAACAGCCAGGTGTCTTCAGCCACCGGCCTCTCCCCTTTTGAGGTATGTCTGGGGTATGAGCCCCCGTTGTTTCCAGTGGTTGAGGGAGAGGTCGGTGTGCCCTCGGTCCAGGCCCACCTACGGAAGTGCCGTCGGGTGGTGGCGTGCCGCCCGTCTGCTTTGCTAAAGGCCCGGACGAGGGCAAAAGCCCATGCAGACCGTCGGCGGACCCTGGCCCCTGCGTATCGGCCAGGGCAGGAGGTGTGGTTATCCACAAAGGACATTCCCCTCAAAGTGGACTTCCCCAAGCTACAGGACCGTTACATCGGCCCATTCAAGATCCTTAAGGTCATCAGTCCAGCCGCAGTGAGGCTTCAGCTTCCGGCCTCACTGCGGATCCATCCTGTGTTTCATGTGTCCCGGGTTAAACCACATCACACCTCACCCCTCTGTACTCCGGGTCCGGCGCCGCCTCCTGCCCGGATCATCGATGGCGAGCCGGCTTGGACTGTACGCCGGTTGAGGGGGGGGTCCTGTTGTGTGGGCCACCAGAAGAGGAGGTACTGCTGGCCCACCACCAGAGGGCGCCCTGTCTGGAGTGCGGGCTCCAGGCACCAGAGGGCGCAGCCGCCTCACAGGAGCAGCCAGGGTGACAGCTGTCACGCATCACCTGCAACAGCTGTTACCAATCATCTGATCAGCAGGGGTATATCAGCAGGACGACGTCTCCATCTCTTTGCCGAGATATCGTTCTACCTGGAAGGTAACGTACTCAGCTAACTGTGTGACAGTAAACCTTTTTGTGACTTTGTGCGTTGTATAACAGACTTCTTTTCCAACGAGAGGTGGAGGTAGTTTTCCTGCCGTGCGGATTGCTGGATGCAAACGCGCCCTCATTTAATTGTTTCTTTGTTCCTCGCCAGCAGTACCAGGTCAGACACGTGGAGGCAGTGGCCACCTGGGAATTCGGGACTTGGCAGCTCCAGTATTCCCGGGGTCTGGTGGCAGAGGAATCGTGTGGTTCCGGTTCTGCTTTGGACGGACGTCTCCTATCTTCGAGCCTGCCCACACGACACCTTTTGTGATTTGGCTTTTTGTCCATTATTGTAATCTGTTGTATTTGTTGTGCCCATTCACAACAGTAAAGTGTTGTTATTTGACTTCCTCCATTGTCCGTTCATTTGCGCCCCCTGTTGTGGATCCGTGTACCGACACTTTCCCAACAGTGAATGGAGGACAGATGTACAGTACCTTCCAGTGTATGGACAACCAATCTGTGCTTTTATGATACTAGGGGAGGGAGGCAGAGTAAGTGGTGGGGGTGGGGGGGGGGTGTCTCTGGTATTGGCTCTGGATTCTTTCTGGTCAACAACCATCTCCACTGTCTTGATGGCATTAAGCTCCAGTTTGTTCTGTCTGAACCAGGACACCAGGTGATCGATCTCCCATCTGTAGGCAGACTCATCCCCATCAAAGATGAGTCCAATGAGGGCCGATCGGCCGAGAACTTCAGGAGCTTCATTGACCTGGTGATTGGAGGTGCAGCTGTTGATTAACAGGGAGAAAAGTAAAGAAGAAAGAATGCAGCATTGTGGGAACCTGGTGCTGATGGACCTCCCAGCTTCACATACTGCCTCCTGTTAGACAGGAAGTCAGTGATCCACCTACAGGTGGAGTCAAGCATGTCAAGCTGAGAGAGCTTGTCCTGCAGCAGGGCCGGGATGATTGCAGTGAAAGCAGAGCTGAAGTCCACAAATAGAATCCTGGCATATGCTCCTGGGGAGTACAGATGCTGGAGGATGAAGTGCAGTGCCACTTTGACAGCATCGTCTACAGACCTGTTGGTTCTGTAGGCAAACTGCAGGGGAACCAGGAGTGGGTCAGAGATGGCCTTCAGGTGTGCAAAGACAAGGTGCTCAAAGGTCTTCATCACCACAGAGATCAGGGTGAAGGGTCTGTAATTAAGTACTGTAGCTCTTTGTTGGGGATGGGGATGGTGGAGATCTTGAAGCATGCTTGCAGCTGGCATGTGGCATGTCTTCAGTGGGGTGTTGAAGATATCTGTGAACACTGGAGACAGTTGCTCTGCACAGTTAACACCCCTCTCATGAATGGACAGATACATGGTGGGGGAGGAGGAAGGTGTCCTTGCTGTCAGCAGCTGTGTGTGTGTGGGGGGGGAGCACAAGCTGGTGAACCTGATCACTGAACCTGATAGTGGAGTAGCCAAACATACCAGTCATCTTTCTGGTGCTGAATTTATGCGGTATAAGGAGAAAATTGCAGTTTTTGGGTTTCACTACTACTTCACTACTTCTAACCGGACAGCACGGTGGATTAGTGGTTAGCACTGTTGCCTCACAGTGAGAAGGTCATGGGTTCAATTCCCCCCTGTGCAGTTTGTGTTTTCCCCGTGTTCGCGTGGGTTTCCTCCCACATCCAAAGGCATGCGGGTTAGCTGGATTGGAATCTTTAAATTGTCCGTAGGTGTGCGTGTGTGTGTGTGTGTGTGTGTGTGTATGTGTGTGTGAGAGACTGTTTGTTTCTCTATATGTGGCCCTGTGACAGACTGGCGCCCTGTCCGGGGTGTACCCCGCCTTATGCTCTGACTGCTGGGATTGTCTCCAGCCCCCCGCAACCCTTAATTGGACTAAGCTGTTGAAGATGAGAATGAGTGAGTACTTCTAACCCTGCCCTTTGTGATAATTTTCATCATTAACTTTATTGAATGTTGTGTACGCTGTTGTGTGACTGTGGAGGTAAAATCCAGCTCACTCTTCTTCGCCTTCTTTTTTTTTTTGTGGTAGGAGCTTCTTTAATGAAAGGAGTAATGTAATAAACTAATTTTAGTGGCACTGTGTTTTTTTTTTTTGGT